>NC_142871.1:132705000-133905000 GCF_051225735.1 Oryctolagus cuniculus | reverse complement strand
TGAGCCCAGGACACTTTAGTCAGACCCTGCAGAGCTGAGATTTGAACTCAGGCCGTGTGGCTCCTAACTCGGGCTCTACCAGGCATCGCCCCTCCCTATCTTGTGTTCTACTTGCCTAATCTCTTTGTTATGTAAGCTGTTTAAGGGTAGGGTGTGAGGTCCTGCTTTGCACACAGCAGGTACTCATTAAGTGCCTGTTGAATGAATGGAGAGGGTGGCATTACCATGTGCAGTTTAAGCAGCAACCAAGGGAATGAGGAAGGCACCACCAGGAGATGTGACTAATCAGAGGTACCTGGTCACCGTGGCCAGGACTCGTTTGGTGGAGGCGGGCTCTGAGCTCCCAGGGGAACGTGGTGAGAGACGCTCGAGTCTCCCAGAGGAGGCAGGTGTGCAAGCCACAGAACAGCGCGACAAGTGCCCACAGACTGCCCGGCCCACAGGAAACCCTCCCTGCCCCAGCATCCACACGGGTCTCCACACAGGGCTTGAGCAGCCCCTGTCTCGTCTCCCAGCTGCTAGAACTGAACAGCAGGTCCTGCCCAGCCCTGCTAGAAAGCGGGTGCTGGGACCAGGAGTCCCCAGCGGCTGGGGGACTGCTGATTCCCCAAAGGGCTTTTGAGCCTGCAGGTGTTCGGCACCCTAGCTCCCAGCGCCGGGCAGAATGCCTGACCACAGCAGTGCCCTGTGGCCCAAGCTCCTGCCCTTTGAGCCCTTCCACATAGTGGGTGCCACCCAGCAACGAACAAATGCGCAGAGTACAGCAGAGGTGCCAGGGCGCCCGAGAGGACCAGAGCAGCCTCACTGTCCCTGACCACAGCTCCCCCTCCCCGGCTGCAAGCTCCCCCACCGCACCCATGGCGAGACTGAAGTTGGGAGTTAAGGCACCAGGACAAGACAGGCCATTTAGGTATTTGGATCATGCCTAAACTTAACCAGCCAGGAGAGGAGCAGCCGGCATGGCAGGATGAAGCCCACTCGGGGAGAAAAGCTTTCTCACTGCCACTCTGAGGGCCCGAGGGAGAGCCAGGAAGTGGGGAGGAGAGTAGAGGGGAGGGTTGGGACCTGGTTGGTGGGTTGACTCCCGTGGTAGGGGAGTCAAGGGCACGCGGCCTGTGCTGCAGAGGAGCACCGCAAGCCTAGAGCATGTTCGTGTGGGCTCGGCAGGGTGGCTTAGACTCTGCTTGGCTGGGTGTCTGCTTAGGGATTGGCTCCTGTCAGAGGAGGCTGCGCAGGCGTCGGAGAAGAGCAGAAACCGGCAGGCCAGCATGGCAGCGCGTGAGGCCGTGAACCCGACGCTAGGCTGGGAGTCGGGGCATCCAGGCTCAGTTCAGGTCCCCCTTCCCGAGGGGAAGGGCTCATGGCCCAGGGTCTGAGGGGCAAGTCAGAAGAGACTCGTGCGGCTCTCTCGTGGTCACCTGACCGTGTGTATCCTGAAGTCTTAGCCCTAGCCGGCTACTTGCTGATGCTGTCAACACCGCAGTTCAAACACCGCCACGTGTCATAGAAAAGCAGGGGGAGCTCTGGACATTTCCGCTGGTGTGACTAAGGTTGCCACGTAGCTGCTGTGGGTCAGGCTCAGGGCTGGTGGGGACACTTGGGGGATTTGGGTCCAACCTCCCAGAGAAGCCATCACACACACACACACACACACACACACACACACCACGCCAGCTGAAGGAACTGGTGGTCCTCAGAAAAGTCAACTCTTGAGACCACACAGCTCCTCAAGGCCAAGTCCAGGGCTAAGGTGCTCCTGCCCTCAGCCAGGCCTGGCCAAGAGTGACGCTGCCCTCCCTCCTGTGCCCACAGACCTGTCCCAGAGCTCCTCGCCGCCCGTGCTGCTGGACCAGCTGCAGATGGGCTGTGACGGGGCCTCGTGCGGCAGCCTCAACATGGAGTGCCGGGTGTGCGGAGACAAGGCTTCAGGCTTCCACTACGGTGTCCATGCGTGTGAGGGCTGCAAGGTACAGACTGCGGGTGTGGCTGCCAAGGGGGCTGTGAGCACGCGGGGAGCTGACCCGACACAAGGCTTTCCCTGCCACAACAGCACCTGCTGCAGAATTCCCACGTGCGCGTGCAGAGGCAGCCAGGCAGGCCGGAGAGGAGGGGTTCCCTGTCAGGCCTACTCTCGGGCACCTGCTGCCAACCCAGGCGCTCTTGTGGGCTCTGTGGGCAGCTGGCGCCCCCTGGGGACCAGGCTCCAGAATGCAGGCAGGACAGAGTGAGGGCTGAGGACCGAGCTGTCGTGTAGGCCAGGACTTGAAGAGGCTCTTGGTGGTGGGTGGGGGGGTGGGGGTGGAATTTAAAAAAAAAGAAATAATTACATTTCTTTCTCCAATGAACACCCATCAGATTTTCACAAACTATATTATTAAACCATCGCCTACAAGACACACAGAGCCAGATACATTTATGAACAAATCAAGCTGACAATTTTATGCTACCAGACAAAGGAGGAACTTTAAGACTTCTTTGGGCATTTAAAATAAATAAGTATATTTTAATTCCCAAGTTTTAGCGTTCCTTTGTTTCCCCCTGTCTCCTTCAAAACAGTTTCCCCATGACCTGCCAGTTTGGGGATTTTTTTTTTTTTTTACAGGCAGAGTGGACAGTGAGAGACAGAAAGGAAGGTCTTCCTTTGCCGTTGGTTCACCCTCCAATGACCGCTGCGGCCGGCGTGCTGCGGCCGGCGCACCGCGCTGATCCAATGGCAGGAGCCAGGTGCTTCTCCTGGTCTCCCATAGGGTGCAGGGCCCAAGCACTTGGGCCATCCTCCACTGCACTCCCTGGCCACAGCAGAGAGCTGGCCTGGAAGAGGGGCAACCAGGACAGAATCCGGCACCCCTACCGGGACTAGAACCCGGTGTGCTGGCGCCGCAAGGCGGAGGATTAGCCTAGTGAGCCATGGCGCCGGCGGGGGGATTTTTATTTGTTGATAGATAATTGGGCCCCGCAGCAGAATGCGGTGGGCAGAGCAAGGCTTCCCACCTCTCCCCCCTCCCATGCCTCCGCACACGGTCTCGCTCCCTCAGGGCTTCTTCCGTCGGACGATCCGCATGAAGCTGGAGTACGAGAAGTGCGAGCGGAGCTGCAAGATCCAGAAGAAGAACCGCAACAAGTGCCAGCACTGCCGCTTCCAGAAATGCCTGGCCCTGGGCATGTCGCACAACGGTGAGAGCCGGCCGGGCCGGGCCCAGGGGCTGCTGGCGCCGCACGGCCTGATCCCAGCTTTCAGGGAGCACCCAGTCCAGTCCAGAGAGGGGGTGCCCCTAGAGCAGAGCCTGTGCCCTAGTAAGTAAGCACTACAGACACTGCCAATCTAGACCCTGGGCCTAGGAGCCCAACACCTGGCCCGTCCCCCAGGCCACCAGCATCCACCGCGGGCCCTGGGCCTAGACTGGTTCCCACCACCCTGTAACTGGGGCTCACCTGCTCTGGCCCAGAAGGAACCAACAGTTGACCCCCAGCTCAGGAGAGTTGGGAACCCCACTCCTGGAATCTCAAGCCTGTCTTGGATAACCTGACAGCACAGAAAGCCACTGCCAAGGACAGGGATCACCTCAGCCCACCTTGGCCATTGAGGGCGGGCGGAAGCCAGTAAGTGACCACACAGGTCAGTGGTCGGGAGCCCAGCAGGGATCTCCTGAAGGCCCACCATCTCCAGCAGACAGAGCCACGCTGCAGGCTTCGGGCCCCAAAGGTCAGCGGAGGCCACTCATTTAGTTAGCTCCTCAGGCAGCTTAGCGGCTCACCCTGCTCTTCCCCACGGATGCCCCAGCGGGTGGTGGCAGGGCCCGAGCCCTCTGTCTGCCGCTTCTCCTCTGTGATGGAGATTGGTGGGTCTGATCCTCCCAGCCCCGTTCCTTAGGTGGGAGTCCTGGGGCTGGCTCGTCCTTTCTCTCTCTGACAGAAGCCAGGCTGGTGTTCTGTGGGCTCATCAGGACTGGTTCTGAGTGCTCACTTTGTGAGTACTCCTACCAGACTGGCCCGGCACCCCCTAATTGAAGGAACATTATCATCATTGTCCTCCCGGAGGTGTGGCACTAGTGAGCGGCCAGGCAGAGCTCAGCACAGAGCCCTGTCACCCGACCCCCCAGTGAGGGAGGACCCTCGTGTCGGGCACCGTGGGCAGACAGAGCCCCCGTCCTCGAGGAGCTTCCGTCCGGAGGGGGCCGCTCCACGCCTACCTGCTGACTCTCGAGCTTCGAAGGCTCAAGGAGACGTCGCTGTCTGTGCCCCGTGCACCTGTCCAGGGGCAGGGGTGAGAGGTGCCGGCCCTGCCTGCGCCCCTCAGTGACTCCCTCCTCCCTGTGCAGCCATCCGCTTTGGCCGGATGCCAGAAGCCGAGAAGAGGAAGCTGGTGGCAGGGCTGACGGCGGTCGAGGGGCACCAGCACAGCCCACAGGTGGCGGACCTGAAGGCCTTCTCCAAGCACATCTACAATGCCTACCTGAAAAACTTCAACATGACCAAAAAGAAGGCCCGCGGCATCCTCACTGGCAAGGCCAGCCACACGGCGGTGAGTGTCGCTGCTCGGCCTGGCAGTGTCCCAGGCACTGGGAGAGCCAGGCCTCCTCTCTCCCCTAGCTTCATGGTACTTGCCGCAGGTGTGGGGAGCACCCAGTGCGGGTGGGGTCCCTGGAGGCCTGGCCTTTACCAGGGCCTGGTTTTCAGCCCTTTGTGATCCACGACATCGAGACATTGTGGCAGGCGGAGAAGGGCCTGGTGTGGAAGCAGCTGGTGAACAGCCTGCCGCCCTACAAGGAGATCAGCGTGCACGTGTTCTACCGCTGCCAGTACACCACCGTGGAGACCGTGCGGGAGCTCACGGAGTTCGCCAAGAGCATCCCCAACTTCAGCAGCCTCTTCCTCAACGACCAGGTGACCCTCCTGAAGTACGGTGTGCATGAGGCCATCTTCGCCATGCTGGCCTCCATCGTCAACAAAGACGGGCTGCTGGTGGCCAATGGCAGTGGCTTCGTCACCCGTGAGTTCCTGCGCAGCCTCCGCAAGCCCTTCAGTGACATCATCGAGCCCAAGTTTGAGTTTGCTGTCAAGTTCAATGCCCTTGAACTTGATGACAGTGACTTGGCTCTGTTCATCGCAGCCATCATTCTGTGCGGAGGTGAGTCAGGGTAGGGCAGGTGGGCCAGCCCCACACAGCCGGACGGCGGACAGCATGGGAAGGAGCACGGGGCTGGCCGTGCCCGCAGGAGCAGACCCGTCTTACGCAGGCAGAGGGGAAGAGACTGGACAGGAGGATGCTGTCATGTTAATGGGGGCTTCAGATTGCAACACGATAATTACAGCAGTAAGCATGCTAACTCACAGTGGCTGAGAGCTTGTGTCGTGCCGGTTCCTTCTCAGAGATTCTGAGTCCCCAGTCCTCACAGCCGCGCTGTACAGAAGGTGTTTTATTGTCCCCATTTCACAGGCCAGGAAACCAGCCAGAGAGGCTGAGTGACCTGTCTATAGGCCACTAGAGTTCTGGGGACAGAATTTGAATCCAGACATTGAGTCTCTCTCTCCCCCTCTTTTTTAAAGATTTATGTATTTATTTGAGAAGCAGAGTTACAGAAAGAGGGAGAGACAGAGAGATCTTCCATCTGCTGGTTCACTCCCCAAATGGCTGCAACGACCAAGGGTGGGCCAGGCCAAAGCCAGGAGCCAGGAGCTTCATCCAGGTCTCCCACATGGGTGCAGGGGTTCAAGCATTTGGGCCATCCTGCCCTGCTTTCCCAGGCACATTAGCAGGGAGCTGGACTGGAAGTGGAGCAGCCAGGTCTTAAACCAGTGCCCACATGGGATGCCGGCCTCACAGGCGGTGGCCTCACCTGCTATGCCGCAGTGCCAGCGGGCCCAGGCATTGAGGCTCTTCAACCATGACACTGTATTGCCTAGAAGGGGGTAAAAAAAGACTACCAGCAACACCAAAAGAGGAAGCCTGGGGCAGGGGCTAGAACGCTCAGTTTAGTGGCCCTGACAGGAGGGGTTGGGTCTGCCCCAGTCAAGGAGGCCCCGCTGTTCCTCGGGCCTCCCCCTGCAGGATGCAGTAGGTGAGTTCCTCTGCCCTTCTGAGACCCCATGCGTGCCCTGTGTCCCCGCAGACCGCCCAGGCCTCATGAATGTGCCGCAGGTGGAGGCCATCCAGGACACCATCCTGCGTGCCCTTGAGTTCCACCTGCAGGCCAACCACCCCGACGCCCAGTACCTCTTCCCCAAGCTGCTGCAGAAGATGGCGGACCTGCGGCAGCTGGTCACCGAGCATGCCCAGATGATGCAGCGCATCAAGAAGACC
Organism: Oryctolagus cuniculus; assembly: GCF_051225735.1. Lineage (NCBI taxonomy): Eukaryota > Metazoa > Chordata > Mammalia > Lagomorpha > Leporidae > Oryctolagus > Oryctolagus cuniculus. The sequence goes on along the minus strand of NC_142871.1, from coordinate 133,898,699 downwards.
GAGACCGAGACCTTGCTGCACCCCCTGCTCCAGGAGATCTACAAGGACATGTACTGAGAGGCCGGCCCCTCGGGACTTTCCCGCTGCCCAGCCCGGGAGCACTCGGCTCACGCAGAGCGCGGATCGCACACCCGCGCTCCCACCCACATGGCCCCGCTCCCTGTGTTCCTTTCCTGCTCTCCCTCCTCCCCTCAGCCCCTGTGGTCCCCCTCTTCCTCACACCTCTGTCTTTCTCGTTTCCCTGCTCTCTCTTTCCCTTTCTGTAGGGTCCCACTTCCTTCCTCCCTGGCTTCCCTCCCTCACCCGCCATGTCTCTGTGCCCACATCTGTCTGTCTCGTTCTCCAAGATGGTTTGTATTATTTCACCAGCAGCGCAGAACAGGACCCCTTCCCAGGAGCAGAAGGGGGAGGGGGCTGCCCTCTGCCCGTCACTGCACCTGTAGGCCTAGGGGCCTGTCTTCAGACGGAAGCCTTGAGCCATCCAAAGAAACACTAAGCTCTCGGGGCCTGGCTTCCCAGGGAAGCCAAGCTTGGCCTGGGCTGACTGCAGCAGCGGCCCAGGGGCGCAGGGTCCCTGCTGCAGAGGACAGTGGCGGGGGCGGGGCCTGGGCTGAGCCAGATTCCTCCCCAGACTGACCCCCTGCAGGCCAAGGCTGCCCCTCACCCCAGTGGCACCCCCAGTCTCTGACACCCACATCCTTCCATTCCTCTTCACACCGTTCTTCCAGGCCAGTGTTGCTGATGGCCCCTGCGCTGGCCGCTGGGAGCCTCCCTCGCCTGGAAGGAGGCAGGGTTCCCTCCAGGTGGGGGCCCCACCCCTCCCTGAAGAGGAGGCAGAAGGAAGTTGGTGGTTGATGGGGAACAGCACACTTAGTTCTGACCCCAGGGAGGGCTTGGGGCAGGCCCTCTGTCAGCACCCACGCCCACCCACCCTGTAGCAGCCGCCTACAGAGCCTGGCCCTGCCCCTGCCAGCTCAGTGGAAGCTCACGCCCCACGCCCCCAAGTACTCCCTAGAGCTGTCACTCCCCGCACACAGCACAGCACTGAAATCACTGTACCCACAGGTTCCATTCCCAAAGGGAGCATTCGCGGTGGACAGGCAGAGCTGGGCCCTGTTCGTAGACTGGCCAGGAACACCCTGCTGAGTCAGCCAGCACCTGCTCACTGCAGGAACTGCCCGGCATACACTGGCCCTGTCCTTCCTGACATCCGCTTGCTGCTCTCCCCTTCCCCTGTAGCTGGCCTCGCTGGTCACCTGCAAGTCTCCCTGCACAACCCCTGATGACCAGGGACCTTGCCAGGCCTGGGCCCATTCCCCTGGCCCTGCCCTGCCTGCTCCCACGTGGGGGTGCCTTCACCTGAGAGGAGGGGCTGCAGCCCAGCTGGGAGAGCAGTATCTGAGCAGCAGGGCAGAGCGCCCGCCAGCCGCACAGGCGAGGGATGGCCAAGGTCTCGGAGCAGGGGGGTGGGCAAGCTGGGGTTGGAACCCAGGCTTCCTGGCTCCTGTCTGGCTCTCCTTCCCAGAGGGCCTTTCCGTCTGACCACAGATCTAGGGGGAAAGTGGCCCTCCGCGTCCACGCCAGCACCCGTGCCTGCGCCCCAGGCTCACTCTGTATGCTGGCAGGGTTCTTCCTTTCCCTCCCATCCTAGCTGAGCAGGGATTTGGGGCAGGGGAGAGGCTGTGAAGGGAGAGCTGCTGTGCCTGACTCCCTCCCCCACCATGCACCCTGTCCCTACCCCTGTCCAGGTCTGGTGCTGAGGATACAGCTCTTCTCAGTGTCTGAAGTCTCCAAAATTGAAATGTATATTTTTGCTAGGAGCCCCAGCTTCCTGTGTTTTTAATATAAATAGTGTATACAGACTGACGGAACTTTAAATAAATGGGAATTAAATATTTAAGAATTGACTCTAAGCTGACTCAGTTCTTTGCATGTTTTTTTCTGGGAGCTGGTTAGACCCCTCCCCCTTGTCTGTATCCAGGGCATGGAGAGGGAAGTGTGGGTGGGCCAAGGAGTCCCTGGGGTGCTGGCTGCGGAGGGTCAGCTCCAGCTGTGGCGCTGTTCCTCCTTCCGGGCACCTTCTGCTCTGCTTCTCCCCTCCCCCTTTTGCCATCCCCCCTTGTGGAGAGCTGTGTTGGTTCCAATAAGGGTTTTATTATGCAGTGGGGAAGTCACACATTCTAATTTATGCAGCACACTGCGCTAACCGGCCACCCAAGGTCCCAGAGTGCCTCTGATGCTCCTCCCAAGGCGTCTTAGCCACCCAGGGCAGATTCTCACCAGATCTGCAGGATGGTACCCCCGAGCCTAACTACGAAGGGTGAGTAGTTTGGCGAGCAGGGCTTCAGGGAGCTCAGATCCTCAGCGTTGGGCCTGCGCAGGGCTGGCTGGGAGAACTCTCACGGGAAGGTCTGAGCGTGGGGGGTTAACCCGGAGCTTTTCTCTCTGCCGCCTCAAGAGACTTTGTTCAGAGTCTCTCTGGGCCTCTTCAGGCTGCAGTTTATATGCACTTTGGGCGGTCAGTAAAGGGCTGATAAGGTCCCCAGGAGGGTGTGCGTGGTTCTTACCACGTCCACGCAGATCTCCTGCAATCAGCTTAGCTCTTGCTTATTTCTTAGTAATATTATGCTGGAGCTGTTTAATTTCTGCTCCTTACAAGAAGCCTGAGCCAGGTGCTCCCTTGGCTCTCCATGTGACCTCTGCACTGCACACCACCACCTGCTCACCGGATGTCCAACCAGTGGGGCCACCTGATCTTGGACTTGAACCTCCCAAACTGAGCTAAATAAATCTTTTCTCTATATGAAGTTAGTTGCCTCAGGCATTATGTTGTAGTCATGACCCAAAAATAGATTTTAAAAACCACAGAAACAAAAACAGCTAATGGAGAAAAACTGATACCAAAAAACTGGCAGAGGTGGGGGCTGACACTGTGATATAGCAGGTAAAGCTGCCGCCTGCAGTGCCAGCATCCCGTATGGGCACCAATTTGAGTCCTGGCTGTTCCACTTCCGGTCCAACTCTGCTATGGCCTGGGAAAGCAGTAGAGGATGGCCCAAGCCCTTGGGCCCCTGCACCCATGTGGGAGACCCAGAAGAAGCTCCTGGCTCCTGGCTTCGAATCGGCACAGCTCTAGCCATTGCAGCCATCTGAGGAGTGAACCAATGGATGCAAGACCTCTCTCTGTGTCTGCCTCTCTGTATTCAGCCTTTCAAATAAACAAACCTTTAAAAAAAAAAAAAAAAAACAGGTGGGGCCAATTCTGTAACTACCTGGATTTGTGGAGGCGCCTTTGGCACTGGCTTACTGGAGAAAGCTGCGAGAGTTTTGACGAGCAGGCTGGAGAAAGCCCGGAGAGCGCATTGCGGGTGTTCGGGTGCGGGCTCGGGAGACCAGGATGTAAGGCCACGCTGAGGCGCTCGCAGGTGGACATGGCGATTCTCCTGGGAATCGGACTGCAGGCCACCCTTGCTTCTCCGTGGCAGAGGAGCTGGCTTTACTGCGGCCATTCAGTCCCTGACCACGCTGTGGGGAGATGAGCTTAAGTTTGGTGGAAGAGATTTCCAAGAAGCAAAGCATTCAGGTGTTACTGGCTGCCTGTTCTACTGCAAGAATCGGGTGAGAAGGAACGAAGCAGCATGTGGCAGACCACATGGTGGGAAAACCACTTGCTACAGACGTTAGCTAAATGGGCAGGCACTTATCCTGTCTGTTAAGAATGCCCTCGGCCTAGCTTAGCGTGCCTGTGTTTGGTGACCCCCAGCCCTGGCTCCTGACGCCGGCTTCCCGCTAATTCGGACTCTGAGAGGCAGCAGCAATATCCCAAGTGATTGGATCCCTGATACCCACGAGGGAGACCTGAGTGAAGTTCCCAGCTTCTGGGGCAGGCACTGTGGCACAGTAGGGTGACACTGCCTGGGATCAGATCCTGCCTCTGCTTCCAATCCAGCTCCTTGCTAATGTGCATCCTGGGAGACAGCAGGTGATGCCTCAAGTACTTGGGTCCCTGCCACCCATGTGGGAGACCCAGATAGAATTTCAGGCTCCTGCCCCCAGCCCTGGCTGTGGTGGCATTTGGGGAGTGAACCAACAGATGGAAGATACACACACACACACATACAGCCTTTCAAGTAAATAAAAATAGGGGCTGGCGCTGTGGGGTAGTGGGTAGGGCCACTGCCTGCAGTGCTGGCATCCCATATAGGCACCGGTTCGAGTCCCGGTTGCTCCACTTCCGATCCAGCTCTCTGCTGTGACCTGGGAAAGCAGTGGAAGATGGCCCAAGTCCTTGGGCCCCTGCACCTCATATGGGAGACCCGGAGAAGCTCCTGGCTCCTGGCTTCAGATTGGCTCAGCTCCGGCCATTAATAGAGGATCAATCTCTCTCTCTCTCTCTCTCTGCCTCTCCTTCTCTCTGTGTAACTCTGACTTTCAAATAAATAAATGAATTTTTTAAAAAAAAGTAAAAATAAGTTTTTTAAAAATAACCTTTATTTTTTTTAAAAAAAATATATTTATTTATTTATTTAAAAGTCAGAGTTGCACAGAGAGAGGAGAGTCAGAGAGAGAGGTCTTCATCCACTGGTTCACTCCCCAGTTGGCTGCAATGGCCGAAGCTGCAAAGCTGCACCTATCTGAAGTCAGAAGCCAGGAACTTCTGGGTCTTCTCATGCAGGTGCAGGGGCCCAAGGACTTGGGCCATCTCCCACTGCTTTCCCAGGCCAAAGCAGAGAGCTGGATCGGAAGCAGAACAGCCGGGACTCAAACTGGCGCCCATATGAGATGCCAGCACTGCAGGCGGCTTTACAGCTCTGGCCCCAAGGTTAACCTTCAAACACAATTCCTGGTTCCTGGCTTTGGCTCCAGCCAGGGGTCATTGCAGGCATTTGGGGAGTGAACTAGCAGATGGGAGCCCTCTGTCTCTGTCCCTCTGCAGCTCAAGTAAAAAAAAAAAAAAAAAAAAAGATGTGGACAGATAAAAGGGAGCCACGTGCTAATCAGCAGAACAATGGGGAAAAGGCCTCAAGGCCACCCCTCTCATCTGCAGGCCCCAGGCTGAATTCCTTCATCAAAGCCTGGGGCAGTTTCCAGGTCACCCAGGATCACCTTGGGATTCCTTTCCCTGTGGATCAGCCAGATTCTGCAGCTGCCTCGGTGGTTTGAACAGGCCCAGGTGCAGCTCAAGCCCGCGGCCAGCCTCGGAGTCATCCGTGTGACCTTGGTTTGCAGATCCGGGTTTTCCCATATCAGAGCATCCACTTAAGTCATAAAAGCCAGGGCTGGACAGGAGCAGGAACTCCATCCTAGGCTCCCACATGGGTGGCAGGGGTGAAAGGTCACCACAAAACACACCAAACACTGGAGAAAGGGAGAAGGTTTATTATCAGGTGGGGGACATGCTGCCGCTCCACGCACAGGAGAGCAACAGCCTGTCCTGGGAGAAGAGGCCTTCTAGAGCTTTAGAGGTAAGGAAGTGGGAGCAGCAAAGCCCGTTAGGGTGGGGGTGGAGCTGACGCTTGTGATTGGGCCATTTGGTCACCTGGCTTCTAGTAAGCCAGGCTGGGCTTAGGAAGACGGTACTATTTTACCAACAATGGGCCCAAGCACTCAGGCCATCTTCTGCTGTTTCCCCGGGGAACATCAGCAGCAAGCTGGATTGGAGCTGGTGCTCCGTTATGGGAGGCTGGTGTCTCAGGCAGGCAGCTTAACCCGCTGCGCCCCAACACCGGCCCCAGTCTTTCTATTTTTTTAACAAGAGGTTGCTGATTCTTTCTACCCACCTGTTACCCGCTTTAGGAATGGTAATATATACCTTGTGCCCCTCCTGCTGATATGGCAGCCTGTCAGGGAGATAATATTAGGCTCATTAGCTCCCAGCGTGAGCTCACCTATAGCCACCCAACTGTCAATCAGAGTATGTAGCCACGCCCCTTTGGAAGTGACTAGGAGGTCTGGAGCGTGCTGAGCCCGCCTGCCTGTTTTCTTTGCTGCCGCTCCTGGTCCTTCTCCCCATGCACCTCTGGCCTGCAGGCTTCCGCACGTGCCCCTGGCCTGCCCCTGAGATTTCAGTATGGAGCTTCCCATGGTATGACCCACTCTCCCTTAAAAAAACCCTCACGTCCCTGTGGATTTCTCTCACTCTCTAAATAAATCTCAAACCTTACCATGTTACGTGCTTCATGTGAGCCGGTATTCAGAATTCTTATCTACATAAATGACAAGAACCCCAGAATGTTAATTTTAGGCTGGCTGAGTCCCATAACACTGCCTTTGTGTCTTGGAAGTATGTGACTTGGGTTTTTACAGGTAACAGCTGAAGTTGGCCTTGAGGCTCAGACAAGACTCTGGGTTTTCCAATGAACGCTGGGCTAAGTTAAGACTTGGAAATTGTAGGGGCTGGCGCCGTGGCTCACTTGGCTAATCCTCCACCTGTGGCGCCGGCATCCCATATGGGCACCGGGTTCTAGTCCTGATTGCTCCTCTTCCAGTCCAGCTCTCTCCTGTGGCCCGGGAAGGCAGTGGAGGATGGCCCAAGTGCTTGGGCCCTGCACCCCATGGGAGACCAGGAGAAGCACCTGACTCCTGGCTTCAGATCAGCGCGGTGCACCGGCCGCAGCAGCCATTTGGGGAGTGAACCAACAGAAGGAAGACCTTTCTCTCTGTTTCTCTCACTGTCTATAACTCTACCTATCAAAAAAAAAAAAAAAAAAAAAGACTTGGAAATTGTTAGGGATGGGATGATTGTGCAGATATGCTGTGTGTGAGGAAGGCATGAGTTTCTAGAAGGAATGCTATAGTTTGAATATGATTTGGCCTGCAACCTCCTGCAGATGTTTAAATCCTCAAATCATACATTATTGGTACCAAGAGGGTGGAAACTCAATGCAAGGGTGGTGTTTAGGAGGTGGGCCTCGTGGGAAGGCCTTGGGTCCCTGGGGGAGTGTCTGCGTCCCTGCTCACCACCACTGTCATCTGTCCTCCTCACCAGATGCCCAGCCAACCACCTTGGCCTTTTCCAAAAGAGCTAAATCACCCTTATCTCTGTAGAAAGTCCTGATTTTTCTTTGTAGGAATACAAATCTAATTAACACAAATGGCAGGTGGAAGTCTTACCATGCCCACAAGGGACCTGGCCTTCCTCTCCTTGGGCTGACACCCAGTTTTCTCCTTTCCTATTGTGGCCGCCTTCACAGAGGTTCCAGCGGAGCTAGCCTCTAGCAGCCAGTGGGTGTGGCTGCTGCTCGAGGCAAGACCAGGGTAAGTATTGGTGCTTGTTCAGTCAGGAAGACAAAACCACTGGTTAGTGCACGTGTCGGGGTGGGCGTTTGGCAGAGCAGTTAAGACTGCTGGGGGTGCCCACTTCCCAGGTCAGAGTGCCAGGGTTCGAGTCCTGGCTCTGCTTCCAATTCCAGCGTCCTGCTAATGCGCATCCTGTTAGGCAGCAGGTGATGGCGCAAGTACTTGGGTCCCTGCCACCCACATGGAAAACCTGAATTGAGTTCCTGGTTTCTGACTTCAGCCTGGCCCATTGTGGCCTATTGTGGCCACTTGGGCAGTGAATCAGTGGGCAGAAGATCTCTTTTCTCTCTCCCTCTCTTTCTTTCACATAAATATTTTAAAAAATTGAAAGCAGTTAGTACAAAGGGATTGAAAGACTAAAAGGGGGGGAAGTTGAGGTCATGCAGAGATAAGTGCAGGATGCCCTCCAGGGCCGGGTAGGAAATGGTATCATCCGGGAATCACCAGCAGGCACAGCAGAAACCCAGCAGTGCCGAACGGCTGGAGCCAGGGTGCACCTGTGGCCACCCTGGGACCCAGCTGCTTGAGCAAGAGACCTGGAGCCCAAACTCAGCTGCTCATTCCAGAGTTTCAGGGTAGAAGAAGTTTCTCCTGACTTCCTGTCTTTTGCCCATAATGCCCGTTGAAAGAAAACCTAAGGGTTTCGATCCCAGCTCCTGCACAGACCCCAGCACGATCAGCACCCGCCCCATACCCCATGTCCGGGCTGCCATACCAGGCGACATGGACAAAGGGAAGTTAGATGACCTATTAGAGACCGAAGGTCCCACTTCCCCGATGGACACAGGGCTCTGGGGTCCCCTCTCCATGTCTTTTTTTTTTTTTTTTTTTTTTTTTTTTTTGACAAGTAGAGTTAGTGAGAGAGAGAGAGACAGAGAGAAAGGTCTTCCTTCCGTTGGTTCCCCCCAAATGACTGCCACAGCCGACGCACTGCGCTGATCTGAAACCAGGAGCCAGGTGCTTCCTCCTGGTCTCCCATGTGGGTGCAGGGCCCAAGCACTTGGGCCATCCTCCACAGCAGAGAGCTGGACAGGAAGAGGAGCAACCAGGACAAAATCCCGCACCCTGACCGGAACTAGAACCCGAGGTGCCAGTGCCACAGGCGGAGGATTAGCCTAGTGAGCCATGGTGCCGGCCCCCTCTCCATGTCTTACTACCAGGGAGCTCTGCTGTGGGGTTCCCCCACTTTGCCTTGTTCTCTCACTCATCTAATAAAGTCCTCTCACTTTGCAGCTCGGACTGTCGCTATTTCTATACTGAAAGAAGGCCACACTCAGACAGCAAATGACAGCTCAAGGGCTTGGCTTCCTGCCACACACATGGGAGACACAGATTGAGTTCCAGGACTCAGCCCTAGCTGTCTGTCTGTCTCTCTCTCCCTCTCTCTCTCTTTCCTCTCTGCCTTTCCAGTAAAATGAGAACCAATAAATTAAAACTGGTAGCCTTGCTTGCAATGGCATCCTCTGGTTTACTCATTTTTCTCCCCTCGCTGCACCTGCCCACGCCCAGGAAAGGAGAGTCAAACCCGTGTCTCAGTTGTTAAAGGCCAGTCCTCCTCCCAGCACTGCAAAAGTTCCTGGAAAATGAAATTCAAAAATAAGTTTATTTTGATGCAAAAAATTCAGAAACTCATAACGTGGTTTTCATAATATGCATTTTCTACAAACCTTTTTTTTTTTTTTTTTTTTTTTTGACAGGCAGAGTGGACAGTGAGAGAGACAGAGAGAAAGGTCTTCCTTTGCCGTTGGTTCACCCTCCAATGGCCACCGCTGCAGCCGGCGCACCGCGCTGATCCGATGGCAAGAGCCAGGATCCAGGTGCTTTTCCTGGTCTCCCATGGGGTGCAGGGCCCAAGCACCTGGGCCATCCTCCACTGCACTCCCTGGCCATAGCAGAGAGCTGGCCTGGAAGACCTCTCCTGCAAGCAGAATACCAGATAAGTCGATGTTGCTCAGCTCAGAGAGTTAGAGCTAAGTCTCATGGCTATTGTTACGTGGCTTCTGGCACAGCCAAGAGACAGCATCATGTCACCTGGGCTCCCTGGAATCGCTGTCACTAAGCGCTGTTCTCCATTGAACACCTATAATGTATCGTGTGTTATACACACGTCACCTCTCTCCCCTGTCATGGTACAGCTTGGGAAGCACACCAGGCGATGAGGGAGTGTGCCTGTGTGGCTCAGCTAGGAAGAGCCCTGGCCAGTGTTCCATCAGCAGCCTTAGGATCCCTGCTTTCCATTCCTGTGCAAACCTTCGGGACAACATCAGTCAACTGATCTCCTGTATTTTGTTTGTTTGTTTTTTGTTATTTATTTGAAAGGCAGAGATGGAGACAGACAAGCAGCAAGAACTTCCATCCACTGGTTCACTCCCCAAATGTCCAGAGTGGTTGCTGTTAGGCCAGGCCAAAGCCAGGAGGCAGGAACTCAATCCAGGACTCCTGCGTGGGTGACAGGGGCCCAAGCACTTGAGCCAGCACCTGCTGCCTCTCAGGGCACACAGAATCAGAAGTGGATCTGAGACTTGAACCCAGGCACTCTGATATTTAGACTCTAATATTTATTTATTTGAGAGACAGAGAGAGAGAGAGACCTTCTATCTGCTGGCTCACTCCCATAATGCCTGCAACAGCCAAGGCTAGGACAGGCCAAAGCCAGGAGCCTGAAACTCACTCTGGGTCTCCCACACGGGTGGCAGGGACCCAAGCACTGAGCCATCATCTGTTGTCTCTCTCTCTCTGCCTTTCAAATAAATAAATCTTTTAGAGATTATGTAACTGGGGCCAGTGCTGTGGCATAGAAGGTTAAGCCTCCATGTGCATATGGATGCCGGTTCGAATCCCGGCTGTTCCTCTTCTGACCCAGCTTCCTGCTATGGCCTGGGGAAGCAGTGGAAAACGGCCCGAGTGCTTGGGCCCCTGCACCCACATGAGATACCCGGAAGAAGCTCCTGTCTCCTGGCTTCCGCCACTGCAGCCATTTGGGGAGTGAACCAGCAGATGGAAGACTGATCTCTCTCTCTCCCTCTTTCTCTCTCCTCTTTTCTCTGTATCTCTACTTTTCAAATAAATAAACCTTTTTAAAAATTATATAGTAATTGATTTGTATAGGGTATAAATTTTTTATATCACTAAAAAATATAAAGAATAAATCAAACATAAGAAATGAACAGAGCCTGGCATTATAGTTAAGCTGCCACACGTGATGCCAGCACCCCATATGGGTGTCAGTTAAAGTCCTGGCCCTTCCACTTCCAATCCAGCTCCCTGCTAATGCACCTGGGAAAGCAGCAGAGGATGGTCTAAGTACTTGGGCCTCTGCCATCCATGTGGGAGACCCGGTTAGAGTTCCTGGCTTAAGGATTTATTTAGTTGAAAGTTATAGAGAGGGAGAGGGAGAGAGACGGGGAGAGAGAGAGAGACGGGGAGAGAGAGAGAGAGGGAGAGAGAGATGGGGGGAAAGAGAGAGGGAGAGAAAGAGATCTCCCATCTGTTGGTTCACTTTCCAGATGGCCACAATGGCCAGGGCTGAGCCAGGCTAAAGCCAGGAGCAAAGAGCTTCATCCAGGTCTCCTACATGGGTGACAGGGACCCAAACACTTCCACTGCCTTTCCCAGGCATATTAGCAGGGAGCTGGATTGGAAGTGGAACAGCCAAGACACAAACCGGTGCCCATATGGGATGCCAGCATTGCAGGCAGTGGCTTTACCTACTACACCACAACGCCGGCCTCAGGAAAAGAAAAAAACTAATTTATTTTCATTTTTATTTGAAAGGCAGAGCTAGAGGAGGGGCAGAATCTTCCTCCATCTGCAAGTTTACTCCCCAGATGGCCAGGCTGAAGCCAGGAAGTCCACCTGGCTTTTCAATGTGGGTAGCAAGGACTCAAGCACCTGCTCCCTTGCACAGTGTTCACTAACAGGAAGCTGGATTAGAAGTGGAGCAACAGCTCTTGAACCAGATAGTCCACATGGGATGTGATATGAGGGTGTCCCAAGTGGCAACGCAGCCTCTGCACCACATGCAGAATTTAAAGAAATCCCTGGGGCCGAGCCGGGGCTGTGGTGTAACAAGAAAGCCACTGCCTGCAACCCCGGCATCCCATATGGGTGCTGGTTCGTGTCCCAGCTGCTCTACTTCCGATCCAGCTCCTTGCTAATGTACCCGGGAGAGCAGCGGAAGATGGCCCAAGTGCTTGGGCCCTGCACCCACGAGAGACCTGGATGAAGCTCTTAGCTCCTGGCTTTGGCCTGGCCCAGCCCTGACAGTTGCAGCCATTTGGGGATTGAACCAGTGGATGGAAGATCTCTCTCTGTCTGTCTCCTCCTCTCTCTGTGTAACTGCCTTTCAAATAAATAAAATACATCTTAAAAATAAAACAGATCAGACACAAAGAAATCATTTTTATACCTCAAGATCTATAATAAGGGGCTGGCACTGTGGCATGGCAGGTAAAGCCACTGTCTGGATTCCCAGCATCCCATATGGGCGCCGGTTCAAGTCCCAGCTGCTCCACTTCCGATCCAGCTCTCTGCTATGGCCTGGGAAAGCAGTAGAAGATGGCCAAGTCCTTGGGCCCCTGCACCCCTGTGGGAGACTCGGAAGAAGTTCCTGGCTCCTGGCTTCAGATCGGCACAGCTTCGGTCATTGCAGCCAATTGGGGAGTAAACCAGCAGCTGCAAGACCTCTCTCTCTCTCTCCCTCTGCCTCTCCTTCTCTGTGTAGCTCTGACTTTCAAGTAAATAAATAAATCTTTAAAAAAATAAAAGATCTATAATAATACAGAAAACAGCAGAGGGCGGCCAAGATACCGAAAACGTGGAAAGGAAGAATCACACTAAAAATCCTCATATATTGCAGAAAGCAGTCAGTACAATTTGCTTGAAAACAACTGCACAAAGCTGAGTACAACTGAATACGTTGTACACTCCGATACGTGGCATTTGCCTGTTAAATATGCCTGCAGGTGCCATGGGCCTCACCACCAGAGCACCAATTTCCAAAGGTGCTGGTGACCTGGGCTGCTGAACTCACAGCTGACTTCCTCTCTCCCCAAAGGCAGCCGCCGCCCCCCACCCCGTGAGCAACACGGGAGGATGACGGCCGACCATTCTTGCCCTATGTGTAAAGATCAGGCTGGATCCAGAAGCTTCTCTTGTCATTCTTGTGCCATTTAACTTCTCCCTCTCCTTGACCCCGCAGGATTCCTGACAAGCGTTGTTCCAAAGAGCGGTTCCCTGTAAATGTTCTACAGGTGCATTGGCCACTCGCAAGGGTTCCAGGTGCAAGGAAAGCCCTGGCCCTGTTTCCTGGAGAAGCCAACCTGAGCCAGGGCCCCCGAGGGAACCCAGTGATCGACACCAGGCTCACACAAGGGAACATCAAGAATGTGTGGAAATGGAATTAAAAGGTGTTTATTTTGGTGTAAAAAATGCTGAAATCCGTGCGTATGAGGGGTCTTCAAAAGTCCATGAAAAATGTATATGATGAAAAAATTATGCTTGGAGGCCGGCGCTGTGGCGCAGCGGGTTAATACCCTGGCCTGCAGCACCAGCATCCCATTTGGGTGCTGGTTCAAGACCCGGCTGCTCCACTTCCGATCCAGCTCTCTGCTATGGCCTGGGAAAGCAGTGGAGGATGGCTTAAGTGCTTGGGCCCTTGCACCCACATGAGAAACCTGGAAGAAGCTCCTGGCTCCTGGCTTCAAATCAGCACAGCTCCAGCTGTTGTGTCCAATTCGGGAGTGAACCATCAGATGGAGGACCTCTCTCTCTCTCTCTCTCTGCCTCTCTTCTCTCTGTGTAACTCTGACTTTCAAATAAATAAATAAATCTTTAAAAAAATACGCTGAGATTTGAAAAAAAAATTTACACCAAATAAGTTTATCTTTTAATTCCATTTCCCTCAAAAATTTTAAAAATATTTATTTATTTATTTGGAAGATAGAGTTACAGAGAGGTAGAGCCAACGAGACAGAGATCTTCCATTCACAGGTTCACTCCTCAAATAGCCGCTATGGCCAGGGCTGCACCTGGGCCATCTTCCACTGCTTGCCCAGGCACATTAGCAGAGAGCTGGACAGGAAGTGGAGCAGCCGGGACTCGAACCAGCGCCCATATGGGATGCTGTAAGCAGTGGCTTTGCGTGCTATCCCACAATGCTGGCCCCTCCCCCACAAACTTTAAGTCACCTTATGCATGTTCACCACAGCAAGAGCAAAGATTTATGAATAATACAAATGTTCAAGAACAGGAAAATAGACAGTTTTTTAAAAAAAAAAAAAGTAGAAGCGGGCAGTGCAGTCTAGTAAAGAGAGAATGGGCTTCTTCTAGCAACGGTGGGGGCGGGAAGGGCTCTTACAGGTCGCAGCCACCCTTCCCCTCCTCTCCATCTCCTCAAATGCCTCTCCTGAGCCCCAAGCCTGGGAAGCACTTCGTCCAAGGTCACGTCAGGTGTCCCGGCGCCAGCCCATTGTGCCTCCCGCGCTGGGCAGCTCCCGCTGGGCTGCGTGTCAGGCTCGGTGCCAGGCAGTCTTCATCCATGACCTCATTTCATCCTCACAACAACCCTATCGGACAATCAGCTTCCTGGGAGGCAGGCAACTGAGGACAACAGGTTGTTTACCTGGGAGAGGGAGCCGTGAGACCGCACAGCCAGCTCACAGGGCTTCCGGGCGCCGGTTCGTCAAACCTGGAGATGGCTCAACCAGGACCCGACCGCGGGCGGCTGAGCTGTTCTCAGGACAGACTCGCTAGGACGGGCAATCTGCCCAGCCCGCAGCCCGCGAGGCTGCCCTCTCCTTTGCCCTGTCTAGCCTGTTTCTTGGGGGCAATGGGCCAGCCCCAGGGGTGGCCAGGAGGCCTGCAGCATCTACTTGGGGACTACTGGAGAGCCCACGGGGAGGGGGTGCTTAGGGTCACTCCCACGCCAGTGCTGCTATCGGGGCATTTCTTTTGGCCTCTGGCGGGGGCAGGACCCACACTCAGGGCCAATGCACATGGCCTGTGTACCACCCTGCAGGGAGGCTCTGGTTGGCCATCCAACGTGCAGCGTCCTCATTCTCCGAGGCTCAGGCACGCCCCCTCCTGGCCACCTCTCCTCCAATTTCTGGCGACCCGGAGAACAAGCTGGCTTTATTGACAAACACAGCCCAGGCCAGGCGACCTGGATCCGTTCCCCGTCCCCAGCACCTCCTGCACAGGCCCAGTACACCGCCAGCTGGGAGCATCCCCCATGGGCCTCGCGCCCTCTCCCCGGTCTCCAGCCATGCATGGGCGGACCCCTACCCCCCCACCCCGACAACGCGAGGGGCTTGTCTAGGCGCAGGACTCGCAGCCTCCCAGGTTCATGACCACTTCCCAAGTCACCCTGCCTTCCAGACCCGTTAAGTCTCCAATAATCATGGGGACTTAACTTAGACCCCACCTATGTCCCTGGACTGGGTACCTGGAGGCCCCAGCGGCCCCGCCTCCCTCTCTCGGCAGACCTGGACCAATGAGCAGGGGCGCAGAGCCCCTCCTCCCTGCGGCCCCGCCCAGAAAAGGCGGGATAAAGGAGCCGGGGCAGGCCTGCAGGAATCTCACTGGAGCTGCAGCTGGGGTGGGCCTGGGGCCCTGCCTCTGCTGGCCATACGGGTCTGAAGAAGGTAGAGGAGATTCTCTGGGGTCTGGCCTGGCCGTTGAAATCCGTCTCTAAGAATTCAGGGTGTATCTGGGGAAGAGGGGCTTCCTTGCTTTGGATCGGCCCAGCTCCAGCAGTTGCAGCCATTTGGGGAGTGAACCAGAGGATGGAAGATTTCTCTCTCTCTCTCTCTCTCTCTCTCTCTCTCTCTTTTTTGACAGGTAAACAGTGAGAGAGATAGAGAGAAAGGTCTTCCTTTTCCGTTGGTTCACCCTCCAATGGCCACTGCAGCCAGTATGCTGCTGCTGGCACACCACGCTGATCCAAAGCCAGGAGCCAGGTGCTTCTCCTGGTCTCCCATGCGGGTGCAGGGCCCAAGCACTTGGGCCATCCTCCACTGCACTCCCAGACCACAGCAGAGAGCTGGCCTGGAAGAGGGGCAACCGGGACAGAATCTGGCGCCCCGACTGGGACTAGAACCCGGAGTGCCGGCGCCACAAGACGGAGGATTAGCCTAGTGAACCGCGGTGCCGGCCCTCTCTCTCTCTTTCTCTCTTCTCTGCCTCTACCTCTCTGTAACTCTGCCTTTCAAATAAATAAGTCTTTTTAAAAAAGAAAAAGAAAAGAAAATACAGGAGGAGGGGCAGGCACTGTGGTGTAGCAGATAAAGCCGCCGCCTGCCATGCTTGGGCCCCTGTACCCATGTGGGAGAATTGGAAGAAGGCCTTGGCTCAACCCTGGTCACTGAGGCCACTTAGTGGGTAAACCAGTAGATGGAGGAAGACCCCTCTCTCTATAAACCTGACTTCACATAAATAAATACATCTTAAAAAAAGATATGGGAGGAAGAGTTTCTCAAATTGGATTTGATCACAAAACCCTTACTTCTTTTCTCTGGTTACTGAATGGACTGAAAACCCCTCTGGACATCCGGGGCTTGTGAAGGAGCTGATGTGGTGGCCTCCAGCAGTCCTGGGCATTAGCATCAGGGGTGGCCCTTAGGTGCAGAGCCCTCCCACTGGTGGGCTGGAGACATGAGGCCTACAAGCCCCTTGCTCTGAGGGTCACTGGCTCTTCTCTTAGGAGACAAGAAACTCCTCCAGAGTGACTCACCTCCAACCAACCCCTGGCTCCCACCGCCCCCAGCCCCCACCACCTCCAAGCCCACCCTAACTTTGCAGTCACCCACTGATCTGTTTTTGTTATTATTTATTTGATGAACAGAGTGACAGAGGTCTTCTATTTGCTGGTTCACTCGCCAAATGGCTGCAACAGCCAGGACTGGGCTAAACAGGAGTCTGGTCTCCCATGTGGGTGACAGGGGCCCAAGCACTAGGACCATCTTCTGCTGCTTTCCTGGGCATGTTAGCGGGGACCTGGATTGGGAGTGGAACAGCCAGGACTTGAACTGATGCCCATATGGGATGTGGGCACTGCAGGCAGTGGCTTAACTCACTGTAGCACAGTGCTGGCCCCACCAAAGATTATATTTATTTATTTTATTTATTTTTTGAAATGTATTTATTTATTTGAAAGTCAGAGTTAGAGAGAGGGCTTTCATCCACTGGTTCAATTCCTAAATGGCTGCAATGGTCAGGGTTGGGCCAGGCCAAAACCAGGAGCTAGGAGCTTCTTCCTGGTCTCCCATGTGGTTTCAGGGGCCCAAGCACTTGAGCCATCTTCCTGTGCTTTCCCAGGCACATTAGCAGGGAGCTGGATTGGAGGTGGAGCAGCTGGGACTTGAACCAGAGCCCATATAGGGTGCTGGCATTGCAGATGGCAGGTTTTCTGGCTATAACACAGCGCCTAATTTTTTTTCATTCTAAATCCTTCTTTTCCAGGGCTTGCGATTCGCCGAGATTTTGAAGGCTGTGTTCAATGTCCCCAGTCTCAGAATTTGGCCTCAGTCTTCCTGTGGGGGCTTCTCAGTTTTTCCAGACTCTGCAGTGAGGACAGTTGCAAAGCTCTGATAGCCAGGGGCACCTCTGGGCTGGGGCTCTGTGGAACAGCTAAGTCCCCGGGACTTCTTTTCTTTTTTTTAAAGATTTATTTATTTATTTGGAAGGCACAGTGACAGAGAGAAACAGAGCGAAAAAAAAAGAGATCTTCCATCTGCAAGTTCACTCTCCCAATGGCTGCCAACAGCCAGGGCTGAGATAAGCCGGGGCTCAAGCACCAAGGCCATCCCTGGCTGTTTTCCCAGGCGCATTAGCAGGGAGCTGGAACAGAAGCAGAGTAGCTGGGACTTGAGCTGGTGCTGTGCTATGGGATGCCTGTGTCACACATGGTGGCTTAAACCACAACAATTCCCTGGTGTTTCAGGCTACACTTCATGTCCTGTGGCGAGCTTGTTCCTGTGGGGAGCAACTCGGACTAGACTAAGTTACTGGAATTAAGACTTATTCTATGCATCTGCTCTCCCACAATATGGCGCTGGGAGAGGAGGCAACAGCTTCTACCCAGCTGCCTCTCACCAACTTGACAAGCTGCAGGACCTGTTCCTGATTGGAGGAGAGCAGCGTACTCGGCGTGTGGGTAGCAGAGTTAGGATTGGTGGAGGAGGACTATAAAGGAGGAGAGAGACGGCATGCACCAGGAACATCTAACGGGAACATCTAAGGGGAACACCTGTGCAGCCCCCGAGAGAGCCGGCCGGCGGTGTGCCGCTCCCCTGCGGAAGTGGGGAATGTGGCAGGGGGAACTGCCCTTCCACGGAGGTGGAAGGGACAGTAGCCAACCCGGGAAGAACCAGCAGCAAACCCGGGGAGGGCCGAGCAGACGAAAGAACAGCGCAGGGTCCTGTGTCGTTCCTCCACGAAGAGGGGGAGCGACAGTTCCAAGAGCAGCTAACCAGACATGGCAGGAGAGCAGGAGGGGTTTGAATAAGTACATTACTTTTTAAAGGTATTCAGTGGCATTTAATACCAGGGGGATCTAACATGTAATACCATCTTGTTGAAAGAAAAAAATGAGGGGCCAGCGCTGTAGCATAGCGGGTAAAGCCACTGCTTGCAGTGCTGGCATCCCATATGGACACTGGTTCAAGTCCTGGCTGTTCGTCTTCTGATCCAGCTCCCTGCTGAGGCACCTGGGAAGGCTATAGGAGACGGCCCAAGTCTTTGGGCCCCTGTACACATGAGGAGACCCAGAAGAAGCTCCTGGCTTCTGGCTTTGGTGTGGCCCAGCCCTGGCCATTGTGACCATTTTGGGAGTGAACCAGGGGATGGAAGATCTCTCTGTATGACTGTGCCTTTCAAATGAATAAAATAAATCTTTTTTAAAAAATGAACTGATGCAAACAAATTTTGAAATCCAAGGAATACTAGGTGCCTTCAAAATTCATGAGAGGGACTGGCGCCGTGGCTCACTTGGTTAATCCTCCACCTGCAGTGCTGACATCCCATATGGGCACCGGGTTCTAGTCCTGGTTGCTCCTTTTCCAGTCCAGCTCTCGGCTGTGGCCCGGGAAGGCAGTGGAGGATGGCCCAAGTACTTGGGCCCTGCACCCGCATGGGAGACCAGGAAGAAGCACCTGGCTTCTGGCCTTGGATCGGCGTAGTGCTGGCTGTGGCAGCCATTTGGGGAGTGAACCAACAGAAGGAAGACCTTTCTCTCTGTCTCTCTCACTGTTTATAACTCTACCTGTCAAATAAAAAAAATCACAAGAAATCTGTATTAGGAAAAAACTATGGATCTGCGTTGAGGCGTAGCAGGTAAAGCTGACACCTACGATGCCGGCATCCCATATGGGTGCCACTTTGTACCCTGGCTGCTCCATTTTCAATTCAGCTCCCTGCTAAAAGCAG
Organism: Oryctolagus cuniculus; assembly: GCF_051225735.1. Taxonomy (NCBI): domain Eukaryota; kingdom Metazoa; phylum Chordata; class Mammalia; order Lagomorpha; family Leporidae; genus Oryctolagus; species Oryctolagus cuniculus. Next base: position 133,879,976 of record NC_142871.1, on the reverse strand, counting down.
CGGAGGATGGCCCAAGCGCTGCCACCCATGTGGGAGACCCAGATGAAGCTCTGGCTCCTGGCTTCAGCCTGGCCCAGCCCTGGCCATCGAGGAGTGAATCAGCAGATGGAAGATTTCTCTCTCTCTGTAACTCTGATTTCTTTCTTTCTTCCTTTCTTTCTTTCTTTCTTTCTTTCTTTCTTTCTTCCTTTCTTCCTTTCTTCCTTTCTTCCTTTCTTCCTTTCTTCCTTTCTTCCTTTCTTCCTTTCTTCCTTTCTTCCTTTCTTCCTTTCTTCCTTTCTTCCTTTCTTCCTTTCTTCCTTTCTTCCTTCCTTCCTTCCTTCCTTCCTTCCTTCCTTCCTTCCTTCCTTCCTTCCTTCCTTCCTCACTTTCTCTCTTGCTTTATTTCTCTCTTTCTCCCTTTCTTTTTATTTATTTGAAAGGCAGAGATACATAGAGAGAAGAGAGAGAGGTCTTCCATCCACTGGTTTACTCCCCAAATGGCTGCAATGGTCAGGGCTGGGCCAGGCTAAAGCCAGGACCCAGGAGCTTCTTCCAGGTCTCCCACATGGGTGCAGGGACCCAAGCACTTGGGCCATCCTCCGCTGCCTTCCCAGATGCGTTAGCAGTGAGCTGGATCAAAAGTGGAGCAGGCAGGACTTGAACAGGTGCCCATGCGGAATGCAGGTGCTGCAGGCAGAGCCTTAACCTATGCCACAATGCTGGCCCCAACTCTGACTTTCAAATAAATAAATATTTAAGAAGAAAAAGAAAAAACTATGTACAGATTTCAAACTTTTCTTGCTGTGAAAGAAACATCTTTTAATTCCATTTTCCAAAAAATATGAACAGATGCTATTGTTTTACATAATTCTCTCTTCTTAAATGCCTGGTGTATTGAATTTTCTCCATATATATATATATATATATATATATTGGACAGGCAGAGTTAGACAATGAGAGAGAGACAGAGAGAAAGGTCTTCCTTTTTCCGTTGGTTCACCCCCCAAGTGGCCACTACGGCCGGCGCGCTGCAGCCGGCGTGCTTCGCCAATCTGAAGCCAGGAGCCAGGTGCTTCCTCCTGGTCTCCCATGCGGGTGCAGGGCCCCAGCACTTGGGCCATCCTCCACTGCCTTCCCAGGCCGCAGCTGAGAGCTGGACTGGAAGAGAAGCAACCCGGACAGAATCCGGTACCCCAACCAGGACTAGAACCCGGGGTGCCGGCGCCGCAGGCAGAGGATTAGCCAAGTGAGCCACGGCTCTGGCCTCTTAATATTTTTATTCTCATTAGTGTTTTATTGATCATCATAGTTCCTGTAACAACAATATTTGTGAAGCGAATACAATTTTTTTCTAGACCTAGTTATTAGTATTACTCAGTTGATCAAAGCAACTTAAATACACATTAACGGTTAATTATTAAATAACAAAAAACTTTCTTTAGCAATCTGCCGCTGAGCTAGGAGCTTTTCCTTTTCCCCCAGAAGCTCATGTATCCTTGGATAAATATTACTTAATTGTTAGAATGAGACAGGCTCAAGGCCAACTCCGTTGCTATTTTTACTCTTTGTACACCCATGCATTCGGGAAATCTTGCTGACATAAACAGGTGCACAGGAATGATAGGTGTTTTGCTGTTGTAGGATCACTCAAGTTGTTTTCTTAATTTCCTCTGATAAACGCCAGAAATTACACAGTGGTCTGTTGTCACAATGAGCTGTTGAGTGACCTTACACTCGACACCCTGGCCCTCAGCAGTGCCACTAAAAGCAGCAGTCACCGCCGTCGAGGGCACCTTAGTAGGGACTATAATTGTACTGGCGTTTGTCACCAGCACCTCAGCAGCCTCCCCTGCCTAGAGGAAGCCCCCACCCTGCGGTCACCATGTTGCCAGTGCCGTGGGCCCTGTGCCAGCCTGCACTGCTCGTGGTCCTCCACGCCCTTGCTGCAGGGCCTGGACAGGGGAGCCGGGCAGGGCTGGATCCTGTCTTTATTTCAAGTCTGCTATTTCCTTCATTGTGTGTTTGTTTGTTTGTTTTTTGGCATGAGTTTTGGTCTTTTGAAATAAAATAGTATTTCTCTCACGTACTTGGCTTTTCTGGTATTCCCTGAAATTTCATGTCCGAGGCGAGTGCCTCACTCACCTGCCCGGGTCCCGTCCTGGGGCCGGGTTCCCTCACGGGGGCGGGGACGAGGGAGCATTGACTAACCGTCCGGCTCCTTCAGCAGCGAGATCCTCCTGTACCTGTCACCAACTTCCCTCCCGCTGCCTGCTTCTGGGCCAGTGCCCTGCCCTCGGACACCACCTGGGAAAGAGGTGGGAGCCACGCCCCTGCAGACCCTCGCCGCAGACTGGGTCAGCCTGGGTTCTCGAGGGACGAGAACCCCGCTGCCGTGGCCACCTCCCGAGGGAGCTCCAGGCGACGCAGGGGGTTGCATGACAAGGACAGAGTTGCCCCCACCTCCTTCCCGTGCCCAGCCCAGACCTGGACGCATAGTAAACTCACAAACACCTGCCCCGCTCGCCTCCGCCCCCTCTCCTCCACCTCCCACGGGACCGTCAGCAGCCACTGGGTGGTGACAGTGATGAACACAGCAGTGACAACAACTCAGGGCCTGCTGCGTGCCAGGCGCTCCAGCTGCTCCCTCTAAGTGTGACACAGCCCATGACATGGGTGCTGTCATCATCCCCACTTCACAAACAAGGAGACTAAGGCAAGGCCACCAAGAAGTAGAGGGGTGCCTGGCAGAGCCGGATGCATAATCTGGGGGGTCCTCTGCGACTATACAGGGCTCTACCCTTCAAAAGAGATTTATTTAAGTGACAGAGAGAGGTAGAGAAAGATTATCCATCTACTGGTTCACTCCCCAAATGGCCATAACAGCCAGGAGCCTGAAACTCCATCCGGGTCTCCCAGGTGGATGTGGGGGCCTGAGCACTCAGACCACCTCCCGCTGTTTTCCCGGGTGCATTAGCAGGGAGCTGGATAGGAAGCAGAGCAGGTAGCCGTCACACCAGCGCTCATGTGGGATGCTAGCATCGCAAGTGGCGGCTTAACCAGCTGCCTTTGGAGGCGACCCTGGTACCAGAATTTGAACCCAGAATTCTGACTCTAGAACCCTGGAGGAAGTCATCACTGTGCCTAACCGAGCGCCTGGGAGGAGCGGACGTGGCTGCTTCCTGTCTAAGGGAGGAAACCAAGCATCAGACGAGTTACTCACGCAGGTTCCCCAGGGCCAAGTCGGGAGCCTGCTTCCTCTCACTGATCACACAAGCTGTCTCTCGAGAGAACACAAAGGCAGGAACTGAAACAGGGCTCCGAATGACCCAGACACTGTCTTGGCCACTTGGTCTTCGGGGCCCGCCAGCGGGCTATTGAGCCGCCACTTTGCCACCGGGGATCTTCCCCGAGTCCCTTCTCCCCGCTCGGCTCCGAGTCCCAGGTGAGCTGGCTCTGAGCCCTGTGCCTCACTCTCCTCTTTCCCCTGCCACTATCAACATCCATGGCCTGGAGGCCCCCTGCGGTGGGACCACCTGTCACCCTGCAAGGGCCCCAGTTGGAACTGACCTCCACCCAGGGTCTTGGGCTTCTGAAACACGGCCACAGAGGCACGGAGAGTCTCTCTCCTCTGGGAATCTGCAGGAGGTAGCAGGTGGAAGGGACAGACACCCTGCTCAGAGGCCCTGCAGGAACCCTGGTCTTGCAGCCCGCTGCTGCCCACCCCCGGTGCTCGTGCCCGTGCCCATGATGCAGACAGGGACAGCCAGGAACGGCCGCCAACCTCCTTGCTGGCCAGCACCACCAGGCCAGGCTCCAGGCCCCGGCAAGGCCCCTACCCTCCCTCTTTGATGCTATGGCTAAAGTTGAGTCGAGGGCAGACATTTGGCGGTGTTTAAGATACCTCTTGGGGACACATACACACATTCTGGAGTGCCCAGGTTAGAATCCTGGCTCCACTTTTATTTTTTTAAAACATTTATTAATTTATTTGAAAGTCAGGGTTAACAACAGCCAGGGCTGGCTAAGATGAAGCCAGGAGCCAGGAACTTCTTCTGGGTCTCCCATGTGTGTGCGGGGGCTCAAGGACTTGGGCCATCTTCCAGTGCTTTCCTAGGTCATTAGCAAGGAGCTGGATCAGAAGAAGAGCAACTGGAACATGGACCAGAGCCTATATGGGATACCGGTGCTGCAGCCAGAGGTTTTACCTGCTACGCCACAATGCTGGCCCCTTGGCTCCACTTCTGATTCCAGCTTCCTGCTAAGGTGCACTTTTGGAGCTATCAGGTGATGGTAGACCTGGACTGAATTTCTGGCTCCTGGCTTTGGCCTGGCCCAGCCCTGTGGGCATTGGGGAGCAAACCTGATCGTTCTCTGTTTATATATCTCTCTGTCTTTCAAATAAAATGAAAAATTTTTTTTATTTTTTTTATTTTTGACAGGCAGAGTGGACAGTGAGAGAGAGAGACAGAGAGAGAAAGGTCTTCCTTTGCCGTTGGTTCACCCTCCAATGGCCGCCGCTGCAGCCGGCGCACAGCGCTGATCCGATGGCAGGAGCCAGGATCCAGGTGCTTTTCCTGGTCTCCCATGGGGTGCAGGGCCCAAGCACCTGGGCCATCCTCCACTGCACTCCCTGGCCATAGCAGAGAGCTGGCCTGGAAGAGGGGCAACCGGGACAGAATCCGGCGCCCCAACCGGGACTAGAACCCGGTGTGCCGGCGCCACAAGGTGGAGGATTAGCCTATTGAGCCACGGCGCTGGCCCAAATAAAATGAAAATTAACACAAAATTTTTTTTAATTAGTTAAAAAGAGGAAAAGAGGTCCCCTGGACCACTGCTGGCCCATATGGAGACTGCAAGAATTGTAGCAGGGTTTCCTTAAGACACTTTACTGCCATCTGCTGGAAGACAGTGGAAACAAACGGGGCATCTACACTGTGAGGCTAGCGGCGCCTGCCTAGATACGGTGCACTGGTGCTATGTGCAACCTGCCCTGCCTTATGTGTGAGCCTCAGGTGCTCCTCGTTCCCGGGGAAACCAGGCTTTTAGGAGTGGTCTCCTCTTCCGCGCTCTCACAGCCGGATCTGCTGTGGGTTCTTCACGCAGAGGAGCGGCTGTGCCCCTCAAATCTGACTGCATCCGCCTGCGCCTGCATCCTGTTAAGGCCCTGACCTCTGGTCCTCCCCAGCCTGGGAGAACACAGCTGGCCTCTGGGAGCGAGGGGTCACAGCAGGGACATGGGGCAGAGGAGGCCGCGGGCCACAGCTTCTAATAAATGTCTGTGACAAACGTGACCCCTGTGTCTGGTGTCTGTGACGTCAGCAGTGTGTGTGTAGCTGCAGCACCTCTGTGTTAGCTGCAGCCGCCCGCCTGGTGTGCGAGCCCTCAGTTCCCCTGCTCCTGGGCAGCTGGGGTTGCGGCCGATGGGCTTCCACTGCTTCCCCTCCCCCTCCCAGGTGCAGGGCTCAGCGTCTTCCCCAGGGAGCACCCAGAGGCCCGTGTGTTCTTTGGGGACTACGCCCTGAGCAGGACCTTCTGGGGCTCAGAACTCAGCAGGATGCTGTGGCAGCCAAGATCAAGGTGAGGAAGAGGGGCTGGGGGTGTATGTGATAGATCTTTCTCTTCAGGGGCTTGACGGGGACAAGAGTACAAGTCCTCCACCCCCGGGAAGTGCCCCAGGGACACAGCGGGGGACACAGGTGGGATGGAGGACTCCCAGGAAGGAAATGTTCCTGCCCTCTTGCCAGGGCCTTGTTTTTTTTTTTTTTAATATTTATTTAGTTATTGAAAAGTAGAATTACAGACAGAGCGGGAGGGGGAGGGGGAGAGAGAGATCTTCCATCTGCTGGTTCATTTTCCATATGTCCACAACAGTCAGGGGTGGGCCAAGCCAAAGCCAGGAGCTTCTTCTGGGTTTCCCACATGGGTGGCAGCGGCCCAGAGCTTCGGTCATCTGCTGCTACTTTCCCAGGTGCACTGGCAGGGAGTTGGGCTGAAGTGGAGCAGCTGAGACTCCAAAAGGCGCCATTATGGGATGTTGGCACTGCAGACTGCAGTTTAACCTGCTATGCCACAGCACCAGCCCCAGGTGTTTTTTTTTTTTTTTTTGAGATTTATTTACTTATTTATTTGAAAGACAGTTATAGAGAGAGGAGAGACACAGACAGACAGACAGACACACACACACACACATACACTGATCTTCCATTTGCTTGTTTACTCCCCAAATGGCTGCAATGACAGGGGCTGGACCAGGCTGAAGCCAGGAGCCAGGCACTTCTTCCGAGTTCCCACGTGAGTGCAGGGTCCCAAAAACTTGGGCCATCTTCCACTGCTTTCCCAGTCCCGTTAGCAGGGAGCAGGATCGGAAGTGGAACAGCCAATACAGGAACCTGTGCCCATATGGGATGCTGGCATTGCAGGCGGCAGCTTTACCTGCTATGCCCCGACACCAGCCCCTCAAATTATTTTTAATTAAATGGCTTCGGTTATACCGATGGCATTGACTTTTACTGCAACCCCATTCTCAGGGATATGTGGACATCCAATAATATTTCTGGTGAGGATGGAAACTCAAACGATGACGGTCTTTGGCCTATGGAAAAGGTGAAGCTAAGTGGGCTGTTAAGTTGTGGTCAAGCCTTATCGCAAAGCCTATGATTTACAAGCAACACGGGCATCAGCTAAAAGATAGGACATTTTTGACCCCTGGCATCCATTCTGTCCACTACTTCGGAAGTGATGGAGGTGGCGGCTTTGGGTCAGTTCCCGAGGACCCGCCCCTCCACGAAGCCCCGCCCCACTCAGGGCTAACCCCGCCCAGGGAACGCCCATCCTGGCCCCGCCCCACTTTCTGCCCGGGACCGTTCTCGACCCCGCCCTTTCCGGCCTCGCACCCCGCCTCCCACTCCGAACCCGCTCCCCGCTTCCACTCTTCCCCTCAGGACCGCGCGCCGGGGGCTTCAGCCGGGTGTGGCGGGCGCTAGAGGGGTTCACCGCGGGGTCCTCGGTTTTCCCAACCCAGAGCGGAGGCGGCGCGGCGCCCGAGCCTGGGCATGGCGGCCCCAGACGCGGCGGCCGCTGCGGCGGCTGAGGGCGCGGGGTCGGCCCCCTGGGCGCGGCTGGAGGCCCCCGCCCGCCTGCTGCTGCAGGCGCTGCAGGCGGGGCCCGAGGGCGCGCGGCGCGGCCTCGGGGTGCTGCGGGCGCTGCGCCGCCGCGGCGGGGAGCCCTTCTGCTGGGGCGGCTTCCTCGAGGCGCTGTGCCGGGAGGAGCCGGTCGTGCAGGGGCCTGACGGCCGCCTGGAACTGTAAGTCCCCCACGGTCACGGGAGGCGGGGACCGTGTAGGTATGCTTATGTATAAAAGGTACACGTGTGTTAACATATGCACATCATAGGGGCTGGCGCTGTGGCGCAGCGGGTTAAAGCACTGGCCTGAAGCGCAGGCATTCCATATGGGTTCCAGTTCTGGTCCGGCTGCTCCACTTCTGATCCAGCTCCCTGCTATGGCCTGGGAAAGCAGTGAAAGATGGCCCAAGCCCTTGGACCCCTGCACCCGCGTGGGAGACCCGGAAGAAGCTCCTGGCTCCTGGCTTTGAATCGGCCCAGTTTCGGTCATTGTGGCCATCTGGGGAGTGAACCAGCGGATGGAAGACCTGTCTCTGCCTCTCTCTGTGGCTCCGTCTTTCAAGTAAATGGAATAAATCTTTAAAAAAAATGTACATCATATAATGCACAAAAATGGTTAGAACATTTAAAAGGTGGGATAAACCGCTAAGCCTGGTGGCTTCATCCAGTTCCTTTTTGAAACATAAGAACTTTAAGGCAAGATCACTTTTTTTATTTTTAAGATTTATTATATTACTTGAAAGGTAGAAAGAGAGCCAGCAGGAAAGACACAGGTCTTTCGTCCACTGGCTCACTCCCCAGATGGCTGCAGTGGCAAAGCCAGGAGCTTCATCCGGTCTCCCACCTGCGTGTTGGGGCCCAGGTACTTGGGCCGTCTTCTGCTGTTTTCCCAGGCGCATTAGTAGGGAGCTAATTGGAAGTGGAACAGCCAGGAGCAGCCAGACTGGAATCCACAGCCATAAGGGATGCAGTGGGCACAGGCGGGGGCTTAACCTTTTCTGCCACAACACTGGCACGACACGTCAGTTTCCTTAATACTCACGGGATTGTTGACTGTGAGACTGTATGTCAGCGTTCTTTATAATTTAGTTTTCTGAATGACTTTGAGTTTATTCATTTGTTTTTAAAGATTTACTTATTTCTTTGAGAGGCAGAGTTACAGAGAGAGAGGGAGAGTTAGAGAGAGAGAGAGAGAGAGAGATCTTCCATCGGCTGGTTCACTCCCCAGATGGCCACAACCACCAGGGTGAGCCAGGTGGAAGCCAGGAGCTTCATCCAGTCTCCCACACGGATAACAGGGCTCCAAATTCTCGGGCCATCTCCTCTGCTTTTTGAGTTTGGTGTTTTAAATACCTCTGCAGGCAGACAGCGTCTGCCAGGAGCAGAAGTGCTATTGGGTTGTGCTCCCATTACTAGTGTTATCTTCAGTTTTTTTGCAGGCTCCTTTGAAGTGACACGTCCACTTCGTTAGAACAGATGACGGGGCATCCATACATGCCCTTGGCTAGCATAGCTGATCTAAATACACAGAAAGTGGCCAAGGAGCGAGGGAGGTGCGCCTGCAGCCCCTCGTGGTGCAGGCCTTCCTGCTCTTTTTGGATACCCCTCCCCAAGCACTGAGCTGGAGACTGGTGTAGGAAGGCCAGTCTGTACGGGAAACATTAGTAATGCTTAATTTCTCAGCTTTTAGACAAATAAGTGGAAGTAGATGTTCTGTTATGTTCTTCACATACTGTATTTTGAATTTCTTTCTTTCAGCAGATGGGTCAGGAGAACATGTCCAAATCCCCAAATTGAAGGCTTTGGAAATGTTTGTTTAGGGGACTGGCTTCGTGGTGTAGTGGTTTAAGCCACCACTTGTGATGCCAGCATCCCATATGGGTGCTGGTTTGAGTCCCAGTTGCTCCACTTCCCATCCAGCTCCCTGCTAATGTGCCTGGGAAAGCAGTGAAAGTCCTTGGGCCCCTGCGACCCATGTGGGAGACCAGGATGAAGCTCCTGGTGCCTGGCTTCCACCTGGCTCAGCCCTGACTGTTGGGGCCATTTGAGGAGTGAACCAGTGGACGAAAGATCTCTCTCTCTCTGTAACTCTTTCAAATAAATAAGTCTTTAAAAAAAATGTTTATCCAGTTGTCTGCTTTATCTAAATAGAGTAAGGGTAAGAAGGGTTGCTTAAACTGGGGCCCTTGAATAGAACATGGATTTCCTTTGTAATCCTAGGTATTTTATTTAATTCACTTGCTGTGATTAGGGGCCCTAAAAAAGGTTAAGAACCCTTGTTGCAGGGTGGGTCTTCCCTTTCAGCCATCAAATACCCTCCCATCTCCCTCACATAGTATCTGTTTTGCATAAAGAAGTAGAGTTTGTGTGTTTCTCTCACATCCCAAGTGTCTGGGTGATGCACAGTCACGTTGGCAGGAGCTGAGGCATGATGGGTGCTGGGCTTGATGGCGCCATGACTTGCTGCGCACGGAACCTCAGGTCACACAGGCTCTGGGTTCTTGCTAGCAAAATTCCGGACGGCCATGTGTTGCATCGTGGGCCTCTGCAGCACCAGGAGGTAGTGCTGAGTAGAGAATGCTGGGTGCTTGTAGGAGGGTGTCTTCATTCTCTTCTTACTTCTGAGGCTCCGAAACAGCCTCTGTCCCCTCTGCCTCCCCCTTGGCTGCTGGGAAGCCGGAAGTGACAGTGAAAGGTTATTCTCTGGTCTCCTGCTTCCAGCTCCACTGCCTCTGGGAGGCTTGCTCACAGGGAGTTCATTCACTGAGGGTGTGCCCTGGGCCTCTGCTGAGTACTGGGACGCAGAGGAAGGAGACACTGCCTCTGCCTTCCGGGAGCCCATGGTTCAGTGAAAGGATCCTCAGAGCTGACCAGATGAGGAACCCTGAGAATTCTGGGGCATTGACTGCTAAGGGGTGGCCGCAGGGCCACCTGCTAAACATTACTACTCAGTATCCTGGGTATTATTTTTACTTAAAATCTGGAAATAACTTTTACATAAAATAACTTGAAAAGGGGCCAGCATTGTGGTGTACAGTGCCAGCATCCCTTATGGGCACTGGTTCAAGTCCCGGCTGCTCCACTTCTGATCCAGCTCTCTGCTATGGCCTGGGAAAGCAGTAAAAGATAGCCCAGGTCCTTGGACCCCTGCACCCATGTGGGAGACCCGGAAGAAGCTCCTGGCTCCTGGCTTCGGATTGGTGCAGCTCCAGCCATTGTGGCCAACTGGGGAGTGAACCAGCAGATGGAATACCTCTCTCTCTGCCTCTGCCTCTCTGTGACTCTGCCTTTCAAGTAAATAAATGTCTTTAAAAAAAGATGAAAAGAGCCGGCGCCGTGGCTCAATAGGCTAATCCTCCACCTTGCGGCGCCGGCACACCGGGTTCTAGACCCGGTGGGGGCGCCGGATTCTGTCCCGGTCGCCCCTCTTCCAGGCCAGCTCTCTGCTATGGCCAGGGAGTGCAGTGGAGGATGGCCCAGGTGCTTGGGCCCTGCACCCCATGGGAGACCAGGAAAAGCACCTGGCTCCTGGCTCCTGCCAGGATCAGCGCGGTGCGCCGGCTGCAGCGGCGGCCATTGGAGGGTGAACCAACGGCAAAGGAAGACCTTTCTCTCTCTGTCTCTCTCTCACTGTCCACTCTGCCTGTCAAAAAAAAAAAAAAAAAAAAAAAAAAAAAAAAAGATGAAAAAGCATAGATTTATTATACAGTAGGTTCCAATATGAATTCTTTTATATATATATATATATATATTTGAAAGAATGACAGAGAGAGACAGAAAGATAGCTTCCATCCACTGGTTCACTTAGCAGATGGCTGTCACGGCTGGGGCTGTATTGGGAGCTCAGCAGCCAGGATTTGAACTATTGCTCTGAAATGAGATGCTGTCATTGCAAGCGGGAGCTTAACCCACCCGTGGCACAGCACGACACCGGGCCACCTAACAGGAATTCTGGAGCTAAATTGCGTCAGAGAGGTCAAAGAGCAGGGCCTGGTGTTTAATAGATGCTCAGTACTCTCTCGTGCTGGCCCCAGCTCCATCCACACTGACTCTCGCGGGTCCTGCCTCCCGGCTCTACCCAGTCTGGTCTGATACGAAGTTGTTCTCCCTCTGCTACCCAGGAAACCGCTGTTGCTACGATTGCCTCAGTTATGCCAGAGGAACCTGATGACCCTGCTGATGGCTGTCCGGCCGTCGCTGCCCGAAAGCGGGCTCCTCTCTGTGCTGCAGATTGCCCGGCAGGACTGTGTCTCGGACCCTGACGCCTGGCTCCAGGCCCTGGGAGAACTGCTGCGGAGGGATGTGGGGGTCGGGGCCTCTGGCCAGGCACCCTCCCCACTGTCTGACAGTTGCCAGAAACAGCTCCAAGGCCTGTGTGGGCGGCTGGGACACGGGGGCAGGAGGTTGACATTGCCCCAGGCACCAGACCCCAAGGAGAAAGAGGAGGAAGAGGACAGGGACTCCCAGCAGCGTGGGAAACGCAGGAAGGAGCCCGAGGAAGAGCCTGCCACTTCTGATGGGGAGAAGGCCCCCAAAAGGTTGCGGTATTCAGAAAGGGAAGAAGAGGAAGACAAGGAAGAAGAGGAGGAGGAGGGGGGATCTGAGCACGAGTCACTGGAATCCCTGGCAGATGGAGGAGTCGTGGCACTGGTGGAGAGCCACCCTGTTGTGGGAGCGGAGAGCGGTGAGGCTGGCCGGAGCACGGAAGACGCGCGGGGCCCTGCTCTGAGTTTGGAGTTGCCCAAAGCTGTCCAGGTACTGTGGTGGGGAGGCTAGAGTGATCCTGCAGGACTGGGGAAGACTGGTTGGGGTGCTGTTTCCCAGTGGGGTGATTCGTCCGTGGAGCTGGGGGATGGGTGGAGGGTGTTCAGCTTCTACTCCACACGCTAGGGGTAGGGAGGGAGCCGTTAGAGGTGGAAATGCTCTAGTGTGGGCTCAGAGGGTAAAGTGTAAGGGGAGAGGCCCTGGAACTGCCCCCGACCACCCCTCCTGTGGGAGGAGAATCATGGCAGCATCTGCCTGCCCTCCCAGCCCAAAGCCTGGCTCTACCCCATTAGGCTTGGATACACAGAAGACAGCTTCAGACAGCTGGTCGCACATGGTCTTGCCTACTTTGGATTCTTAGATGCTTTTTAACACACAGGCTTCATGTTCTTGCTCTTTGCCCACCCCCTCCCACTGATCAGGGGCCAGGGGAGGGTTGCATCTCAGGAGAAGGAGCCAGGCCAGGGCTGGGGGCGTCATGGCTGGGGTGAGGACTTGGCATTGACTGGGCTCTCCCCAACAGGACCAGGTTCCCAGGCTGCAGCAGCTGCTGAAGACTTCTGGGAAGGTGCCTGGCCCTACCCTGCTCACCACAGCTTCCTTTTGCTTCTGCCCAGCCCTCAGCCATGCCCAGGGAGGCCCAGTGCAGTGAGCATGGGCAGGTGGGGGAGGCAGGGTTGGAGTGATGGCATGCTTGCGTGAGCATCCCAGAGCGTACCTCACAAATGGAGACGGCTCCAGCTTCCGCAGGCCCAGGCCGCGCGTGATGCCTTGAGCCCGCTGTCACACACGTGGCCCATCGCTGAAGCTGCCTTACGTGGTACATGCCTGTGCAGACCCCTCTCCTCCAATGGCCCCTTCCAGGATCTCTGCCACTGCCCTTGCCAATGGAAGGGTGGCCTCGGTGACTTGTCACTAAGCCCCCTGCCAGCCCTGACGTAGGATTTGCCTCCCTAGGGATTGGAGGGGTTCGAGGACGCCCCCCCAGTGGAGCTGCAGCTACTCCACGAATGTAGTCCTGACCAGGTGAGTCCAGAAAGGGATCCTGGCCTCGAGGTTACCACTGCGCTTCCCTGCGTTTTCTCGTTTAAGTTAGTTTCCATACCTCGTGGGAGTTTTCTGGGGTCAGGGTGGTTTCTTTCAGCTCCCAGTCCCCTCTCCCAGGGCAGCTGTCGGCCTTTGCCTTGGAACGTCGGTGCCCTGCCCCTTCTGTTGCCCAGCTGGCTAGTGACAGCCTGGCCGGGACAGACTGAGCGTCCCTGCGCCTTCCTGCTGCTGTTGCAGGTGGACCTGCTGTGTGCCCAGCTGCAGCTCCCCCAGCTCTCCGACACGGGCGTCCTGCAGCTCTGCACCTGGCTGCTGGCCCTCTCCCCAGATCTTAGCCTCAGCAATGCGACTGTGCTGACCAGGAGCCTCTTTCTTGGACGGGTAGGTACATCGCAAGGCACTGGGAGCACCAGGGACCCTGGGGAGAGCGTCTGAAGAGCCCTCTGCAGGGGGTGCCTGGGAGAAGGGCTTCCTGAGCAGTCTAGGGTAAAGGATGCTCAGGGCTGGCATTGTGGCGTAACGGGTAAGCCGTCGCCTGCAATGCCGGTAATCCATGTGGGTGCTGGTTCAAGTCCTGGCTGTTCCATTTCCAATCCAGCTCCCTGCTGATGCACCTGGGAGGGCAATAGAAGATAGCCCAAGTCCCCAACTGGGAGACCTGGATGAACCTTCTGTCCTGGCTTCGGCCTGGCCCTGTCCTAGCCATTGAGGCCATTTGGAGATCTCTCTCTTTCTATGTAACTCTGCCTTTCAAAAAAAAAAAAAAAAAAAAAAAAGGATCCTGTCTCCAGCAGCAGGTCACGGTCCCCTGGACATCTGTCCACCCACGTGGCATCTGACCTTTCCCCAGGACCCTCCCAACAGCTGACCCAGGAGCCTTCTGGAGTTGGAAGCTGGGGAGGGTGGTGCATGTCTTTCCCACTGGGTGGGTCCATGTGTGTCCTGCAGGGAGAGCCTGGGCATTTCCCCTTCCCTGTCGGCTGCAGATCCTCTCCCTGACCTCCTCGGCCTCCCGCCTGCTCACGGCTGCCCTGACCGCCTTCTGTGCCAAGTATACCTACCCGTTCTGCAGAGCCCTCCTCGGCCCCGTGCTCCAGGCCTCAGGCACAGGTAATTCTGGAACTCTGCGGCCTTCACCCCAGGGCAGCCCTGGGAGGAGTTCGGTGGTAAAGGTGCCCGAGGCTTCCCTGCTGATGCCCCTACACCAGGCTGGTGTTCTGCCCCCAACCTCATCTTTTCCTGCCATATCTCCCCCAGACTTATCCCCTCTGCCCTCCCCCACCAGGTCTAGCTCAAACCGAGTTGCTGTGTTGCCTTGTGAAGGACAAGTCCCTGGAGCCGGCCACACGGGTTCTAATGCTAGAGTGAGTGTGCAGCCCCCATGCTGCCCCCATTGCCACCTTCTCCACTGGCCAGGCCTGCTCCTGGCACTCTGAGGTTGGAGATGGGCACCAGACCCCATGCCTCAAAGACAGGCCACGGCACGGCCCGTGTCCCCCTCCCTGTCACCAGAACCCAGCCCGTGCCTTCCACCTGTGGGCCGTGCAGTTGCCATCCCATGCTCCTTCCAGAGCCCAGGGCCCCATTCTTCCTAGCTCTGGCTCTGCAGAGTGTGGGACTCGTCCCGGGCTGGGTGCCTTGAGGACTACAAGGCAGGGGCCAATGGGCCCTGCTGTGGGCTGCCACAGCACAGCTGTTGACTGACATGGTCTCAGATCCCAGCCTTGCTGTCCATTTCAATGTATGAGCTCAGACAGTGGACTCGATTCCCTGGGCCTCAGTTTTCTCATGGCAAAGGAGGGTGATACTCACTTAATAGGGTTCTGTCAGACATTAAGTTTGATAATACGTGTAACGTAGGCACACTCTTTGGCATCCAGTAAGTGCTCAGAATCAGTATGAAATTGGTGTTAAACTGTTAAAATTGGGGAGTCAAGGCACAGACATGTGAGACAATCAACTCTGTTGAACACAGACGTGCAATGCATCATGGGAAGTGTGAGCGGGGGACAGCCCCCGAATCATGCCAGCCCCCAGTGGTCAAGCACTTCCTCTGCTTTGGATTCTCAGTCTTCATGCGGGGTTGTGATGCAGGTGGAAAAACCCCTCAGAGAGGTGCAGGGACTTGGCCAAGGGTCACACAGCCAGCCAGTGGTATCACACCTGGCGTCAAACCCAGGCCTGCGCACCCAAGGAGCGTGACTGGGCACACTGTCATTTCCGCCAAGGGGAGGGCCGTGCAGCTGAGCGGCAGGTGGGGTCCTGCAGGGAAGGCTCCCCTTGCCTCACCTGCTCTCCTGAGTCGCCTTTGCCGTTGCCCGTCAGGATGCACTCTCGCCTCCTGGTTGTGTTTAGGGACCTTTGTACCTCTCACTACCAAATCCTTCCTTGTCAGCCCCTGGGGATCTTGGGGTTGCCATCTTCCTCGCACACCCTTGGGCTCTGCAGCCAGAGCCCCTGCTGCTGGGGGTGGGCTTCCCAGGGAATGGGAGCAGTAGATCCCCAGGCTTGGGTGCGAGTCCAGGCCTCACTCAGCCTGCCTCTGCTTTGCAGGCAAATCTTGGATCTGCCCTGGAAGGAGGAGACTTTCTTGGTGTTGCAGTCACTCTTGGAGCAACAGGTGAGCCGGCTGCCTTGGGGTAGAGTGGACCAAGAACGGCTGCAGGGCTGTGGAGGGCCGCAGGGCTCCTGGGTTGAGTCCCTCAGGGATGGAGGGGCAGGCTGGACAGCTGCCCTGCAGCGGGCACCCTGTAGCAGTGGCAAGGCAGGTAGCCGGGGCTTGACTGTAGGGTCCATCCGGTTCCACCTCCCCCATCTGTAGGGCTTGGACATGGGTGTTTTGGTGTGTGTCAGCTTTCTTTTTGAATAGGTAATCATGTGTTCACAACTTTGTGTTTTAAGTTTATTTATTTATGGTCATCTACTTGAAAGGCAGAGAGACAGAGAGAGATGTCTTCCATCCACTGGTTCACTCCTCAAATGACTGCAAGAGCCAGGGTCAGGCCAGACTGAAGCCAAGAGCTCAGAACTCCATTCAGGTCTCCCATGTGGGTGGCAGGGGCCTAAGCACTTGAGCTGTCCTCTACTGACTCCCAGGATGCACTAGCAGGAAACTGGATCGGAAGCAGAGTACCAGGGCCTGAACTAGTGCTCTTCTAGGGGATGTGGTGTCCTAAGCGATGGTGTAACCCACTGCACCACCATGCCCACCCCCATGTGTTCATAATATTTATTTATTTATTTTAAAGATTTATTTTAAAGAGAGAGAGAGAGAGAAGGACAGACAGAAAGGTCTTCCATCTGCTGGTTCACTCTCCAAATGGCCACAGTGACTGGGGCTGGGTCAGACCAAAGCCATAAGCCAGGAGCTTCTTCCCAGTCTCCCACATGGATGGCAGGGGCCCAAGGACTCAGGCCATCTCCTGCTGCTCTCCCAGGCCATTAGCAGGGAGCTGGATTAGAAGTGGAGCAGCCGGGACTTGAACCAGGATGCTGGTGCTGTAGGTGGCAGCTTAACCTGCTGCACCACAGCACCGGCCCTGTGTGTTCATAATTTTAAAAGCTCAAAAGGAGGCCGGCGCCACGGCTCACTAGGCTAATCCTCCGCCTTGTGGCGCCGGCACACCGGGTTCTAGTCCCAGTCGGGGTGCCGGATTCTGTCCCGGTTGCCCCTCTTCCAGGCCAGCTCTCTGCTGTGGCCCGGGAGTGCAGTGGAGGATGGCCCAGGTGCTTGGGCCCTGCACCCCATGGGAGACCAGGATAAGTACCTGGCTCCTGCGGTGCGCTGGCCACAGCGGCCATTGGAGGGTGAACCAACGGCAAAGGAAGACCTTTCTCTCTGTCTCTCTCTCTCAACTGTCCACTCTGCCAGTCAAAAAAATAAAAAATAAATAAATAAAATTAAAAAAAAAAGCTCAAAAGGATGCAGTGAGGAAGAGTCCCCGTTTCTCCCCAGCCGTGCAGGTTCCCTTCCCCGGGCTAGCCAGTGCCAGAGCTGCAGAGGAGCCCTCTCGGAGCTGCTGTGTCCACCGGGGTTGGGGTGCCCCAGGGCCAGGGCTCTGCACCCCACTGCTCTTGCTTAGCAAGGGATTTGCCTCCCTTGTGTCTGTCTTAGGTGAGCGGCCTCACTGCTCTACGTCTCAGTTTTCTCACCCAAACAAGGGGGGGTTCTGCCAGCACCTCCCCCAGACACCAGGCAAAGCCTAAGTGAGCTCGTTGGTGTAAAGTGCCCGGGGTGCCTGCTGCGCCGTGGTTACACACTGCTGTTAGGAGGGTGCAGGTGATCACACAGGCCCCTCGCTCCTGTGTGTCTCTAACCACGGTTTCCTCTGGGTCCTGGTCTGAGCCTGAGCAACAGTAGCCGCCGTCCCCTGAGGCCCGCGTGTCAGCTCCTATGTGCGTGACCTCAACCTTTTTGCAGGGTTAGGTATCACGAGTCCCACTTTACCCATGTGGAAGCCGGGGCTCAGTCTGGAAGTGGGGGAGTTGGGAATTGAGTCCGGGGTCGGCAGGATGCGGAGCCAGGGCCTTCTCCTAACAATGCTCCACCTCCCAATGCTGCAGGTGGCGATGACCCCCGAAAAGTTCAGTGTCCTGATGGAGAAGCTCTGTAAAGAGGGGCTGGCGGCCCCTGCCTCCATGGCCTGCGCCAAACTCATGCTGACGGTGATGACCAAGTACCAGGCCAGCGTGAGTGCTGACAGGGGCTGCTCTGGGCCTGCCCCGAGGGGCTGCAAATACATTTGCCAGGGAGAAAACCCCGAGCTGTTAATCTGGGAAGACACACGCTCAGACGCAGGACTGGGGAAAGAGCGTGCTTGTGAGTTCCTTCATGCAGCCAACACCTCTTTGAGCCCCGTGCTGTGCAGGCTGTCGGGAAATCAACAGTGACCATAATACAGTCCACTGCCCTTGAGACAACCCTGTCCCTCAACCCGCGGCCAGTGAGAGGGGAAAGGGGTGGTAAGCAGATTTCTGTGATGTGTGCAAGAGCCAGGTAAGAGGTGTGCATGCGTGTTTCTGGCAAAGGAGGACGGGCTTCTTGTTTCTGGGTGGGAATTGGGACAGGCTTCCTGATGCTTATAGGGCGCGTGGTCGCCAAGGGTCCTATAATTATAGGGTGCATGGTTGCCAAGGGTCAGAGGTGGTGGAAGGGGCATTCCAGGGAAAGCGTCCCTGTGAGCAGTGGGTGACCTGCAAGGCGTTACTGCGGGAGGGGAGGGCCTAAAACAGAGAGTGGAGGGGTAAGGTCAGACCTCCACAGTTCTCATAGCTCGTGCTTCCGTAGCTCCTGCTGGGGCTCAGGCTTGCTTCCAAACCCCTCACGTACATGAACTGGCAGGCTTATTCTGTGTGTCAGCGCTAGGAGAGATGCTGTTATTAGCTCCGTTTGATGGATTAGGAAATTGGGATTCAGAGAGGTAAAAGCAACTTCCTTGGCACCCCAGGGCTGGGACTGGGAGCACTTTACGGAGGGCTCTGTAGGCTGTGTGTTGGCGCTTTACCTTGAAGTCCAGGTGATCTTACCTGTTGGCTTCTTACCCTTTTATGTATTTATTTATTTTTAAGATTTATTTATTTAGTTGAAAGGCAGAGTTACAGAGAGGTAGAGAGAGAGAGGTCTTCCATCTGGCTGGAAGCCCCTCTGGGTCTCTCACACGGATGCAGGGCCCAAGGACTTGGGTCATCTTCCACTGCTTTCCCAGGCCACAGCAGAGAGCTGGATCACAAGTGGAGCAGCTGAGAGCCGGCGCCGTGGCTCAATAGGCTAATCCTCCACCATGCGGCGCCGGCACACCAGGTTCTAGTCCCGGTTGGGGCGCCGGATTCTGTCCCGGTTGCCCCTCTTCCAGGCCAGCCCTCTGCTGTGGCCAGGGAGTGCAGTGGAGGATGGCCCAGGTGCTTGGGCCCTGCACCCCATGGGAGACCAGGAAAAGCACCTGGCTCCTGGCTCCTGCCATTGGATCAGCGCGGTGCGCCGGCTGCAGCGGCGGCCATTGGAGGGTGATCCAACGGCAAAGGAAGACCTTTCTCTCTCTGTCTCTCTCTCACTGTCCACTCTGCCTGTCAAAAAAAAAAAAAAAAAAAAACACAAGTGGAGCAGCTGAGACTCCAACCAGTGCTCAAATGGGATGCTAGTACTTCAGGTGGCAACTTTACCTGCTATGCCATGGTGCTGGCCCCATTTTCTTTTCTTTTTTAAAAAGATTTATTCGTTTATCTGAAAGGTGTAGATACAGAGAGAAGGAGATATCTTCCATCTGCTTGTTCACTCCCCAGATGGCTGCAATGGCTGAGGATGGGCCAGGCCAAAGCCAGGAGCTGGGAACTTCTGGATCTCCCATGTGGGTGCAGGGGCCCAAAGACTTGGGCCATCTTCTACTACTTTCCTAGGCCATAGCAGAGAGATAGATTGGAAGTGGAGCAGCTGGGACTTGAACTGTTTGCACCATCTTCTGCTGCTTTCCCAGGCGCATTAGCAGGGAGCTGGATTGGAAGTGGAGCAGCAGGGACCCAGCTAGTGCACATAGGGGATGTCAGCACTGCAGGTGGAGGCTTAACCTTCTCCACCACAGTGCCAAACCCTTGCCATTTTCTCTTAAAATTGTTCTTTAAGCTGGCGCTGTGGCTCACTTGGCTAATCCTCTGCCTGCGGTGCCGGCACCCCGGGTTCTAGTCCTGGTTGGGGCGCCGGATTCTGTCCCGGTTGCTCCTCTTCCAGTCCAGCTCTCTGCTGTGGCCTGGGAAGGCAGTGGAGGATGGCCCAAGTGCTTGGGCCCTGCACCCGCATGGGAGACCAGGAGGAAGCACCTGGCTCCTGGCTTCGGATCGGCGCAGCGTGCCGGCCACAGCACACCAACCATAGCAGCCATTTTTGGGGGGGTGTACCAACAGAAAAAGGAAGACCTTCCTCTCTGACTCTCTCTCACTATCTAACTCTGCCTGTCAAAAAAAAAAAATTGTTCTTTATAAATAGATTTGAGGGGCCAGTGCCATGGTGCAGTAGGTTAATCCTCTGCCTGTGGTGCCAGCATCCCATATGGGTGCCAGTTCTAGTCCCGGCTGCTCTTCTTCCAATCCAGCTCTTTGCTATGGTCTGGAAAGCAGTAAAAGATGGCCCAAGTGCTTGGACCCCTGCACCTGCATGGGAGACTGGGAAGCAGCTCCTGGTTCCTGGCTTTGGATCGGCCCAGCTCTAGGCTGTTGTGGCCATTTGGGGAGTGAACCAGCAGATAGAAGACCTCCCTCTCTGCCTCTCCCCTTCACTCTCTGTAACTCTACCTGTCAAATAAACAAACCTTCTAAAAAAATATATTTGAAAAGTAGACAGAAATCTTCCATCTGGTGGTTCACCATCTCAAGTGTCCACGGCAGCTAAGGCTGGACTGGGCCTAAGCCAGGAGTCGGGGCTCTTCTGTGTCTCCCATGTGGGCGGTGGGGACCCAGAGTAGTTGAGGCTCCACCTGCTGCTTCCAAGGATGCGTAGCAGCGGAAAGATGGAGTTGGAAGTGGAGCTGGGACTTGAGCCCAGGAACTGTGATGCGAGACGTAGAGCCTTAACCACTGCACCAACGGCTCACCCCCTGTACTCCCCCTGGAGGCCGGGAGGAATCCCAGGCCCGTGTGATGTTTTGGATCCAGAAAAGTCGACGTGTGAACATGCATCTGGTGCGTAGTTTCAGGGGACTCCTGGACCCCTGGAGACCCTCTGGAGGCCCTAGAAGAAAGACGTCTGATGTGAGAGGCATCAGAAGTGGCCTTAGATCCTCAGCCTGCCTGGTGACCGGCACATTTGCATTAAAAGAGGCCTTGAGCTCTGTCAGAAGGCAGCCTGTACAGTGTGGCTTTGAACCTATTTTCTCGTCTGTAGAATGGGAGCCTTGTAAGGTTTACATGAATTAATGCACATACGAGTGAGGTGTGTGTGTGTGTATATGTGTGTGTGGTGCTGTCTCACAGGGAGCGCCCGGGAATTGTTGACCCTGATTGGTGCGGCTGGCTTAGTGGGCCGTGTGCCTTCTGTTCGACTCCTGGTCTGTGGTTGGTTCATTGTGGTGAAGCGATGAGGTTGGATGGCCCGGAGCTTCCTCTTCCTTTTGTCCCAAGCAGAGCCCTCGGGGTAGTGGGAGAGGGGAAGGAGTTCTGACATTCTTCTCCCTCCTCAGATCACAGAGACCCAGAAGCTGGGCCTGGCCACGGCCCTGGAATCCAACACCACCTTCCTGAGGAAGTCCCTGCAGGCTGCCCTGCGACATCTGGCCTCCTGACCGCCCACCAGGGGACCCCTGGCCTGGAGCCCCTCACCTGACTCCTGCAGGACGTGGCTGCGCTGCCCCTAGCCTTGGAAGAGGGCTGAGCCCAGCTGTCCTGGGGACCAGCTGCCTCCCTGCTGCAGGCTGCAGAGAGGCTGCCGGGAGAGCAGGGCCCTCCTCCTGGGCTGGGGCCGGATGAGCACTGTTTGCAAAGGCTGCTGGCTCGCTTCTCATCACTTCTTGCTATGGCCACAGAGACCGGGCCGCTGGCTTAGGTCGGCCCAAAGCAGACCCAGGGTGGACACAAGGCGCTCCAGGAGATCAGCGTCCTGTGTGACAGCACACGTCTCCTGCTCAGGTGTGTGTCTGACCATCAGTGTTTCATGTGACTTGATAATAATTTATCGATGGTATTTAATAAAAAGGATGGTATTTAATAAAATGTCTTATTAGAAGCTGTGCTGCCTTCCCATTATCCCTGGGTGTGTACTGAACCTCCTGCCGCCCACCCTCACCCCCTGCCCAGTGACATGGGGCATCTTCTTGGTGGAAGCGACAGTTGTCGAGTTTCCTGAGTTCACCCAGATAGGGTGTGTCGGCCAGACTGTGTGTGATGTCGCCCACCCCAGCTGCCTGTGGATGGGGTGGGAGAGGTTCTGGAGTTGGGGGAGGCTGAGGGCTCTCTGGGCTCTTGAGGTTTCCTGCGGGCTGAGAAGAGAAAGGGGGACCCACTTGGCAGATGACACTTCATGAGTGTGCAGCACTGGGGGTTTCTTTCACATCTGTTTACTTATTTTTTAAAGATTTATTTATTTGAAAGAATTAGAGAGGTAGAGAGAGAGAGGCCTTCCATCCACTGGTTCACTCCCCAGATGACGGCAATGGCCAGAGCTGAGCTGATCAGGAGCCAGGAGCTTCTTCTGGGTCTCCCACGTGGGTGCAGGGGCCCAAGGCCTTGGACCATCTTTCTGGGCTCTTTCCAGGCCATTAGCGGGGATCTGGATCAGTAGTGGAGCAGCTGGGACTCGAGCTGGCCCCGCATGGACTGGCGGCGGCTTGACCGCGACGCCACAGCTCGGGCCCGTCTTTATTTTCGTAGACTCAACCCGTAGATGTTATTGTAGCAACCAAAAATTGAAAGCGCTCAGCCCTGACCCCCTGCAGGCGCTGAGGGATGAGGAACAGACAGCTTCCTTGGAAGCCATGAATCCCCGTGGGAGCAAGTTGACGGGGGAGGGAGGGCAGTGTGCGGAGAGCGCCGGGACCGCACGCCGTCCGCGGCCAGCACCGGGCTGTGCCCAGCCAATGTGACTGCTGAAGTTGGCCCCTGGACGCAGCGGCTGCGGATACTGCCGGGGTAGCAGATCTGCAGCCCCGCGGGTCCTAGCGCGGGTCCGGCGGCGAAGAGCGCGGCTGCGCCCTCCCGTGGCCGCAGGCGGCAGCGCTCCGCCGGGCTCGGGCTCTGGGGGGAGTAGGCTGTGGCACAAGGCAGTTCTCGCGAGAGCGGGAGCACTATTTGAGCGCATGCGCGAAGCCGGCTACTCTCTTTTCCGGTTACCGCGGCGCGAGGAGCCATGAGGTAAGCGGGGATGGGGGATATCCGTAGCCATCTGCGTTATTCGGGTAACCCCGCTGGGGGTACTCGCGCCGCCTCTCCCGGCGTTGCGTCTCTTGTTGGGCGCCGGCCTGCGGTCTCCTCTGCTCCCGGGTGCGGTGCCCAGGGAAGGACGGATTCCTCTAGGCCCTAGGAACCCGGCTCGGCGACCGGAACCCCGGAGGTGTCCCGGCGCTGAGCGCGCTCTGGCTTGTGTCCCGCAGCAGCAAAGTCTCTCGCGACACCCTGTACGAGGCGGTGCGGGAAGTCCTGCACGGGAACCAGCGCAAGCGCCGGAAGTAAGCGCGGCCCCGGGAAGGGCGGGCCGGGCCCCGGGAGGGGGTCAGGGCCGCCGCTGCTGACCTCGCGTCCTCTCTGCCCAAGGTTTCTGGAGACGGTGGAGCTGCAGATCAGCTTGAAGAATTATGACCCCCAGAAAGACAAACGCTTCTCGGGCACCGTCAGGTTGGCACCATCTCGCCCCACCCAGCCCTCAGGGCCCGCGCGCCCGCCTCCTCCCTTTGAGGCTCGCGCCGAGCCGAGGCGGGCGCGTGCGCGGCTGATGCGCTCGGGTAGTTCAGACCCCCTGCTCCGGGCAGGCGGGGCTGGACGGACCCCCACCCTGGGTCTTAAAACATGAGGGGAGGCGTGGGGAGGCCTCGGCCGAGCCCGCCGGCTAGTCTGAGAAGACAGGCTAGCTGCTGGTGACTGCACGCTCTGGGTAAGGCTCGGTGTCCGCTCTGGCCCCAGACCTCCCCTCCCCCGCTTCACCTGCCTTTGGGAGTCCCGGGCAGGGCATGACCTGGCTGTCCCCGGAAACACAGGCTGAAGTCCACCCCCCGCCCCAAGTTCTCCGTGTGTGTCCTGGGCGACCAGCAGCACTGCGACGAGGCCAAGGCTGTGGACATCCCCCACATGGACATCGAGGCGCTCAAGAAGCTCAACAAGAACAAGAAGCTAGTCAAGAAGCTGGGTGAGGGTGCCGCGGGGGCTGATGGGAACGTGTTCCTTGGGGTGCGAGGTCCGGCAAAGCAGGCGGGAGTTAGATAGGAGAGGGGCTGTCGTGGCTGGCAGGCTAGCCTGAGGGTGGGTTTTCTTAGTTTGCTGAGGCTTAAATTTTAAAAAGAGATGGACCAGGCATTGGTTTTCGTGTCAAGTCGAGGACCCAGGTGCTGGGGTGAGCCGTGAATTCAAGTTGGACCAACGTTGTGTTTCTTCCCTGGTCTTGAGCCCGTGTCGGGCAGGCAGTGATGTCAGACTTGTACAGATAGGAAATGTACCCTTGGTTGTAAAATGCCCAAACCCCACAGCCAGGACTACTGCAGCCCTCAGCCTAGAGTGGGGGCCACAGCACCCATCGCGCCTGCAGCATGTGGATCTGGGTCAGATCTCGGAGCAGTAAAAGTGCCGACGTTGCAGTTTACCCCGGGGACTGAGCCCACAGGTGTGGGGCGGTGCATGAGAACACCTGGTCTGGATGGGGCGCAGAGGCTCGGAGTGGATTTCTGTGATCTCTGTCCTGACTGGTTAGGAGGTCTGCCTCAGTGGACAGGCCCTAATCATCCAATGGCTTCTCGTTACCAGCCAAGAAGTATGACGCCTTTTTGGCCTCAGAGTCTCTGATTAAGCAGATCCCACGAATCCTGGGCCCAGGCCTAAATAAGGCTGGCAAGTTCCCCTCCCTGCTGACACACAATGAGAACATGGTGGCCAAAGTCGATGAGGTGAAGTCCACAATCAAGTTCCAGATGAAGAAGGTAAGAACTGTCGGGTGAAGGTGCAGAGGGTTCAGGTTTTACCCAGTCGCTCAGTGTGGCAGCCGTTAGGTTCCCTGGCCTGTACTTCAGTGGATGCATTGACAAGGTCTGGAATAACCTTGGTCAGCTCTCTCCCTGGGCCCAAGCACAGCTGGTCACCGAGGGTGGGGTGGGCTGGCCTGGCCGGCTGCCATGTGGACCAATCCTCCCCTCTCCCCCAGGTGCTGTGTCTGGCCGTGGCAGTTGGCCACGTGAAGATGACAGACGATGAGCTTGTGTACAACATCCACCTGGCTGTCAACTTCCTGGTGTCACTGCTGAAGAAGAATTGGCAGAATGTCCGGGCTTTGTACATCAAGAGCACCATGGGCAAGCCCCAGCGCCTGTACTAAAGCACACCCTAATAAACCCTGGTGCCACCGTCCCGTCTGCCTGTGATTGGGGCTGAAGGGCCTCGTGAGCTCACGGGGTGTCAGGGCTTTCTGTTCCTTGGTGAGGGGTGGTCGGGCACTGCTAGTGGTGGGTGAACCCTGTCCCGCTGCCATCAGTGTGGAGTCCTGTTCCATCTGTAGGGTGTGTGGCTCTCAAGCTAAGCCCTGAAACTCCTCATACACACCATCCATCAGTCATGGGTCCTTGGGTGGGTTTGTGGGCCCTCTGTTGAATGTTGCAAATCTTGTTCTGGTTTGGTCAGTAGCAGCAGGTAAATTATTCAGGAACATGGGCAACAGAGCTCAGAATTGGGGTTGATGGGACCCAGCATCAGAACAGCCCTGTCCCAGGCAAACCCAGGACTGGAAAGGTGGCTTATGGTGTGGAAAATGCCCATTAACTGGTCTTGCAAACTAACAGGTTAATCCAGGATTGATGCTTTCAGATGCATCAGCTTTGTGAATACTGAAGTCAAGGTCAGATCATTGTAGCTTTTAGATTGGAACTTGGCTTTAAGTAAGAGCTGCAGGCTGGGCCCAGTCCCGTGGCATAGGTGATTAAGCCTCCACCTTCAGTACGGGGTCCAGCTCATGCACTTGGGAGAGCCCACGTGTTTGGGAGACCAGGATGAGCCATTTGGGGAGTGAACCAGCCCATGAGAGATTCCGCTTTCTGCCTTAAAAAGCTGCAATCTGCAGGGAGGAGCTGTGAATTTCAGTAGCTAAGGAGGGCAAGTGGGGCTAAAAGATGTGTATTTGCTGCACTTTAAAGGACCCTTGTGCAGCTGCAAGTTTACATACTGAAGCTAAAATTGGGTGTAGGTGATTCCCCTCCCCTTGGACTAAACACTGATATTTGCACTCCAGATGGTTACTGGGTGCTGTCTGCTAATGCACCCCCGCACAGTACAGACTGAGTACAGACTGACTAGCCCTGGGCCTAGTGGGTCCTCCAGGACTCAGACCCTGGGCAGTTGGAACTTGAGACCTGGACTTGATGAGCACATTTTATCTCAATGTGATGGTTGGGTCAGCAGTCTCCTGGGAAAACTAGGTCGTGAGACTTCTCAACCCCTTATAGGTGGCTCAGCTATCCACTGAGGGAGAGCCATCACCCCTCAGGGCCAGGATGACCAGCAGTAGCCATGGCACCCATGAAGTGGACTGCTTCAGGAGGCTAGCGCAGGTCACCACCTGGAGGCGCTCAGGCCAGTGCTGGGAGAAACGTGAGGAAACGGGGCTGAGATTCCTTAGGAAGGAGCATGGTGGGGGTGACACCAGGGCCTCGAGGGGCACCGTGGCCACCTAAGGTGTTCTAACCAAGGATCTGGTGCGTAACCGGTCACGTGGCAGACCCACAAACATAACTTTAATTCTGTTTTTGAGCAGGAGCTGGGCCTTGAGGACCAGTGCCCTAGCCCAGAGCCACATTTATGACAACCCATCACAGCTGGATTTAAAAAATACACAAAAATATATATAATATACATTATAAAACCTAGGTGGGGGTTGGGGGTGGCCTGAGCGGTATGCAAACTGTGAGGACCTTCAGGAAGCTCGGGCGGGGTGGGGCAAGGAAGGAAGGGGCACAGTACTTCATATGAAACTCATAAATACCCAGAGGGCTGGTGGGCAGGCAAAGGGTTGACCCTCAGCCCCAGAACAAGGTCTGGGCAGCTGCTGGCCCAGGGCAGGGGGACTGAGGTGGGAAAGACCAGAAGGCAGCAGGACCCTTCCAGGGTTTGGCGACCCCAGGTCTCAGGCAAGGGGGAATATCCAGGCCTCCTGCTACCTCTCCTGGGGCCTGTGCGGAGGCTGGGACTCCGCCTTCCTCTACCAGGTCCTGGACAGTGGAGGGGAGGGGCTGCTTGGAGGCTCCTGGGACCCTGGCGGCTTTCGGGCAGAGAGGGTGCCTAACAGGCCTAGTAGCTGTTGCAGAGCCCTCTGGCCCTTCTGCCTGGGGTGCTCTGTCCAGGCCCCCAGAGAGGCCCCCTCACTCCCTGGGCAGACACTGCCCCACTCTCCCCATGCGGCCAGCCCTGCTCCAGGGAGGTAGTGTAAGCCTGGGCTCCAGGATGAGCAGCCCTGGCGAGAACTCGCTCATCCTGGGGCCCTACGTTGGCACCTCGCCTGAAACTGAGTTCATGCCCGCTTTGCAGGCTCTGTGGACAGTATAAGGCATGCAAGGGGCCTGACACCCAGCGGATGTGAGGAAGTGGGAGCCCTTTCCAACCCAACCCCAACTTGCCACTCCTCTCCTAGGGCCTCTGCGCCCACCACACGCCCCTGAGGGGACAGCCAGTGGCCACACCTGCTGGAGCCCGAAGGTGTCCTGCAGCCCCAGCTCTCTGAGGTCACTCAAGCCACACAGCTGCGCGAGAGTGGGTCACCGCTGCAGCCTGGCTGCCCCACAACCCAGCCCTCCTCTCTTCTCCCACATTTAAAGCGCAGAACAGTGGCAGGGAGTGTGTGTGCTGGGGGTGGGCGGGGTGGCCTCCTGGGTCCCGGGCCAGATGCCTGGTGGGTGGATGAGTCCTTGATCCTGGACCCCCCAGAGGCGCCAGTTCTGCAGCCTTGTGGCGGCTCCGAGGGCCCCTAGTCTTTGACAAGCTTGTAGACGTGGTGCTGGGCCCCGTGCTCGCTCGTGGAGACTTCGAAGACAAAAGCAATGACCAGCAGGGTCTCCTGCGAGTCTCGGCTGGTGACCACCTGGGGGCGGGCAGGAGAGTCACAGGGTCAGGCAGGCAGGGGCAGGGGCCCAGTCTCCGCTCACCTGAGGCCGCTGGCCCTCGCCGGGCTCCGCCCCAGCCCTGCCGCCCGCGCACCTGCAGGATGGTGAAGTTCTCCAGCACGCTGTTCATCATGTACTTCTCGGGCAGGTGCTTCAGCTTGTGGATGAAGTTGATCATGTACTCGCACATGGGCGAGCGGTGGATGCGGTACACGAAGCGCCCGTTCTCCAGCCTGGCGTACTCGGTCTGCGCAGAGCGGCCGAGAAGCCGTCATCAGCCTGCCTGCTCCCGGCCCCGCCACGCCCCTCCCCCCCATCCCGGCCCCCACTCACCTCCACCTTCTCCACCACCTGCTTGCCAAAGGAGCACACCTTGGTGGAGACGCTGATGGTCATGCTGTCGGCAGAGCTGTACTGGGAGCTGACCCCATAGAAGGCGCCCGGGCCCTCCTGGATGGTGCTGTTCAGGTCCGCCTGTGGGCGGGGCGGGCGCATGAGGGGCTGGCAGAGGCTGAGGGAGGCCTGCGCCACAGCACTTGGGCACCCTGCCCAGGGCCCATATCCAGCACACTCCACAGTCCACGGGCAGGAGGCAGGGCGGGGTGGCACGGGTGCTGGGGGTGCTGCCCATGTTGGATGGGGGAGGGGCTGGCAGCAGAGAGGGGGTAGCGGGTAGCTCACCCAGAACTTGACGAGGAAGAAGGCGTTGGGGGGCCCCTTCTCATAGAGCTCCTTCAGGCCTCCCTTTTTCTCGGGGAACTTGTCGTAAATCTGCCGCACGTCCACGGCCTCCAGGGGCGGGTCTGAGAAGGCGGGGTTCGTCTGGCCGATGTGCACAAACAGGTGTTTGCTGTACTGTGGGGGGGGCCCAGACAGGGTCAGGGGAGCAGGCCAGACTCCCGCCCCACGGTGGCAGGGTCTCCAGGCTGGCAGGGAGCCTCACCCCCACCCGCACACGTTACCGTGTCAGGGTCTCGCTGCACCTCCATGAAGGCCGAGTACTCCAGGAGCCGCAGCCGGGAGGAGGCGATGGTGCGGTCCTGCCACACGGGCACGGAGGCAGCGGCTGGGGGCAGCGGGGCCAGGGGCTCGTAGCCTGGGAGGGAGACGGAGCCGCGTCTGCACATGCACGGTTATGTATGAAGCTGCCCCTGCCCCGCCCACAGCCCCTGTGCAAACTGGAAAACGGTGCCCTTTGGGAAGGAACCTGGTTGGCTTTTGACTCCCCTACAGGTGTCCTAGTACAGTCTACAACCTGCACTACTGAATGTGGTAGCCCCAAGGGCTTCCATCAAGGACATTTTCCCAGGGTGAGCGCTGTGGTGCAGCTGGTTAAGCCACTGCCTGGGACATCCATAACCATACTGGAGTCCCTGGTATCTAGTCCCAGCTCCTCTGTGCTGCTGCTTCCTGCTAATATGCCCGGGAAGCAGTGGGTGATGGCCCAAGTACTCGGGCTCCTGGCTCCTGGCTTCAGCTTGGCCTGGCTGTTCTGGACGTTTAGGGAGTGAATCAGCAGATGGGGGTTCTCTTGCTGTCTGTCTCTCTATAGGCTCTGCCTTTCAAATAAATAATAAATAAATAAATAAATAAATAAATCTTAAAAAAAATACATTTTCCCTGTGTCACACGCATTAATAGAAACACAAAACACAAGAAGTAAAAAGGGAAAATAACAATTTTCAGAATCCCGCCACCCAGAGAGAGTACAGCCCTGTGAAGACTTCAGAGCACTTTCCTAGACCAAGGGACTTTGTGACTCACAGAGCAATCACTATAAATGTGCTACTTCTGACGGTGGGCGCCCACAGCTGCACGTCGGCCATGCAGTGGTGTGCCAGGGTTCCGGAAGCCACGTCGTACAAGGCAGAGGCAATTCCTGGCCAGTCCCACCCCCCTACAGATGCCACACCCCTTCCCTCCCTGTACACACACATACACACACACACACACACAGCTGGGCCCTGGCTCTCCCAGACGGAGGCGCAGGCGCCAGACAGAGGACAGCCTCCCGTGGGGCACTTACTGCTGAGTGTCGGTGGCAGGGGCGGCTGGATGGGGTAGGCTGGTTGTGCAAAGGGCTTAATGCTGCGAACAGGAGCAGAGGGTGGTCAGAGGGGACCCCTCTTCCTTCCCTCCCACCTGCCCCAGCCTCATCCAGGACCCCCCTGGGGGCCCCTCCCAGACACAAGCTGACAGCCTTCTGCCGTCTGCTCATCTTAACTTCTGTGAATGCCTGCATCTCACAACAGGTGCACCTGCAATGCCATTTCAACCCCTCCCCACGCCCTCACTGCACAGAGGCTGTGCCTTGTCTTGGAGCCAAAGAAACCCAGCATCCTGGACCGCCTGACCTGTCAACTGAGAGACTGGCTCAGAGCTGAACTGAGAGAGAAATGACAGGATGAGCGGCTGGTGAACAAGTGCACAGATAGATGCATTATCGCTCCCGGCTGCTCCCCCTGTCTCTCTACCTCTGAAGGGCAACCTGGCTCAGCTGTTGCTAGAACCCAGCTGGGCGGGCAGGCCACGGGCGTGGCGAGAATGAGCGCCATACTCACTCCTGAGAGGGTCCAGGCTGCTGTCCCAGGAGAGGGGGGCTGCTCCAGAACTGCAAGACGGGACAAGCCAAGGGAGCTCAGTGTCCAGGGGCCCCGGGAGCCCACGCTTCAGGGCACGCCCCCGCCAGTGCTCCCCCTCCCGGGACCCCGGGGACCCCGTACCCGTGAGGAAGTGGAGAAGACGGCCTGGGGCAGAGGGGAGGGCGGGCTGAACTTGTTCTGCAGGACACTGGCGGAGACGATCTGGGCAGAGGACATGGACGCCATGCTCTGGAGGGCTTTGTCCTTGGACACCTGGTCCTGGGGAGGGAGGGCTCGCATGAGGCCTGGGCTCTGGGAGTCCCAGTCTGGTCTCCAGCCCCAGCTCTGCACTTCCGGAAGTCTTTATCCTTCCCTGGGTGTCAGCCTCCGAAGGGGGCATCGCCCCACTGACCATGGCCACAGTGAGAGGGAACATGAACTGGGACACATCAAAACAGCAATCCTTATCAGGGCCCCTACACAGTCCTGTTTTCTGTTCTGTTCTATTTCTATTCTGTTCATTGGTGGTTCTCAAAGCAGGGGCCCTGGACCAGCTGCTCCAGCATCCCCTGGGAGCCTGGTAGACAGGTACATCCGAAGCCCCAGCCCAGACTCCTGGACCAGGCTGAGGGTGAGGCCCAGGCATTTGCTCTGGCAAAGCCCCCCAGGTGATTCGATGCACACTCAAGTGTGAGCGCTGCTGATTTTCCTTTATTAACAAAACACTGGGTGGCGGCAGGGCTGTGGCACAGCGGACTAAGCCGCCCCTTGTGATGCCAGTACCCCATATCAGAGCGCCGGTTCAGGTCTCTGAATTTCTCCCGCTGATCCAGCTCCCTGCTCATACATCTGGGAGGCACGGGATGACGGCTCAAGTGCTTGGGTTCCTTGCACCGCCATGGGAGACCTGGAGTTTCTGGCTCCTGGTTTCAGCTATCTTTCTCTGGGCATTTGAGGAGTGAATCAGTGGATGGAGGCTCTGTCCCTGTCTCTTCCTCTCTCTGTCACTCTGCCTTTCAAATAAATAAAGACGGTTTTAAAATAAATAAAATTAAAAACGGTGCTTGCAAACCCGTTACGCTGATCTCACAATCCCCGATTTGCAAGCCCGTGTGATGTGCCGAGGCCCTCCCCACCGCCTCCGCTCCCGAGGGGCAGTGCCACTCACCAGGTTCATGGCCTGTGAAAGAGAGGGGGGAAGGATGCGTCAGTGTAGTGGGGGACATGGCTTCCGGCCTCCCGCCACCCAGCACCCACCTGCTTTCAGCTCCCAGGGAACCCAAGCAAGCTGAGAGGCAGCCATGAGCCACCCCCTGCCCCACCGAGGACTGCCTGCCAGCTGGGGGGTACCCTGGGAAGGGGGCAGCAAGCTGGAGACCTGGAGGGTGGGCCACGCTGGCGCCCCGGGGTCTGTGTCCTCTGGCCCTGTGCCCTAGGCATAGGGGAGCAGGGGCAGGGGGATGGCACTCAGCCAATGTGGGCCCAGAGAAGGGTGTGGGCTGTAAACCCTGAACCTAGGTCCTCGGCTGCACAGCTGGCAGGGGACAGGGAGCTGCTGCGCCGGCTCTGCAGCCCGTCGCCCTGTGCACCCGAAGTCCCTGTGCAACCGGCAAGCAGCACTCAGGAGAAGAAAAAGGAAAATGAAGACAAGGAGAGGCGGGCCCGAGAGGCTCCCAGACGTCCACCGTCTGCCCCACTGCAGGGCTGGCTGTCCCCTCGGGCTCCCGCTCAGTCTCCCTGGACTGTGGCCCTCTGCCGGCTTCCTGCCGCTGCCTGTGTTTCTGAGACCCCCTCGCATTTTTGTGGGCCCCTGCCCTGCCCCAGGCCTCGGTCCGGGAGGGGGGCTGGCCTAGGACCAGGCTAAGTGGCAGGAGGCCCCCTACCTTCAGCTTGGACTGAATCTCCCGAGATTTCCGCCTGGCTAGAACCTGCAAGTGGCTAGAGACCTGCAGAGAAAGAGAGAGAGAGAAAGAGAGAACAGAAAGAGTGGAAGGAGAGGCCAGGACAGAGCTTCAGCCGGAGAAGAGGCAGAGGCCGGGCCGTGCAGAGACAGCAGCAGGGGCGCCGTGGGGAAGGGCCCGAGGCAGGGGCTGCAGGCCCCGGGCGGGCGCCCAACGTACCTTGATGCCAACCTGGTACTCCCGCACCTTCTTCCGAGCTAGAACCTGTATGTGGCTGGACACCTAGGGGCCGCCCCGCGCCCGCCAGAGAGGAAAACACAGACAGTGAGGAGGCGGGGCGCGGGCGCCACAGGCGAGGAGCACCCCAGCCCCCATCTGCACACAGGACCTGGCCAGGAGGGCACCTGTGAGAGCTGAAACCGGCCAAGCTGCGCGCCCTGGCACGGGGCTGCCCCCTCTCCCCCCCCAGCAAAACAGGGCCACTTTTTCCTCCTGGCGACTTCAGGGGAGCTGATTCTAACTGGTCAGTGGCAGCCACAACGCTCCTGTTGCCCATTGGATCACCGACCAAGGAAGGCCATACCCTCCAGCGAGGATGCCCCCCACAACACACTGCCTAAGTCCCACCCAACAGCCTCCTGCTCCTCCTGCTTCGGGGCTCACAGCATCTCCCCCCACGCCACAAGCACGCGTGCCCTCTCCCTGTACTGACGTGAGTGCTCACGGACGGACACGGGAGCTGCTTTCCCAGAAGGCTTCTCCCCAAGCGGCTACTGGCAGACCTGGGCTAATCCCGGTCTTCACAGGCACCCCTGGGCTGGCGCACCGGCTCACACATGGACACATGGGCTTGCACACAGACCTTTGCCACTGAGGGCCCGGACGCTGAGCCTTGGAGAGAGACCCAGGGGCACCTGCTTTCCCCAGCAGCCCAGGCACCCCCGTCACACTGGCTTCCCTCGGAAGCTGCTTGCATCCACACAAGGAAGAGTTTTTTTCTTTTTCATCGCAGCCTGAAAACCACCAGGTGCATGACCCCGGGGGCTTAGGGAGACCCCTGGTTGGGACGCAGGCAGGCGCTCCACACACAGGAGTGAGCCTCAGGTCCCACGAAATGACTGACAGTTTCACGCAATGACAACGCAGATGCTTCTGAGCATGCGTGCTGCACACGTAAGGGCTCAAGCGATCTCTACAGCAACATTAAGAAGGTTCTACTACTACGTCCATTATCCCTGACTTGCAGATGATGAAACCCAAGCACAGAGAGGTAAGGCAACTTGCCCCAGGTCACACAGCTGGGTGCCGGAGCTGGGATGGGCACCCAGGCAGTCCGACCCCAGGGACCCCCGTTGCTTCACCACCAGCTACACTAGCGGGAAGCGTCAGACCCGAGCCCAGAGGGTGGATTCTGTGACACCGGTGGCCATTTATTGAGCTGCTCTGTCAGTACAGAGGCACGGTACTTGCTCTGCACTGCGGCAGGGGTCTGAAGACAGCCACACTGTGTTTCTTTGCAAGAGTAAAATAAAAACAACCCCAAACCTGGGCTGTTGGCTGCTCTCTCTAACACATGATGACGCGCCTTTCCTCACAGCCACAGTATGGAGCGCATTTGAACTGGGTATTAGAAAACCCAGAGTTTGAGGGAAGAATAAAGTCAGGGGCTGGCACCATGGCGTAGTGGGCTAAGCCTCCGCCTGCAGTGCCGGCATCCCATATGGGTGCCAGTTCGAGTCCCGGCTGCTCCTCTTCCCATCTGCTCTCTGCTATGGCCTGGGAAAGAGGTAGAAGATGGCCCGAGTGCTTGGGCCCCTGCACCCATGTGGGAGACCTGGAAGAAGCGTCAGGTTCCTGGCTTTGGATTTGCTCAGCTCTGGCCACTGCAACCATTTGGGGAGCTGGGAGACTTTTCTCTCTGTCTGTCCCTCTCTCTGCAACTCTACCTCTCAAAAAAGAAATTAAAAAATCTTAAAAAAAAACAAGTTTAAAAACAAAACCAAAAAGAATAAGTCAGGAGGACCCTACACTGGCAACATGGTTAAGACCAGTAGTTTTTAAAATTCTAAGCCTGCCGACAGCTGGCCTGGAAAACCCCATCGTAAGGGATGCCTGTACAGTGAGTTATAATGCTGCACCCAGAATTAAGAGGCTGGCAAGGGCTGGCACTGCGGCACACTGGCATCTAGTGTCAGAGTCAGTGCCAGTCCTGGCTGCTCTACTTACAATCCAGCGTCCTGCTAATGCTCCTGGGAAGGCAGTGGAAGCCAGCCAAAGTCCTTGGGCCCTCACCACCCATGTGGGAGACCTGGATGGAGTTCCTGGCTCCTGGCTTCAGCCTAGCCCAGCCCCAGCCATTGCGGCATTTTGGGGAGTGAACCAGCAGGTGGAAGATCTTCCCAGCCTCCTCTCTCTCTCTTATTCTTCCTTTGAAATAAATGCATAAATAAATCTTTAAAAAAAAAAAAAAGGGAAAAGGGGCTAGTGCTGTGGCACAGTAACCTAAGCCTCTGTCTGAGGCATGGGCATCCCACATGGGCACTGGTTCGAATCCTGGCTGCTTCTCTTCTGATCCAGCTCTCTGCTGTGGCCTGGGAAAGCAGTAGAAGATGGCCCGAGTCTTTGGGCCCCTGCACCCACATGGAAGACCCAGAAGAAGCTCCTGGCTCCTGGCTTCATATTGGCCCAGCTCCGGTCGTTGCGGCCATTTGGGGAGTGAACCAGTGGATGGAAGACCTCTCTCTCTGTCTCTCCCTGTCTCTGTCTGTAACTCTGCCTCTCAAATAAAGAAATACAATCTTTAAAAAAAAGAAGAAGAAAAAAAGGTTGGGTGTGTGCCCTAGGCTCTGCCGCTGCGCTGGGCCTCGGTTCAGGGTGACTGAGTTTCTGATCACTTTGACAATCAGGGTCCCTGTGACCACGTGGACAGCGCTCTGTCTACAGGAACAGCAGTGACAGGAACAGCAGCGGCGGCCTCTCTGTCCTGAGTGTCTTCACGCATTAATTCACGGGGTGGGGGTGGGGGTGGGGGTGGGAGGGGCATGGAATCAAGGCTGGAAGGCAAATGGTACAGAGTCTTCAAAAAGTTCACGGAAGATGTGTATCATGAAAAAACTCTGCATGGATCTGTCGCACTGGAATAAGCTTATTGTCTCGCTCCACTTCTCCAGACTTTCTGAAGTCCCCTCCTGTGAGAGCCCAAAGGTCTGATGTCTGAGCCACCAAGGTCCAGGGAACGGAACGGGGGCCCTTGCTGCTGCCGCCCCCTGCCGTATCCCTGGTGCTAGGACGTAGCGGTAGCTGAGCCATTTACCGAGTGTGGGCTACAAGCACAGACAGCAGCCAGGGAGGGAGGGGCTTCAGAGAAGGGGACATGGGGCAGGCCACCTTTGTCCTGTGCGCACCCGGATGGGGAGGCTGCGAGGGCGGAGGGCGAGCGCTGACCGCCATTCCTCCAGCCTGGCCGCCCTCCCAGGAACCCTAAGGCCCGATGGACGCCCCTTTGGGCTTCGCGTGACCACACGGCCACCTTCCCTGCACAGGAGCCATCATCACTCTCCCCACCCACACCGTCCCCACTCTGCCGAGTGAGGCTCAGCCTCCGTCCACCTGGCCCTCTCCAGTCCCCCGCCCAGCTGCTCTGTTACTCCCAGGGACCCTGATGCCCTGGGGGGAGCCAGTCCCCCAGGCCTCCCCAGCCCTGCCCCATCTCCTGGATATCAGGGCTCCTTCCTGCCCTGTGGGTTGAATCCTGGATCACCACCTGCCAGCGTCTCTTTCCTCATCTGGAAAACGGAAACAATTGCTCTATCTACCTCCCGACTCCCTCCCCTCTGCCTGGCTGACTCCCAATTCCTTCTTAAAGATGTCACCTCCTCTGAGAAGCCTTCCCAGCCTCCCTGCCTGGTCTGGATGAGGCTCTGGTCCCTTCTGGCCACGCCCTGCAGATAGCCCCTCAGCCACGCCCCCCTACTCTGTACTTGTCCTCTGTCTTGCTGACTGGCAGGTGAGCCACCCGGGGTGGGATGAGGCAGCTGCCCTGGGGCTTATCTGGTCCCTGAAGCAAAGGCTGAGGGGGGCGGGTGGGGGGTCTCCATGAGAAGTGGGGAAAGTGGATGGAGCTGCCTGGGCGAGGGAGGGGGCTGGGATGAGAAAGGGGGCAGGTGTCGAGCTGGGCACGGGCGGCTCTGAGGAGGGGAGCAGGACGGAGCCGGCCATGGAGGCTGGGTGGGCTAGGGGCTGCTCCACGAACCGTCTCCCTACCTGCTTTCTCGTCCGTGTCTTCCCTGTCCGCAGCTTAATGTAGCGCGCGATCAGCTCGTTTCGACCTAGATTGGGGTGAGAGAAAAAAAATGAGGAGTGGGCAAAGGGAGGCGCTGGGGCTGAAGATGCCCCATCCCCGCAGGAAACCCCACGGGGGACCTCCCCAAGCGCTGCTCTTCTGCCCTCCCTGCCCGAGGCCCCAGACCAAGCCGCACGAGCATGCGGGAGGCCAGAGAGTCTGGGACCATAGCGGGGCTGCTCACGATGGGAGGGGTCGGGGGGCCACCGAGGAGGGGGAGGAAGGGGCTGCACCCGTTACGTAGCCCTGACAGGCTGACCCTGCAGACACACTGGGCAGGTGGACACAGGGCAGCAGCACCCCCGGCACTCCCAGTCCCCACACCGCTTCCTCCCGAGCCAGCAGCCACGGAAAAGGGGCAGGGGTGCCCATGTGTGAGAATGCGCCACGCCACGGGCATGTGTCCCCCATGCACGAATGAGACATCCGGACTGGGTTCCTGCCAAGTGGGCAAGACCCTGGACCGGTCCCTTCCCTTCCGTGGAGAAGGACAACCAGGAAGGAAGGAGTGGGTGGCCTCCCACAAGCCCCCTCCGACACTGACAGCCTGTGCAGGACGTCTCACTGTGACCTTGTGCCCGGCCCCCTGTGTCACGGATGCCAGTGTCTCTCCCGCCCTGTGCGCGCGTGCCCAGCTGCCTGCGAGCCCCAGCACCACAGATGTCTGCTGGCCCCTGGCTGAGCTGATGCCAGCATCCGCACCCCAAATTCAGGTTCCCTGTCCCCGCACCCCATGGGCTCCCCCAGAACAGCCACATTCCCCTAATTCCTCTCTGCTGATAGAACCAGCCCCGCTGCTCCTCCCTCCCCAGCTGGGCCCCTCTCCACCCCACTCCCTCCACCCTGTCTAAAAATACTCTGTGGGGCTGCCCCAGCCATCTGTGATGTAGCAATGGGGGCAGGCGCCCCTGCCCTACAGAAGGCGCCCAGAACATCTGCCTGCCCCATGAGTGGGCTCTGGTGCACAGGGGCTGTCGGGCCAGCACCCCCCACCCCGCCCCTCGGGGCCAAGCCTCCACACCCACCTGGCACTGTTGGGGAGGCCTCGGAGGGGTCAAGTTAGCCTACAATGGCAGCCCTGGGTCAGCCTGTCTGGAGGCGGGGCGCCTCCTCTGTGCGGCTCCTGGCTCCCCTCCCCACACAGGCGTCTGTGACAGCCTCACCCCAGGTTGCCCTCCCCCCACCCCTCCCAGGGCAGGGACCCTCTCCCAGGTCTGGGGCAGACCAGACTGACCCAGTTTCCTGGGCCCACTGAGTCACCGAACACTCCAGGCCCAGGCCAGCAGGGGGAGGAGCAGCGGGCGGGCGGGGGCGGGGGTGCGGGCCGCGCTGTGGGGGCTGCCTTGTTTATGAGGAGGATCCGGACACACAGGCTCGCACGCCCAGACTCGCCCCGTGGCGGGCTGGCGGCCTCCAGGACTTTGCCAAACCGGTTGGGTGAGGGGCCAGAGAGCAGGGGGAGGGGCCGGGGAGTCCAGTCCAGTGTCCCCGGGCCGCCCGCACGCACCGTACATCTTGCCCTCATCCGACAGGATGATCTTGCGCCTGCCGCAGGGCGGGTAGATGGCCAGGGCCTCCTGGAAGCTCTGCTCGATGTCAGGGCTCCACACGCCCTCCGCATCGTTGTCCAGGCCCTTGTCCAGGCCTTCGGGCCCATCCTCCCGGGCCTCGCCGGGGCTGCTGCTGGCGTTCCAGCTGTTGGACGCTATTGTGCTGGTTGCTCCGGGCTCTGGGCCTGAGCCCACGGGGCTGCCTGAGCCTGGGGGAAGACAAGGAGGGGTTAGGGCGGGGTGGGGGTCCCCCTGAGCACAGCCATTCCCCTCCCACCCCCAGCCACTGGTCCCCGGGGCAGGTGCTTCAGGTGGGGGTGGAGGGAACCAGAGCGTGTCAAATTGAGAATCGTGTCACCTTGGATGAGCTCCTACCCCTCCCAGGGTCCCCGCTCTGTAAAATAAGGAGGGGGGCTCCTTGAGGTTGCCAGGGCCGAGATTTAAATGACCCGAGCCTCAGTGCCTGGCTCAGAGCCGGAGGTGATGACAAGCATGACAGAGCGCCTCTGTGGGGAGCTCTTCCCCACATAGGCAGGGAGCTGGAGCGGCACCCACTACCCAGTGAGCC
The DNA here is from genome assembly GCF_051225735.1 of Oryctolagus cuniculus. Taxonomy (NCBI): domain Eukaryota; kingdom Metazoa; phylum Chordata; class Mammalia; order Lagomorpha; family Leporidae; genus Oryctolagus; species Oryctolagus cuniculus. Next base: position 133,841,352 of record NC_142871.1, on the reverse strand, counting down.
AGGAAGGGATGAACAGCAGTGGCAGGGGCTCTCCATCCCTGGCTGTGGGCTTCTCCTTCCTGCCGTCTGGATCCCCAGCGGGAAACCACCCCCACCCCCCAACACACACCTCCAGCCTCAATGCAGCATGGAGGACCCTTGTGGGAGGAAGAGGGTTTCCTGATCCAGGAAGGGCGAGGCCTCACCCTCCCGGGATAAACCACTGCAGGGAACCCTGGCTGGCGGGGCAGGAGTCGCAAGAAGGGTGATGGCAGCTGAGCAAGTGCCCAGCCAACAGCCTCAACCCACCGGCTCCTCCATCCCACTTCCTGTCCCTGCACCTCCAGGCCCCACAGCAGCCCATAAACCACCCACACACCCGCCCCTACCCTGGCCCACATCGCAGACAGCCCTGGTTCTGTAAACTGGAGTTCCCCCGCACTCGCTGAGCAGGGTTATCAATCTAGACCACACCCAGACGGTGCCCCCAACACACACCACCTCCCTGCAGCCCCCAAACCCACCTTCTCAGAGTATGTCAGGGCTCTGGGGATAGTGGGGGGCAGGGGGACAGGCAGGGCCTGTCAGCAGCCCGGTAGGGGAACATGAACCCCAGGTGCTGCTGAGTGGGAGGGGGTGGGCTTCTTCCCGTGGATGGGCAAGGGCCTGGGAGGCGGGAGTGTCAGCTAGGTGTGGAGTGTGGACCTCACATCACCGCCAGCAACACCTGTCCCATGGCACGCAGTGTTCTGAGAGTCCACCTGCACTGCCTCATTTAGCCTTACAAGAACCCTATGGGCAGACACCCATTACGTCTACTCGATGAACAGAGTTGTTACACAACTTGCCAAGGACACACAGCACGTAAGGCTAGAGCTGAATCCTGGAGCCAGGGAATCTGGCTTCAGTCTGTGAACTAAGCGGGATGAGGGGAGGGGCAGAAACCCTCCACCGTGGGGTGGGCCAGGAGGCCTGGCTGTCCCAGCAACTGCCTCCAGTCTGCAGTGGGGTCCAGGCGTGCCAGCCCTGCTCGGACCCCACGCTGCGAGGCCCCCGGAGTCCCGGAGGGTCCCTGCTCTCCCCGGCCAGTCCCTCAGCCTTGGGCAGAACGCTGGGCCTGGGAAGCACAAGGGGCAGAGGCTGAGGGGCAGACCAAGGGCAGACCAGCAGCTGTGAAGAGCTGAGACCTCTCCCAGCCTGCTCCTCAGCCCGCTCCCCTCCAGCTCCAGCCCTGCGGCTTCCCTCAGAGCAGCGCGGGGCGCATGGGGGGCCTGGCAGCTCTGAAAGCAACTTGCCCGCCTCCCCCTAAGCAGCGCCCCCCCTCCGGGTGATGTCAGCCCCGCCCCGCCCCCCGCGGGAGCACTGTGGCCAAATATGGCTAACGCAGCGCTTGGGAGCTGGGACAGCCTGGGGGGGCGGGGCGGGCAGCCCCAGGCTGGGACGGCTGGCAGCTGCTGAGGGGGAGGGGAGGCGGGGGCGGCCCACAGGTCGGGTCAGTAGACTAGCGGGACCACCACCGTGCCTGCCCCGAGACACACCCAGGATCCACTTTCTAGGAACGCTCTGGGGCAAAGGCAGTCGCCAGGGGCAGCAGGCAGGTGGTGCCCCAGTACACAGCCACGCATGGGCACACACGTGGGCATGGGTCACACTTGCACCCTCAAGTGAGGCACACAGGTGGGCATTGGCAGGCAGAGGCCGAACGGGGGTCTCATGTGAAGCCTCCACTCAGGAGCGGTGGGAGGAAGTCTGCTTGGGCAAGGAAGTTGGGGCTGCTGTGCTGGGGGTGAGAGCAGAGGCAAAGCATGTGCCCACCCCCACCCCCCACCCCCGCTAAACCCCAGCACCACGGGGATCCAGCCTGCCAGCATGGGCTCCCTGACAGACGTGGGCTCATGACAGGCAGAAGGCGAGACATCCTGCTGGGGGCAGGAGGGCAGCCCCACAGGCAGAGAGGGGCAGGTGTCCAGAGCCTGGGAGAGGAGTGCGGACAGAGGCCTGCAGGGCCAGGGGCAGAGAGAGCAGGGCCCACCAGGACTGGCAGGGGAGTCACCAGGAGGCCTGCAGGGTGAACTGTGCAGAGAGGCAGAGGCAGAACAGGCTGGAGGGGCAGTGAGACCCACAGACAGACAGCTGGCCAGAGAGGGACACGAAAGGGAGCAGAGTCCGTGATCGCCCCCACGAAGACCCAGAGAGAGATCAGAGCGGGAGTCGGGGGCGTGAAGGGAAAGGCCAATGCACTCCCATGGACAGGTGCTAGCAAGGGAGGCACAAGACAGAAAGCCAGAGGGAGGGAGTGATGGGGGGTGCATTGCTGGGGCTGCAGTCAGGACATCTCCAGCCCTGTCCCTCCCCACACAGCCAGCCCGCATCTCCCCCTGCAGAAGGCAGCTCACTCCACCTTCACCCTCCACCGGACCAGCCACGCCCCGCTGTCCCTGGCCCGTGGCCCTCAGCCTTCCGGGGTCAGAAGGTGCCTCTGGGTGGTGGCAGGGATGGGGGCTAGGAGGCTGGGCGAGCAGGCTTTGGGGCCCCCAGGGAGATAAGGGGCACACTGCTGCCCACTCCCCACCCTGGGGCCAGACCTGCTGGAAGAACTGGCTGGACAGCTCCAGGGAGGAGGCCAGAGCCAGGGCAGCTACAGAGGCCCTGGACCCCCACCCCCATCAGCCCTGCAGCGTGCAGACCACCTAGCCTCTCTCTAGGGGGAAGGAGGGACAGGTCTGAAGTGTGGGCTCAGAGCGCTGCCCTGGTAGAGGGGCAGACCAGGCAAGTTGGGGCAGGTGGGCTCCTCTGCACCCCGCCCCCACCCCCACATGCATCCCGCAGGGAGGACAGACTGAGCCATGGCCTTGCTGGGTCTAGCAGACAGCAGCTCTCCGCCCTGGCAGGGACCCCAGCCCCCAAATGCTCTCCCCCTGGGTGATGCCCTCGCTCAGAGTGTGGGAAGATCAGCAAAATCAGCAGTTTCCTCCCGGAGCCCCTGCCCTCAACTCCGGGTGGGCCAGGCTGCCCAGCCGGGGGCTGGGGACACGGAAGGGCAGCTGAGGAAGGCTCCAGGAGCTCCCCACCCCCTCTGCCTCCCCACCCCGCCCCCACGGCAGGCCAGCTGTTCTCCAGCTGCCAGAGGCTTCCACCCCAGAAGTGGCTGTGCTCTGCTTGGGACCAGGCTGGGGTAGCGGAGGGGGAGGGACAGCGTTTGCCTCCCCCACCTCCAGCCCAAGGACCCCAGAGAGACCCTGCCAAGTGGCCACACCCTGCCAGGCTGGGGAGGGAGGACCCTCCTCCCTGGAGCAGGGGCTTGATTTCTCCAGGAGGAAGCAATTTGCAGAGGCCACGAGGAACGAGTGGGGGCCTCCTCCCCCCACCCCTGCTTATTAATATGCTTCTAATTTGGGAATCCAGACTCCGCACCCCTCCTCCCCCAGAACATGGGGCAGGGGCTCTCTGGGGGCGGTGGACCCCTGGGCTCCCTTCTCATCCATGGGCAGGCTCCCTGCCCAGAGAGGAGGGGCTCGGTTCCCCGACTTCCCCTAGCCCCTCCCGGGGACTGCCCTGTCCCCTCATCTGGCCCCCCTTCCAGGGAGGGGATCCTCCCAGGTGTCCAGTGGGGGACAGACTGCAGGGAGGGGGGTGGCTCCAGGCTTCACAGTTTTCAGTCACCTCCTGAGTGAGTGTCCCTGCCTCCCAGCCCTGACCCTGGTCATCCAGTGAGCTGCCACCAGACACCGGGTCAGCTCCCCACCAGAAGAGCCGCTTCTGCGAAGACCAGCTTCTTAGAGCCCTTGCTTTCCCTCTCACAGTCTGCCTGCAGCCAGCCACATTCTCCTACCTGCACTCTGCTCTTTACTGGCTTAAAAACATTTTTTTTAAATTTTGGTAAAAACACTTAAGATGTACCATTTCAGCCACGTCATCCCTTCTTCCAGTCTTAGCACCTTTTCCAGAATTTTCCACATAGTCACACGTATGGGCGTCCCACAGGGTGCCCAGGCCCTGCCTGGCACAGCCACCGAGGACGTCACCCACACACGCTCTGTGACCACCCACACGGCTGTCTCAGTCCCACCCCCCATGGCGCCCGCACACGAGTTCATGCTGCACCCCGCTTCACACACGGGGATGTGGCCTGCCCGCGGGTCGTGCCGTGGCGGACTGGTCACACAGAGACAAACCGGAGCCCTCTCACGCACAGGCCTGCAGCACCCAGGTCCCAGGCAGTGACACCACAGGACTAAGTCTGTGCTTCCCACACACACACACACACCTGTGTCACCGGCAGTCACATGCAGCGGCACACCCAGACCCACCGGTCTTCTGGTGCACACCACCAGTCACACACTCGGTGTGGCACAGCGGCTCGCACCCAGTCTCAGCCCACCACACACGCAGCCCCGCACGCAGCCTTCCCCGCTCCCAGCTCCTCTCACACTCTCGGCGTCACACACAGTTGCACTCCCATTTCCCTCTATCACTTCCTGTCCTCTCGGGCCTGGCAGGGAGCACAGGAAACAATCGGGCAGTCGAGGAAACACCAAGGCCAGGCTCTGGGGATGTGCAGGGGGGCCCGGCTGCAGCCACGCGGGCAGGTAGGGTCCGTGCTCCTCTGCCATCCTCCCCAGAGCGGACAGCAGCTTCTCCTGCACACAGATGCTCCTCAGCTGGCCCAGCACCAGGAGGGGTGGGAGGGGCGGGCAAGGCCATGGGGCCAGGGTCTGGTGGGACCCACGAATCTTCCCAGCTTTGGCTGGGGAAGCGGCCGCTCAAAGGCCTGGATTCTCCGGGCCGCCCCTGAGACCCAGTTTCTGCCATCTCATGTGGGAAAAGGAGGCTGGGACCTCCCCGCTACCTCCACACAGGAAGCTGGCCCCCCCCTCCCTGGGGCCTGGCACCACCAGCTCCCTTCACTCTGCTCACCGTGTGCTGACCCCTCTGCTCCTCCCCCTCCTGAGCCAGGAGGTGGGCAGCTGGACTGCTTCTCCTCTGGGCCTGCAGCTACACTGAACCTCCAGGGGGTCCCAGAGGGGGCTGGGAGTGGGAGAGAGGGGCAGATCCCACTGCCTCTTGAACAGATGAGCTCCCCCAACTCCCCCAGGCCTGCCTGTCCCTGGCCTCTTCAGCTGGGCCCACCTGCTCCGGCCCCTCCTCAGCGGCCCCCTGGCTGGTTCCTGCCTCCTTCCTTGGGTCACTTTCTGGCTGCTTCACCCACTCACCTCTCTGGAACCCACAGGGTTCAGGCGGAGGAAGAAGGCAGATGGAGAAAGAGTCTCTGGGAGGAGATCAGAGATCAGGGACCTGAGAAGTTACGTATTCCAAGCAGGGAGACCGAGGCCCAAAGGGCCTGCTAAGGTGACCCGGCCTGTTGGAGGTCCAGCTGGGACCACAGTCCTGGTTCTCGACCTTCTCTGTCGACAGCAGGATGCACCAGGGTCTGCACACCCGAGGGCGAGGGTGGGAGCAGGACTCAGCGTGCAAAGTGCGCGCGCACACAGCTCCCTCCTGCTAACCACTGACCACTCTGCTCAGCCTTTCCCCAGCCCAAGTGCGCTAATTAGCATTAATTACGGTTCCCTCCCTAGGAGAGCTGAGGAAGGCTCCAGCCCCTCCCTGAGGAAGGCACCCCTGAAGATAACCTAGTCCTGAAAGACACATCTGCCCCGTCCTGGCTGGGCAGGCAGGGGCCCAGAAGAACACATGACCACGTCCTCCGGGGGGGTGCCTCTAGGGGAGGGGTCTTGGGACAGGAGGGGCACATAGTAGCCCCAGACGGGCAGTTTCTGGGGAGCTCTGCCGTCCCTCTTTGCCCCAGGCTGCCCCCAGTGTCCTGGGCCGGCAATGAGGTGGAACATGTGTTCACGGAGCCGGAGGCAGCAGGCCCTACAGGCGGCAGCCCCGGGCACCAGCCCCTCTGTGCTGTGTCCGGCCCCCACCCTCATCCCCTGTTCTCCTGGGCTGCAAGTCCAGGCCTGAGCAGACTCTGCCCTTACCTGGAGAGAGGTGAGACCCTGAGAAGCCCTTCCCCAAGGCCTCTTTTCTCCAGACCCTGAAACAATCTCAGCCGGGCATCAGACTCGTCTCCAGGAAAGGTGGCAGAGTGGGGTCTCCACGACCCTGCCCCAGGGCCTGGCTGGGAAGGCCCAGCACCAGGCAGGAATACACCAGGCCCGGTAGGGCAGACGATGTAGGGGACTCGCCTCCCTCTAACCCTCTGAAGTCTATAAACAAGGGCCCTCAGGACGTGCGGGCGAAAAGGCCCCACTGCGGGCCTCTCCACAGCCAGGCGCACTGAGCTCCGAGCTCGGAGCCCCCACGCCGACGCAGACGGTGGAGCTGGAGGGTAGCTGAGCCTCTGCCTCTCGGGGTTGGGGAGGCACACGCCCAGAGCGCGCAACTTCGCTCCCTGGCAAACCCAGCGCAGCCGCGGACACCGCGCGCAGGAACCGGCCTGGGCGCCAGGAGCCGGGCCCGAGGCCTGCGCGGAGCTGGGGCCCGGCGGGCTCCAGGAGAGCGCGGGCCGGGAGTCCAAAGGGCGGCGGGGCCCGGGATTGGGCGCCCCGGATGCCAGCTCCCGGGTGGCAGGCCCGGCAAGCCGTAAGGCCCCCAGTCCCGCAGCCCGCACTCCCAGCGCGGCCGGCGGCGCCGCGGACCGCACGGGGGACACAATCGCCCGGCTTCCCCACCTCCCCCGACCAACTCGCCCCGGGCGCGGGGGGGTGGCGGGGGGGCGGGGCTTCCCGGAGAGAGATCGTCTCCCCCTTCCCTCTAAACTTCCCGGCACCCACATCTGGGGCTCCGGCTCCGGCTGGACAATAGCTTGGGGACCCAGCCCCTCTCAAGGGCCCCCCATCCAAACCAACCAACCAACTCCTTCTCCCGAGCGAGGCCTCCTGCCGGCGTCCGCCCGGCTTACCTGGTCCGAGCTCGGGGGGGCGCTCCGGCCGGGCCGCTCCGCCGGGCCCGAGGGGGCCGAGAGGGGGGCCGGGGAAGGGGGGTCGTGGGGAGGGGGCTGGCCGGAATGTGCGGAATGAGCCGGGCTGGAGCGGGAGGCGCCGGGAGCGGAGGAGGGAGCGAGCGGGACGGAAAGTTTGTGTTGAGAAGCCGGGGCGGGGGGTGGGGGCTGCGGCAGAGGGGGCGGGGCGCGCGGGGGGCGGACCCTGGCTGGGGGCGGGGCCGCTCGGGGCCGCCCCCCGTCGGCGCTCCGGCCGCCCAGCCGGCGACCGCGGGACCCCGGGTCCCAGTGGCCAGCCCGCCGGGCTTGGGCGCCCCTGGGCCGCCCGCCGGAGCGACGCGCCCCACCTGCCTCGGTGCGCTGGGCCTTACCACTCCCTAGCACTCTGCAGAATTTGGGGCTCCGGCCTGGGGCGGGGCGGAGGGCGGAGCTCCCGCCTCGCAGGCCGGGCTCCCCTCGGTGAGGGGGCCTTGGGTGCCGCGTCACGAGCAGCCCTGTGGAGCCGCAGCACACGGGCCTAGGGGCTGCCTATCCCCCCCGCCCCCGGCCCCCAACCCCCGGCCCGAGCCGCCCGGGCAGGGCGCCCCCTCCCGCCCGCGAGCTGCCCCCCCCCCCCCCCCCCCGCTCCCGGGGCCCCAAGCCCAGCTCCGCCCTGACGGCTGCGCCCGCCCTGCCCGGACCCGGTTTGTCTGGTTCTCCCCGAGAGGCTTGTTTCTCGAATTTCTCCCTTTCTCCCTCTTCCCGGACCTCCGGGGCCCTCCCTCTCAGCCCAGCTTCCCCGGGCCCCCAGTGCGCGGGGGGTGGGGGGGTGGGGGGGAACGTCTGGACGCCGCTCGCCCTCCGAGTCTCGGTAGGACCCGCGACGGGCACGCCCGGGCCTGGGCAGGAGGCGGCGCGGAGCCGCTCTCGGATCTCCGCGCGCCGGCGCCCCGGTCTCCATGCGCGCCAAGGAACCCCCGATGCCCTTAGCCAGGAACAAGGCTTTATTGGAGATGTGGGCGTCTGGTCCTAGTCCCCGTCACCCACGCGCCCCGGCTCCCCGGCCTCGCGCTGCCCCAGTGTAGGGGGAGGAGGTTAAGACAACACCAACTACTGCTCCCGACAGGAAGTGACTGGGGCGCGGGGCGGGCGCGGCGCGGGCCGACTCCGCTGCAGATGTGCCGCTCCGAACCCAGATGTTCTTCCTCTTGGTCCACCGGCCGCCGGAGCCCCTCCTGCCGGGGCTGTGCCAGATTGGGGAGAGGACGGAAGTCACCGAGAGGCAGTGAGGAGTCAGCCTCCAACTGGGTGTGTGTGTGGGGAAGGGGGGAGTCGCCCGCTGGGGCTTCCGTGGAGGGACCCTGCGGGAGTCTCTGGCCGCCGGCTGGGGGTCACTCGCAAGCCAGCTTGCCGTCGAAACTGGAGAGGGCGATGGCGAAGGCCTGCAGGGCGCACAGTGGGTACCGGTAGTCTAAGGTGAAGGCGTCCTCCGCCACGCGGCCGAACTGCAGCACGATGTAGTCGGCTGAAGACAACAAGCGGAGAGCGACTGAGACTCCCTTGACCGGGATCCTGGCAGACAGCGCCCTCAAGGTGTGTGTGTGGGGGGGGAGATCTCCCCTCTTTGCATTGGACCCCCAAGCCTCAGTCTCCATCTCCCTACTGCCCCTCCACCCATCCCCCCTTCTTATCTCACCCAACCAGCCCCACCTGTAGCTTTAGGGCTTGTTACGCTGTACACCCCCAAGGGCAGGGACCTTATCGGTGACGGCCCAGGGCCATGTCTCTAGCAGCCACTTCATCGAGTACTGAAGTACCTTGTCAAGCTCAGCCAAGCCCAGAACCCTGCCTTTCCAACCTTTTTCCATCCCAGCCCCCAAGCCCCACTTGAGATGCTGGGCTCACCCCCTGCCCCCTTCCTGACCTCGGCCAGTGACCCCACTCACCCTCATCCTTTCTCGGGGCCAGGCCAGGTTCCCAGCCCCAATCTCAACACCTCCCCCAGCTTCCATCAGGTTCAGAAGCTGCTGACAATACAACAACCCCAAACCGGAAAAGTGATCTAGAGCGGTCAGCCCCCAGCTCACTGGGCAGGTGACAGTAGGGGCACGTCCCTGGGGTGCAGTGGCGGAGGGGCTGTGTGGGCCCAACCCTGAGAAGGTGGAGTCCCAAACTCTCACCCCAGAGGGGACCTCTCCTCTAGAATTGCAACAGGGACATTTTTACTTAGCGGTGTTCCCAGTACATCTTGTTTTCCAAACTCCTTGAGGGTAGGCCTTTGACCTCATTTGGGAAAAGACTTAGAGTAAACCCTCAGAAATGCTGGATTAATATTCTTTGTTACAGGGCCAGCCTTGTGGTACAGCGGGTTAAGCTGCAGCTTGGGACACCCCTTTCCCACGTCAGAGTGCAGGTTTGAGTCCCGGCCACTCCACTTTGGGTCCAGCTTCCTGCCAATGCAGCTGGCAAGGCAGAGATGATGACCCAAGTATCTGAGTGCCTGTCACCCACGTGGGAGACCCAGATGGGGTTCCAGACTCCCGGCTTCAGCCCGGCCCAGTGATGCCCATTGTGGTCATTTGGGGCATGAACCAGCAGATGGAAGATTTCTCTGTCTCTCTCTCCTCTCTCATTGTGTCACGCTTCCTTTCAAATAAATAAGTCTTTTTTTTTTTTTAAAGACTTATTTATTTATTTGAAAATCAGAGTTACAGAGAGGAGGAGAGACAGAGATCTTCCATCAGCTGGTTCACTTTCCAAATAGCCACAATGGCCAGTGCTGGGCCAGCCTGAAGCCAGGAGCTTTGTCCAGGTCTCCCATGTGGGTGCAAGGGCCCAAGTACTCGGGCCATCTTCTGCTGCTTTTCCCAGACCGTTATTAGGGATCTGGAAAGCAGTGGAGCAGCCAGGCATCCATAGGGGACGCCAGCATTGCAGGCAGCAGCTTTACCTGCTACACCACAACACCAATCCCTCGGATAAATACATCTTTTAAAAAAAATTCCTGCTACAGCCATTTAAAAAAAAAAAAAAAAGATTTATTTATTTATTTATTTGAAAACCAGAGTTACAGAGAGAAAAGGAGAGGGAAAGAGATCTTCCATCCACTGGTTCACTCTATAAGAGGCCACAACGGCCAGGGCTGGGCCAGGCCAAAGCCAGGAGCTAAGCAGAGGGCAGGATGGAAGTGAAGTAATAGTAACCTCTCACAGAGTTGTTGAATTAAGATTCAGTATCTGTGAAATCCTGAGAACAGTGCCTGGCATGCCGAAAGCACTCTGCGTGTTCAGTAAATGACATTTTGAGGGCCAGGGTAAGTGCCTGGGGGAGCTGAGATTTTGGGCATAGGGTACCCCCTGGGAGCCTCAGCTCCTTCTATGACCACAAAGGGCCTGGGCTCTCTGGCTTGCAAACTCCAGCCGCTCAACACATTTCGACACAGTCTCACCCAGAGTGTTCCAGTGTGCAGCCACGGCTCTGACCAGTGGCAGAACCAGAACCTGGAACCATGAGTCCCAGGACGTCTGCTTGGGATATCTGAGGCTCCTGGGAGCAGTGTCACAGCCAGGGAGGAGGAAGTGACCCGGAGGCTAGGGCCAAGCTATGGGACGTGAAAGAGAAAGGAGGTAGGCAGCATTGTGGCTTAGGCTAAGCCTCCACCTGCGGTGCCGCATGGGCGCCGGTTCGAGACCCAGCTGTTCCTCCTCCCATCCAACTCTCTGGGATGGCCTGGGAAAGCAATGGAGGGTAGCCCAAGTGCTTGGGCCCCTGCACCCACGTGGGAAACCTGAAGGAAGCTTCTGGCTCCTGGCTTCGGATCAGTTCAGCTCTGGCCATTGTGGCCATTCTGGGGAGTGAACCAGCAGATGGAAGACCTTTCTCTCTGTCTCCCTCTGTCTATAACTCTACTTCTCAAATAAATAAATAAAAATCTTTTAAAAAAAATAATAAGGGGAAAGAAAGAACGGGGAAAGGCCTGGGCTGGGCCCTCAGGTACTTACGGTCATCGGCGTGGACAATTTGGAAGTTCTTGACCGAGGCCTGGGTGACCCGGCCTTGGAAGTTGAGGGTATAGGAGCCACTGTCTTCATTCCAGATAGGTGGCTTGTTGTGGAGCTCAATGAGGCTCTCCAATGTCTTGTTCTGCCAACGCACCAGCAGCCCATCACTGGCCTGCAGCCCCCGGAGATAAAGAGGGAGAAGACAGTTAGAAGTGGCCTGGATGGCTCAGGACTGAACACAGAAGAGGACTGGGCACCCGTGCACACCCTGGCATGTGTAAGCAGCCATACAGCCTGGGTCTGGATGTCCATCAAGGGTACCCTGAGAGCAGGCTTGGGCATTGGCAGGAGGCAGGGCGCACGTCTATGAGAAGGGGGCTTTGTGGGATGCCAAGGTGGAAGGCTGGAAAATGGAAAGGGGCATCGGACACAATCTCTCTACTATCTCTTCCACTAAAATGCCAGCTTCCGGAGGCCAAACCTTCGGGGCTGGTGTCATGCTGCAGCGGGTTAAGCTGCTGCCTGCAACACCAGCATCCCATATCGGAGCTATGGCTCAGCTCCCTGCTAATGTACCTGGGAAGGCAGCAGCAGATGGGCCAAGTCCTTGACACCCTGCCACCCACATGGGGGACCCGGATAGAGTTCCTGACTCCTGGCTCAGTCTGGCCCAGCCCTGGCTGTTGCTGGCATTTGGGAAATGAGCCAGCAGATGGAAAATCTGTCTCTGTTTCTCCACCTTTCAAATCAATAAATACACCTTTAAATTTTTTTTAAGAAGAGGGCAGATCTTTGTTTTGTTCACTGATATCTTCCAGGTGCTAGAGTAATACTTGGTGCTTAATATTTATCTGTTCAAACCCATTGCGCCATAGGTACCCATGAGTACAGGAAGCAGCCACTGGCTGGCGTCTGGTTTCAAGAATGTGCCAGGCATTCTAGAGCTAGGAGGCACTCACAGGTGAGCTTGGGGAGACGGACAGGTAAGCAATCATTAAAAGAAAATGTCCACGGGGAAGAGCTTCTAAAAGACAGGGGCCGCGTCTGGAGCTATTTCCCTGCCGACTTTCCTGTTCCCTGTTCACATTCATGGCTGAGCGGGAAGCTCTCAAGGTCACCTCCTCCAAGGCTTCCTGACCCATCAGCCTTGAGCTTCCAGAAGGCTCGGGCTTCCCACTCCTCCCACTGCACTGCAATGGACAGGATGAGACACTCTGAGAGCAGGAATGGTATTTTACTCATGTATCTATGCCTCAGTTTCCCTCACAGTGGAGTGTTGTGAGGACCGTGTAAGTGAACAGCGTGTGGCGTGTTTTTTGGACCAGTTCCTGGTGCGTGGTGCCTATCAGACATTATTTTGCTAACTGCTCTGTTGCTCTCCGGTGCCTGACACAGAGTCCGTGGAATGAACGCACCACAGGCTGATGACAAGACCCAAAGCAGCACTGCACACTTCTTACCGTGCCCAAATAGGCAGGCAGCACTGGGTCCAGGAGGGTTGTGTGTTTATTTCAGGCGTGGAAGGAGCAACTGAGGGACCCACAGGCTAAGTAAACCCTCCCAGGGCCGGCGCCCCACAGGTCAGCCTGGCCTCTGACTGCCGATGGTGTGACTTTCCAGTGGGAAAGATGTGCAGTCAGCTGACAGGCGTATTATTTTTCATTTTAAATGAGTAAAGTGACATCAGTCTCCTGTGAGCACGTTACCCCACTCTGAACTCCTGGGCCTGCTGGAGAGCAGGGTGCAGGACTGGCATTGGGGGAGGCCACGGCACGGTGGGGCCACTCCCCGTCTCCCCCTGCACCTGACACGCGCAACCTTTGCCTTTACAAACACTTCACGCCACTCCCTCACTCAAAATCCTGCTCCCATTGCTCTGCAAGTGACAGCCAGTTGGGCACGAGGCCGTGTCTGCCCCCGGCCTCCCCTGTCCACGTGTACCTCCCTCCAGCCGCCCTGGCCACCTAGTTCCTCAAGCCCACCAGCCACTCTGTCTCAGGGCCTTTGCAGTGGCTGGACCCTGTCTGAACGCTCAGCCCCCAGATACCTCCAGGCTCACTCCCTCCCCTCCAAGACCCTGTGCAACCCCCGCCTTGTCTGCGAGACCCACCCGACCGCCCTGTTTGATACTGGGCACACACCTGCCACTGTCCTCCTGTTCACCTTTTTCTTCCTTTCTAACCTGCTCCCTACCTGCCTCAGTCATCGCGGTATCTGCCTGCTCTGTCATCTGCTACTAGAATTCCAGCTGCAATGGGGCAGGTCTCAGGTGCCTGGCATAATACTTGCAGGGGGTGGGGGTGCTGGGGGTGGGACGGGGGTGAGCGAAGCCCCCATCCTTCTGCCTCCCCGCTCCCCCACCAGTGGGTCTCACAGCAGACAGGGCCCTCGGGTGCGGGGCTCACATTTCGGGGCCGGATGGGGACCCTCTCGTTGTCCGCGCTCATGCCTGGAATGATGACGGTCATGCGCCGGGGACCGCGGAATCCCAGCACGTTGGTTTCCTGGAAGGGAGGTGTGTGTTAGGTCAGCCCTCCCCTCCCAGTGTGGGGAGCAGCGTGGTGGGGGTGGGAGCAGGCAGGGTTCTCACATAGATCACGGCCGCCAGCTCCTGCCGAAGGCTGCCCACGTCCGTGCCGCTGCCTCCACGCTGCGGGTTCTGCCCGTTGTCAAAGACGGTAAAGCGGTTCCCCAGGAGGTTGGACCTGCAAGCAGAGGCAGGGAGCTGGGGGCCCCAAGACCCTGCAAGCTAGGCAGCTCTGACAGCTCCTGTGTCCACGGTGTCTTAGACCTGAGCGATTAATGTCTCCTACCCCAGGCTGCCCGCTATGGGGAGGTCTGTTTAGAAGCTACAGCTGCCAGACCAGGCAGCATTCACATCCCAGCTCCATCTTTTACTAGCTGTGTAACCTTCAACAGGTCACTCAAACTCCAAGCCTCGACTGCCCCATCCGTAAATTGGGCGCAGCAACAGTATTTCCCTCATTCGGCTGCTAAGAGGATTGCGTGGGCTAACATTTGGAAGTAGGGGTGGGCATTGTGGTGCAGCGGTTAAGCCGCTGCTTCGGGGCGCCCACATGCCACATCAGAGTGCCAGTAAGAATCCCAGCCACTCCGTTTCTGATCCAGCTCCCTGCTAATGTGCACCCTGGGAGACAGCAGCAGATGGCCCAAGTGCTTGGCCCCTGTCGGCCATGTGGGAGACCAGATGCAGTTCTTGGGCTCCTGGCTTCAGCCTGGCCCAGCCCCCAGCTGTTTCGGGCATTTGAGAAGTGCACCAGCAGATGGAAGATATCTGTCTCTCTCCCTCTGTCTGTCTCTCTCTTTCTCTGGGCCACTCAGCCTTTCAAACTAAAAAAAAGTTGTTCTGCAAGTTCCCTGACACAGTCATGCCCCGACTTTTGTTAAACACAAGCGTGAAATAAGGACCTGGCTGGGAGCCAGCTCTGTCTGCACCTCTGAGGCCTGGGTGACAAGCAGAGCAGACACAGCACAATCGTGCCTCATTTACTGAGTACCTACTGTGTGCTAGGTGCTAGGAATTCAACCACAAAGGAGACAGGTGTGGCCCCTGCCCTCATGGATGGAGCTTAAGCCCCGCCCCACAGCAGGTGAGCCTCCCGGAGGTGCTCACTAGAGACGAAAGCCCTCAGGCCGCCCCAGACCCACTGAGCCATTTGCATATCAAAGCGTGAGAACCCTGGACCTGGGACAGGTGCAGGGCATCCCATGAGGTGGGCGGGCTTGGCGGCACAGAGCACGCGAGGCGGCGAGTCATGGCCCCCTTGCTGACGCGCGCCCCATGCCCGGCCCCACCTCAGCTTCCCGATGAAATTCTCCCCTCCTCGAGACAGATTGGTGGGGTCGCTGGAGATGAGGTAGTTAGCCGTCTTGCTCCGTTTCCGCTTCCGGCCAGCCAAGAGGAACACCTGGAGAGAGGGGAGGCAGGTGGGAGACGGGGTGGGGGGAGGGGCCAGGCAATGGGGCAGAGGGCAGGGTGGCCCTCGCTCAGCCTGGCCTGGCAGCCGCACTGCCCTGTTTGCCTCTCTGCCTACCTTCTTCTCGGCGTCCAGGTGCAGGAAGTAGGAGGGGTACATGCCCCGGTCCATGCCCTTCTTGTCTCGGGTCAGCCGGCAGCGCACCGTCCGGCCCTGGGGGGCAGGCCGCAGCACGAACTCCTGGGGGTCGTCCACCTCCACGGGGGGAGACGGGGCCCTCTCCTCCTTCTGCGTGGGACAGAGGGTGCCTCAGCCTGCAGCTCCGCCCCCAACCCCAACCCCAGCAGGCCTTGGGCAAGCGCGAGGGGTGTGTGTGCATGTGTGTGTGTGTGTGTGTGTGTGTGCAGGGGTGGGGAAGTGGGATGGGCCCAAGTTGGGCCAGACCACCAGCTGCTTTATGTACGCAGGGAAACACATTTACAGCAGGGCCCCCTGCCCCCTACTTTTCCCAGCAGCCCAGCAGGCCCGCTCCTGGGGGCTCCCTGAAACTTTGCTTTGTTATTTTGTTTAGCTCATGGGCAAGGGTCCAAGCTCTGGAGCCAGTCTGGATTCCAGTCCAGGGCCCGCCACAGAGGGTCCTGTTTCTGTCTTAACCATGCTGTGACTCGCTTTTCTCATCTGAGAAGTGGATATGGGGAGGGTGGACACCTGGGACAGGCCCCCGTGGATTTCCGCGCCCCGTAAACGCCAGCAGTGCGCCGTATAGTTCTAAGCCCTTTCCAAATCCGAACTCATTTCATCCTCTCAAGAACCCACAGGGGCGGTTGTCTCCACTGCTCAGACGGGGAAGCTGAGGTTCAGAGAAGTGAAGCAGCTTGGGGAGAGGTGCAGCCCAGCCTGAGACTGCCTCCCTCCCGAGGACACGGCTGTGTCCCAGCGCAGGGCAAGCCCATGCAAGTATCGCCTACTAGGATTCTTGACACAGCACGCCCTCCTGAACGTGGTGGCCAGCCTCCCTCCCAGATGGCCCCAGTGGCCCCTGAGAGGCGCCCGCCTGCACAGGCTATCAGGGTTGGAAGAAGCAGTGTGGGGGAGGGTCACTTCCAAGGCTGGGTGGCAAAAGATACTTCGGCTCCTCTGGCTCTGTCTCTTGGGTTCCAGGAGACGTTGGCTGTCATGCCCAGCGGTGGGAGGGAGTCATAGCCAGCAACCGAGACAGCGAAGCGCCCCCTTCATTTCCAGTCATGCCCAGAGCCACTGTAGCCCTGCTGACCCCTCTGCCACCACCTCCCGGGACCACTGGGGCCGAGCTGCCCTGCTAAGCTGCTGAGTCTGGGGGTGCTTTGTTATACAGCAGTGCCTGGCCGATACATGGCTGAGTAAAGAGACTTGGCTCAGAAAGAGACTTCCGGCTAACCACATTTATGCCCCATGGATTCTCAGCCTAGCTCTCCCCACAGGGGACGGCACGCACTGCAACCTGGGCTGGGTCTTTTGAGAATCAGATGCTATTTGCGAAACACAGACAGCCCTGGGGTGCGGGCAGGAGCCCTGGGGGCGAGTGACCATCTATTCTCCACCCCGGCCTGTTCCAGAAGAAACTTGGGAAACACACAGATATGTTTGGAATGTGACCTGAAGACAGCCGGGACTTATCCCAGAGCTCCGGCAGCTGTGAGTTTCAGGGCCTGTGGGTCTGGAGGCGGCCCTGCAGTCACATTCTCCCTCTGGGGAGGTCATAAACTGGACTTTCCTTTTATACATCGGCACCTGGTGATCTTGGTTACTGTGAATCAGTCCCCGAAGACCTGGCCACTCCTGCACAGACTAATAAACCCATGGAGCCGAGACCTGGGCCCTGCACCTTGGAGACGTGTGGATATCTCTTCTCAGATGGGCCTCCCTTTCCTGCACAGCTTCTGTGGGCTGGGGCCATATTCCCAAGCTTTAAGTCTCCTCTGACCCTCGGGATTGCCCAGTGGGCTCTCAGGTGGAGGCTGGAGGGCCCTGACAGTCCTTGTTGGATTGTTTGGTTGCTGGGTGGGTGGGCGGTCTTGGGTGGGGAGCTCAGGGCAGTAGCATAGAAAGGTTTTCCTGGGCAGAGCTGACCACCAGTCATTGTGTCCAGAGCTGTGCACACCTGTGCCACCACCTGCCTGTGCCACTGCCCTATCTCTTCACGTGGGACTGGTAGGGACCTCTCCGGCTATGTCTGATGGTTATGCCGCAGAGGGGAGACCTCAGATACCAGATGAGCGGGCCAGACCTAGCCTGGTGATCCCACCAGTGCCTCTCCTGTTCTCCTAAGGCTGGGGCTTTGTCCTTGTAACCTGCTGCAGAGGGGAGCTAAGGTGACCCCAGGCCCCTGCCACTGCTCCCTGCGGGACCTCAGGCCTTGCCCTGGGACCTAACCTTTTTGCCCTTTCCCTTCGCTTTGCCCTTCTGGTTGCTGTTCTTGGTTGCTACAGCTGCCGCCGCCTCCTCCTCACTGTCTTCCTCCTTCTTCTCCTCTTCTGGGCCCTTGGGTGTACCTGGGCATGGAGGGGAAACAAGGCCGTGAGCCCCAAATCTCACGTAGACCCTTGCTGTACCCTCCGTTACTCCGGTCAGGGCCTTAGGACGGCTGCACACCTGCCAGGGTCACACAGCTGTCGACGTGGGGGTCAGGAGGCCCTGTGCATCTCCTGTAGGGCACCCCAGGGTGGAGGCAGGGGTGCCCAGCACCCCAGGATCCCAGCCCCCTCTCCGGATGCCACAGCACTCACCTTTCTTCTTTGAAGCTTTCTCGGCGGGGCTGCCTTCCCCAACGAGAAACAAGGCCGCCGGGCTCTTCTTCCTCACTGCGGACGGGCTCTCGGGGGGGTCCTGCTCGGCCTCACTGGGCCCTGCAGGTGTAGGCGAGAAAGGTCACAGTCCCCGCCACGTCCCAGGGCCCTGCTCCTCCAGGCGCAGCTCACCTTTCTTCTTTGCCTTCCTCACCCTGGTCCCCTCCCCAGCTGCGGCCTCCTTCTTCTTAGTGCGGAGAGGTTTCTTCTTTGTTGCCAGCTCTGGGCTGCCCAGGTCCCCTGGACATGGAAGATGGGGTGGGGGGAGACAAGAAGCCTATGCAGGCTGTTTTCCAATGCACCCCCACCCCCACCCCAAGGGAGCCAGAATGCCTGACAAGGGCCCGCGGCCTTCTTTCTGCTCATGTCCACTTTTTCCCAAGGAAAAAAAAAAAAAAAAGCACTGGGCCAACCAGGAGCTTAACCAGGAGCAACTGAATGAGCAAATGAGGATGAAAGAATGCCAGGCCTACCTCTGGGTCCTGCTTCCCACCCTACCTCCTACAAGATGCCTGCTACAGACTGCTCTCCCTCCACCAGAGGCCCAAGGTTCTGGGGGTCTGTGCACATTCAGACCAGACTGGGGGGGCCTGGCGGGTGAAGTGCTGGCTGGGGGAAGCCTCATTGTAGTTATCCACTGATTTCTTTTTACTGTAATCACTTTGATACTTTTATTAAAATCATAACCATCATTCACATTGAGTTAACCAGGGACAGGCACTGTAGCACGGTTGGGTGGGCTGCTGCTTGGGGCGTCCTCATCCCATTTTGGAGTGCCTGGGATTCAGTCCTGCCTCTCTTCCCATCCAGCTCCCTGAAAACGCACCTGGGAGACAGTGGATGGCGGCCCAAGCACGTGGGTCCCTGCCGCTCCATGTAGGAGCTCTGGACGGAGTTTGTGCTTACAGAGCACAAGGGCAGGGATGGGATAGAGCACACACTGGCCTTTGTCTTCAAGGACTGCCAGGGGTTAGGGACCTCCTGGTTGGGGGCCGGTATTTGGCATGGTGGTTAAGCCACCGCTTGGGGGTGCCTGCATCCCAAATCAGAGCGCCTGCTTGAATCTGGGATACTCCACCTCCTGGGAGGCAGCAGGTGGCGGCGGCTCAAGTACTTGGGTCCCTACCACCCATGTGGGAGACCAGGATACAGTTCTGGGTTCCTGGCTTTGGCCTGCCCCTGCCCCAGCTGTTGTGGGCATCTGGGGAGTGAAAAAGTGGATGGAGGGTAGAACTCAGTCTCTCTGCCTCTGTCCCTGTCTCTCCACCTTTCAAAATCAGCACGTCCCCTGCTGGAGGCCCTCAGGAGGCCACAGCTCCCGTGCATCCATGATGCACCAAAGTCAGGGGCTGCGTCCCCACCGTGCCGCACCCACACCCAGCCCGCCTACCCTGGGCCTTGGCTCTCCTCTCCTTGGTGGCCGCAGAAGGCTTCTCTTTCGGAGGCTTCTTGGGAGGCCCAAGGATTTGCTCTTTCTCCTCCTCATCCTCATCCTCCTCCTCCTTATCTTCCTCCTCCTCCTCTTCTGTAGGTAGAAACCTCTCACAGCAGGCGCTAGGGTGGTCCCCTTCTCCGGGGAGCCCAGTCCCTGCAGATTGCTACCGGGGAAGGAGCCTGCCTGCTGGAGCCAGGTGGGGGAATACTGGAACCTTCCTGGAACCACACGGTTAGGGGCTGGGCTTGTGGGGAGAGGGGGTCGCAGCCGAGGAAACCTGTTATCTAGTCCCCACCCCTCTACCTGCCGCGTCCCCCCTTACACTCTGCACCTCTCGCTGCCCCCACTCCCGTTTCCCCTGCCCTCCTCCGTCCCGAACGCTCCGTGCCTCAGTTTCCCTATCTGTAAAACGGAGGAAAGTGGACATCTTAGAGCATCGATCTCCTAACCGTGGTGCTTAGCACAGGCCCTGGCTCCAAGGCTAGGCCGGAGGCTGGCAGTTCGCGTAGGGGTCCGCCTCTCTGCCAGCCCTGAGCCCCTCCTCTCCACTCAGCCCCTTTCCCCGGTGGCGGCGCTGCGTCTCTCACCATCGGCGGCGGCGCCTGGGGCGCGGGCTACCAGGAAGGTTTCCCGGGGGTCCGGCTTCTTGGCCTCAGGGTCCCGGAGGAACTTGGCGTAGACGCTCGGCTGCGGCGCGCTGGCCTGGGCCGGGTCGGGGGCGCTCTCCTCCCGTGGCCGCCCCCTCCGCCCCGCTGAGCCGAAACGTGGGGTTCAGGAGGGCCCCCCAGCTTCCCGGGGCCCGGGACGCAGCGCCCCGCCCCTCCCGCAGCCTCGGGGCGCGCCCTAGGCTCCTCCCTCGGGGTCCCCATCCCACTCTGGGCACCCTCGCTCCCGCCCACCTCCGAGTCGACGGGGCTTGGATCCCGGGGCGCTGGGGGACCCGGGCACCTCGGTCCTCTTCTTCCTCAACTTCTGCCCCGGGGCGGGTCGCTGCGGAGTGGAGGGGGCGGTCAAGGAGGAAAGCGGGGGCGGCTCCGAGGGCGGCCGGACACCCTCTAATCCCTTGAGCCGCCAGAAATAACCGTGGATTATCCGGAGGGGACCTGCAGCCCCTTCTCGGGGAGGGGAAGGATGACGCCTCCCAGGCACCGCCGCTCCCCCCACCGTGTCCCAACGCCCCCAGACCCCATGCCTCCGAACACAGCCTCCCCCCAGAACCTTCCGACGTGCAACTCCCGCTCCACCTGGGACCTCCGCCCTGCGCGACCCGACAGCGGCGGGGACTCCTTCTGCCCCTCCCAAAGGGTGGCGAACCTGCTGGGGACGCCGCTCAGCCTCGGGACCGGGACCTTCCTCCTCGTGCCCGCTGCGGGGAGAAAGGAAGCGGCCTGTCTTGCTCCCGGCTCCCCCCACCCCAGCCCCGCACCCGTGCTCCGCGGGGCCGGGGGTCGGGGGGCTCCTACCTGTCCGAGGCCCACACCTCCCGCAGGGTCTCGTCCTGCAGCGGCATCGTGCCCGCCTGTGGCACCGCGGCTCTAGCCACTCCGCGGCACCGAGCTAATCCCGGCTCAGCGCCTGCCCCCCACCCCCCACCTCCGCTCTGCCCCTGCGGGGCGAGGCTGAACTGCCGCGTACTCAGACCCTGGCAGCCGATGGGAGGGTGGGACCAGCTCCAGCCGCCTTCCAAAGCCTGGGGTCGCACGCAAGGGCCCACTCCTAATCCATCAGCGGTCAACGAGGCCTGGGAGAAAAAAAATAGGAGACCGGATCTTTTATTTATTTCTCACAAAATAAATAAATAAATAAATAAATAAGGAGGATAGACTAATACCGCGGGAGACTTAAAAGAGTTCGAGGAAGTGCATCTAACGGACAACCTATGCTTCAGTTATTCTAATTCCACAATCTTTTTGAAGTTCCCTGGTGTTTGTGATTGGCAGGTGCCTGTGCATATGGCCTATTTAGAGTGTCTGCTTAAATGTGTTTCGCTGCAGGGGCACTCACTTTTGCAAAGGCTTGGAGCCCAGCGAGAGCATCCTGGTGCCATAGGGGTTGTGGGGAGCAGGGGCTCAATCAGGGATCCTGGGAGCTTCCCGAAGCCTGAGCTGGAATTAGAGCTGAGCGAGAGCTCCCAGGGCAGGACACCAGGGACAGGCCACCAGGAAAAGGAGCTACCAGACGAAGGACGGGTGGGAGCTGTCAGCCTTGAGCCCTGGGGAGCTGAATGGCGGTGGGTGAGGTGCCTAGCCTCTGCTCTCATGTTAAAAACAGGTCTGGCCAGCGCCGCGGCTCACTAGGCTAATCCTCCACCTTGCGGCGCCAGCACACCGGGTTCTAGTCCCGGTCGGGGCGCCGGATTTTGTACCGGTTGCCCCTCTTCTAGGCCAGCTCTCTGCTGTGGCCAGGGAGTGCAGTGGAGGATGGCCCAAGTGCTTGGGCCCTGCACCCCATGGGAGACCAGGAGAAGTACCTGGCTCCTGCCATCGGATCAGTGTGGTGTGCCAGCCGCGGCGGCCATTGGAGGGTGAACCAACGGCAAAAAGGAAGACCTTTCTCTGTCTCTCTCTCTCTCACTGTCCACTCTGCCTGTCCAAAAAAAAAAAAAAAAAAAAAGTCTGATACTAGGTCCGAGCTGGCAATGGTGTGCTGCGGACTGAATTCAATGACAGGTGGAAAGAGCTTGTCTACAGTAAGCTCTCAATAACTGGTCACCACGTGTCCCCTTTCCGGACACTTGTGCTGCATGTCTGTCTCCCCAGCATCAAGAACTTGACACTTGGTTGGTGCTCAGTTTGTGCATGAGTGCGTTCTTTATTTCTTCTGATTCTCACAGGCGTCTGATGAGGTAGGCTGGGTAGAGATCCGCTCATCTCCATTCCACGGGGGCAGAAGCTGAGGCTCAGAGAGCCGGAGGGACCTGCTCAGTGACAGTGGGAAGCTGCTGGGCCCAGGCTCAGATCCAGATCTCTCTCCTGTCTTGCTGCTAATCTCCTTGCACACAGGATCAGAGAGATAGAAGCTGAATGAAATGGTCATACTTAAAATATATATATTTTTATTTTGTTTGAAAGGTAGACAAATACAGAGACAGAAAGATCTTCCATCTGCTGGTTCACTCCCCAAACTCCTAAAACAGCTGGAGCTGGGCCAGGCTGATGCCAGGAGCCTGGAACGCATCCAGGTCTCCTACGGTGTGGCAAGGACCCAGGCACTGGAGCCGTCTGCTTCCTCTCCTTTACCCCTTGGTCTATCTGATATATATTGTGGGGAGCAACCCGGACTAGACTAAGTTACTGGAATTAAGACTTATTCTATGCATCTGCTCTCCCACAATATGGCGCTGGGAAGGGAGAAACAGCTTCTACGCAGCTGCCTCCAGTTCAACCAATAAACTGTAGGACCTGCTCCTGATTGGAGGAGAGCAGCGTACTCGGCGTGTGGGTAGCAGAGTTGGGATTGGTGGAAGAGGACTATAAAGGAGGAGAGAGACAACATGCACCAGGAACATCTAAGGGGAACATCTATCTGAGGGAACACCTGTGCAGCCCCCGAGAGAGCCGGCCGGCGGTGTGCCGCTCCCCCGCGGAAGTGGGGAATGTGGCAGGGGGAACCGCCCTTCCACGGAGGTGGAAGGGACGGTAGCCAACCCGGGAAGAACCAGCAGCAAACCCGGGGAGGGCCGAGCAGACGAAAGAACAACACAGGGTCCTGTGTTGTTCCTCCACGAAGAGGGGGAGCGACATATATATATATATATATATATATATATATAGAGAGAGAGAGAGAGAGAGAGAGAGAGAGAGATTTTCCTTCGGCTGATTCTCTCCCCAGAAGGCTAAAACAGCCAACACTGGGCCAGGCAGAAGTCAGGAGCCAAGAGCTTTTCCCAGGTATCCCACATGGGTTCAGGGCCCCAAGCACTTGGACCATCCTCTGCTGCTTTCCCAGGCACATTAGCAAGGAGCTGAATCAAAAGTGGAGCAGCCAGGACACAAACCAGCAACCGTTTGGGATGTCAGCACTGCAGGTGGTGGCTTTACCTGCTACGCCACAGCTCCGGCCTCCATAATCAATCTTTCCAAAACACTACTGCAGGTGCCTTCTTTGCTCAAAAACATTCATTAGCTCTCTACACTGCCTAAGGGTCAAATTTAAATAGGTTAGGTTGAAATTCAAGGCCGTCTCTGAGTTGGCCCCAATCTTCCTCTGTTTAATTCTTTATTACATTAAATTTATTAATGTATGAGAAAGAGACAGACAGACAGACAGACAGAGACAGAGAGAGAGATCTCCTACCCACCTTGATGGCTGGGGCTGAATTGGGCATAAGGAAGGATCCAGAAGCCCAGCGGCCTCCTAGAGCCCACGTCAGCAGGAAGCTGGGGTCAGGAGCCAGTGCAAGTATGGAGCCCAGGCACTCGGATGAGGGGCGTGGGCATCCCACCCGTGTCCTCACCCCTGAGCTATAGGCCCGCCTTCCCGCCCCTACTCTTCACCCAGTCACACAGGTTTCCCCACCGCCTTTACACGATGCCTGCTCCACGCCTCTGCTCAAGCTGGTTCCTCCCGGCCGGCGCTCCGGGTTCCAGGACACCTGCTCCACTCTGAGCTGCCCCGCAGTCCCTGCCTCCAGCAGGCCTCGGTCCTCACCTGCTCTGCATGTATAACCACAGCAGCATCCATTCCTTTTCTGTTTGTTTATTATCTCCATCTCCTTGAAAGGTGGAGCAACAGAGAGAGAGAGAGAGAGAGAGAGAGAGAGAGAGATCTTCCATCCAGTGCTCACACCCTGGATTTCCGTAACAGCTAAAGCTGGGCCAGGTGAAGTCAGGAGCCAGGACTCCCACCAGGTGTCCCACGTAGGTGACAGGGCCATCACTTGAGCCATCACCTGCTGCCGCCTGGATGCATTCGCAGGATGTGCAGTAGCCAGGACTCGAGCTGGCTCTCTGGCACGGGACGTGGGTGTCCACCCGCTGCTCCACAATGCTTGCTCCAGTAATAGCATTTGTTGACCACTTGCTGCATCTCAGACCCCTTGCTCCTGGACGGCAATGCCCCAGTGTGAAAGGTAAGGGAACTGGCAGCCGAGAGCAGTCAGTGGGTACTTCTGAACACCTGCCATGTGCTAAGCACTAGGGCAATCTGAGGAGGGAAGATTTAATTGGAGCTTGTAGGGAAAACAGTTAAAGACACCCTTGCAGGCACAGCAGAGAGCTCCCGAGGACCCGGAACTGCAAACGCCCAGGCCACCCGATGTCCCCTCTTGTCTTCTGCTTCACTTTCCATAGTTTCCATCACCCGCAGGCAGGAACGTTCCAGGAGCAAGCAACTTCCAGGCTTTAAATTGCACATCTGTCTGCGTTTTTTTTTTTAACATCTATGATCTTTTTTATTTATTTATTTTTTTTATTTTTTGACAGGCAGAGTGGACAGTGAGAGAGAGAGACAGAGAGAAAGGTCTTCCTTTGCCATTGGTTCACCCTCCAATGGCCGCCGCGGCCGGCGCGCTGCGGCCGGCGCACCGCGCTGATCCGATGGCAGGAGCCAGGAGCCAGGTGCTTCTCCTGGTCTCCCATGGGGTGCAGGGCCCAAGCACCTGGGCCATCCTCCACTGCACTCCCGGGCCACAGCAGAGAGCTGGCCTGGAAGAGGGGCAACCGGGACAGAATCCGGCGCCCCAACCGGGACTAGAACCCGGTGTGCTGGCGCTGCTAGGCGGAGGATTAGCCTAGTGAGCCGCGGCGCCGGCAACCTGTCTGCATTGTGTGATGAGATCTTGTGCCATCCAGCCTGCGATGTGAACCACCTCTGTGTCCGGTGTGCCATGCCTTGTCCCCTCCCTGTCTACTGCTCGCCGAGGAATCTGGAACTCCGTCTGCATCTTCCACGTGAATGGCAGGGACTCAGGTACTTGAGCTGTGTCTGGTGCCTCCCAGGGGGCGCATAAGCAGGCAGCAGGAGTTGGAGGCAGAGTAGGACTTGAACTCAGGCACTCAGTATGGGGTGGGAGGGTCCCTAGGAGCATCCTCCTGCCTTTTAATTTTAATACAGAATTTGGAAGAAATTTGAAGAAAGTCACTTTTGACAGCATAGGTGAAAAAAAATTCTATCAAATCTATTTATATCACTTTTTGAAGAGAACGTGTGCAAATTTTGCACTTGGAATGCAATCACATTTGTTTTCGTCCCTTGGGGGTTAATACAGGTCCAGATCTTGATAGATGGAGAAAGTATCAAAGTGGAACTCAGAAAAAAGTAAGAAGGAACTCCATGAGTTTTTGGTTTTGGTGAGGCTGCAGCGCCGAATCCAGGGGGCAGTACACAAGTTCAGATTTGGGTCAGGAGTTAGGACTGCACGTCAAGATTTCAGCTAAAATGAGGGGCAGGCCTTTGGCCTGGAGGTGAAGTTGCTGATTGTGATGCCCGCATCTGATATCAGAGTGCCTGGGGTCATGCTCCGATCGAGTCCCGTGCACCCCTGGTGAAGGCAGCAGGTGATGGGTGCGTAGCTGGGTCCCTGCCAGCTACGTGGGAGGCTTGGCCTGAGTTCCTGGCTTCTGACCTTGGCCTGGGCCAGCCCTTGCAGACCTCTGGGGAGTGAAGCAGGGAATGGGAACCCTCACCGTCTGCCTGGTTGTCTGTTCACCCAGGGCAGAGTGGAAGCGACTCAGGCTGCGGACAGACAAGTCCTGTGACTTTTAGTGAGTCTTGGGCGGTATCCCGCAGGCATCCCACTGCAGTCCTAATCCGTGGGCCCCGGCACAGTCAGTTTCCACTTGCACGGTGAACATACCCTGGCGTGGCCCCACGAGGCGCGCTGTAGGTAAGTGGGGGTTGGAGATGGCTACTTCCTTTAGAACATGATTGGTTAAAGACACTGTCTCTGAAAAGAGGCCACCAAAAAGCAGGCTCCAGGTGAGTGTTGAGAAGGACATTTCTGGGAACAGATAAGGGATGTGCAGATAAAGAACAAAGGATTGCGCAGTCTCTCCGGAGGCTGAGATGAAACTGACCCTGCCTGCGCAGGGCTCCTGCCGCGCTCACCTGCGGGTGCGGGCTTTCTCTCCAAGGCTTTGCAGGCTGTGGGGGCAGTTTGCTCCCAGTCTCCCACATGAATAACAACAGCATCCCAAGGATTGTGCTAGTTCAGTTTAGGGAGCCTCTGTGGTCCTCTGTGAGGGGGGTGTCCTCCAGGACTGGAGGTTTTGTTTTTTTGTTTTTTTTTTTTTTTTTTTTTTTTTTTTTTTTTTTTTTGACAGGCAGAGTGGACAGTGAGAGAGAGAGACAGAGAGAAAGGTCTTCCTTTGCCGTTGGTTCACCCTCCAATGGCCGCCACGGCTGGCATGCTGCGGCCGGCGCACCGCGCTGATCCGAAGCCAGGAGCCAGGTGCTTCTCCTGGTCTCCCATGTGGGTGCAAGGCCCAAGCACTTGGGCCATCCTCCACTGCACTCCCTGGCCACAGCAGAGAGCTGGCCTGGAAGAGGGGCAACCGGGACAGAATCCGGCGCCCCGACCGGGACTAGAACCCGGTGTTCTAGTGAGCTGCAGCGCCAGCCGATGGACTGGAGTTCTAGAAGCACACCGGTTCCGGTCTACAGACGACATTTCTCATCTTGATCCCTGGCGTTGGTGACCACACTCAGTGCCACATGTGTGTCAGCTGTTCTCTCAAATGTGCCTGTGGCCTGCGTTGTGGCGTAGCAGGTTGAGCCGCCTCCCGTGATGCCCAAGAACTCGGATCCCTGCCTCCCACATGGGAGACCCGGAAGGAGTTGCAGGTTCCTGGCTTCTGCCCGGAACTTCCTGGCCCAGTCCTGGCTGTTTTGGCCACTTGGAGAGTGAACCAGCTGATGGAAGAATTTTTTTCCTCTGTCCCTCTGCTTTTCAAATAAAAAGAAATGAAAAAAAATTCAAATGTACTTTCAGAAGAGAAAGACTCGCCGCCATCAACAGTGGTGCTTGTAAACTATGAAGCTCAGAGGCGTTCGGTAACTTGCTCAGACTGGGGAGGGGTGGCCTTCTGGTGGCCGAGCACCTGCTGCGTGCCTGGGGTTTTCTTGTGCTAACTGCAGACTCTGCAAGGCAAGCGGGCACGTGGCTTCATCTCTGCGGGCCGGCCTCGGTTCCTCCAGCTGGTGAAGTGGTGACAGTAACTGCACGAAGC
This sequence comes from Oryctolagus cuniculus, assembly GCF_051225735.1. NCBI lineage: Eukaryota > Metazoa > Chordata > Mammalia > Lagomorpha > Leporidae > Oryctolagus > Oryctolagus cuniculus. The sequence continues at coordinate 133,814,078 of NC_142871.1, read as the reverse complement.
TCCCGGAAGTCATCCTGACAGTCAGGCAGCGGGAGCCTCTTCCGCGCTCTCTGGTTCAGCTCCTGCGGCTTGCAGGTGAGAGGAGGGGCTCTAGGGAACGTGGGCGTGGAAAACTGCTGGTTCTGCCCTAGAAGCTGCCGGCCAGGCCCCTGCCAGGGCGCCTGAGACGGCTGCCTTCATACTGCCCAGAGTCCAGCTCTCCATCTGGCCCTGGCCAAGGGCACTTGGGTCTCCAAAGGACCTATTTGGGGGAGGCTCCTGCAGAAGAGAGAGCGGGTCTGGGGTCCGCTCGGGCTTTACCTGGTGGTGCACGTGGGGCCACATCACACCCCTTTGGCAGATGGGGCTCACAGGAAGCCTCTCTTGGTGAACCCCAGGCCTTGGCCTTGCCACCCAGAGAGCAGCTGGGCAGGGAGGGAGTGGGATTCAGAGCTGGGGCAGAGCCCCACAGAGGCCCACAGAGGAGAGAGCTGGCAGGTGAGAGCCAGTTGTGGCGGCTGGAGGAGGGGACAGGGAATGAGGTGTGACACTCACATTGGGAAAGGTACATGGGAGTGGGCATTTGGCACAGTGGGTAACACCCTGCTTGGGACGCCCCCATCCCGTGTTGGAGTTCCTGGGGTTGGATCCTGGCTCTGTTTTTGTGATCCCAGCTTCCTGCTAATGTAGAGGGTGGCAGATGGTGGCCCAAGTATTTGGATCCCTGCACCCACGTGGGATGGAGACCTGGATGGAGTTGCCAGCTCCTGGGCTTGGCCCGGCCCAGCCCTGGCCTTGGCTGTTGCAGGAGTTTAGGGAGTGAGGTAGATGGGAGATCTCTCTCTCTCTCTCTATCTCTCTCTCTATTTATTTACTTGAAAGTTGGAGTTATATATAGGATATACATATACATATATATATATATATATATATATATATATATATATAAAGGGGGAGAGGGAGAGAGGGAGAGAGAGAATGAGAGGGAAAGAGATACTTTTTTTTTCTTTGACAGGCAGAGTGGACAGTGAGAGAGAGAGACAGAGAGAGAGAAAGGTCTTTCTTTGCCGTTGGTTCACCCTCCAATGGCCACCGCGGCCGGCACACCGCGCTGATCCGATGGCAGGAGCCAGGAGCTAGGTGCTTTTCCTGGTCTCCCATGGGGTGCAGGGCCCAAGCACTTGGGCCATCCTCCACTGCACTCCCTGGCCACAGCAGAGAGCTGGCCTGGAAGAGGGGCAACCGGGACAGAATCCGGCGCCCCGACCGGGACTAGAACCCGGTGTGCCAGCGCTGCTAGGCGGAGGATTAGCCTAGTGAGCCGCGGCGCCGGCCAAGAGATACTTTCATTAACTGTTTCATTCCCCCAAATGGTTACAGTGGCCAGAGCTGAGCCAGGCTGAAGTCAGGAGCCAGGCGTTTCATCTGGGTCTCCCACATGGATGGCAGGGGCCCAAGCACTTGGGCATCTTCCACTGCTCTCTCTCTATTAAAGATTTATTTTGGCTGGTGCCGTGGCTTACTAGGCTAATCCTCTGCCTGCGGCGCCTGTACTCCAGGTTCTAGTTCCGGTTGGGGTGCCAATTCTGTCCCTGTTGCTCCTCTTCCAGGCCAGCTCTTTGCTGTGGCCCGGGAGTACAGTGGAGGATGGCCCAAGTGCTTGGGCCCTGCACCCGCATGGGAGACCAGGAGGAAGCACCTGGCTCCTGGCTTCTGATCAGCGCAGTGCGTCGGCCATAGCAGCCATTTGGGGGGTGAACCAACAGAAGGAAGACCTTTCTCTCTGCCTCTGTCTCTCACTTTCTAACTCTGCCTGTCAAAAAAAAAAAAAGATTTATTTTATTTATTTAAAAGGCAGAGCTAAACACACACACACACACACACACACACACACGCATGCACACAGACGGAGAGAAAGAAAGGTCTTCCATCTGCTGGTTCACTCCCCAAATGGTGCAATGGCTAAGGCTGCAAAGGCCAAAGCCAAGAGCCAAGAACTTCTTCTGGGTCTCCCATATGGGTGCAGGGGCCCAAGCACTTGGTCCATCCTCTGGTGCTTTCTCAGGCACATTAGCAGGGAATGAGATCAGAAATGGAGCAGCTGGGACTCGAACTCACACCCATACGGGATGCTGACGGTGGCGGCTTTTCCCGCTATGCCACAACGCCAGCACGTCTTTCTCTGCATGCTTCTCTTTCAAGTAAAATGAATAAATACACAAATCAATGCAAGTTAAATGTGACAGATGACACTACTGGGAGATTTCATGGCTTTTCACAGAAGTCAGTGGATGGGGCTGAGCCGGCCTGCTGCAGGGTCAGGAGTCCCCGTGCAAGCTTGTGCACACACACGCACACACACATTCCCCTATGCTCACGCCTCCCAGAGCCCTCACGCCGGGCCAGGCATGGTTGGGAGAACTCCTGGTGGGCTGAGCCCCCCCAGAGAAGGGCTTCCACCTCTCAAGGTCCCAGGGACCCAGGCTGCAAAGAGAGCATCAGCCACTGGCCACCAGCTTCGGAGCCCACGTGAGTGGGGACCATTCCTGTTGCTGGGGTGGGGGCAGGGGCGAGGCGGAGGAGCTGCAGGGAAGGGCAGGCTGCCCCCGCACAGAACGAGGCTCCCTGTGGGCCAGGCACTTCCAGGCGGGCAGCACTCCGCAGGCCCTGCCCCCGCCCCGCCCTTGTTCTGAGTGACTGCGTGGTGTGTCGGGCGACACCGGAAAAGGAGAAGCAGTAAGGGTGTGGGGGTGCACTGAGAAGGAGACCCCTGAAGCAGTCGGGATGAGCTGCCTCAGAATCCTGGCAGCTGGGCCAGCAAGGGCAAAGGCCCTGAGGCAGGCACCGGCTTGGCCACAGTGGAGGAAGAGCAAGGACCAGTGGGGCTGGAGCAGAGTGAGGGGGCACAGAGCGGGAGACAAGGTCGGAGGGGTAGCGGGGAGGAGAGGGCACTGGGCAGCAAGGCTGAGGGTCCTGGAGGAAGGCAGATGTGGGGGAGGGGGCAGGGAGGGGGCTCTTGCTGATTGGCAGGTTGTGCCCTGGTGAGGAGGGGTGGAGGAAGCGGCCTATGCTGGCCCACAGGGAAGCCAGGGGTGACCCTGAGGCTTGGGCCCAAGCAGCTCTGAGGACTGAGAGTCCCTTAACTGGGACGAGGAGGGCTGTGGGGAGTTGGGGAGGGACATGGTCAGTTTTTAAAATTTATTTGGGCCGGCGCCGCGGCTCACTAGGCTAATCCTCTGCCTTGCGGCGCAGGCACACCGGGTTCTAGTCCCGGTAGGGGTGCCGGATTCTGTCCTGGTTGCCCCTCTTCCAGGCCAGCTCTCTGCTGTGGCCCGGGAGTGCAGTGGAGGATGGCCCAAGTGCTTGGGCCCTGCACCCCATGGGAGACCAGGAGAAGTACCTGGCTCCTGCCATCGGATCAGTGCGGTGCGCCAGCCGCAGCATGCCAGCTGCGGTGGCCATTGGAGGGTGAACCAACGGCAAAAGGAAGACCTTTCTCTCTGTCTCTCTCACTGTCCACTCCGCCTGTCAAAAAAAAAAATTTATTTGAGGGACAGTGCTGTGGCATAGCGGGTGAAGCCACCGCCTGCAGTGCCGGCATCCCATATGGACACCGGTTCGAGACCCGGCTGCTCCACTTCCAATCCAGCTCTCTGCTATGGCTTGGGAAAGCAGTGGAAGATGGCCCAAGTCCTTGGGCCCTGCTTCCCAGGTGCAGGATCAGGGAGCTGGATCCAAAGTGGAGGAGGCAGGACTCGAACCAGGTGCTCTGATGCGGGATGCAGGCCTTGCAGGCGGCTGCTCAACCCTCTGTGCCGGAACACCTGCTCCGGCTGCAGGAGTCTCAGCCAGAGCTGTACTGTGGGGCCACATGGCCACGTAGGACATGGGGCCAGTTTGGTGAGCCACGGGGCATCCATGTGGAGGTGCCACACAAGCAGTTAGACACAAGGAGAGAGGAAGTTGGGCATTGCCAGCCAAGTCCCTGCTGGGATGGCCGAGGGAAGGCAGAGGTGGGGGTGGGGAAGAGGACCCAGGGCTGAGGCTGCACTGCAGAGTGTGGAGGTCCTGGGGGGGGGGGGGCGCAGGGGGAGCTGCAAAGGATTCTGGGAAGGAGCTCGGGGGAGGAAGGGGCAGACCCTGGCAGGTGGGAGGAGGCGAGCCACTGTGTCAGATGCTGCTGAGGGGGACTGCGGCCGTGTGGCTTCCTGTCCTGGCCACTTGAAAGAGCAAGAGGGGTACTATTTGTCATCAGGGGAGCTACAGCCACGCTTCAGGGCCGGCCCGGGGCCCTACGCATGCATACCTCGGAGTGCCCTGAACCCTGCAGACGGCCCAGCACGGGGCTGGCCGAGGGGTGGGCGAGCAGGTGGGATGACCTTGGAGCTCGGGCCAGGAGAAGAACCACCCAGGGGAAGCTGGAGTTCAGTCTGATGCTGAGCTGGTTTAGGGCAGTGGTGCCAGCCGTGGTGGTTCATGGGATGTGGTGGGCCAGGTACAGGGAGCTTGGCAAGCCCTTGGAGCAACGAGGGCCTTCTGGGTCTGCAACTCTCACTTTTCATTCTTAATTTTTATTTTTTATTTTTTGACAGGCAGAGTGGACAGTGTGAGAGAGAGAGAGACAGAGAGAAAGGTCTTCCTTTTTGCCGTTGGTTCACCCTCCAATGGCCGCCGCGGCCGGCATGCTGCGGCCGGCATGCTGCGGCTGGCGCACCGCGCTGATCCGATGGCAGGAGCCAGGAGCCAGGTGCTTTTCCTGGTCTCCCATGGGGTGCAGGGCCCAAGTACTTGGGCCATCCTCCACTGCACTCCCTGGCCACAGCAGAGAGCTGGCCTGGAAGAGGGGCAACCGGGACAGAATCCGGTGCCCCGACCGGGACTAGAACCCGGTGTGCCGGCGCCGCAAGGCAGAGGATTAGCCTAATGAGCCGCCGGCCCATTCTTAATTTTTAAAAATAATTTATTTGAGTGAGAGAAACAGAAAGAGGCAGAGAGAACTGCCATCTGCTTGGTCCCTCCCCCAAATGGGCCAGGCCAATGCAATCCGGGTCTCCCATGTGAGTGGCATTGACCCAACTACAAGAGCCATCAGTGCTGCTTCCCAGGGGGCCCAACAGCAGACAGGGAGTCTTGGAAGCTGGAACATGAACTTGACCGAACACAGGTGCTCCAAGAGGGATGTGGATGTCTCAACCAGGTCTAAACGCCCGCCCCGCTCACTCTTTAAGTGACTCTGCTTAGTAAAGCAGTGGTTCTCGGAGTGAGGTCCCGGGACCAGCAGCACGGGGGGCATGGAAGGGGCTGCCCAACCTCGAGGAGCCCGGGTGGGCCCAGCCACCCCATTTAGCCCAGCAGGGTGGGACACACTAGAAGCGCAGCCACAGGGGCCCTCCAGGGAAGGCTGGACCAGCTCTGAGAAGCCCTGGGGGGACTTTGTTCACACGGCTCACAGCTGCAGCGGGGCTATGTGGAGTGACGGGGCAGGGGAGAGAGCGTGGCACGCTGGAGGACCCCGACTCTACCCTCGCAGCGGGAGGCAAGGGGCGGGCTCCGCCAGGCCCTGTCCAGAGAGTGCACCTCCCTGGACAGCCTTAGGTGGGTCCCAGGGGATGGGAAACAGGGTGGGTGCATTTAACGCTCATCCTGGCTGCCCGTCAGATCCGGACGGAGCCTGGGTCGTCAGACCCTCCGGGGTGCGGCCCAGGCATTGGCATTCTTCGATGTCCAGCCAAAGTGCAGGCTACTGGTTTAGAGCTCTTGTGGCTTCATGGGCACAGCTGTGGGCTGAGAGCCACCTGGTCTGACACTCGCCTCCATCAGTACAGGCTGTGTGCCTGTGCCACTCGCTTAACGTCTGTGAACCCACGTCCTCCTGTGGAAAAGGCACAGCTGTCTCTACCTTATGACGGGGCTGGGAGGGCCGCTGAGCTCATGTTTGTGGCCCCTAGCACAGAGCTGGCTCACAGTCCCTTCCTCACTGATGAGGGGCCTGGCGGCGGGGTCAGGGCTGGGCAGAGCCACCCCGGGGGGACAGAGAAGCGCCCAGCGCCAACCGCTCATAGACACTGCAATGGGGCTGCGTCTGCAATTCTTGGGCTGTTGGGTCCCCTGAGCTCTGAGCCTCCCACCCTGGGCTTCTACCTTCACCCAGGGGTCGCAGTCTGCGGTGTGGCTGGGAAGGGGTGAGGGCGGGAAGGCTGTGTGAGTGCAGTGACCCATCCTCGCCACCAGGTGGCGACACAAACCCGCCCTCGGGGAGGACGGCCGCGGCGAAACCGAGGGCTGCTGGGAGCGAGGCTCGGGAGGTGGAGGTTTGTGGAGGGCTGGGTGTGTGCTAGGGCCTGAGTTTTCTTTCCTTTCCATTTACTCCGGGCAGCCGCCCTGCAGCAACATCATCACCCTCCAGGAGGGGCTGAGGAAGCTGCCGTGTGGGGGCACCCCAGGTCCTGCTCAACCTGAGGTTGCAGGGGCCTTGGGGCTGGGACAGGTTCTGTGGTCCCTGAGTCTAAGAATCACCTGGTGCTCTTTTGGGAAAAAGCTGTGTTAATTAATCAATTAATGTGAGAGGCAGAGTGACAAAGAGAGCGAGCGAGAGTTCTCCCATCGCTTGTTCACTGCCCCAATGGCTGCAACAGCCTAGGCTGGGCCAGGCTGAAACCAGGAGCCTGGAACTCCATCCGAGTCTCCCACGTGGGTGGCAGGGGACCATGACTTGGGCCATCTTCCTTTGCTTTTCCAGGTGCCTTAGCAGGGAGCTGGATGGGAAGTGGAACCGCCAGGACTCAAATTGGTGCTCCGATATGCGATGCCGGCGTTGCAAGCAGCTGCTTAACCCATTGCACCACAACGCCAGCCCCAGGAGGCATTTAAAAAAAAATATCCCGGGCCAGGCACTGCATTAGAATCTCCCAGGAAAGTGGATCTGGGGATGTGAGTGGTTAACAGGAGTCGCCACCCCACCCCACTCCACCTGGAGCCAAAACCGTGCATGAGTGCCCACAGGGGAACGCTCTGCCCAAGGTCATGGCTCCAGGTGCCTAAAGCCCTCGGAGCCGGAAGCCAGGCTGCCCTTCCTGTCTGCCCTACGTGCGTTGGGTACAGCGCTTCTGCTGCTGGAGGTAGATCCACGAGAGCTGGAGACAGGGGCTTGGAGAGACCAGGGCACCCACACGGGTAGCCGCCTTAGAGACGCGAAGCAGCCCAGACAGGTGAGTGCACGAGCCAAATGGGGCACCCGTAGACAGTGGGTGATGGTTTGGTTGTACAGAGGAAGTTCTGGCACGCCCTGCCGTGTAGACGAGCTGGGGACAGTGTGCCATGTGCAGGAGGCTGCCTGCGTCCACTTGTACGAGGAGCCCCGGGGAGTCACGCTCACAGGGAGACAAGGGGAGCGGGGGCTTCGGGGCAGGGGCTGCTATTTAATGGCTGCAAGATGAGCAGACAGGCTGCGTGGTGAGCAGGACAGTGCCACGGAGCTGGAGGCTGAGAAATGGCTGGGGGCGGGGGTGGGGCATCATGGGTAGGACGCCAGCCTCCCACATCAGAGTGCCTGAGTTCAAGTCCCAGCTCGGCTCCCAATTCCAGCTTCCGGCTAACGTGTACCCTGAGACGCAACAAGGTGATGGCTCAAGTACTTGGGTCCCTGCCAGCACGCGGGAGCTCTGGAGGGAGTTCCTGGCTCCTAGCTTCAACCTGGCCCTGCGGGATGAACCAGTGGATGGAAGATCTCTCTTGTCTGTCTCTCTGCTTCTCTGCCTTTCAAATTAAAAAGAAGAAGAAGAAGAAGAAGAAGAAGAAGAAGAAGAAGAAGAAGAAGAAGAAGAAGCAGCAGCAGCAGAAGCAAAGAATGAAATGGGTTTTTGGTTACTTTAGTCCGCCATCGCTCTTGACTCGGATGCTATTCTGAGCGGAGACTTGGAGCAGAGCCGCGCCCTTGCTCTGGAAGACGTGGGCACGTGGCTCTCAGGCCGGCAGTGCCTTCGCGTCTTGGCTCCTTGACAGCCCGGCCACACACTGCCGTGGCCACACCTGGGCCCTGTCATCAGCTGAAACTGCCCCACCTCTCCAATTATGGAGTGAGCACCCCACTCTCCAGCACCTGCCCCTCCCTCCCTGCCACACCTCACCTTTGACCCCATTGGGACTTGGATCTCCGGACTTCTGCCCAGGCGTCTTTTCCCTTTCCCCTTGGGAATGGCGCCCAGCCTTTCCTCTGAGGGAGACTCCTATGCCCCCACAGGAATAATAGAATTCCTCTGCGGGCTGCCTCTGCCCTCCACAGCTCCAGGGCAGTCCCTGGCCACACCCGGGCAAACGCTCGTCAGGGATAGGGCTGGGACAGCAGTCGGTCCAGGAAGTGCCAACCCCAGAACTCCAGCATCTGCTGGGAGGACAGCTGGGCCCTGCGGGGGCCGTCCTGGGCAGACAGCCTACAGGAGGAGATTCTCCATCATCCTGGGGTATCTGGAGCCAGCCATTCCTGAAACTGCCTTGGCTTTTCAGATGTGTGAATCAGTGTTGCAGATCCATGAGTCATTTGAGACAGATCTGTTACCGTGTCCCTCCTGTAAATAATCATGAAATCGGCCGGCGCCGCGGCTCACTAGGCTAATCCTCCGCCTTGCAGCGCCGGCACACCGGGTTCTAGTCCCGGTTGGGGCGCCGGATTCTGTCCCGGTTGCCCCTCTTCCAGGCCAGCCCTCTGCTGTGGCCCGGGAGTGCAGTGGAGGATGGCCCAGGTGCTTGGGCCCTGCACCCCATGGGAGACCAGGAAAAGCACCTGGCTCCTGGCTCCTGCCATCGGATCAGCACGGTGCGCCGGCCGCAGCGCGCCGGCCGCGGCGGCCATTGGAGGGTGAACCAACGGCAAAGGAAGACCTTTCTCTCTGTCTCTCTCTCTCACTGTCCACTCTGCCTGTAAAAAAAAAAAAATAAAAATAAAAAAAAAAATAAAAAAAAAATAATCATGAAATCACAATCATAATCACGTGTGAACTCTGTGAACACCTCTCTGTAGGGGTAAGGTTGTGCTGCAGTGGGTTAAGCTGCTGCTTGGGGTGCCCGTGTCCCCTACTGGGGTGCCTGGGAACAGGTTCTGCCTCTGCTTCCCATCTGGCTTCCTGCTGATGAGCACCTAGGAGGAGGCAGCAGGTGACGGCTCAAACACTTGAGTCCGTGGCACCCACGTGGGAGTTCCGGACCCTTGGCTTCAGCCTGCCCCAGCCCTGGCTGTTGTGGGCATTTGGGGAGTAAACCAGCAGATGGAGGATCTCTCTCTCCTCTCTCTCTCTCTCTCTGCCTTCCAAATAAATATAAATAAATAAACTAACTTAAAAAGAGGGCCAGCATTGTGGTTCAGCAGGTTGCGCCCTCACCTGTGATGTGGGCATCCCATGTGGGTGTCAGTTCAAGCCCCAGACGCTCCACTTCCGATGCAACTTCCTGCTAACACACCTGGGAGAGCAACACATGATGGCCCAAGCACCTGGGTCCCTACCACTCATGTGGGAGACCCGGATGGAGTTCCTGATTGCTGATTTCAGCTTGGCCCAACCCTAGATGTTGTGGGCATTTGGGGAGAGAACCAGCTGGTAGAAGATCTCTGTCATTCAGCCTTCCAAATAAATAAATCTTAAAAGCCAAAAACCACGCTGGTGCCACGGCTCACTAGGCTAATCCTCTGCCTGCGGCACCGGCACTTCGGGTTCTAGTCCCGGTTGGGGTGCTGGTTCTGTCCCGGTTGCCCCTCTTCCAGGCCAGCTCTCTGCTGTGGCCCGGGAGGGCAGTGGAGGATGGCCCAGGTGCTTGGGCCCTGCACCCGCATGGGAGACCAGGAGAAGCACCTGGCTTCGGATCAGCGCATCGTGCCGGCTGTGGCAGCCATTTGGGGGGTGATCCAATGGAAAGAAGACCTTTCTCTCTGTCTCTTTCTCTCACTGTCTAACTCTGCCTGTCAAAAACAAAAGCAAAAAAACAAAACAGACCAACCCAGGGCTGGCGCTGTGGCACAATGGGTTAAAGTCCTGGCCTGCAGCACCAGCATCCCATGTGGGCGCCAGTTCAAGACCCGGCTGCTCCTCTTCCAATCCAGCTCTCTGCTATGGCCTGGGAAAACAGTGGAAGATGGCCCAAGCCCTTGGGTCCCTGCACCCATGTGGGAGATCTGGAGGAAGCTCCTGGCTCTTGGCTTCGGATTGGCTTTGCTCAGGCCATTGTGGCCATTTGGGGAGTGAACCAGTAGATGGAAGACCTCTCTCTCTCTCTGTCTACCTCTCTCTTTCAAATAAATAAAATATATTTAAAAAAAGAAACTAGAAAAAGAATAGCAATTAAAAAAGCTTTTATGTGAAATGTACGGAAAGGGAATAAAACACCAGCATGCAGGGCCAGCTCCGTGGCATGGTAGGCTGAGCCTCCGCCTGCAGCACCGGCATCCCATATGGGCACCAGTTTGAGTCCTGGCTGCTCCATTTCCAGTCCAGCTCCCTGCTAATGGCCTGGCAAGGCAGCAGAAGATGGTCCAAGTGTTTGGGTCCCTGCACCCATGTGGGAGACCTGGAAGAAGCTCCTGGCTTCAGATTGCCCCAGCTCTGGCTATTGTGGCCATTTGGGGAGTGAACCATGGATGGAAGATCCCTCCTCTGCCTCTTCTTCTCTCTGTAACTCTGGCTTTCAAATAAATAAATCTTTTTAAAAATTCAAATGCAAATGAATCCAATATGATAAAGCCAACTCACTTTTTTTTTTTTTTTTTTTTGACAGGCAGAGTTAGACAGTGAGAGAGAGAGACAGAGAAAGGTCTTCCTTCCGTTGGTTCACCCCGCAAATGGCCACTATGGCCAGCGCGCTGCGCCAATCCGAAGCCAGGCGCTTCTCCTGGTCTCCCATGCAGGTGCAGGGCCCAAGCACTTGGGCCATCCTCCACTGCCTTCCTGGGCCACAGCAGAGAGCTGGCCTGGAAGAGAAGCAACCGGGACAGAATCTGTTGCCCCAACCGGGACTAGAACCTGGGGTGCCGGCGCCACAGGCGGAGGATTAGCCTAGTGAGCTGCGGAGCCGGCCTGCCAACTCACATTTACCTTGTCAAATTATCAAGGAACAGAACATCGTCAGGCCCCCAGAAGCTCAGCCACGCCCCTAGGGCCTTGGTCACGCCCCTCCAGAGGCAGCCATGGCCCTGACTCTGATGGCTGTCACTTCCTTGCTTCCTGCCATAACTGTCAGTCTGAATGTGCGTCCCTAAGCACCAGGCTCAGTTTTGCCTGCTTTAGGATGTGACGTCAATGGGGGTTATGTGTTCATCTTACTGAAGCCAAATTGGCCAGACTTTTCGTTTAAGGTCAGTTCTTCTGAGTCATGAGAAATCTTTCGCCATACTGTGGCTTTCATCCTAGATTTTCTCTGCACTCTCTATTTTTAGAAAAAGTTTTATTTATTTATTATCTGAAAGGCAGAGTGACAGAGAGGGAAAGGGGGAGAGAGAGAGAGTGAGAACTTCCATCAGGTGGTTCACTCCCCAAGTACCCACAACAGCTGGGGCTGGGCCAGGCCAGGGGCCAGGAACTCCATCCAGGCCTCCTACGTGGGTGACAGGAATCCAAGCATCTGCAGCTTCCCAGGGTGTGCATTAGCCGGAAGCTGGGGGAGAGGCGGGACTTAATCCCATGCGCTCTGATCCGGGAGGCAGGTGTCCCAAGAAGCAGCTTAGCTGGCCGCGCCCTAACACCTGCCCCTGTGAGCTTTATTGTTCTGCTCTCCATATTTAGGACTTCCAGCCACTTGGAGTTTATTTGTTTGTGATGTGGGGTAGGCTCAGGTCTCATCTTTCCCCCGTGGGTCCTCAAGCCATGAGACTCTGTCCCTTCTGGGCTCCTGGTGGATCCCAAGCTGTGGGCAAAGCCACGTCCATCCATCTGCTCCGCACACTCCCGCCCGCGCCTCTGCCTTCGCCCGTACAGATGTCACGGAGCCCTCGCCCTCCGCGGTCTCCCTCCCTGTCTCAGCTTTCTCAGGGCCAGCCCGCCCGTCCCTGTAAGCCAAGCCTCCTGTCCTGGCCGTGGTCCAGGCCCCTCAACCTGGCCATTGCCTTTCCTCCCGTTCTTAGCCCCATCTGCAAGGGGTCGTCTCCACCTGTGATTTCAAAGCTCTCTGCTTGCAAACTCCTTAAACTCAGTGAAAAGCCACGGCGCTCCTCACACAGTGCAAAAACATTTTTAGTTTGAGAGACAGGGAGACTGAGAGGGAGCTTCCACCCACTGGTTCACTCCCCAAATGTCCCCAGCTGCTGAGGCTGGGCCAGGCCAATGGCGGGAGCCAAGAACTCTATCCAGGTCTCCCATGTGGGTGGGCTTCACACACAACGCCCCCACTGGACCTGCATTTGTATTTTCCATTTTGTTCATCTGTGGGTATTTGGTGATCCCACACCTGGGTCCCCTGACCCCTGCCAGACCTGCGGGCGTGCGCCTCTGGGCACATGTTTCCACAATTCTTTTCTGTAGGAGCACTTTGTATAACGCATGAGCTCTCGGAAGTTCACTCCTTGTCTGTCGCACTGATTGCTTGCTTGCTTTCTCTCTCTCTCTTTCTTTCTTTCAAGATTTATTTATTTATTTGAAAGAGTTACAGAGAGAGAGAGAGGTCTTCCAATCTGCTGGTTCACTCCCCAGTTGGCCACAATGGCTGGAGCTGTGCCGATCCAAAGCCAGGAGCCAGGAGCTTCTTCCAGGTCTCCCACGCGAGTGCAGGGACCCAAGCAGGTGGGCCATCTTCCACTTCAGAGAGCTGGATTGGAAGTAGAGCAGCTGGGACTTGAACTGGTGCCCATATAGGATGCCGGCACTGCAGGTGGCGATTTTGCCCGCTATGCCACAGCGCCGGCCCCTGTTGCACTGATTTCAAGTGGCTTCTGTTCTGTTCTCTTGACTTGGATTGAGATATCATTTGCCGTATACACTTTAAAAAATATTCATTTTATTTATTTGAAAGGCATAGTGTCAGAAGGAGAGAGAGAGAGAGAGAATCTTGTTCCACCCTCTGGTTCATTCCCCAAATGGCCTCAATGGCCAGAACTGGGCCAGACTGAAGCCAGAAGACAAGAACTCCATCTGGGTCTCCCATGTGGGCCATCTTCTGCTGCTTTTCCCAGGCCATCAGCAGGGAGTTGGGTCAGAAGTGGAGCAGCTGGGACTTGGACGAGTGCCTCTTCCCCTCAAGTGCCGGCATCCTATATGGGTGCTGGTTCGAGTCCCAGCTGTCCCATTTCTAATCCAGCTCCCTGCCAATGCACCTGGGAGAGCAGTGGAAGATGGCCCAAGTGCTTGGGGCCCTGCACCCATGTAGGAGACCCAGAAGAAACTCCTGGCTTGGACTTGGCCCAGCCCTGGTTGTTGGGACCATTTGGAGAGTGAACTAACAAAGGATGACCTCTTTCTCTGTGTAACTCTTTCAAATAAATAAATTTTAAGAAAGGATATGCATAGTTGATAAATTCTGGCTACTGTTTGCATGTGTGTGCTTGAGCCACCTGAAATGTATTTTATGGGGTTATGGGGTGAGGCAGGGGCTGGGCCCCGTCGTCTCCCTGTGGGCCTGGCTCTCCCATCAATAGCACTTAGCACCCAGCAGGTGCCATCCTCTCCCACCAAGCGATGTCCCACAGCTGGCAGCTGGCGTGTGCCACCTCAAATCTGCGTGCTGACGTTCCCACAGTCTCTTCTCTGCACCGACTTCATCATTTTCTTAACCGTTCTTGGACAGGCACTGGCTGGAGTCAGAGTTCTGGAAAAGACCATCTTTTTTTTTTTTTTTTTTTTTTTTTTGACAGGCAGAGTTAGACAGTGAGAGAGAGAGAGAGAGAAAGAGAAAGGTCTTCCTTCCATTGGTTCACCCTGCAAATGGCCGCTACGGCCGGTGTGCTGCGGCCGGTGTGCTGCACCGACCCGAAGCCAGGAGCCAGGTGCTTCCTTCTCCTGGTCTCCCATGCAGGTGCAGGGCCCAAGCACTTGGGCCATCCTCCACTGCACTCCCGGGCCACAGCAGAGAGCTGGACTGGAAGAGGAACAACCGGGACAGAATCCGTTGCCCCAACTGGGACTAGAACCTGGGGTGCCGGCACCACAGGCGGAGGATTAGCCTATTGAGCCGCAGCACCAGCCTAGAAAAGTCCATCTCTGTCCACACCATTGACCAGGCTTGAAGGGTGGTGGTCCCTCCCCAACACACGGGCTCCCTGCGTGCCTCTGCACCTGCTTGCTTCCCGCCAGCCCAGGGCTAATCCCATCAGCTCATTATCTGTTCACAGCTGAGGCTGAGGCCACGGACTCCCTAGCTGGCTGCCCTCCCTGTGCCTAATCCCCACCTGGCCCTGCATCCCCTTCTCTTACCCCAGCTCCCATCCCCACCCCGCCTACGCCCCACGGCCTCCGCGGAGCCCCCAGGCAGGCACAGGGCACCCTAGCGCTCATCTCGCCTGCGCATCCCCAGCTCTGCCGCACCCTGGCTCCCCCCAGCTCACCCCATCCCGGCGCCGCTGCCACTGCTGGGCAGGGAGGTGGGGCTGGCTCCCGCGTCCACTTTCAGAAGTGTCCTCTCTCCCCTCCAAGTCCTCAGCTTGAGATCTTGTGTGTTCTGGCAAACCCCCCACTGCAGCCCTTCAGTGGCCCTGGGCGAGTCCTGGTTCTTAGGAGCGTTTAACACCATGCTCCCCACCCTCATGACACCTGTCCACCCACGGCCATCCCCAGCCGGTGCCCGTGCCAGGGACAAGCCTCTCACCTGAAGGTCCGACTTTTTGGTGACAGGGCTCTGGGCACCACCTTTGCCCTTTTTGGGGCTCGAGTGGGCTCCTGGTTCCATCAGGTGCACCTGCACCTGATTCACTGATGGACACAGCTGTGCCAGGGGCTTTGGAGAGGATGAGTGGCCCCACCATGACCGTGCCAAACTAAACAACCACCTTTTCAAAATATAGCTTTAGGTGCTGGCTCTGTGGTGTAGCAGGTAAAGCCACTGCCTGCAGTGCCGGCATTCCATATATGTGCTAGTTCGAGTCCTGGGTGGCTGCTCCACTTCTGATCCAGCTCCCTGCTAATGTGCCTGAGAAGGCACCAGAGGATGACCCAAGTGCTTGGGCCCCTGCACCTGTGTGGGAGACCCAGAAGAAGCTCCTGGCTCCTGGCTTCGGATTGGCCTAGTTCTAGCTGTTGCGGTCATTTAGGGAGTGAACCAGAAGATGGAAGACTTTCTCTCTCTGCCTCTCTGTAACTCTGCCTTTCAAATAAATAAAAAAATATTTAAAAAATATAGCTTTAAAAAGTTTATGTGATGGGCAGAGTGACACAGAGAGCTCTTCCATCCACTGGTCCACTCACCAAATGCCCACAATAGTCAGAGCTGGGCCAGGCTGAAGAACTCCACCTGAGTCTCCCGTGTCTGGGGCAGGGATCCAAGTACTTAAACCATCACTTGCTGCCTCCCAGCATGCGCATTAGCCGGGAGCTGCATTGGAAGTGGAACAGCTAAGACTTGAACTGGCGCCCATGTGGGATGCTGGCACTGGGCAGTGGCTTAACCTTCTATGCCACGGTGCCGGCCCCAGCTGCAGAGTTTTTTTTTTTTTTAATTAAAGATTTATTTATTTTACTTGAAAGTCACAGTTGCACAGAGAGAGAAGGAAAGGCAGAGAGAGAGAGAAAGGGAGAGGTCTTCCATCCACTGGTTCACTCCCCAAATGGCCACAATGGCTGGAGCTGAGCTGATCCAAAGCCAGGAGCCAGGGGCTTCTTCTGGGTCTCTCACATGGGTGCAGGGGCCCAAGGACCTGGGCCATCTTCTACTGCTTTCCCAGGCCACAGCAGAGAGCTGGATCGGAAGTGGAGCAGCCAGGTCTTGAACCGGTGCCCATATGGGATGCTGGCGCTGCAGATGGCGGCTTTACCTGCTATGTCACAGCACTGGCTCTAGCTGCAGAGCTTTTAAAATCACCTGGAGCAGGCAGCACCTTGAGGCCCTCTGGGGGTGGGCTCAGCATCAGTTTTTATGGCCCCCAGGTGTTGCCCACATGGCCAGTGAGGAGGGCTGGCTTGTCCTCTGCTCACCTTTGGCTCGTCCACCTACGGCCTTGGCCTGCCTTCTCTGGCGGTGCCTCCGTTAGGATCGCCCTAGTTCCATCATCTTCTGTGCCCGGTTGCTCGCTGCACACAGATCTGCCAAGATAGCTTCCCCTGGGCCTCAGCCCCTCCCCCACCTGGCCACCCAGCACAGGACTAGGGCAGGAGGCTGGAGGGGCCGGGGGCAGGAGGGGGACCTGGGGCAGGGGCCTGAGACCACCTTGAAGGCCTGAAGAGGGGCTGAAGTGAGAGAGGAAGGAATGCTGAGGACCCCCTGCTTCTCCCAGGCTGGGCTCTGTGACAGGTTGCAGCTACCAGACAGGGCTTCCCAGCCGGCTCCCTGCTCCCTCCACCTCCAGCAGTCAGGCCCAGCTTTTTTTTTTTTTTAATTTAGATTTATTTATTTATTTTTTAATTTATTTGACAGGTAGAGTTATAGACAGTGAGACAGACAGACAGAGAAAGGTCTTCCTTCCGTTGGTTCTCCCCCCAAAATGGCCGCTACAGCCGGCACTGCGTTGATCCAAAACCAGGAGCCAGGTGCTTATCCTGGTCTCCCATGCGGGTGCAGGGCCCAAGCACTTGGGCCATCCTCCACTGCCTTCCCGGGCCACAGCAGAGAGCTGGACTGGAAGAGGAGCAACCGGGACTAGAACCCGGCACTCATATGGGATGCCAGTGCCGCAGGCAGAGGATTAGCCAAGTGAGCCACGGCGCTGGCCCCTATTTATTTATTTAAATATCAGTTTATTTTATTTGAAGATTTTAGTTTCTTATTTGAGAGGTAGAGTTACAGAGGGAGAAACAGAGAGAGAGAGGTCTTTCATCCACTGGTTCACTCCCCAAATGGCTGCAATGGCCAGAGCTGGGCCAATCCGAAGCCAGGAGCCAGGAGCTTCTTCCGGGTCTCCCACGTGGGTGCAGGGGCCTAGGCACTTGGGCCATCCTTCATTGCTTTCCCCAGGCCATAGCAGAGAGCTGGATTGGAAGTGGGGCAGCCAGGACTAGAACCATAAGGGATGCTGGTGCCACAGGCGGAGGCTTAGCCCACAATGCCACAGCACAAGCCCCCCTGAAGATTTATTTATTTATTTGGAAGTCAGAATTACAGAGAGAGGTCTTCCAGCTATTGGTTCACTCCTCAAAATGCTGCAATGGCTGGGGCTAAGCCAGGCCGAAGCCAAGAGCTTCTTCCAGGTCTCCCATGTGGGTTCAGGGTCCCAAGCATTTCGGCCATCTTCTGCTGCTTTCCTGGGCACATCAACATGGAGCTGGAACAGAAGTGGAGCACCTGGGATTCGAACCAGCACTCATATGAATGCTGGCATCTCAAGCAACAGCTTAACTTGCTAAGCCACACTGCTGGCCCCAGGACCAGCCTTATAATGCCATCTGTCCTGCTCCAGAGTGGGCAAGGGGCATCCAGGCCAGAGGACACTAGTCCGCTCCCCGTCAACCAGTCCCTGTCCCCTGCCCGTCCCCATTCCACTCTACCCCTTCCCCGGTCCTCATGCCGTAGCTGGCTTCCTAAGGTCTCAGTGGCCATCTGAGTCTTCCTGGCCTGTAGGGGAGGGGTGCTGAGGGCATGGCGGTGGCCACATGAGCCCCAGGTGCTGGCCGTAAGGAGGTCCATGGGCTGTAGAGAATTTTAAACAAAGCTGATAGGCTTTTTTGCTTTATTATTGCAGCCCCTGGTACTGTCAATCCTAAAAATGGCAGTAATAAGCTGTTCCTCTTCTCAGGACTTTCGTTAGGATCTAAGTTCTATATGATTGGGGCAGGTGTTGTGGCACAGTGGGTCAAGTCACAGCCTCTAATGCTGACATCTCATATGAGTGCTGCTTCAAACCCCAGCTGCTCTGCTTCTAATCCAGCTCCCTGCTAATGCACCTGGGAGAGCAGCGGACGATGGTCTTAGTCCTTGGGCCCCTGCCACCCACATAGGAAACATGGAGTTCCTGGTTCCTGACTGGCCTGGCCCAGGTCCTACCATTTTGGCCATTTGGGGAGTAAACCAGCAGATGGAAGATCTCTCTCTCCCTCTCTCTCTGTAACTCTGCCTTTCAAATAAACAATAATTTTTTTTAAGGATGTTTCCCCTCTCTTTCAAAAAAATTCTCTCTGATTGCTTTGGCCATGGTTGAATTTAAACAAACACGCTCTGTCTGTGTGCTTCAAATCAGCCACTTTGGTCCCTCACCCTTTGCATGCTGCATGGAAGCTGACTCAGGCTCCCAGCGAATGCAGCAGACCCCTCACCCAAACACCTGCCTCAGCTCTCTGAGGGCTGCACCTGCTGCTCACCTCACCCCCAACCCCTGAGTCACACACAGTCCTGCATTTCCAAACTAAATGATGACACAGTGATTGTGCACAGTGTAAAAATGATGACACAGGGGGCTGGCATTGTGGCGTAGAGGGTTAAACCACCATCTGCACACCAGCATCCCATCAGGGCACTGGTTCAAGTCCTGGCTGCTACATTTCCAATCCAGCTCCCTGCTAATGTGCCTGGGAAAGCAGTGGAAGATGGCCCAAGTGCTTGGGCCCTTGCACCTGCATGGGAGACCTGGAAGAAGCTCCTGGCTCCTACTTTAGATTGGCCCAGCTCTGGCCATAGTGGACGTTTGGAGAGTGAACTAGTGGATGGAGGAACTCTTTCTCTCTCTCTCTGTAAACTCTGACTTTCAAATAAATAAGTATTTTTAAAAGAATTGTGATACAGAACTTGGGTCATTTCCATTCAGTTATGTGGTTACTTGGAGTTTCAATTTTTGTTCTTGAAATTTAAAGCAGCAAAATAGTGTAGAGCACAAATGTGTGATTTTTTTTCCCTTTTGGTCCGTGTAAATTTTAATTGGTACACGGCAGGCGCCGCAGTGGCTAATCCTCCACCTAGCGGCACCGGCACACCGGGTTCTAGTCCTGGTCGGGGCACCGGATTCTGTCCCGGTTGCCCCTCTTCCAGGCCAGCTCTCTGTTGTGGCCAGGGAGTGCAGTGGAGGATGGCCCAAGTGCTTGGGCCCTGCACCCCATGAGAGACCAGGAGAAGCACTTGGCTCCTGGCTTCGGATCAGCGCGATGCGCCGGCCGCAGTGCGCCAGCCGCGGCAGCCATTGGAGGGTGAACCAACGGCAAAAAGGAAGACCTTTCTCTCTGTCTCTCTCTCTCTCACTATCCACTCTGCCTGTAAAAAAAAAATTTTTTTTAAATTGGTACATGAAATATTTTACACGATTGAGCAATATTTAAAAAATTTGAACTCATTTTTTGTTGTCTTAAAAAAAGGATTAAGAAGGGGCTAGTGCTGTGGCATAGCAGATAAAGCCACCGCCTGCAGTGCCAGCATCCCATATGGGTGCCAGTTCGAATCCTGCCTGCTCCATTTCTGATCCAGCTCCCTGCTGATGTGCCTGGGAAATCAGCAGAAGATGGCCCAAGTCCTTGGGCCCCTGCACCTGCGTGGGAGACCAGGAAGAAGCTCCTGGCTCCTGGATTCAGTGTGGGCCAACTGTGGCCATTGCAGCCATTTGGGGAGTGAACCAGTGGATGCAAGACTCTCCCCGCCCGCCCCCGTCTGTCTCTCTGTCTCTCTCTCCCTACCTCTGCCTCTTGTAACTGTGCCTTTCAAATAAATAAATAAATCTTAAAAAAAGAAGAAGAAGACACACTGTTGCTGATTGGGACAGGATTCTCACTGTTGGGCTAGGGGTGTTGGGGTGACCCACCTGGGCTGGCACAGGTGCCAGCTCTGCCGTCAGCACAGGCACGGGCACCCTTGCACCCTTGCACCCTTGCGTCGGTCAGCCCAGGAGTTCTCCCTGCTGCACCTGCTGCCAAGGC
This sequence comes from Oryctolagus cuniculus, assembly GCF_051225735.1. Lineage (NCBI taxonomy): Eukaryota > Metazoa > Chordata > Mammalia > Lagomorpha > Leporidae > Oryctolagus > Oryctolagus cuniculus. The sequence goes on along the minus strand of NC_142871.1, from coordinate 133,794,147 downwards.
CGCCCCGCCTGGGGTCTGTGTTTCACCTTCTAGCGTTTTCCTCAGGAAGAGCTTGGGAGAAAGTATTCCAGAGTCGGGCATGTTCGTGTTTGGGATGCGTGTAAACGTCTCGGGCAACCGCGGCTTCTTTCAGGATTCTTTTATTTATTTATTTACTTAATTCGAGAGGTAGAGTTACAGACAGAGAGAGGGAGGGACACAGAGAGAGAGAGGTCTTCCCTCCGCTGGTTCACTCCCCAAATGGCCACAACAGCTGGAGCTGAGCTGATCCAAAGCCAGGAGCCAGGAGCTTCCTCTGGGTCTCCCACATGGGTGCAGGGGCCCAAGGACTTGGGCCATCTTCTACTGCTTTCCCAGGCCACAGCAGAGAGCTGGGTTGGAAGTGGAGCAGCTGTGACTCGAACCAGTGCCCTTATGGGATGCCAGCACTGCAGGTGGAGGCTTTACCCCCTACGCCACAGCGCTGGCCCCTTCTTTCAGGATTCTGAGGCCTCTCGTGCTCACTGTCCTGCAATGCTGGATGGGGTGTGAGACGTCACTGCCCAGCTGTGGTCTTTTCTTCCTAAATGAAGGGTCTCCAACAAGTCCATGGAAAATGCGTATTATGAAAAAGCTGCATGAATTTCATTTTTTTTTGCACCACAACAAACCTATCATTTAATTCCATTTTTTCATTGACTTAAAAATATTTTTTTCGGTTAAAAGAAGATTTATTTATTTATTTGAAAGGCAAAGTTACAGAGAGAGAAGGAGAGGGAGATGGGGAAGGGAAAGGGAGGGGGAGGGGAGAGGGAGAGGGAGAGGTCTCTTACACACACAGCAAGGGCCCCAGCACCTGAGTCATTACCTGCTGCCTCCCAGGACACGTCAGCCAGGAGCTGCACCGGAAGTGACGCAGCTGGGAAGTGGCCCTGATAGGGGATGCGAATGTCCCAAGCCCTGGCTTGGCTCCTGCACCACCTGCCCACCCCTCATGAACTTCCTGAAGTCTACTCATAGGAGATGGGATCTGTTTGCCTGTTGCAGGGGAGCAGTCCTCCCACCTGCTGGCTCACTCCCTGGGTGGGGCTGGGCTGGATGAAGCCAGGAGCCAGGCCCTCCATCCGGGTCTCCCACAGGAGTGGCAGGGACTGTGTGCTCCTTCGCAGGGAGCTGGACCAGAAGCACAGGGCAGCCAGGACAAACCAGGCACTCTGCCATGCGTCCAAGGTGGTGGCTTAACCCGCTGCCCCTCAACACCCACCCCACATGTTTACACTATTAAATACAAAATAAGGAAGTAAGGGAGGAATAGCAGAACAAAAAGGACAAAACATTTAGCTACATAGAAAAATTGCAGATGAATATCCTGTGTTATTAGCGATGACATTAAATGTAAATGGACTAAACACTCTAATTAAAAGACAAAGATTGGGGCCGGCGCCGCGGCTCACTAGGCTAATCCTCCGCCTAGCGGCGCCGGCACACCGGGTTCTAGTCCCTGTCGGGGCACCAGATTCTGTCCCGGTTGCCGCTCTTCCAGTCCAGCTCTCTGCTGTGGCCAGGGAGTGCAGTGGAGGATGGCCCAGGTGCTTGGGCCCTGCACCCCATGGGAGACCAGGAGAAGCACCTGGCTCCTGGCTCCTGCCATCGGATCAGCGCGGTGCGCCGGCCGCAGCGCGCCGGCCGCGGCGGCCATTGGAGGGTGAACCAACGGCAAAGGAAGACCTTTCTCTCTGTCTCTCTCTCTCACTGTCCACTCTGCCTGTCAAAAAAAAAAAAAAAAAAAAAAAAAAAAAAAAGACAAAGATTGGCAGAGTGAGTTTAGAAATACGTTCTATCTATATATTGTCTATAGGAGACACTCATTAGAGTCAAAAACAAAGTTGGAGAAAAGATAAGTTATGCAAATGGTAACCACTAGAGCTTGAGGGCTAAATGAAAAGCATGAGAAAGAGACGTTAAGATAAACAGTGTTATTTGAAACAAAGAACATTTTATAAAGACAGAAACAACAAAGAAACGGATTTGGGGAGTGAATGTTTTGCCCAGAGGTTAAGAAGCCCACCTTCCAAATCAAAGAGCCTGGATTTGATTCCCAGCCCCAGCTTCTGAGCCCAGCTTCTGGCTACAACGCAGGCCCTGGGAGGCGGTGATAACAGCCTAAGAAACTGGATTTCTGCTACCTTCGTAGGAAACCTGGATTGTGTGCCGGGCTCCCTCCCTGGCCCTAGCCCAACCCTGGACGTTGTATGCATTTGGGGAGTGAACCACTGGATGCGATTTCTCTCTCTCTCTCTCTCTCAAATAAATAAATAAATAAATAATAAAATAGAAGACTTGAGCAACACAGTGAGCCAGTAGACCTAGGAGACATTTGTCAGACCATCTGCGCAACGTGACAAGTGCAGGTTCGTCTCATTCTCCAAGAGAGATCTTATGTTAGGCCACAAGACAAGTCTCACATAGATTCACAAAGAATCACAGGAAGTACCTTCTCTAACCACAAAGGAATGAAACTAGAAATTAACAATGAGGAAATTTGGAAAATTCGCAAATATGTGGAAATTAAACAACATGTTCCTAAGTAACCTATGATTCAAAGAAGTCACAAGGGAAATTAGAGAGTACTTTGAGGTGAATGAAAACAAAAGAGCAACTTGCCAGGGAGTGTGGGAGGCAGTGACAGCAGCCCGGAGAGGAGACGCAGAGCTGTGGGGGCCTGTGTTCACAGTGGAGAAAATCTCAAATCAATAACCTGGAGGGGCTGGAAAGGGAAGCTCGAACCAAGCCCAAAGAAGCAGAAGGAACGAAATAATAAAGACTAGAGAGGAAATAAATAAAATAAAGGTCATAAAACAGTAGAGAAAATCAATAAAACCAAAATTGGGTTTGAGTGTGTGTGTGTTTTAATTAATTAATTTTGAAAGAGAGGGGAGAGAGAGAGAGAGAGAGAGAGAGATCCCATCCACTGGTTCACTTCTCAGATGTGTGCAGTAGCCAGGGCTGGGTCAAGCTGGAGCCAGGAGCTGGGAACTCAGTCTGGGTGTCTGACCTGGGTGGCAGGGACCCAAGTACTTGAGTCATGGCTACTGTCTCCCAGGGTGCACATTAGCAGGAGGAAGCTGTAGTTGGAAGGAGAGCTGGAACGCGAACCCCAGGCACTCCAGTATGGGATGTGTGCGTCCTAAGTGATGTCTTACCTACTAAGACACATGCCTGTCCCAAAAGTTGGGTTTTAAAATGATCAACAAACTAGACAGTGCAAAGCTACTTTTCTCTCACCAGAGTCTGATTTCTGTTAATAGTGTTTCAATTGTCTATTGTTGCATGACAATTCACTCCAAAACTTAGTGAACTTAAAATAGCAGCGACCATTTACGCACTCAAAATTCCTGTTTTTCAGGCAAAGTGTAGAAGGCGTGACGCAACTCAATTCTGCCCTCATGTGGTGGAGTCTGGGATTGCAGGAGCTCGGAGGCTCCCCTAGTGGAACTTCCACTCCCAGGGGTGCAGTTGGTGTAATCAGCTGGGACTGCAGTTCTCCCAGACGAGGGTCTTTCCTTGTGCCATCCTGGGCTTCCTTACAGCATGGCAGCAGGTTCCTGCAAGGAGTGTTTCGGTGGTGACAGTGGAAGCTTCCAATTTCTTAAGCCCTGAAAGTCACAGAGCGTCTCTCAGATGCAGCCTACCGATCGGAACATGTCAGAGAGCCGGTCGCGATGCAAAGGAGGAGAAACAACCTCCACTTCTTCATGTGGGGAGAGGGGGCAAACTGTGGCCACCTTTAACCCGTCACCACCGGCCCCGGATGGCTTGGCCCGTGACCCTCCGCCAGCCCCCACTTTGTCCTTGGGACAAAGTGGATCCAGGCGTGTCGCAGCCCGCAGCACAGATCTGCTGCAACAGCTGCCAACAGAGACTTTGCTTCCATACACTGGGGTGTGCCTCTCACCCTCAAGGCATGCACTTTGCCACTTTTCCCATGTGTGTGCACGCGTGCCCGTGTGTGTGGAGGGGATGCAAGCGAGGCAGCATGAGACAGAGAGGTCAAGGCCAGATGGCCCGGGCTTGAATCTGCCTCTGCCACCTACTAGCTGTGTGCATGGGCAGTCCCTTGTCTTTCCTGTGAATGCTGTGTGGGTGTTGCTGTGGCCACCGCTGAGGTCCCTGTGCCCCGCCGCGGCCGTCCCTCACCCCTACCGCCTGGTTGAGGCTGCCGTGGGACGTCCAGCTGTTTTGTAGCTCGGGTTTTGAGGTGCGCCTGGGTTCCCTGGAGATGGACCTCGGGCGACTGTATCTTATTTTCCACCTTCCTTCGGAGGGATTTTTCGAAGGAGGGAGCAAAAGGCTGATTTTATTCAACTACATTCAAACCGAGAGCCCGATTAGATAATTTGGAAGCTAAAATAGGAACAGGCTTTCTCTGCCAGCTCGCAGCAGGGTAACTATGGCTGACAGCAGTTTTTGTAAAAGTTTTGATAGATTTCTGTATATATACCTTATGTTTGTACGTATATTTAGAGAGCGGGCACTCACTCCCATCTTCCCATCTGCTAGTTCACTGACTAAGTGTACCCCACAGCTCTGGGCCGGGCCAGGGGCTGAAGTCAGGAGCTGGGAACCCAATTCAGTTGCTCTCATGTGTGGCCAGGACCCGGCTACTTGAACCAACCTCTGCAGCCTTCCCAGGGTGCCGTCAGCAGGAAGCCAGACGTGGGAGTGGAGGAGCTGGGACTTGACCCAAGCACTAAGTGGTGCCCAACCACCGAGCCAGTCGCCTGCCCTGGGAGCCCAGTTTGTTGAGCTATCACCGTGGCCTCCCGGGGAGCACATTAGAGAGAAGCTGGGGGCTGGCACTGTGGCGCAGCAGGTAAAGCCGCCGCCTGCAGTGCCGGCATCCCATATGGGCACCAGTTTGAGTCCCAGCTGCTCCACTTCCAACCCAGCTCCCTGCTATGGCCTGAGAAAGCAGTGGAAGATGGCCCATGTGGGAGACCCGGAGAAGCTCCTGGCTCCTGGCTTCCACCTGGCCCAGCCTCAGATGTCGTGGGCGTTTGGGGAGTGAACCTATGAATGGAAGAACTCTCTGTTGCTCTTTGCCTTTCCAATACATTTTACAAACTTAGAAAGTGATCCTGTTTTTTTTTTGAAGATTCATTTATTTTTATTTGGAAGTCAGAGTTACAGAGAGAGAGAAGGAAAGGCAGAGAGAGAGAGAGAGAGAGAGAGAGAGGTCTAGGTCTTCCATCCACTGGTTCACTCCCCAGATGGTTGCAACGGCCGATTTGAAGCTGGGAGCCAGGAGCTTCTTCCGGGTCTCCCACGTGGGTGCAGGGGCCCAAGCACTTAAGCCATCTTCTACTGCTTTCCCAGGCCATAGCAGAGAGCTGGATTGGAAGTGGAGCGGCTGGGACTCGAAACAGCGGCCATATGGGATGACGGCACTGCAGACAGCAGCTTTACCCACTATGACACAGTGCCGGCCCTGAAAGTGATCCTATTTTTAAAAATATATATAAATAAATGAATGAATCAATGTGGTGGCCCCTGTAGAGGAGAGAGAAGGATCCAGGAAGGCATAGACCCGGGAGAGTAAGGAGTATGAGCAGGAGAAGAGAGAGCTGTATGCAAGAGGTGAGAATGTTCTGGAAGCCAAATGGCCGCTCAGGTAGCAGCAGCAAGAGGGTGGCACCTAAACAGACCGAGGGCTGCGCCAAGGACAGGGACGCTTTGCAACATGGACCCTGGCGGGGGAGCAGGTGCCGTGAGGGGTGGTTTGGGATGGGGCTGCAGCTACTGCTCAGCTCAGAGCCGGGTGCCTGTGCCCTCTCCATCCTGGGTGCGGTGACTCAGCCGAGGAGGGGGTCACAGCCTGGAAGAGCCCTTCCTCCCCTCAGCCGGGAGACTGGGGAGAGCCGGGCTCCCACACTCCAGGCAGGCAGCCGGAAAGTCCCAGCCGCTGGGAGGGAAAGAGCCCAGGGAGACTGCAGAGGGCATCCCCATAGGCTTTCTTTTGTTTCTTTTCTTTCTTTTTTAAGGAGATGTATTTACTTATTTGAAAGGCAGAGTTACAGAGAGAGATGGAGACATAGACACACACACACACACACACACACAGCTTTCGTCTGCTGGTTCACTCCCCCAATGGCTGCAACAGCCAGGGCTGGACCAAGCTGAAGCCAGGAGCCAGGAGCTTCATCTGGGTGCAGAGGCCCGAGAAGTTGGGCTGTCCTCTGCTGCTTTCCCAGGATGCATTAGCAGGGAGCTGGCTCGGAAGTGGAGCAGCTGAGACTCGAACTGGCATCCGCATGGATGCCAGTGTTGTAGGCAGTGGCTTTTCCCACTGTGCCACAGCGCCGGCTTCCCCAGTAATCTTTCATATGATATGATGCATAGCTTCACTCACAATCAAGAAATTGCAGATCAAAATACCAAGGAGATACAATGTCCCACAAGACTGAAGAAAATTAACAAATAGTTTTGCTGAAACCAGATGTTGGTAGTTGGGCAGGAAACCCGACCATGTACACACACAGATGGGCAGGCAAACAGATACGATGCCCTGGCAGAGGTCAGCACCAGGCAAAGCTGCAAACGTGCTTACCCCAGCTGCGCCTCCCTGCACCGGCCCAGGGCAGGGCCCGTGCGCAAGAGCAGACGCCTGGACAGAGCCCAGCCAGAGCCCAGCAATGGAATGGGTGCCGTTTACGCCAGGGGCCAGTGTGGGCAGTGACCGTACGTGAACCACACGTAACGTACGTACGTAGCTCAGTTGTCTCAACGGCTCAGCAGAACTTCTGGCTCTTAACTCAGCTGCAGGAAAGGCTTCTGGATTAAGCAGAAATCGGGTTCGCTGGCGGGGTTTTGGGAAATTCACAGAATCACAGGAGAGCTCACCAGGCCTGACCGTCACCCGCCGGCTGTGGCAGCGGCTGCGCTGTCCCTGGAGCTGCTGCTGCCCGGGAGCCTCCTTTTCCAGGCGCCCGTCTCAGGCCGCCCCTGCCGCTCCTCAGCGCCACACGCGGGCTAGCGCCTGGGTTGAGCGCCCATCCCTCGCGGCCAGGGCAGGCGGGCAGCTGGCTGCACTCACGCCTCCTACACAGCAAGGGCTGAACAGTCCTAAAGCGACAAATGCAGCAGAGGCAGCGTTTACAGAAGACTTACAAATCCCCAGGCAGGGAGGAGACAGGAGGGAGTCACACAGTCACTCAAGGGGGTGACGCCCCCAGCCCCGCAGTCGCTCCTGGGGGTGACACCCCCAGCCCCACAGTCGCTCCTGGGGGTGACGCCCCCAGCCCCGCAGTCGCTCCTGGGGGTGACACCCCCAGCCCCACAGTCACTCCTGGGGGTGACGCCCCCAGCCCTGCAGTCGCTCATGGGGGTGACGCCCCCAGCCCCGCAGTCGCTCATGGGGGTGGAGCCTACCAGCCCCGTGAGCGCAGGTTCCAATGAGGGAGGCAGGGAGAAGAGGAGAGAGTTGAGTTGAATCTGTAACATTTCTTTCTCAAGAACGAAATCTCGGAAGCAAGGATGGTACAATTTTTTTTTTTAAGATTTGTTTATTTATTTGAAAGAGTTCCACAGAGAGAGAAGGAGAGACAGAGAGAAAGAGAGAATGAGGTCTACTCTCTGCTGGTTCACTCACAAGTGGCTGCAATGGCTGAAGCTGCGGAGTTACGAGAGAGAGAGAGAGAGAGAGAGAGAGAGAGAGAGGTCGTCCATTCACTGGTTCACTCCCCAATGGCTGCAATGGCCATAGTTGGCCCATGCTGAATCTAGGAGCTTCTTCCTGGTCTCCCACATGGGTGCAGGGGCCCAAGGACTTAGGCCATCTTCTACTGCTTTCTCAGGCCTTAGCAGAGAGCTGGATCAGAAGTGGAGCAGCTGGGACTCAATCCAGCGCCCATATGGGATGCCAGCACTGCAGGCAGTGGCTTTACCCGCTATGCCACAGCGCCAGCCCCGGCACAAATGTTAACATCTGTTTAGATAGGTATGTGGATACCTATTTCTCTGACTTTTAGAAACAGGTGCCTGGGGCTGGTGTTGTGGCTCAGTGGGTTACATTAAGCTGTTGCCTGTGACACCGGCACCCATATCAGAGCACAGGTTCCAGTCTCAGTCGCACTGCTTCTGATTCAGCTCCTTGCTAAGGATGCACCTGAAAAAGTAGCGGAGGATGGTCTGAGTGCTTGGGCCCCTGCCACCCACGTGGGAGACCTGCATGGAGTTCGTGGCTCCTGGCTTCTGCCTGGTGCAGCCACTAGGGGGAGCAAACCAGTGGATGGAAGATCTCTCTGTGTCTTCTCCTATCACTTTGCCTTTCAAATAAAATAAGTAAGTAACTCGTTTATTTCAAATGTAGTTCCTAATTTCAAATGCAAGAAGGGAATCATTTCAGCAAGTCAGAAGTTGGTGCCCTGGAGCTCAGGTCTCTGCTGGAAGGCGAGCTACCCCACGCCCAGGAGAGAAGTGGAAGGCTTTGCTGGCTGGAACCCACCGCTCTTCTCAGTACCGTGAAAAACAACACGAGTGCAGTCTCCCTCTGCATCCGCTGACCCTGGGGCACTGAGCCGTGCTCTGCGAGACTCCCCAAGAGGGAGCGATCATTGCAGGATCCACAGGCACAGCCCCTTGCCCTGCCTCCCAAGACCGTCTCTGGTTTAGAAAACCAGAGTCAAGCCGGCACCATGGCTCACTAAGCTAATCCTCCACCTGCGGCACCAGCACCCCGGGGTTCTAGTCCCGGTCAGGGCGCCGGGTTCTAGTCCCAGTTGCCCCTCTTCCAGTCCAGCTCTCTGCTGTGGCCCGGGAAGGCAGTGGAGGATGGCCCAAGTGCTTGGGCCCTGCACCCGCATGGGAGACCAGGAGAAGCACCTGGCTCCTGGCTTCGGATTGGCGCAGCCTGCCGGCCGTGGCAGCCATTTGGGGGGTGAACCAACAGAAGGAAGACTTTTCTCTCTGTCTCTCTCTCACTGTCTAACTCTGCCTGTCAAAAACAAACAAACAAACAACAAAGAAAAACCGGAGTCAAAAACTGAAGCCAGAACAAGAATCCCAGAGAAGGGAAGGTTTTTGTAGAAAAATCTGTGGCCAGCAGATGAATTGCCGAGTCTGTTTCTATATATAATATGTTTCTTTTTGTTTTTAAAAATTTATTTATTTATTTGAGGCAGAAGGGGGGAGAGAGAGAGAGAAAGAGATCTTTCATCTGCTGGTCCACCCCCCAGATGGCTGCAAAGGCTGGAGCTGGGTCTATCTGAAGCCAAGAGCCAGGAGCTTCTTCTGGGTGTCCCACGGGGGTGCAGGGGCCCAAGCACTTAGAACATCCTCTGCTGCTTTTCTAGGTGCATTAGCAGGGAGCTGGATTGGAAGTGGAGCAGCAGGGACTCAAACTGGCACCCATACGGGATGCTGGCACTGCAGGAGACAGCCCTACCCTCAGTGCCACAGCAGGTAGGCCATGCCGAAGCCAGTTGCCAGGAACCTGATCCAAGTCTCCCACACACAAAATTTGCCCAATACCACTCATCATCAGGGGAAAGCAAATCAAAACCACAAGGAGACAGACCTACGACCTTGCACCCAACAGAACGTGGAACAGCAATAGGAGCGGGCGTTTGGTCACACCCTACGTCCGGGTTCCTTAGCTGAGTGCCGGCTCTGAGTCTGGTTCTAGCTTCTTGCTGATGTTCACCCTGGGAGGTAGCAGGCAATGCTCAAGTGGGCAGGTCCCTGCCACGCACATGGGAGACCTGGGTGGAGTTCTCGGCGCTGGTTTCCAGCTGCAATCTGGCCTGGCCTCAGCTGCTGTGGGAATTTGGGGAGCAAGCCATGAATGTCTGTCCCCCTGACTTTCAAATAAAAAGAAATATATAAAATGAATAAAAAGCACAAAACCTCAGCAACAGAAAACAGCAAGTGTCCCCGACATCGCAGCGACGTCGGAGCCCTTGGAGGGGCAGGGGCTGGGAGGCCGTAGGTGCTGTTCCTCCAAATGTTGGCGACTAGTGACAAGGGGCCCTGGAGTCCCCTGGGGACCCACGTGTGTGCCAGACCTGGAAGCAGGGCTCATGGAGCTGCGTGCACAGTACATCGGCGGCCACAGCCGTACTCTTCCCAGTGGCCAAGGGGTGGAAGCCCCCCACGTGTCCCTCAACAGACAAGCAAGTTAGCCTGTGTGCCAGTCAGATGATGGCGGGGGAGACAGAGGAGGGTGGCAGGGAGCCTGCTCCCAGCTGTTGCTTCTCTGAGCCCGGCTGGCAGCCTGAAGGTGGCGTGGTTGGTTTGCTTTCTGTCATGTTGGAGCCCAGCCAAAGCGTGCACACTTCACGCCCTTGCCAAGCTGGCAGCTCTGGGTTCAGAGAAACAAATCTGTGCAGAAACCGCTGTGTGTGTGAGAGTGAGTGAGTGAGCGAGCGAGCGAGCACCAATCCGCCCCCAGGCAGCTTTCTCTGCTGCCGGCAGGGCTGGGCTCCTCTGCACAGCTGCCGTCCAGGGGGCAGAGAACTGAGAGAGGACCTCGGGACACAGCTCCCTGCTCCCCAGACCTGTGCCTGGAGGCCTGGGAAGGGGAGGCACTGCTCCAAGGAGGACAGCGAGACTCTGGCAACCGGGAGAGGCCACCCAGACTGAGCCCAGGGCCAGAGCACCTGCGAGGCTCAGGGCCGAGCTGGGGGCCGTTGTCCACGAGGGTACCTTGTGCCGCCAAGTGCAGAGGGCGGGCTGCAGAAGGCCCTCCGGGTGGAGCCGTCTGGACCAGCAGTGGGTGACCCTGGCTGGACAGCAGAGAGGCAGGACTGAGTTTCCTGGGACGCGTAGGTTTCCGTAGCAGACGGCTGTTGCTCTGCCATGGTGCAGCCATCTGCAGGCCTCATTTTAAAAAAGATTGCTGCTTTATTTCTTTGAAAGGTGTTGGGTGAGAGGCAGAGAGATCGATCTTCTTTTTTTTTTTTTTTTTTTAAGATTTATTTATTGATTTGAAAGGCAGAGTTACACAGAGAGAGGAGAGGCAGAGAGAGAGAGAGAGGTCTTCCATCTGCTGGTTCACTCCCCATATGGCCACAACAGCCGGAGCTGCACCAATCCGAAGCCAGGAGCCAGGAGCCTCCTCCAGGTCTCCCACACGGGTCAGGGGCCCAAGCACTTGGGTCATCCTCCACTGCTTTCCCAGGCCACAGCAGAGAGCTTGATCGGAAGAGGAGCAGTTGGGACTAGAACCGGCGCCCATATGGGATGCCGGCGCTTCAGGCCAGGGCATTAACCCACTGCACCACAGCGCTGGCCCCAGAGAGATCTATCTTCCATCCACTGGTTCATGCCTCACATACCTGCAACAGCCAGGGCTGGGCCAGGCTGAAGTCAGGAGCCTGGAACATCATCCGGGTCTCCCAGGTGGGTGGCACTAGGGCAAGCAGTTGGCCAACTCTAATGAGCAGGCTCCCAGGCTCATTAGCAGAAAGATGGATAGGAAGTGTGGAATGGCAGGGACTTAGCCTAGCATTTCCACGTGGGCCATTGGCATCACAAGTGGTGGTCTGCCCTTGGGCCAGTGCTGTGGTACAGTAGGTTAAAGGCCTGGCCTGTGGTCTTGGCATCCCATATGGGCACCAGTCCGAGTCCTGGCTGCTCAACTTCTGATCCAGCTCCCTGTTGTGGCCTGGGAAAGCAGTAGAAGATGGCCCAAGTGCTTGGGCCCCTGCACCCACATGGAAGACCCAGAAGAAGCTCCTGGCTCCTGGCTTCAGACCAGCTCAGCTCCAACCGTTGCGGCCATCTGGGGAATGAACCAGCGGGTAGAAGACACTCTGCCTCTGCCTCTCTGTAACTCTGCCTTTGAAAAAAAAAAAAAAGTGGTGGCCTGCTTCATCCTTGGGGCAACTTTGGTATCTGCAGGGGGCAGTAGTGCACACGTGGGTTTATGTTTTTAAACCGAAAACAACAGGAGTCGCCAATGTGGAAGCATGTTTGTGAGCGGATAAAATATGAAGTCTTCGATTCATTTAATGGGAGTAGAGGAATGTAAATTGTACTCCAAAGTAGCCTCAGAAATATTTAACACATTAAGAAGGGCTTAGGGGCAGGCATTTGGTCCAGTGGTTAGGACACCGCTTGCAGCATCTGTAACCCACATGGGAAGGCCTGGGTCTGGGTCCCAGCTCCACTCCTGACTCCAGCTTCCTGCTAATGTGTACCCTGAGAGACAGCCGGTGAGGGCTCAATAAGTTGTGTTCCTGCACCTCCACTTCTGATCCAGCCCTCTGCTGATGTGCCTGGGAAAGCAGTGGAAGATGACCCAAGTGCTTGGGACCCTGGACCAGCATGGGAGACCTGGAAGAAGATCCTGGCTCCTGGCTTCAGCCTGGCCTAAAGTAGGCCATTCTAGCCAGGCAATCTGGGGAGTGAACCAGTGGATGGAAGATGTCTCTCTCCCTCTCTCTCTCTAACTCTGACTCAAAAATCAATGAGTATAAAATAAGTCTTTTTTTAAAAGATTATTTATTTATTTGAGAGGCAAAGTTAGAGAGAGAGAGAGAGAGAGAGAGAGGTCTTCCATCCACTGATTCACTCCCCAAATGGCCACAATAGCTGGAGCTGCGCTGCTTCGAAGCCAGGAGCCAGGAGCTTCCTCCAGATCTCCCACATGGGTGCAGGGGCCCAAGCACTTGGGCCATCTTCTGCTTTCCCAGGACATAGCAGAGAGCTGGATCTGAAAGAGGGGCAGCCAAGACTCAAACTGGCATGCATGTGGGATACTGATGCTGCAGGCAGAAGCTTAGCCTACTACAGCACAGCACTGGCCCCTAAAATAAACCTTTAAAAAATTCTTAAAAAAAAAAAGAAGAATAAAGTGGTCCCTTTGAGCATGAATATTTAAGTGGCTGCTCAAGATGAGCAGAGCATGGAGGGAAACTGCATTTTCTTGCTCCGACTGGGTTCCGAGGAGGTAAATGGTGGACATCTAGTCCCTGGAGAAAAGAAGGGCAAAGACAGTGCCCCAACACGCGCCTGGCGCACACTTCAGAAGCAGGACTGCTGCTCTGTGCACCATCCGGTGAGCCCCCACCAGCTAACTGTTTAAAAGTTTGTATATTTGAAAGAGTTATGGAGAGAGAAGGGGAGAGAGAGAGAGAGAGAGAGAGAGAGATCCTCCATCCAGTGATTCATTCCCTAAATGGCCATAATGGCCGAGGCTGAGCCAGGCTGAAGCCAGGAGTCAGGAGCTTCATCCAGGTCTCCCACGTGGGTGCAGGGCCCCAAGCACTTGGGCCATCTTCTGCTGCCTTTCCCAGGACATTATCAGGGAGCTGGGTTGGAAGTGGAGCAGCCGGGACTTGAACCAGTGCCCATGTGGGATGCTGAACTGCCGTGCCACAGTGCTGGCCCCGCACTCTTGATTCTCTGAGGTTCCTCCATCCCTGGAAGATAAAGGACCCCTTCCTGCACTGTTTGTCCCACGTGACAGCGCCCTGGGAGTCCTAGCTACCGGCAGTAGTTACTTTTAACAGGATGCTGTCAAAGATCTAAGGGGCCAGGCCTTTGGCACAGCAGCCAAGATATCGTGCCACAGTGTCTGAGTTCAAGTCTTGGCTCCGTTTCCAACTCCAGCTGTCTGCTAGTGCACATCTTGGGAGGCAGCAGACGATGGCTCAAGTGGTCGGGTCTCTGCTACCCACATGGGAGACGTAGATGGAGTTCCAGGCTCTGGAATTCAGCCTGGCCTAGCCCTGTCGTAAGAATTTTGGGAGTGATAGCGGATAGAAGACCTCTCTGTGTATCTCAGCCTTTCAAATAAAATGAAAAAAAAAAAAAAAAAAAAACAACCTTCAGAGTTACATAGAGCAATGTCCCTTTCTTGCAATGTATTAAGTAGATTATGGGCAGGTGTAGATCCTCAGGGAGACAGCACGGGTCTTCCTACCCCTCCCTAACCTCCCGGAGAAATGTGTCAGACACACAGGAGAGCGAAGCATGAGGAGTGGCGCCAGGGGTCTCCCCAGACTTCCCCAGGGCCTTGGAGAATGTCCTTTCACGTCAGCCATCGCCACTCAAATGCACAAGCAGCCAGCTGATGGAAAAAATACGCAGCTACCTGGGGAATTCTGGGTTTTGGAACTTGGAAAAGTTCCGATTCAATGCATCTTGTCACCAATGTGGGTGACTGAGAACACAAGATTCTCATGCACTAACAATGCTGAAATTACTTAAATATTTATTTGTAAGGAAGTTAGACACACACACACACACACACACACACACAATCTTCTATCTGCTGGTTTACTTCCCAAATGGCTGCTACAGCCAGGGCTGGGAGCCAGGAACCTGGAACTCCATCTGGGTTTCCCATGTGACTGGCAGGGTCATCTTCTACTACTTTCCCAGGTGTTATTAGCAGGGAGCTGGATCTGAAGTGGAGCAGCTGGGACTGGAACCGGTGCTCGTATTCGATACCGGCATCACAGACTTCGGCTTAACCTGCCGTGCCACAACGCCGGCCTGTAGCAGCTCTGAAGAGAAGGCCACGTAAGTATGGTCCAAGCCCTCAACGAGTCTCCTCACGCTTCGGAGGGTGTGCAGCTGCCTCCGGGGCTCTGAGAGCCCCAGGTTTACAGCCGGGAACCCTTCTCCCGCTGATCCTCAAGACCCCTCGTGTGGTTGTCACTTGCTTAGAAGTGTTGGGCTGGCATTTGGCTTAGATGTTAAGATGCCCATATCTCACATCAGAGTGCCTGGCTCCCGACTCCCCGTTGCTGCCGATGCACCCCTGGGAGGCAGCAGGTAATGGCTTGAGTAGTTGCGTGCCTGTCACCTGCGTGGGAGGCCCAGAATGAGTTTTAGGCTCCCAGCTTTGGCCCCCTGGCCGTTGCGGGTGTCTGGGGAGAGTGAACCAGTGCTGAGAACCCTGACTCTCGAATAAATAAAAATCACACAAAAAGGTGGTGTCTTTAAAATGAAAATATGCAAATAAAGGAAATTACTTCCTTAGCAAATAGTGTAACAGCAGAGGAAGCAGAATTCAGCCCCAGAGATGAGGCAAAGAATTCGGAGGGAATTCGGGGTGCTCAGAACCTAGGCGGACGCCTGCAGGCCTCAGCACTGCTGCTGGACAGAGCTGCACGGCTGCCCCAGCACGGGCCCCCTCCAGGGCGGCGTGAAATGCATGTGACATCATCCCCTTGGCCTTCAGTGTATCAGTCAGGGACGGGGAACCTTTCTGGAGGGTCACGCGTGGGCCAAAGCCAGCAACTTCAAAATTAGCCTGCTGTCGATGTAGCCAGTTGTGAGTCCTGTCTGTGGTTGCCTCGGGGGGGCCAGGCCAGCTGATGTCCTGGGCCTCATGGGGCCCGTGGCCCAGCCTTCTCCTCCCCTGCCAGGACGCAGAGCCGCCCGTTAAGGACGGAGACGCCTACACGACAAGGGTGCGCTTGCTTACGCTTGCTGTATTTATTAAAGGGCATGGTTAGATTTTATTTCCCAGACGGAACTCATCTTAAGATGTTAAAACGGTGGGCTGTCCAGTGTTTAATGACAAACCAAAGGCCTCGGTTTCCCGATGACGTGGTTCACCCTCCCAGAGCGGCCGGCCGCTGGGGACGTCAGCAGGACAGCGAGTGCCCGACACAGCCCCGGCCAGCTGTCTGATGCCGTAGTTCTTCAGGTCGGCCCGACCCTGGTTTCACCACCCCCAAACCACTTTCCTTGAAGACCATTTAAGCAAAACCAGGGACAATGAGGATCACGTTTTGCTGTTCTGGATTTATTTAAGGAGAACACACACAAAAATGCATCTAAATGATTTTTTAAAAAATAACTTGTTTTTAAGTCGTCATATGCTGATTCACCACCCGCAGGCAGTCTGGAAGGTGGTCCAGAAACGTCCGGCGGCCGCCGCACACTGTTCCCAGCCTCTGACTCTGCCCCAGGACCACGTGGTGTTCCCTCCCATGGGCGGTGAGACCCCTCGTCCTCCTCCACTCCCTGCTGGGCACACACTCCTGGGAGACAGTGGGCTGGGACCCGATTTTTGGAATTGGTTTCTAATTACCTGCAAAATGCTAACTGGCTGCGGAGGATCCAGGTCCCACCTTGGCCTCACTGGAGTCCGGACCCGGTCAACAGAGCTGCAAACCCTGACCAGGAAGCAAAACCAACTTTTGCCCTTCATATGTCTTAGGTGACACTGGGGCTTTTTAAAGAAATACTGCATGAAGAAAAGAAAAAAAAAGCGCAGATAGGAAATTAGAAGTTTCAGTTATTGTTAAAGACAAAAGCTCACAATTTAATTGGATGTGTTCCATGGAGAAGAGAATTGTTTGTATAAAATGAAACGACTTGATTTTAGGTGTTAAGATTGGTCCTAACCTAACAATGAGTGCTTTGTTAAAACCACCACGAAAGCGAGCACTGCTTTAAAACACACCTGTCAGTGTTCTTTAGGACTGAACGGAGCCACGTTCCGGGTCGAGCACATGCTCTCCCGGCCCAATGCATCCCCACGAGTGCTTCTTAGCCTACAGGCGCCGAGAGCCGTGCAGGATCTCATTCGCCTGTGAGGCCTGAGGCTCAGCCGCTTGCACCTGCTGATTTCGGACCAGAGACTTGGACGAGGCTGAGATTCACCTGTGTGGGAAGCTCGCCAGTGCAGAGGTGCCATAGCGCGGAGGTGCCGCCAGCACGGGGACAGACTGTGTTTCCAAGCTGCAGGGAAAACCCTTCACGTGGAGAGCCACTGCTGGTCTGTTCACCCGCAGACTTTGCTCTTAAAAATTAGGCTACTTGGTAGTGAAAACTCAGGATCTTTTTGGCAGGAGGGAGGAGTGTGAGGTTCCACAGAGCAGAACACAGCCGCGTATGGGCCAGGGAGTGAAGACGGACAAAAAGGGCCGCATCTGTCCTGACCAGACGTGGAAATCCGTGCACGCCAGGTCCAAGACGGTGCAAGAACAGGTCTGGCACTCCCAACAGCAAGGGTGGGAACGGAAAGAGAAGCCGTGCGGCCGGCAATGCCCGCAGGAAGTGCTGTGGACTCCGCGTTGGCGCCCAGAGGGCACGGAGGAGGGAGCAAAAGCATGGTTCTGATGGCCTCTTGGCCTGCCAGAACCCCGCCCCAACAGGGCAGGCTGCTCCCGAAACTCCTCGTCGTGGCTGAAGGGTGGCTTGGAAGGACAGAATTAACCCCGGAGGACAGGCGGCTGAGGAGCAGGTGGGGCAGGTGGCTAAGCCTGCAGCAAGCGAGCGGCCTCCACCCTGGCTTTCAAGTCTGTGGCGCACTGTGGGCGGTGGGGAGCTGGGGACCTGCGGGGTGCACGTGCGACAGCCGTGTCCAGGGCACTTCAGTCATTTAGGAAACCAGACCCCCTCCCCTGACGGGTAGGAAGGGAGAAATTCAGTGAGTGAGTGTTTTTAAAAGGTCTCCGCAGTGCTAGTAGAGTTCAGATGTAAAACCGAACAGACAGCTCCAAATGGTTAGGACTATCACAAGGGGACCTTACATGGGGTACGCAGAACTGACATCCACTGAAATGAACTGGACTTAAGCTGCTGGCTCAGTCTCCGCCCCAGTGGGCACTGCTGTTCTGTCCACCTGGAGTGGTCCCACACCACCCTCTCCAGGGGCCCACTGGGCAGCAGCAGGGTGGCTGTTTCTTGGGAAGCTACCGGTTTTCCATACGCTTCCGAATCACAAAGACTAGAGCAAAAGTTTACATTAAACACTGTTTAGTCCTGAGTTGGGTGAAAGCCCACGAGGAGGGGCCGAGTTCGGGGGGACTCTGGTCCCTCCGTGGCGTGGCGTCATACGTGGCCTGCAGGCTTCTCTTCTTCCATCGCTTGGCTTTCGGTGCGTTTTTCGCCGGGGACCCCTTGCGACGTCTTCTTGCCCATTGCTTTACTGGCCTCTTCCTGAGGAAGAAGTCAGAGGTCAAGAGGGTTAGAGCCAAAGGAAGGGAGATGGGCTCTCACCAGGCCCAAGGCCAAAGTGCACAGCGGTGACCTGACAGGGCCGCCCCGTAGGGAGGTCAGGGCTGTGCTCCCCATGGCTACCCGGGGGCGGGGGGCGTGCTCTTCTTGGGCTAGCCGGCAACCCACCCTGGATGGGCTCGGTTCAATATCCGCCTGGAGCTCCCGACTCCAGCTTCCTGCGAATGCAGAACCTGGGAGGCAGCGGTGATGAGTCAAGGGATTGGGTCCCTGCTGCCCAGCTGGGAGACCCTGAACTGAGTTCCCAGCCCTGGCCCTTGTGGACAGCTAGGGAGTGAACTAGCAGATGGACGGGCGTGTGCACTAAGATGACAGAAATGTAAAAAGTAAGCTTATTGACGTGACTAGCCTGCCAACTGGGACCACTGCTGGGCACTTAAGTCCATGAGCCAGTGGGGGTTCCAGAGTGGAGGACGCACTCAGGGGAAGGGGCCCGAGGCCCCTGCAGACACCCATCTCCTGTCACGCTCGCCCGCCAGGGAAGAGGCATGGCAAGGCTCCTGTAACCCTTCCCCAAGTCTCCACAGGGAAGCAGTATCATTTGAGGGAAAAAAAAAAAAACCTGATGGGTTAATGACTTTGTAAACAGCATATGCTTTAGTGCATCTCCAGGGAAGGTGTGTCCTCTGCATGCTGTGTGGACTGCGCAGGGCCTCCCAACCGGTGTGGCGCCACCTCAGCCTCCGGCTGCAAACCAGCTTTGGGTCACCACGATGGAAGTGATCTTCCCTACTCCTGGGCCTCTCGCGTCGCTGTCTACCTGTCTCTGTCTCCTACCCTTAACCTTCCAGGGGCACCAATCGAAGGGGCGAGGCCTGTCCTGCACGTGCCCTGAGGCAGGCAGCGGGGCCTGCACGCACCTTGGCATCCTGCTCGGCAAACTTGGTGAACATGTTGGCGTAGATCCTGCGGTCCCGCTCGTTGTGCTCCTTGGCCTTGCGCTGGCAGGTGGAGATCTGCAGTCGTGCGGCCTTGTTCTGGGGGTTGACTTCCAGCACTTTCTCAAAGTCCCCTTTGGCTGACTCAAACTCATTCATGAGTAGCTGGGCCTCACCCCTCCTGTACAGGCCTTTCTCATTGGCACTGTCCAGTCCCAGGGCCTAGGAACAAAAACAAAAACAAAAACAAAACAAAACAAAACAAACAAACAAACAAAGCTGAAGGTAATCCTTCTCATTTGTAGGAATTTCAACAAGGAATTCTGTAGTTAAACAGCGTACTGAAGCTCTCTGGCCGAGGGAATTGGGAAAAGCAATTGGAAAAATGGGCTCAAGGGACCAGCGTTTTGGTGCAGTGGGTTAAAGCCCCAGCCTGCAGTGTCAGCTTCCCACATGGGCACTGGTTTGAGTCTCAGCTGCTGGACTGATCCGACTGCCTGCTTGGGAAAGCAATGGAGGATGGCCCAAGTCTTTGGGCCCCTGCACCCACATGGGAGACTTGGAAGAAGCTCCTGGCTTCGAATCAGCTCAGCTCTGGCTATTGTGGCCATTTGGGGAATGAGCCAGTGAATGGAAGATCTGTCTCTACCTCTCTCTGTAACTTTGTTTTCCAGTAAACAAAATAAATATCTATATTAAAAAAAGAAAAAATGGGCGCAAGATAACTGTATACTACTGATCAAAAAATACTACTGTAGTTACTTTCTGCATTGAATGCAATTTTTAGAAAATTCCCAAGCATATTTGGGGAAAAAAAGAAAACGAAAATAATATGAGAGGCCAGCGCTATGGCGTAGCAGGTAAAGCTGCCGCCTGCAGTGCCGGCCTCTCATGCCGCAGGTGCCAGTTTGAGTCTTGGCTGCTCCTCTTCCGATCCAGCTCCCTGATATGGGCTGAGATAGCAGTGGAAGATGCCCAGGTCCTTGGGCCCCTGCACCCGCGTAGGAGACCTGGAAGAAGCTCCTGGCTTCAGATCGGTGCAGCTCCGGCTGTGGCAGCCATTTGGGGAGTGAACCAGAGGATGGAAGAACTCTCTCTCTCTCTCTCTCTGCCTCTCTGTAACTCTTTCAAATAAATAAATAAATAAATAAATCTTCAAACAAACAAAACACGAGGGAGTTCTCCTCCCAGAGGAAAGATACAGAGTGGAAGGACTGAAACTGAAACCGCGGGATGCGGATGTGAACAGAAACCCTGAGGTGGGGACTGCGGATGTTGTGAACCCCGGGGAGAGGCTGAGCTCTGTGCAGAGCGGGGCCAGGCAGTGGCTGCCAGGGCAGGAAGTCACAGTTAAAATTCTGACCGCACATCATAAACAAGAATTAATTCTAGACCAACTATATTAACTTGTTCAAAAATAAAACTATAGAAATATAACAGAGTTAATTTTTTAAATTTAAATTTAAATTTTATTTGAAAGAGAGACATAGAGAGCAACAGAGACAAAGAGATTATCAACCTCCTGGTTCACTTCCCAAACACCCACAACAGCCAGGGCTAGGTCAGACAAAGCCAGGAGCTGGGAACTCAGTCCGGGTCTTCTATGTCGGAGGCAGGAACCCAAGTACTTGGGCCACCACCTGCTGCCTCCCAGGAGACTAGATTAGACGCAGAGTCGCCAGGGTTCACACCAGGCACCCTGACGGGGGATGTGGGTGTCCCAAGCAGTGACTTAACTACTGTGCCAAATGCCCATAGCAAGGTCATTTTTATAAATTAGAGTAGGGAAGACCTTTCCAACTAGAAAGGAAAAGGTAGATTTACTATGTAAATACTGAAACGTTCTCCGTGGAAAAGGTGTCATCCAGAAGGATAAACAAGGGAGAACGGGCTTCCTCTTGCGGGTGGAGGGCTGAAAGTGCTAGCAGAGCTGCTTCACACACTGGGAGGGGCAGGTAACCTGGTCATTTCAGAGGAGAAACACAACTACAACAGGAAGAAAAGATGTGGGGCTGGGACCTGGCCCAGGGATTAAGGAGCTCTGGCTCTGCTTCCAATTCAGCTTCCCGCTAATGCACATCCCGGGAGGCAGGAGATGATGGCTGAAGTGCCTGGGTCACTACCACCCATGCCTCAGTTCCTGGTTCCCAGCTACAGCCTGGCCCAGCCCCAGTTGTTGTGGGCATGTGAGTGAACCAAGAAGAAAAGATCTCTCTCTCTCTCACTCTCTCTCTCTCACGTTTTCAAATAAATAACAAAAAAATTTTTTTAAGAAAGAAAAGATGTGCAACTTTAATAGCAACTAAAAAATAAAAATGAATAAGAAGTTTTTGTTGCCATTAATATTGACAAAAAAGAAAAACTGAAATATTCAATGATAATATATATTAAAATTTTAAATGCTCATGTCTTTTGACCCAGCACTTCTACTTGGAGGAATTTATCCTATGAAAACAATACTATGGGGCTGGCTTTGTAGTGGGTAAAGCCATGGCCTGCAGTGCTGGCATCCCATGTGGGCGCCAGTTCGAGGTCTGGCTGCTCCACTTCCCATCCAGCTCTCTGCTATGGGCTGGGAAGGCAGTGGAAGATGGCCCAAGTCCTTGGGCCCCTGCACCCACGTGGGAAACCAAGAAGAGGCTCTTGGCTCCTGGCTTCGGATTGGCGCAGCTCCAGCCATTGTAGCCAATTGGGGAATGAACCAGTGGATGGAAGACCTCTCTTTCTCTCTCTCTGCCTCTCCTCTCTCTGTGTAACTCTGACCTTCAAATAAATAAATAAATCTTTAAATAAAAGAGAGAAAACAAAACCAATACCACGAGTATGCAGAGAGGAGGCTGTATGGCAATCTACCAAAGGGGACTGGCTAAGTAAACCATGAAAACTGCATACAATCTGTCAGACCTAGACAACGAGGGACAGCTGTCTGATGGACCGGTCAGATGCAGACAGATATTCTTCTTCTTTTTGCTTTTAATAAAACTGTATCAAAATCTATATATATTGGAGCCAGTGCTGTGGTGTAGTGGGCTAAGCCTCTGCCTGTGGTGCCAGCATCCCATATGGGTGCTGGTTCATGTCCCAGCTGCTCCTCTTCTGATCCTGCTCTCTGCTATGGCCTGGGAAAGCGGTAGAAGATGGCCCAAGTCCTTGGACCCCTGCACCCACATGGAAGACTGGGAAGAAGCTCATGACTCCTGGCTTCGTTTTGGCCCAGCTCCGGCCATTGTGGCCATTTGGGGAGTGAACCAGTGGATGGAAGACTCTCTCTCTCTCTCTCTCTTTCTCTCTCTGTAACTCTACCTCCCAAATAAACAAACACATCTTTAAATAAAAAATGTAATTAACTGTTGTTAACATCCCTTTCTCAGGCAAAAATTTAGTGTGATATAATAGGAAACACTGACTCACAAAACTCAAAAATGACTTCATGAAGAATTACAAAATAGTTGCCTTTTGTTCTTCTTGACCTTTTATTTGTCTCTTCAGAATGCATATACTCGTTAGTTCTTACCTACATGCACACTGCCTACTCTAAGACCGCATACTCATAGCAGTTATTGGCATCGGCTGGATAAAAACACCTGAACAGCACACATGATGAACCACTGTTATGAAGCACCTCCTAAAAGTCCTCCAAGGCCAGAAGCACCCTTAACACTGCAAACGCAAAAACGGAGGATGCTGATGTTCTGCGTCTTCCACATGACTTATGTGCATTCTTAATCAGTGGATAAGCAGGATTATGCTAGAAACTAGCTTGTATATATTCTGTACAGGAGAGCTGCAGCTGGTATGTGAAAGAGGTGGGCGTCTGGCCCAGCGGCTAAGACACTGGTTGAGATGCCCCTGTCCCACACCGCAGTGCCTGGGCTTGCTACCCAGCTCTGGTTCCTGACGTCAGCTTCCTGCTAATGTAGAGCCCGGGAGGCAATGTGATGGCTCAAGCACTTGGGTCCCTGCCACCCACGTGGAAGACCTGGGTTCCTGCCTCCCAGCTTCACCTCTGGCCCAGCCCTGGCTGATGTGGCATTTGAGGAGTGAACAACAGATATGAATTCTTTCTCACTGGGTCTCAAAAAACAAAACAAAACAAAGTCCTGAAAAAAATTTTTTTTGACAGGCAGAGTGGACAGTGAGAGAGAGAGAGAAAGGTCTTCCTTTGCCGTTGGTTCACCCTCCAATGGCCACCGTGGCCAGCACGCTGAGGCCGGCGTACCGCGTAGATCCGAAGCCAGGAGCCAGGTGCTTCTCCTGGTCTCCCATGGGGTGCAGGGCCCAAGCACCTGGGCCATCCTCCACTGCACTCCCTGGCCACAGCAGAGAGCTGGCCTGGAAGAGGGACAACCGGGAAAGAATCTGGCGCCCCGACAGGGACTAGAATCCCGTGTGCCGGCGCTGCAAGGTGGAGGATTAGCCTAGTGAGCCGCGGCACCGGCCAAGTCCTGAAAATTTTAAGTTAAATCTGCTCTTCTTAAACTGAAACTGAGGTGTTATATGTTTAATTTGATAAATATTTATTTGTTTGAAAGGCAGAGAGATAGAGATTTTCTATTCGCTAGTTTACTTCCCAAATGCCTGCAACAGCGGGGGCTGGGCAAGGCTGAAGCCTGAAGTTAGGAACTCCATCTGGGTCTCCCACGCGGGTGGTGGTGACCCAAGCACTTGGACCATCATCTGCTGCTTTCCCAGGTCCATTAACAGGAAGCTGGACCAGAAGCAGAGCACCTGGGACCCAAAGTGGCACTCGACATGGGACGTTGGTGTCCCACATCTGCACCTTTATCAAAACTTTTATTCATAATGAATTAAGATAATTTAGGTACCAGCAAAGTCTGCACTAAGAATCGTCCTGAATTTCCCAATTGATACGGAGAAATAAACAATCCCAAACAAACAAACGAAGCAAAATGAGAAACTTTCCAACCTTTGGCTGAGAAGTGGGGTGACACTCCTGAAAGACGCTCGAGGTCTAAAGTGCACCTCTCCTCTGCTTCTTACCTTATCGCAACATTCAACAGCTTTGGCGTACTCTCGGAGCTTCAGGTAGCACATGGCCAGATTCAGAAAGGCGGCGAGCAGAAACGACTCCGAAGCTTTCGATTCCTTTTCTGATAAGCCATACTCCATCTCTAGCCAGGACACTATCTTCCCATACTGAATCACCGCCTGCATGTACTTGCCTCCCTAGGAGAGAGAAGCTGTTCAGTACTTGCTGCGCTTACACGCTGAACAGAAGTCGCATAAGCACAGTCCTGCCTTGGAAAACCAAGGCCTCCGATCAAAACCACCCCTTGTGTGAACCTGGAATGCGCATTTCTTCCTGCCCTTTCCCACCCCCTTGGAAGGCCCAATAGCCCAGGAGCCGGTGCAGGACTTGCTCAGGCACTGCCCAGCGCCGGTCCTCAGTGGCCGGCAGGTGGGCACCAGGCTCTGGGCTCCCAGCTTTGGTGCTAATGTGCATTAGCCTTTGCAGAGGAGAGCGAGCACTTTGGAGCGGAGGTCACTTCTCTGTCTTCACCTGACTTTAAGCATTGCATAGTGAACACCAGATTCTGACACGTTCCCATCCCAAACACAGCAACTCTCAGTTCTCAAAATCGTGTCAGGTGCAAATACTCAGCTCTGTCATTTGTAGAGCAGAAGCGTCTCCAGACAGCACACATACAGGGGGTGTGGCTGGGCCTGCAAGCATTTCACTTCCGGAAACAGGCCATGGAGGTTCTAAACAAGAAACTCAGGAGGCAGAGCCGATGTGTTTACTTTCATCGTGAGATGAATCAAAGTGGCAGTTGATAAACACACAAACTGGGAGGACAGGCGAGGGCTCCCGTTTCAGGAGGTGACTGTCAGCTCTCAAACACAGATGACACACCTGCCCGGATGGCAGGAGAGCAGCCCCACCCGTCACGTCAGGACGCTAACGCCTGTGTTTAGGTGATGAACACTGAACCAGCACGCTTCCAGTACAGCCGAGCAGTGAACGCACCTAACCACGCGGCCGTCTCCCCACACAAGGCAGTCCTCACCCAGGGACGGACAGGAAATGCACAGAGCGGGTCTAGAATACTCCTGTCGCAAAGGACACGAGCTGTGCCTGCAGAAAGGAAACCCTGATGCTGCTTTCTGGTGATGAGACGTGCAGACCTGTTCCAAGCAGAGGGCCTGGGTCTGAGCGGTCACTTGGTTAGGAGGGTAAGAGTCTCGCAGCTCATCAGCTTTGCTGCAGGAAGACAAGAGGAGGGCAGGCACGCCATCCGTCGATGATCCTGTCTCAGAAATTCGTGACGTAGATCATCTGTAAGAACGTGAAACCGGGGGCTGCCGTGGTGGTGCCGCAGGTGAAGCTGCCACATGCAGTGCCGGCACCCCACACTGGAGCGCTGGTTCGAGTCCTGGCTGCTCCATTTCCAATCCAGTTTCCTACTAACACACCTGGGAATGCAGTGGGTGATGGCCCAAGTGCTTGGTCCCCTGCCACCTACATGGAACACCAGGACAGAGCTCCTGGCTTTGGGCTGGCCCAGACCTGGTATTGAGGCCATGTGGGGAGTGATCCAGCAGACAAAAGATCTCTCTCTTTCCCTCCCCCTATCTGCCTTTCAATAAACCAATTTTAAATAAAATATATAAAACCAGACCCTTTCATTATAAATGCTGAAGTTCTTGAGGAAAGTTTATTTACTATGGATGAACTGTATCTGCCACTCCAAGTTCACATGTTGAAGCTCTAACTCACAGTGTGATGGAATTTGGAGGTGGGGCTTTTGGGTAGTAATTAAGTTATTTTAAATTTTTATTTACTTATTTGAAAAGCAGAGAGAGAGAGAGAGAGACAGACAGACAGACAGATATCTCCTATCCAATGGCTCACTCCCCAAGTGCCTGCAACAACTGGTGCTGGGCCAGAGGTGAATCTGGGATCCAGGAACTCAGTCCCAGTCGCCCACGTGAGTGACATGTACCCAAGTCCTTCAGCCATCACCTGCCGCCTCCCAGGGTGCTCATTAGCAGGGAGCTAGATTAGGAGCAGAGATGGGACTGGAAACCAGGCAATCTGATACAGGATGAGGGTGTCTGAAGCAGCATCTCCACTGCCATGCTAAACACTGGCTCCAGTGATTAGGTGTAGATGAGCATCCCCCTCAGAGGGATTAAGGTGTTTTTTGGATTAATGTTCTTATAAGAAGAGACAACAGAGAACTTACTTCTTGTCTTTTCACCTACAAGTACCCAAAGACAGGCCACGTTAAGGACAGAGCAGAAGGGGGCCCTCACCAGATACTGACTGTGCTGGCTCATTTTTTTCCCCCTAAAGTTTTTTTTTTTTTTGGGGGGGGGGGACAGGCAGAGTTAGACAGTGAGAGAGAGAGAGAAAGGTCTTCCTTTTGCCGTTCGTTCACCCTCCAATGGCCACCACGGCCAGTGCATCATGCTGATCCGAAGCCAGGAGCCAGGTGCTTCTCCTGGTCTCCCATGTGGGTGCAAGGCCCAAGGACCTGGGCCATCCTCCACTGCCATCCCGGGCCACAGCAGAGAGCTGGCCTGGAAGAGGGGCAACCGGGACAGCATCTGGCGCCCTGACCGGCACTAGAACCCTGGGGTGCCGGAGCCACAGGCGGAGGATTAGCCTATTGAGCTGCGGCACCGGTCCCCCTAAAGGTTTTACTAATTTACTTGAAAGGCAGAGCTACAGACAGAGGGAGACAGAGAGAGAGTTCTTCCATTCGTTGGTTCACTCCCCAAATGGCTGCAATGGCTGGAGCTGAGCTGATCGGAAGGCAGGACCCAGGAGTTTCTTCCAGGATTCCCACACGGGCGACAGGGTCCCAAGCACTTGGACCATCTTCCGCTGCTTTCCCCAGGCCAGTATCAGGGAGCTGGATCAGAAGTGGAGCAGCTGGGACTCAAACCGGCTTTACCCGCTACAGCACAACACCAGCCCCTAAGCTGGCTCCTTGATCTTGGACTTCCAGTCTGAAGAACTGTGAGGAGTAGATTCCTGATATTTAAGCCACCCTGTCTATGGCATTTGGTTATAGTAGCTGAACACATTGAGCTAATACTTGTGTTTTGTCATAGCCTTAGACCTACCTCTCATTCTTTTTATAGTGCCCAAAACAGAAGAATAAAATCCTCCCCAGCTTCAGGGGCTAGCATTTTCTTCTTGCCACTCCCTCTTCTCTCCCTGGATCATAAGCTCTCTGAAGCTGAGCAATATGTCTCTCCTTTCTGCTATAGGCATGACTCAGCACAAAGAATGAGTAAACACTAAAGCCCCAGGACCACAGCTATGGGATTAAAACTTCTGTCGCTGAGAATAAAAACGTAGGGGCAGGTAGAAATGAAAGGTGCTGGCTGGCATGTCGCCTGCCAGGTCTTGTGTCTTGCTCTCGCCCTCAATGGGCTTTTCTGAGCCTCTCTCAATATAGTGTTCCAGGGACGGGAAACCAGCGCTAGTGAGGAAAGAGGCCGAGGGCTCACCACTTACCTCTTCTGGAAGAGCTGGCAAAGAAACTGTAACAGATTTAACAGTGCCTCTGCATTTAGAGAGCATTTGGGTTTTTAAAGAGCTCTTTCACTTATCAAAAATTTACCTGCTATTAAGGGGGTTTTTCAGTATCCTTCCCAAGTTACAGAGAGCACAGTGCTCAGCTGCGGGCGAGTTTGCACTCCCCGAAGGGCAGTCGTCACACCTGGGTGGTGGGCAAGGCTGCTGGCATCCAGCGGGTCGAGACCAGCGCGGCTGCCAAACAGCCTAAGCATCCGGGACAGCCCCATGACAGAGGGTTACCTGGCCCTAAAGGTCAGTAATGTCAAGGTTGAACATCCTGCACTGAAAGAAAGAAGAAAAAACTAGAGGGAGTGAGTTCTGTTTATGAGTTTTTCTTAACCCCAGTTCCTAGAGTCATAGATGACTTGTTTCTAAACTGCATTACTGCTAGCCTGGATCAAACCAGGACAACTGGTTTGTCTGAAAACGGTTGGCTGGCAGAATCAACACGGTTAAGCAGCTTGCTTTAGAAACGCTTTCTTCCGAGAGGAGCACAAGGGGGCGCACCAACCCCACATCACCAGAGTCCTCAGGCTCCTCAACCTCCAGCCAAGTCAGAGAAGCCCAGCACTAACCAGGTGTGACAGCTAATGCTTTTTCTCGTCCTGCAGATCCTGTCAGCTCCAAGGGCAAAAATCAATGTCTGTTTAACCGGCTTGCACAATGCCTGGCATGGTATCATGCTGTTACTTGCACTTAATTATTCTCCGAATAATTCTCCGAATAATTAAATGGAAGAGAGTCCTCTAGTATTTTTCTTTGCAGTGTTCAGAGGTTGACAAGAAGACTTTGCAGGCTGTACAGCACAAGCATTCCCATTTAAAAGCTGAGCACCTTCAGTCTTACCAGAGAGAGAGACTTGCCCGTTAGATATAAACCAAGGTGACAGGTCAGGGGAGAGGGAACTCCGCTGTGCAAATGGCATGAACTATAGATTTTTCAGTCTGGCCCATCTCTGTTCTCACCCACACATCTGGACTCTGTGCGTGTATACAACGTGCCAGGTCAAATACCCTGGAAAGATGAGGCCCAGGAGGGCAGTGTGGCAGATTTGAACCTGCCTTGAGGTTGAAGAGAGAAGGGAATGTGCACAGGAAGCTATCTACCAACCAACTTGAAGTCTTACAGTAAAGGCTAGGATCTTTTACCTATAATTAGGAAGGTGCCTCCAGGGAAGTTTTCAGTGGTACAAAATGTTCAGAGACATTCTGGGAGAAAAGTCTTAGGTCAGTGGTTTTGAACCTTTCATTAATTTTTCCCCAGTGGACTAATGTTTTGAAAGACTTCGTCTATCAAATTGCATGTTAAAAATAATTTGTTCCATATGTGTGCATGCCGATCCAGCGGTAACTTTAGGAAGGCTCACGACGTTAAGAAATGCACAAACCACGGTTGCAGTTGTGACGCTATTAAGCACCAACGTTAAGTCACGTACAGACACCTAAGCACTGCTTTCTGCTGTGGACTGCTCCCTGGGGCTCCCAGGACACAGCCACACAGCTTTAGGACACATGGGCTGGTGATACTACTTTGTTACCAGTAATATTCTCTGGACCATCAGCAGCCAATTAGAGCTTCTGGTTAGATGAGTTGTTTTATTATCCTGAGCTGATAAAATTTTAGTCAAATGCCGATAACCTCAAACCTCCCAAACAGATACAGTTCCATCTAGAAGTTTTGGGAAACATAAATTATGGTTATGCATCACTTATTGGTGAGGAGGTGCTTTGAGAAATGTGCTGTTGGTTAATTTTATCCTGTGCGAATTCTTCCAGGAACCTGCATGGTAGAGCCTATCACACATCCAGATGATATGGTGTGTCCACGCAGCTCCTAGGCTGCAAACCTGACAGCCAGTTTCTGCACTCCTGGGAACTGTAACACAATGTAAGTCTTTGTGCTTCTATGTATATCTAAGCATAGAAAAACCACGGTGAAAATACTGCCTACAAGGTAAACGGTGCACCTGCCCAGGGCAGTTTACAGGACTGGAAGTGGCTCAGGGGAGTGAGTGAGCGATTGTGAAGGCCAAGGACATTGCTGTTCACAGAGGCAGACGTTACACACATTGGACACTCATGCTGCACTAAACTTGTAAGAATATTTTTCTTTCTTCAATAATAAATTAACCTTAGCTGACTGTAGCTTTTTTACTTTATAAACTTGAAAAAATTTAAAAATATTTTGACTCTTTTGTAATAACATTTTGGTTAAAATCCAAACACACAGGGTAGCAGTATGAAACTATTTTTTCTTTATATCCTTACTCTATAAGCTTTTTCGATTTTTTTGTTATAACCTGACACAGACACACACAGTAGTGTAGGCCTGCACAGGGTCAGGACTGTAACTTCCTCATCTTGTATCATCAACTTCCACGTGGAGCTGCCGTCTCTTCCTGAGAGACCTGCTGAGGCTGTTCTATGTAAACTTTTATTTTTTTATAAGTTGAAGGTGTATATGCTAAAACAATGATAAAAGTATAGCACAGTAGATACATGAGCCAGCAACACAATTATTTATTTTCACTAAAAGCACTCTCCCATGGCAGTAGCACAGTGGGCTGGCATCACAGTATGGGAAAAGTATTGCACTGTAACTTTAAAATGGTCACAGTCACTAGGAATTGTTCGGCTGCATTAGAACTGCTGGCACCAGGGCTGTGTATGGGGCCCTTCACCAATGGTAACTGCTATACGGTACACGGCTCCAGAAACACAGGAGACAGTCGGGACCTAAGGTCTTACGGAATTTGATGGAAACTTTCTTTTTTATTGTAATGTATTGTGCATTTGAGTATACAAATAACCCATCTGGAATGTTACTTGAATAGTTTAGAAGTATCTATTTCTTTTAGAATTTTTTTTTAAAAAAAAAAAACAAGTCTTGCTCTCATGAGTTTTGAAATTTAAGAGAAATTTAGAGCTGGAAAGAAACTTGGGGATCATCTAGTCTAATTCTTTCACTTTTGACATGAAAATAAAACCTCTTGGGACCCTTTTAACTGACCTTAAATCATCTAAATAGCAATAGAGCCAGTTTTCCAAAATTCCCCACGGTTTCTGGTAATCCATGCATTATTTCAGCATATTTAACAATTATATAGAAGCAAATATGAATATATAAATAATTCTATATTCTTTAAACCTATAGGTTTAATTAAATTAAAATGTCTGACTACAACCCACAGTAAGAAACGTTTTAAACTGCAGCCCAGTACCCACTCATACTCAATAAATGAAAGTTTTATGAAACAAAATTTATTACACATTTCACCAAATTGATTTTATGTCCTGATAGGGGGGTTCAGCTCAAAGCATGAAAAACAGAACCACACACTTTGCTCTGTCCATGCCGATTTCGCACTGATTGTACATTTCACCTACTTCTCTCTCCTTTGGCTTCACACTGCCTCCACGCCCTACAGGACAAGGTTGTGAACTGCACAGCGTCTTTCAGAGCAGAAGTTCCACAAAGACACCCTGAGGTCTATTTGTGCATCACTGCCTTGCATGGCTGAAAACCGGCATCTCATTGCTGTTCATGGCTCTCAGGGGCAAGAATAGAAAGAAGCCTTGACAAAATTCCCATTCACTGCCTGATCCTCATCACTCAGTCCACTCTGCTGGACAGGGAGAACGTATAAAAGCATACATTTTGGCCGGCGCCGAGGCTCAATAGGCTGATCTTCCGCCTGGGGCGCCGGCACACAGGGTTCTAGTCCCGGTCGGGGTGCCGGATTCTGTCCTGGTTGCCCCTCTTTCCAGTCCAGCTCTCTGCTGTGGCCCGGGATGGCAGTGGAGGATGGCCCAAGTGCTTGGGCCCTGCACCCACATGGGAGACCAGGAGAAGCACCTGGCTCCTGGCTTTGGATCAGCGTGGTGCGCCGGCCGTGGCGGCCATTGGAGGGTGAACCAACGGCAAAAGGAAGACCTTTCTGTCTCTCTCTCTCACTGTCCACTCTGCCTGTCAACAAAACAAAACAAAACAAAACAAAAAACAAACAAACAAAAGTATACATTTCGGGGTGGAGAAGCACTGGGTAGGGCACTCTAGTCAGAATCACATAAAACAATCTTTCCTTTTCCTCGTATGTAGGGGTTTAAGATCTATGTGACAAAGCATCACATTCCTACACACTGCAAGAATGTGCTGCAGGGTGGGCCTATAACACATTGCTTGCGCCATCCACAACCTGTCCTGGGGCGCCTGGCTTGAGTCCTGACTACTCTACACCCTGGGAGGCAACAGGTGATAGCGCAAGTACTTGTGTCCCTGTCACTCACAGGGGAAACTGAGATCAAGCTCCTTACTCCTAGCTTCAGTCTGACCCAGCCCTGGTGGTTGTGGGCATTTGGGGAATGAACCAGCAGACTCACTGTCTGTCTTTTAAATAAAATGATAATAAAGACAAAAGAAACACCTTTTAAAATATATTCATTTGAGAAGGAGAGCGAAACAGAGAAAGTGAGTGAGTGCTCCCCCATCCACTGGTTCCTTCCCCAAATGCCTACCATGGCTGGGGCTGGGCCAGGCTTGGAGCCAGGAACAGGAAACACAACCCAGGTCCCCCACAGGGGTGGCAGGAACCCAGTCACTTGAGCCATCACTACTGCCCCCCAGCATCTGCATTAGGGGGAAGTCAGGAGTCAGGAACTGGAGCTAGGACTTAAATCCAGGCACGCCCATGTGTGACACAGGCGTCTTAACTGTTTAGGCTAAACATCCACTCTGAGAAAGGGCTCGTGAGAAGAACTGATGATGAGTATCGTTCAGGAACCTCTGAAAATGCCTTAGAAAAGCAAGTGTGCATGGATTGTCTTGGCCGTTAGAGTCAAGTCGGCTTCTTTGGAAATCTGTGCATGTTCTCTGGCTTTTGTTACGTGCCCTAGTATCACTGAGACAACGGAAAGGACAATGATGTGAAACTTACCTACGGGTGAGTTCTATTTCTTGATAACAATTACCCTATCATTCTTCTTTCATTCCACACACACTTGTTGAGTGAAATCTATGTTCCCAACCATGATGCTCTAGGCCTTGAGCCATGCAGTGGAAGGTGGGAGGTTAGAATCTAGCGGAGAGCGTGTAAAACCGTGTTTGTATTCTCCTTTTCACATTAATTCTTTTTAATTTTTTGTAATAGTGAAAATGACAGACTTGTAAAACCTCAGGCTTCCTGTTAAAAGAAGGGTGCTGATAGAATTCAGAGCAGGGAATTATCAGCACAATTACTGACACTTCAGGGGACTTCTTTGCGATGGACGGGGTTATACAAGGGCTCACACACCTTGAAGTACACAGTTCCCTTCTCTTTGACAATGGCAGCCTGCTCCAACTTTTCTTTGGTATCCATCTCCCAGGATTCTTTGGCCTGCGTGTAAATTCGGGACAATGGTTAGATGAACACAGAAGGAAAAGCATCACGTGATGCCAACAGAACAAACAGCAGCGACTTCTAGAGGGCTGGCTGAGACTCCCAGGGCCGCTGCCAGGTGCTGCTCTGCCCGTGCAGGACGCACTTTGCTGACCCATGTCGCCCCGGGGGTGGAGCAGGCAGAATCACAGTGAGGAACATGAACTGCTGAGCACAGCTGAAGAGTGTGTCTTTAGAACTACAGTGAGGCCACCCCGGGAAAGCCGGGGTCCCCCGTGGCAGACCTGCAGGCCTCGCCTCGAAGCTGCTCTCACTCCACAAAGCTGTTTCTCTCAAGCCTCAGTTTTCAACTCTAATATGAGAACACTACGATAGTCGGTCATGATGGTTTAGTCCTGTAGGGGATTCCAAATTCTAGGTCGTGTCACCGTCTCCTCACTGAGACCACCAGGTATACTAAAGCCTTGAAGCTGTAGTGACTTGTGGGTGTGTACTTGGGGGATTTCAAGGAAACACCACCGGGAGGGAAAAGCTCATGCAAAAATATCACTTCAGGGTTGTGGATAAGTGACGTCATCATCTGCTCGTGTATATCATGTGTATTATTATTCGCCACCATCACAGATACAGTCCAGAAACAACCGCACTGCCCACGTGAACGGCTGCATTTAAAGGATCATAAAAGCCAACAGAGCAATCTGGAGTCCTTAGGAAAAGTGACAAGGGGCATGGTTGGTGCTAGCTACAGCACACACATCACCAAGTTTAAGACGGTAGCTGTGAAATTTTCTCTGTTCCATAATCAGCATGTGTTCTTGGTGTCACAGCTCTCCCACTCCAGCTTTTCCTGGATGAATGATGGGAAGGATACTAGCCTAGATCCATGTTGCTTCCTAACAATTTAGCTTAATTATTTAAAAACCTAGTGAGCAGGGGCCCTTTGCAGTTTTTATAGTGGCTTCAACCTTTACGGAGTATAAATGTATTCTTAGTCCTACAAGGCAGAGAACTCAATCACACTGCCCCAAACACTATCCCACCCTTCGCTTGGTTTCACACACCCCATCAAGTGGTGGTGACTGAGCACAGCTCGCTGGAGCAATCCCCAGGGAGAATCTGCCAAATAAGCGGTGCCCACTGGGCCACGGGAGGGAAGGGGTTACTCTGTGCACTGTGCAGAGCTCGGGTCTGAGCGACTGCACGCTACAGGGCCTTCAGCACAGGGCAGACAGCAGGACGGCTGGGCGTGGCAGGAGCATGTGTTTATTTGGGGGAACAGGAAGCAGGGGGGTACAGTGAGGAACATCCCTGGGGGAGGGAATCCCAAAGTGTCCTCCCCTCACTTTCTTAGCCCTGGTGTTATGGCCCCAGGACAAGAGTTTCCTTTCTAATAAAACATACAAGGCCACAGCTGCAGTGACAGCTTAATGTCCAGAACACGGAGGCAGCGCTGCGCAGGAATAAACAAGGAACCCAAAAGGCTGCCCTCGAGTGCAGCTATGGTGTGCTGGCGGCGGCAGCTGGGACGGCCGCGAGGCTCGCTCTGGCACATGCTACGTGTCTGTCCAGGCAATCTGCTGTTGGCAGCCTGCGGCAGGGGGGTGGGGTGGGGGGAGATGGAAATATGTTCAAGGGGGTTTCTGGAGCCCAGGGCAGTGCACAAATTCTCTCTCTTCTCCACTTGGACAGGTATAAAAAGAGCCATAACTAACAGGCTTCTTTCCTAAGTCCCTGGTCACACAGCCTGGTGGCCCTGAGGCCCTGCAACTGGGATTGTAACTGGGAGTTGCAGTGCAGGCCTCTTCGTGACTCCTGTGAAGGTACAGTCCGTTCAGCGCTGGAGAGCTGCGCCCCACTCCCCCAAGGAACTGCTTGGCAGAACGTGAACCTTTTTGTCCTCAACCCAGGAAAAAAGTACAAAAAGAACAAGTCTAGGAACAAATAAGGGAACAAGTCTTGGATTCTACCCAAAAAACGTTAAGAAAAAAAAAAAAAAGGCTGACACATAGGAACAAAATAACAACACTGAGCTCCCTGGGTTGTATATCAGCTGTGCTATGTCAGCTGGCCCGGACTCCAGTGGCAGCATTGGAGCCAAGGCACAAACTGGATCATGAAAAGTACAATACAGAAACGAACACCGTCTATCTACACCACCCGTAAGATACTGATTAGAGGAAGTGGGTGGATGGAGAAGGAATCTACCACAATTGCAGAGAAGTTGGTATTTTCTCACCTTTTCGAAGCTCTTAAGTGTAACTTCATATATAAGCTCAGCATTAGGTTCAATGCCAAATTTAGGCTTCCCTGCCTCTCCAAAACCATATCTGAAATGGAGAGTAAAAAATAAAACTTTAAAAGAATTGGTGTATTTCCAGGCACTTCCTTCGGTATTTTGAGGCATCATATTAGCATATAGCTATCGTTTGCAAGCTACACACATGAGAGACCCTGAAGACGAACCAGATGTTGATCAGGAGATCCGGTGCCAAGGATTGCTGCGGCGGTTTTCTCAGAAACCAGGCTTGATTTAGTTCCTTCTCTCCTGCAGTCACGTGTCATGCAACACCTGTCCTCTGCCAGACAGCTCACTTAATGTGATTTTAAATGTCTCTGTCCTCTTCCCGGCTCCATTTTATATCTAGTTCTTTTTATAAAACGGCTATCATTTGGCTATTAGCAGTGTGCCCCTAAGCTTTATCAGCAGGAAGGACAGAGAAGACACAGCCATTGTAATTTTTGTGGGATTTGTCAGAGGTGTTTTTAATAAGCTTTTACCTGTAGCGTGCTATCATTTTCTGCTAGCATCGCTTCTGGTCACAAAAACGGGGGAAAGGCTAACACATCAGGAAAGAAATACATCCTCAGAGTATTTCTTTAAGATTTTCAAAAAGCACATTAGAAATCACCAAGAATATAAGAAATATCAAATCACAAATAGCCCAAGCAAGCTCCAACCCCTCATCAACAGAACAACTCTTACAGCTTTGTAGCTCTCATGTTGTACAATGCGAAAACTTACTGGGAACCTGTGTGGCTAAGGATCACTGGAGATCTTCAACAAATTAAAACACACATCTACTAGGCTGGAAGCTCCAGCGGAGCTGCCGGTCTGGTTCAGTGGATTCCCAGCACTCAGAACAATGCCCACCGCACTAGTCAAGTGTTCCCTGGGAAACACTTTCTTAGAGCTGCTGCAAGCCACGCCACCCCCTGACTCGTGAAATGGTGTCACAGAAAACTTCGGAGGCCTAGACTTCCGGGTTCCGTGGTGGAAGATGTCAGCCCCAGGTCCATGCTCACACCGCACATCTTCTCTGGGGCAAGGGGCCCAGGGTAGCTTGCATTGCTTTCTTTCTTCACCCTTTGCCTGGATTTTCAGGAAACAATGCTTACTCACTCACCTCCACTGTTACACAAGAACATGGAAGTTGTAGCCAGAGGGAGGCATAGAGATACAGTGAGGGCTGGTAGGACTGGGGTGCGGTGGTTTTAACAGCAGGGCAAAGGGTATCTTCAGCAAAGAAACAAAAAGCATAACTACCAGTGGCTAGATTTGGGAAGTGGTGCCTGGTTTGCTACTTTGAGCTCTTAGATCTGTGTGTCTCTTATTTCATTTCTGCCATCTGGGAGATAAACAGAAGCCCTTACCTGCTGGAAACCAGGCAGGGAGGTGAGTCCTTACCAAGCCCGTGTTTACTGAAAGTGTGTTTCACCTGGAGTCCGGGCGGGCAGGCACAAACGCAGCCCACGGTCTGGCACTTGCTGTGCACCAGAGCTTTCAACTGGGGTTGACATCCGGCAGTGTTCAGAGACATTTCAGGAGGGTGCTACTGTTATCTAGTGGACAGAGGCCAGGAACACGGCTGAACACCCTACAATGCCCAAGACACCCCTACAACCGAGATTTATCTGGCCCCAAATAGCAATAATGCCGAAGATGGGAAACCCTGCTTCTGAGGAACTCCCAGATAGAGTCTCCATGGCCAGGGGTGGCGTGTGCATGTCGGGGAGAAAGTGTGCATGTCGGGGAGCGGGGGACACCAAGGCTCCCTGTGTGTTATCACTGACAGTGCAGAAGACTAAGGTGTCACTCCCACAACCCCTCCTGGGCCACGGTGAGGCGATGCTGTCAGGACAAGCGTGCAGCACACCATTCTGCGGAGGCATGTGCTCACCCCAGACTGTTCTGGGAGAATCTATGCTGGCTTCCGTCCTATACAGAAAGTCGTCTGACTCATTCTGGATGAGCCTGGACAAAGACAGAGCCATGGCAGACAGTGCATCAGACTGGAAAATAAAACACCACAAACGGAATTCAAAGACTTAACCAGAAGACAAGCTGAGCTACAGTGAGAGAAGGAGTTCAGTATTCATGCCCT
Source organism: Oryctolagus cuniculus (assembly GCF_051225735.1). NCBI lineage: Eukaryota > Metazoa > Chordata > Mammalia > Lagomorpha > Leporidae > Oryctolagus > Oryctolagus cuniculus. The sequence goes on along the minus strand of NC_142871.1, from coordinate 133,756,995 downwards.
TGAATTAACAGCTGTCTCTTGAGAGTAGAGATACAAGTAACCACTACTAATGACTAGTAAGCTTTTATGTACATAAAGAAGCACTTGTACTATAAGTTCTTAACCAACTGCTCCCATTTTACAGATGAAGAAACTGAGGCTCAGAGAGAAGAGCTTTCTGAGAAAACAAAAAGGCAGTGGCAGAGCCAGGATTTAAATTCAGACTCCATGTGTCTCAAGAAAACTGTTTAGTTTTTTGACCCATACAGGCTCATAATTAGACACTATGGCTCTTGGAAGCCTGTGTTTTTTGCCTGGGGTTGGTGCAGGACAGAAACATAAGGAAAGGGAGGCAAACGAAGAAAGGAAGAACTATCTGCATTTTACCTAAAATGAAAAAAAAATTAATCAATCCACAGTATTCAAAACAATAGTAAAAAGGGAAGCTACTGTCCCAATAAGCAGAGAGAAAAATTTATGGATTTCTTATTATGAGAACATTCTGCCAAGAAGTCTATCAGAGTCAAAGAGAAGGAATGCTTTGGAAATTCTGTGGAGAATGAAATGCAGATGATGCTAAGAACATATGTTTCCAACAGCCGTGTTTATAGCAACATGCAGATGCAATGTTCTGTGGTACGGGGGAATCTGAGTAGAACAAGTAAATTCATAGCATGCACTCAAAACACACTTGTTTTGTAGGGATTTTGTACGTACACCCAGAGTGTTGTGCAATGCATGTGCAGTCTCATATTGCCCAGAACACACTTTACGTGACTCCTCAACACAGAGATACCTTGCACAGAAAATAACATGTTCCTTTCTAACTACGCTAAATTGTATCCCTACAGCATATGAAAAAATTTTACATCTAGGAATTTATGAAAACTCATCGGCTATTTTTATTCCTGAAAAGATCTGAAAAACTACCATATGTTAACACAGAATTTGCTTTTTCTTGTGGCCAGAGGGTGAAACGGAAGAGAAAGCCAGACAACAGCAACGACGGCTGATGTTCTGAGGGCCCGTGTGTGCCAGGCACTTTGCTAAGTGCTTCCTGGGCATGATTTCATTTAGTCTCCCACGGCTTTGTGAGGTGGACACTGCTATCCCAGCTAGAGGGGAAGCGCAGGCACAGGGGAACCACAGGGCTTGCTCGAAAGCACACAGCTGGTAAGCTGCAGAGCAGCGCTGACCACTACCGAGAGTCTAACAGTGAACGGTTTAAACTCACCAGCAACTATTTGCATTAATACATGTGAAGATAATTTGTGTTTCTCTCTGACATTAAACTTGAGACATCTGCCCCCACAACTGCCATCTCAGGTTAAAAAAAAAAATCTAATGAACGGGGGCTGGTGCTGTGGCACAGTGGGTTAACGCCAGCATCCCATATGGGCGCCGGTTCAAGACCCAGCTGCTCCACTTTCCATCCAGCTCTCTGCTATGGCCTGGGAAAGCAGTAGATGATGGCCCAAGTCCTTGGGCCCCTGCACCCACATGGGAGACCCGGAAGAAGCTCCTGGCTCCTGACTTCAGATTGGCGCAGCTCTAGTTGTTCTGGCCAATTGGGGAGTGAACCAGTGGATGGAAGACCTCTCTCTCTCTCTCTCTCTCTCTCTGCCATTCCTCTCTCTGTGAATTCTGACTTTCAAATAAATAAGTCTTTAACAAAAATACACCAAAGTGGGTCTACGGTAGCAGAAAGGGGAATAAAGTATAAAAAAGGTAGTAAATAAAAAATGCCTTAGTGAAAGCTAAAGACTTAAAGGTAGAGAACACTTAGGACAGATTTCCAAGCGGGCAGTGGCATGGCTGAAGCGTCAGCTGAGAAATGTGGTCAAGCATCAAGGCCTAGGGCGAGGGCCTGACACCTCCGGATGACTACAGAGGCTACACAAAGGCAAACGATTACGCGAAAGGCACAGCAGTACCTACTGGAAAGTGTAGGTGACCAAGATTCTCAGTAACTCAAAATCCTACCATCTGAAATACATGGAACCAAAGAGAGGATAAACTAAATAAACTAAATTCATGCAAACAGAATCAAAACATGCTGGCTTCTCTCAGAGGTCCACTTCTCAAGATGGAAGGGTTGGAGTCATGGTATAATTTTAGATCTAAAAATAACACCAATCATGTTTTCACAAGACAGACTATCAGTGTCTGATAGTTCTAAGCATGGAAGCGCTAACGGGTATCCCTACTATGGAAAAAATTTAGGCAAAAATGAGTCACATCCCCTGTCTTTAGATCCAGGAAGAACACTTTTTTTTTTTTAAATTCAGGGAATTTGGATAAAAACAGGTGGCACAAATTCAAGTGGTGCTATATTATCCAAATGCTTCTTCTGCCTCCCAACACCCACATGGTTCGCTGCCTCCTGCACCTAATTCAGAGAAAAGGGAAGACAGCAGGAGAACCACATGAGAGAAGAACTAACAGGTGCCTCTTGTGGCAATATGGCAGACAAAACAAGAAAGAAAATTTGTTTGTGGGTCCTATCCTTAACTCACATCAATCAAGTAAACATGCTTACAAGCCATTTTGATATTAAAAGGCCCATTAATTTGCTTGATGACTAACTGTAATTTGATTTAACAAACCGTTTCCAGTTCTGTATTAACTTCACTGAAAAGCCAAAACACTGAGTGAAAAGGCGAGACTATCCCTGTTCTTTAGACAACCTTCCTGTGTACTGAACTGGCATGCTCCTTACCGTGGTCCGAGGTATAAAATGCACTGTTCTTCCCGCTGCATTTTCTCCAGCGCTTTGTCGATTCCAATCGGAATGTCGTGGTCTTCTCCTTCGCCCACAACGAAGACCACGTCTCTGCAGTCAAACATCCTTCCACCGCAGCAGCCTTCCAGGTGGACTGCAGGATGGAGGACAGGGTGATCAGCCAAGGGGCTTCTTCAGCCTGGTTAACTTAGGGAAGTGCCCACTGCGGCTACGTGTGGCCAGCAGCATGGCTCTTTCCTCCTGTCCTGGAGGACCCTGTGGTGTATCTTGTTGAAGCTTAGTTCACCAGGTCTGAAAGTTTAAGAGCAACCATATTTCCTTCTGTTTTGTGTTAAACTTGTAATTACTGGTAACTGGATCAGTAAGATAGCTCAGTGGGCAATAAAGCAAATTAGGAACACAGGTTGAGTCTAAGCCTCCTGCAGGTTGAGCATCTCTTATCCTAAAAGCTAAGCACTGGAAGTGTGGCAGATTTTGAAGGTTTTTGGATTTTGGAATATTTACATAGACTTCACCAGCTCAGGACCCCTAATCTGAAATCTGACACTTTTTGGACACTACATTTTGGAGACTTTGGGATTTCTGGAGTAGGGATAATTGACCTGTATGGATATGAGGGCACTTCAAAAAGTTCCTAGAAAAATGGAATTAAAATAAATTTATTTGGGAGCAATTTTTTAAATCTGTGCATTTTTTTCATAACATGCATTTTCTGTAATATTTTTGAAGATCCTCTAGTATGACAAAGATTTCTTTACCTATAACACAGGGTCAAGAAATTCTAGATTATTTAATAGACAGTTATCAAAATATCACAACTTTAAAGTCCATTCCATAATGGTTTATACATCTGTAACTGCATCGTGGCTTCAATGTCTGGGCAAAATAAACAATTGAGAGACTAGTTCCCCCACGACACAGGAGACCAAAGGTTAACCAAATACAGAGACTCCTAATCTTATTTACATACAGCGAATAAAAATGGAAAATCCAAAGGCAACAGCATCAACAAACTGTGTCCCTTAGTGAAAGTGTGAAGTGTGAGGAAATCAAGTCTACTGTAACTTCGCAGGCCAAATGATTAATCATGTTCCCTGCACTGGTCTGTGCAAAGGCCAGTTTCCTGGGTCCTAATTCCCAGTTCCATCTCACCTCACTCAGCTCATCCCCAGTGTAGGTTCATATTAGATAAGAGGCTTTTATCTTATTAAGACAAAGTAGAAGAAATGCATACTACGGACATTTTTCTTATCAGGTAGACTCCTTTTTTCTAGGAATAACAATTTCCTGAAACTTTTCAGCTTCAATGTTAAGGATATTTATGTGTCTTTTCATTTAAGTATTTGATGCAGTAAGAAAAATGGATGGCTTTTATGGGAGCATAACAGCCATCAAACAGCACAATAATTTGTCTTTCATAAGAAAATTCTTTTTTGGGGGCTGGCGCTGTGGAGTAGTGGGTAAAACCGCCACCTGCGGCGCCGGCATCCCATATGGGTGCCGGTTCGATTTCCAGATGCTCCACTTCCGATCCAGCTCTCAACTATGGCCCGGGAAGGCAGCAGAAGATGGTCCAAGTCCTTGGGCCTCTGCACTCACGTAGGAGACCTGGAGGAGACTCCTGGCTCCTGGCTTCAGATCAGTGCAGCTCTGGCTATTGTGGCCAATTGGGGAGTGAACCAGCGGAAGGAGGATCTCTCTCTCTCTCTGCCTCTGCCTCTCTGTAACTTCATCTTTAAATAAACAAATTAAAAAAAATTCTTTGTTTCTAGTTCTCTAACATGTATAATGGCCTACACTAAACTAGCGATTTCCTAAAGCACTTTTCTAATACTACTTTGTCTAGTTTAAATCAATAACCTGCTTTAGAGAGATTAAAAAGCATTCACTTGGCTATAGTCACTCCATGTTCCATAAGATAATTATTATTTTCCAAACACAAATTCAATCCCAATGTATTCTACTTTTGAACTACATGATCTCAAATATCCCTTGAAGCTCTAAAATTCCATGACTCAAGAATATAACCAGTTTCAAAGCTAATTCCTGCTGTTAGTCATTTTGTTGGATTACCTGTTGCCCCGGCCTGAGAAGTGAAACTCTAAGAGTACACGGCAATGGTGCCAACTTTGGGGCCAAAATGTCACATGGACGTTTATGCTCTGAAGTTCTCTATCTCTTTCACTTTACACTCTATCTAGTTCACTAGGATTAATACCATCCTGACTGAACACAGAATGGGACTGAGTCTAGGAAGTTGGGGCCAGACTGAAGAGGGCCTGACTCTCCAGTGAGCTCCTCCAAATAAGGGCTGGAGCTGGCTCTCAGGGTGGGGCTGGCACATGGCATTTTCATATCCACACCCACAAGTGCAGATGATGCCCTCTATATTATGTACACTGTTGGAATGCTCTTCATTAGACAAAACTGAATTAACTTTCAGCAAATTGAGACTTCTGCATTGGAAAATATTTTTTTCAGTTTTTCTTTTATGGGAGAGTTAAGGGGAATTATATTTATATCTATACCTATCTATCAAGAGAAAGAGAGAGAAACAGAATTCCCATCCCCTAATTCAGTCCCCAAATGCCTGGGGGTGGGGCAGAGCAGCCAGGAGCTGGGAACTCAATCCAGATTTCCCACATGAGTGGCAGGAACCCAACTACTTGCGTCATCACCACTGCCTCTCAGGGTCTGCACCAACAGGAAGCTGGAGTTGAGAAGCAGATCCAGAATTGAACCCAGGTACTCCAATACGGGACGTGGTGTCTTAACCACTTTGGCTAAATGCCCACTCCTAGAAAATATTTTTAAAGCAAATTCAATTTTATTATTTTCAAATACATGCATACTAGAGAGGTTCTGTAGGAAGTGTAGGTTTGGAGATATTTTTAGTAGAGTAAAATATGATGTTTCAAAAAAAGTGGAGAGTTCCCTTAGAAATATGTGTTTCTAAATATTTTAAAATCTACCCAAGAAGCTTAATTAAGACTAATGGGGGTGGGGTGCTGTGGCATAGTGGTTTAAAGCCCCGGCCTGCAGCAGCTGCTCCACTTCCGAACCAGTTCCCTGCTGATGGGCCTGGGAAAGTCCTTGGGGCCCTGCACCCATGTGAGAGACCTGGAAGAAGCTCCTGGCTTTGGCCCAGCCCAGCTCCGGAGTTGCAGCCATTTGGGGAGTGAACCTGCAGATGGAAGACCTCTTTCTCTTTGTCTCTACCTCTCTGTAACCCTTTCAAATAAAATAAATCTTAAAAAAAAAAAGGACCAATGGGTGCCACTTTTCATGAAAATGATTTGCTGAGCAAAGTGAGTTTCAGCCCACAAGTTGTGGATTGTCTCAAGTATTGAGATTCATTATCCTTAGTAGCTCACAACCTAGTCAACAGATCTTTTTGTTGGAGGTTTATTGTTGGAAGTATCATCTTCCTCCCTAAAGGAGAGTACGTTTAGTGGGGAGGAAATTATCAGTACAATTGTTGTGTCTTTTGGTTGAACAAGTTTGAATGTGTTTCCAAAACAGGAAATCCAGACTCTGCAAAGGATTCCTGCCTGTGTGTCAGTTTCCTCAGTTGGTTTTCAGCTTGTATGTACTTGAAATTATACAAATAATTTCAGAATGTCTTTTTAGACATGATAACTCACTATTAGGAGAGTGAGAGAGAAAAAGATGGCTACAGATAAACATGTTGGGAAGCAACGAAGTCAGTAAGCCAGACAAAGTGTGATGAAGGCATAATTAAGAAAGGAACACGTCCATTGCAGTTAGTTTCTCTTAGATAATTAGCAACGGCTTCAATGTTTGGGACTGGCGCTAGGGTGTAGTAGGCTAAGCCTCGGCCTACATCGCCAGCATCCCATTTGGGCACGGGTTTGAGTTCTGGCTGCTCTACTTTGGATCCAGCTCTCTGCTAATGGCCTGGGAAAGCAGTGGAAGATGGCCCAAGTGCTTGAATCCCTGCACCCATGTGGGAGACCCAGAAGAAACTCCTGGCTCCTGCCTTCAGACTGGCCCAGCTCCAGCCACTGCAACTATCTGGGGAGTGAACCAGCAGATGTAGGACCTTTCTGTCTCTCCTTCTCTCTATCTGTAACTCTGCCTCTCAAATAAATAAAATCTTTAAAAAAAAATCAATTTTTGTGGCTATCTAGTAATAAAGAAAGATTTGCAATAGCTCTTATACTTACTACTTTATATATGGACTAATCCTTTTTTCCAGTAAATCTAACCCTTCAAGATTGAACCTGAATAAGCACTACCGACAGTATCATAAAATCTTTATAGTGACAGGTGCATGTGTGTGTATGCGCGCACACACACACACACACACTGTAGTTGGCAAGTATATATAAAGCCACAACCTTGTAATACTGACCATATCTGGAACGTTAGAGCAAGAGGAGGTATCACAGCCTCAGGCTATATACAGGCCATAGTTCTTTACATCCACAAGTAGTAAATGCTATCACTTGCTGAGTTAACTGGTTTCTAAAGTTGGAACACTGGTGAGACAAGTTCTGCAAGACTGCTGACAAGAACACACACACCACTTGGAACCACAGAAAGACTGCTGACTGCCATAGCAGGGGCCTGGTTCTTGGTGCCTAGCTCCTATACAGCCAGTTACTCTTTTTTTTTTCCTTCTTCTTCTTCTTCTTTTTTTTTTTTTTTTTTTTTTACAGACAGAGTGGATAGTGAGAGAGAGACACAGAGAGAAAGGTCTTCCTTTTGCCGTTGGTTCACCCTCCAATGGCCGCCACGGCTGGCGTGCTGCAGCCGGCGCACCGTGCTGATCCGAAGCCCGGAGCCAGGTGCTTCTCCTGGTCTCCCCTGAGGTGCAGGGCCCAAGCACTTGGGCCATCCTCCACTACCTTCCCGGGCCACAGCAGAGAGCTGGCCTGGAAGAGGGGCAACCGGGAAAGAATCCGGCGCCCCAACCGGGACTAGAACCTGGTGTGCCGGCGCCGCTAGGTGGAGGATTAGCCTATTGAGCCGCGGCGCCGGCCTCTTTTTTTTTTTTTTAATATCAATTTTAACAATTGCTACCAAAGAGAACTTTAGTAGCTCTGGCTGTGGAAGACCTGTGGTTGCTTTTGACCTTGTGTGTGTGTTTTTTTTTTTTTTTTTTTTTTTAGTGCAAATACTAACTTAATAAATATTTAATAATAACCGTCATGACTCACTTGGGACCTCAGCCTCTCGGGCTCAGACGGTCGGCTGCTAATCCCAACCAGCATGATTTACGGGAAGCAAATGATCTATGACGTGCCAGAGAGAATAAAAGGACATACAGGATGCTTCTACTTAGGGCTTTCTTGGTAGAGAAAGAAATAAACAAGTTAAAAAGAGACATCTTCTCTTGACTTGAAGTCTATGTATCTTAAAGGGGGGAGGTCCACCAAACCCCACAAAGTCAAACCAAACCAAATTACCCAAGCTTAGCTGCGCAATCCGAGTGTAACCACATCAAGTGAGCCTGGTCCGATGCAAAACATCATTTAAACTGGAGCTCTGACTTATTGTTCTCTTACTGCCCTGGAGCAATTTTGTTTTGAAGAGCACAGAACACCCTGTTCTGAATGTGGCTGGCACATGAACTCGATGTGCTGACAGCAATTTGTACTCCGATTAAAATAGGGGGGGAGAAAAAGGAAAGAGAGCACACAGCAGTAACAAAAACTGGAATGCAAGAACCCAAAAACTGTACAGTTTGTATTTCAGGAAGCAAAACTGAGAAAGAGGCTCCATAACTTAAAAAAAAAAAAGTGCTGTAAACGCTCCAGCCTAAAGACGTTAGCTCTGGTAAGTGTCTGTTTTTCCCTTTTCTAATTATAGTAGTTGGTGTCTGATAGCTTTGCACTCATTCCCAAAACAATTACTGGGTCATGGGGATCTGAATGGGGATGTTGTAACTGCATCACTACTAGACAAGACTGGCATTTGGCCCGAGAAAGCCAGGTTGTGACAGGTTACTCTCACTGGGCAAGGATTTTCTCTGCTGCCTGATTCATGCCAATTGAGCTTTCTGTCTGCCTGTGGCTCTTGCTCAATAGAACAGGGTATCTAAGAGCGAATGGGGTCCTGATAACCTCAGGAAAAGGCCGGCAGAGGTGGATTTCTAAAAGCAAGGGGCATATTAATCACTGACCATGAAAATATGGTTCTATCAGGCATGGTGGTCAAACTTCCCCCAACTGTCTCTGTACTGGTCTGTGCCACTGGAGATGAACAAGTGCCACTGCCGAGCTCTCTGGGGACTGAGAGGCAGATGCTGACTGAGGGCAGGGGTGGAAGCTGGCTCTTGCAGCAGAATGACATTTATGTAAATGACTCGGATTTCTTAGTCTAAACAGGAAGCATACACCCAGCAATACCTTCTCTACCAACACAAACCATATCACTCTTCCTTTTATACCATATAGCACTTGAGCTAGACCTGGATTCTAGTCTCATTTTGCCACTCAACAATCGTGGCTTCGGCTAAGCTCAGTGACGGTCTGGAGTTCAGGTTCTTCATGCACAGAAGAGGGATGGATGAGCAGCTGAATTAAAGCTTTTAGATCAGCACCTGACACTCACTCACTCATATCTGGGGGTGCCTGCTGTGTGAGAACATGGTGTGAAATGTTCAGAGATGAGCTCAATGAATGTTAGCTACGATCATGTTGCTGAATTTGTGGTGTGTTCACAAGATGGAAATGTTTTAGAACTCTAAGAAAACATTTAATGGTTCCACACAGAGTTCTGTCGATGTAGGAACAAAATTCCTAGGAGGAAAGGCAATGTCTTATACTTCTTTTGTACCTCATAGTGATCCACACACAGTTCAGGCCAGAAAGCAAATATTTACTTAATGACTAATCTGAAAACAGGGCATGAAGGGTGGTAATTGCCACTAATTTATAGGAATTTTTCTTCTTCAATCCATGAGTCACCACTCTTATTTTGGTAAATTCCAGGAGGTTATTCACATTTTTACTGATATGGAGCTTTTTTAAAAAATACTATTCTAAAATAAATGATCCATTGTTGTTTTTTTTTTTAATAAAAAATAAAAACTGGGGCAGGCATTTAGTGCAGAAGTAAAGATGCCTGCATTTCTTATCAGAGTGGTTGGTTCGAGTCCCAGTTCCTTCACTTCTGCTCCAGTTTCCTGTTAAATGTGCACCATGGGAGGCAGCAGGTGATGGCTCAAATGGTTGTGTCTTTGCCACCCATGTGGGAGACCTGGATTAAGTTCTGAGCTCCTGACTTCAGCGTGGCTTAGCCCTGTTATGGGCATTCAGGAAGTGAACCAGCGGATGGAAGATCTCTGTCTGTCTTTGTCAAATAAAATGAAAATAAATAAAACATTTAAAACACCCAACTGTTTTCTACTATGATTTTACTCCATGTGGAGACTTCTGAAAGAAAGGATCTAAATAAATTCAAAATATTTGAGAGAATAAACATCATCTATTTTAGACCAACTATCATAATACACTATTTTGTGAAAACATATAATAAAAGGGTTTCAGGAATTTGCTTTCTCTTCCTGGACTTCCTTGTGTGAAAAACAAACAAAACCCAAAGGCCTCACAGTTCTGTCAGATCTCAACATGGACATACATAGAATCTTTACTCTATTTTCAATTTTTAGTATTGTTTTGTTTTTAGTGTTTCATTTATAAAGAAAATATAGCTATATTTTTCTGTTGTGATAATTTCACTTTATGAAACCTTTTGTCTTTAATAAGAGACTTTATCTCATGCATAATTTTTGCAATTACTGACTTGAGTGGTTTTATCTTTGTATTAGGTTTCTTATACAGTGTTTTATTTTTGTTTTTATTATTTTTGCTGGATTGATGAAGCTTTCTTTGTTCTTCTTATTCTCAACTCCATACTGAGTGATTTGCAAGTTTTACATGCTGGTCTTTAAATTTAATTAATTATTTGAAAGAGAGAAAGAGAGACACAGAGAGATCTGCCTTCTATTGGTTCACTCCCCAAAATACTGCAACATTCAGGGCGGGGCCAGGCTCAACCCAGGAGTCAATCACGGTCTCCCTGGGGGGCTGGGACCCAACCATGTGAGCCATCACCATTGCCTCCCAAGGTGCACATTCGCAGAAAACCAGAGTCGAAAGTGGAGCTGAGATTTGAACGCAGGCACACTGACATGAGACATGGGCAGGCGGCATCTCAAGCAGGGTCCCAACTGCTATGCCAGACATCTGTTTTTTTTTTTTTTTTCAATCATTTTTGAGAGGCAGAAAGGGAGAGACACACACACAGACATGTAGACAGACAGAGTTCTCAAATGCCCCCAACAGCAGAGGCTGAGCTAAGGCCCTCACCAGAAGCCAGGAACTCAATCCAGGTCTCCCCGACTGGTGACAGGAACCCAACTATTTATTTTATTTTTTTTAAAAAAGATTTACATATTTGAAAGACAGAGTGATAAAGAGAGATCTTTCATCTGCTGGTTCACTCTTTAAATGCCTGCAAAAGCTGGGGCTGAGCCAGGCTGGAGCCAGGAGCTCAGAACTCCCTTCCAGACTCCCACATGGGTGGCAGAGGCTCAAGAACTTGGGCCATCATTTACTGTCTTCCCAGGTGCATTAGCAGGAAGCTGGATCAGAAGCAGAGTAGCCAGGACTCACACTGGCACTCTGACATGGAATGCAAGTGTCCCAATTGGCAGCTTAACCCTCTGTGCCGCAACGTCTGCTCCAGGAACCCAGCTACTTGGGCCACCACTGCTGCCTCCAGGCTCTGCTTTAGCAACAAGCTGGAAATCCAATCCAACCCAGGCATTCTCATATGGGACACAGGCATCTCAGCTGGGGTCTTAACCACCAGGCCAAACACTTGTCCCTATCTATACGTTATTTATTTTTTAAAAGATTTTATTTCTTTAAGATTTTATTTATTTATTTGAGAGGTAGAGTTACAGACAGAGAGGGAGAGATAGAGAGAAAGGTCTTCCATCTGCCGGTTCACTCCCCAGATGACTGCAACGGCCAGAGCTGGGCCAATCTGAAACAAGGAACCAGAAGCCTCTTCTGGGCCTCCCTATGTTGATGAAGGGGCCCAAGCACGTGGGCCAAAATATTTTATTTATTTATTTATTTTTGAAAGAGTTACAGAGAGGGAGAGGAGAGAGAAAAATCTTCCACTGACTGGTTCACTTCCCGAAAACTGTTAGCAGTCAGGGCTGGGCCAGGACAAAGCCAGGAGCTTCACTGAGTCTCCCACATGGGTGTCAGGGGCCTAAGCAGTTGGGTCACCTTCTGTGGCTTTTCCCAGATCCAGCAGGGAGCTGGATCTGAAGTGGAGCAGCGGTTATGGAATGCAGTTGGCTGCTTAACCTGCTATGCCACAACACCAGCCCCCTACAGGTTATTCTTAACAATACCAGCCTCCTACAGGTTATTCTTAACAAAACATTCCATTAAACGTTTAATGAATCATTTAAAGGTATATGCAGGTTCTTATTGTTCTTATTTGTTGTTGTTGTTGTTTAATGAACATTAAGCATTAATCTGCAGCAATTATCCTGGAAAAAGAAAATAACTTCATCCAATTATGCCTCCCCTTTCCACTTCCTATCCCTATCCATTGATAAAATGACCCAGAAACCTAGGTCTAGAATGCTAAATTATTAATATCACCTCTAGCGTTACAGCTCTACCATTTCAGGGCCTCTCTGGTAAATGCATCCAATAGAGAAATTATTTTTTGCTCATTACTATTCTTTTTCTATTTAAGAATTATTTATTTATTTGAAAATCAGAGTTACACACAGAGAGAAGGAGAGGCAGAGAAGAGAGGTCTTCCATCCAATGGTTCACTCCCCAGTTGGCCGCAATGGTCAGAGCTGGGCCAATCCAAAGCCAGGAGACAGGAGCTCCCTCCAGGTCTCCCATGTGGGTGCAAGGGCCCACGGACTTGGGCCATCCTCTACAGCTTTACAAGGCCATAGCAGAGAGCTGGATCGGAAGTGGAGCAGCCGGGACTCAAACTGGCACCCAAATAGGATGCCAGCATGCAGATGGCGGCTTTACCAGCTATGCCACAGCACTGGCCCCAGACTTTCTTTCTTATTTTTTTGTATATCCTACAATATTTTTTCAAAAAGAGAAATAGAAATAGTCTGCATATTCCAAAGAGTTAATTTTGTTCTTATATTTATGTAATTTGGCTGAGTACAGGATTCTAGGTTCCAAAAAACTCATAGCTATAGACAATGCTTTATGTGCTATCTTTGGTATTTGCTTCTTTTACAAGCTCATCCTTTATTAATTAATTAACTCATTTATTTGAGATGCAGAGAGATAGAGAACTCCCATCTGCTGGTTCACTCCCCTGATGTGGGGAGCAACTCGGACTAGACTAAATTACTGGAATTAAGATTTATTCTATGCATCTGCTCTCCCACAATATGGCGCTGGGAGAGGAGAAAACAGCTTCTACGCAGCTGCCTCCAGTTCAGCCAATAAACTGTAGGACCTGCTCCTGATTGGAGGAGAGCAGCATACTCGGCGTGTGGGCAGCCGAATTAGGATTGGCAGAGGAGGACTATAAAGGAGGAGAGAGACGGCATGCACCGGGAACATCTAAGGGGAACTGCCCTTCCACGGAGGTGGAAGGGATAGTAGCCAACCCGGGAAGAACCAGCAGCAAACCCAGGGAGGGCCGAGCAGACAAAAGAACAGCGCAGGGTCCAGTGTCGTTCCTCCACGAAGAGGGGGAGTGACATAATGGTGCCGTGACTCGGATATGAAGCCTAGGCAGGGTTTAGTGTCGTTCCTCCATGAAGAGGGGGAGCGACACCCTGATGCTCACAATGGCTGAAGACCAACGCCAGGAGTCAGGAACTCAGTCCATGTGGCCCATGTGGGTGGTAGGAATCTAACTACTTGAGCCCTCACTGCTATCTCCCAGGGTTCGCATCAGCCGGAAGCTGGAGTCAGAAGCCAGAGCCAAGAATCGACCCCAGGTACTCAGATACGGGGACACAGCATTGTTAACCACTAGGTCAAACACCTAAACGGCCTTGATATTTACCTCATGAGTGAGATTTTTATTCTTCTGACATAACTTGTTTCTCCCTGGAAGAGTTTACAGTTTTCTTCTAAAGCTGTGGGCTCAAATTTCACTAGGATGTTTTGAGGTGGAAAATCACTCATTATTCTTGTTTGCCATTATCATTTGGCCCATTCAATTTTAAAACTCTTCTATATTCTCTAGGAAATTTTCTTTTACACGTTTGGTTAGACATGCATGGTCTCTCTGGGATTTATCAGCATGTCTTTGAATTTATCTTTAACCTTGCATCTGTCTTTCCCTTTTCCCTTTGTGTTTGAAGATATCCTTGACCATACTTCAGATCAGCAATTCAGACTTCGGGAACTTCCCATTTTGCTCTTCAGCCCTTCCTCTGAATTATTTATTTAAAAGACAGAGTGACAGAGAGAAAGGAGAGACAGAATCTTCTATCTACTGGTCCACACCCCAAATGTTCGCAATGACTAGTTGTGGGCGGGGGGGCAGGTCAAAACCAGGAGCCAGGAACTTCTTTCAGATCTCCCATGTGGTTTCTGGGGCCCAAGGACTTTCCCAGGTGCATTAGCAGGGAGTTGGATGGGAAGTGGAGCAGCCGAGACTCAAGCGGCATACAGAACGCTGGTGCTGCAGGTCATGGTTTAACCCACTGCATCACAGCACTGGCCCTTCCTCTGGGTTTTAATTTGGATAAACATTATTGATTTCCAGACACTTTCTCATCCTCCCTTTCCTTTTTCAAGAGAATTTGGTTTTCTGCCTTAGGGGTTTAATACATGGTTAACTATCTCTAAAGACAGTAGTCAGTCTTGTTAACACTGTCTTCTATTATTTGTTAGTCCACCTTACTGCTTCTTTCTCATGATATTTGCTTATGAGTCTTTGTTGTCTGGAAGAATTCTGGGTGACCAAGTGACTGTGGTTACCTGGTACATTTTCTCTAAGCAGTAGAATGTGTTTTCATGGTGGGCTTTATCCCAAAAGGGTGGGCTTCCTGTGGGGATCCATGAGAACATCCCATAAATATTTACTGAGCAAGGCTGGGGACACCCTTCCCCACTGCTGATGTGTGGAGCAGTTTTACTTCAGGAGTAAAGCACTTCAGCATTACTCACTTGTCACCCCTTCTCCCCAGATCTGTTTTAAACGTTCAAAGAAACTTTATATTATCCTTCCGCACTCCAAGTCCTAACGCTTGAAGTCTTCTAGGCAGATCCCTATTTTATTTGAAAACCTGGTCTGAATGGCTTTGGCTTGGGGGCGAAACTCACATCCAGATGGACCCTAGAGTAGTTTCAGGCCTTGACTGCAAACCAGAATCACCGAGTAGTTTTAAAACAGTACTTGTGCCTGGAATTCCATCCTTTGAGATTTTAGATTCTTATACAACTGGTCTGAGGCCTGGGCGAAAGGATTTAAAATTTTTTTAAGTTTTAATTTCATTTTTATTTGAATGGCACAGAGACAGAGAATGATCTTTCAACTACTGGTTCACTCCCCAAATGCCCATTAAGGGCTGCAGCTGGGCCAAGACTAAGTAGGAGTCCAGAGCTCCATTGGGGTCCCCCGTGCAGGTCTTAGGGACCCAAGTACTTGAGCTACCATCTACTGCATTAGCAGGAAGCTGGGTTAGAAGTGCAGGCACCAGGACTTGAACCTGGTGAGATGTAGGAGTTCCAAGCTGTGTCAAAGCTGTGCCAAATGCCCATTCCAGCATCGGGATTTTTTTTTTTTTTTTTTTTTTTGACAGGCAGAGTGGACAGTGAGAGAGAGAGGCAGAGAGAAAGGTCTTCCTTTGCCGTTGGTTCACCCTCCAATGGCCGCCGCGGCCGGCGCGCTGCAGCTGGCGCACTGCGCTGATCCGATGGCAGGAGCCAGGAGCCAGGTGCTTTTCCTGGTCTCCCATGGGGTGCAGGGCCCAAGCACTTGGGCCATCCTCCACTGCACTCCCTGGCCACAGCAGAGGGCTGGCCTGGAAGAGGGGCAACCGGGACAGAATCCGGTGCCCTGACCGGGACTAGAACCCGGTGTGCCGGCGCCGCTAGGCGGAGGATTAGCCTAGTGAGCCACGGCGCCGGCCCCAGCATCGGGATTTTTAAAAACTCCCCAGATAATTCTAAACTTGGCCAAGGCTGAGCACTGCTGTAGTGGAGGGTCACTGGCCCAGTTCTTCTGTACTGTTTTATTGCAGTCCTGATGATTACCCCATAGCCTGCCTTGGCTCCTTGCATATCAGATGATTGGGAGCTTGGCGTTCTGCTTGAATTTGTTGAGAACAGTGTGTGCCTCAGCAGAGGTCTGCTATACACCTGTTTTGGGTTGGGTTTGCTGAAGTTTGTTTCCATCAGCCCAATTTAAACTATTTTACAGAGCCCAGAAGTTTTTCATAATTTATGACTCACTTTTTATATTCTCCCATTTCCTAGCATCTATTATTGATTTTTCCCCTCTTTTTTTGAAAGTCTTTGTCCCCTCACTTTTTTTTTTTTTTATTTGACAGGTAGAGTTATAGACAGTGAGAGAGAGAGAGACAGAGAGAAAAGTCTTCCTCCCATTGGTTCACTCCCCAAATGGCTGCTATGGCCGGCGCTGTGCCAATCCGAAACCAGGAGCCAGGTGCTTCCTCCTGGTCTCCCATGCGGGTGCAGGGGCCCAAGCACTTGGGCCATCCTCCACTGCCCTCCCGGGCCACAGAGGAGAGCTGGAGTGGAAGAGGAGCAACCAGGACTAGAACCCGGTACCCATATGGGATGCCTGCGCCGCAGGTGGAGGATTAACCAAACGAGCCATGGCACCGGCCCCTGTCCCCTCACTTATAATTTTAATGGGTTAGGAGGTGAGTGGGAAAGAAGGCACTCCAAAAACGAATCTGCAGATCACTCTGCTGAAATCTTCACATTAAAAAATATTGCATGGGGGGCAGGTGTTGTGGTGCAGCAGGTTAGGCTGCTGCTTGGAACATCTGCATCCTACACCAGACTGCCTGAGATCAAGTCTTACCTCTGCTTCTGATCTAGCTTCCTGCTTATATGCCTGCAAGGTAGCAGATGATGGCTCAAGTATTTGGGTTCCTGACACCCACATTGGAATCCTGAATGGAGATCTGGATCCTGGCTTCAGCCTGGCCCAGCACTGGCTGTTGTAGGCATTTGAAGAGTGAATAATAGATGGAAGATCTCTCTCTCTCCCTCTCTTTCTGTTTCTCTGCCTTATAATAAATAAATAATGCCGACTGCCCGTATTCTCTGAATTTAAATGTGGGTAGAAGCATTGGGGCAAGAGGTGAGAGCCTGTTCCAACCGAGGTTGATAGATCAGCAGACGTGAGAGGCTGAGAGCTGAGGGAAGAGAATGGGTAGCTATTTAGAGGATTATGTCAATCAGACTGGATTTTCTAAGAAAGTAAAGCTTATAAGTACTGGTGCGGCCATTACTGGCAATTAAAGTAAAGTGTGATGACTAAAGTATCAGTCATCATAGCCATGTCAGTCAGAGTACCTTGGAACACTGTGACTTTTTCATTACTTTAAATGGAAAATAACAATGCTGAATAAAAATCACAAAACGGTCATCTTACCTGACAGGAGAAAAAGCACAAGGGACAGAGTGTGAGGACTGATTTGTTAGCAGTAGGATACTGATACACAGTAAAAAAAAATTTTTTTTAGAGAAAGAACAAATTCTGTCAAACAAATGTAAGTTCTTTCTTCCACATAGAAAAGGAAGCCCAGGATCACAATTAAGTAAAAGCCTTGGTTCAGTCCCTTAAGTAGACACAAAAGTAGTTTGAAGAGCAAAATTAGAGACGCATTAACCACGAGCTCTGGGTCAACCCTGTTACAGCCTCAAGGACTTACTGATGGGTTAGACACAGGAGATAGGAGAGGTGTTAAGGATTTCTTTCCTCAAGTCCATTTAAAGGAAGCAAAAAAAAAAAAAAAAAAAAAAGAAAGAAAAGAAACATGACATTAGGTTTAGGAAAAAAGAAATTAAATGTTTGCCACGTGCTAGGCATTTTTCTTCAAAACTGTTATGACAACCTGTGGGAGTAAAAGATTATTATTCTCATTTCATAGATGAGAAAACTGGATGTGAAGGTAGTTAAATAAATTGTCTAAATTCACAGAAATATCAGGTAGTAATTCTAGGATTGAAAACTCCAAAGCTCATCACTTCCAAAGCCCACGTCCCCTCCCCACACTGCTCCATGGCACCCTCACACAGGAATGACAAGCTCATTAAATTGTCGTGTCTGTGGTGACACTGTCAGGGATGGGCCCTGTCTTTGTGCTTTCATTCTAGAGCCAGCCCTGGTTCCAGTTGTACACCTGGTTTTGACTCTAAGAGTATGGATGATGCTACAAAGAGAAGGGCAAACCTAACTACGAAGGCTTCAGGAGGAACTAGGTGATCTTGGCTTTGAACAGGAACCACTTTTAAGGCTACCTCCTTCCCTCTCCCCCACACAGTAGCTAACCTGTTTAAGAGGGAAGGCAGGACACCTCAACCTTGGTAAATAAAAATTCACTACACTAAATTTCTATAAAATTGATTTGTTCCAGAAAACCAAAAAGGCTTCTGGGAGAAAAAGTAAAACATTTACTCTACAATTTCCTGGGAAAGTACATTCTAACAAGATGAGAGACAGAAGAATACTTATTACCCCTTCTTAATATATTTGGAAACAGGAAAATATAAAGTTACATAAAGGATTATTTAAATATATTTTAAAAGTTTCATCCACATTATGCTATCCTTTATGGAAAAAAACAGGGATTATAAGAAAAAAAAACAATCATGTATCTACTCATTTCTGAAAAAGAAAGACAGGAAGAAAAACTAGGAATTAGTGAGATTGTTACCTACAGGGGTAGGGGGAACAGCATTCAAATAATGTGAACAGGTTAGTAGGGATGAAGGGGGAATAACATTTCCAAGTGCATGCCTTTTGTACAGGTTAGAACTGTATTATGTCACAAGCCCAAAACACAAACAATCAAAATCAGCTTGAGTGTGAGGAGAACCCACACTGGAACACCTAGGAACAAATAAAATGTACTGCAAACGAAATGTAGCCACGCTGAAGGGAGAGGGGAAGTAGCAACTTGGAAACATAGTCTTGAACTGTATGCTATAAGGCTAACAAAAGAAATGATATACAAACAGTTCCTAGTTAGGGTATTTGTTTTCTACAGCGGTACAGGTTAGCAATTCTGAAACTACTTTACGGATCTACTAGGACTGTGTAAATAGGTAGGTGTATGGCAGATGATGAGAGCAAGGTGTCTCACTCCTGGAAGAAGCTGTCAGTGAGCTAAGGAGGAAGAAGCCTGTCGGGCTGAAAGCGGCAGTCAGATGGTCTCCTGGCTTTCAGACGCAGACTGACAGATATGTGTGTGCTTGTGTGCTGAGGCACATGTATTTCCTAGCTCTGTGGGAAACAGATTCTAGAAGCAGTGTCGGGCAGGGCACACCTAGCACCTAGATACTAATTTCCAAATACAAACAGCCAATAAAAAGAATCAGGGTTCCTTGGAGAACTGGTTGATTCCAGGCCTGGGAGAAGCAAATTTTAATTAAGGTGAATCCAGAGCATTTTGTGGTGCTAGCAAGTAAGGAAGTGCAAACAAATAAACAAACAAAACTAGGATGGTGGTATACAGCCAACTTGAAGGAGTTTGCAATGGTCAACTTGACAACTGAAGCCACAAAATAAACCAGAATAGTAAGGAGTAATAACTTATGGAATAAAATAAGTATCCATTGGTCAACACAGATACAAATAAACAACTAAATAAATATACAAGGTAGGGGGACACGGCGTTGTGGCACAGCAGGTTAAGCCTGTTTGCTGGCATCCCGTATCAGTGTGTTGGTTTGAGCCTGGCAGCTCTGCTTCCAATCAAGCTCTCTGCTAATGCTTTGGGAAAGGCAGCAGGAGATGGCTTAAAGACTTGGGCCCCTGTCACCCATGAGGGAGACTCTGATAGGGTTCCTGGCTCCTGGCTTTGGCCCGGCCCGGCTCTGGCTGTTGAGCCATTTGGGGAGTGAATCAGCAGATGGAAGATCCCTCTCTTTGTCTGTATCTCCCTTTCTCTCTATCACTCTGCCTTTCAAATAAATGAATCACACATTTTAAAAAAGAGAGAAAGAGAAGTCCTTCATTACAGAATAATTCCAACTAATATATATAGAAGGAATAATGGAAACACAAAAATCACCTTTAGTCAAATAACAAAGTAACAACCGTAGCATATAAAAATCATTAATGGATGCTAACATGAGTATGCAAATACATGACCTGAAACAAGACATTTACAGAGTCTCCTCCTATTTCCCTCTCATGAGGTATTTAGTAATGATAGAGGAAAACAGAAGAGAAACAGGGCAGAATCCACCTTCATGGAGTGGCCTGTAATAGCACCAGTAATGAGACATCACGCACCTCCTGATAATGATGAACTGAGAAAGGCCTGACATCAGTTACATGGCATGTTCCCCAATCTAATCCTTGAAAACATCAAACTCAAACTGAAGAATATTCTACGGTTGTCTTCAAAAGTGTCAGAGTCACGATAAGCAAAGGCTGAATGAAGATCTATCATGGGCTGAAGGAGAAGACATGACAACTAAATACAGTGCTGGGGCCTGAATTTGACTCTGGACCAGAAAAGGAGAGTGAAATTCAAACGATATCTGCAGAACAGTTAATGAGGCATCAAAATGTTCATGGAAAATATGGATTTAAATTTTTTGTGGCAAAATAAGCTTATATTTTAATTCCATGTTTTGTGAACTTTTTAAAATTCCTTTTACATTGTATCAATGTTAATTTCTGGATTGTGGTTATGTATACTGTGGTTAGGTAAGATCTTAACATTAGGGAAAGCTGTCAAGCACAAAATGGAATTTTCTATATTAGTTTTACAGCTTTTCTGTAAATCCAAAATTACTTCAAAACAAAGGATTAAAATTGACTCCCATTAAAAATATTACTATAAACAAGATTTTATGTAATTTGACTTGCTCCAAAGTCATCTCCTCAGTAATAGTTTTGTGGCATTGTCCATAATTGGGGAAGTTTTTCCTTTTAATTTCATTGTCAAAAGCTTCTAGTTCAAAAATACCTGTTGGGGCTGGTGCTATGTCTGGTGGGTAATGCCACTGCCTGTGGCGTCAGCATCCCAAGAGTGCCTGTTTGAGTCCCAGCTGCTCCACTTCCAATCCAGTTCCCTGCTAATGCACCTGAGGAAGCAGCTGAAGATGGCCCAGTGCTTGGGCCCCTGCACCCATGTGGGAAACTGGAAGAAGCTCCTGACTTCAGATCAGCCCAGCTCTGGCCATTATAGCCATTTGAGTAGTGAACCAGCAGATGGAAGATACCTCTCTCTCTAGCTCTGCCTTTAACATAAATAAAATAAAAATTAAGAAAAAAAAAAGTGGCTCAGCCCCCAAGAGGCTTTAAAAATACTGAATCTGGGGAGCTCCTATATCATAGGAAGAAAAAAAATCCATTTTGTATATATGAGTATGTTTGGAAATTTTCATAATAAAAATTTAAACTATATATTATGGACAAGCTTTGTGTTTATTAACACAGTAAAGATAACTTTCTATTATTCCCGACTTTCGTAAATATTTAGAATTCTGTCATGGATTTTTAGGGCTAGTAGAACCTTAGAAATCCACATGTCCAGTCATGCTACATTAGGAAGGAAGCTAACGGTCAGAGGGGAGGCCTAGTTAGGAACAGTGAAGCTGGAGCTACACTCCATCTCCTGACTCCGTCTGGGGCTGTTTCTCTCACAGGATACATATGAACTCTTTTCTACCTATTCTAAAACTTAGTATAAGTGACAATGATCTAAACACTTCTACTGAAATAATATGGTAGTAATACTTGTAAATGCTTTCAATTTAAAAAAAAAAACACTAAATTTGAATGAATTTGTTAGACTTGCAGAAATGAAAGATGGGTTCATGTCCCCATTCCTGTTTAGTAATTTGATTTTTCCCTCCATGTTTTCTCACAACTTCCTTTTCAACTACTTCAGACCAGTAATGTTACCTTTCAAGCAGACATCCACCCACAAAGCTCCTACTGAACACTAACTATAGTGTCAGGCATTGTAAATGATGCTGAAAACAGAAAGTAGAAGAAATATTCTGGTCCTCAAGCACTCACTGTATGCTAAGGGTGATGGGCAAATGCTGATTACAATATAAAGTGACAAGAGATATGCACAGTTGTACACACACGTGGAAGGAAGAATAATCAGCTACCCTAGTCCTCAGAAGTCCTTATTCCTGCTTAGCAAATGAAGAAATGGAATAGCTTTAGGTTGCTAGTAATCCACAACGAAGGACCTGGACCCAGTGAAATGTCCACTAGTATCCAAATTTGACTCGCCGAGAACTATTTTTTATCTTGATGACAGCTAGTAAAATGTTTGAGGGTCTTGAGAGGATTACAATGTACTGCTCTGTCTAGTAACTTTATAATCTTGGACGACATATGTAACCTCTCTGAACTCACTATTCTCACCCAGGGATAATACATCTTATATCATAAGGTTACTTCATGAAATAAATATGTGAAGCAATTAATAAACTTTTTGACACATCAAATAGTCCATAGATTAAAAATTCTTCAATGGATGGGATTTTTTAAATAATAGTAGATGCTGTCATCTTTTTTTTTTTTTTTTTTAGATTTATTTATTTATTTGAAAGTCAGAGTTACAGAGAGACAGGGGCGGGGAGAGAGAGAGAGAGAGATATCTTCCATTCTCTGGCTCACTCCCCAAATGGATGCAATGGCTGGGGCTGGGCCAGGCCAAAGCAGGAGTTTCATCTAGGTCTCCTATTTGGGTGGCAGGGGCTTAAGCACTTGGTCCAGGCCATTAGCAGGGAGCTGGATCAGAAGTGGAGCAGCAAGGACAGGAACCAGCACCCATATGAGATGCCAGTATTGTAAGTGGCAGCTTTATCTGCTATGCCACCATGCTAGCCCTATTCAATATGTTTATTTCAGAATGTTGAATTTTAAAAAAAGTTCTGCTTCATCCATGTATATGGAACCTAACTTTTAAGGTTTAGTTCTCTCACAGCAATACTTACTTTCCACTGTTGCTCCTTCGTTTGGGTTTGAATATCCCTCTCCCTTTCGTTTGATTCTGCGAATGATACCTGCATCTTCAAATAAATCCTCTCCTTTGAAATCAAGGAGCTCAATCTAGAAAGGAAAAAAAAAAGGGATCTGGTTGAGCAAAGACCAAACGAAGTCCATTTAGTCTTTTGCTTTACAAAATAAAACTCTGCTTTTACAAAAATGTACTTATCCCTGCATCTTAGAGTTATTGGAAAAGTAGGAGGAAAAGGACACTGCTCTTTTTACAAATGCGTAGATGGAACTTCATGTAATGATAATGTTTAGCACTACTCCTGAGAGGCTGCAGTGCAGAGACAGACAGGAAATACTAGGAACACTGCCTTGTGGGCAAAAGGCCAGAACTACAAGGACTGGCGCAGAACTATTTTGTTTGACTTTGAGGCCACCACTTTCCCACCCAATTTATGAAGTTGCCTTAGTAAAATTGAGCAACAAATCCCATGTGTCTGGCTGACAACTGATTGAAGGTGTATTTTATCTAGTTAGGGTAGCTTTTTAAATTAGGTTTTGCTAAATATGTGCAATTCAACACAAGATGAATAAAAACTCCACCTACTGCTTCTATTGAAGGGGTAAGATCTGTGACATTTGTAAACCTTGATAGCATGAAAATACCTACCAACTCAGGATAGGCATATTTCCACACTTGTCTCCAGCATTTCCACCCTATCTTCAGGTCACCTTTGAGCATGCTGTACTCACACCACTAACCACAGCCTTTATTTCTAAGTCAAATGTCTTTTGTTTATTTGGATATGACCTTTCTGTGCCAGAGATACGTTTCTAAGAAAGCACTGGCACACACCCCTTCAGTTTGTGGGAAACAATTCAAGAAGCTGGGCTCCAAAATAAATAAGTTGGATTTGATTCTCCTCTCCAAACTTCACTCCTTGTTCCACTGCCTGTTGCTACAAAGAGAGCCCTATAGCACAGCAGATGCTGACAAGGCAACCTCACACACATACTTGCCTCAAAAAAGAGCGTTGCATTGGAGGGAATTTTGGGGAGACTGCCAGCAGAGCCATATGCATATTCTGGCTTGCACAGCAAGTGGCAGATCTCTCCTTTCTTCATGGTGGCCACCCCAATGTCCCATGCCTTGATAACTTGACCTGAGAAAGGAAAATGCAATTAAAATCTATCAGCCATATTTTAAAAGATTTAACTTTCATAAAACAAGAGTTCAGAAAAATTTCCAATTCTTTATGTACTCAGCTAACAAACACGAGCTAAAAGATGACAAAACTCAGCAGAAACTACACACAAAGAAATAAATTACGATTTTTTTTGGAAGGCTATCAGAGAAGATTCTCTGCTGAGTAGGATAAATGTAGCATCAATTCCTAAATTAAGATCAAGTTTTTCAAAAGTAGCAGTAACATAATCCACAAAATGTGGCTGTGTTGCAATTGTGGTTTAATTTATCATTTCAGCCTTAATACTAAATGCATGTTTTCTAGGCAAAGATGGGACAAAAATAGTATAGAAACTGGAGTTTGTTCTAAAGAAGCTGTAATTTAGTTTGGTAGACAAAAATAAGACCTTTCTGTGAAGTATACATTGTATAAAAGGAAAGTATAAATTGTATAAAAGGGTCCATGAAACAAATTTAATCTTAACATTTAGAATCAGAAAAATGTTTCTTCAAACAAATGCCTTTGTCCTTTTACCAAATCACAGTGATAGAACTCAGAATATTTAATTTTTTCCAGTTCCAGGTAACTAAAAAAGTCACATTTATTGCTTAACTGTAGAACTGTTTTTGGCTATGTAATCACAATGCCAATATTCACAGCTTTTATCATGTCCAGCATTATTCACTTTATCCTACTGCACAGTCTCTAATGCTCTAGAAAACCACAGAAAAGGGAGGCCTTTAAAACTTGAGGGGCTAAGTTAACCAAAATCTTAGGTATTCAAAGTGGGGTCAAATCAGCACCAAAGCCCTGAGGAAGTCCTTTTTTTTTTTTTTTTTTTTAAGATTTACCTAGTTATATTTGAAAAGCAGAGTTACAGAGAGAGAAAGAGAGAGAGAAATCTTCCCATTCATTGGTTCACTCCCCAAATGGCCACAATAGAAAGCTGGGCTGATCTGAAGCCAGGAACCTGGAGCTTCTTCCATGTCTCCCACATGGGTGCAGGGGCCCAAGGACTTGGATCACCTTCTACTCCTTTCCCAGACCATAGCAGAGAGCTGGATCGGAAGTGAAGCAGCCGGCACTCAAACCAGTGCCCACATGGGATTCCAGCACTGCAAGTGACGGCCTCACCTGCCAAGCCACAGTGCCGGCCCCCAAGGGAGTCAATTTTGAAGTGAGCTGTTTGCTCCCTTGGGCTGAGAGAGAGCTGACAGTCGGAGGTGTTTTACTAGGGGTAGAGCAAGCATTTGTTACTCAAGACTTCAGCTTAGTCTTCGTTAAATACTATAACTTTTAAAACTATCAGCTCTATTTATTTGAGTGAAAAATCTATGTAAATGCATGCCTCTACATGTCTATTATTAAAAGACACAGGGAAGATGCAAAGCAAAAAGTGGAAGGTCATTTGCGCCCTCCTTGTAGGAAGCCACTGTCATGCTTCTCTTTCATCTTCCTAGTGTGTGCGGTCACTTCTTTAAAAATGCAAAGCATGGAACCGGCGCTGTGGCAGCAGGTAAAGCTGCAGCCTGCAGTGCCGGCATCCCATATGGGCGCCAGTTCTAGTCCCGGCTGCTCCACTTCCAATCCAGCTCTCTGCTGTGGCCTGGGAAAGCAGTGGAAAATGGCACAATTCCCTGGACCCCTACACCAGCATGGGAGACCCAGGGGAAACTCCTGGCTTCTGACTTCAGATCAGCATAGCTCCAGCCATTGCGGCCATCTAGGGAGTAAACCAGCGGACAGAAGACTCTCTCTCTCTCTGCCTCTCTGTAACTCTGCCTTTCAAATAAATAAATAAATCTTAAACAAACAAACAAACAAAAATGAGTGCCAAAGCATATAATACACGTTAAAAAAATGTAAAACACAAATAACAGCATCTCACATTTTCGAGTTTGAATTGCTTTTTCATTTAATAGGCATCTTGGACTTCTTTCTTCATCAGTAGAAATGAGACTATGCATTTTAGAAGTTAAAAGTCAGCCTGTTCTAATTCCCAGGTCACCTGGACTTGAGTCTCAGGTCTGTACTTTACTGGCTGAGTGGCCTTGTGCAAGCTATTTAACCCCTGTGTCTCAGTTTCCTCATTTGCAAAATGTAGGTGGTTACCAGTAACCTGCCATAGTTGTGATAAGAATTAGTAAGTAAAATGTCAAATGCATCGTGTAGAACATATATTTAATCAAAAAAGCCATCACCATCATTAACACAAATAGATTGACCTCATTCTTTCTTTTTTAAATAAAGTTTTATTTATTTGAAAGGCAGAGAGACAGGGAGAGGAAGAGACAGCTTCATTCATCGGTTCACTCTGCAGATGGCTGCAACATCCATGGCTGAGCCAAGCAGAAGCTAGGAGCAAGGAACTCCATCTAGGTCTCCCAAGCGGGTAGCAGGAACCCAAGTACTTGTGCCATCATCTGCAGCCTCCCAGGCACATGGAAAGGAAGCTGGAAGGGCAGGCACCATCTGCAGCTCCAGCATTCCATATGGGTGCTGGTTCAAGTCCCAGCTGCTCCACTTCCCATCCAGCTCCCTACTAATGTGCCTGGGAAAGCAGCAGAGGAAGGCCAAAGTGATTGGGCCCCTGTACCCACAGGGGAAACCCGTAAGAAGTTCCTGGCTCCTGGCTTTGGATCGGCCCAGCTCTGGCTGCTGTGGCCATTTGGAGTGCAAACCAGCAGATAGAAGCACTCTCTCTCTCTCTAACTCTACCTTTTAAATAAATAAATAAATCTTAAAAGAAGAAAGCTGGATTGAAAAGTGGAGGCAGCACTTGATCCCAGGCACTCTGATATAGGATGTGGGTGTCCCAAGTGGTGGGTTGACTGGCTGTGTCACAACACCCACCACTCAGTCTACAACATTCTTAATGGCTGCATAGTACAATAGTCTCTTATTGAGAAACATACTATTAACAGTGAGAATCGTGACCACATGTTTGCCTACTCTACTAAACTCCCTGAAGTGCAAGGATGATAATGCATTCTATATTTAGTATCTATTGCCCAGTTGCCTTTTCAAAATAGCTACATCAGTGTATGCCCATCACACGGGCTCTCCTGTGAACAGTCCAGATTCATCAGAAAAAATATCCTAGATTTCCTATTGACAGGCTGCTTTCCTGTCACTGATGTTCTTCAAAGAGCCATTGAGAGTTCTGGCATTTTATTATCAACTTGAATATCGTAAGACAAATACCTTACACACCCCTTCAGGAAAGCTGTACCGTGAGGGAGTGCTATTGCAACAGTGCTCAAGACACTCAATTACTGAGAAGCAAAGGTCTCTACTGGGTGCTAGGAATAAGAGGGCAGGCCATTCCCTTCTTCCTTCCCAGGGACATGCAACACGGTGTCTACGGGAGGAGAAAGATACACACTTCTCTTTCTTGTTTTCACCAGGAGTGGTAAGCACTGAAATAGAGTCCACACCAGGAGCACAGAGGAGGAGGTGAGGGTAGGGGCAGTCAGCAAAAGCTTAATGCACAGATGGTATCTAGGCCAGGCCTTGGGAGCTGGACGCACAGCCCTGTCAATTAAATCCGAAGGAGCCCAGGCTAAATAAATCATGCGTGTGCCTCTGCTTTTCTTCTTTGGAACTTGGAAGAACACTGGGAACACAGAGGGCTCTTTCACACAAAGCTTCAGACACTGAATCAAATACACTGAGCAGGGAGCCAGACTGATAGGAACACAAGGGTGTTTCTCAAATTGCTGGCCTTGGTTGGGACTCTTTCTCAAAATACAGCATATCCCCTGATTTTTAAAAAATCATACATACTCAGAACATCTGGAAGGCATAGAGAAGCACAGAGAATACATTTTTTAAAACCTCTGAAATCTTAGCATGTGGCTACTGCTGATTTGTTTCATTTCCTTCCAATTACATATGTACACTTTGTATATTAAATTTTCACATACTCAGTCATACGTGTTGGCGTTGTAGTGCAGCAAGTTAAGCCACTGCTGGTGACAACTGCATCCTGTGTCAGAGCACTGGCTAGTGTATCAGCTGCTCTGCTCTGGATCCGGCATCCTGCTTGTGCTCTTGGTAAGGCAGCAGATGATGGCCCCTGCCACCCATGTGGGAGACCCAGATGGAGTTCCTGACTCCTGGCTTTGGCCTGGCTCAAACCTGGCTATCACAAGCATTTGGGAAGTAAACCAACAGAAGATCTCTCCCTCTCTTGTGATTCTTACTTTCGAATCAATCAATCATGAAAAAGAAAAAAGCACTTCTTGTATAGGATTGTTGTGTGGATCATTCTCTTAGAAGGCCAAGGTCCAGGGCTGGTGTTGTGGCAGGTAGAAGTGCTGCCTGCAATGCCTGCATCCCATTTGGGTGCCTCAAGTCCCGGCTGCTCCACTTCCCATCCAGCTCCTTGCTAATGGCCTGGCAAAAACAATGGAAGATGGCCCAAATGCTTGTGCCCTTCTATCACGCGGAAGGCCTGGAAGAAGGTCTTGGCTCCTGGCTTTGGCCTGGCTCAGCCCTGGATGTTGTGGTCATCTGGGGAGTAAAACAGTGGATGGAAAATCTCTCAGTCTCTTTCTGTCTCTCCCTCTCTCTCTGTAACTTTGACTTTCAAATAAATAAGTAAATGTTAAACACACACACACAAACACACACACACACAGGCCAACGCCTTGTTTTTGAGCGTGGCTGCAATGAGTTCTTTAAACCACACTCATGACAGAGCATTTACAATGTGGGTTTCTTTAAGTTGGAGCAAGTACCAGGAGACAAGACACTTACAAAGCAATCTGTATGCAGACTCCTTCCAGTAAAAATGTTCTGAATCACTTATTTCACCTGCATTTCACTCACCCCTAAATCAATAGCCATCTTTAAAACTGCTTTTAGCATTTCACTTTAATTCTTTCCAGAGAATTCAACTTGGTTTTCATGGAAATAATTTTTTTATTTTACACTAACTGGACTGTTTTACATAACATCTAGTGAAATTCCAACTGATAACTTAGGAAAAGTCTGAGAAAGAACAAAGTGACACTGGAACTGCATGGACATTGGCCACCAGGCCTCAGTGTTGCTCAGAGCTGGCCGGGGGCTCGCAGGGAAGGCATGTAATTCTCCTTTGGACAAAAACATCAACATCAAACAAGGCCTCTCTGAGATAATGATTAAGTGAGACAAAACAAGAATAGGTCAAATCTTGTCTAAACTAGGACCAAAAAAATAAAAACAGAGCCAAAAACCCAGTGGTTGTGTACCTTACAAAATACCAAATGTCCCCTTTTCCTGGCTAATATGAGTGACTGCTGGTTTTCTACCAGTTTCAGCTTTATTGTTTGATTGTAGCAAAATGCACATTAAAATTTACCACTGTAACCATCTAGAAGTATAAAGTTCAGTATTAAGCATATTCACTGTTGTGTAACCAATCCACAACCTTTTCATCTTGCAAAACTGAAACTTGTACCCACTAAACAGCTTAATTTCTTCCTCCGCCCAGCCCCTGGTGGCTACCATCCCACTTTCTGTTTTTATGAGTTTGAGTGCTCTAGATAGCTCACATAAAAGTGAGATCATACAGTACTTATTTTTCTGTGACTAGATCACTTTGCATAACATAGTACCGTCAAGGTTTGTCAATGCTGTAGCAAGTGTCAGAATTTCCTTCTTGTTTAAGACTGAATAATATTCCATGGCATGTTACACCACTTTTTGGTTATCTATTCCTGTTGAGGAACACTTAGATTGCTTCTACCTTTTGGTTACTGTGAATACCACCATTAGGAACGTGAATGTACAAATATCTCTTGGAGAACCTGCATTCAGCTCTTTTGGACAGACACTCAGAAAAATCGCTAGATCATATGGAAATTCTATTTATACTTTTTGAGGAACTGCCATTCTGCTTTTCACAGTGTCTGCCTCATTTTGCAATCTGATTAACTGCGCACAAAGTTTCCAATTTCTCTATATTCTCAACAACTTTTTAAAAATTTTTTCTACTTTTTAATTTTTATTTATTTATTTTAGTATCCATCATAACAGATGTGAGGTGATAAAACACTGTGGTTTTGATTTGCATTCCCCTAATGATTAGTGATGCTGACCACATTTGCATGTGCTATTGGCCATTTGTGTATGTTCTTTGGAGAAATGTCTATTCAGGTCCTTTCCCTACTTTTAGATCAGGTTATTTTGTTGTTTTCATTGAGTTTTAAGAGTTCTTTGTATCTTCTGGATACTAACCTCTTATCACAAATATGATTTATAAATCTCTCCTATTCTTTAGATTGCTTTTCATTCTGTTGTTGTGTCCTTTGGTGTACAAAAGTTTTGAATTCTGGTTTAGTCCAATGTATCTACTTTTACTTCTGCTATCTGTGCTTTGATGGGTCATATTTAAGAAATTACTGCCAAATTCAATGTCATGAAGTTTTGTTTTCTTCTGTGTTATTTACAGTTTTAGGCCTTATGTTTCGACCTTTGATCCATTTTGAGCTATTTTTTGCATATGGTGAAAGGTAAGGGTCAAATTCAACCGTTTACATGTTGCATAATCCAGTTTTCCCAACACCATGTATTGAAAAGATTGTTCTTTTTTAGAGCTGGTACTGTGGCATAGTGAGCTAAACTTCCATCTGCAGCGCTGGCATCCCATATGAGTGCTGGTTTGTGTCCCAGCTGCTCCTCTTCCAATCCAGCTCTCTGCTCTGGCCTGAGAAATCAGTAGAAGATGGCCCAAGTCCTTGAGCCCCTGCACCTATGTGGGAGACCTGGAGGAAGCTCCTGGCTCCTGGCTTTGGATTGGCTCGGCTCATTTCCAGCCATTGTGGCCATCTGGGGAGTGAACCATGGATGGAGGACCTTTCTCTCTGTCTCTCCCTCTCTCTGTCTGTGACTATACCTTTCAAATTGAGAGAGAGAGAGTGAGCGAGCTTGTTCTTTCTCTACTGAGGAATAGGGATTAGGCCCATACTATCAATAATTTCACTTTTGATATATCATTTGCTATGACATTCCATTCCTGTAAGAAAAACATCTGGTGTATGGCAGGAACTCAGTAAATACTGCTGATCGGAACCTCCTTTGTTTTTATACATGGTTTGGGCTATGCTTAAAATCTAAGATCTGATGTACCTGGAAAGAGGCTGCTTGGGATTGAATATTGGCTTTACCACTTATTGTGCATCGTTGGGCAAATCACTTAACCTCTCTATACCTTAGTCTCCTCATATATGGACAAAGTCAAAACCACACCAAAATAAAAACAGTTAATTACAGCAGATACCAAAGCACAAAAGAAAAAGGTGGGAGCAGGATTTTAGTCTAGCAGTTAAGACGCCATTTTGGATGCCCACATCCCATATCTAAGTTCCTGGGTTCAGGGCCAGGTCCACTCCCGATTCTAGCTTCTTGCTAATGAGCATCCTGAGAAGCAACAGGTGATGGCTCAAGTGGTTGTATTCCTGCCACCCATATGGGTGAATAAAGTTAAACACCAAAGATGACACATGATTCCATTTATAAGAAATCCTCAAAAAGTCAGAACTATAGTAATAGAAACTAGATTAGTGATTGCCTGGACCCTAGATCCCAGGAAGGAAAGTGACTGCAAAAGGATCTAGGACAATTTTTAGGGGAGGAAAGTGACTGTGTATGCTTGAAATGATGACTTTTGGGGGCCAGTGTTGTGGCGTAGAAGGTTAAGCCACCTCCTGCAATGCTGGCACCAAACATGGGCACTGGTTCCAGTTCCAGCTGCTCCACTTCTGATCCAGCTCCCAGCTAACGTGCCTGGGAAAGCTGGGGCTGGCGCTGTGGCACAGAGTGTTAAAAGCCCCAGCCTGCAACGCCAGCATCCCATGTGGGCGCAGGTTCCAGTCCCGGCTGCTCCACTTCCTATCCAGCTCTGCTATAGCCTGGGAAAGCAGTGGAAGATGGTCCAAGACCTTGGGTCCCTGCGCCCACGTGGGAAACCTGGAGGAAGGTCCTGGTTCCTGGATTTGGATCGACTCAGTTCTGGCCGTTGTGGTCATCTGGGGAGTGAACCAGCAGATAGAAGACCTCTCTTTCTCTCTGGCTCTACCTCTCTCTGAAACTCTGTCTTTCAAATAAAATAAATATTAAGAAAAATAAAAAATAAAACTATCAGCTATTAGTCCTTTAACACATATTTCCCCACTCCAGTACCCTCTATCCCATGATATTGATGGCTGAATAAATAAATAGATATTTTTACTAACAGTTGTGGATCACAATGCAGTAAGTAAGATTATTTAAAGACAGATCACTAATATTTACTTCAAGATGGTTTAATTTTAATAAGAGTGGGAAAGTACAGTTATGTCAAGAATCCAAAGTTATTAGTTTATTGCTCCCCTCAAGTTTGGAGGAGAGGAATATAATAGACAGGATGTTTATCTTTGTCATTCTCAGCTATGTTAGTCACATGCCAAGAGCATCAGCAGCAACGTCAATAACGCAGCCCTCTATTAGAGTAGTGTCTGTCTTCACCACGGCTTCATGTAAGTGTGGAAGGGGTGAGGTTTTAGTGCTCTTGGATTTTCTGACAACAGGGGTAGAAGTAATTCTTTTTATCCCCAAATCTATCTCCCCATTCCATCTTGGTAATTATGTATTTCTTGGGCACAGAGCAAAGGAAAACAAAAAGAAATCCTACTATTGAAATATATATAAAAACCCCAAGTCATTCTTACTTCAACTTTTTTAATGGGTTATGAACACTGTTCTAGGAATTCAGAAATTGTAATGCTGAGTGAGGGAAACCATCACCTTCTCATTCTCATTTCTGTTACATACTCTGTAGTGGTGGTAATGAGTTCTCTTGGATTGACTCAGTTTTGTCTTTCCCAACTTCCTGGGGGATGAAAAGATGTTTAAGCACCCTTTAAAAAGGTCTGTGTGCATGCATGGCAAACACTTGTAGATGGTGTTAGGACTCAAACTGTTATAACACAGTTATTACCATTCGACTATAAAGCTGATTAATAATCCTGACACTGTAACAGCACTAATAAACACTGCGTGTCACTGTGTGTTGGGCCGAATGCTAAGCAATGGGTGCATTATTTACTTAATCCTCAACATTACAGATAGTGATACACATATATAATAGCATATAATAAATATGTATCTGTATATACCAGATACATAAGATAAAGAAAAGTAAAGCACAGAGTTCAATAGATGGTACAGAAAAAGCAGTGGATACACACAATGTACAGGTGTAGCTCAAATTTGTACATCTCCCTTATCCAATTTTTAATCCAATTTTTAAAAAGATTTATTTATTTATTTATTTGGAAGGCAGAGTTGGAGTGGGAGAGGCTGAGGGAGAGAGATCTTCCATCCACTGGTTCACTCTCCAAATGGCTACAACGCCCAGAGCTGGGCTGGTCTGAAGCCAGGAGCCAGGAGCCTCCTCTGGGTCCCCCATGTGGGTACAGGGGCCCAAGTACTTGGACCATATTCCACTGCTTTCCTAGGCACATTAGTAGGGAGCTGGATCAGACTTGAACCAGCACCCATGTAGGATGCTGGGCATCTTCACCTGCTATGCCACAGCACTGGCCCCTCCATGCAATTTTTATGGTTAGGCTCTTAAAATCCTATTCTAAATATTGAAGTCATACTAGAATCTCAACATTACCATGACCTTTCATTGAAATATTTCTATTTATTCTCTTGGGAGAGGTATAGTACAAGGGGTCAGGAGAGTTTAATGGACAATCTTTATGCTAACTATATTTTTTTGACAGGCAGAGTGGACAGTGAGAGAGAGAGCGCACGGCGCTGATCGGAAGCTAGGAGCCAGGTGCTTCCTCCTGGTCTCCCATACAGGTGCAGGGCCCAAGTTCTTAGGCTATCCTCCACTGCCTTCCCGGGCCACAGCAGAGAGCTGGACTGGAAGAGGAGCAACCGGGACAGAATCCGGTGCCCCAACCAGGGGCAGAACCCAGAGTGCCGGCACTGCAGGCGGAGGATTAGCCTAGTGAGTTGCGGCGCTGGCCTATGCTAACTATTGAAATTATTTTTCTTCATTTTGGTGGTAGCTACTATAAAATATAAGCATGAAACTATACACTACCTAACCAGTGTTTCTTGTTTTATAGGCAACTGAGTACATTATGTAATAGAAGTTTCACCAGAAGTATGGTACTCTATTCTAATATTCCTTTTAAAAAAGAGATTTATTTATTTATTTGAAAGGCACAGTTACAAAAAAGAGAGATAGAGAGAGGGAATCTTCCATCTTCTGATTCACTCTCCAAAAGGCCATTATGTCCAGGTCTAGGCCAGGCTGAAGCCAGGAGCTTGGAACTTCATCCAAGTCTCCTATGCGGGTGGCAGGGGCCAGGTACCTGGGCTCTCTTCTGCTGCTGTCCTAGGTGCATTAGCATGGAGCTGGAATTGAAGGGGAGCAGCCAGGACTTGAACCAGTTCTCATATGTATGGAACGTTGGGGCCAAAGGTGACGGCTTTACCTGCTATGCCACAGTGCTGGCCCTCACCCCGTATCCTAATATTTCTAATTAGCATCTCAAGAAGGGTTCAAAAGGTCTCTGTCATTATGTTTGCATTAGCCTTTTATGGTTTTGTGCCTGCATTCTTTATAGAAGGCACAAGAATGGACTAAAAACTAACCTTAAAGCTCTTTATGGACGCCTGCTTGATAAAGAAGGACACACCAAGTGGCTTCCTCATGTCAATGTACTACAAGGAATAATGAAAATAGCAACTCTGGCGTCCCGACACCCTGCGAGATGCTCTTCCCATGACACCACACTGTCTTTAAATAGTTGTGTCTAGGTATGAAATCAACTGGAAGTTGTCTCTTTTCTCTTCCAACTTGTATTTTAAAAAAAGAACTCAGGAAATGTTTTTACTTAGTTCAAAATTCTAGGAAACATGACACACTCATTCACCACACTGTTTTACTGAGAAAGTCTGGGTAGACAAAATAGCAGTGTAAATTCTCAGCAACTCTTAATTCTACTTGCCAAGATAACTGCTGAGAGAGGACCTGTTATCTTAAATCAATCAGCTTTTTCAGGACAGAAATTATAAGGGTTGAATAAAAATATGGGGGACAAAGGAAATAAGGTGGTCTGATAAGGCACTCACTCTGAAGTCTTTTTTTTTTTAATTATTTTTATTTTTTGACAGGCAGAGTGGACAGTGAGAGAGAGAGAGAGAGACAGAGAGAAAGGTCTTCCTTTGCCGTTGGTTCACCCTCCAATGGCAGCCGCGGCCAGCGTGCTGTGGCCGGCGCACTGCGCTGATCCAATGGCAGGAGCCAGGTACTTATCCTGGTCTCCCATGGGGTGTAGGGCCCAAGCACTTGGGCCATCCTCCACTGCACTCCCTGGCCACAGCAGAGAGCTGGTCTGGAAGAGGGGCAACCGGGACAGAATCTGGTGCCCCGACCGGGACTAGAACCCGGTGTGCCGGCGCCACAAGGCAGAGGATTAGCCTTAGTGAGCCGTGGCGCCGGCCTGAAGTCTTTTTTTTTTTTTTTTAAGATTTATTTATTTTACTTGAAAGTTAGAATTACACAGAGAGAGAAGGAGAGGCACAGAGAGAGAGAGAGAGAGAGAGAGAGGTCTCCCATCCACTGGTTCACTCCCCAATTGGCCACAACGGCCGGAGCTGCGCCTATCCGAAGCCAGGAGCCAGGAGCTCCCTCGGGGTCTCCCACACGGTGCAGGGGCCCAAGGACTCAGGCCATCTTCTACTGCTTTCCTAGGCCACAGCAGAGAGCTGGATTGGAAGTGGATCAGCCGGGACTTGAACTGGTGCCCATATGGGATGCCAGCACTGAAAGTGGTGGCTTTATGTGTACGCTACAGCGCCGGTCCCACTCTGAAATAATTTAAATTAAATAAGGTGCCCTACTCATTTTGGTAGCCCTAAAGGTTCATATCCCTAAGTCAACAAAAACAAAATCTAAAGTAACTGTCATAATTATCTGCTACCCTGAGAGAGACTGCTTGTCTGATTTTGATTGCTGTCTTATTCAAACACAAAATTAATATCACATGAGCCATTAACTCACTAAAGACCCAACGGAGAAGGGAAGAGTAACACAGCCAGGACTAGAACTTGAAAAAAGCACAGCTGGGCAGGAAAGCACAGACAGATGTCACACAACACACACATGACTGTGGGTACTAGGGAAGGCCCAGAGGCAGCAAGAGTTGAACTCTGGCTCATCACTCGCTGTTTCCTCTCCCAGATCTATGTTTAGCTAACAATTCAACCAGGTATACAGTTGGAATGAAGAGGGACTTAGAAGCAAACGTGAGCTGTAGTGATGGACAGGGGGATGACTCTTTTTTGCCCATACTTAATCTAGGGATTAATTAGAACTGCTTTTTGTATCTGTGGCAGACAAGAATTTAAAAAATTATAACTCAGCTCTTAACTTCCAATAACCCACATGGTCCAGCAAGTTCAACTTGAAGTATTGGCTATAATTTTTAAAATTTTTTAAAAAATAAGAATACCATGGGGCCAGTGTTCTAGTGTAGTCGGTTAAGCTGCCACCTGCAACACTGGCATTTCACATGAGCTCTAGTTCGAGTTCCAGATGCTCCACTTCGATTCCAGCTCCCTGCTAATGCACCTGGGGCAGCAGCAGAGGACGGCCCAAGTGCTTAGGCCCCTCCACTCACATGGGAGACCCAGATGAAGCTCCTGGCTCCTGGCTTCGGCCTAGCCCATCCCTCACCGTTGTGGTCATCTTTGGAGTGAATAAGTGGATGGAAGAAATCTCTCTCTGTCTCTCCTTCTCTCTCTGCCTTTTAAATAAATAAATAATTTCTAAAAAGTAAGAATACTAAATTAACTAAAAATACTTAAAAACACTGAAAAGAAATGAGCAAAAAAAATCACACTGAATTCTTGGAAACAGTAGTTCTTCATCATATTTTTCAGGACCTCTTTCTATACTAAAAATTGAAGGCTGGGGGCAGATATTTGAGGAGTGACACAGCAGATGGAATCTTTCCCTGTCTGTCTCTGTCTTTCTTCCTCCGACTTTCAAATAAAAAACAAAAATCAAATGGCGAGCTTTTAAAACAGTTAATAGTTATTTAAATAATAAAATATTTAAATAATAAAAATAGCTGTAGCTTCCAAAACATAAAATAGGATTAGTGAGGAGAGTGGCATTTGTAAAATGTTTCTCTTTATTTTTTTAAAAATTTATTTAACTTATTTGAAAGGCAGAGTTAGAAAGAGAGAAAGAGAGAGAGATAGAGAGAGGATCTTCCATCTGCTGGTTCACTCCCCAAATGGCCACCCATCTGAAGCCAAGATCCAGGAGCTTCCTCCAGGTCTCCTACATGGGTGCAGGGGCCCAGTGATTTGGGATGTCTTCTGCTGCTTTCTCAGGCACATTAGCACGGAGCTGGACTGGAAGTGGAGAAGCCAGGACTCGAAACAGTACCCGCACAGATGCCAGACAGCAGGCAGTGGCCCTATCCTCTACGCCATAGGGCCAGCACCTGTGAAATGTTTCTCACTTAAGATTAGACAACTGAATTCTCATCTAATTCTGCATTCATCTGTTGCAACTCTGGGTGAAACATATGAAAAATTTTCAAGCCCACCAACATAGAGTTGAAAAGTTTGGAGCACTTTAGTGGCCCTTTCAGATAATTATGAATAAAATCATCTGACACTACCTCAAAACTGGACAAGCTGTGGTTTTACAAGCTTTGTTGCAACGTGGAATTTGAAAGCACATCAACGAACTTTTCATATTGTGTTACATTAAAATCTATTGGTTTGGCATATTTTGGATAGATTTTTACCCACACACAATCTTATAACATCCTGGGGAAAATACTGGTCCAATGAGTTACTGAGATCTTCCAAATGTTGACAATTTCATTGTATAATATTAAAGAATCACATTCATTAACAGCCACTGATCCATCAGAAAAATCTCCTAAGTTCTTAGAGGCTGTCAAGCTCATAGTGGCAGAGATATATTTTCCAAAATTATGATTTTCATTTGAAAGCTCAATGGCGGCAAACATCGTTGGCTGTTTTCCTTGAAGTGACAGCTCCCTTCATTCACGTTCAGGAAAATGCCTGCCAGGTACTGAAGAATCATGTCTAAATAACCAGAGTCTGTCCTTTCAAGCAAAAATGGAAACAAGGCAGCAGGTTCAGCTCCCTGCTGAAACAAGTGCCAAGTGCTCTGCTCGAGACAACCATCATACTGCGGCATGCACAGGTGTTCTCTGCCAGCTTCCCTTTCCCTCCCAGAATATCAGAACGACGGGAAACTCAATGACTGCATTTTATTTTATTTTATTTTATTTATTTTTTTGACAGGCAGAGTGGACAGTGAGAGAGAGAGACAGAGAGAAAGGTCTTCCTTTTGCCGTTGGTTCACCCTCCAATGGCCGCCGCGGCCGGCGCGCTGCAGCTGGCACACCGCGCTGATCCGATGGCAGGAGCCAGGAGCCAGGTGCTTTTCCTGGTCTCCCACGGGGTGCAGGGCCCAAGCACCTGGGCCATCCTCCACTGCACTCCCTGGCCACAGCAGAGAGCTGGCCTGGAAGAGGGGCAACCGGGACAGAATCCGGCGCCCCGACCAGGACTAGAACCCGGTGTGCCGGCGCCGCTAGGTGGAGGATTAGCCTAGTGAGCCGCGGCGCCGGCCCAATGACTGCATTTTAATAAGATGAGAGTTCTTACTGTTTTATCAAGGACATTCTTAAATGAAACAAACTAGTCCTCCCCACCCCCAACACACACACACTTATATAAACTGTGAGCGAGTGGCAGTGAAAAACACCCTAACCACTGAGATAGGTGTATATCACTCTCCTGATTCTTGTTAAGGAACCAGGAGTTTAAAAAAAAAAAAAAAAAACCCACTGCAACTTTCATGCCATCAATGCAAATGCCAACATAGTAAAAAACCAAATAAATCTTAGCATTGTTATGAAAATAACTGGCAATGTGGACCCCCTAGAAGGATCTCAGAGACCCCCCAAAGGATCCGAGGACTTCAGTTTGAGTATCGCTGCTCTACAATAGCTTTATTTCAAGGACAGGATCTACTGCTCCTATGTAACACAAACAGTAATACATTTAGGCAAAACACAGCTCAAAAAAATACCCTCTTACCTTTGCCAAGACTGAAAACAAACGGTTCATTTCTATCATGACTGGAATCAAATTTCTTTCCATTTGACAATTTTCCTTTGTAATGGACATAAACTTTGTCTCCAATCATTGGTGTTTCCTCACTATTCCCCACTCTTTTGACAATCTAGAAAAGGCAAACATCAAGAAAAAGGAGTGGAACTTTTTACTCATAATCAGAGAGTGAAGTCACACAGTCCATTCCAAGTTATCCAGGCAGATTTTCAAATACACTAGTGTCTGTGCTTTCTAAGGCTTCCATCATAGTTCTTTCAATAACCCTCACTGTCAGAAAACTACCTTACTAATCTGTCGCTTATGTTTTATTTAGTTTTATTGCTAGTCACACTATTTATTCTCTCAAAATGATTAACCAATACATTTTGTATCACTGATTTAATGCCTCAT
Source organism: Oryctolagus cuniculus (assembly GCF_051225735.1). Lineage (NCBI taxonomy): Eukaryota > Metazoa > Chordata > Mammalia > Lagomorpha > Leporidae > Oryctolagus > Oryctolagus cuniculus. Next base: position 133,717,344 of record NC_142871.1, on the reverse strand, counting down.
ATTTTGACACTAAAATCTCTCCAATCACAGACTTGTAAGTTAGTCTATATACAATTAGATAGAAAAGAATAATAGGCTTTAGCAAAGATTCAAAAGGGAAGTCTAAAGCCGTTTCAAGGTGTGATTTTATTTGCTTTGCTCCTTTGCTAAGAACATTAGTTTCTGACTAGGTTCTGTTTGTTTCGTTTAATTTCAGAAAGCCAAATATCCTGGTATAAAGGTTATACTTTCTGTAATTTAAAAATATTCAATCTGTAAAAGACATTAGTATCACAGCACAATTTGATTCACTACTGAATATCTTGTTTTCTAGTAAAGAAAATGCCAAAAAAAAAAAAAAAAAAAAAGCTCCAAGCTGAAAAGTATTTAGCTATTGTAAAATCCAGTGTATTTATTTTGTTCTTGGCACAGCAAACCACTAATGCAGTTGGTCAGTTCTTGGAAAAAGAAATCAAATCCAGGCGTGTGGTACTGTAATTTATTCTGTCAATCATCTATGCCAAATTAATCATTTTTAGTAGGTAACATCCAGTGTATATCTTTTTGGGGGACAGGTTTGAGTTTTTATTTAAAGAATTCAACTATTTGAAATTTTTTTTGGTAATTTAAAAGGCAGAGAGAGAGAGGTAGGGAGAGAAAAAGAGAGAGAGAAAAACTTCCATCCACTGGTTCATTCTCCAAATGGCTGCAAAAGCAGACCAAAGTCAAAAGCCAGGAACTCCATTCGGGCCTCCCACATGGGAGGCTAGGACTCAAGTCCTTCAGCCATCATCTGCTGCCCCCCAGGATGCACATTATCTTTGGGATAATGGGACGTGGGCATCCCAAGTGGCTGCTTAACTCACTGCACCGAAACGCTTGTCCCTGAATCTAATCTGTGAGATGTGCCCCTATCCCTATACGTATGCAGTCACAAACACAGTTTTCACAACTTTCTTAACTTAAAAACTCACATGATCTTTTAAGGAAAAGAAATATTACTGTCTTTTTAAGACATCCAAAGGAAAAAACAGTTCAAAGCATAAATCTAAACAAAATCACATGATGGGCCAGGTGTTTAGCCTAGCAGTTAAGTCCTTTGTTGCCCACACTCTACACTGAAGCACCTGATGCAATGCCAGGCTCTGGCTCCTGACTTCAGTTCTTTGCTGATGAAGACCCCGGGAGGCAACAGTGATGGTTCAAGCAGTTGGGTTCCTGCCACCCATGTGGGAGACTTACACTGAGTTCCTAGTCCCCAGCCACCAGCCCCCGCCCCCGCCCCCCACTGCTGCAGGCATTTGGGTAGTGAGTCAGGAGTTGGGGGTTCTGTCTCTCAGATAGTAAATATGACTAAAAATAATTTAAAAACCTGCTCTATAATTCTAAAATGTAAACCTAGATTTTATCTGCCTGAGAGAAGAACTGACTTTCCAAACTGCCTTGGTTTTTTTTTTTTTCTTCTTTATATATGAAGATACTTCAAAAAGTTTATGGAAAATGAAACTAAAAGATAAGTTTATTTTGGTGCAAAATAGTTTTGAAACTCATGTATTCAAAGGGTCTTCAAAATCACTTCTTGGCTAAGATCAAGTGCAAAGAGTCTAAAAAAGTTCATAAAAATGGGTATTACGAAAAAGCTATGCATGAACTTCAACAAATGAACTTTTAATTTCATTTTCCACAAACTTACCTTTATTTTATTTTATCTTTTTTTAAAGATTTATTTATTTATTTGAAAGGCAGAGTTATAGACAGAGAGAGACCCTCCAGCCACTGGTTCACTCCCCATATGGCTGAAACAGCCGGAGCTGGGCTGGCTTTAGACAAGTCAGGAGCTGGGAGTTTCTCCTGGGTCTCCCATGTGGTTGCAGGGGTCCAAGCACTCAGGCCATCTTCCACTGCTTTCCCCGGTCATTAGTAGAGAGCTGGATCAGAAGTGGAGTAGCCAGGATTAGAACCAGTATCCACATGGGATGTTGGTGTGGCAAGCGGCAGTTTATCCCACTATGCCAATGCCAGACCCAAAACTTAGCGTTTAATTTCATTTTCACATAAAAGTTAATCAGAGAAATTACTATAGGAAGGCACTATGCTTTATCTGATTCTGATAACTCTACAAGAGTGATGGTGTTGTTCTAATTTTTTTTTAACTTATTTTTTTTTTATTTTTTGACAGGCAGAGTGGACAGTGAGAGAGAGAGAGACAGAGAGAAAGGTCTTCCTTTGCTGTTGGTTCACCCTCCAATGGCCGCTGCGGCCGGCGCACCGCGCTGATCCGATGGTAGGAGCCAGGAGCTTCTCCTGGTCTCCCATGGGGTGCAGGGCCCAAGCACCTGGGCCATCCTCCACTGCACTCCCTGGCTACAGCAGAGAGCTGGCCTGGAAGAGGGGCACCGGGACAGAATCCGGCGCCCGGCCGGGACTAGAACCCAGTGTGCCAGCGCTGCAAGGCGGAGGATTAGCCTAGTGAGCCGCGGCGCCGGCCGGGTGTTGTTCTAATTTTACAAACAGGAAACTTAACCACAGAGAGGTTAATACTTTGTCGCAGGACTCAGGTACTAGACCTATGTAATCAACCAACAGCCGGCTGTGCTGACACCTGAGTTTCCAGGCAGAGAAACGACATGATTTAAAGGGCTTCCAACCTCAAGTATTTCTACAAACCTGTAAGTCTTGTTATCAGATTTGCTCTCTAGGGCAATGCAAGGTGCTAAGGTTATTACAGTTTGTCCCCTCTGAAACTTGAGTTGAAATGTATTGCTTTGTGGCTGTGTTGGAATTTAGGACTTGCACGAGGTGATTGGTTCATTAAGAGGCCTTTCTCGTGGGGGTGCTCACTCTTGAGGGACTGGATCAACTGTCACTGGGGAAGGGCTTTACAAAGCCGGTCCACTTCTCAAGTTGTGCCTTTCTCACCCTCCTGCTTGCCAGTCTGCTTTCATGAGTTGAAGCAGCACAGGGCCCTCTCCAGAAGCTGAAGAGATGCCGGAGCCTTGCTCTTGCTCTCCCCAGCTCTGGAACCAGGGGCCAAAATGAGCCAGTTGTTTATTAAGTCAGCCAGTCTCAGATACTCTAGTATAGCAACAGGACACTGACTAAAACCTGGGTCTGAAATATGTTGGGGACCATGCTCTCTGGGTGTGGACACTAAAAAGATGGAAGAGAAACTCTCCAACACAAGTGGTGAGATTGAAGGACAGCTTGCAGTCTCCAGTGTCTCTGGGAGCACGGTGGAGTTTGGGATGAGCAAATACAGCTACAAGGTTGAGAAGCCCTTTCTTGATAGCTGCAAGTTTTCAAAATTTGGCTTCGCACAGAGCAAGCTAACAGGAACACACGTGCATTCAGAGGAAGTCAGGGCACAGAAGAAAGGATTCACGTAAGTGAGATTACATAAAACAAACTCAAAAATTCTCATCCACTGCTGCTGACATGGGAGATGTTAAGATTCTGTGTAGGGGTGGGTGCTGTGGTGTAGTAGGCTAAGCCTGCACCTATGGCACCAGCATTCCATATGGGTGCCAGTTCCTGTACCGGTTGCTCCCCTTCTGATCCGGCTCCCTGCTATGGCCTAGGAAAGCAGCAGAAGATGATGCAGGTCCTTGGGCTCCTGCACCCACATGGGAGACCTGGAAGAAGCTCCTGGATCCTGGCTCCTGGCTTCAAATCAGCCCCCTCCAGCCGTTGTAGCCATTTGGGGAGTGAACCAGTGGATGGAAGACCTTTCTTTTTGTCTCTGTATTTGAAAGGCTGTCTGTAACTCTACCTCTCAAATAAATAAAATCTTAAAAAAAGAAACCACTGTATAGTATTATAATGTGTTAAGATAATCTTTGCGGAAAAAACAAAACTTAACTGTACAAAACTTGTATGCATAATGGCATAGGACAGACAACTACTTAAAGCAACCAAAGCCATTTAACCTCTCTCAGCTTTAGTTTATTTACTTATATGCATAAAATCAAGACATACTCTGATTATCCGTGTTGTGACATATGGAATTTTTTTAATTAAAAATCATTAACGGGGCCAGCGCTGTGACCTAGCTGGTAAAGCTGCCGCCTGCAGTGCCAGCATCCCATATGGGCACCGGTTCAAGTCCCAGCTGCTCTACTTCCAATCCAGCTCTCTGCTATGGCCTGGGAAAGCAGTGCAAGATGGCCCAAGTCCTTGGTCTCTGCACACACATGAAAGATTTGGAGGAAGCTCCTGGCTCCTGGTTTTGGATCAGCGCAGCTCTGGCCACTGTAGCCTTATGGGGAGTGAACCAGCGGATGGAAGACCTCTCTCTCTGACTGTCCTTCTCTCTCTGTGTAACTCTGACTTTCAAATAAATAAATAAATCTTTTTAAAAAATCATTAACTACAGAATGAAATAATACAGTATTTTAGGAAAGCTAATTCAAAAGTAAGATATGGTCTTTGATGAAATCCCAATAGTATGTGCACTGTACACAGGAACACTATTTGTATGTAAAACAAACAAACAAACAAAAAACTCTTTTGAACTTGAAAAGCAAGTTAACTTAAAAAAAAAGTCTTTAAATTTGTCATTAGCTATCTCTAATACAGTAAAATGATATATTAAAATAATATCCTGTGTGGCCAGCACTGTGGCGTAGAAGGTTAAGTCTCTGCCTGCAGTGCCGCAGTCCCATATGGACACTGATTCAAGTCCTGGCTGCTCCAGTTCTGATTCAGCTCCCTGGTAATGTGCCAAGTACTTGGGTCCCTGAACCCAAGTGGGAGACCCAGAAAAAGCTCCTGGCTCACGGCTTCTGGCTCCTGGCTTTGGCCTGGCCCAGCTCTGGCCAATGCAATCATTTGGGGAGCGAATCAGCAGATCTCTCTCTCTCTCTCTCTCTGTGCCTCCCCTTCTCTCTCTGTATCTCTGCTTTTCAAATAAATAAATACATATTTAAAAACAATAACCCATTTGTATACTCTGAGAATAGGGAGCCATACCTCTCGGAGTCAGACATAACTTTAACCTGAACCCCCAATCTGAGTTTATCAAGATATACAATACTGGGCCAGTTAATTTACCTAGCTCAGCCTCCACTTCACCAATCATAATCTGGGATTAAAAATTAAAATGTCTCAATTATAAAGATGAAATAAGCCTTTGATTGTAAAATAAAAGAAACATTAGGCCGGCACCGTGGCTCACTTGGCTAATCCTCCACCTGCTGTGCCGGCACCCCGGGTTCTAGTCCCGGTTGCTCCTCTTCCAGTCCAGCTCTCTGCTGTGGCCCGGAAGGGCAGTGGAGGATGGCCCAGGTGCTTGGGTCCCTGCACCCGCGTGGGAGACTGGGAGGAGGCACCCGGCTCCTGGCTTCAGATCAGCGCAGTGCTGGCCATAGCGGCTATTAGGGGAGTGAGCCAACGGAAGGAAGACCTTTCTCTCTGTCTCTCTCCTCTCACTGTCTATAACTCTACCTGTCAAATTAAAAAAAAAAATGAACCATTTGTTATCTCAAAACTAAAAAAAGAAAAACAGAAAGAAAGGAACAGGGAAGGTAGGAAGAAGTGAGGAGGGAGTGAGGAAGATAGGAGCATTGTTATATTCTTAGAATTGTATCTATGAACTATATTGAAAATATATTTTAATATATATAATATATAAACTATATTAAAATAAATTTTAAAATTTTCAAAAAATTAAATAAAATTAAAAAAGGAATTTAGCTGCAGAGTTTATACTCGGTAACCTCAGTAAACATTATCTGCCCCACCCCCTGTATAAAACAGTTTTTATAAGGGATCTCTGTGGACAGCAGTTTTCCCTGTATGTCACTCATCTTTGCATACGCACCTTTAACACGCCCCTGTCTTGTTTGGAGGTAATATCCTCTCCCTGTTCAGCAACAGTGGCTGCTGGGCTTTCTCCATTGTTCTTGGCACCTTCATCAGTAGTCATTGTCTTTTATAAGTAGAAGACCTGCCAAGAAGAAACATAGTCAACTATGAAAGCCATCATTTTATTCATCTTTTATATCCCCTGGAAACTGAGACTTACTTGGAGGCAGTACGGTCAGACACTGAAAACGGGACAGGCTTCTGCTGTGAGCATGCGCCAGTGTCACCGGCAATGCAAATAACACAGCGTCAATTCTTTAATTTCCCTCTAGCTCTGGCACCAAACTAGAGACTTGGTAGTAATATATCCTTTAATATGACTACACAGGAAGAAGCAGTCCTGTCAGAATTCTGAAAATGTCCTTTTCTTTCTTTTTTAAAAAATTTTTCATTTATTTAGTTGAGAGGTAAAAACGTCTTCCTGGTTCACACCCCAAATGGCCACAGTGGCCAGAGCTGGGTATATCCGAAGCCAGAAGCCAGCAGGCTCCTCGGGATCTCCCACATGGGTACAGGGGCCCAAGCACTTGGGTCATCTTCTGCTGCTTTCCCAGGCCACAAGCAGAGAGCTGGATTGGAAGAGGAGCAGCCAGGACATGAATCGGCACCCTAATGGGATGCCGGCGCCACAGGTGGAGGCTTAGCCTACTAACACCACAGACTGGCCCCCTAAAATGTCCTTTTCTTATAGCCACATTCTTAATAGAGAATTAAGAATTCATTAGGTGATCTGATAAAAAAAAATGTGACATGGGGCTGGCGTTGTGGCATAGCAGGTATAACTGCTTCCTGTGACACCAGGATCCCATACGGGCATGGATCTGTGTCCTGGCTGCTCCACTTCCTATCCAGCTCCCTGCTAAGGGCCTGGGGAAAACAGCTGAAAGATGGCTCTAAGTGTTTGCACCCTTGTCACCCATGTGGGAGACCCGGATGAAGCTCCTGGCTTTGGCCTGCCCCAGCTCTGGCCACTGTGGCTATCTGGAAGTGAACCAGAGGACCGAAGATCTCTCTCTCTCTATCTCTATCTCTGTAACTCTTTCAAATAAAAATAAACAGCAAATCTTAAACAAACAAATAAGTGACAATATATCACAGTAGGAAACGAAATAGGCTTTAGAAAATCTGAAAGGCTCAAGTTTAAGTTCTAGTTCCTTCTCTTGACATTTTCAATTTATTTACTTTCACTAAGCCTTAGTTTCTCATCTGTGAAACAGACAGAACACACTGTTCATAGGGTTACAGTAGTACATTAATGAGATAACCTATGTTAGGGGATTACTACTCACATCTTAAAAATATAAGCACTTATCATCACTATTGGGAGTCATTTTTCTTTTCTTTTTTTTTTTTTTTTAAAGATTTTATTTATTTACTTGAGAGGTAGAGTTACAGACAGAAGGAGAGACAGAGAAAGCTCTTTCATCTGCTGGTTCACTCCCCAAATGGCCACAATGGCTGCAGCTAAGCAGATCTGAAACCAGGAGCTTCTTCCAGGTCTCCCACATGGGTGCAGAGGTTCAAGTACTTGGGTCACTTTCTACTGCTTTCCCAGGCCATAGCAGAGAGCTGGATTCGAAGAGGAGCAGCCGGGACCCGAACTGGTGCCCATATGGATGCTGGCACCGCAAATGGAGGATTAACTTACAATGCCAGATCCTGGAACACATTTTTCATCTCCTACTCAAAACACCTACAGCATAAGTTCTTCCCTATGGCATTTAAGGCCCCTCACAATCTGACCCTAATCTATCTTTCGGGTCTAGCTTGTACTAATTTCTTTTACACAGCTCATGCTCCAGCCACAATAGACAAACTCCTCTCCTATAACAAGCCTGTGCTTCTCTATATCCACACTGTTGATCACACATTCTTCTTCCCAAAACATTATTTTCCCACAAGTGCTACCTCTATCATGCCCTGACCCTAGATTTGCAGGTCATTCTGACCTTTTCTGTACCCCCAATTTTTCATCAATAATATATTTATTGTGTAGGGTTGGTGCTATAGTGCAATGGTTAAGCAGTGACTTTCTTTTTTTCTTTCTTTCTTTTTTTTTTTTTTTTTTTTTTTTTGACAGGCAGAGTGGACAGTGAGAGAGAAAGAGACAGAAAGGTCTTCCTTTTGCAGTTGGTTCACCCTCCAATGGCCGCCGCGGCTGGTGCGCTGCGGCCTGCGCACCACACTGATCCGATGGCAGGAGCCAGGTACTTATCCTGGTCTCGCTTGGGTGCAGGGCCTAAGCACTTGGGCCATCCTCCACTGCACTCCCTGGCCACAGCAGAGAGCTGGCCTGGAAGAGGGGCAACCGGGACAGAATCCAGTGCCCCGACCAGGACTAGAACCCGCTGTGCTGGCGCCGCAAGGTGGAGGATTAGCCTAGTGAGCCGCGGCGCTGGCCAGCAGTGACTTTCAATGCCTGCATCCCACATGGGAGTCCTGGCTACTCTGGTCCCAATCCAGCATCCTGCTAATGGGCCCGAGAAGGCAGGGAGTGATAGTTCAAGTATTTGGGCCCCTGGCCACTCACGTGGGAGACCAGTTTGGAATTCCTGGCTCCTGGCTTTGGCTGGGACCAGACCTGGCTGTTGTGGCCATTTGGGAAATGACTCGGCAAATGGAAGATCTTTCTCTCTTTTTGCTGGTCGGCATTTCTAAGTAATCAATTAATATTTTTTTAAATATATTTGTGTTACATTTTAAAAGTCCTCGAGAGCAAGAGCCATGCTTTGTGCATATTTAGATTCCCTAGGGGCCTCAACCTTTTAGAACAGCAAGATGGAAAGAAAGAGGAATTTGGAATAGAACGTGGGGATTCTTCCAGGCCTCACAAGTTGTTTGAGAACTGGCTATTTTAACTTCTTTAAGCCTTTTCCTCTACCTGTGTATTTAGAATAAAAATATCTGCTTTCATAGAGTGATCTCCTAGATTAAGTGGTATAATATATAAAGTGTATTTAGAGGGTTCTTGAAAAGTTCAAGGAATATGAAATTTATAAAGTGTATTTTAGAGCAAAGCTTTTTGAAACCCATGTATAATTTTTTCATTACCGCATTTTCCATGAACCTACTGAAGACTTTTATATTCAAATGTTAGCTTTTATTGTCATTGTCAGTTGTCTGACAGTTTTTATTCTGGGCCAACCAATTTACCAATAGGTTAATCAATAGGCTAAACAAAACACACCTTGCCACTGCTATGATTAACCCCACATCGCTCCCTGGTTCAGCCTGGAGAAAGAATTAACCACTTGCAAAGACATTCTTATTGGGCTAATAGTAGATTTAAGGCTAAAGTTACCTCCTGAGCGCTCTTCTCTACATAGTCAAAAGGAGCCATTCTGCACTGGTGAAAAGTATCTTAATGATACAACTAATAATTAGAAAACTAAGACATATATTGTTGTGATTTTGTTTCCAAATGACTAAAGTTCACTTCATTGTCAACAGAGGCACAAAGCAAATTGCTGTGCCCAAAAATCTTCAAGGAGAACACCAAAAACCAGGGGCTAAGCCCCTTCGCTTTATTTTCTAGTACAGTTTATACCAAACATAAAAGATCCAAATGTTTGGCTCAGGATAAGTGAAAGGCCAGAACAAATCGTTCTCAGACAAATAACAAAAACTAAGTGCCTAGTTCTACATGACACTGGGCTAGAAAATCAGGAAAATAAGATGAACAGGATTGCTTGCCAGCTCCTAAAAACCCACTACTTACAACACATACTCCTGTTTAGGTGCAGAAGGCACCTCAACAACATAGGGAAAAGATCCTTAAATATTTTAGGGATCATGGACTGTATCCTTGGAAAGTTACCTGGGGCTTCATAGGTACAGATACCCATCAACAGACCTCTGGGAAACCCTGGCTTAAAGCATCAAACAAATTAAAACCAACAGGTAATAGGGTATTGGAAAAGGACACCACACCATAGGTTACAGAAGTACCCCTCCCCCAGAGGGTTACATTCTAAGACCCCCAGTGGATACCTGAAATGACAAATAGTACCAAACCCTATATATTTTATGTTTTTTCCTAGATGCACATATATAATAAAGTTTAATTTACAGATTAGATTCAGCAAGAGATTAACAATAACAAATATTTAGTAAAATAGAACACTTATAACAATATGGTATAATAGCAGTTAAGTGATCTTTCAAATTTTTTTTTCTTTTTCTTTTTTTTTTCCTTTTTTGACAGGCAGAGTGGACAGTGAGAGAGAGAAACAGAGAGAAAGGTCTTCCTTTGCCATTGGTTCACCCTCCAATGGCCGCCGCGGCCAGCGCACCGCGCTGATCCGATGGCAGGAGCCAGGTGCTTATCCTGGTCTCCCATGTGGGTGCAGGGCCCAAGCACTTGGGCCATCCTCCACTGCACTCCCTGGCCACAGCAGAGAGCTGGCCTGGAAGAGGGGCAACCGGGACAGAATCCGGTGCCCTGACCGGGACTAGAACCCGGTGTGCCAGTGCTGCAAGGCGGAGGATTAGCCTAGTGAGCCACAGCGCCGGCCTCAAATTTTTTTCTAATAATTTCAAAAAAGCTTTATTTTTTTTTTATTAGAAAGGCAGAGCAACAGAGAGAGAAGGAGAGACAGAGAAAGAGAGAGAGAGAGAGCTTCCATATGCTGGTTGTACTCTCCCAATGGCTGCAACAGCTAGGTTTGGGCCAGGCCAAAGCCAGGAGTCAGGAACCCCATCCTGGTCTCACATATGGGTGACAGGAACTCAAGTACTTGAGCCATCACTGCTGCCTCCCAGGAACATTAGCAGGAAGCTGGATCAGAAGTGGAGCATCAGGGACTCAAACAGGTACTCCAGGAAGGGGTACCTACACCACAAATAATTGTTTAACCTGCTGTACCACAACAGAAGCCTCTCTCTCAAAATCTTCTGTTGTACTGTGGCCAGCACTCTCATGCGGTGGGTTAAGGTGCCACTTGAGATGTGGGCATCCCGTACTGGAGTGCCAGTTAAGAGTCCCAGCTGCTCTAGTTCCCATCCAACTAACTGCTTATGTGCCCGGGAAGGCAGCAGAAGACAGCCCAAGTGCTTGGGTCCCTGCCACTTATGTGGGAGACCCAGGTGGAATTCCTGACTCCTGGTTTCAGCCTTGCCCAGCCCTGGTTGTTGTGGCCATTTGGGGAGTGAACCTGAAGACAGAAGCGTGCAATCTCTCTCTCTTGCTTTGCCTTTCAAATAAATAGATAAATAAATCTTTAAAAAGTATTTAATTGCACTTTCATCTTTTCACTTAAAGGAAGCACGTTAGGACTGTCTGTGGCATATCCAATTGCTAGCATCACTACTTTTGCACTTTGGGTCCATTATTGCATCAAGTAGGGGTTCCTTGAAAACAAGCACAGGGATATTATGACGGTTGACATAACCAAGACAGTTACTAAGTGACTAATAGCAGGCAGCACAAATGGCATGAAAACACTGGACAAAGGAATGATTCACATTTGGGGCTGTGAGACACAGGGCAGTGAGAAATTTCATCTCACTACTCAGAATGGAGTACAATTTAAAATATTAATTGTGTATTTCTGGCATTTTCCATTTAATGATTTTGGATCCCAGCTGACTGTGGCTAACTGAAATACAGAAAGTGTGCTTGCAGATAAGAGGGCACTACCGTAATTATTATTAAAAGCAAAAGAAGGACCTTTCCAATGAACTGATGACAGGTACCCCTTGAACAACGATCTGCGTCATAACCGATCTCAGCACCACCAGTAGGGAGGCAAATTGACTATTGGGCAGCATTCCTATCAAAAACGCATAGCAGACTGTGGGGCATTCTATAAGACAACTGGCCTAGACTACTCAAAATTACCATTGACAGAAAGGATCCAGAAAAAATAAGAGAAGAGACAGACAGACAGACAGGAAGCCTGTTCTAGACTAGAGACATGATAATCCAACCTAATGAGTAATCTTCAGCTGGATTCTAAATGGAGGTAGTGGGAGACAAAATGATACAAAAGGACATTTTTTGGGAAAATGACAAAAATTTAGAAAGCCAAGCTGCATGCTGTTAGCTTTCTAGGATATGACATACTATTGTGGTCTTGCATGGAATAACATTTTTGTTCTCAGAGCACACACAGTGAAGTATTTAGAGGTGAGAGGTCAGGACGTCTGCCACTTTCAGATCACTAGGATGGAGTGAGTGATCACATGCACAAACCTCAGGAGAAATCAAAAGCAGAGGGCTGAGCAAACATGACCATGGGAAGGCAACACAGTCTTCTGAATGCTCACTGAAAGTTCAGCTACATTTCCAAATGAAAATACCACCAAGAGATACATTTTCATTTGGTTTCAACCTTGCTGATTTGGCAACAGGATTACTTAAAGTCAAATAAACAGGGGATGTTTACATGTAAGTTGACCTGTTAAGTCTGTGATTTCCATAGGAGAAAGGACTTCTTCATTTTTGGTACTAACATTTCAAGGGATGCAAGTAACTCTGGTGACGTCAGAGGATCTTGTGGCTATCTCAAGGCTGCATGAAGAGAAGTTCCGTGAAGAATTAAAATGCAATGACAGAAATAAGAAAATGAACTTTTCTGAATTTTCAAAGCAGATAAATGTGGTAGAATAAAGAAATAAACTGAATTTTCCAAGTTTTTTTCCCTTAATTACAATTAAACCGCTAAGAGCATAGATTTTTGTAAGCAAACAAAATACATTTTAAAAACTGTTTTCTTTATTGAGGGCTATTTGAAAAAGACAGTAAAAACAGACAATTTGTAAAAACTTTGAAGACGCACTGAGAAAGTTTCACTGTTTTCATCAGAGACTTTCCTTCTTTACCCCAGGTTTACTCTGCATTTAAAGACCACAGTGTAGCTATGGATATTAATCTGTGATAAAGCTCACTGTGCTGAACTGCCCACAGAGGGACCTGCTATCCAACACACCCGAGAGGGAACACACAGTTCGTTCTGTGTGGATGTGCCAGATAAGCAGGCACCCTCAGCCAGCACCTGAGACGCAACAGAAACATGAGAATCCGTGTACTGTTTCACCCATGGTGTGCTGAAAACTTCAGCTCCCATAAGCAAATTAATTGATCCCCCAAATGATAAATGTATAAAGCCTTACTCACTAATCCTCCACGGTTATTATGTACTACTTTGGTGTTCTCTTTGTCAGACAACAGATCATGTAACAGGAGAGGAGGTAAGAGCAGGGGACCTGGTTATCTGTGAGCACAGCAGCTTGCTCCCCAACACCACCGACACGGGGCCGTCTGGGGGTGCAGGCGTTCCAGCCTCCTAGAACTGAAACACAAGAAAGATGGTGCACACAAGGGAGGAGGCCCACCTGGGGCACGTCATGGAGTGCAACATAAATGGAACCTAACCGTGTACGTGCAAGGGTGGGCTGGAAAGGCCTCACGGAAACCTCAGCCCCAGGCCTTTCTCAAGTACTGAAGTTCAGTGACAAAGGAGAACCAGGAGGCTTATCTAATTGTAAACAGGACAAAATAAGAGATAAATACGCAGGAGAGGAAACAAGATTATATCCATCATACATCTGTGTGAAACTGTGGACTGCATTTATTCAATTACCTGTCCCAGGAAATTTCTTTCCTCTACACTGCAGCAGGAATGGGAAAATGAAGAACAATGCTCCTATACACACTCCCACTTATGTTTTCACTTTTTTTTTTTTTGACAGGCAGAGTGGACAGTGAGAGAGAGAGACAGAGAGAAAGGTCTTCCTTTGCCGTTGGTTCACCCTCCAATGGCCGCCTCGGCTGGCGCACTGCGCTGATCCGATGGCAGGAGCCAGGTGCTTATCCTGGTCTCCCATGTGGGTGCAGGGCCCAAGCACTTGGGCCATCCTCCACTGCACTCCCTGGCCACAGCAGAGAGCTGGCCTGGAAGAGGGGCAACCGGGACAGAATCTGGCGCTCTGACTGGGACTAGAACCAGTGTGCCGGTGCTGCAAGGCGGAAGATTAGCCTAGTAAACCGCGGCGCCGGCCTTGTTTTCACTTTTAAAAGAAGCATACGGTGGGTATTTGGTGCAGAAGTTATGGCTGTATCTCATATTGGAGTGCCTAGTTTTTCTGGCTACTCCACTTCTGATCCAGCTTCCAGCTAATGTGCATGCTGGGAGCCAACAGATGATGGCTCAAATACTTAGGTCCAGATGGGAGTGTTCCAGGCTCCTACTTTTGGCCTGGCCCAGCTCTGGCTGTTGCAGGCATTTACGGAGTGAATCAGTAGATGGAATATCTGTTTTCCTTTGTCTCTTTCTCTGCTTTTCAAATAAAATGAAAATAATTAAATAATTTTTTAAAAAAGAAATTCATAAGAAGATATTTTATTTTAAACTATTTATTTATTTGAAAGGCAGAGTTTTGAGAGAGAGGGACAGAAAAAGAGATCTTCCACCTGCTGGTTCCCTCCCCAAATGGCCACAATGGTCGGAGCAGGGCTTGTCTGAAGCCAGGAGCCAGGAGCTTCTTCCAGGTCTTCCTTAAGGGTGCAGGGGCCCAAGTACTTGGGCCATTCTCCACTGCTTTTCCCAGGCCATTAGCAGAAAGCTGGATCAGAAGTGGAGCAGCCAGGACATGACCTGGCGCCCACATGGGATGCCACCATTGCAGGTGACAACTTTATCCACTGTGCCACAATGTTGGCCCCATAAGAAGATATTTTAATAAAATTCCAAGAAAAGATGCTCAATGTTATTAAATATTAGAAAAATGCAAAGTAAAACTATGATGAGATATAATTTCAAACCCATTAGAATGACTATTATCAAGAAAAAGGGGGAAATATCAAGTTTGGTTGAGGATGCAGGAAAATTAGCACCCTCATGCATAGCTGGTGGGGATGTAAAATGGTGCAGACTTTGCAGGAAGTGGTGTGGTGGTTCCTCCAAATGCTTAATGTAGTTTCCACATGATCCAGCTGTTCCACTCTCAGGTATACACTCAAAAGGACTGAAGGCAGGAACTGAAACAGACAGATACTTGCGCACTGGTGCTCACGGCAGCATTTCGCAACAGTCAAATGTGGAAACCATCCAAGTGTCCTTCATTAGATGGCTGCATAAACAAAATGTGCTATGTATGCATGTATGTACTATATAATGAATACTTCAAAAAGTTTGTGGAAAATTAAAAGACAAGTTTATTTTGGTACAAAATGTTGAAATCCACACAGTTTTTTTTCATAACTTGCATTTTCCATGAACTTCGTGAAGATCCCTCATTATCAAACCATAAAAAGAAATGAAATTCTGATACATGCTACAGTATAGTTGAACTGTGAAAAAAAATTAGCCTAGAAGTGAAATAAGCCAGACATAGAAGAACAACTATTGTGTGTGATTCTGCTTATGTTGAATACCTAGAAAAGGCAAATTCACAGAGACAAAAAGTAGAATAGAGGTTACAGGAGCTGGAGGGAAAGCGGCGAAGCGGAGTTGCTGTTTAATGGAACAGACTTTCTGTTAGGGATGATGACAAGCTCTGGTGACAGCTACACAACATTATGAATGTACTCAATGCCACTAAACTGTATACTTAAAATGATTAAAATGACACATTTTATGTTGTGTATATTTTAGCACAAATAGAAAACAACCCTACGGCTAGAACAGATGGGTCAGCCAGACTCAACTTCTCTCTTCCTCTCCCCTCAATCCCTCCCACCTCCCTTTCACGTCTCCTCCCGTCTGTTCCCAAAGTTCTGGCCTGAGCTTCTGGCTCCGCTGACATTGGTTCTTCATGGACCAAAGCTCATGATGACAGGAAGAAAAGAGAGAATCCTAATTGGAACTGACGCCTTTTAGCTACAGATTCTTTCTTCATTTATTGTACCTCTTAAATACATAAAATGCTTTGGGAAACTCACTTTTCTTCTCAGTACACATAATTACTAAAGAAAGTAAAGCAAAACAGACCAAATTTGCTTTGTCTCTGACTGCTTAGCCAGACAAATTTTGCTTTTAAAGAAGGAAAAAATGGTTATATTAATACTAAGACTAAAGAAGTCTAGAAAATATTATACTATCCAACTATTAACATTATATAATAAAGAATGAACCTGAAAACGGCATCCTCCCTGCCCTCCAACATGATTTTATACTATTAGGACTCAAAAAGGTTGAGACATGGTGTTAAGTCATCAACTGTCTCCCAGGTGGCACTGGAAGGACAACAAAACGTTTTTTGTATCTGTAAAACTCTGAGCTGGAAAACAAGAAAAGGTGTGTGTCATTGAACTAGAACCTTGGGGGAGTTCCTGGAAGCTGGAAAACAATGAGCTCGGACTGAAGAGGAGAACAAGCAAGAGCAAACTGCCCTTCAAACACCAACCCCAAGCACAGCTCTTCCCAAGGGAGCCTTGAGATGCCCCAGAGAGGGGCGAGGGGGTTTGGAGAACCACACCTGGGGAAAGGAGCAATTACGCCAGTGTGTTTCTTTCCACCCAGAATGTACAGGTTTGCTCCGATCTCATCCTCTCTGGAAAACACAAGAATGCAGATCAATCACAAGGATACATGGGAGGATCTGCCTTAATCCCCTCCCCATGGGGGCTGACATCCCGACCTTTAACTGCTGAAGATGAGGCTTTGCGAATGTGCAGGACATTTCCTACAATTATTTCTTTTCCTTCAAAGTCTCTGTGCTCTGTTTCTGAAGTTTTATTAGGTAGTCTTTGAATGTTTTGATTTCATCCTTCAGGTTTCTTAAACACTTTTCTAAACCTGGGCTAAATATCAGAATCACTTTTGGAGCCTTAAAAAGCTACTGATAGGCCGGCGCCACGGCTCACTAGGCTAATCCTCCGCCTAGCGGCGCCGGCACACCGGGTTCTAGTCCCGGTTGGGGCGCCGGATTCTGTCCCGGTTGCCCCTCTTCCAGGCCAGCTCTCTGCTGTGGCCAGGGAGTGCAGTGGAGGATGGCCCAGGTGCTTGGGCCCTGCACCCCATGAGAGACCAGGAAAAGCACCTGGCTCCTGCCATCGGATCATCGCGGTGCGCCGGCCGCAGCGCGCTGGCCGCGGCGGCCATTGGAGGGTGAACCAACGGCAAAGGAAGACCTTTCTCTTTGTCTCTCTCTCTCACTGTCCACTCTGCCTGTCAAAAAAAAAAAAAAAAAAAAGCTACTGATACTGCACACCCACACCCCACAAACCTGGATTTAACTGGTGTGTGGAAGAGGCAGGACATCCGTGCTTTAAAAGGCACACAGGGTGATTCTAATGTACAGTCAGACACATCTCTCTGCTGTGTATTCTATGAGAGATTCAACAGAACTTTCAGATCATTTGGCAGTCAGCTATGTTCAATGTATTATTTAGTCTGTTCAAGAGATTTTAAAAAATTGGGGGGCGGGGGGGCTTGTGGCATGTGGGCAAAGCCGCTGCCTGCCACGCTGGCATCCCATATGGGTGCCGATTACTGTCCTGGCTGCTCCACTTCTGATCCAGCTCCCTGCCAATGGCCAGGAAAAAGCAGCAGAAGATGGCCCAAGTGTTTGGAACACTGCCAACCACGTGGGAGACCAGGATGAAACTCCTGGCTTTGGCATGCTTCAACCCAGGCCTTTACAGCCACCTAGGGGGTGAACTAGGGGATGGAAGATCTGTCTCTCCCTCTGTCTGTGTAACTCTGACTTTCCAATAAATACATCTGTAAATAAATAATTTTTTTAAAAAAAGATGCTGGCCGGCGCCACGGCTCACTAGGTTAATCCTCTGCCTGCAGCACCGGCACACTGGTTCTAGTTCCAGTCAGGGCACCGGATTCTGTCCCGGTTGCTCCTCTTCCAGTCCAGCTCTCTGCTGTGGCCCAGGAGTACAATGGAGGACGGCCCAAGTGCTTAGGCCCTGCACCTGCATGGGAGACCAGGAGGAAGCACTTGGTTCCTGGTGCAGCGCACTGGCCGTAACAGCCACTTTGGGGGGTGAACCAACGGAAGGAAGACCTTTCTCTCTGTCTCTCTCTCTCTCTCTCACTGTCTAACTCTGCCTGTCCAAAAAAAAAAAAAAAGATGCTAGCACCCGCACATTGGAGTGCAGGGTTCAATTCCGGACCCTAACTCCAGATTCCTGCTAATGCAGACCCTGGGAAGAAACAGTGATGGCTAAGATAAGTGGGCTTCTGCAACTCAGCTCTTGACTTTGGCAGAACCCAACTCTGATCATTGCAGCATCTGGGGAGTGGACCAGCAGATGGGAGCTCTGTCTGTTTTACTCTCCTACTTGCTCTCAAATTAAAATAAGTAAGCAAATAAAAATAAAGGAGAAAGCAGCAGCTCTTTTTTTTTTTTTTTTAAATACTGACTTACTTATTTGAAAGGTGGAGTTACAGAGGCAGAGGCATAGAGACAGAGAGGGAGAAAGAGGTCTTCCATCCGCTGGCCCACTCCCCAGATGGCCTCAATGACCAGAGCTGGGCCAATTCAAAGCCAGGTGCCTATAGTTTCCACCAAGTCTCCCATGTGGGTGCAGGGCCCAAGAACATGGGTCATCTTCCACTGCTTTCCCAGGCCATAGCAGAGAGCTGGACCGCAAGTGGAGCAGCCGGGACTCAAACCAGTGCCCATATGGGATGCTGGCACCACAGGCAGTGCTTTACCTGCTACTCCACAGCGCTAACCCTGCAGCAGCAAATCTTTTAAAAAAGAAGTCTGTTGACGATATTATAATGAGTAGGTAGTACATGTAATACTAACAGGGTGGTGTAATTAGCTGCAGCACCAAACATCCTCCCAGATGTTTAAAACTTTTGGTGGGTGCAAACATTTTAGAGCACTGTATTGTAAATATACAAATCTTACATATTATAGGTCGAAATATCTTTTTCATCATTGTTGTCCCTCGGTTAGGACAGCTAACCTCTGAAAATATTGTTAATATGGAACAGGTAAGGTCTTAGCTATTCCAAATAAACAATCTTTTAATACTGACATGAAAAGATGGCAAGATGTACAAGATGTACTTATTAGGTGAGTGGGAGGAATGAAAAGTTGCATAACAACTTATAATATGATCCTGATTCTATTAAGAAAAAAAGTACATATATCTGTATGTATTTGCTTACATAGAGCACAAGAAGTTTGCTAAACTGATACCCACTGTTAAAAAAGTGCTACCTCGCCGGCGCCGCGGCTCACTAGGCTAATCCTCCGCCTAGCGGCGCCGGCACACCGGGTTCTAGTCCCGGTCGGGGCGCCGGATTCTGTCCCGGTTGCCCCTCTTCCAGGCCAGCCCTCTGCTGTGGCCAGGGAGTGCAGTGGAGGATGGCCCAGGTGCTTGGGCCCTGCACCCCATGGGAGACCAGGAAAAGCACCTGGCTCCTGGCTCCTGCTATCGGATCAGCGCGGTGCGCCGGCCGCATCGCGCTGGCCGCGGCGGCCATTGGAGGGTGAACCAACGGCAAAAGAAAGACCTTTCTCTCTGTCTCTCTCTCACACTGTCCACTCTGCCTGTCAAAAAAAAAAAAAAAAAAAGTGCTACCTCTTGGGGCCAACTCTGTGGCCTAGCAAGTAAAGCCACTGTCTGAGACACTGGTATCCCAGTGCCAGTTTGTGTCCCAACTGCTCCACTTCCAGTGCAGCTTCCTGCTAATGGCCTGGGAAAGGCAACAAAATATGGCCCAAGTGCTTGGGATCCGGCCCCTACGTGGGAGACCCAGATGAAGCTCCGGACTGCTGGCTTTGGCTGGCCCAGCCCTGGCCACTGCAGCCATCTAGGGAGTAAGCCAGTGGATAGAAGATATCTCTCTCTCTCTCTCTCTCTCTCTCTGCCTTTCAAATAAAATAAATAAATCTTTAAAAAAAAAAAAAGTGCTACCTGTGAAGAATAAGATTTGAGAGAGGGGATAACATGGAATTTTCATGTCCTAAATTTTATTTTCACATTATTTAAATAGTATAACCCTGTTATAACATTTTCATGATCTTTTAAAATTTATGAAACAAAGACAAAATGCTTCATGGTCCCACTCATCAGGACTTTTTATCATTCCTCTTCAGTTCAGTTCAAACATTTGGACTGCCTTCCTTGGAGAGAGCAAGAGAACTCTGGCTGGGGCGAGCAAGGGGTACTTGTGAGCTCTTCAGAAGGCAATCAGGGGCAGAGCCTGCACCCAGGAGAGACGTGTGGGCGACAGTTACATGCAGGCAAGCCACCAGATTCTGGGTGGTAATGACAATGAAAGGATTGCTGCAATCCTAAGTAAATAACACAGTGTTCTCCAGTTTTTAATGTCCAAGTCTCAGGTCTTTGGCGGCACAGTTAAACAATTTTGAAAACTCAAAATCACTGAAGAAATCAGCAACTTCCTACGATAAAAGATCTGCAGCCCTTAGAAAGCATCTGAAGTTGCCGCACCATTCCTCTTACTGTCCTTCAGTAGCGCAGCATCCTTGGAATAAAACCCCCTACTGTTCTTTAACCTCCTGAGCAAGATCTGGATGGGTCTCTGGTACTTTCTTGACTTGATATGTTGCCTCTTTTCTCTCTCAAGCAGTATCCAGTTCTACATCAGGCCCTGAGGCTGCAGAACTCAAAGGTATGTCTGAAAGACATCACTGTTCAAGCTGTGTCAGAGACTGCTACCCTTGTCCTCAATGCTTCCTTCCTTTTTTTTTTTTTTTTTTTTGAAAGGCAGAGTGGACAGTGAGAGAGAGAGAGAGACAGAGAGAAAGGTCTTCCTTTTGCGTTGGTTCACCCCCCAATGGCCGCTGATCTGAAGCCAGGAGCCAGGTGCTTCTCCTGGTCTCCCATGTAGGTACAGGGCCCAAGCACTTGGGCCATCCTCCACTGCAGAGAGCTGAACTGGAAGAGGGGCAACCGGGACAGAATCCGGCACCCCGACCGAGACTAGAACCCGGTATGCTGGCACCGCAAGCGGAACATTAGCCTATTGAGCCACGGCGCCGGCCCAATGCTTCCTTCCTAATAAAAACCTTTGCTTTTAAACTGTACACAAAGATCCCCACAACAAAGTCCTCTCTTGCAGAAAAGTGTGGCCATGTGACTAAGTTCTGGCCAATGAAATGGAAGCCAAAAATTCCCTTAAAGCCAGAGAGGGTTGGTCTAGGGGAAAGAACACTTTGAGCTGAAAGCCGAAAGATCAGTAGTGGAAGCCATCTACCTACTCACTCTGCAAATATCTCCTGAGTACCTACTATGTGCCAGATCCCGTTCTAGTGGAGATGGAGCAGTAAAGCATAGACCACGGTTTCTGTCTCCCTGGAACTCACATTTTGGTACTGAAGACAGTAGCAGTGAGCCTCTGTTACTTGTTCATGTTTTTGGTAGAAAAATCACATTTCTACCTGTGCCACAGTGGCAGATTATTACCCTGAGTTGAATCACGAGGGCCAGTTTGGTTCAAGTCTGCTGATGACTTCTAAGAACAGTCAGTGAGGCCACATGTGACAAAAGTCTGTCAACACTGCAGCGTGGAGAACGTCCTGCTCATTTTTGTACTTCTATCACCTAGTACAATGGCATTTCAGTAGCACTCAAAAACTGGTGAGATGAATTGTGATTTTCAAAAACAGTCAATACAAATATCAAACCCTGTGATCAGTGCTGAAATACCATTACAAGTTGACTCTATTCTTCTCTAAATTTAATCTGAAACATCTAATTTGAAGAATTACACTGTACCTGAAGGGCCAGCTATAAAAGCAAAAATAACACTCAGTTCTACTCAGGAGTGATAACTCAGAAAACCTAAGCACAGTGAAAACCTATCTCTGGATTACATTATAAATATAAGAATATGTTTATTTATCTTATTAGTTATATTAATTTGGTTTAAATATGGGCAGTCAAGAACAAGGGACCACACTGGCTGTCAGTTTGTGAGTATATAATAACCAGCAACTAGAGGAAGGGATGGTTCAGGGGATGGAGACGCAGAGGGAGGAAACCTACGATGAAAGTTTTGTAGAGTACCGCATCCTCTTACAATGCAGTAGTCTCATTAAAACATCATAAAATACGTTCAGCAGATTTAAAACATGGCTTCACCACATGTTTTCTAAATCTATTATATATTTAAGAGAAAAACCATACGAGAATAGTGTTTGGTATCAAGAAAGAGTGTTGAAGATACAAACTAATGATTTCCTTACAGCATTTGAAAATTATTAAAGAATAAAATTTGAATTATCTCTAAAAATAAATTTCCTGTACTTCAAAGAGAAACGATAGTAAAATTTCATGTAAAACATCTGTTTGTATACCTTTATAATTTCTGGAGCTATTCAAAGGTTTTGAACACATGGACTTAATCAATAAAAATAAGGAAAAAAATTAGCATCCTGAGTCTGTGAACAAAACCTATGTGAAAAGAACAAAAACTCTGGCTACCTTAAATCTCCACAAGAATGTAAGGAGGGAAGACAGGGCCAGGACACTCAGATCTGCCAGTAAGGAGCTGTTTAACATTTGGCCCTCACTCAGCTTTTCCATCTGTAAATTTCAGGAGGTAAGCCCAGAATGACATCTAAGGTTTATTCCAACTCTAATATACTTAGAATTATCTTTTAATAAATAAATATGTTGTTCTTTATGAGAAAACAAGGTCTGATATGTGCAAGGGAAAATAATTCCCAAGGAATGGAGAATGTTATTTTAGTATTCCAGAGTTCACTTTCTATTGCAACTCACTGGCAAAACATTGATTCTAAGTTTTAACCCCTTCTCTGAGCTTTAGCTTAGTTTTCTAGAGCTGCCATAACAAATTGTCACAAACCTGGTGGCAGAAACAATACAGATTTATTTATTAATTCGCAGTTCTAGAGGTTGGAAGCCCAGAATGCGTCTGTTGGGCTAAACTCAAGGTGCTAGCAGGGCTGTGTTCCTTCTAGTGGCCCGAGGCAGAATCCATTTCCTGGCTTTTTCCAAATTCTAGAGGCTGGTGGTCCTCTTCCTCTGTCTTCAAATGTCACAGAGCTGCTTCCTTTCTGTGGCCACATTTCCCTCTGACTACAGCTGGATCAGGTTCTCCATTTTAAAAATCCACATGCTGTCCGGCGCCGCGGCTCACTAGGCTAACCGGTGGTGCCAGCACTCTGGGTTCTAGTCCCAGTTGCAGTGCCAGTTCGGTCCTGGTTGCTCCTCTTCCAGTCCAGCTCTCTGCTGTGGCCCGGGAGTGCAGTGGAGGATGGCCCAAGTGCTTGGGCCCTGCACCCGCATGGGAGACCAGGAGGAAGCACCTGGCTCCTGGCTTCGGATCGGCGCAGCACCAGCCATAGCAGCCATTTGGGGGGTGAACCAACGGAAGCAAGACCTTTCTGTCTCTCTCTCTCTCGCTCGCTCGCTGTCTAACTCTTCCTGTCAAAAAAAAAATTTTTTTTTAATTTAAAGAACCCACATGATCGTATACAGCCCACCTGGGGAATGCAGGACAATGACCCCACTTCCACGTCTTTAATCTTACCCACCTCTGCAAGGGTCCTTCTGCCCTATAAAGAAACACACACACACAAGTTCTGGGGATCTGGATATGCACATCTTTGGAGGGGTTATTATTCCACCTCCCATAGACTACGATCACAAGAATTTCTCCCACGCCTAGAATTCTGTTCACTGCCTCCATTTTGCACTTAGGACTCTTACCAGTCTTTCCTATCATTCCCTTTACCATCCATTTACCATCGTTTACCATCCATTTGGATAATGATGTTCTACCCTGACAGTAAAATAAATCCAACATTTATATATAAATATTACATATCAATATATATCAATCTCAATATATATCAATCTCAATATATATCAATTTCAAGTTCCTTCAGAATTTGAAAATACAGTTGATTTCTGAGTTTTGTAGAAAGTTAAAAGTATAAGTTGATATGCATAGATGTATATTTTACTACTTCATCAAATTTACTCACTCACTGAAAAACTATTTTACAAACTAATCTGAGCCCCTTGTGTGATTCTGAAATAACATCAGCGTGCTTATATTGAACACACAAGTATCTTTTCTTCTTTAAAGAGTTTTTTTTTTTTTTAATCAAAAGGCAGAGTGACAGAGAGGGAGGGAGAGGCACACAGGGAGATCTTCTATCTGTTGGTTCACTCCCCAAATGGCTACAACAGCCAGGGCTGGGCCAGACCAATGTCAGGCGGGGGATTCTATCCAGGTCTCTCACATGGGTGGCAGAGCCCCAGGTAGTTGGTCATCATCCGTTGCCTCCAGGCACATTAACAGGGAACTGATTCAGAAATGGAGCAATCAGGACCCGAACCAGTGCTCCAGTACAGAGTGCAGAACTCACAAGTGGTGGCTTAATATGTTGTACCACAAAGCCTGCCTGTTTTTTTATTTTAATTTTTAATTCTAATTTGTAAATTTAAATTTAATTATTTTATAACTAATCTACAATAAATTGTACATGTTTAAGTATACAACTTTGTAAGTCCCAACATAGTATATACAAGGGTACTTCAAAAATTTTAAATTAAACTTAAATTGTACAATTAAAGGTAAGTTTATTTTAGTGCAAGAAATTTTGAAATCCATGCATGCATAGTCATACACCCATGAAGCCATCACCACACTCAAGATAATGAACATCTCATATCTATCACTAACAAACATTTCCTTGTGTCTCTTAATATACATCTCTTCAGCTCCAGGCAATCTATGACCTGCTTTCTGAATAGTTTGTATTTTTATAGAATTTCACATGGAATCATGTATGTCCTTTTTTCTACTGAGAATCAAATATGGTGTAGGTGTCAACATATTTGTTGCTGAGCACTATTCAGTATGTGGATATTCCACAAATTTGCCTATTGTTGCACATCTGGGTTCTTTTCAATTTTGGCCTGTTACAAATATCTGTGTACATGGCCGGCGCCGCGACTCACTAGGCTAATCCTCCGCCTGCGGCGCTGGCACTCCGGTTCTAGTCCCCGTGGGGCTTCAGATTCTGTCCCGGTTGCTCCTCTTCCAGTCCAGCTCTCTGCTGTGGCCTGGGAGTGCAGTGGAGGATGGCCCAAGTGCTTGGGCCCTGCACCCGCATGGGAGACCAGGAGGAAGCACCTGGCTCCTGGCTTCGGATCGGTGCAGCACCAGCCATAGCAGCCATTTGGGGGGTGAACCAACGGAAGGAAGACCTTTCTCTCTGTTCTCTCTCTCTCTCTCACTGTCTAACTCTGCCTGTCCAAAAACAAAACAAAACAAAACAAAAAAAACTGTGTACAGATCTCCATGTGATCATATATGTATTTCTCATGTATAAATGCCTGGAAGTGGAAATGGTGGGTCAGTGGTAGGTGTCTATTTTAAGTCCTTAAGAAAGTGTCAAATTTATTTCAAAACTGGCTATGTGATTTTACATCCCCACCTTCAATGTACAAAAGTTTCACATATTTCACTTTCTCACCAACACTTAGTACTACCAGTATCTTTTTTTTTTTTTTAAGATTTATTTTTATTTCTTTTAAAGGCAAAGTTACAGAGAGAGGGAGAGACAGAGATTGATCTTCCATCCACTGGTTCACTCCCCAAATGACTGCAACCATCAGGGCTGTGCCATGCGGAAGCCAGGAGCTAGAAGCTTTTTCTGGGTCTCTAATGTGGGGTCAGGAGCCTAAGCATCGGGCCATCTGCTGCTTTCCCAGGAGCATTAGCAGAAAGCTGGATCACAAGGAGAGCAGCCAGGACTTGAACCAGCCCCCATATGGGACGCTGGGGTTGCAGGTGGTGGTTTAACCCACGCCACAACACGGGTATCTCTATCAGCCTCTTTGACTGAAGACATTCTAAAATGTAGCTGTCTTCACTGGGTTTTAACCTACACTTCCTCAGTGAGTAAAGCTGCTGGTCACCATCCCATGTGTTTATTTTGCCAGCCACATGTCTTCTTAGATGAAGTATCTGTTCACATTTTTGCCTACTTTTGTTTAGGTTGTTTGTGTTAATGAGCTAGCAGAGATCCTTAGATATTCTAAATACAAGTCTTTTATCAATGCATGATTTGAAAATATTTTCTCTAAGCCTATGACTTGTCCTTTTACTCTCTTAACAGTGGCTTTGAAAAGATATTAAAAAAAAAAAAAAAGACTAATTTATTTATCTGAGAGATAGAGTTACAGAGAGAGGGAGAGACAGAAAGCTCTTCCACCCGCTGGTTCACTCCCCAAATGGCCGCAACAGCCAGAGCTGGGCAAATCCGAAGACAGGAGCCTGGAGCTTCTTCTGGGTCTCCCACGTGGGTGCAGGAGCAGAGAGCTGGATCAGAAGAGGAGCAGCCAGGATAGGAATCAGCGCCCATAAGGGATACTGGTGCTGCAGGCAGAGACTTAGCCTACTACACCACAACGCTGGCCCCTTGAAAAGATAATATTGATGAAGTGGTGTACCTAAGAATCTTTACCAAACCTAACATCACAAAATTTTTTTTCCAGAAATGTTATAGATTTGGGCATTACATTTAGGTTTATGGTCAATTTTGGGTTAACATTTACATATGATGAAAGATATGGATCAAGGTTCTTTTAAAAAAGATTAATTAATGTATTTGAAAGGTAGAGTTACAGAGAGGAGTGATAGAGAGAGAGAGAAAGAGATCTTCCATCTGCTGTTCAGTCCCTTAGGAGCCTCAGTGGCCAGGGTTGAGCCAGGCCAAAGCCAGGAGCCTGAAACGCCATCTGGGTCTCCTGTGTGGGTGCAGGCGCCCAAGCACTTGGACCATCTTCTGCTGCTTTCCCAGGCACATTAGCAAGGAGCTGGATCAGAAGTGGAACAGCCAGGGCTTAAACTGGTGCCCACATCGGACGCCAGCATTGCAGACAACGGCTTTACTCACTGGGCCACAACACCAGCCCCAAGGCTCATTTTTAAAATATGAAGGTGAAAATGCATTAAAACTTTTTGTTTTGGGGGCCGGCGCTCTGGCGCAGCAGGTTAACGCCCTGGCCTGAAGCACTGGCATCCCATATGGACGCTGGTTTGAGACCTGGCTGCTCCACTTCTTATCCAGCTCTCTGCTATGGGCTGGGAAAGCAGAAGATGGCCCAAGTCCTTGGGCCCCTGCACCCACATAAGACCTGGAAGAAGCTCCTGGATCCTGGCTTCGGATTGGCGCAGCTTCAGCCATAGCGGCCAACTGGGGAGTGAACCAGCGATGGAAGACCTCTCTCTCTCTCTGCCTCTCCTCTCTCTGTGTAACTCTGACTTTCAAATAAGTAAATAAATCTTTTTTAAAAAAGCTTTTTGGTTTTGGAAAGATTATCCATTTTCTAATTATCATTTTTCCCTGGACTCTGTTTCACAGATCTACTTGTTTATTATTACAGCAATTATCACAAATGTCATATATTTGTTAAATGATTTATTTATTTTAAAGGCAGAGTAATAGAGACAGAAGGGAAGACAGAGAAGAGAGATATCTTCCATCTGATGGCTGACTTCCCAAGTGCCTGCAACAGCCAGGGGTGGGTCAGGCCAAAGCCAGGAATCAGGAACTTCATCCGAGTCTCCAATGAGGGTGGCAGGGCCTCATGTACTTGGGCCATCATCTGCTGCCTCCCAGGAACATTATCAAGTAGCTGCTTCAGAAGTAGAATAGCCAACACATGAGCTAGAAATTCTGATATGTGATGTGGGCATCCCAAGCAATAGCAGTGCCACAACACCTACCTCAACACCATAGTTTGATTCCTGTAACTACAATAAGTTTTGGAAATCAGTCCTCCATCTCTGTTTTCTTTTTTTAAGTGTTTTGGCTATTCTAAGTTCTTTGTATTTTGATATACCTTTTAGAAGCAGCTTATTTATTTCTATAAATTGTCACTTTTTTTAAGCAATGAGTCTATATGTTGGGGGAAAACAGCAATATTGAGTCTCCCAACCCATTTATTTAGGTTTTCTTTAATTCCTCTCAGCAGTGTTTTACAGCTTTCAGTGTATGGGTCTTGCACATTAGGGAACAAATTTTTTTTTTATTTTATCAGGGTGAAGAACCTGCTTTCTGCCCAGGGCCATTTGGATATTTATAACGTCATTCACAGGCCATACAAAGTCATCAACTTAAAAATTAGCTTGCTATAGATTTACTGATCTCAAGTGCCACCTGGGGTTGCTGTGGCAAGGCCAGAGCAAATGATTTCATGGGCCTTAAATGGCCCAGGGGTCAAACATTCCCATGGCTTCAAATGTAAATGGTATTCTTTTTAAATTTCAATATCTGTTTGTTACTATATAAAAATACAAGTGACTTTTCCACATTGATCTTGTATCCCACTTTGCTAAGTGCACTGATTGTCCTGATAGCATTTCTGTAGAAATCACAGGCAATCGTGTCATCTGTGAAGAAGGAGTTGCACTTCTTCCCTTTTGTCTGTCTTGTCTTACTCCACTGGTTTTTCATAGATGTATTTTATTTATCAGATTGAGGGAATTCTCTTCTTTTCCTAATTTGCTAAGTTATTATCAACAAGGTATGCTGAGTTTTACCTACTTTTCCTGTATCTACTGAGATGATCATAGTTTCTTTTTCATTTTGTGAATGGGGTACATGACACTGGTTCTCAGATATTAAACCAACATTGCATCCCTGGGATAAATCCTCTTTGGTCATTGCCTTTTATTGATTTTATATGCTGTTGGATTCAACTTGCTAAAGTTATGTTAAGAATTTTACAAGTATGTCCATGAGGGATATTAATCTATAATTTTCTCTTCTGGTTTTGGTATCAGGGTATCACAGAATGAGCTAAGAAATTAATTTTATGGAAGAGTTTATGTAAAACTGGTACTATGACTGCCTGAAATGTTTGCTAGAATTCATCAGTGAAGCCATGTATGCTGAAAACTTTTCTTTGTGGGAATTTAGTTTCTTTGTTATTTGTTTCTTCTCAAGTGAGCTTTGGGGTACTTTGTGTCTTACAAGAAATTTCCATTTCACCTATGTGTCTAATGTGTTGGCAGGCATAATTCATGTCACTCTCTCATTTGTATGTACCTTTATCTCTTTCATTCCTGATATTGGTAATTTGCGTCTTTTCTCTCTTCTGGCCAGGCTCAAGGTTTAGCAATTTTACTGGTCTTCTCAAATAGTCAGTGTTTTATTTCATCGACTTTCTCTGCTATTTTTCCACTTTCTACTTCATTGACTTCAACTTTTTCTTTTATTAACTTTAGTTTTAACTTTCTTTTTTTAAAGTTTTTTTTTTTTTTTATTTATTTGAAAGGCACAGTTACAGAGGGAGAAAGAAAGAGGCAGAGAGAGAGAGATCTTCTATCCACTAGTTCACTCCCCAGATGGCTGCAATGGCCAGGTCTGGGCCAGGATCAAGTCAGGAGCCAGGAGTTTCTTCAGGAATCTCCCATATGGGTGCAGGGGCCCAAGCACTTGGACTATCTTCTGCTACTTTCCTCAGGCCATTAGTAGGGTGCTGGATCAGAAGTAGAGCAGTCGGGGCATAAACAGTGCCCACATGGGATGCTGGCATCACAGGTGGTGGCTTTACCTGCTACGCCACAATGCTGGCTGGCAACAGGTTTAATTTTCTCTTCTTTTCCTAGTTTCCTAAGGCAGAAGCTGAGAATACTGATTTGTGATTTTACTTCTTCAATATAGACAGCCATGAATTTTCCTCTGAGCATTTCTGTTAAGTGAAGCCCACACATTTTGATTTATTTTAGTCAGTACAAAATACTTTCTTAAAAAAAAAAAAAAAAGGTTATTTATTTGAAAGTCAGAGTTACAGAGAGGGACAGAGGCAAAAGAGTCTTCCATCCACTGGTTCACTCCCCAAGTGGCCACAACAGCAAGAGCTGTACCAAGCCAAAACCAGGAGTCAAGACCTTCATCTGGGTCTCCCACATGGGTTGCAAGGTCCCAAGCACTTAGGCTATCCTCTGCTACTTTCCCAGGCACATTAGCAGGGAGCTGGATCAGAATTGGATCTGCCGGGACATGAACTGGCACCCAAATGGGATGCCAGTATCACAGGCAGTGACTTTGCTATGCCACAATGTCGGCCTCTTGCCTAAGCTTTTATAATATTTATATATACATAGGATGCAGGCATCCCAGGAGGCTTTACCCACTACACCACAATGCTGGCCCCATATAAAACACTTTCCAATTTCACCTTTTTACTTCCTTTGACCACGGGCTTCTTAGAAATTTGTTAGTTTTTAAATGTTTAGGAGTGTTCCAGAAATATTTTTTATGTTTACTTATTCCTTTTTATTTATTTGAAGTGGGGGAAGGGAGAGAGAGAATCTGGCTCATTCCTCAAATGCTCACAACAGCAAGCGCTGGGTCAGGCTGAAGCCAGGAGCCAGGAATTATACCCAGGTCTCCCGCTTATATGGCAGGGACTCAAGTACTTGAGCCATCATCTGTAGCCTCCCAGGCACATTAGCAGAAAGTGGAGAAAGAACTCATCCCCAGGCACTCCGAGAGGGGATGTGAATGTCCCAAGCAGCGGTTTAATCCACAGAACCACAACACCTGCCCCCCAGCTATCTTTTTAACGTTGATTTTTAATGTAATTCCCTTTTGGTCAGAATATATACTTTATGATTTTGGTCAATTTCAAAACTATTTCCACTGCTTTATGAATCAAAGTATTGTCTTGGTAAAATGTCCTGCATGCAACTGAAAAATAATGTGTATTCTCCTATATTGAGTAGAATATGACACAAATTCCAATTGGGTCTGTTGGCTGATAGTGTTATTCAAGTCTTCTAAACTGCTGTTTTTCTGCCAACTTGTTCTATTGAGAGAGGCAAGGTACTGAAGTCTCCAACTCTAATTGTAGATCTAGTTCTCCTTTCAGTTCTATCAGTTTCTGATTCATGTACTTTAAGGCAATATCATTAGGGACATAAATATTTAGAGCTATTGATTTCATTTGATAAACTGACCCTTTTATCTTATTAAAAGATTTATTCCTGATAATATGCTTTGCTGCAAAATCTAATTTGCTGAAATTAGTAGAGCTATTCCAGCTTTCTTTTGATTAGCATTAGAATAGATTATTCTTTTTTTAAAGTAGACTTAGACAACAGTACTTGGGTTTGTTTTATTTATTTATTTATTTATTTATTTTAATTTGAAAGGCAGAATTACAGAAAGAGGCAGAGAAAGAGAGAGAGAGAGATTCTTCTATCCGCTGGTTCACTCCCCAAATGGCTGCACCCGTCAGAGCTGTGCCAATGTGAAGCCAGAAGCCAGGAGCTTTTTCTGGGTCTTCCACATGGGTGCATGGGCCCAAGGACCTGGGCCATCTTCTACTGCTTTCCCAGGCCATAGCAGAGAGCTGGATTGGAAGAGGAGCAGCCGGGACTAGAACCAGCACCCATATGGGATGCCAGCACTGCAGGCTGAGACTTTAATCTGCTGTGCCACAGCCCAGCCCCAGAAATAGTCTTTTTACAATCTTTTACTTATAGTCTATCTGTACCTTTTTTTTTACAAAAAAGATTTTTAAAATTTATTTTATTTGAGAGTTAGTGTTACAGACAGTGAGATGGAGAGACAGAGAAAGGTCTTCCATCTGTTGGTTCACTCTCCAAATGGCCACAATGGCCGGAGCTGCACCGATTGGAAGCGAGAAGCCAGGCGCTTCCTCCTGGTCTCCCACGTGGGTGTAGGGGCCTGAGGCCATAGCAGAGAGCTGGACTGGAAGTCGAGCAGCCGGGACTAGAACCAGTGCCCGTATGGGATGCTGGTGCCGCAGGCAGAGGACTAACCCACTGTGCCATGACGCCAGCCCCTCTTTGTACTTACACATGTAAAAGTTTCTCATAGGCAGCATATGGTGGGTTTTGCTTTTTTATCCAATCTACTAATCCTGCCTATTCATTGTGTTGTTTATGCCATATATAAATACACACACACACACACACACACACACATATATATATATGATTTATTTATTTAAAAGTCAGAGAGAGAATCTTCCATCTGCTGGTTCACTCCCTAATTGGCCACAATGGCCATGTCTGAGCTAGACCAAAGCCATGATCCAGGAACTTCTTCCAGTTATCAAAGAGGGGTACAGGGTCCCAAACACTTGGGCCATCTTCCACTGCTTCCCCGGGTGCGTTAGCAGGGAGCTGGATGGGAAATGGAGCAGCCAGGACTTGAACCAGCACCAACACGCGATGCCGGTGTCACAGGTGGAGGCTTCGCTGCTAGCCCTACAGTTTATATGCAATGTGATTACTGACTTGGGTTGGTAAAAGCCTGCCATCTTATGTTTTCTACTCATCACATCTGTTCTTTGTTTCTTTTCTCCTTTTTCTTTGATCTCTGGACTTAAAGTTTTCAAATTTAGAACACTTTTGGCTACTGCTCCTTCCGTCTCCTCTTCATTACTGAAAACTGCATGTATTAAGCCACTTGAAGTTGCTGCATAGTTGACTGATATTTATCCATTTATTTTCCCAGTCTCCCCCCAACCTCGAGTATACTTTAGGTAGTTTATATTGCTATGGCTTCGAGTTTTCTAATCTTTTCTCTTGCACTAATTTGCTGTATGTTTTTCATTTCTAGACAGTCAATTTGGGTTATATGCTTTATACCTGTATTTAATATTCTCGACCTAATTTCTTAAATGTATGAAGTATAGTTATAATAACTTTATTTTTTTAAAGAGAGTTTAATTATTTTTTAAAAAGATTTATTTTATTTATTTGAAAGACAGAGTTACAGAGAGAGAGGTCTTCCACCCGCTGGTTCACTCCTCAAACGGCCACAATTGCCAGAGCTGAACCGATCTGAAGCCAGGAGCCAGGAACTTCCTCCCAGTCTCCCACATGAATGCAGGGACCCAAGGCCCTGGGTCATCCTCCACTGCCCTCCCAGGCACATCAGCAGGGAGCTGGACTGGAAGTGGAGCAGCCAGGATTCAAACCAGCGCTCATATGACATGCCAGCACTGCAGGCCGAGGCTTTAACCCACTGTGCCACAGTGCCAGGTCCCTGAATAT
The DNA here is from genome assembly GCF_051225735.1 of Oryctolagus cuniculus. Lineage (NCBI taxonomy): Eukaryota > Metazoa > Chordata > Mammalia > Lagomorpha > Leporidae > Oryctolagus > Oryctolagus cuniculus. The sequence goes on along the minus strand of NC_142871.1, from coordinate 133,684,540 downwards.
TTTTTAAGATTTATTTAGTTATAATAAATTTAAATATCTTTGTGTAATATTCCATCACCTATGTCATTGCTGGGTCTGTTTCTATTGATTGATTTTCCCTGTCGGTTTTATTTTTCCCACTTCTTCACAAGTCTGGTAATTTTTGACTGGCACCCAAATCTGAATTTTATCTTGGTGAGTGCCAGATATTTTTGTATTCTTGTAAATATTGAATTTTGTCCTGGGACTCGGTTATTTGGAAACAATTTGAACCTTTCAAGACCTGCTTTTAAGCTTTGTTAGGGGCAGAGCACTCTTCAGTCCAGGGCCACATTTGCCTCAGTACCAAAGCAAACCCTTCTGAGTACTGTACCAGATGTCCTGTGACTTACGAGGTTTTTCTGGTCTGGTTGATGGGAACACAAACTATTCTTGAGCCTGAGAAAGAATCAGGGATTGTTCCCTGTAGTCCTTGTGGGAATTTTTCTCTGGGTTTGGAGAGATTCCACACATTTAGTGAGCAATAATCATCTAAAGACTTCAGGGGAACCTTCTGCAGACCTCTGGAACTCTCTCCTTGTACAGCTTTCTCATCTCCAAACTCCAGCTGCCTTGGCCTTCAACTCCAGGAGAGCGTGGAGCTTTGTCTGAGGTTCCCCTGCAGACTGAATTTTCCAGTATCATTGCAGGCTTCTCCTTGTTTGTTTCTGCTTTTCCAGAATCACTGTTGTGTTCTGCAGGTTGTTTGATGTTTGAAACTTGCTTCATATATTTTGTCTGGGGTTTTTGTGTGTTTACTTGTTTTCTGATCACAGCCGGGAAAGCAAATCTAATCTCTGTTATTCTATCTTGGCCAGAAAACAAGTTCATAAGTACATTTTTAAACTAGAAAAAGAGAGACACAGGTATTCTAAGTGGACTTTCAATAGGGGGAAAAAATGCCTAATAAAATAAACAAATTTGAACAAATAAAGAGTACTTAAAAGTTTCATGGAAAATAAAATTTAGATTTTTATTTTGATGCAAAAATTTTTTAAAAAATAAATCCATACACATATAAAAATGTGTATCATGAAAAAACTATATGCAATATATGCATGGATTTCAAAATATTTTGTAACAAAATTACCTTTTTTTTTTAATTTAAAAAATTTTACTTTTGCACAGGGCTAGGCTGGGGCCAAAGCTACATCTCCCATATGGTGGCAGGGACCCAATTACTTGGGACATCCACCTGTTAACTCATGTCCCATCTGCTTGGCTAAATGCCTGCCACAAAGTTACCTTTGAATTCACCTTCTACAAACTTCTTGAAGTCTCCTAGCATATATTTTAAAATGCTACTGTTGTTCTCATAACCACAATTTTAAATGGCCATATTATATTCTACTGAGTGCCCCCGTCCCCTGAAAACACACACACACACACACACACACACACACACACAGATGAGTAATGAAATATCTGCCAAAGTCTGGACTGCCTCTATTGCAGAAATTAAGTTTGTCCTAAAATTCATATGGAAAAGTAAGAGATCCAAAGTAGCGGAAACAACATTGAAAAGAACAAACTTGTAGGATTTACTGTTCATGGTTTCAAAACTTACTACAAAACTACAGCAAACAAAACCAGGTGCTACAGACATAGGGACAGACACATAGATCAATGGGATATAAATGACAGTCAAGAAATATACTGGTTTTTTTTTTTTTTTTTTTTTGACAGGCAGAGTGGACAGTAAGAGAGAGAGACAGAGAGAAAGGTTCTCCTTTGCCGTTGGTTCACCTTCCAATGGCCATCGCGGCCGGCGCGCTGCGGCTGGGGCACTGCGCTGATCCGAAGGCAGGAGCCAGGTGCTTCTCCTGGTCTCCCATGGGGTGCAGGGCCCAAGCACCTGGGCCATCCTCCACTGCACTCCCGGGCCACAGCAGAGTGCTGGCCTGGAAGAGGGGCAACTGGGACAGAATCCGGCGCCCCGACCAGGACTAGAACCCGGTGTGCCAGCGCCGCAGGCGGAGGATTAGCCTAGTGAGCTGCGGTGCCGGCCAAGAAATATACTCTTATATTTATATTTATTTGTTTCCAAAAAGAGTGCCACAACAATTCAAGGGAGGAAAAAGTCTTTTCAACAAACAGTACAGGGAACAACTGGATCTGCATATGGAAAAGATTATAAAGTTAAACACTCACCTCATATCATAAAAAATTAACTCAAAATGGATAAAAAACCTAAATGTAAGCTATAAAAGTATAAAACTCTAAAGATTACACAGGGATCAGGCTGTGGTGTAGTAGGTTAAGCCTGCATCTGTGGCTCCCGCATCCCATATGGTCACCAGTTTGTGTCCCGGCTGCTCCTCTTCCAATCCAGCTCTCTGCTGATGGCCTGGGAAAACAGAGGAAAATGGCCCAAGTGCTTGGGCCCCTGCAACTGCATGGAAGACATGGCTTCGAATTGGCACAGCTCTGGTCGTTGCGACCATTTGGGGAGTGAACCAGCAGATGGAAGACCTTTCTCTCTCTGTAACTCTAATCTCTCAAATAAATAAATAAAATCTTAAAAAAAAAAAATACACACACAATGAGAAACAGCTTCATACTTACCAGTATGACTACTATCAAAAAGACAGAAGGATAGGTATTTAGCATAGCGGTTAAGACGCCCGTGTCCCATATCAGAATCCTTGGGTTTGACATCCGGCTCCAGCTCCTGACTCCAGCTTCCTGCTAACACAGACCCTGGGAGGCAGTTATGATGGTTAAAGTGACTGGGATCCTGCCACTCACTTGGATTGAGTTCCCGGCTCTAGGTTTCAGCCTGGCCCAGTCCCAGCCATTGAGGGCATCTGGGGAGTGTACAAGCAGATGGAAGTGCTCTCTGCCTCTCTCTGTGTCTCTTTGCCTCCCAGGCAAATAAATAATTTAAAAAAACACAAAGAATGCAAGGAATGACAAAAATGGAAAAAGTAGAACCCTCATTCATGGCTAGTGAGAATGTAAAACTGCATGGCTGCTTTGGAAAACAGTCTGGCATTTCTTCAAAAAGTTAAACAGTTGCCATCTGACCCAACACAATTCCACTCCTAGGTATACACACAATGAAAATGAAAACACATGTCCACACAGAAACGTACAGATAAATGTTTGTAACAGCTGTATTTATGATAAAGAGTGGAAACAACCCAAATGTCCATTAACTGATGAATGGATAAACCTAATGTGGTATATCCACACAATAGAATACTATTCAGCAATGATGTACTGGTAACACACTACAACACAGATGAACCCTGAAAATATTATGCTAAGTGAAAAAAGCCAGTCACAAAAGGTCGTCTATTTTGATCTCATTTCTATGAAATATCCAGGATAGGCAAATCTGTTAAAACAAAAAGTAGACTGGTGGTTGCCTAGGAATACAGGGGAAAGAGATAGGAGTGGGCCCAGGGAGTGTCTGCTATATAGGTATGGATTTCTTTTAGGTTTGGATGTGGTTTCTCCCCACCAAAACTTATGTTGAAATTTGGTTGCCAATGTACTAGTGTTGGGAGGTGGTACCTTTAAGAGAGATTAAAGTGTTTCCAACAAGACTGGATCAGTTCTCGTCAGTTCTCGTCATGTCCGCAGATTGTTCTGCAGCAGGCCAGCCCTCTGCCACCTCCTCTCTTCTGCACATGCCCACTTGCCCCCCTCCCGTAGCTTCCTGCTGGGTCACGCCATCCAGTAGGTTATGATGCAGGATGAGGCTCTCAGCACAGGTGACCACCTGACGAACTTCCCTGCCTCCAAAAGTGTAAGTTAAATAAATCTCTTTTCTTTATAAATAACATAGTCTCAGTGTTCTATCAACAGAAAATGGGCTAAGACAGGCTGATAAAATGTTCTGAGGTGGGACAGTGGTAACAGGTACACAGTTCTGTTACTATACTAGACCACTGCATTAGAAAAGGGTGAATATTACGAGAATTTTACCAGAGCCAAGCTGTTCTAAAAGTTATTCTATTATGATGGGGATTATGACACTGTGGGTGAAGCTGCTACTTGGGATACCTGCAGCCCATCTACTCCGCTTCCGATCCAGCTTCCTGTGAATGCATCCTGGGAGGCAGCAGATAATGGCTCAGATGCTTGGCCCATGTCACCCACGGAGAGACCTGGATGGAGTCCAGGGCTCCTTGCTTTAGCCTGGCCCAGCCCTTGGCTGTCGTGGGTATCTGGGGAGTGAAGCAGTGGATGGAAGATCTCTCCCTCTCTCTGTTTTGCTATTTGTCACTCTGCCTTTTGAGGTGAAAAGTAAACAAAAATATAAAAAAATTATTCTGTTAAATGGATGGAACATGCTTCATGATATATAGCATTGCCATTTTATTTATGCTATGTAATACTACTGTGAAAATTTTTGTGCCTAAGATATTTCTTAGATATTTTTCTTAAAGATTATTTATCAATTTTGAAAGGCAGAGTTACAGAGAGAGAGAGAGAGAGAGAATCTTCCATCTGCTGGTTCACTTCATTCCCCAAACAGCTACAACAGCCGGGACTGGGTCATGTTGAAGCCAGGAGCCAGGAGTTTCTTCCAGGTCTCCCACATGGGTGCAGGGGCCCAAGCACTTGAGCCATCTTCTGCTGCTTTTCCCAGGCCATTAGTAGGGAGCTGGATTGAAAGTAGAATAACTGGGACTTGAACCAGTGCCCACATGAGATGCTGGAGGTGTTGCAAGTGGCGGCTTTGTCTACTACGCCACCACACTGGCCCCTTGCCTAAGCTTTTATAATCATATATACTTTAGAGTAAGAGTTCTTGAAGCAGTCTGCTTGAGTGAGAATCTTGTCATGAAAACAAATCAGCTATATGATCTTAGGCAAGTCACTTAATTTCTTTGTACCTCGGTTTCCCCACCTAAAACATAAGGTTAAGAATATTAACACTCTTGGTATTCTGATGATTAAATTAAGTGATGCTAATATACACTGAGGTCTTTGTGTCATGTCTGCCATTAGGAGTAGTAACTGCTACAATTGTCATTCTAGTTTGCATTATTTTCTTAAGATGATTTCCAGAAGTAGCATGACTGGGTCAAAAACCATAAACTTTTATGTTTTAATACCAAACTACATCTCAAAATAGATACTCTAATTTTTGGTGCCAGTAGAAGTATATTACCATGCCATCATCAATATTATATTATATTTTTACATTTAATTGCCATGCCTTTTTAATTATTTATTCATTTTTACTGCTTGAAAGTCAATTGCTTTCTTTTGTAATATTTATTTTTTATTTATTTGAAAGAATTACAGAGAGAGAGAGAGAAAGACACAGAGAGAGAGAGAGAGGTCCTCTATCTGCTGGTTCACTCCCCAATGGCTGCAACCACTGGAGCTGAGCCTATCCGAAGTCAGGAGCCAGGAGCTTCTTCTGGGTCTTCCACGTGGGTGCAGGGGCCCAAGCACTTGTGCCATCTTCTACTGCTTTCCCAGGCCATAACAGAGAGCTGGATTGGAAGAGGAACAGCCTGGAGTAGAATCAGTGCACATACAGAATGCCGGCATTTCAGGGCAGGGCTTTAAACTGCTGCACCACAGCGCCAGCCCCAATCATTTTCTAATTATCCTATTAATCCTGCACATTATGTGTACCTTCTGAATATGAAGCATGTCTAAGATCCCATACTAGGGGCTACAAAGGAAACAAGTCAGGTCAAGGATTTTTTGTGAAGTATGACAAAGAAACATTTTAATTGAAGAAAATTATAATTGGATAGAAGAGAGCTATGAAGCATTTATAAAAGTCCAAAGGAGGGGGAAAATAGCAGTGTTTGAGCTGGTTCTTAAAAAATGTGCATACTTTCTTTTTAAAAATTTTTAAATTTTAAATATTTGAAGTAGCACACAGAAGTATAAAGAAGAGTTCAATGAGCACACAGAGATTTAACATTTTGTCATATTCACTTCATATGTGAAAATTATATACATACACATATGTAGTATTTTTCTTGAAAGCAGGGATGGATATATGAACACCCCATAATGAGGGATTCATGACAAAGATCATAAGGTGAGAAAAGAAGGCTTTATAATTTAAGGGAGATAATTCAGTAAATTCAACATTTATAATTATCTATATATCAAATAATACGGCATCCACACATTTTTCTACATGCTAGCTTCTACATGTGGTACGTGTCTTCTTATGTTTGGCTCATTTCACTTAGTATAGTGATCTCCAATTCCATCCATTTTGTTGCAACAAATGGGCATACATTCAACTGGCAAGGGTGCAGTCAAAGTGCAAATCAAGGTTGGTATAAGAACACAACCCAGGCCAGTGCTGTGGGTGTAGCAGGTTAAGTTGCTCTCTGCAGTGCTGGCATCCCATGTGGGTGCCAGTTCAAGCCCCAGCTGCACCACTTATGATCCAACTCTCTGCTAATGCTCCTGGGAAAGCAGTGGAGTATGGCCCAAGTGCTTGTGCCCCTGCACCCACGTGGAGGATCCAGAGGAAGCTCCTGGTTCTCTGCTTCGGTCTGACCCAGCCCTGGCCATTTGGAGAGTGAACCAGCAGATGGAAGACTTCCTCTCTCTCTCTGACTCTGTTTCTCCCTCTCTGTAATTCCACCTTTCAAATAAATAAATAAATAAATCTTTTTTTTTTTTTTTTTAAGCCCATTCTAAGACTATGTGGCTTCAGGACAGAATGACTGGGGAGGGAATGGTGAGAATGCAAGGACAGAGAGGATCCTCCACAACAAAGCCAGCAACCTCATGAGCTGACGGGAAGCTTTTTCACCACAGGAGAAGAGTGTGCAGTAAGACATGACGACACAAGTCATCATGACCCATCCAGGGAACTACATGTGATCCAATTCAGCTGAAGTGGGAAAGAGGCCGATGATGCTAAATAAATAGGCAGAGGCCTGACTGTGAGGGCCTTTGTGTGCCAGAATAAAGAATCTGAACTTTATGCCAAAGGAAATGGAAACCAAAGCATTCTTAAGAAAAAGAAGTGACAATCAGACTGGCTTTGAAAAAAATTCCTCTGGCAACACTCCAATGGCTGCTCATCTCACACAGAACCAAATCTAAAGTCTTCCTGTCACTTAAAACCCTACATACTAATGACTGATTTTCTCTGAAATTACTTATTACTCTCCCCTCACCCCCTGCTTTAGCTACACTTTGCACCTTCTTCTCCGTCTCCCTGACCTTCTTCCCCCAGAGAGCTCTGCAGCCCATGCCCTCACTTCCCTCAGGTCTCTGTTGATTTTCTTATCAGAGAGGGTTTCCTATTATCTGATGTAAAGGAACAAGAAATTATTGCAAACAGTTCCATTGTATTTTTTCCTCCACTCACCACCTGGCACATATATTTATTGTACATTGACCTTTCCTCCTTACGAGAATGTAAGCTGCATGATAAACTCTCTCAGTAACTCTATGATACTGTAATTAGCATTTCTGTCATTTCCTGACAGTGAAACTCAAAGTCAGAGAGGCTAAGTAATTCATATATATTGGATATATTGCTAGTGGACAGAGGAACCAGCTAAACTACTAGTGAGCCTGCAGTCTAACCATTTCACACACTGACTGCCTCCTAGTGCCACAAGTCTCTGATTCAGATTCTGGATAATTACCTCTGACCAGGCTCCATGTTGATAAGCACTAAGATAACAAGAAGTCTGAATTCACCTATGTCCTTGGAAAAAGATGCAGACTTGTAATTTGTTATTAGCCCATTTTTTTTTTAAGATTGATTTTATTTAAAAGGCAGGAGGAGGATGGGTGGGAGAGACAGAGAGAGAGAATGAATCTATCTTCCATTTACTAGTGCATTCCCCAAATAGCCAGAGCTGGGCCAGACTAAAGCCAGAAGCCAGGAGCTTCTTCTAAGTTTCCCATGAGGGCACAGAGGCCCAAGGGATTGGGCCACCTTCTGCTGCTTTCCCAGGCACATTAGCAGGGAGTTGGATCAGAAGTGGAGCAGTTGGGAATCGAACTGGCACCCATATGGGATGCCAGCACTGCAGGTAGCAGCTTAACATGCTATGCCACAGCGCCAGCCCCCTAGCTAGTGTTTTAAAAGCCAGGAAACTTTTTTTTAAATAATGAATTAATATGCAAAAGGTAGCTGAATTTTATCCAACAATTATCATATTTTTTGTTTTAAACTCACAAATACTCAAACAAGATATAAGATTTTATGAAACTAGAAGGAATGTAGCATTTTACACAGAACTACTCTTCTAAGGTCTTCTTCCAAGTATCATATTCAACTTCAGGAATAAAATTTAACTGTATCTTTAAGATAACCATCAAGGGGCTGGCATTGTGGTGCAGCAAGTTAAGCTGCCACTTACATCCTGATCATCCTATATCAAACTGCTGATTTGAGTTCCAGCTGCTCCACTTCCAATCCAGCTCCCTGCTAATGCACTTGGGAAAGGAGCTAATGATGGCCCAACTACTTGGGCCCATACCACCCACATGGGAAACCCAGATGGAGTTCCAAGCTCCTAGCTTTGGCCTGGTCCAGACCCAGGTTTTTGTAGCCATTTGGGGAGTGAATCAGGGGATGGGTGTAGCCATTTGGGGAGTGAATCAGGGGATGGGAGATCTCTCCCTATCACTCTGACTTTCACTAAAATAAAATCATTAAACTGTTCTGATATGTCACTCCTAAGTTAGAACATGACATCTACCAGGAAAGCATGCAGGAAATAGAGTACCATGCATAGAGTGAAAGGGTGAAGGTGAGGACTCAGTAACATTTCTTCTCTTTCTTTTCTTATTTCTAAGATTATGCATCTCTTCTTATTGTTTTTTTAAAGGTCTTATTTATTTATTTGAGAAGCAGATACTGAGACAGACAGACACACACACACACACACATGCAGAGAGAGAGAGAGAGAGAGAGAGAGAGAGAAACATCACGCTCAAAATGCTCACAATAGCTAGAGCTGGGCCAAGGCAAAGCCAGGAGCCTGGAGCCATAAACTCAATCCAAGTCTCCCATGCAGATGGCAGCAACCCAATTAACTGAGCCATCACTACTGCCTCCCAAGGTGTACATTAGCAGGAATCTGCAATCAGGAACTGAAGCTGGAAATCAAACCCAAGCATTTCAACTTGGGACAGAGGTAATGGAGCAGCATTTTAACCACTAGGCCAATGCTTACCCTTCCCCTGTTGGGGGGAGTTATTCCTTCTTTTATTTTTTTATTTTTTATTTTTATTTTTTGACAGGCAGAGTGGACAGTGAGAGAGAGACAGAGAGAAAGGTCTTCCTTTGCCGCTGGTTCACCCTCCAATGGCCGCCGAGGCCAGCGTGCTGCGGCCGGTGTGCTGCGCTGATCCGATGGCAGGAGCCAGGCACTTATCCTGGTCTCCCCTGGGGTGCAGGGCCCAAGCACTTGGGCCATCCTCCACTGCACTCCCTGGCCATAGCAGAGAGCTGGCCTGGAAGAGGGGCAATCGGGACAGAATCCGGCGCCCCGACCGGGACTAGAACCCGGTGTGCCGGCGCCGCTAGGTGGAGGATTAGCCTAGTGAGCCGTGGCGCCGGCCTCCTTCTTTTATTTTTAATTAATTTACTGAAAAGCAGAGTGACAGGGAGAGGAAGAGACAGGAAGAGGAAAATGGAGAGTTGGAGGAAAAGAAAGAGAGAGAATCTTCTACCTGCTGGTTCACTCCCCAAATGCCTGCAACAGCCAAACTCCATCCAGGTCTCCCAAGTGGGTGGCAGGAATCCAAGTACGTGGGCCAGTACTAGCTGTCTCCCAGGTGTATTAGCAGGAAACTGGATTGGCAGCAGAGGCAAGATTTGATCCCAGGCACTCCACTTAGTGATGCAGGCATCCCAAGTAGCAGCTTAAGCCGCTGCACCACTGTGCCTGCCCTTCTTGGTCATCCTTTCATCCCATCTCCCACAGCTGCTATCACCTTTTCAAAATGTGGTTCTCAGTCCACAACCTTCCCCACTACTGCTTCATACCAGAATTAATCCACTCAGTTTCAACCACCACCTCTGTTGGGATAACTTCCGAATCTAGTCATCACTTCTCTCTCTCCAGCCTTCGATCACCCTCTGCCTCAGAACCCTTTTATGTTCCTATATTTAGGAAGAAAGTTTTTTGTCAAAAAGGGCCCCTTCTCTATTTGCTTCACTATCTTTTATCTGTCCATTCTCCTAGGTTACAACTTTGATACAATTTTTCTACATTTAATCAACAGAACCTGTCAATTATTCACTGTGTTTCCTACTGTCTTGCTTTTCAACTCCAACTCCATAGCTGTTACCTTACTCTGAGCTTTCTCATTTCTTTTGTTTCATTACCGCAGTTCTGCAGTGGGCCTTCCTGCCTGCAGCCCACGCACTCACGTCTGCTCATTCTGCACAGCCTGCCAGGGAAGCCTCTCTCATGCAATAAAATACACTGCCCACATTCGAGAACTTGACATAGTGCCCCAGAAGAAAACAAACCTCAATTTCTCACACCAGCATTCAGGGCCTTCTACATCTGCAGCATGTTACCAATACATGTTTATCTTAAACCTTCCAAGAAGATAAAATTCTAGAAAACCAACATTGTGATCCCTCACATCTAAATAAATACAACACACACCTCAGGTTTGTAAAGGACAGAGTAAACCATTTTCACTTAACTCCAACCTATTACATCAGGCAATGGAAATATATTACTTAACCTATCATCTTCTGTCATCTCAAATTACCAAGAATTCAAAGTTTAATCATTCTCATCTAAAACAATGAAAATGTATACAGTTAATCCAAAAATAAAATTTATCTTTTTTTAAAGATTTATTTATTTATTTGAAAGTCAGAGTTACACAGAGAGAAGAGAGACAGAGATAGAGAGAGGTCTTCCATCCGCTGGTTCACTCCCCAGTTGACCACAACGGCCTGAGCTATGCCAATTAGAAGCCAGGAGCCAGGAGTTTTTTCCAGGGCTCCCACGTGGGTTCAGGGGCCCAAGGACTTGGGCCATCTTCCACTGCTTTCCCAGGCCACAGCAGAGAGCTGGATTGGAAGTGGAGCAGCCAGGACTCGAACCGCTGCCCATATGGGATGCCGGCACTGCAGGCAGCGGCCATACCTGCTAAGCCACAGTACTGGCCCCTTCTTATGTTTAGTGAGTGTGTACATAGGTATTTTAATGGCAAATTTAACAATATCCATAAAAAGTTTAAGTGCAGGGGCCCATGCTGTGGCGTGGTGAGTTAAGCTACTGCCCGCGACAATGGCATCACATATGGCCTCAGGTTAGAGATCTGGCTGCTACACTTCTGATCCCGCTACCTGTTAATGTGCCTTGGAGCACAGCAGAAGATGGCCCAGATGCTTGGGTCCCTGAACCCATGTTGGAGACCTGGAAGAAGCTCCAGTCTCCTGGCTTCGGCCTGGCACAGCCCTGGCCATTGTGGCCATTCGCGGGGTGAACCAGCAGATTAGAGATCTCTCTTTCTCTCTCTCTCTCTTCATCCCCCTCTCCCTCTCTCTGTCTCTCTCCCCCTCTCTATCTATCTATCTCTGTAATAACTAAAAACAAACTTTTTAAAAAAATCTTAAAAATACAGTTTAAGTGCAAATATCTTTTAGCCCAGCAGCATAACATCCGGGAAATTAGAATCTACCTGAGGATATTCTTATACAAGGGAGCAAAAATACATGCAAAACAAAACCCTGCTGCAATAGTTAAAAAAAAAAAAAAAGAAAGAAAGAAAGAAAAAGGAAATTTCCCTAATGGGCTGTTATTATCTATATCTATAATGCAAAATTACAGAACAATTAAAAATAAAGAAGCAGCTATACAAGAACTGACATGAAATATGTTAAGAATTGGGCATATATTGTGGCAGAGTAGGTTAAACTGCCCGTTGGGATGCCCACATTCCATACCAGAGTGCCTGGTTCAAGTAATAGCTACACTGTGCTTCCATCCAGCTTCTGGGTGGTGAAAGACGGCCTAAGTATTGGGTTCTTGCAACCCATATAGTAGATTTGGATAGAGTTCCTGGCTCCTGGCTTCAGCCTGCCCTGGCCCTGGCTGTCGCAAGTATTTGAGGAATGAACTGGCAGATGGAAATCCCTCTCTGTCTGTCCCACTCTGTTGGTCACTCTGTCTTTCAAATAAATAAATAAATACATCTCTTAAAAAAGAATGGCCCAAAGGGGAGAAATGCAATGTACAGAATAGGATGTAAATATTCTGTTTGTATAAAGAAAATGCATATGCACTTGTAAATACAGGAAAAATATCTAGAAATACTTGTATGCTAAACCATTAATAGTAGCTAATTCTGGAGAATGGGATTCAAGGGAAGAAAGAAATTTTAACTTTCTGTTTCGTGTGTCTGTGTAGATAGGAACATATATTTGTACTTTCTAAAAATAATCAGTTAAGTTTTTTATTAATAAAGAAAGAGGAGACTAGGCCGGCGCCGCGGCTCACTAGGCTAATCCTCCGCCTAGCGGCGCCGGCACACCGGGTTCTAGTCCTGGTCGGGGCACCGGATTCTGTCCCGGTTGCCCCTCTTCCAGGCCAGCTCTCTGCTGTGGCCAGGGAGTGCACTGGGGGATGGCCCAGGTGCTTGGGCCCTGCACCCCATGGGAGACCAGGAAAAGCACCTGGCTCCTGGCTCCTGCCATCGGATCAGCGCAGTGCGCAGGCCGCAGCGCGCCGGCCGTGGCGGCCATTGGAGGGTGAACCAACGGCAAAGGAAGACCTTTCTCTCTGTCTCTCTCTCTCACTGTCCACTCTGCCTGTCAAAAAAATAAAAAAAAATAAAAAATAAAAAACAAAAAAAATTAAAAAAAAAGAGGAGACTAAATACAGCAAAGGCTTTTAACCTTAGATGAACATGACTGATCTTGACTATACACAGTGCAGGAAACAGGAACAGTGCTTCATGGGAAACGCTTCCATTCATTCAGCTACTTACAGAATACCCACTATGTGTCCAGCACTGTGCCCGGTGACACTGACCACATGGTGAGCAAAAAAGATCTGCTCTCTGCTCCCCTAGACTTCACAGAAAGGCCTGTTAAGTCTCCATTTTTCCTATTTCCCCTGTAAAAACCACTCTGACATACAGGTTTGTGCTCTCATTATACACAGTATGCCCTCCCATAAAATAGATATTAATTAATTGAATCTTTATATCAAACAAAGACAAACGCTTTGGGGGCATTTAGCCTTGCAGTTAAGACACACCCATCATGGTGAGCATCCCTGACTCTTCTTCTCCATGTCTTCTCACAATACCTTCAAGATCGAGAGATTCCTGGGGGCCAGAGTTGTGGTGCCTCAGGTAAAGCCACCACCTGCAACACCGGCATCCCATATGAGCACCAGTTTGAGACCTGGCTGCTCCATTTCGTATCCAGCACTCCTTGCTATTATGCCTGGGAAAGCAGCAGAAGATAGTCCAACTGCTCGGGTCCCTGCGCTGACTTGGGAGATCTGCAAGAAGCTCCTCATTCCTGGTTTTGGCCTGGCTCAGCCCCAGCCTTTGTGGCCATTTGGGGAGTGAACCAGCAGTTGGAAGAGCTCTTTCTGTCTCTTCCTCTGTGTAACTCGGGTTTTCAAATAAATAAATAAATCAAAAAAAATTCCTGGCCATAAACAAAAACAAAATTATCCCATTCCCCAGTGGATTCAGATAAAAACTATTAATAAAACCAGGTACAACTCCAAAAGCAGACACTGGAGAAGAACAAAGGTGGGTCTATAAGGAATTGTATGAGATGGCATGTACATTTATGTATTACAAAGGTTACCACCATCTTAGTCACATCAAACTGAAGATGTCACCATTGTCTGGACAGTTGGATATGTTTAATTGGGAATGTGACTTTCCATTTGTTTCTATGCCTTGTACTAGTGGGTTGGTTCAGTAATAAATATACGAAATATTTGGGGGGAAAACAAGGACACAGGTTAAGAAGCCTGCATCCCACATAGAATTAACTGGCTCAGTTTTCAGCTCCAGTTCCTGTTGACACTGACCACAGGAGGTGATAGTGATGGCTCAAGTAACTGAGTTCCTGCCGTCCCTGGGAGACATGGATTAAGTTCAGTAGGGGCTTTAGCCCCTGCAGGGGCCACTGTGGGCACTTGGGAATGAGCCAGTGGATGGGAGTGCTCTCTCCCATCTCTCACACACAAATAAATAAGTAAATGCTTGAAATTTTTAAAGCTTTAAAAATTATGAATCCCAGGGCCAGTTCTGTGGTATAGCAGATAAAGCTGCTGCCTGTGATTCCAGCATCCCATATGGGTACCAGTTCGAGTTCTGGCTGCTCCAGAATTCAGTTCTCTGCTAAGGTGCCTGAGAAAGCAGTGGAAGATGGCCCAAGTCCTTGGGGGCCTGCACCCGCATAGGAGACCTGGATGAAGGTCCTGGCTCCTGGTTTTGGACCAGCCCAGCTCCAGCTGTTGTGACCATTTTGGGAGTGGACCAGCAGATGGAAGCACGCGCTCTCTCTCTCTCTCTTTCTGCCTCCTCTCTCGGTAAACCCTGCCTTTCAACTAAATAAGTCCTTAAAAAAATTATGAATCCCTGTTTCCTTAATGTTTTAAATTATTAGAAGTACCACTTGTAGAAAGAACAATTCAACAAGCACTTTTGCAGATTAACAGGAAAAAAAAAAAAAGTAGCCTAGGAGGCGTGGATGTTTGGTACAGAATTTAAGAAGCTGCTCGGGATGCCCATATCCCATGCTGAAAGTGCCTGGCTGGAGTCCCGACTCCTCAGCTTCCAATCCAGCTTCCTGGAAGGGGCATCCTGGAAGGCAGTGGATGATGGTTCAAGTATTTGGATCTCTGTCACCCATGTAGGAGACCTGGATTGAGTTCCATGTTCCTAGCTTCAGCCTGGTCCAGCCCCCCAGCTATTAGAGGCATCTGGGGAGTGAACCAGTGGCTGGAAGGTCTGTCTGTCTCTACCTTCGAAATAAAATGAAAAACAAGGAGCCAGCACCCTGGCGTAGCAGGTAAAGCTGCTTTCTGCGGTCCTGGCATACTCTATGGGCTCCAGTTCATGTCCTGGCTGTTCTACTTCCAATGCAGCTCTCTGCTGTGGCCTGGGAACGCAGTGGAAGGTGGCCCACGTCCTTGGACCCCTGCACCTGTGTTGGGGACCAGGAAGAAACTCCTGGCTCCTGGCTTCCAATCGGCCAGATAGAAGACCTTTCTCTCTCTGTCTGCCCCTGCCTCTCTGTAACTTTGCCCTTCAAATAAATAAATACATCTTTAAAAATAATAAAAAACAAAAATATTTTTAAAAAATTTTAAAGAAACCTAGATGATAAGTGAAATTTAAGGGAATTAGCTAAGAACATTTAAAAAGAAAAAAAAGGTTATTTTCTTTATTGATTTATGTTCACTACATTTTTCTATAATCAATGTGTAATGTAACAAGAAGAAAAAGTGGGGGCCGGTGCTACGGAGCAATGGGTTAAAGCGGTGGCCTGTGGCACAGTATCCCATATGGGCGCCAGTTTGAGTCTCAGCTGCTCCACTTCTGATCCAGCTCCCTGCTATTTCACCTGGGAAAGCAGCAGAGGATGGTCCAAGTGCTTGGGCCCCTGCACCCGTGTGGGAGACCCAGAAGAAGCTCTTAGCCCTTGGCTTCAGCCTGGCCCAGCCCAGGTCATTGCAGCCACATGAGGAGTAAACCAGCAGATGGAAGACCTTTCTCTCCATCTCTACCTCTCTAACTCTGCCCTTCAAACAAATAATATAAATCTTTAAAAAAAAAAAAATAGGAAGAAAGTAAACATTATCCTTGAAAAGAACCTTTTACAACAACAGGTAGCTACTGCATAAAGCTCAGCTCCTTTTCCTTGTATACCCGGCCCTTTACGTACTGGGTTTGTTGAGACTCCTTGTTTTTGTCACTCCAACGCCTTTCTGCTGAAAACAATATTCTGGGACATTCCTCTGTGAAACCACTGCTCCTCACTTCCTGGCCTGGGCCTACCCTCCAGTCTATACCAGTTAGTAGACTCCTGAACTATCAAAAGAGTTCACAGGTGAACACACAACCCAACAGATTCAAACAAAAATCAACCCTGAAAAGAGACCAGTTTTAATGAAATTATTAAAATTATTATGTGGCTAAAATTATTAAAAACAACTTTGTAACAAACAGAATTTTCACTTAATATAACCCCTAAGTGTTCCACGTGACAATAATTTCAACTCATAAAACTGGCAATGAAACAGTCATGTTACTTCTTTTGTTAAAAAGTATACAGTAACGAAATAGCAACAGAAATATATTATAAAATTTCCATTTCTAAGAAACTTTCTAAACTTCATACTCATCTCAAACAATAAGAATTTTAACACCATAAGATCACATCCTGTTAAAACAGCTAAGTGTAGAAATCTAAGAAAATACAGGTCTAGTAGGCATATACATCAATTACATCTCCTCTGATAGAAATTTTTTTATAACTCAAAAAGTAAACACTCCTATGGGTTATGTTTTATAAGACACCCAAAATACCACAATATCTAAGAAAAAAATTTAATATATTTAACTTTTAAATAATTTTGATCAATTAATCATTTTCTTCTTAACACCAAGAAAACTATAGAACATATTAGTAAATTACAGGAAAACAAAGTTCAATGTTAAGAAAACGCTCTTAAGAGTGAAATGGCTATCTTGTAAAACAGGGATCTCTTTGTCCTTGGAACCAAACTAAAATTTAAACTGTAATTCTCTGAAAATAAAACATTCCTGAAGAATTCAACTGATGTGCCAGATGTTTTATTTCTTGAAAGAATATAGCTGAACACATAGAATAATCTGCTGCATTTTTCCCCTAGCATTGCACAATGTTCCTGGCCCACAATGCACACACTGTAGCTATTATCATATTTAAGGATCTGACAGCATTGTTACACAAATCCTTAATATTCATCCCTAAGTAACTACATTAACAAAATTTCCAGTTTTCAAATAGTCTTGGATTTCAGTAGTTAAGTATCATATATATTTTTCCACAGTCTAAATACAATCCATTTCCTGAACTTTTAGCTTTCAGTTTCCTGTTCGTCAATGGCAATACATAAACACACCCCAGCACAGTATTTCCACTTTTGACAACAGTGGACGTGAACTTAATGTGATCAAAATAGTTATAGTGTATACAATAATACATAGCAGCTACAACAGCAAAAGGTAGAAACTTAATAATTTACAAAAATGCAACTATAAATTATGTTCCTTATATAAGAATTCATATAACAAACTTCCTTTATAACTTTTAAAACTCAGGAAAGTTTCTTTCTTCTGAAAAACTGATAAGCGTTATCAGACAATAATTATAAAACCCATCCTGTTTCCTTTTTTCTCTTGCTTGCCAGGATGCTCAGAGCTAAATTTAATGTTCAAGAAACTACCATGCCTCAGATTATTGGTGTAAAGATTACTTCTCCCTCTCTCATCCTGCTCATGATTTCCGACGTGATTTATGTGCATTTTCCAACTTTGCTTTTAATGCTCCTTGTCCTTTTTGTTTTAATTATAAACTGTCAAATCTTTTTCAATGAATAGGCTAACATAAATTGTAAATTAAAATTGGCTTAAAAGTTCATTTTAAGTTCATATTTTTCCTCACTGCATAATACAATTTATATAAAATGTAGGTTTTCATATATTTTCCACTTTAATTATTTCAATTAACTCATGATTCGTTTTTAGAAAACCTAATGGCTTAAAAAAGGATAAGATTGACACAAGCACAAAGCTTAAGTTATTTAATTAGAGACACTTGATTAGGAGGATTTGAAATGTTTAAATGTCTTTAATTTACGAACAAACTTCATTTAGCAAATTGTAAAAAAAATTAACTCATAATTTTAAAACATTACATAAAATATTAAGCACATAAGGTAATAAATTCTCACATACTAAAGCACACATAATATTTTAACTTATCATATACCATTATCAGCATCCTTAGATATAAAATAGACAATAGATATAAAAATGTTAAAATAGTCTGGGAGTCTAAGAAAAAGTAGAAAAGCTGAGTTACACCTGTTTAGGAATTACAGACACACACAAAGACATGAAAATGTTCAGTATATGGTAATACCAAAAGGTCTGTTAAATGGAGATAAAAGTGACGTGTTATTTAAATGAACAAACACAAAATGAAAAAGAAAAAAACCACAAACTAAAATGACAAATGTAGTCAAAAACTAAAATAAAAATACAATGAATTAGACAAAGAAAATCTACAATGTAGTCATATTAAAAACAGAAAACAGAAATGAACAAATTTTATTATTACAGACAACAATCTGTAAGAATGTATAAAGTAATATTAAAGCTTCCTATTTTTAGGAGACACAAATATAAACTAGAAAATGATAATAAATCAAAGAGCTAGATAATATATGTAAAATTAAAGTGACCCAAAAAAATCCCCTGTCCCTTTCTCAAAGTATGAGAACTACAGGATTATTACTGAAAGAAGCTGAATTACAATAAAATTAATATTCTAAAAATCAAGGCAACAGCAAAATTTATTACTATTATAATTTAGAAGAAAAAGCTAGCAATCACTCCCCAGATATGTGGTTCAACAAATTTTTTTCAAACAACAATAAGATAACTAAACATAAGAAAACATTTTAAAGATGGAACATGGAGGGTCTTAGAAAAACCTACACACATACACACAAATTCAGCCCTGCAAAAAACCCAAATCTAATTTTGAAGCATTTCTCCTTGCTTTTAATAGCATAATTAGAAGATAAAATGTATTCTAAAAGGTAACCACCCAAATACAAGTCACAGATCTGAAACAGGGGGAATAATCCCCTTCTCCCTTCAGAAAACCGAAGATAGGAAAAAGAAACCAAACCATGGGAAATAGAAATAACTGCACTGATACAGGCATTGAAGATATGGCAAAAAATCTTTTATCGTACAAACATTTGTGGATTATGCAATTCAACCTTGCAGTGTTTAAAAATGATAAAGAAAAATCAGTGTTTCAGTGAAAATGAATCTAGTTCAGAGCCTGGTGTTTTTGGGTTTTTGGAAAGAATGTCCCAGAATTTGCGGAGGTCTTGGGCACCCTTTTGTAACCCAGACCACTTTTCCTTTTTTAATCATGGTAAACACAGAACCCAAAAATATTACCCATTGCAAAATGATCTCATGATACAATTATGTCTATAGCAGCAACAAAATATTTGTACACTCTAAAGATTTTCAAAGTGCAGAGAGGGCATTTCCCACTTAACAACATTTCAAGGGAAGAAGCAGAAGTGATACGATAGTAACTGGTATTTGACAAGACATTATTCATGTATGAGAAAAAATTACCTGTTCTGTCAAAAGGGAAGGGAACATTTATTACTGAACAACTGCTGTAGCCTGACTCTAAGCTTTATATATATTTATTCTCACACTGCATCCAAGCAGGAAATCAGTATAAAAGAAAACAATGCTTAAATAAGGTTCCCAGAGTTATGAGTGGCATATATTAAAATGTAAGAGGCTAAAGACAGCTGATGTAAGTTTAGGGACTATGCAATAGAAGTGCAGGATCAGGCCTGTCAGGTGAAAAGTATGAGGAGTCCCAACTTTTCCTGCCAATATTACTGCTCTACCAATAGCTCTGTAAAAGAACCTAGGTTTCAACATGATAGGAAAAAAAAAAAAGTCCACATTTTTAGAGAAGGATATTTATGTTTACAATAGTATTATAATTTACAACTCTAGAAACAAGAGAAATAAATCCTTTTCTTGTCACAGTGGATTTTGGAATCTTGGTTTTAAGCATATTAATAGTGACGCTCATTCAAGAAATGCAATCATGGGTTTAAATCACACTATGACACCGCAAGAAACAGTCTGAGGCTAGCCCTGAAGGGGCAGGCCTGCTCACTATTTTAGCTGTAGATCTTGAGCACGTGACTTTATTTCCTGGGCACCTCAATTTCCTTGTCTAGAAAACAAGACAGCTGGACTAGAGGATATCCCCCCACACACCTTCTTCCTTTCTCCCTCTCTGTTCCTTTCTACTTTCGGCTTTGTGATTTAGGTTCTAGCCTGGGGTTTTGAGGACAGAGAGGAAAACAGCAGCAGATACCACTTGTACTTTGGAGAGAAGGAATAAGGATTATGTAAACAATTATAAGATGGAGAAAAAGTCAAAAACATGCTTACAAGAAAAATGGACCAAGAGGCATAATGGTTCAGGACAGATGATCATGAACTTCACTGTACTTAGAGAAGAAATTTCAGTTACTTTGCAATCAAGAAAGATAGTGAGAAATGCTAGATGCAGACTTAGAAATGTGATCTGCAACACACAAGAGCCTTGACAATCAAGAAGACTTTCCAAGTTCCCCCAGCACATATGGAAAAGATGTCCTGCTCCCTGGCTTAATCATTCATCATTCTCCCCCTGCACAATCACCACTGACTCTCCAGCAGGTTACTATTGGCCAATCTGGTTTAATCATTTCAAACAAACCTTGGCTATCTCCCCTTCATTATCACTCAATGTTCTATCATAAATGCATTCTCCCTTCTCTCAACTTATTAACAATAATTTATCAAGCTCTAACAATGTATGAGGCACTATTCTAAATGTTTCACTTATCAGCTTCTCTAGTTGTCTCAACAGTCCTAGCAGGAGGTTAAAGAACTGGCTTACGAAAATTACACAGTAGCAGAGCTAGGATTCCAACACTGGTAGTATGGCTCCAAGGAGTCTGTCAACTTGCTAACTAGTCCTTCAGAGCTCAGGTCAAGTTCCTTCACCTTCCTGATGTTCTTATCTGCTTAGCAATTATTCCTGCCTCTTGATCCCTGGAGTAAACCACTCCTTTGCTGCTCACCAGGGGATGTAGTTTGTTATTAATCCTTTGAACACATGTTCTATCTTTTCTCAGAGCAGGACAGCGTCTTTCTTATTTAACACTACTTAGAACCCAACACAACTTAATAAACATCTACAACAAAGCAATGTTTATCAAGGAAACTATGAAAGCATTTATTATTTACTGAAGAGATATAACAAGTGTTGAGCTAAGTGCTCTACATGGTTCATTTAAGCCTCACAACAAACCTGAGGTAGTATTAATTTTAACTCTCCTCCACATTACAAATAAAGAAACGGAGGCTTAAAGAAATTATGTATCTTGTGAGTGATAAGACTCAAACCCCACAGTCTCACTTAAGAGTGTATACCATCCTCTTAATGCCCAGCCCACTACAAAACGCCTTGAAATGAAACAATCAGTCCTAACAATCCAACTTGTCCTTACTCAGCAGCATACTGTGCATTACTGCACCTGAAGATTCAGAATTAGAGGCACAGCCACTGCCTTCGAGAACCTTACACCCCATTAAGAATTCAGGACCAGACTTTGCTATCACGGCACAGCCACCATCGTGAAATCTTAGAATCCTTGGAAATCATCTTCCACATCATCCTTTCCCCTCCAGGTTTGCCCACAGCCTTTCTGTAGGACTCAAGTTGCAGGATTAGAGAGCAGAATGGCCCCCCATTAATCCTAACAATTATTGGGGCATCTGAATTGAAATTAGAAATAGCTTGGAGCTGGCGCCGTGGCTCAATAGGCTAATAGGGTACATGGGCAGGGGGGCATCTAGAAGGGTCTTCCAGGGTGACAGTCTCCAGCCCTAGAGGCAGTGACTGTGACTTCCCAGGTGACCAGTGGGAACCTGAAGGAGCTTCTTTCTCTTCTTCCTGAGGAACTCAGCTCTAATGTAGCACCTGTGGCCTCCAGTTGATTGGGCTTTCTCTGAGGATGCAATGATGCCTAAAGGGGGAAAGAAGGGTTTCCCACACTTATCAAGGAGAAAACTGAGAACAGATCTATGTGGCTGGATTTAGCTCCTAAGACAGCTTCACTATTCCAGGAGCTGCTTGGAAATACCAAGATCCTGCCGGCGCCGCGGCTCACAAGGCTAATCCTCCACCTTGCGGCACCGGCACACCTGGTTCTAGTCCTGGTCGGGGCACTGGATTCTGTTCCGGTTGCCCCTCTTCCAGGCCAGCTCTCTGCTATGGCCAGGGAGTGCAGTGGAGGATGGCCCAGGTGCTTGGGCCCTGCACCCCATGGGAGACCAGGAAAAGCACCTGGCTCCTGGCTCCTGCCATCGGATCAGCGCGGTGCGCCGGCTGCAGCGGCGGCCATTGGAGGGTGAACCAACGGCAAAAAGGAAGACCTTTCTCTCTGTCTCTCTCTCTCACTGTCCACTCTGCCTGTCAAAAAAAAAAAAAAAAAAATAGCTTGGATATTTTAATTCCATACCTATAGTCAAACATGTATTGAAGGGCAGCTGGAAAAAAGCAGCAGCAAAACAGCAAAGAGATTTGAAAGTCACATTGTAAAGATAAGAAAAAGGAAGAGAAGCAGGGAGTAGATGCAAACAGAAGGTGAAAGTAAATGTTCATAGTAAATTCAGTGGACAGATGTAGATAAAACACTATTTTATGAATGCCAGCTCCTTTAATTATTCCTTTTCCTAATCTCTAATGGAAACAAAAATTTATGAAACTGCCACTGAAAAATCATTAACTAGGAACAACATATAAATTAGGAGGTTTTTTTTTTTTCCTGAGAAACCAGTCACCCTGGGATTTCAGAGCTGCATTCTAAAATTTTAATGTTTTTACAACTAAAGCTAGAAAGGTTAAAAAACCTTAATGTGCTGAAGAACATGGAGCTACTTAGTAGCAACACTGCTGAACTTCATTCCGCTGTCTGTTTCTATCACAGTGGGCATTCCAGACACGGTGTATTTTTCTCCTTTTTCCACCTTTAATAACCATTAAATTAATTTCTGCATATATATTTCAAGAATCCCCATAGTTATTCATAGTTCCCTTAGAAGAAAGTAATCAGCTATTCTAGGGTATCTAGCATAATACAGTATTAATTCTCTTAACCCCAAAGTCAGTAATCTTAAATTAGGTCTTGGTTCCTACATGGAAAAAATTTTAATGTCTCCTAGAAGAGTAGACCAAGAAAGGTCTCCATGAGCCGATTAAAAAGAAGCCAAGTTGATAAACTACAACTTATCTAGAAAGGAATGGGCCCAAAGCCCCTGAGACCACACAACTGCTAGTGGAAAGTACAATGGCTAATAACTTAGTTTTCCCTTTACATGTTATATGCTCCCAACTAACCTCAGGCTCCTATCCGTCAGAAAAACTTCAATTCCAGGAGCCTGTAAAGAAAAGGCAAAGTAATGAAATAGAGTATCCTGTCACTTTCAGGAAAGGTAGTTTTCTTTTTCAAGATTTCATTTTATTTATTTGAAAGGCAAAGTTGGCCGGCGCCGCGGCTCACTAGGCTAATCCTCCGCCTTGCAGCGCTGGCACACCGGGTTCTAGTCTCGGTCGGGACACCGGATTCTGTCCCGGTTGCCCCTCTTCCAGGCCAGCTCTCTGCTGTGGCCAGGGAGTGCAGTGGAGGATGGCCCAAGTCCTTGGGCCCTGCACCCCATGGGAAACCAGGATAAGTACCTGGCTCCTGGCTTCGGATCAGCGCTGTGCCCCGGCCGCAGCACGCCGGGCGCGGTGGCCATTGGAGGGTGAACCAACAGCAAAGGAGGACCTTTCTCTCTGTCTCTCTCTCTTACTGTCCACTCTGCCTGTCAAAAAAAAAAAAAAAAAAAAAGAAAGAAAGAAAAGAAAAGAAAAGAAAAGAAAAGAAAAAGAAAGAAAGGCAAAGTTGAGAGAGAAACAGAGAGAGAGAGAGAGAATCTTCCATCCATTGGTTCACTTCCAAAAGGCAGCAATGGCCAGGGATGGGCTAGTCCAAAGTCAGGAGCCAGAAGCTTCCTCCAGGTCTCACACGTGGGTACAGAGGCCCAAGCACCTGGTCTGTCTTCTACTGCCTTCCCAGGTGCATTAGAAGGGAGCTGGATCAGAAGTGGAGCAGCCCTGAATGGTAGCTTTTTTTAAAAAAAGATTTATTTATTTACTTGAAAGTCAGAGTTACAGAGAGAGAGAAGAGAGGCAGAGAGAGAGAGAGAAGTCTTCCATCTGCTGGTTCATTCCCCTAATTGGCCATAACCACCGGAGCTGTACAGATCTGAAGCCAGGAGTCAGGAGCTTCTCTCCAGGTCTCCCACGTGGGTGCAGGGGCCCAAGGACTTGGCCCATCTTCTACAGCTTTCCCAGGCCATAGCAGAGAGTGAGATCAAAAGAGGAGCAGTCGGGGCTCGAACCAGAGCCCATATGGGATTCTGGCACTGCAGGCGGCGGCTTTACCCACTATGCCACAGCCGGCCCCACTGAACGGTAGTTTTTTAACAGGAACTATCTCAACCAAGAAATACGGAACAAGGGATAGGAGAGTTCATGTAAAGCAGGAATGGGGAACGTCAGGCCCCCAGGCTCTGTGCAGCCTGCAAAATCATCAGGTCTGGCCCTACCAAGGCAACTACAGGTGGGACTTGAAATTCAATAACTCTATAGCAGGATAATGTTTAAGTTGATAATTCTGTATGGCCCACAAATGATGCTATAAATATCTAAATGGCCATTGGAAGAAAAAAGGTTCCCTATCCCCGAACCCGCAGACCTGCACTTTAGTCATAAAAATACTAAAAAGTCCTGATATGTTATGTACACTCAGTTCACTGCCTTACTGCAAAGCACATGTAGATATTCTGAACCTGGAGGAAGTTCTCCTCCATCACATCTAAGTCCGCTGCCCAAACCTCCGGATAAAGTGTAGGCCCCAGCAGCCACCAGCATATTCGAGCTGAGAGACTTGGCAATCTTCTATCACCTTGGTTCAAATATAATTACTATCTTGGCCTCAAAAAGTATGTGTTCGTCCTCCATGTCTGACTGAACCCTTCTCTGGAAGGAAGGAAACGTCCTGTTTTATTTAGGGAACGTACCTTAATTTTGGTATGTATGAACTTCATTACAGATTAAGGATAACTTCCTGTTTTAACATGCTAACAAAATTGGGCCAAGAGTAGTGGAAATGAAAGGTACAAAAAGATCAAATGTGGTATTATAAAGTTAGAAACAAAGGGGGTTAGTGGCTCACTGAGCTTAAGAAGTCAAAAACGACCAGTAAGGATAATTGGGTCATTAACAGCTGAAGAGGGAAGTCAGCAGGAGAAGTGTTTTGGCTGGAGGAGAGGGCAGATCAGATGTGGGTTGGTATACAACTACCACAGAGAGTAAAAATATTGTTTTCAGTTACAGACCTCAAGTTGAGAAAGTGATATAGATCTGGAGATCTAAAAGGGGGTGGCAGTTAAAGTATAACAATGGGGGCTGGTGCTGTGGCATAGTGGGTAATGCCGCCACCTGCAGTGCCGGTATCCCATATGGGCTCTGGTTCGAGTCCCGGCTGCTCCACTTCTGATCCAGCTCTCTGATATGGCCTAGGAAAGCAGTAGAAGATGGCCCAAGTCCTTGGGCCCCTGCACCCACGTGGGAGAACTGGAAGAAACTCCTGGCTCCTGGCTTCCAGCAGATGGAAGACCTCTCTCTCTTGTCTGTCTGTCTGTCTGTCTCTCTCTCTCTAACTCTGCCTTTCAAATAAATAAATAAATCTTTAAAAAAAAACCCTGCAAACTAAATCTAAAAAAAAAAAGTATGACAATGATTGAGTTTTCAGAGAAAAACAAGGTAACACAAGAACATTTTGACAGCTGCATACCTCAGATACTACACTTTGGAGATAAACCTAATTTTCTAGATGAACAGCAACTTATTCTACAATTTATTCTAATTAAGAACTTAAAAATTAATTTTTATTTTTCAGGCTATGAACTAACTAAAAGAAACTACAGAGAAAAACAGTCTCTCAACTACCATTTTCCAAAGTCAAATTTCTGAGTTAAAACACACTGCTTGTTTTATTTATTATAAAACTTTTGAAAGAAATGAGAGGAAAACTTGGTACACCAATACTACCACTATTTTATATTATTCTTGGGAATTTAAGTTTTTCAAAGCACATTTTGAGGGGCTGTCACTGTGGCACAGCGGGTTAAAGCCTTGGCCTGCAGCCCTGGCATCCCATATGGGCTCCGGTTTGAGTCCCGGCTGCTCCACTTCCGATCTGCCATGGCCTGGAAAGCAGTGGAAGATGGCTCAAGACCTCGGGCCCCTGCACTCATGTGGGAAACCTGGAAGAAACTCCTGGCTCCCGCTTTGGATCAACTCAGCTCTGACCATTGTGGTCATTTGGGGAGTGAACCAGCAGATGAAGACCTCGCTCTGCCTCTCTCTGTAACTCTGTCTTTCAAATAAGTAAAATAAATCTTAAAAAAAAAAAAAAGCACATTAACTTGGACCGGCATTGTGGCATAGAGGGTAAAGCCATCTTGTGCGATGCTGGTATCCTGGTTGCTCCACTTCCAACCCAGCTCCCTGTTAAAGGCCTGGGAAAAGCAGTGGAATATGGCTCAAGTGTTTAGGTTCCTGCCACCCCCATGGGAAACCCAGATGAAGCTTCTGGCTCCTGGCTTCAGCCATCTGGAGAGTGAACCAGTGGATGGAAGATCTCTTTCTCTGTTAACTCTGATTTTCATATAAATAAACCTAAACTCATACACACACACACACACACACACACACATTAGCCAAAATGTTAAGGATTAATGAATCCGAGGAATAATCATATTAATGAATCTGGAGAGTGGGTACACAGATATTCATTATACTGTTCTCTTCGGTTCTGTGAATGTGTGAAACTTGCATAATAAAAAAGTCTAAAAAGGGCTACTTACAAATTTTTTGTTAAAGATTTATTTATTTACTTGAAAGTCACAGTTACAGAGAAGCAGAGGCAGAGAGAGAGAAGTCTTCCATTCCCTGGTTCACTCCCCAAATAGCCACAATGGCCAGAACTGAGCCCATCCAAAGCCAGGAGCCAGGAGCTTCTTCCAGGTCTCCCACGCGGG
This sequence comes from Oryctolagus cuniculus, assembly GCF_051225735.1. Lineage (NCBI taxonomy): Eukaryota > Metazoa > Chordata > Mammalia > Lagomorpha > Leporidae > Oryctolagus > Oryctolagus cuniculus. The sequence goes on along the minus strand of NC_142871.1, from coordinate 133,657,588 downwards.
TGCAGGGGCCCAAGGACTTGGGCCATCTTCTACTGCTTTCCCAGGCCACAGCAGAGTCGGATAGGAAATGCAGCCGCCCACAGGGGATGCCAGCACTGCAGGAGGCAGCTTTACCCTCTATGCCACAGCGCCAGCCCCCCTACAGATATTTTTAAAATACATCTTCAGTTAAGGCTAGCAACTCAAAAAAGATAAATACTTTTCTAACAATGCACTTTTCATCTCAATAGACCAATGAAATTAAGTGTATATAAAAGAGAGAAAAGGCCTCTCCTTTCATTTCAGAGAAACATGAATACATTACATTCATAAATGGAAACAGTCTTATCCATGGTGGTTGATATTAGACATCTGTAATTTTTATCCTCAATGAACTCATGGTTTTGTTGAAAAATATATGACATATAAATGTATGGTTTTGATAAGTAAAGGCAAAATGAGTGCTTTTCTTTAGTATCAATGGTTAATTTGTTGAGCATCTGGTTAGCCCTTCAGTTACTTCTAAAATCTTCTACACTAGTAAAGTAGCCAAATAGACAAGATACTGGAGTAGATACAAAAAGAGAGATTTTTAAAAAATGAACCAATATTAATAAATTATACATAATTCTGTTATAAAAATATTTAAAAGTATATAAAATAAGAAAGTTGAATATTTCTTAACAATTATCATTGCTTAAGCTATGATTTAAATAGAGTTAATTTAAATCAAATCACACTATTGAGGCTATGGACACTAAAATCAGTAGAGTAGCTGACTGACCATTTCCCACTTCCTGATGACATGAACAGTTCATCTGATCTGCAAGCACTCACCCCTCCTCACCACCCCAAAACACCAACCAGATGTTTGACTTCTCTGGTAAAATCCAGGATAGAGAAGCCTGCACACGTCTGCAAGAAACTTGGCCCACTGCAGGTGTGCAATTCTGTCAACAGGAATAATAACCACCTTCACCTCCCAGAAAGCTACTGCTACACATCAGTCTCACTTCCTAGGTGATACGCATAGGATAACAAAATGAAGCAGGTTTACTTGCTGGCAGTTCTACCTTGAGTCGTTTTCAGGTTCCTGTTTCTTCTAACAAAAACATGTTGTCATGAAACTTCAGTGAAAAGCAGAATACACACAACGGTGTATTCAGAAAGTCCATGAAAAAATGGAATTAAAAGACAAGTTTATTTCGGTGCAAGAAAAACACCCTGACATCCAGGCAGTCTTTTCATAATACACATTTTCCATGAACTCTTTGAAGACCCTTTGTATAAGTACAAAGACAGCCAATGAGTCTTTTTTCCATCATTATTAAACTACTGATTAATTCATAATTGAAGTATTTCACTTTTTCCAGATAACAAGATCATCTCATTTGAAACACTTTTAGGGTTTTCTCCTTTGGTAAAACTTATATACTATAAAATGTGCAGATTTCAAGTATCCAGCTCAGTAAGGCTGAACAAATGTATACGACAGTTGGTGAATCTGGATGAAGTTACAAAGAAGTTCCTTGTACTGGACTTGCAACTTTTCTGCAGTTGAAAATTACAGGGCCGGCGCCGAGGCTCAATAGGCTAATCCTCCACCTAGCGGCGCCAGCACACCGGGTTCTAGTCCCGGTCGGGGCACCGGATTCTGTCCCGGTTGCCCCTCTTCCAGGCCAGCTCTCTGCTGTGGCCAGGGAGTGCAGTGGAGGATGGCCCAAGTCCTTGGGCCCTGCACCCCATGGGAGACCAGGAGAAGCACCTGGCTCCTAGCTTCAGATCAGCGCAGTGCGCCGTCGGAGCACGCCAGCCGTGGCGGCCATTGGAGGGTGAACCAACAGCAAAAGGAAGACCTTTCTCTCTGTCTCTCTCTCTCACTATCCACTCTGCCTGTCAAAAAATTAAAAAAAAAAAAAAGAAAGAAAGAAAAAGAAAATTACATGAGGCCGGTGCCATGGCTCACTAGGCTAATCCTCCACCTAGCGGCGCCAGCACCCCGGGTTCTAGTCCCAGTCGGGGCACCGGATTCTGTCTCTGTTGCTCCTCTTCCAGTCCAGCTCTCTGCTGTGGCCCAGGAAGGCAGTGGAGGATGGCCCAAGTGCTTGGACCCTGCACCCACATGGGAGACCAGGAGAAGCACCTGTCTCCCGGCTTCGGATCGGCGCAGCACCGGCTGCAGCGTGCCGGCCGCAGTGGCCACTTGGGGGGTGAACCAACGGAAAGGAAGACCTTTCTCTGTCTCTCTCTCACTGTCTAACTTTGCCTGTCAAAAGAAAAAAAAGAAAGAAAGAAAGAAAATTACATGAAAATAAGTGACCAGTATTTGGTGCAATGATGAAAATACTGCTTGGGTTGCCCACATCCCATATCACAGCCCCTGGGTTTGAATCCCAGCTCTGCTTCCAACTCCAGCTTCTTGCTAAACTACATCCTGGGAGGCAGCAACTGATGGTTCAAAGACTTGAATCTCCGCCACCTGCACAGGAGACCCACAGTGAGTTTTTGGCTCCTGGCTTCGGCCTGGCCAGGTACAAGTCCCAGGTGTTGTAGGCATCTGGGGAGTAAACCAGCAGGTAGAAGATTTCTGTCTGACTGCCTGTCTCTGTCTCTACCTTTCAAGTAAATTAAAATAAATAAAAATTATTTTTAAAAGATTTATTTATTCATTTATTTGAAAGGCTGAGTTACAGAAAGGCAGAGACAGAGACAGATGTAGAAAGGTTTTCCATCCACAGGTCCACTCCCCAAATGGCCACCACATCCGCAGCTGGGCCAATCCAAAACCAGGAGCCAGAAGCTCCCAGGAGGGTGCAGGGGTCCAAGGACCTGGTCCATCTTCCACTGCCTTCCCAGGCCAAAGTAGAGAGCTGGATTGGAAGTGGAGCAGCCGGGACTCGAACTGGCACCCATATGTGATGCCAGCACTGCAGGCAGAGACTTTACTCATTACGCTACAGTGCCAGCCCCAGATAAAAATTATTTTTACAAAATTATATGAAAATACAGTTATTTAAAAAGTGTATACTTCCATTTTCATCCCCTGAGTCAAAATACAGAATATTTCCATCACCCCAGAAGGTTCTTTTGTGCTCTTTTCCAGTCAACCACAGTCCGTATCCAGAGGCAATAACTGTCCTGATTTTTATCACCATCCCTTAGTTTTGCCTGTTCTTGTATTTTTCATTAGGGCATCATATAATGCATGCACCACCCCTCCCCCGCCTCTATTGCTCTGAATATTTTCTGAGATTCATCTATATTGTTGTGTGAATCAGTAACTCAATCATTCTGTGGAAAAAGCAGCAACAAATATTTTGTACCAAATTTTTTGTGGACATCTATTTCACTCCTCTTGGTGCAGCAAGATTTCATTTGGAGAAAAACAAGGGTTTCACAGACAAATAAGCCTGGAAAATAAGAGTAGATGGGGCTATATACACACATATACATATAAGAGCTATGTGTATATAGTTACATGTAATACAAAAATAGGTATTTTATATTTACATATATGTATGCATCTTATATATGCTTAAATAATTCTGAGACATACACCTAGGACCAAAAAAGATATTTTCAAATAACTTAAAAAGGTAAGTTCATAATGAAAGTAAACCTAAAATGAGAAAGATGACATATGAATTTTTCTTAATAAATTTATTTACATAAGTTATTTAACCTAAGAATAAGTCAAAAGAAAAAAAATTCTCTCCATGTAATCTACCCTGTTATGGGTCAATTAAATACTTTCTTATATCAAATATCTCCTCCAAAACTGGAATTTCAAAACGTTAGGTGCTACCATCTACTACATAGTAGTTTTTCACCATATGGACGATACCCAAAATATGTGCTAAGATTACAAGACTGTTTTATTGTCTTGCTTTTCTTAAAAGTTAGACATGGAAATTATTTTACTGATTAATATTTAACATTATCAAAGAACATTCCGTGCTCATTCAGGATATATTCTGATAAAGACTCAATCTTGGCCGGCGCCGCGGCTCACTAGGCTAATCCTCCGCCTAGCGGCGCTGGCACACCGGGTTCTAGTCCCGGTTGGGGCGCCGGATTCTGTCCCGGTTGCCCTCTTCCAGGCCAGCTCTCTGCTGTGGCCAGGGAGTGCAGTGGAGGATGGCCCAGGTGCTTGGGCCCTGCACCCCATGGGAGACCAGGAAAAGCACCTGGCTCCTGGCTCCTGCCATTGGATCAGCGCGGTGTGCCGGCCGCAGCGCGCCGGCCGCGGCGGCCATTGGAGGGTGAACCAACGGCAAAGGAAGACCTTTCTCTCTGTCTCTCTCTCTCACTGTCCACTCTGCCTGTCAAAAAAAAAAAAAAAAGACTCAATCTTTAGGATGTGTTCTCCATTCCAAAAAGTAACCTCCTGCAGCTTTAAGCACCCAATACATTTTTACTTTCAAATTCTACTATGTAACATACAGCTGATAATACAGGAGACCTTTAATTTCCAGAGAAAGGAACATTAGGAAACAAGCAAATGTGATTTTTTTTTAAAAGATCGATTTGAAATTGCCAAGCATGCGTTTGATAATCATTTTCAGGAGACTCCTCATTTAGCATCTGTAAATTTCTAAGATCGGGCACCAGTGTTGTGGCACAGCGGGTTAAGACGCTGGCTGTGATCCCAGCATCCCGTACGAGCACTGGTTCGGGTCTTAGCTGCTCCATTTCTGATCCAGTCCCATGCTAATGTTCTGGGAAAAGCAACAGAAGATAACCCAAATCCTTGGGCCGCTGCCTCCCACGTGGTAGACCAGGAAAGAGTTCCAGGCTCCTGGCTTCGGCCTGGCGCAGACACCGCCATTGTGGCCATTTGGGGGAGTGAACCAGCAGATGGAAGACCGCTCTCTCTGTCTCTTCCTCTCTCTTTCTATAACTCTGCCCTTCAAATTAGTAAACAATTTTTTTTTTTAAATTGCCACAACTGAAGCAGTGTTCTACAAATGATTCTAGAAATTTACTGTTACCTCCCTTAGGAGGCGTTTGCAACTACAAGAGGGAAAAACAACCCTCTTCCAGTCTTTGATCTTTCTTCATCTTTTATTCCTCCTTCCAAAAAATAAGTAAGTTCAAAAACATAAAATTCAAATGTAGTACATTTTTATCTTAAAAAACATTCATGGCATTTGGATGTTCCCTAACTTTCACAGATGTATGACTGTTTACTTTAAAAAATTATTTTACTCTGAAAATACATATTTTCATTTTTCTAATAACTGTACCTTTCACTAAAAAATAGCCTTGAATAAGCCTTAATTTTTTATTACAAAAATGACAGCAACTCCAAACAGCTACAGTAACCAGCTTCCAATAGCCTTTGCCTGATTGTTTTAAAGAACTACAGTAAAATTTTATTCTTATTTTAAAAATGTTTTGCTTCTAGGTCAAGAGCACAAAACCAGTGCATCAGATATGTAGACCCCACACTTGCTCTGGTGGTCCTGCATTCTCAATAATCACATTTTCCAAAATGCTAGACATAAATATTAAATCAAACATAAAAGGCAGGTTAGTTCTCATAAACTCTAAGAGGTACATGTTAAGGCAGGTGTTATAGAGTGGTGGGATGCCATCTGCTTGGGATGCCCACATCCCACATTCAAGTGCATGGTTCAAGTCCTGGCACTCCATGCTTCAGATCCAGCTTCCTGCTAATGCAGCAGGCAACAGCCCAAGTACTTGGATTCTTGCCACTCACAGTGGGAAACCTGAATGGGGCTCCTGGCTCTTAGCTTCCGTCTGGCCTAACTCCAGCCATTGCGGCCATTTGGGGAGTGATCCAGCGAATGGAAGACCTCTCTCTCTCTCTCTCCTTTTCTCTCAGTAAACTCTGCCTTTTTTTTTTTTTTTAAGATTTATTTTATTTATTTGAAAGAGTTACAGAGAGAGGCAGAGATAGAAAGAGAAATCTTCCATCCACTGGTTCACTCTCCAGGTGGCCACAATGGCTGGAGCTGGGCCAGATGGAAGCTAGAAACCAGGAGCTTCTATCTGCTGGTACACTCCCCAAATGGCTGCCATAGCCAGGGCTGCGCCAGGCTGGAGCCAGGAGCTAGGAGCTTCTTCTGCGTCTCCCATGGTGGTGCAGGGACCTAAGTACTTGGGTCATCTTCTACTGCTTTCCCAGGTGCATTAGCAGGGAGCTGGATTGGAAGTGGAACAGTCGAGACTCAAACCTGCATCTGAATAGGATGTTGGTGTTGCAGCCCGCAGCTTTACCCACTATACCACAATGCTGGCCCCAGATCCTTATGTCTTAACTGCTAGGTCAAATACCTACCCCCTGTTGTACATATTGTGACACACAATTCTGCAATTAATTTATGGTAAGCAATTAAGTATCTATATTTTATAATTCTGAAACTATCTGGACTTTCTAGCCTACTGATTAGTACTTAATTTTGTTTTTTCAATATTTTATACTTATGAATTTTTCTTTAGTACATTATAGTGTTTTAAAATTCTGAAATTACATCCTTAAAAGTATAAAGAAAATTCTACCTACCTATACCAGAGACTGGGTGGATGATAGTATATAAATCATATAATTATTGATTTAAAACAGTAGTGACCTAAGTGTGATTTAATTTGCAAATGAAACTTTTATTTACCTTGTAAAAAATCAGCCAAATGAGGCAGGTTAAAAGAATTTATAGTAGGACTATATGTATTAACAAGTTACTGTGGCCAGCGCTTTTGGGCAGCAGGTTAACACCCGGGCCTGAAGCACCAGCATCCCATATGGGCGGTGGTTCGAGACCCGGCTGCTCCACTTCCCATCCAGCTCTCTGCTATGGCCTGGGAAAGCAGTGGAAGATGGCCCAAGGACTTGCACCCTCATGGGAGACCCAGAGGAAGCTCCTGGCTCCTGGCTTTAGATCGGCGCAGCTCTGGCCATTGCGGCCAATTGGGGGTGAACCAGTGGATGGAAGACCTCCCTCTCTCTCTGTGCCTCTCCTCTCTCTGTGTAACTCTGACTTTCAAATAAATAAATAAATAAATCTTTTTTAAAAAAGTTACTAACAGGTTGTAATTATCAGCACTTAAAATAATTGTGTGTGTATGTGTGTGTAACTCTGCCTTTCAAATAAAGTAAATCTTAAAAAATAAAAATGACATCAGGGGCACCTGGGTTCAGTATCTAGTCCTGACTCCTGGCTGCACCTTCCTGATAATGAAGATCCTAAGAGGCAGCATTTCTGGCTCAAGTGATTGGGTTTCTGACACCCAAATGAGAGACCTGGACTGAGCTCTGAGCTCCCTGCTTCACTAAGGTCTGGTCCGGCCTGGGCTGGGCCGTTGTGGGCATTTGGAGAGTGAGCCAGCAAACGGAAACTCTCATTCTCTCTCAAATAAATATACTAACATTTTTAATGTGTTAAAATTGTTTCAGATGAAAATGTGATTTTAAAAAATAAGTACAATATAGATTCTTCCTTAGGAATTGTGAAAAAGTATATTAAAAGCTTATGGAGGACATTCCTAATAGCAGGTACAAAATGCATGTTTCTATTAAATAAAGCAGTATTGATGTTTGTAACAGTGTTTTTCAATCTGTCTTTTGGATTTAGCTAAAGTCCTTGTTTTTTTGTGAAGTTATTCACTTAAAAATATTTACCACTCGCACCACCAGCCCCCAATCAAAAGGAGCCGTACCTGAGGGTAACTGCTAAAAAAAAAAAAAAAAAAAAAACCCTGCCAGTGTTTATTGTGAGAATTCAGCTTGTGCTTAATTTTGAAGATAAAATGTGCTTGATAAATTAAAGTGAACAAAATTCAGTAGTTAAAATATGCAAAAACTGAATTTTAAAATAGGTTTTAATTTTAAGGTACGTTCATAATTAAAGTACCTAAAATATACTTTTGTGGAAACAAACTTACGAGACATAACTTGACGATATTTGGCATATTAAAGCACCATCACAGGATAAGGACAATCAACGCTCTAACAGCACAGCACTTAAATGGATTCCTTTACACTAAAGAGCAATTAAATAAATAACGAGAGACAATGAAAGCCCAAGTGTCATAAAGTCCTTTACAACTTTGTAAAGGCAAACCCATTCTCTGTGAGGACAAGCCACTGTTCTTTCTACCCTTCCTAAGCATCCGAAAGCCAGCTCAGCTTGTACAGCAATAACTTCTGCGGGTGTACAAAGAGGATGTTCTTCTCCGGACTAATCCATTCTAAGTAGAGAAGCCTGCAGGAAACTAAAAAGCCTGAAACATGGATTCTTTTTCCAATTCAAGAGTAAACAGAAAATTAAAGACTTAATTAGTTGCCTAATTCATTAAGTTTTTCATGTTGAACTGATAACAATTGTTTTAAAAAAAAGAAATGCACTCAAATTTCCCATAAATAAAAAAAGTTAAAGATTCCAAAAAACATACCTGTTTTACAAAATGCTGGAAAGACAAAGCCCTTACAACATACGTGGGAAGTTCAAAAAGTTCACGGAAAAGTGGAATTAAAAGATGAATTTATTTCAGTACAAAACATTCTGAAATCCAGACACAGTTTCTTCATTATATGCATTTCTGTGAACTTTTAAAGACCCCCGTTATCTAAGTTTATTGCTTCAGAGAAATAAAACAATTTATAAAGATCATCTTTATTTTTTTTTTTACTCTGAAGTAGTCACAACTTTGGCTGAAGAGTTCTGACCTCTTATTAACTGTTACATAATTCTAATTAGCAAGGTAAATAAGCAAATTAAATCAAAGTTAATAACGCTGCTCCTAGGCAGTCAAACATATCCACTATGTGCATCAAACAAGACGCTTTAAAACAGAAAAACCGAGCACACCAGATCCCGTGTGTCTCACAAGTGACCTAATTTTAGAAATACAATTGTATAGCATGCCCAGGTTGGTCAGGGCTAAGTGTGGCGGGTTAGGCAGGGGTCGGGAGGCAGACACACAAACGGAAACGCTAAGGGAAACTACGACAGGACAAAAAGCTCCCACCAGGGTAAGGCCTTTTTTCAGGTCGACCCTTGGAGTTTGACTCCCATCCCGAGAGAGGCAGCTCCTCTGACTCTCTAAAGCAAAGACCCCCAACGCGGGGGCAGGGGGGCTGCAAACCCCTACCCCGAATCCGCCCTAACTCTTCCCGGGTCCCCCATCGAACAAGGCGGGGAGACAATGAAAGCAAACAGTCCAGGTCAGAGAGCGAAGAAAGCTCCCATTCAGAGCTACGCCTCACTCCCCTGGAAAGCACAGCCCAGAAAGCGAATCCAAAACCACGGACTGCACGGCGGCCCGCGGAGGGCAGCGGGGGCTCTGCGCGCTCCCCTTCCAGGCTGTACCTGCCCGAGCCGTCGCCGCCGCCGCCGAAGCCGCCCCGCACAGGGCGGCTGCGCCCGGAGCAGGCAGCCTGCAGCGCCCGGGTCCCGCACGCGGCTTCTGCAAGCCGTCCGGGGCGCACGCCTCCCGGGACGGCCGGCAAGGCGGGCGGACGGTGCCGCAAGCGTCCCAGGACCCACCCCGGCCGCAACTCTCGGCCCGCACCGCAGAGTGCGGGTCACCTGTGAGCGCGGCGCGGCGCCCGCACCCCGCCGAGGGGCCGTGCGGCTCCCAGGCACGAGCGCCAGGGCGGCAGGTGACGGCGGGGCACGCCCGCGTCCACACCCAGCGGGCGGCCACCCCGCGCGCGGCCGGGGCGCTCCGTTATCCTCGCCCTCCGCGGGCCCGCCAGGTGAGCGAGTCTCCATCGCGCCCGCGGCGTCCCGGCGCTCGTCTCAGCCCCGGGCTCCAGGCCTCCGGCCGCCCCGGTCCCGGAAGGCGAAGTTGCGCTCCGGCCCGCGGCTGCGGCTGCTCGGGCGCCGCCCGGCTTCTCCGAGGGTCCCGCAGCGCCGGGCCTCGGGCGAGTCCGGGTCCGCCGACGACAGCCGGAGCCGGGACCTGTCACCCCGGGCGGGAAACAAAAGCCGAGTGAGGGCGAGCGGGCGCGACCGGGAGGGGGAGCGCGGCGCGGGCGGAGAGCGGCTCCCGCGGCCCCCCGGAGGGAGCCTCGGCCCGGCGGCCCCGGCAGTCGGGCTGGGAGCCCCCCGGGCGCTCACCTCGTGGACTTGCAGCCCCTCGCGCCACTCCCTCCCGGGCTGGGGAGCCGCGTGAGGGGCAGCGGCAGAACCTGAAAAGAGAGAATTGGGCTCTCGGGACCCCGCGGCCGCCCCACCTCATCCCTGCGGCCATGGCGCCGGTACCTGTCTCCACAGTGCCTGGCCAGCTCCTGCTCTCTCCGCCTCGCCCGCGCGCCGCTCGCCCCTCAGCCCGCCCAGCAGGCAGCCCGCGCGCCGGACACCGCAGTCCGAGACTGGCAGCGCCCGCGAGCCGGCCCGAATCCCCCGGGCAGCGCCCGGCATGGTCCCGCCCCCGCCGGCCGCAGGACCCCCCTTCCATAGGGCCCCGGGGCTGTCAGTCCGCCCCCAAAAGGCGCGCGGGCTGTCGCTCCGCGTGTCCGGATTGGTGGCCGCGCGCGGTCCATGCAAATAAGGTCCCGCCCACGTTTATTTGCATCTCCGCCCCCCCACACTAGCCCACGTGTCTGGCCCTTGCCCTTTGTGGGGGCTGGAGAAAAGGGATGGAGGAAGCTGACCGACACCCCCTCACATCAGCCCTTCCCTCCACAGAAACTAACGCCCAAGCAAGATAGTTGACCCCACTGCCGTACCGTGTCTGTCTGTCCTGCGGGCCTGGTCTGTGGCGGGAGAGGGGTCAGGTCGGGCTGTTTGCGTTAGATTAGCTGTCCAGGTTAGCTCCAGGACACTAACCCGGGAAGCTAGAGATGCTAGGTCGGACCCGAGAACATCCCGCCTCAAGAACCAGGTGAGCACGCGGCACCTCCCTTGGATACCCAGGGACCGTGAGAACCCTGCGGCCCCCACGCTGTCCCCCCCCGGGGGGGGTGCAGGGGCGGCGGGGGACCTTAGGGAATCTTTAGCTCAGCCCCATCATTTTTGAAGAAACAGAAACCTGAAGTCTCAAACTGGGGACCCATGGGACATGATAGTTGCCTATGGTAATCTGATGTCCCCTAATCAGATTAGAACCCGTGTCTCCTGGCTTTGCACACTGTCACACTGAAGTCTTTGTAAAAGGCCCTTCCCATAAACCAGTCACCATGCTGCCTGGTGCTTCAAGATTTGGAGGTGGGTAGAAAGTTGGTGGCATTTGGCGGAGAGGTTAAGGCACCAGGTCCCCCAGGAGCGGTAGGATCCATACCTGGCAAGGGCTCCCCTCCCAATTCCAGCTTCCTGCTAATACAGACCTTGGGAGGCAGCAGCAATGATGGCTCAAGGGGTTGGGTCCTCGACACTCACCTGGAAGACCTACTTTCAGTTCCTGGTCCAGGAATGTACTGGCTTGCTCTCTCTTTCTCTCCCTGCCTCCCTCCCTCTCCAATAAATAGAAATAAAAAGTGATATCTGTAGAAAAGGCAAATAGAGTCAACCCTGAGACCTCCTCAAGGATCCTTATCTCAGTCATTGGTCCTCAGTGTCTAGAAGCGTCTCTTTTTTGCCAGGGAGAGTCACTGAAACCATTTATTCATGCATTAATTCAGATAGTGTCAATCAAAACTACTCTGCATATTAACACTGATTCAGCAGGCATCTACCATGCTTAAATAACAGCAAGTATTCAGCACCGTGCTATGTGCTGGCTATGCAGCAGTGAGGAGGAACTGCCTCAACTCCAAGAACTTCACTTTAGGACACAGGGACATCACGTTGAACATCTGAGTGTTCTTCACCCGGCAGGGGCTGAGATGGGATCTGCACAGGGCAGCGTGGAGGGCTCCCGGGAAGGAGGGGTCCCAGGATTCTTTTCCTGGGAGAGGCAGAGGATTCATTGAAGGGGTGACACAAAACCTGGCTCTTGCCAAAGAGAGGGGTGTAGACAGGGAAGGAAAGGGAGTCCCAGCAGGGAGCATGTGTGTGTTGAGGGGGCAGGGGTAGCATGAGCAAAAAAGCAAAAAAGCGCACAGACCTGGGAAAGCCCAGTGGGCAAAGGCAGGGCGAGGAGCAGTGGGCAGGTCTGCAGGGCCGTGTGGACAGGTCACATGCTCCGGGACCGGGCTCTTCCAGGAGGAAGACAGAAAGGCCGGTGAGGCTGCCAGGCTATGTTGTAACACACCGCGGCAAATAACAACAGGCCCTGTAGATACAGCTGCAGCCTTTTTTTTTTCCCCTCTAGGCCAGAGTCTGAGGGGAACACTCAGTTCCATAGTTCAGATAGCAGCCTGGGTGGCTGCACCCACTCCCCCAGAAAACCACTCTAGTCACCAGGCTTGCCCAGGATCCTTTGCATTTGGAAACATGTTGCTTGCCTTTCAACTAAACCTCGCTCCCCTTCAGAACTCAAGGCCGCAGACACCTGGCGGGTGTGGGTGGGGGGTGGGGGAGGAGGTGGTGTAGCCCTTTCCAAATGCATGGAGCCAGTCTGTGCAGGGCCTGTCACTGAGGCTTGGTGTCATGGGTGTGTCACAAGGGCCAAAAATTTAGAAAGGACCTGTGCTCGGATTAATGCTGTTACTGCTCTCTTGAAATTCTTAGTAATTTTTTTAACCAGGGGCCTTGCGTTTTCATTTTGCACTTGAGTCCTGCAAATTTTGTACCTGGTTGTGCCTGTCACCATCAGTGTGCCTGGGCCTGCTTGTCCTGCTGCTCAAACCACATCTCATTTTTAAAGCACTTGGCATGCACTAGGCCGGTTCGCCTGCGTATGTCGCTGGATTCTCACAGTGGCAACGCGGGGAAGGTCAGTATGCCTTTCTGTTCTCATTATTCGAGAACACTGAAGTTTGGCAACCGTTTCCAGGTGGCACTAGAAAAGGGCAGCACTTGGGGCCGGTGCTGCGGCTCACTAGGCTAATCCTCCGCCTAGCGGCGCCGGCACACCAGGTTCTAGTCCCGGTCGGGGCGCCGGATTCTGTCCCTGTTGCCCCTCTTCCAGGCCAGCTCTCTGCTGTGGCCAGGGAGTGCAGTGGAGGATGGCCCAAGTGCTTGGGCCCTGCACCCCATGGGAGACCAGGAGAAGCACCTGGCTCCTGCCACCGGATCAGCGCGGTGCGCCGGCCGCAGCGCGCCTCCGCGGCGGCCATTGGAGGGTGAACCAACGGCAAAGGAAGGCCTTTTTCTCTGTCTCTCTCTCTCTCACTGTCCACTCTGCCTGTCAAAAAAAAAAAAAAAAAAAAAGAAAAAAAAGAAAGAAAGAAAGAAAAGGGCAGCACTTGGACCTGAACTCAGCCCACAGAGCCCCATTGCATTGCTGTGGAGCTGTCTCCACTTTGGTTTCTGGTCCTTTCAAAGGCAGCTTTGTACATGCAGGATGCGCTAAGATCAGAACGCGTGGTGGAGTGGACATCTGTCCTTTCATGGCCACCTAGCACCTTTTGAGTAGTTTTTCATCAGTTTTGAACCATTTTCAGCCATTACGTATTCAAATACTACTTCCGTCCCTTTTCGTCTTCCTGAGCTCCACTGAAACACGTCCTTCCTTTCTTTTGTGTCTTCCTTCGTTTGTCCTTCCATGCTTTGTTCTAATGAGTTTCTTCTGTTTTTTTTCAGTTCACTAGAATTCTCTTTTCAGCTTAAAAAAATCTTTTGAACTCATCCATTGAGTTCCATTTGGTTAGTCTGGTTTTTAGTTCTAGAATTTCCATGTGTCTTTCTTAGATCTGTGATGCTGCTTCCTGTGTCTCTGTACCCTGCGCTAGCTTCCAAGCTTGCTCTTCTCTTCTTAAACACAGTCACTATACTTGCTTTACGGTCTGTTTCTGATCATCCCAATCTGGGTTGGCTTCCACTGTTGGTTTTACCACTGGTTCTTCCTCATGTCTTGGCTCATTTGTCTGATTATGCTTTGGACGCTGTATTTGAAAATGTCATTGGAGCTGCTCAAATCATTTGAGATTGTGTTTTGGAGATCGTATTTGAAAAATCATTGGATGATAATGTCTTCCTCTGTAAAAAACTCCATTTGCTTCCGCCAGACATCTGGAGGCGTTACCAGCCTGGGATCACCTTAACTCAGTTTTAGGGCTCCAGATTTTCTGATCCACCCAGACGACTTGAAGCCGGCTATCGTCTGCGGGAGGGTTTATTTCTTCATGTTTCCCCTTTACTCAATGGTGTACTCTTTGAGGTCCCAAAGATTGAGTTCTTTCAGTAATATATTGTTCCATGGCAAACTATCCCAAAATCTAGTGGCTTAAAATAGATGCCAGCAGACTTGTTCTTAAAGGGTCAGGCAGTATTTTTAGGCTTATAAGGCAAAGCAGCCATAGACAGTACATAAACAAGTAGCATGGCTGTGTTCCAATAAAACTTTATTTACAAAAACAAGCAGCCATCCCAACCTGATAAAGTGCATCTACAAGAAACCCACAGCTAACGTCACACTTAATGGTAAAACTGAACGTTCTCACTAGGAAACAAGACAAAGACAAGATAAAGACGTTCTCTCTAGCTGCTTCTACTTGATATTGTACTGGCAGTTCTAGCCAGGGCAATTAGGCAAGAAGTACAAATAAAATGAATCCAGGTTGGAAAGGAAGTAGTAAAACCATGTTTTCACAGATACATGATCTTGTTTATTGAGGATCGTAAGGACTCCATTAGAAATCTCTGAGAACTGATAAATTCAACAGGCAGCATACAAGATCAACAACAAAAATTCTGTATTTATACATTTGCAATCTGAAAATTAAATTTTTAAAATCCATTTGTGATAGCATTAAAAAGAATAAAATACTTAGGAGTACATTAAACAAAAAAAGATGCAAAACTTACACCCTGAAAGCTACAAAACACTCTCAAAATTAAAGAAAATCTAAGTAATTAGAAATTAGTAATTAGAAATCATGGATTCCAAGACTTTGCATTGATAAGATAATAATCTCCCCAAAGTAGTCTTCTGATTCAGTGCAATTTCCATTGGAATCTGTGATGACGATCTAACTGTAGCGTTCATGCAGAATCGCAAGGTACCCAGCATAGCCCATAACAAGCTTTTGAAAGGAAAACAAAGCAATGGAACTCAAACTTTCTTCTTTCAAAACTTACAGCTAAGCCACAGTAATCAACATGGTGTAGTATTGGCATAAGTATAGACATGGATCCACAAGATAGAAGTGAGGAGCCAGAAATAATCCCACACAGCTATTGGCAGCTGATTTTCGACAAAGGTGCCAAGTGTTGGTACATTCATGGAGAAACTGGAATTCTCATGTGTTACTGGCAAAATGATGTAGCCCCTGTGGAAAATAGTTTGGCAGTTCCTAAAATGTTAAATATGGAATTACCATATGTTCCAGCAATTCCACACCTGCTTATATACCCACACGAATTTAAATTGGAGCTCAAACATATATGTGTACTAACGCACCAATCATATATGTCAGCATCATTCATAATAACCAAAAGGTGGACATGTTCTTAAAGGGTCAGGCAATGTCCATCAACTGATGAGCAGATAAACAAAACATAGCATATCCACAAAGCAGAATATTATTTGGCCATAAAAAAAAGTACCAGCGCTGATGCTGGGGTATAGCAGGTTAAGCTGCTGCCTGTGGTGCCGGCATTCCATGTGGGTGCCGGTTCTAGTCCCTGTTGCTCCTCTTCTGATCTAGCTCTCTACTATGGCCTGGGAAAGCAGTAGAGGATGGTCCAAGTCCTTGGGCCCCTGCACCTGCATGGGAGACCTGGAAGAAGCTCCTGGCTCCTGGCTTCAGACCAGCCCAGCTCCAGCTGTTGCAGCCTTTTGGGGAGTGAACCAGTGGGTGGAAGATCTCACTCTCTCTGTCTCTCCCTCTTCCTCCCTCTCTCTCTCTGTGACTCTGCCTTTCAAATAAATAATAAAACTTTTTTAAAAAATGAAGTACTGGCCGGCTCCGCGGCTCAATAGGCTAATCCTCTGCCTGCGGTGCCGGCACACCAGGTTCTAGTCCCAGTCGGGGTGCCGGATTCTGTCCCGGTTGCTCCTCTTCCAGTCTAGCTCTCTGCTGTGGCCAGGGAGTGCAGTGGAGGATGGTTCAAGTCCTTGGGCCCTGCACCCACATGGGAGACCAGGAGAAGCACCTGGCTCCTGCTTGGGATCAATGTGGTGTGCTGGCCGCAGCACGCCGGCTGCAGCAGCCATTGGAGGGTGAACCAACAACGGTAAAGGAAGACCATTCTCTCTGTCTCTCTCACTGCCCACTCTGCCTGTAAAAAAATAAAATAAAATAAAATAGGAAGTACTAATTGATGCTACAACATGGATAAATCTTGAAAACCTTATACTTGGTTCTGGCACTGTGGTATAGCAGGTAAAGCCACTGCCTGTAGTGCCAGCATCCCATATGGGCACTGATTTGAGTCCCACCTGCTCCACTTCCAATCCAGCTCTCTGCTATGGCCTGGGAAAGCAGTGGAAGATGGCTCAAGTCCTTAGGCTCCTGCACCCAAGTGGGAGATCCGGAAGAAGCTCCTGGCTCCTGGCTCTTGGCTTCAGATTGGCCCAGTTCCGGCTGTTGCAGCAGTTTGGGGAGTGAACTAGCAGATGGAAGACTTCTCTCTCTGTCTCTGCCTCTCTGTAACTCTGCCTTTCAAATGAATAAATAAATAAATATATAATAAATATAAATATATTTTTCTATATTTAAATAAATTTATATATAAATATAAATAAATTTTATATAAATTTATTTATTCATTTGAAAGGCAGAGTTACACAGAGAGAGAAGGAGAGGCAGAGAGAGAGAGAGGTCTTCCATCCTCTGGTTTACTCCCCAGTTGGCCGCAAAGGTCAGAGCTGTGCCTGTCTGAAGCCAGGAGCCAGGAGCTTCTTCCAGGGCTCCCACGTGGGTGCAGGGGCCCAAGGACTTGGGCCATCTTCTACTGCTTTCCCAGGCCATAGCAGAGAGCTGGATCAGAAGTAGAGCAGTCGGGATTCGAACCAGCACCTGTATGGAATGTCAGCACTGCAGGCAGGAGCTTTGCCTGCTATGCCACAGCGCTGGCCCCAATAAATAAATCTTTTAAAAAAAACAACTTATACTCAGTGATTACATGCATATGAAATGTCCAGAACAGGGAAGAAGGGAAGATGCTAAGTAGGTTACAGTGTTAACAGGGAGATGGTAAGTAGGTTAGCAACGCTAACTACTGGGGAGAGGGGGAGGGGAGGGTAAGAAGAAAACAAGGAACGGAATTTCATTTTGAGATGTTAGAAGTGTATTAATGTTGACCGTGGTAATGGTTGCCCATACCAGTGAATATGCTGAAAACAATTAAGTGGTATAATGTAAATGAGTGAATTGTATGGCATGTGAATTATATCTCAATAAAACTGTTAAAAAATAAAGTAATAAGCAGCCAGCCAGGGGCTATGGTTGACTTTCTCCTGACTTAAAGCAACAATTATTGTGTTTGTTTGCTTACAATTCTGCAATCTGAACATAATTCAGCAGGGCAGCTGGTCTCTCGTCTGTGTGGCATTAGTGGGACAGCTTGACCAGGGCTAGACAGTCCACTTCCACAATGGCTTTACTCACAATGAAGGAAAGCTGACGTCATCTGTAAGGATGGCCAGTTGTTCTTCTCCACATGGTCTCCCCAGGGGACTAGCTGGGTTTCTCACAGCATTGTGTCCCCAAGGTAGCTGGACTTGTGAACATGGTGGCTGGCTTCCCCCAGAGGGTAAATATGGAAACTTCCAGTCCTTTATAAGGTTTAGGCTTGTACTTGACATAACATCTCTTCTCTTGGGTTCTATTGATTCAAACAGACCAGAGCAGGGCCCAGGTTCAATGGTGTAGTTACTGAGCCCCCAGTTACTGGGGGCCACCAAATGGTCACAGTCTACCCCTGTATCCTAATGACTCCCTTGCTCTTGCATGGAAAATATACTCTCTGTCCCCTGAAGACTCCCAAAATCTCACCTCATTTCTATACCAGGATGGAGCCCACGCTCTGTAACTTCCTCATCTAAGTCAGGTATGAACAAGGCATCTCCATGTGGCTCTTGATCTAATGGCAGGCACGCAGCAGCCATGGGCCCCTAGCCATCCTGAAACACAGCTGGGTCCATGTCCCCAACACCCTAATTAGATCCCAGTCCTCAGGGTACACGGACTTCTTACTTCTACATGGCACTTGCTTTCCCCAGAGCCAACACGTGTGCTCACACCAGAACCCACACACCATTTCCTCTATCTTCTGTTGATTAAAGCAAGTCATAGGCACATCCCAGAGTCAAGAGGCGTACACAAGCATGAGTCCCCTTTCGGGGCCATCAAAGAAACCATTTATCACTGGGCTGTGTATCAGTCTCTCCACCCTGGGTACCTTGAACTCTAATGTAACCTCAATTCCAGGAAGCTTTGAAAAGTACAGCTCAGCCTCTCCAATGGTTTCTTCAGATTGGCAAACAAATGTTCTTGGATAAAAGCGGCCCCAGGGCTCACCTCTCTGGTGGAGTTGCCAGATTTAATAAAATTCAAGACTTCCAGTTGCATTTGAATTTCAGATTAGCAGCAAATACTTTTTTAGTACTGTATAAAGATGTCCCAAATATTGCACACTTATGCTAAAAAAATTTATTGTTTGTCTGAAATTCAACTTTAACTAGAATATACACTAAACAATTATGCATTGACTATCTGAAATTCAGATAAGAATTTAGCTGGGAGCACTGTATAACTGGTAACTCCAACTTCTCTGGGCACCTACATTTTCTTCTCTGTTAGTTTAGCAAATCCTCACTATTTCATGAGATTTTTGGCGCTTTTAAGATTCAAAAATATTTGTCTTACATATGTAGTTTCCTTAGGCAGGAAGATTGGTCCAAATTCTAAATGATCTTTCTATACTTGGGGAAATTTTCCTGTTAGGAATTTTGCCCCTCAACCTAAAAATCAGAATTCAAATTCCCAGCCTCCCTTGCAACAAGAACATAGAAACAGGTTGTAACTCTACCAGCTACACACCTGAGGGAGATGTGGGAGGCTTGGTGGTCACAATGGCAAATGAGGGGGCTGCTCGGAGGTTGTAAGGGCCAGTTTGCCAGTTTCTGAAGCAAAATGTGGCAGCAGTAGCCATGGTCAAGTTCTCGGCATCAGTGTTCAGCAATATTGGCAGCAGCCTTTCTCTACAATGTGGTTTTAGGCACTGCCCCTGGAAACTTAGTCTGTTTTTGTTTTTTTTTTTTTTTTTTCACTTCTCCCAATGATTCTGCAAGTTACCTAATAACCTGAAATAAGCCTCTTTTCTGCTCAATCTAGTCAGAAAGGATTATGTTGTTTGCAACCAAGACACACTAGTAAGTACCTACTACACTCTGATCTTTCACTACCTACCTGTGAAAACTTGAGAAATTCCTCCCCCTTCTTTGTGCCTGTTCCCACCTCTGCAGAGTGTGTGTGGTGGGGTACATGGGCAGGGGGGCATCTAGAAGGGTCTTCCAGGGTGACAGTCTCCAGCCCTAGAGGCAGTGACTGTGACTTCCCAGGTGACCAGTGGGAACCTGAAGGAGCTTCTTTCTCTTCTTCCTGAGGAACTCAGCTCTAATGTAGCACCTGTGGCCTCCAGTTGATTGGGCTGTCTCTGAGGATGCAATGATGCCTAAAGGGGGAAAGAAGGATTTCCCACACTTATCAAGGAGAAAACTGAGAACAGATCTATGTGGCTGGATTTAGCTCCTAAGACAGCTTCACTATTCCAGGAGCTGCTTGGAAATACCAAGATCCTGCCGGCGCCGCGGCTCACAAGGCTAATCCTCCGCCTTGCGGCACCGGCACACCGGGTTCTAGTCCTGGTCGGGGCACTGGATTCTGTCCCGGTTGCCCCTCTTCCAGGCCAGCTCTCTGCTGTGGCCAGGGAGTGCAGTGGAGGATGGCCCAGGTGCTTGGGCCCTGCACCCCATGGGAGACCAGGAAAAGCACCTGGCTCCTGGCTCCTGCCATCGGATCAGCATGGTGTGCTGGACGCAGTGCACCAGCAGCAGCAGTCGTTGGAGGATGAACCAACGGCAAAGGAGGACCTTTCTCTCTGTCTCTCTCTCTCACTGTCCACTCTGCCTCTCAAAAAAAAGGAAAAAAAGAAAAAAAAAAGAAATACCAAGATCTTTTGGAGCCTTAGGAAAAGAACTGATAACTTTCCAACATTTGTGGGGGCTTTATAGATACCTATCATTTATAGGCCCTTGTTTACGAACTGTCTTTTTTAAAAAGTTGTTTATGTATTTATTTGAAAGACAGAGAGAGAGAGAGAGAGAGAGAGAGAGAAAGGTCTTTCATTCACTGGTTTACTCCCCAAATGGCCACAACAGCCGAGGCTGGGTCACGCTGAAGTGAGGAGTCAGAAACTCCATCTGGGTCTCACACATGGATGTCACGGAGCAGCTGGGACCCAAACCAGCGCTCTAATATGGGATGCCAGTATCACAGCAGCAGCCTAACCCACTGAACTACAATTGCAGCCCCAGGAACTGTGTGGTTTTGTAGACTGAGGAACACAAATATTTACTGTTTGCAAATCCAATGGCAATATGATTTATTTTTTGTTTTAACGAATTGATTCTAAAATCCATTTGGAAAACTTGGCTTGTACTGATTACAGGGAAAATTCTGAAAAAGAAGAGTGATGCAGCTCTACCAGATATTAAAACATACTATGAAACTACATTCTCTGAATCAATTTGATTCTGGCATGTGAAATATAAACAATTTTAACAAAATCATATAAAGAATATCAAGTACTTGTGTAGAAACAGTCCTAACTACCCACGGACACTTTAGAGTAAGGGAAACATCTGAACATTCAATAAATAACATTGGGAAAACTAACTAGCTATTTGGGTGAGAAGGAACAAGGGCAAGATCGTTCTTCATTTTTTTATACCAAAGTTACTCCAAATGGATCAGAGATAAAAAGGTAAAAGATGAAATTATAAAGATAATATAAGAAAACATAAGGGCTGGCACTGTGGTGTAGCCAGTAATGCTGCTGCCTGCAGTGCCGGCATCCCATATGTGCACCGGTTAAAGTCCCAGCTGCTCCACTTCCGACCCAGCTCTCTGCTGTGGTCTGGGAAAGCAAGGAAGATGACCCAAGTGCTTAGACCCCTGCACCCACATGAAGACCTGGAAGAAGCTGGAAGAAGCTCCTAGCTCCTGGCTTCAGATCAGCCCAGCTCCAACCGTTGCAACTATTTGGGAAGTTAACTAGCGGATGGAAGACTCTCTTTCTCTCTCTCTCTCTCTCTCTCTCTCTCTTTCTCTCTCTTTCTCTCTCTTTCTCTCTCTCTCTCACTCTGCCTTTCAAATAAGTAAAACTGAAAAAAAAAAAAAAAAGAAAAGAAAACATGAAGGGTGGGTGTTTGGCTCAGCCATTAAGACACAGCTTGGGACACTTGCATTCCATTTCAGAGTCTTAGATTCAACTACCAGATCCACTCTCCACTCCAGCTTCCTACTGATGGACACCTTGGGAGGGACAGGTAATGGCTCAAGTACTTGGGTCCCTGCCACCCGTGTGGGAGACCTCAACTGAGTTCGTGGCTCCTGGCTTCTTTTTTTTTTTTTCCTAAGGATTGATTTATTTGGGGGCCAGCACTGTGGCATAGTGGGTAAAGCCACCACTTGTGTGCCAGCATCCCATGTGGGCACCAGTTCCAATCCTGGCTGCTCCACTTCCGATCCAGCTCTATGCTATGGCCTGGGAAAGCAGTAGAAGATGGCCCAAGTCCTTGGGCCCCTGACCCCACGTGGGAGACCCAGAGGAAGCTCCTGGTTCCTGGCTTTGGATCAGCGCAGCTCCGACCGTTGCAGCCATTTGAGGAGTGAACCAGCAGGTGGAAGACCTCTCTCCCTCTCTGCTTCTGCCTCTCTGTAACTCTGTCTTTCAAATAAATAAATAAAATTTTAAAATATGTGGATTGATTTATTTATTTGAAAGAGTTACATAGGGAGAGGGAGAGTTAGAGAGAGGGAGATCTGTCTGCTGATTCACTCCCCAGATGTCAGAAATGGCCAGGGCTGGGCCAGGCCAAAGCCACGAGCTTCATCCCGGTCTCCTAGGTGGGTGGCAGGGGCCATCTTCCACTGCTTTTCCCAGGCTGTTAGCTGGCAGCTGGATAGGAAGTGGAGCAGTAGGGACTTGAACCGGTGTTTGTATGGGAGGCTGTGTGGTGGCTTAACACACTGTGCCATAACGTCAGCCCCTTTACTCCTGGATTTGACCTGGCCCAGCCCTGGCTTTTCATCTGGGCAATGTTTTTAACTATACTCTTTTAGGGGCCAACACAGTGGCCTCATAGGTTAAGCCCTGTGGGTTGGGTCAGGCGGAAGCCAGGAGCCCAGAACTCCACCCGGGTCTCCTGAGTGGCAGGAACTCAAGTACTTGAGCCATCATCTGCTGCCTCCCAGGCACATCAGCAGGGATCTCAATTGAAAGGGGAGCAGTCAGGACTCAACCCAGCATTCTGATATGGGACGTGGGCATCCCAAGCAATGTTTTAACCTGCTGTGCCATAGCACATGCTCCATAAAGCAGACATATTTAAAACACAAATTATTTTTTATTGTCTGGGTCTGTTCTATTTTGCATGCATGTATCTTAAAATTGAAAAATATAGAACACAGAAAAGAAGAGGAAAATCAACGACACTTTTATCAAATTATTATAGTTTAAAATATAAATTGTTTCTGGGGCCAGTGTTGTAGCACAGCAGGTTGGGCCATGGCTTACAACGCCAGCTATTCTGTTTCAGATCCAGCTGCCTGCTGATGCACCTAGGAAAGCAGCAGCAGATGGCCCAAATACTTGTGCCCACACCACCCACTTAAAAGAACTAGAGGGAGCCCAGACTCCTGTCTTTGGCCTGGCTGCTGTGACCATTTAAAAAAAATGATTTACTTGTTTATTTGAGAGGCAGAGTTACAGAGAGAGGGAGAGACAGAGAGAGAAGTCTTCATCTATTGGTTCACTCCCCAAAAAGCCAGAGCTGGGCCAATCTGAAGCCAGGAGCCAGGAGCTTCTTCTGGGTCTCCCATATGCATGCAGGGGCTCAAGGACTTGGACATCCTCCACTGCTTTCCTAGGCCATTAGCAAGGAGCTGGATTGGAAGTGGAACAGATTCGACTCAAACCAGCACCCATATGGGATGTCAATGACACAGGAGGAGGCCTAACCTACTATGCCACAATGCAGGTCCCTGTTGTGGTCATTTGGGGAGTGAACCAGTGGATGGAAGATCTCTCTTTCTTTCTGTCACCCTCTCTTTCTGTCACTCTTTCAAATAAATAAAAATAAATTTTTAAAACCAGAAGTTACTTTTACTATGTTATAATTTTTAATATTTTTAGGTTAGCTTTGTACATGACAAAAAATTCGGACAGTATATTCTTCTAGAAAAGGCTGCCCACACAAAAATATAGATATATGCATCTGCATTTCTCCCCCTAAACTAGTGCTGTACTGTATGCATTGTTCTGCACCTTGGGTTTTCGCTTAATAATTTATCTTAGATACCATTGCCCCAGCATACAAATCAGCTGGGGCCAGTGTTGTGGCATAGCGGGTAAAGCTTGTCTGCGTTTTTGCCGTCTGCAGTGCCTACATTTCAAAGGGGCACTGCTTTGAGTACTTTCCTGATGTGCCTGGGAAAGCAGCAGAGAATGGCCCCAGTGCTTGGACCCCTTGTACCCTGGCTTTGGCCTGGCCCAGTCCTAGCTGTTACAACCATTTGGAGAGTGAACCAATGCATGGAAGATTTTTCTCCCCGCCCCTCTCTGTAGCTCTGCCTTTCAAAGAAATAAAATAAATCTTTAAAATAAATAAATCAGTCTTTTTTAAAAAACAAAAACAAAAAAACAGAGTCAGCAAGTAACAGAAAATTCAAAATACCAACGCCTTGCAAAATTAGGCATTGATTTCTCTCTCTAATGAAGTCCAGAGGTAAGCAGCTAGGTGTATTTTAGTCAGCTGTTCATCACTCTAATGAAATGCCTAGGCTACCTAGGAAGGAAAGGGAAGGGGTCTATTTAGCTCACAGTTTTGGAGGTTCAAGGCCATGGCCCTGGTTTTGGCTCAGGTTTGCTGAGGGCCCTTAGGCTAGACCACTTTATGGTGGACGGCAGGGCTGGCAGGCACATGTGTGGGAGCAGTGACCACGTCTCAGCAGCGGAAGCCGGAGGGGCACTGAGTGGCACCAGGCTTAGGCTTTTTTTTTCCCCCTTAAGATTTATTTATTTATTTATTTATTTGAAATGCAGAGTTATAGAGAGGCAGAGAGAGAGAGAGGGAAAAAAGAAGAACCATCCACTGGTTCACTCCTCAAACGGCTGCAACAGCTGGCGCTGGGCTGATTCAAAGCAAGGAGCCAGGAGCTTCTTCCAGGTCTCTCATGTAGGTGCAGGGGCCCAAGCACTTGTACCATCGTCTGCTGTTTTCCCACTGTCCTAGGCTTTTACAACAGCCCTCTGGAGAGAGAACTACTGAGGCATCACACAAGAGCCACTGTGATCCCTTCCAAGGGGTCCATGTCCCCCAATAACCCAAGGGTCCCCCATGGGGACCCATCCTAAGGGCCCCACCATCTTAACACCATCACACTGAGAGCCAAGCCTCCAACACACAGGCCTTCAGGGGTCACTGGAGCCCAATCCAAACCACAGCACCTGGCAATACAAGGGGTCCTCTCGTTTGTTACGCCTCTGCCAACAGAGCGCTTCTGCCATAAGGCCCAACACGGCTGCCTGAGCTACCACGGCTGCACCTGGCCAGCAGAAATAAGGTAGGAAAGAGAGGGTCAAGAGCTTCCTTCCCTTAAGGACAATCCCTATTTCATTTCTGCTCACCTCCCATTGGCTAGAACACAGAATCATACCTAGCTGCAAGGGAGTCTGGGAAAGTTATTCTTTCTTCCAGACAGCCATGGAACCAGCTCAAAAATCAGAGGGTAAGAGGAGAATGGATATTGGGGCATGACTGACTATTTCTGCTATAAAGCTAGATTTTCCTCACTTTAAAAAATGCTACATTTGAGCCGGCGCCGTGGCTCAATAGGCTAATCCTCCACCTTGCGGCGCCGGCACACCGGGTTCTAGTCCCGGTCGGGGCGCCGGATTCTGTCCCGGTTGCCCCTCTTCCAGGCCAGCTCTCTGCTATGGCCAGGGAGTGCAGTGGAGGATGGCCCAAGTGCTTGGGCCCTGCACCCCATGGGAGACCAGGAAAAGCACCTGGCTCCTGGCTCCTGCCATCGGATCAGCGCGGTGCGCCGGCTGCAGCGGCGGCCATTGGAGGGTGAACCAACGGCAAAAAGGAAGACCTTTCTCTCTGTTCTCTCTCTCTCTCACTGTCCACTCTGCCTGTCAAAAAAAAAAAAAAAATGCTACATAGAATTGCACAGTACAAATGCACCATAACTCATTTAGTCCATTCACAAACCTTCAGTTGCTTATATTCGTTACACGATGCTACAATGAACTCTATCTTTACACCTTCCTATTTCCTTGGCATGCGTGGTGGTATTTCTGTGAGATAAATTCTCAGAAGTGGAATGGCTGGGTCAAAGACTGTGCTAGTCATTGCTAAATTTCCTTCTGAAGAGATTTCATCAATTTGTGCTCTTACCAATATAATGTTTCTCACACCTTGGCAACCTCTTGTATTATAAAACTACAGCAGTCTTTTAGGGAGAAAGTGATACCACTTTCTCATAAACGTAAATGGTTTTCACTTATGGTTCTGTCATTACATGGTAAGTCAAGTGTCTTTTCATACTCACCAGTGACTTAAAGTATGAAAGTTATTCAAATGAAACATGCAAACGATATAAAGAGGAATACCTTTTACTCCTTCTTCCTAACTGAGATTCCCTCATCCATCTTGTTACAGAGTAATGAGCATTAGGAGTTTTGTATATCTTTTCATAAATTTGCACTAAAACATATATAATTTAAACATGTATTTAAAAATCCATATTTTTACAAGGAGAAGTGAGAACATCCATTATACTATGTTCTACATTTTGCTTTTCCATCTAATATATTTTGAAGGTCTTCTTATGTCAGTATATAGAAATATGAATGTATTTTAGCATTTTAAGTTGTACATGTTATGTGGCAAAGCCATCATTTATTAAGACCATCTACTGCTACTGATGATGGAATTGCCCTCAGTGTCTTGCTGTTTCAAACACTATATTCTTGTATGTATATATTTGCCAATGTGTAGGAATATAGCCAAGGAATAAATTCCTAGAAGTAGAATATTAGGTTATTGAGTACATAAGTTTTAAAATTTGATAAACATTGTTAAATTGCCTAAGAGTTTACACCATCTGCTCTCACAATTGAAAATGGTTGTTCTATTTCCCACATCCTTATCTAAATTGTATATTCTTTTTTTTTTTTTTTTTTTTTTTTTTGTTTTGACAGGCAGAGTGGACAGTGAGAGAGAGAGACAGAGAGAAAGGTCTTCCTTTGCCGTTGGTTCACCCTCCAATGGCCGCCGCGGCCGGCGCGCTGCGGCCGGCGCACCGCGCTGATCCGATGGCAGGAGCCAGGAGCCAGGTGCTTTTCCTGGTCTCCCATGGGGTGCAGGGCCCAAGCACCTGGGCCATCCTCCACTGCACTCCCTGGCCACAGCAGAGGGCTGGCCTGGAAGAGGGGCAACCGGGACAGAATCCGGCGCCCCGACCGGGACTAGAACCTGGTGTGCCGGCGCCGCTAGGCGGAGGATTAGCCTAGTGAGCCGCGGCGCCGGCCCTAAATTGTATATTCTAATTTTTAACCCATTAAATAGGTTATAAAGGGGTTATCACCATACTACATTGCATTATTTATTTTATTTTATTTTATTTTATTTTATTTTTAAAGATTTATTTATTTACATGGAAGGTAGAGTTACAGACAGTTAGAGGCAGAGAAAGAGAGAGGTCTTCCATCCGCTGGTTCACTCCCCAAATGGGTGCAACGGTCGGAGCTGAGCTGATCCAAAGCCAGGAGCCAGGAGCTTCTTCCAGGTCTCCCACATGGGTACAGGGGCCTAAGGGTTTGGGCCATCCTACTGCTTTCCCAGGCCATAGCAGAGAGCTGGATCAGAAGTGGAACAGCCGAGGTTTGAACAGGTACCCATATGGAATGCCAGTGCTGCAGGCGGCAGCTTTACCCACTACGCCACAGTGCCAGCCCTCCACGTTGGCCCCAAATTGCATTATTTTATTATGACTAAGGTTACGGATCCTTTTATGCATTTTTAAACCATCTTTTTTTTCCCTTTCTGGAAACTACCTATTTGTATTCCCTGCCTGTTTATTTTGACTTGTTGGTTTTTTCCTCCTGATTTTCCAGAGCCCTTTTTCATAATAAGAAACTTTATCACCTGTGTTATTTATACATACTCTCCAGGGCTGAAATTTGTCTTTTGCTTTGTTTATGGTGTGTTGCATTTTTAGGAAGACATATTTATCAATCTTTTTCTCTGTGGGCTCTTGTATCTTGCTTATGAAAGCCTTCCTTTCTACAAGATTTTAGAAGTAAGCTCACCCGTGTTTTCCCTTTTTTTTTTTTTAAGATTTATTTATTTATTTATTTGAAAGTCAGGCCAGCGCCTGCGGCTCACTAGGCTAATCCTCCGCCTGCAGTGCTGGCACACCAGGTTCTAGTCCTGGTCGGGGCGCCGGATTCTGTCTCGGTTGCCCCTCTTCCAGGCCAGCTCTCTGCTGTGGCCCGGGAGTGCAGTGGAGGATGGCCCAAGTGCTTGGGCCCTGCACCCCATGGGAGACCAGGAGAAGTACCTGGCTCCTGGCTTCGGATCAACGCAGTGCGCCAGCTGCAGCAGCCATTAGAGGATGAACCAACGGTAAAGGAAGACCTTTCTCTCTGTCTCTCTCTCTCACTGTCCACTCTGCCTGTCAAAAAAAAAAAAAAAAAAAAAAAAAAAAGTCAGAGTTATACAGAGAGAAGCAGAGAGACAGAGAAAGAGGTCTTCATCTGCAGGTTCACTCCCCAATGACTGCAACGGCCGGAGCTGCGCTGATCCGAAGCCAGGAGCCAGGAGCTTCTGGGTCTCCCACATGGGTGCAGGGGCCCAAGGATTTGGGCCATCCTCCACTGCCTTCCCAGGCCATAGCAGAGAGCTGGATAGGAAGTGGAGGAAGTGGAGCATCCAGGACTCGAACTGGCGCCCATATGGGATGCCGGCACTGCAGGCAGCAGCTTTACCCGCTACGCCACCATGCTGGCCCTTCCCTTTTTCTTTTTTAAACTAAAATAATGGTTTTTTGTTTGTTTGTTTGTTTTAAACAGGGTTCCCTGGGAAATACTTCATCCCTTTCAAGGACAGTTCCCCAGTTAACTAAGTACCTGCTACTGGGCCTCATCTCTCTCTCTCTCTCTCTCTCTCTCTCTCTCTCTCTCTCTCTTCCCCCCCACCTCTTTTAAAAAAGATTCATTCATTTATTTGAAAGACAGGGTTAGAGAGAGGCAGAGGCAGAGAGAGAGAGAGGTCTTCCATCCACTGGTTCACTCCCCAAATAGCCACAATGGCTGGAGCTGCGCTGATCCAAAGCCAGGAGCCAGGAGCTTCATCCAGGTCCACCACATAGGTGCAGGGGACTAAGGACTTGAGTCATCTTCTAGTGCTTTCCCAGGCCATAGCAGAGAGCTGGATTGGAAGTGGAGCAGCCGGGACTTGAACCAGTGCCCATTTGGGATGCCGGCACTGCAAACAGCAGCTTTACCTGCTACGCCACAGTGCCAGCCCCCACCTGCTTCTCTTAGGGTGTATGTTAGCAAGAAGCTGAATCAGAAGCAGAGCTGGGACTATGACCAGGCACTCCAATAGGGCATGTGGGCGTCCCTAGCAGCATCTTAACCACTGCGACAAACGCCTGCCCCGATAACGCACACCACCTGATTTCCAGACCTCAGAGATGACCACACTGAACGTACACTTGGACTTGCAAGTCCAGCAGCAGTATGTCCTGAGCCCCTCTGCTCCAGGAAAACAGGGACAAGATGCTGATGCTGATGGAGCTGACATTCTCATGGGGCAGGTAGGACGATGGGATAAAACGCGTTGAGGACACCGTTAGAGAGGGTGAGGGGGAACAGCCTCTGGGCAGGGAACGCTTGCGCTGAGACCCAAGTGATGAGAATTCCAGGGCGTGATCCTACAGCGTGAAGAAACAGGGAAGACCAGCAAGGCCACTCGCTGGGGAGAACCTGGGGGTGGAGGCCAGAGCAGAGGTGGGCACCTGTGTACTTCACCAAGAGATCACCATGGGCCTAACCAGAGAACAAAAAGAAAAGGAGCAACAATACCAGGAGCTGGCTAAGGCGTGGGACAACTGGAACGCCCCTGCCCTGCTGGTGGGAACATGAAAGCATTTGGAGCACAGCTTGGCAGTTTTATCTTTCTTTTTAAATGTACTTGAATGGCAGTGAGAGGGAGAGACAGAGACAGAGAGAGAGAGAGAGAGAGAGAGATCTTCCATCTGCTGGTTCACTCCCCAAATAGGTGCAAAGGCCAGGGCTGAGTCAGGCCAAAGCCGGGAGCCTAGAATCCCATCTGGGTCTCCTACATGGGTAACAGGAGACCCCAGCACTTAGGCCATCTCCTGCTGCTTCCCCAAGTGCATTAGCAGGGAGCTGGATCAGAAGTGGAGCAGCTGGGACTCTTAACAGCAGGTGCTGCTTGGCCACGGCTCAATAGGCTAATCCTCTGCCTGCGGCACCAGCATCCTGGGTTCTAGTCCCGGTTGGGGCGCCGGATTCTGTCCTGGTTGCTCCTCTTCCAGTCCAGCTCTCTGCTGTGGCCCAGGAGTGCAGTGGAGGGTGGCCCAGGTCCTTGGGCCCTGCACCCGCATGGGAGACCAGGAGAGGCACCTGGCTCCTGGCTCCAGATCAGTGCAGTGTGCTGGCTGCAGCGGCCATTGGGGGTGAACCAACAGAAAAAGGAAGACCTTCCTCTCTGTCTCTGTCTCTCTCTCTCTCACTGTCCACTCTGCCTGTCAAAACAAACAAACAAACAAACAAACAAACAAAAAAAAAAAAAACAGCAGGTGCTGCTATGGAACCTGGTGCAGCACAGCACCGCCCCCTGACCATTTCTTTAGAAGGGAAGCACATGCACTTAACATACAGCTCAACAATCAGCAATTCTTCTTCCAAGAGAAATAAAAAACATGTGCCCACAGAAAGAGCTGTACAGAGCATTCACGGCGACTGTCTCAGAATAGCCCCAAAGGCCGAGCGGCCATAACGACCATCGGCAAAGAGCACGGAGACACTGTGGAGTCACTGCCATACAGTGGTGTGCAGTGCAGCAGGAAGAGGGATCAAACTGCTAACACGCGCAGAATCACAGACCAGCTTCAGACGCCTTATGCTGAGCAAAAGAAGCGATACACAAGAGTGCGCGCTGCGTGATCCCACGGACCTGAGATTCCAGGAGCTGCAAATCTACATTCACCATGCCAGAGAGCAATTACGGCCAAGTGGGGACTTCATTAATTAGTTAATTGATTTTTCATTTAAGAGGCAGAGAGACAAAGAGATCCCATCCACTGACCCACTCCCCAAATGGCTGCAATAATCAGGGCTGGGCCACGTAAATGGGGAGTCAGGAATTCAACCAAGATCTACCTGGGAGGCAGGACCCCAGTCACTTGAGCCATCACCACTGCCTCCTGAGGCTTGCACTGGTGGGAAGCTGGGGTCAGGAGCTGCAGCTGGGACTAGAACCCAAGCACTGCAGTGTGGGACGTGGGACTCATGACTGGTAGGCTAAATACTCTCCCCAGGAAGGGATTGATTGGGAAACAGAATAAGGAAACTTACAGAACTGATTTGTAGTGCGATAGGGACAACACAAGCACATTTGTCAAAGCTCATCAAACCACAAACTTAAATGGGTTCATTGTATTGTACATAAATTACACCTATTTAAAGTTGATCAAGAGTCTGGCACTGTGTCATAGTGGGTAAAGCCGCCACCTATAGTGCTGGCATCCCATATGGGCGCTGGTTCTAGTCCTGGCTGCTCCACTTCCAATCCAGCTCTCTGCTATGGCCTGGGAAAGCAGTAGAAGATGGCCCAAGTGCTTGGGCCCCTGCACCCGTGTGGGAGACCCAGAAGAAGCTCCTGGCTCCTGGCTTCAGCCTGGCTCCACTCTGACCATTGTGGTCACTTGGGGAGAGAACCAGTGGATGGAATCTCTCTCTCTCTCTCTCTCTCTCTCTCTCTCTCTCTCTGTCTCTCCTCTCCCTGTGTAACTCTTTCAAGTAAATAAATAAATCTTAAAAAAAAAAAAAAAACGGAGTAACATATCAAGAAAAGAGGTTTGTTTGGCTCACAGTTCTGGTGGCAGAAAGTTCAAACATCCTGACACCTGCATCCTGGCAAGGACCTCCTGGCTGTGTCACAACATGGTGGAGAAACAGAAATGAAGAGCGTGCGTGGGAGGGGCCAGGGCGGGGGTTGGTCTCGTTTTGTAATGCCCTGCTCCTGTTAAGAGTTACTCCCTCCTAATACACAGCAGACTCATAGAATGGCAGATGTCCTAAACAGCACTCTGGCCTCAGAATCAGCCCTTAGAGGCATTCGGATCTGGCTAAAAAGCCCATGAGCGTATTTCAGGCATGGAAAGCCAAGACACTCTGGCAAAATAAATAGATAGATAGATAGATAGATAGATAGATAGATAGATAGATAAAAGATCTCTGTGAGTGAGATCCGAGCAGAAAGAACAGGCCATCAAAGAAGGAGGTACCTTTCTCTGAAGGGAGGAGAGAACTTCCACTTTGACTATGACCTTGTCTAAATAAGATCGGAGTTGGTGAACTCAAAAGGCTTCCATAGCCTTGGATACTCATCACAAAAGCCTCGGGTGATTACTGATAGCATAAACAAGAGTGTCAACAACAGGAGTCACTGTGTACTTACTCCATGGGGATCTCTGTCCTTAATGTGTTGTACTATGTGAATTAATGGTATAACTAGTACTCAAACAATACTTTACACTTTATGTTTCTGTGTGGGTGTAAACTGTTGAAATCTTTATACTAAATCAATATACTAAATCAATATACTAAATCAATCTTCTGTATATAAAGATAATTGAAAATGAATCTTGAGGTGAATGGGATGGGAGAGGGAGCGGGAGATGGGAGGGTTACGGGTGGGAGGGAGGTTATGGGGGGGAAAAGCCACTGTAATCCAAAAGCTGTACTTTGGAAATTTATATTTATTAAATAAAAGTTAAAAAAAGACACAGCAGTACAAAAAATAGAAAAACATCATGTTTTATAAAATAATTTTATTTTGAAATATTAAAAAAAAAGTTACTCCCTCCTGAAGGTGAAGCCCCTGTGACGTAACCACCTCCTGCCAGACCCACCTCTCACAGGTTCCACAACTTCAACGCAGCCACGCAGAGGACCAAGCCTCCCCTGCACGGACTGCTGGGGAACCCAGCGGTGTGCTCACTTACCAGGCTGCTGCATGAATTAAGCTGTCTCCCAGAATTCCTGACTTTGGAAGCTCATCCCATCTTCCCAGCCCCTTGTCAAGAGATGTTTTTGTCTGTGTTACAGGGGGTGGGAGAGACGCTTCTGCAGGGTAGAGGGTGTGCCTGCATTACAGTGCTGGGCGTGCATCTGTAGAAAGGCTGGCTTTTAAGTCACTCTTGTAAAACGTGCCCTATTGGAGACTGAGAAGGACTCCCCCAGCCTGGAAAGACGGCAACGTCCTTGCAAGGCCTTGGAGGGAAGGGTGTTCTGGGCACCAGGATCAACACGCATGAAAGCTCTGAGGTGTACCCCACTGGGGCCTCCATCCTTAAGGCAACAGGGGGCCAGGGAAGGGTTCTAAGTGACAGGTGAGCAGTGTGCTCCAGGCAGTCATCTGAATGGCATAAGCCTGCAGGTGGGAGGCCCTTCCTCCTTCCTTTACAACCCCTGGGAGGGAGTTGGTGAGAGAGGCCAAGGCACTGGCAGTATGGACTGCAGGGATGGGGCAAGAGTGTCCTTAGAGCACAAGGAGGACTGATTGGAGAGGGACAGAGAGGGCAGGACCTGGGGTGGCCCTCAGGCTGCCACGTGGCATTAGTAACCAAACAGGAAGGTCTGGCAGCATGGTGGAGGTGAGGAGGGGTGGGCGGAGTGAGGGCTGCATGCCTAGCTGACGGTGTGTGAGCTCCACTTGGGGGTTCCACTGCCCGGGTGACATTCCCTAGGCCCCATCCAAGACGCACACACTCTGGGGAGACAGGTGCTGTGTCTTCCTCATTTCTGTACCACCCCTCCCCCTCGCGGCCCACCCCAGCAGCACACCGGGCCCATGCTCTGTGCTCACTGACCACTGGGGTGCATGAGAGGATCTGAGTGAAGCCGCGCTTCCATCTGAGGGATGTCGCCTGCCTGGGCCCCTGCGAATGCCCCAGAGCTGCCACATCACCCTGAGGACAGGGCCCTCCGCCGAGCCTTCCCTCGGCTGGCCCGCAGGGGAGAGCAGCCATGGGAAGACGGGAAGACTGAGTGAGGAGTGTGGCAGGGAGAGCAAAGAGAAGCTCGACCCTATGTTTACCAGCCCACAAAACCACGGCTCCGTGGACACATTTGTGCACAGAATCCCTGCCCCCACTCCTGCCAGCCACCAAAGCAGGGGTGCTGCCCCGGGGTGAACCCACAGCTCTGTAATTCTCACAAGGCCATCGCAGAGGAAAAGCCAGAGAATAGAGCTGGGGGCAGCCGCAGGCTGGCACCAAGTATGAGCAGGGGCTCAGGAAGAGCCATGAGGGGACAGTGCACACCTGGCTGTGTTTGTGAGTGTGCGAGTGTGCACTGTGTGTGCATGCGGGACTCCACGTCTGTGCACAGTGCCTGGGCCTGCACCGCTGCATTTGCTATGTTGCAGGCACTGTATGCTTGTCCATGTGCCCACATATGCACAATAACGGGAGGGGCGGGGAGCAGTGGGGTACATGTTTGCACACTTCCTGTCCATTTGTGGGTAGGTAGATGGGAGTGGGTTTGGGCATGATGATGGGAGCCAGAGCCGTGTGTTTGTGGCGAGGGGGATTTCTGTGAATGAGGAGGACAGGGCAGGTGACGCGGGACAGCCACCTGGCTGGCTGGGGCCCCGCT
Source organism: Oryctolagus cuniculus (assembly GCF_051225735.1). NCBI lineage: Eukaryota > Metazoa > Chordata > Mammalia > Lagomorpha > Leporidae > Oryctolagus > Oryctolagus cuniculus. Next base: position 133,623,446 of record NC_142871.1, on the reverse strand, counting down.
GGTCCTCATCCTTCTGGGATCCCCTTTTCCCAAAAATGCCCATGCTCTGGCTTAGATGCTCCAACTGGGGCCGGGCTGCCCAGTTGGGAGTTCTGGAAGGCAGGAACACATCAGTCTCAGAGTGAGAAAGGAGCCCGTGGAAAGAGGGAACAAGCACTCACCCCTGCTCCTCCGCTGAGCAGACAAGACAGACACCTCTGCAGGTGAAGGCCCTGCCCTGTCCTGGAAAACAGGAGAGGCTCCATCTGTGCCATCTGGTGGGGGGACGGGACTGGGTGACACCACTCGCAGGACCCCTCAAAGACTGAGGGCCAGCCTCCGTATTAGGTCATGCGTGAGTAGGAGAATGTCAGAGGCAGGGAGTGGGAGGGAAGGGGCATTCCAGCGGCAGAAAGGACTGAGCAAGGGCACTGAGGCAGAAACCGCAGGGCACGCCAGACAGAGTTAGCACTAATGGGTCCCTTAAAGGGCCTACGCTTTCATGTTCGTGGGAGAAAACTCAGGACCAGAGAGAGGAAGTGCCTCTGAGAAAGACCTAGGCTGGCATGATGCCACTGCCAGCAACTGGCATCCCATACAAGCACTGTGGCTGCTCCACTTCTGATCCAGCTTCCTGCTAAGGCACCGGGAGAGCAGTGGATGATGGCCCAAGTGCTTCGAAGAAAATGGCCCATGGATGTGGGCCCCTGCCCCCCACATGGGTGATCCAGATAAGAGTTCCAGGCTCCTGACTTTGGCCTGGCCCAGCCCAGCCCTGGCCAGTGTGGCCATCTGGGGTGGGGGTGGGGTGGACCAGTAGAAGGAAGATCTCTCTCTGTCTCTCTCTCTTCCTCTCTATAATGCTGCCTTTCAAATAAAGAGGAGGAGGAGGGAATGAAGGAGGAGGGAGAGGAGGAGGAGGAGATGTAGACAGAGAGGGTTTGGGACTCTAGGACAGGAGGAGGAGGAGGAGGAGGAGAAGGGGAGGGGAGAGGAGAGGAGATCTAGACAGAGGGAGGAGGGTGTGGCGCTCTTTCTGCTGCCCCTGAGACGTACAAGGGAGAACGCCGTGGAGCCGGGCTCTTGACTTAACTCCACACCATCGGCGTTCAGCCACAGCTGAGTTCTTTGCCTCACTCTCCCTGCGGCTGGCTGCACATCACCTCTCTGGGCGCCTCATCTCCAACACACAGGATGGGTAAGACCCTGCCTCGTCTGGGGCTGCAAACTCTGGCTCCATAAGGAGCCTCAGCACCTGGCAGGAGCTCCCACACAGTGTCCGTGCTCAAGTAAGGGTTTTGGAAGGGAGGAGGGAAGGAGGGAGGGATGCAAGGAAGGAAGCAGAGGGAGAGGGAGGGAGAGAGGGGGAGCTCCTTGAGGTTTCTCCACCGGTCTACCAGGAAGCCCCAGCCTTTCCCCTCCCCAGGCAGGACAAAGGGTGAAGGAGGCCCGGAATCGCAAAGACCTTGAAGGGGAAGGCAGGAAAGACAAATAACCCTGTGTGTGTGTGTGTGTTGAGGGGGGCAGCCCTGACTTCTTCCAGTCTCTGGGCGGATGTCCTTGAGAGAGCCCTTCCCTGCAGCTTTGGCCTGGCTGAAAACTGTGCAGTGGGCGAGGGGCTGGAGGAGGGGCACCCAACTTCAGCAGAAAGCAGGGTGGTCGGCCCTGCCCCCCCCACTCCCACTCCCCGCCTTCTGCTCCAAGAAGCATCCCAACCCCGTCCACCCGCGAGGAAACCGCCGGTCCCCACGGCTGGGTTTCTTGGCGTCTCGGGAACCCTGCTTCTCGGAGGCCCCCTCTTCACTCTCGGGATTTTATTGCTCACTTCCCTCTGCCATGACAGCAGCTGCAGCTCTTTTAACTTTGTGAAGGGCACGCACACACGTGAGAAACCAACCTGTGGTGACCGAAATCAGAATAGTGCTGCCCGCTGGGAGGAGGCACAGGGTTGCAGGGGTGAGGAAAACTTAGGGAATCTTGGTCCCGCTGATGGCCACACAAGCACCTACAGCTGCCGAAACCCATCAAGCCGTACCCTGAAGACGTGGTGTTCTCCCGCGTGTAGAATGTCCGCAGATGGCACCTCTATCAAGCAATGCCAGCATCTAAAAGCCACGCAGAAAAACACACAGAAAGGACGTGCTGAGTTTAACAAACACAAAGCCAGCACCGTGTCAGCTCTACCCGCCACTCCTGGTTCCTGGCGTGGTCCCCAGGGCCCAGGCACCCCCATGCGATGTCCCTGACACCTAACACCCACAGATCGGTCACCTCCATGCCAGACACCACGTGCCTCTCGCTCCCGAGATCCTTGGGGATACAAAGACCCGGAATGGGGCCTGGACCCCTAGACTTTTCCATCAGTACAGCTCCAGGCGTGCCTGCAACTCCTGGGGAGTTGAAGGAACAGAAAACACAACAGTTTCCCCTTTCTGGGAGGGGCTTTCCGTACCCTGCGCGCCTTCGCGGGGAGTGGGGGGAAGGGGGATGCGGTCGTCCCCAGCGAAAGTCGAGAACTGAACCTTCTCTGCATCCCTGCTAAAAATAAGCCCAGGCCATCCTGCTGCCCCCTCCCCGAGCAGCAGGAAGGACACAGCGGGGCTTGCTTTAAATCTGGAAACGGCTCGGCAGCTGGGGGCGAGGGAGGGCTGGGATCTGAGAATCCTGGCCGGGCTCCCTGTGCCCCCCACCCCCGGCCGCTGCGGGTCCTCCAGGGGTGCCTGGGAGGGCTCTGTGCGCCTGCGCTCGAGTGTGGCCACAGGGACTCCCAGCAGCAAAGCAGGAAGCAGGGGCAGTCTGGGGACGGTGGGGAGGGGGTCTCTGTCCTGCTAACTGCAGGGTGCAGTCACGTACTCCACGGGGTCGTCACCGCCTCCGAGGCGCGCGCGCTGTCCCGCTTGCCGCCCAGGCTAGGCCCCCCCACCCCGGGGGCGGGGAGGGGCTGCCATCCTGCAGCAGGATCGCCTGCTCCCGGGAGGGCTCCTGGCACACACAAGGTTGAGGATTTCAGAGTCATAGTCCCCATCTCAGTGTGGCTTCCGCTGCGCTCGGAGAGATCGGGAGGTCCTCAAGGGTGGGTGCGGTCCGGCGGTGAGGAATTTCCCTGGAAACGGGAAGTACAAGATGTGTCCGCGGGCGCGGGCTCCCAGCAGAGAGCCAGGCTGAGCAAGGGGAAGGGAAGAGACCCTGGTGGCTGCCGGGCTCCTGCATCACTGAGCTCTCTCTCTCTCTCTCTCTCTCTCTCTGTGCATGTCTTGGGCCTTTAACTCCTTGGGGTCAGAGGCAGCCCACAGCTGGCCTGCTTTCCAAGGTCACTATAAAGAAGAACCAGTGTTAATGGAGAGTGCACCACGTTCCAGGCCCTGTGCAAGCCCATGGCAATGGACTCTAACTCCCCTCCCTTTCTGCAGACAAGGAAGCTGAGGTTTACCGTGGTGGACTGCTAGACGAGGATCCTGTTGGTGGCACACGACAAAGACCGGGCTTGGAGTCATGCTCAGGACCATGGAGAATGTCCAAGGTGACCTTCCAGAGGACAATGAGATAGAGTGGAGAAATCGGACTTCCAGGACGATTCGGGACACAGGGTTGCTCTACCCCTTATGCTTTGATAGGAAGCACAGCAGTGGCTTTAGACCCAAAATAGGAGTGTTTACCAGGTTTGATTTGGCTAAGGAATTGAACACTTTCAAGCCTCAGTCTCCATCTCTATAAAATGTATATAATAATCCTTGAATTGATTTAAAAAAAAAAGATTTATCTATTTGAAAGGCAGGATTACCGAGAGCAAGACAGAGAGAAGTCTTCCATCCCTTGGTTCATTCCCCACAAATAGCCACAAAGGGCAAGCACTGGGCCAGGCCAAAGCCAAGAGCCAAGAACTTCATCCAGGTCTCCCACGTGGGTGCAGGAGCCCAAGTACTTGGACATCTTCTGCCGCTTTCCCTGACGCACTAGCGGGGAGCTGAATAGGAAGTGGAGCAGCCAGGACACAAACCAACGCCCATATGGGATGGCAGGCGGTGGCTTAACACTCTGTGCCACAGCGCTGGCCCCAGAATAAAGTTTTTGACCCAGCCTTTTTTCTAGACCTGGAAAACACCTTCACATTCTGGGGCCTTGCAAGAGCTGTTTCCTGTGTCTGGAATCCTAAGGCTGCACATGTCAACATTATTACCCCACTGCTGCCTTCCAGGGTTCAGCCCATCTCAGAGCGAGCCTCCCTGACCGCCCAGCACACCCTGTCCCTCTCCGTTCTATCACTGTTCTCTCTTCTTGTGTGTACTTCTCACGATGCAAAATCACCTTGCTAATATACTTGTCTCAGTTCTTTGTAGCCTATCTGCCTCCCCACCTGCCACGGGTGTGAGTTTCCTGAGTGCTGGGACCTCTGAGATGCTGAGTAGAATTCCAACATCAGAGCCTGCTAAGCATTAAGAATGAATGAATGAATGAGTGTGCTTGGGAAACAGCCTGATATTTAAGTGTCTGACTCTCCCCCAAGCCTTGCTGAGCCAAAGGGCAGTTAAATGTGTGTTAATGGAGGCTCAGAGGACAGTGCCTTGGGTCTGATCCAGGCCCATCCCCGAAGCTCCCAGGCTGCCTGGGCTTCCGGCTGCTCCGGGATAAAGGTCAGCCCTTTCGCTGGAACATGAGGTCCTGCACCATCTGGACCTGCCTGCCTCTGGACCTCGTCTCCCTGGGCTCCCCAACCTGCACTCCTTGTCCAGCCAGACCAAACAACTCCAAGTGCTGGCCAGAGAACATGGGGCTGCTTCACGCCTGTGTGCCTTTTTTATACACACCGTTCCTCCTACCTGGAACATCCTGAACCCTCGCTCTGCCTGGCTGGCTCCTCTCAGATTTGAATGCTTGCCGTTAACACCTCCTCCTCCTCCTGGGAGCCCTCTGCCGGGGCTACGTCCCATGGTATTACAAAGATCTGACTTTGTGCCTTTCTCCAAGTAGCCCAGGGGTCTGGAGGGAGGGTGGCAGCAGCTTTTGTGTCCCCAGGATTCAGCATTTGGGCTTTGGGTCCCAGGAAACTAACACAGTTCCTCAGGCACCCAGTGGGTGCTAGGTGCAGAAGCCCAGGGCCAGACAAAGAGGAGGGGTGGGGGTAGGAAGGGAAGGGGCATCCTTGGAAACAAGATGGTGTCAGGGAGGAAGGCAGAGGGGACCCTGGGAGAACTTCCCAGGTGACCAGAAATATAAAAAGTAAAAGGGTTGACACGGACACACGGAGACAGAGAAACAGGACCCAGCAGAGAGAGCGAGAGGAGGAAGAGAGAGAGGACAGAGGAAGAAGCCGAGCGGGAACACGATGTGCCCACCACAGCCATAAAGGACAGGAAGCCAAAGACCAGGTGGAGCTGACGAAACACAGGATGTCTGGTGCCCTTGCCTCACGCCCTGGGGCAGAGAAGGGTTTCAGGGCTGCGAAGCCGCGGTCCCCTCCTAGGGTGACAAGCTGGGTAAAAAGACATCTTGGGAAATCATTTCTGCCTAGTTCACGAGAGGCCCTGTGATAGGCGGCACCTGCAGCCCTGGCTTCTCGCCCTTGGACGAGCACCTTCGCTGCGCTTGCCTCAGTTTTTCCAGCAGGAAAGTGGGTACTAGACCTCTTACTGTAAGATAATTCTGAGTTAGGACAGGTGAGTGTGAAATCGGCACACTCTGAGACAAACATCCCGGATTGACACAATGGTGTGATATCTCCCAAGCCCTCTGTGAACTGGGAGCCACTGGCAGACCGGACTTCAGACTTTGGGAACCTAGGCTCAGCTCCCAGTTTTCAGATCCCAGCTGCAAATCATTACAATGAAGCAGTGTATTCCTGGTAGAAGGTGAGGGGCAGCAGGCATGCCAGCCGGCTAGGAGACAAGCTGAGCCCACAGCCCGCAGGCCTGCCCACCCAACTCCACTGCTGAAAGTGACCTCTGGGGCATCGCTAGCCTCCAGGTTTCAGCCTGTGAAATGAGCTACCTGTGAAATGGGCTGTCTGGCTGTCAGGTGTGGGCTTCAAGGAGGCAGAGTTCCTGGAGTCATTTGAAGGGAGAAGAGGGAGGGAGAGAGGCTTGAGAAATGCAGGATTTGTTTCAGGTATGGGATCTAGGCACTCTGGCCAACCACTTGAAGTGCTGGCTTTGATGTCAGATGAACCCTGTGTCAGTTCGCTGTGCCTCAGTTTCCTGAATTGTTAAGGGAAGCCCCTTGAGTTGCTGCAGAGAGCAAATGAGCTCCTTTATAGAAAGCCCTGAGCCCCTAATTTGTTCCCCCTCACCTTGGGTTCTAAACACCTGTGGAGGCTGGGAGATGGGTTACAGAGAGCACCTCCCAGGTAAGCCATCAATATCACCTATTATTATGATTAATAATATCACATGCTCCTGGGAGAGGGAGGCCAGGTCCCAATAAATGTCTTCATCTCTGAATATCAAAGCCACTTGGAAAGGAAACTGATCACCACTCTGAAACTCATCAGGAAATCACCAAGTGTCAAATTCCATTTTGCAGCTGCTATGGGTTGTGTGGCTCCTGAGGCTGAGCAATGGGGAGGTCCCTGTCTCCCCCAGGCGCCCTGCCTCTGTCTTCTCTGTGGCTGCTGGGGTCGGGGAGGAGCGGCGGAAATCACCGATTCTCAAGCCTGCTAAGCTGCTAGCGACAACCTGCACAGGCCCTCACTTGTCCAGCTGGGCTCAAGAGTATTGATGAAGTCCCCTGGGGACATGAGGGTGGCGGGGGGGGGGGGGGGGGGGCTCGATCCCAAAGGCCCGGAGAAGCTTCAGATCCAATCTGGTCTGGAGACTCCCCAGCTTTGGAGGCAGCCTCAGGGCCGGCTGATGGGAGAGAGAGCAGGGGCTGGGGGCTTCGCCCTTCTAGAATCCAACCTCCCCGCTCCTGGGCAGTCTGTATCCCAGCCTTCCACCCACGCAAGCACTGGGGGGGGGGGGCAGGAAACTCCCTTCTTGACCCATGGGGGCACAAGGGACCCAGAGGCAGATGGGCAGATGAGAGCAGGGGTGACCGACAGCAGGATGCCCCGGCTGGAGAAGGAAGTATAAATATAAAGCGGCCAGTGTAGGACTGGACAGAGGCCACACGAAACACACGGAACATTCCGGCCCAGCGTAACAAACTGTACCAGCTTTTTTGAAAGCTGGGAGCACTGAGGAGGAGGGGAGGGAAGGGAGCAGAGGTTCCTTGGAGGTTGGCCGGGCCCCACCTCCCCCACTTCTCCCACAGCTCGGGCACCGCAGGGAAAGTCCCCGTGTTCCTTTTGCAACCACAGGAAGCCTGCATCCCTGCTCACTCTCTGTACCCAGTGTTCTCAGCAGCTCCAGACTGGGGGAGGGGGGGCAGGGTGTAGGCAGCCAGGCAGCCCAGGTAACACGGGGGAGGTGGCAAGCATCGGTCGGACACTGACTCAGAGCGCCAGGGCCTGCGGGGGATTTGGGGGGGCAAGATGATGGAAGGAAGTGCCTACAGCCAGTGGTTCACCAGGGTGGGACCAGAGTGCACCCAGCACGGGGCAGCGCTGGGCAGCTCTCTTGGGCGTAGTATGTAGGAGTGGCAGGCCAGGGAACAGGCAGTGCCCAGGACGGAGGGTGGGGAGCTGAGATCCAAGGCTGCCTCTGTGTTCTGGTTGGCTCAGGGGCACGCCTGACTTGGGCAGTGTCCCTTCCAGCCCTCCCAAACCCCTGCATACTGGAGATAACGCATGTGAAGTGCCACCCGCCCGTGAAGGCCACTTTGTGGCGATGTCGACTAAGACGAGTCACCTCCACACTCCCCTGTCCTCCTCCACACACACACACAGCTCCAAGCCTGCAACCTCCGGGGAGCTTCCTCCCGCATCACCACTTTCTTCTCTCTGAGGGCCTGCAGCTGTGCCACGCGGCTGGTACTCACCACCTGCAGGCCTGGGTTACTGTTTAACCTCGCAGGCCAGCCACAGGAAATCACTTCCATACACTTCAATGTATTGGCCATCAACTCCATTCCTCGCTTGGCCTGTGCGGCATGAGTTCAGGGACTGGGGTGGGGGCAGGGCCCTCAAGGAAGGGGCAGACTTTGTTTCTGCCTCAAGGACTTTTTAATCTGGTGAGAAGAACAGGATTAGTCAACAGATCGCTAGAATATGAGACAGGCCACACGCTGTGCCGTGAGAAAGGTACAAGCCCGGAGGAGGGGCGGGCAGCTTCTGCCGGCTCCGTGCCAAGGCAGCTTTCTGAGCTGGAACACGAGGGGAAGACGGGCACTGCTGGCCCAGGAGATGGCACAGCCAGCTGCGGAGGTGGTAAGGGCGGAGAATAAAGGGTTTTAGGAATCGTGTCTTAAACTTTTCATGACATCCTGAGCAGGACCCAACCCAGGGCCTTCCGCAGGGTGGGTGCTCAGCGTAGGCGCCCTGTCCCCTCCCCGGTTTGGAGAGGGTGCGGCCATCAGGACAGAGGGTGAGGAGAAAACGTGGCTCTGCCCAAACCCAGGGCTTCAGGCCGGACAAAGCGCAGGGTCGGGCGCCAGGGGCAGCGTGGGGCGTCTGCGTTCGCTCTGCCCTTGGTCTACGCTGCCGCCCACCGCCGCCCACAGGGTCCGACTCGCCCTACTGCCAGCAGCCTGCCAGGGGTTTCCCAAGCTGCCCCAAAGGGCTGGCCTCCGGGAATCCCGGGAGTCTCCGTGCTCCAGGCTTGTGTGAAGCATCCGGGACCAGGGCGGGGGTGGGGGAGACGAGGAAAAGGGAGCCTCCTCCTGGGGATCGCTTGACCGGGGTCCCCCTCGATACAGGCCCCAGTGGTCACGTGACCGCAGTCCGGGTCTGGCATGCGCCTGGACCGCGCGCGTGGAGGGGGGCACGGACGGACCGCGGGGGGGCGGCCCTTCTCTTTTGTGGGCCGCCCCACTCCCGCCCTCCAGCTGTACTCAGCAAGCCCCACGCGAGCCGGGGCTCAGCCCGAGCGGGTAGGTGTGGGGGCGCCTGCGAGTGGGCAGGGCCGGGGCGCGCGTCCCCGCGATGGCGCGCTCAGCCATGGGGCCGGGGCGGCGGCGGCGGCGGCGGGGAGGCTGCGCGCCGAGCGCAAGCCGCGAGCACAAACAGGGCGAGGAGGCTGGTGTGAGCTCCTGGGCCCGCTGCCAGCGCGCCGGGGCTGGAACACAATGTCCCGAGCGGGCGGCGGGCGAGCGCGAGCAGAACAGCCTGACTCAGCAGCTGGGTAAGTGGGTGTGCTCGCTCACCAGATCAACCGCTCTCTCAGCCTGCGGTCGCCGCCGACCCGACACCCGGCCCGCGCGCGCCGCTCCACGTGGCCCGCCGCGCGGCCCGCTGCCTTCTCCTGCTCTCGGCAAGCGCCTCCCAGTTGCCTGGGCGCCCGGGGCCCCGCCGGCTTTGCCCACCTGGGAGGGGCGCGCCCCTCACCCTGCCTGACAGGTGCGGCCTTGCGCACAGCTGTGTGACCCTGTCCCCCTAACCGCACCACTCTGGGCCGCCTCCAGAGGGCCTTGTGTTTTAGTAGTAGTCGGGCGGGGGTCGGCCGCCCAGGATTAGGGTCCCAGGAGAACTGGGTTAAGGGGCAATAGCTCCCATATCCTTGTCCTCAGCTGACCCAGAGTTCAGAGTCTCTTCCTGTCCCCTCCCCTCAAAACCACTGGGGCCCCTGAAGATTTCCTCCCGAGAGGGAGAGAGAAGCAGGTGGTGTGCAGCTCTGAAGCCGGAGGAGCTGCGGCTCCCCTGCCCCCCAAGCCACAGCAAACACACACAGTGCCTTGCCACCCCCACCCGGCCACAGGTTCCTCCTTCCTGCTGGGGGCCTGCTGGGGCCAGCGCGGGGATGACAGCAGCTCGGCCTCCTGCGGTGTCTGCAAGGTGCCCCGAGGGACACGCTGTGCCTGGAGAGTGCCAGGGCAGGCAGGGAGGGGCTTTGCCGTCTGCCGGATTCCAGGAAAGGCCCTGGCAGGCAGCACAGGCCTGGGCTCCAGGGCCCTCAAGGGTGGAGCTGGGGGAGGGGCCCCAGGCCCCCAGGGTTGTATGATTGTGTCTCTGCACCCTCTGCAGCTAGAAGTGGGCGGATGGATGCCAACACGGGCCTGGGCCACGGACACCTGCCCACACGCAAGGCACACGCCCCACACGTGTTTCCCCCCTCAGCCAGCAGTCACCGAGTCTCCCGGGGGGGAGGCACTTTGCTGTCATCTGTGCCAACCTTCTACGTGACGCATGCCAGCCATCCCTGATATTCCAGATCTGCAACTGTGACAGGGGCACTGCCTTCCTGGGCTTCGCCACATGCAGTCCCACACGGGCCGCTACACACACAGCCTGACCGCATCCTCCTGCCGCTCATACCAGCTCTTCCCCGTTGCCCACTGCAGTCTCTCCCGGACCCCCAAACTTACCAGGGGGATAGATTAATTTAACTATTTAACTCCTTCACCATCCTTTATGTGATTGGTTACCAAACTCGGAAGATTCTTCCCTTTTTTTCTTTTTAAAAGATTTATTTAGTATTTATTCAAAAGGCAGAGGGAGAGACAGAGAGAGAGAGAGAGAGAGGTCTTCCATTTGCTGCTTCATCCCCCAAATGCCTGCAGCAGCCAGGGCTTGGTCAGATCAGTCAGAAGCCCAGAACTCCATCCAGGTCTCCCAAGTGGCGCCTCCCAGGGTGTATACTAGTGAAAACTGGACTGGAAGCAGAGTAGGTGGGAGTCCCAATGGCAGCTTTGCTGGCTGCAACCCCCCCACCCCACACACACACCCCTGTTGCTTTTATTTCAATGTATTGTTTGCGCATTGCTTTTCTCACTTGCCCCTTCTCCTCTGGCACCAGAGATGCCACCTTTGGCCCAAATTCCCACACCGTCCCTGCTGACCCAGGCTCTTCCTTCCTCCCACACGCCCGCCCGGCTGGAACAGTGTTTCTCAAACACCATTTATTGTGTCTGTTATCAACTTCAGAGTCCTCAGTAGGGCGCACCAGGCACACCAGCTGTAGCCACGCGTTCCAGGCGAAGGCACCTGGTGTCCCATTTGCAGGAGGACAGCGTGTGTTCCTTAGATGACCAACTCCTCTGGGCCTGCTCCTTTCTCCTTCCACTTCCCTCTGCAGACTTGGTCCCCCCTGCCCACCCAGCCTGTGGCCTCCTCCATGCTTGCTCACTTGGGCCCTTGGGTTTGGGCATCCACGGTTTTCCATTTCCTCAAAATCTACAGAGGGGTGTGGTGAAGAGAGAAGCTCACATCCAAGTGAACGCCAGGAAGTCTGTGCCAAATACCAACTGGAAAGAGCTTGTGTGCAGAGTGGAGGGAGGGCAGCTGCCTCCTGGGGGCCTCTTCTCCAGTAAGAGACAAATCCACAGAGGGAGGCAGACAGGAGAGAGGCGTGGGCTGTGCAGAGGGACCCTCTCACCCGTGGAGAGATTCCTGCCTGGTCTGATGCCCCTGCACTGTGCTCTCTTTTTTGGCACCAGCTGGCATCCAGACATACACCCCCAGGGATCCTGACCCCATCGCCACCCCACGGCCTGGCTAGAAAGCTCCCTCCCACAGGAAGGTTCTGACGGGCCCCACCCACAGCCGGCCATTCGTCACCAGCTTCCCTGTGGGCTCTGTGCGCTGCCTTCAGTGTGCTGCTGTTTTATTGCCTGCACATGCCCCGCTGTATCTGCGACCCCTCCTCCCACATAGGTTACAGGCTTCTTCATGGCCGGGACAGTCACTTTATTTTATATCACATATTTATATGTGGAGAAGGAAACACGAGGCAGGGCCCTCAAACTTGGGTCTGTACCCTGGTTGCAAGAGTTGGCTGCTTGGCCGTGGGTAAGTCTCTCCATTTCTCTGAGCCAGTTTCGTCATCAGGAAAAGACACCGGTGATACCTGTCTTGCAGAATGAGAGCCAACAGTGACAGGCGGCCGAGAGCACTCCTTACCTGGTGGCATACAGCGGCTTGGCCGTCCCTGAGACAGGAGACAAGCACCTCCCTAACTACAGCCCGGACCGGGACACCATCAGTAGTAACTGTTACTTAACCACACTGCAGGGCGTAAGCCGGGGCGCATGGCCACGCCAGCTTAGCCAACAGTAACAAGGAGGGCAGCTCCCAGTGCCTAAGCCTGGAGCAAGTGTAGTTAAAGCGCCATGAATGTTTGCGGAGTGAACTCGGGAACAGAAGCTGCCCCTCCCTCAATTTCTTGGACATCAACGAGGGAGAAGGAAAGATTAAAAAGCCCGCCCCCGCCGGCTTCCACAGCATCCGGCAGCCGGGGCTCCCCAGGGTCGGTCCCCTAGCCCTCCCTCGGCCCCTCCCTCGGTTGCCTTGGAAATAGTGACGTGAGCGGGGGGCGTGGCCGCCCCCATCCTCAGCCGCAGCCCGTGGCCCCTCTTTATCCCAAGCTGGGGGTAGGATGAGGCAGGAGCCCCTCGACCCCGTTCGCTCCCTGCGGCTCCGACGCCAGCTACGCCCACCTGGTCACCCAGGCACCTCACCCGGCCCCGGTGAGCTGGCGGGGGCGGGGGGGTCCGCGAGTGCCGGCCTCTGTCCCAGCGAGCCCTCGCCACCCCTCCGGCCCCGACCGGCCTCAGCATCCCGAGAACCTGGGCCCAGCGCGCTCGGCCCGGCCTGGCCCTTGCCAGACAGCCCTCGGGCTCGCTCAGTGTCCCGGGCGCGGCGGCGAAGGAGTTAAGCAAGGTGCCGGCGCCGGGCGCGGCGGGGGAGGGGCGCGGAGAGAAAGTGAGAGCGGGGGCGGGGGGGCCGCGAGGAAAGAACATCCTGTGCCCGCCGCCGGATGCGCGCGCCGGGCGGGGGAGGCCCGGCGGGGAGGGGTGCGGCTCTGCCCGCCCCCGCGCGCCGCCCTTGCGCTCGCCCGCCCGCCCCTGCGCTCCGCGTGCTTTCGCCCGGTTTCTCCCAGCTCCACGCCTTGGCTAACCGGAGGCTCCCGGATCTGGTTCCTCGGTCGGGGTCCGCTGGTGGCTCTCGGCTCTGTGCGGACGAACCGCGCGTGCTTTGAGCATCCCCTGTGCATCCGGAGAAGCCGCACGCGTCCTCCGGTTCGCTCCTGCAGCAGCACCTCCGCGTAGCAGAGATAGGTGTTGTAGGCGCTGATTGTGGAGTCTGCAACCCCGCGCTGCTGGGATTGGAACCCCAGCCAGGTGGACTCCAGAGGGCTTTTCATTGGAGTACAGAGCAGGCGAAGCTCCCCCTGGCTTCTGTGCGCACCAGTGCCGGCCACTGCACTGCTCTCACGGTGGACCCCAATAGCGCCTGGAGCTTTAAATAGACTGAAACCCCTCCGCCCCGGGGGCACCGGTGAAGAAGACGAGGAAGGGGCCTTAGGGTCTGACAGGTGGCAGGATGGCTTGGGGGAATGCTGTTCCTGGCTTTGGTATCTGTGGGAGCTTCATGGAAGGCCCCAGAGTCAGTGCGGGTAGTTAAATGGGTTCCAGGAGTTGGGATTGGTTAGCCAGCAGATCATCGGGGTGAGGGCTGCTGGGTGAGTCTAAGGGGCTGAGTGATGTGCCTTTCCCGGTGGGGTGCGCTCAGGCTCTGGCTTTCTGTGCCTTCCCGTACAGCAGTCCTGCCGAGGTGGGCCCTGCGAGCGGTGATGACGGTCCGCCGCGTTCCTTGAGCTCTGCTTGCAGGGCGCTGGTCCAAGTACTTTACTCAATCCACCCCCCCCATACACACACACACAACCCCATGAATTAGGTCTTTTTAGTATTCCCGTCTTATAGGTGGGGGAATGGGGCACAAAGATTCCTAGCACAGAGCTAACTCTCAATGGCTGAACTGGTTCTGAACCCTGGCAGCCTGTGCCCTTGGCGACACGTAACATCAATCAGGCTTGAAGGTGAGGGCTGGCAGGGGGACCAGGGGCCGAGCTGGTGGCCATAGCCTCTTCTGTGCTGTTTGCATTTTGGTTCTGGTCAGTTGTTGCAGATTCTGGATCTGATAGAAAAGCAACAAACAAGGAAATAGAGAAAAGCCAGGCTCTGTAAAGAGTCCCAGCTGTGAATTTATCTTCCAGAATAACATTCAGAGCACACCTGCTGTCTGTTTATCACCAATGTTTAATCAAAGAAAACACAGTTTTTAAAAAGTTTTTTATTTCATTTATATGAGAGGTGAAAGTGCAGAGACAGAGGTCTTCCATCTGCTGGTTCACTCCCCAAGTGGCTACAGTGGTCAGAGCTGGGCTGATCCAAAGCCAGGAGCCAGGAGCTTCCTCTGGGTCTCCCATGCAGATGCAGGGGCCCAAGCACTTGGGCCGTCTTCTACAGCTTTCCCAGGCCATAACAGAGAGCTGGATCAGAAGTGGAGCAGCTGGGACTTGAACCGGCACCCTAGTGGGCACCTCAGGTGGAGGCTTAGCCTACTACACCACAGCGTGGGCCCCAGAAAACACATGGTAATTCTCAAAATAGGGACGGCTGTGTCTGAATGGAAACTGGGCATTCCCGAGGGAGGGTTGTCGTTGACTTTACGCTGACAGGTAGGTGTTCCTCTGTCTTATTTTTCACCGGACTGCGGCCCGTGGAGAATGCTGCCCTGGGGTGACTGCCTCTGAGCCCTCTGCATCAGTGGAGGCAGATCAGGGAGATGATCTGGCAAGAGAAGGCTGGTGCAGGCCAGAACCCACGCTGCTTGGTGATTTTTTTTTTGAACAAGAAAATCCTTAGTCATGAAGACCCAAGCCCACGTCATCAGACTCCTCAGAGTCTTGTTTCTCTGCTTCTGCTTTCGTCTCAGCAGCAGTGGTGGCGGGGCCTCCTGCTGGGGCGGCACCAGCTGCTGGAGCAGGTGCCCCAGCCCCTACGCTGAGCTGAGGCTCCCAGTGTTGACCCTGGCCAGGGCCTTTGTGAACAAGACAGGCCAAAAGGGCTCGGCACTGACCCCGGCTGCTTTAATGAGGGCATTGAGCTCATCCTCAGTGACGGTCACTTCGTCCTTGTGCAGGATGAGAGTGGAGTAGATGCAGGCGAGCTCAGAGACAGAGGCCATGGTGCTCACGAGTGCGGGGCTGGCGGCGCTGGCGCTGCCCGGCGGAGTGCTAGTCGCCGGATGAAGTGAGGGCCTCACCCCAGCACAGCCTTAGTTTCCTCGGAGGAGCCGAGCACCCTGGCGGCAGCTGATCTTTAAGCACAAGTGAGCCGCCCATCGTCCTGGCGACCCATGGTTAAGCCACTGGTTGCCGTGCTGGTATCCGTATCAGTGCAGCAGCTTGAGTAGTTGCTTCTGGGCTTCTGATCCAGCTCCCTGCTAGCCTGCTGGGTTCCCTGCTGACCTGGCCCAGACCTAGCTGCTGTGAGAATTTGGGGAAGTGGACCAGCAGATGAGAGATCTCTCCTCCCGTCCCCACTGTCACTCTGCCTTGCAAATATATATATTTTTTAAAATTTATATATATTTATTTTAGAGAGAGGAAGAGACAGAGAGAAAGGTCCTCCACCTGCTGGTTCACTCCCCAAATAGTCCCAACAGCCAGAACTGGGCCGATTTGAAGCCAGGAGCTGGGAGCCAGGAGCTTCTTCCAGGTCTCCCCTGTGGGTGCAGGGGCCCAAGCACTTTGGTCATTCTTTGCTGCTTTCACAGGCCATTAGCAGAGAGCTGGATGGGAAGAGGAGCAGCTGGGACTCGAACCAGTGCCTATATGGGATGCTTGCACTGCAGGCAAAGCCTTAACCTACTACCCCACAGCACTGGCCCTATAAAATCAATCTTTGAAAAAAACCGGAACAAGTGAGTATCATGTTTGTTTTGCTTCAGATGTGAAGGTTGCAGAATCCACTCCGTGGAATGGAGGAAGCAGTAATTCTGGGTCCTATCATGGAGGGAGTTTGTCCTGAGGACTCTGTCCTCAGATCTAGGTGGCCTGGAAACCAAAACATGACAGTCGCTATCAGGCACCCATTTCCTGTATGGAGTTCCTGAGCTGTGCTGTGCGGGTCCCATGGTGGTCGGGAGGCTTCTGCAGGCCTCTGCTCTCCCCTGGAGATAGGGAGCCCCCCCCACACCCCCAGGGCTGGGCAGAGGGCCAGGAATGACCTTTGCAGAGGGCTCAGGATGGCAGAGAGGACAGGAAGAGACTGGCGACCCAGGAGCTCCCGCTAGCCCCTGTCTGAAGCCTAGGATGTGGTGATGGCTTTGAGCAGGCAGGCCTGGCTGGCTGCAGCACCTGTGGGGGCTGCCTCCCCACCTCGCTGCAGCCCAGGTGCAGCCCAGGACCCCAAGCAGCCATGTTCAGCAAAGGCTACAGGCCTGACCCTAGCTGGGGGCTGGTCACCTCGCTGTTCTGTGCCAGAGGGTGTGGGGGACTGCTGGGGTCAGGATGGGCGTATCTGGTCTCCCCTGCCACATCCTGGTGGGAAAGATCAAAGCCGGCGCAGCTGGGCTCCCACCCTCTGGGTAGAGGCATTTTCTGAGTCCAGCCCCTTCCCACCAGTGTGGAGGCTGGGAGGTGGGATTCCCAGTTCTAGGCCCCAGTGACCAAAAGGTCCAGACCCACCACACTTTCATCTTGGAGCTTTAGGAGACAGAAAGCAAGACCCCCACAAGGGCAGCCCCTTCCTCCTTCCCGGTTAGGGTTAAGTGGGCCTGGAGCCCCATTTTCCAGACTCATTGTTCTGTCCCCAAGTCCTCAGGGTACGGCAGGATGCCACTTGAGCCCAGCTAGGTGCAGGAGTCCACGCTGGATGCCCACAGCTGCCCTCCAGGGCTTCTGCTCAGACCTCACGCAAATGCTGTCAACGGACAGACTGGCCACGAGACCGAAGCGCTCCGTAAGGCGCCCCTCTCCTTTGCACCCTCCGGTGCAGAGGTGGTGGAGGCCCAGGAGTAGTTGCAGAGTGGGAAGATCAAGACAGACAGGGCCAGGGAGCCAAGGGAGCCAGCCACCCAGACACCCGGCCCAGAAATGCCCAGAGGCCTCAAGCACAGAAATGGGCCTCTGCTGCCCTCTACTGGAAGGAGGCAGGTGCTGATCCTTCCTCCCCAGGTCCCACCAACCTGGCTTCCCTAAAGACAGGCTGTGTGTTGTGTTGTCCCCGAAGTCTCCGGCAGCCTCAAAAGGGAGCCTCAGAAGGACCTTGTGTCCTTTCAAGCACCTCTGGCCGCGCCATTTCCTGACTGCCGCCCTCCACGTCATCATCTCCCCAGTTGCCTTTGTTGCCTGGGTTCCAGATTCTGGTACCGTGGTTCCTGACCCAGTCAGAGTTCTGGTTCCGGAAGCTGCCTCCCAGGTGCCTCGGGCTTAGCTCTCACCCAGGCACAAAGCAACGCTGAGGACATGGGCAAGAGCATCCCCCGGTGCCTGGCGCAGCTGGACATCCGCAAAAGTGTAGTGAGCCTGGCCACGGGCGCCGGGGCCATCTACCTGCTCTACAAGGCCATCAAGGCCGGCATAAAATGCCAACCACCCCTCTGCACCAACTCACCCATCTGCATCGCCCGTGAGTGTCCGGGCCCTGGGGAGAGGGCTCTGCCCCAGGAGGCACCTGCTCCCGAGGCCTCCCCTGTGGGAATGCCCGAAGGTGACTCGTCCAAGTTCTTCTCTCCTCCCTCTCTCTCTTCTCTATCTTCCTCAGGCCCACCCTCCCGTACCCCAGGCAAGGCCCCACCAGAGGTGCTAGTTCAGGGTCCCTGCTTGCACACCCCCTCGCCACATGCAAATGCTAGATTCACCCTCTGAGAGTTCCACTTCTCAGAAATGCAGCTGCTGTCTCCCTCCCTTTCCTGGTCCCGGGAGCTCAGGACTTGAATAAAAGGGGAAATCGGGGCACCTAGATGCCCAGGGCTTCCTCTAACCCATGTGGCACTGTTGTGCACAGCAGGAAAAAGTGTCCCTTCTGCCACACTCGCTGCTGCTTTTGGCAGTGGAGTGGTTACAATAAACGGCTTGTGTTCCTGCAGACAGATCTATGACGTGATGATATGGACAGTACAACACCAGATAGGGCGCCCTTGCCCAGCACACACTAGGGTGCTTCCTCAGGAAAGACAAGGCAGCCGTGTCCCCAGATGGCTCTCTCCCACTTCCCAAACCCACTCCGTCACCTGCTGTGAGTCCGCAGCCTGAACTGGGCTGGGGTGGCTGTCTAGGCCTGGCCATCGAGCGAGAGCGGCACGGGCGGGACTCGGGCGAGCTCCGGAGGCTGCTCAGGTCTTTGGAGTACAAGCAGGACGAGTACGCCAAGAGCATGATCCTGCACAGCATCACGCGCTGTGTGTACCTGCTGGAGGCGGAGGTGAGGGCCCTCCGAGCCAGCCTGTTCCCCGGGGCGCCCGCTCATCCCTGCCCCTTGATTGCATCGAGTCCCGGGAACTGGCCCTCTGGGGCCAGTGGTGGGAGGGGCGTGCCAAGGGTTCTTGGTGACACGGAGGGCAGTGGGCCTGGGACTTGTAGTCTCATGCCCCTTCCATCTCTCCTCACATACCCCAGGCTGCCTCTTGTACTACTGATGACATCAGGTTGGTGGGTGACATGCTGGACGACGAGGACAACAGTGTCAAAATCCAAGCTCTGAACACACTTAAAGCTTTCTCTGGCATCAGAAAATTCAGGCTGAAAATCCAGGTGCGCCCGGAGGCTGGTGGCAGTGGGGCGGGACACACAGGTGCTGTCCTAGTCGTTGGGTTTGTTGATTGACACAGAATCAATGGTCATGTTCCAGAATTTTCTTTGGCCTGAGTTTGGAATCCCAAAAATGAGTGCGGAAACGGTGGTGAGGGTCCCGGCAGGGTTGTGAAAGCCTTTGAATCGCAGGGCGAAGCCGAGCCAGGCCCCCAGTGGCATCTCTGAACCCAAAAAGCAGGAAGCCCAGACACCAGCTGCATGTCCCACAGTTCAGCTCTGTTCAGGCGTGGAGTGCGGATGTCACTCGTTAAGAGCTCAAGCCCCCCAAGACTGCCCCGTCCGGAGATGCTAGGCACACGTGTGGCCTCTGCCCACCCAGCTAGACGCTCAGGAGTTCCCACAACTCTTTTCAGGTTTGAAAATTCTCTAACGTGACCCACGGGAAAACACCTCTGCTTCCCAGTTTATTACAAATGGCACTGCTCTGGACAGTGCCAGGTGGGGGTGGGGCTCCCCTGCCCTCCCCCAGGCCCTCCATGCAGGCAGCAACCCACAAGCTCTCTGACCCCCACTCGTCTTGTATTTGAGATGTGGAGAGAGAGACAGAGAGAGAGAGAGCATTTCCACGCACTGCTTCACTCCCCAGATGCCCACAGTAGCTGGGGCTGTGCTGGACAGGCGGAAGCGGAAGCCAGGAAGACAACCCAGATCTCTAATGTGGGAGGAAGGAACCAGCACTGGCAGGAGGCTGGAATCGAAGGCCGGAGCCAGCAGTTGAATCCTATAGGCTGATGTGGGATGCGGGCATCTTAGTCCCTAGGCTAAATGCCCACCAAGAGTCACCTCATCAGCATAAACCCTGGTGTGATCTAAAGGGGACCATTAAGTAAATCCAATTGTGATGTTTGACCTGAGATTGATTTATTTGAAAGAGCATGAGAAAGAAAGAGAGAGAGAGATCTTCTATCTGCTAGTTCAGTCTCCAGTGACCCCTTCAGCCAGGCTAGGCCAGGCTGAAGCCAGGAGCCTGGCACTCCATCCAGGTCTCCCACATGAGTGGCACCCATGTGGGTGGCAGAGGCCCAAGGACTCGGGCCATCTTCTGCCACTTTTCCAGGTGCATTAGTAAGGAGCTGGATCAGAAGCCGGGATTCAAATGGGTTGCGGGCAGGATGCAGGCATTCCAAGCAGTGGCTTCACAGGCGGTGCCGCCTTCCTGCGGTCATCTCCCAGGGAGAGCGTCAGTAGGGTGTGCATGAACTTGGCCAGAAGACTCGCATCAGTTTACACACCCACCCGCCCTGCAGGATGTGCCTGTCTCCTGCCCTCACCAGCACTGGATGACGGCAAACCTTTATATTTCTGCAGCAAACGTTTTTGGGGGAAAAAGAAGTCTCAGTGTCACTGCCTGCTGCTGTGCCTGTCCCCTGCCTCATGCCTTGGTCTCCCCAGCTTCCCTAAGGCTGGGGTCGCACCCCCTCCCTCCCTCCCTTCGTGCTATTCAACAAGGAGCTGCGTTTCTCACACCCCCCCCCGCCCCGCCCCGGAGATTCTGATGCCAGCGGGCTGGGCCCTGCTGCTGCTCTTTGCCCACTGTGCCTGGGGCTGCTGCTCCATCCCCAAGTGCAAGTAGCTCCTCCCCGTCTCAGTTTTCACCCCATGGGCTCGCCTGGGTCTCTGCAGCCTGGGACTCCGCTGACTTCTTCCCCAGGGCCAGCTGCTGCACCCGGTACGGAGCTCATCCCCAATCCCCTAGGTTAGACCCCTTTTTCCTCAGGGGGCCCTGTCCCCATCCGTCCCACGTTCCGTCTTCTCGAGGCCCTGGGCGTGAAACTCAGGCTTTAATCCAAGCGGGTCACGCTGTACGCTTCCTGCTGGCCGGCGCTGTGGCCCTCGCACCTGTGGTGCCTTCTCCCCGAAACCCTGCCGCAGACCGCCCACTCCTCCGTGCCTCTCCAGTGCTCCGCAGACAGCGAGGGACGCGGGCAGGGAAGAGCAGGGCGCCCGTGGGCTGCTTGCCAGCATTCCCGCTTCCCTCTTACGTGGCTCACAGGAGCACAGCCTGTGACCTTCCCCGTCTTCTTCCGTAAACCCCTCCCGTCCAAGCATTGTGCAGCCCTGAACCCAGGATCCCTTTTTTCAGTCAACAAACATGTATTGAGCACTTTGTCCCAAGGCATGGTTCTAAGGCACCGGAGAGAAAGGATCCCTGTCCTTGTAGAATGTGTGTTCTAACAGGGCGAGGCAAACAACACACAAGAGTGAAATATGTGGTATCTGCCATGGGGTGAGGGTCACACAGGGAAATAAGGAGAGGGAGGGGCGGGGAAGGCCAGCTCGGGGTGGGGGTGGGGGTGGGGTGCGGCAAATCTCTTGGGACTTCAGGCTCGGTGTAGAGTTTTGGCACCAAAAGCATAGTCTATAAGGGAAGAAATTAATAAATTGCGCTTCCTTAAAGTTTAAAATATTTGGGGCTGGCATTGTGGCACAGTGGGTTAAGCCACGACTTGCAATACCGGCATCCTGTATCTCCACTGGTTGGAGTCCTGGCTGCTGTGCTTCTGGTCTGGCTCCCTGCTAATGCACCTGGGAAGCCACGGATGCTGGCCCAAGTACTTGGACCCTGCCACTCACGTGGGAGACCCGGATGGAGTTCCTGGCTCCTGGTTTTGGCCTGGCCCAGCCCTGGCTGTTACGTCCATTTGGGGAATGAACAAGTAGATGGAAGATCTCTTTCGCTAGGTTCCCCACCCCCTGCCTCTGTAACTTTGCCTTTCAAATAAATAAATCTTTAAAACAAAGAACTGAGTCAGAGGTATCACAGATGTGTGGCCTGAGCAGCTGGTTGTTCTGTTAGACATTCAGGGAGAAAAGTGGAATTGGCAGCTGTATCTATGTGTCTGGAGTCTGGGGAGAGGCCTGAGCAGGAGACGCGAACTGGAGAGTTATCGGCGTTTGGGTAGCATTTAATATTGTGGGTTAGGTGGCGGCTGCGAGGGCAGGCTGCAGCCCCTTGTCCCTCCACGCCCACGCCAGGAACATGCCATCAAGGTGCTGGAGCTCATCTCTACCATCTGGGACATAGAGCTGCACGTTGCTGGCCTGCGGCTCCTCAACAACCTCCCGCTGCCTGACTACGTGCACCCGCAGCTGCGACGCGTGATGCCCGCCCTGATGGAGATCCTGCAGTCGGACTGCATCTTGTCCCAGGTGCCTGGGGCTCACAGCCAAGGCCTTGCCCTCCTGCCCAGCCCTGACACAGCCCGGAGAGGGACGTCCCTAAGGCCCGGGCTCCCCCGGCTTCTCCTGCTTTCCCCCTTCCTTTCTTCAGGTGCAAGTCATTCGGCTGCTGAGCTACATGGCGCAGAAGAATGACCTCCTTTATGACATTCTCAACTGCCAGGTGAGAAAGGGACTGCAGAGGGGCTCAGGTGCCGGCAAGGCAAGAATCCCGGCTTCTTCCAGCACGCCTGCCCCTGACGACTGGTCTCTCTCTTCCTCCTTTCTCTGCCCTCAGTGCCTGGAAAGCCCCATCCCTCCTCCATTCCCCCAACAGAAGGGGAGTCCGTTTTCCTGGGAAGAATGCTCTTTGGGGGGCTTTCTGAACTCTGAGAGTTAGGAACACTGGTGATCAAGCATAAGTTAATGGAAGCATGTTAGTATTAGGGGGAAAATGATATGGCAAAAAGCATTATTAGGGATAGGAAGTGTTACTATTCACTAATCAGCAGTTTAGTTCACCAGAAGCAACCGAAAACCTGTATGCACCTAATAACAATTTCAAAAATACACATGGCAAGGCTTGATAAAATTATAAGGAGAAATTAACAATTCTACCCCCACAGTGGGATATTTGGAAGATTTTAATTACTTGCTCAGCAATTGATGGATAAAAAACTAAAATGAGTAGTGGCATACTTGCTGTGCATGATACAAACAAATTGGAGGCATTAGGCATACTTATAGCACTCTACAGTTATCAGGTGTGCATTCCTCTCAAGCATACACACAATATTTATGAAAATTAACCACACACTAAGCCTTAAAGTTTGTCTCAACAAACTTCCGAGAACCAATATCATTGTATCACTCATGTTTAATGATCACGATGCAATTAATTAGAGAACAAGCGTGAAAGAAAAACTAAAAAAATTCAGTTGAGTCTGAAACTTGGGTGTTTCGGGGAGCTGAGGCCACAGGCAAATGGAAGGAGGAGAGTTTGAGAAGTTGCCTGGGATTTCATTCCCCTCTCTCCATGCCCATCACAGGTGCACTGTGACTTCCTGAAGCTGTTCCAGTCCTCGCAGCCGGGGAGTCTGCTGTTCGAGGTGCTGGTGTTTGCCGAGCGGCTGAGTGAGGGCCGGAACTCCCCCCACTACCGCGCTGTGAAGTGGCATTACAACGAGCAGTCCCTGCACGAAGCCCTGTTTGGGGAGGAGTCTCGCCTGGCAGACCGGCTGCTCGCCCTGGTCATCCACCCTGACGAGGAGGTCCAGATCCAGGCCTGCAAGGTCATAGTCAGCCTGCAATGCCCCCAGGACTTGGGAGTCCGGCCCTCCTCCTGCCCTCCGACCCGTTCCTACTTTAAAAGCGCGGAATAGCATTAAGGAGAACCATTAAATGACTATGAGAGAGAGAAGGTTGATGCTCCCTACAGCTTTAGTGTCTGTGG
The DNA here is from genome assembly GCF_051225735.1 of Oryctolagus cuniculus. Classification (NCBI taxonomy): domain Eukaryota; kingdom Metazoa; phylum Chordata; class Mammalia; order Lagomorpha; family Leporidae; genus Oryctolagus; species Oryctolagus cuniculus. Next base: position 133,600,229 of record NC_142871.1, on the reverse strand, counting down.
CCTTCAGGGCTGGGTGCGGATTTCATTCAGTGTTACCCCGGCCCCACAGCATCTTCTAAGACACATCCCCACTTCTTGGGGGGGGCATTGACCCCCTTCCTCTCCTGCTGCGTTGCAAGCCAGTGCTGCCAGGGAGATGGGAGAAGGCAGGTGTGGGCACTGAGACCCAATATAACCAGCAGAGGCAGGAGCAGATTGGACCGGTCAGCACAGGCTGGGCTATGGCACAGTAACTGGCCCCTAGCCTCAATGGCTGGAAAATGACAGAGGTTACCCCCACTCACGCTGCATGCCCTTGCGGCTCGGCTGGAAGGCTGGAAGGGCGGATGCCTGCATCACAGCATCCTTTCCCAGGGTCCCACACTCAGGGAGGCTCCTTTCCCATGTTTCTGTCACTTTTAGAGCAGAAAAAGCAAATGTGGTGGTGGGTAGTGGCTCTTAAAAGTTTCACTGGGGGCTGGCGCTGTAGCGGAGCCAGGAAAGCTGCCGCCTGCAACACCAGTTCGAGTCCCAGCTGCTCCACTTCTGATCCAGCTTCCTGCTAATGCACCTGGGAAAGCAACAGAAGATGGCTCAAGTCCTTGGGCTCCTGCACCCACATGAGAGACCTGGATGAAGCTCCTGGCTCCTGGCTCCAGCCTGACCCAGCCCTGACCATCATGGCCATTTGGGGAGTGAACAAGCAGATAGAAGATCTCTTTCTCTCTTTCCCTCTCTCTGACGCCCTGCCTTTCAAATAAAAATAAATATTTAATTTAAAAAACTGGAGCTACATGGAGTAGCCCCATGGTTACTGGGGTTGGGGAGCAGAGCATGTCGGCCCAGCTGCGGAGCCCTGTGCTCTGTGGAGGCAGGATTTGAAAGGCTAGGTCTAGTCCAGGAGGAGTCCTGGCACTTACAGGAAGGACAACAGCCCCGAAGAGGACAAGCCACTGGCTCAAGGTCACAAGAGTGGCCTGGGGCAGAAGGAGGTGAGAACCTCCTAGTCTCCGGCTTTTGTTCTCTCACATTTTTTTGGCCTGAGCCCCATGAAAATGGACACGGGCTCCAACTCACAGGCTGTGCAAGCTGATCTCTGCTCCAGCCAAACTGGAACAAACTAGTCCTGGCTGCCCTAAGCATGCCTTGTGCGGTTTGGCCTCCACACTTTCGGCACCACCACCCCTGCTCAGAGCGGCCTCCGGCTCCTCGCCACAGAGGGCATCTTCCGGTGTGGACCACATGCCCCTGAAACCCAGCTCTTTTTGACAGTGAGAAGAAGAGGTCTTCCTTCTGCTGGTTCACTCCCCAGATGCCTGCGATGGCTGGAGCTGTGCCTATCCGAAGCCGGAAGCCAGGAGCTTCTTCAGGGTCTCCCATGCGGGTGCAGGGGCCCAAGGACTTGGGCCATCCTCCGTTGCCCTCCTGGGCCACAGCAGAGAGCTGGACTGGAAGAGGAGCAGCCGGGACTAGAACCGGCACCCACGTAGGACGCCAGTGCCACAGGCGGAGGATTAACCTACTGCACCACGGCGACGGCCCCAGCCAAGCTCTTCCTTCAGCTACGCCAGCTTCTGGTGCTTCCTACAGCACCTCTGAGCCCAACCTCTCATTTGGCAAAGTAAAGCCTGTACTTGTAAACCTGGTTCTCTTTGGCAGAAGGACACATCTGACTGCTAACCAAGGCCTTGAAGGAAGAGCCTACTCCCAGGAGCACAGGCTAGCCCCGGGCTGATGGCAATGGAAGGGGGGGCCACGTATTAGTTACCTGTTGCTAGGTAACAAATGTCCTTCTCTCTCTCTCTTTCTTTCCCTCTCTCTCTCTCTGTACCTCTGCCTTTCAAATGAGTGAATCTTTTAAAAAATATTTTTTAGAGCTTTTATTTAATGAATACAAATTTCATATGTACAACTTCAGGAATATAGCGATTCTTCCCCCCATACCCACCCTCCCACCCCCACTCCCGTCCCACCTCCTACTCCCTCTCCCATCCCATTCTTCATTAAGATTCATTTTTAATTAACTTTATATACAGAAGACCAACTCTATACTAAGTAAAGATTTCAACAGTTTGCACCCACACACATACACAACACATAAAGTACTGTTTGAGAACAAGTTTTGCAGTTAATTCTCATAGTACAATTCAATAAGGACAGAGGTCCTACATGGGGAGCAAGTGCACAGTGATTCCTGTTGTTCATTTAACAATTGACACTCTTATTTATGACGTCAGTGATCACTCCAGGCTCTTGCCATGAACTGCCAAGGCTATGGAAGGTGAATCTTTTTTTTTTTTTTTTTTTTTTTTAAGATTGGTTTATTTGAAAGGCAGAGAGAGAGAAGGAAAGACAGACAGCTCCCATCCTGTGGTTCACTCCCCAGATGGCCGCTACAGCCAAGGCTGGCCCAGGCCAAAGCCAGGAGTCAGGAGCTTCTTGTGGGTCTCCCACGTGGATAGAGGGATCCAAGCACCTGGACCATCTTTACTGCTTTCCCAGGTGCATTAGCAGGGAGCTGGATCAGAAGTGGAGCAGCTGGGACCCACACTAGTGCCCATATGGGATGCCGGCCCAGCCCCAAATAAATAAACCTTTAAAAAAAATGAAGGAAGTGTAAAGCCACAAAACCTTGGGGCAGTCCATATGCAGGGAGGGTCACCAAGTCACAAATGTGTGACCCAGGGTTCAGGTGAGTTCCCCTCCCCCACTCAAGGATGAGAAGACCACAACACCACGGCCAAGACCTGTGTCCCTCATTTCACCATCGGCTGCATGCAGCTGCCCTCAACTCCTGCCCCTCCATTAGCCACCCCCCCCCCCCGCTTCTCCTAGGATTCACAGCGCCCCAGACCATGCAGGGAGCCATTTCAGTGGGAAGGCTCTAGGCTGGAGAAGTCACCTTGGCCCCTGCCCCCTGCCCCCTGCCCCATGCAGAGGGGGGCTCTGGGTTTACCAAAGACAGCTGGGCGACTTGGTGCTGGAACAGCAGGAGGGTAGCTCTTCTGAGGTCAGCATGTGGTGTGATTGTTAGACACAGTTTTACTGTGTTTGGAAGCCACACATCCATGTGAAATCCTGCTCCAGGCCTTTGCTCATCCCATGCCTGCCCCTCCCACAGCTGCTGAGGCTCAGCCGGGCAGGGCACTCTGTGACCATTACCTGTCGCCCTCCCCCGCCCTCTCCACACGAGCGGCCCGGGCGCCAGGTCACGAGGTGGGGGAGGGGGTTAAAGCGGCAGCCAGGCTCCCAGCGGCCACCCAAGCCCATGGCCACAGCCTTGGTGCTGCTGATGAACATCCTGCTACTTTGCTGCGGAGAGCTCTCCAAGTCAAAAAAGGTGAGACGAGAGCGTGCGCCCTCTGCTGGACAGAGAGGGCGGTGGTCTGTGCTCCAGTTCGGGGAGGCCCACCGAGCCAGGGAGAGAGGTGGGGGTAGCAGGAACCTTCCCCAAATTTGGTACTTGTGCCCAGGCTGGAAGCTTGGAAGTGGGGGCTCCCAAAAGGACTTCAAAGCTCCGTGTTACCTGGTGATCTTGGAAGCAAGGGAAACTGTTATGACCCACACGATCCCAGCACCCCACCCTGGCTCAGTCCTGGGCTCACTTCCTCTCCCACAGGCACCCCCAGCCACCACCTCCCAAGGACCCCCAGCCACCCCCAACGGGTACTCCCAGCCACCCCCCCCCACAGGTATCCCCAGCCACTCTCCCCACCATCCCCTATCTGCACTGGTTCCCCTCCCCCACCCTACTGCCTGGTGACCCTTCCAACACAGTGGCTCCTCCCTTCCCCCTTTCTCACTTCCTCTCAGTCTGTCCACCCCCAACTAAAGTTAGAGCCAGCATATTTGCCCCACTCCCACCCCTGGTCCAGGTCACCCTTTGAGACCCGCAGAGATGAGGGGGCCCCAGGAAAGCAAGGGTGCTAACGCTTGATCTTCCTCTCGCCTGCTCCCGAGTCCTGCGGGGGCATGTGGCGGTGACAGTCTCATGGCTTCTCTCCCTCGACCTCTGGGTTCTCTGTCGGTGCCCAGAGCCCTCCCGGCAAAAGACCTGGTGACTCGGGAGCCATCCCCAGCCTGGCAGACACCCCTCCTGTCCCCACAGGCAAATAGGGTCAGGTGCTCACACCACACCGAGTGTTTCAGCAACTGTTGCCTCATGGAATTGGACACTGGTGGGAACTTCTGTGCCCCCAAGGCCAGGCTCAACAACGTGTGCTTGCCCCAGGTGAGCGGGGAAGGTGGGGGAACGTTCGCTCGAATCCTCTGTCCTCGTGTGCCTTTCCCCTTCTCCACCCCACAAACTCCTGCTTGTCCTGCAGTGGCACCTCAGCCACCTCCTCCGAGACGCCTTCCCTGCTCGGAGTCCCCACGCTCCGAGCAGAGCTGTGTCTTCTCGCTGTGTCTGCCTCCCTGGTGGTGGGAGCTCCTACAAAAGCAGGGATTGACTGCATCATATTTGCTTACATAGTGCCTGCACATAGCAGGTGCTCAGTTTGTGCTTGTAGAATGCAGGCATGTCTCTACCCTCACATCCTTGAAGCAAGGTGGGTGGGAAAAGGCCTGGCCCCTCCCCTCCCTGTCCCCTGCCATGGTGACCAGCAGGGGCAGGACCACAGCACTACACTGGAAAGGCAGGCTTTTCTGTCCCTGTCTTTGGGACTGCAGATGGGTCGTCTCCACGCTCCAAGCCTTGGTTGCCTCATCTGTCAAGGGCAGCTAAAGTACCTGCCCTGCCAGGTTGCTGGGAAGGGCACCTGGGCTTTGGCCATGGCCATGTGCTATTAAGTGTGGCCGTCACTAGCAGGGAGCAGAAGGTCTTGTCCTTGCTTGTCTGGCCCCAGGCCCAGACCTTTCTTGGGAGGGCGGACTCAGCCTCTGTGCCTCCATCTGGGGAGCTGCCAGGGCCCCAAGAAACCAGCCGGGCCCCTGCGGCGGCCTGACCCCACAGCTGAGGCAGCTGGTGCACCTTTTTTTTTTTTTTTAAGATTTATTTATTTATGAAAGGCAGAGTTGCAGAGAGAGAGAGAGAAGTCTTCCATCTGCTGGTTCACTCCCCAGATGGTCGCAATGGCCGGAGCTGTGCCCATCTGAAGCCAGGAGCTAGGAGCTTCTTCTGGCTCTGCCACATGGGTGCAGGGGCCCAAGCACTTGGGCCATCTTCTACTGCTTTCCCAGGCCATAGCAGAGAGCTGGATCAGAAGTGGAGCAGCTGGGTCTCGAACCAGCGTCCATGTGGGTTGCCGGCACTGCAGGCGGTAGCTTCACTCGCTATGCCCCAGCTCTGGCCCCAGCTGCTGCACTTTTTATGGGATCAACTTTACCTCATGTACCCTCACAGCAGGTTACTGGCATTATCCCCATTTGAGAGATGGGGAAACTGAGCCAGAGAAGCCCCTTACCATGCCTCAGGTCCCGCAGGTAGAAGACTGGGCCAGAGACCCCAGGTCTGTCTCCCTCCAGCACCTGTGCTCTCACTCTGCATCCCCGGGAAGCCCAAGTCCCTTTGCTTCCTGCACGCTGATGACTGCCCCCTCTCGTGTCCAACCCCGCAGACCAAGGGAGCCTTCAACTTCATCTGCCCTTGCCGGCGGGGCTTGAATTGCATAGCCAAGGACACGATGTGTCCCCGACGGTGTCACATCATTTAGAGGAGGACACGAGCTGCTCACTGCCACCCCCTCTCCCTCCTCCGGGCCAGAGGCCCTGGGCTCCCCCAGCTTGCTCCAAATCCGGTCCCTGATGCATTAAATTCACTTGCTGGCTCTGGCCTTTGTCTGCACTTTCTGGGCAAGGGGCCCCGGGGCAGATGGGTCCGATCTGGGAGCGGGCCGAAGGGGAGGCTGGAGACAGGGAAGCAGGTCCTGGGGTGGGGAGGAGGGTGGAGCTGCAGGAAGGGGTGGGGGTGGGGGTGGGGAGGGCCGTGTGGACCTGAGGGGCTGAGGGATGCACCTGGCGAGCACAGGAGGTTGAGGCGCCTGCGGGCGTGTGTGTGGTGGCCAGGGACTGGGGACCTGAAGGTTTTGTTGAGCTGAAGGTGAGGATGGTGGAGAGAGCGATTGGGAGAAGATGCAGAAACACGCACGCTGGTACTAGGAAGAGAAGTGGTGCAGTGACGTTGCTCTCTGTTCACTCATCTGGTACCGGTCCCATTGTATGGATAAAGATGGATGCTGCTCTACTGCCCCACCCATCTCTCCAACAACCTGGTACCCAGGGAACAAGATACCGGTGCTGCTCAGTGCATAATGGGCTACATCCTAAGAAACTCATCGTAAGGTGAAAATATCATAAGGCCAAAATGCACTTGATACACCACCACAGGTTAGCCTAACCTGCCTTAAATGCACTCAGAAGGCTTATGTTAGCCTGTAGCGGGGCAGGCAGCATCTAACACAGAAGCTGTTTTATAATCAAGTGCTGAATATCTCGCATAATTGATTATTCTCCCGAAAGTGAAAAACAAGATAGCTGTAGGCTGTGCTTCTTCCCCATTGCACCGTCATAAAGTCGAGAAGTGTTGAGTTGAACCTTCGTGAGCTGGACCATCATAGGTTGAGGGCTGCTTGTATCTGGGCTTGGGGTCCCTGCAGAGGCTGTCCTGAGAGCTGGGAAGCTTTGCCCTGGAATTGTTTTCCTTCCTCTCCAAGATCAAGGTCCACATTGCACTGAGAGGAGAGGGAGATGGACAGTGAATTTCTACCCGGCATCTCAGGGGCAGGGCAAGGAGTCCTCTGAGTCTTTTTCAGCCACATCCTGTTGAGCAAAACCTCGTCAGTCGCTCCAGCTAGCTGCAAGGGAGACGGGGAGGGCAGCTTTCATTGAACATCCACGAATCCAGTTAGAACTCACAAGTTCTGCTTTTAGAGGTTTACTTATTTTTAGTATTTATTTATTTATTTTTAAAGATTTATTTATTTGAAAGGCAGAATTACAGAGAGGCAGAGGGAGGAAAAGAGAGAGAGAGAGAGTGAGAGAGAGAGAGAGAGAGAGAGAGAGAGAGGTCTTCCATCCGCTGGTTCACTCCCCAGATGGCTGCAATGACTGGAACTGCACTGATCCAAAGCCAGGAGCCAGGAGCTTTTTCCAGGTCTCCCATGCAGGTGCAGGGGCCCAAGGACTTGGGCCATCTTCTATTGCTTTCCCAGGCCACAGCAGAGAGCTGGATCAGAAGTGGAGCAGCCCGGACTCAAACCAGCACCCATAAGGGATGCGGGCACCGCAGGCGGCAGCTGTATCTGCCACACCACAGCACCAGCCCTGAGGTTTATTTATTTTTTAAAATTTACTTGTTTTTAATTTTCTATTTGAAAGGCGGAAAGACAGAGAAATGGACAGAGAGAGACCTTCCATCGGCAGTTTCACTCTCCAAATGTCCCCACCAGCCAGGGCTGGGCTGGGCTGGGCTGAGGCAAGGAGCTCCACCCCCTGGAGTTTCCTACAGTGGGTTGCTGGGACTCAAGTGTTCAAGCCAACATCTGCTGCCCCTCAGGGTGCACATTAGCAGGAAGCTGGGAATTGGAAGCTGAGCCAGGACTCAAACCCAGGCACTTGAATATGGGATGCAGGCAGTGTCTTAACTCCTGTGCCAAACTCCCACCCCAAATGGGCAAAATGGTCAAGGCAGAGCCAGGCTGAATCCAGGAGCCAGGGACTCTATCTAGGTCCCCCACAGGTTTGGCAGGGACCCAAGCACTTGCTCATCTTCTGTTGCCTTCCCAGGCACATTAGCAGGCAGCTGGATTGGAAGCGGAGCAGCCAGGACTTGAAGCTGTGCTCCAGGACAGGATGGGAGGTGTTGCAGGTGGCAGCTTAGCTCCCTGTGCCACGACATCTGCCCCTGTGTTATTATTCTAATAAGCAAGGACACAGAGCCAGCGGTGCTGTCGGGCGGCTCTTTCTTGACCTGCACCTTTAGAAGGCTGTGTACTCTCTGCCATGGCCATGGCATCAGAAAGCAGTCATGGGAGTGGAGCACTTGACTCCCAGCTGCCCAGCACGTCCAGCTGGACACGGTCAGAACCACAGTGCAATGGCCTAGGGTATCTACACCCTTAACACTTTCTTTTCTTCAGGAGGTGAAATTGGCAACATGTTCATGAAGATGGAAAGTGTTTAAGAAGTTCAAGTACAAAGTCCCTTTCCCAGACCAGTGTGTCTCCCCAACCAGAACACAGAAATTGTGCCACCCCCAGGCTGTTTGTGGCAGGTGTAGCTCTCCTCCCCGCCAGTCCCCCTCCCAGGCGAGCACTGCGCTAGACCTGAGGGCGGGAGAGGGACAGCGGGGAGGAGACCTGTGGGCCTCCCTTGCTCTGCCCATTATCCCTGGGACCTGTTTCCCAGCCTCCTTTGCTCTCTGGCTTCTGGGTCTGCCTGAAGATTGGAAGGAGGGGAAGAGCGAGGCCAGGAGTTCTCCCCTCCCTTCCCCTCCCTCCCCTGTGATGTCAGGAGCCTTCTGCTGTCTCCCCCGTGGATCGGGCTCCTTTAAGAGGGCCCCAGATCTGTGGCCCTGCACCCACCCCCATCACCCCCATCACATCACTGATGATATTTTCGGTGGCTGCCGAGCTCCCAGATGCCTCACTGTTTCTCTAAGGTAAATTCCGTTGATTTCAAACACCCTGAGTATCTGCCTGCAAACTGACTGATAGAATCACCATGCAAGTGCTGGCAAGACAGCTAAGCCCACCGAAGTGGGTAGAATTCATTCCAAACACTACTGCATTAGGAAGAGAGCTGAAGTTGGTAGTGAGTCACCGACGATCTTATAGTACTTTGGCTTCTATCATTTGGAAACCAGTAAAGATCGAATACACCACAAACAAGTTGTGCCAATGACGGTTTGCATGGCTTTGAGTTAGATGCAAAAGTTAGTCCTCTGTAGACTCCCATTGGCAAAGATCCTGCATGACCAAGGCCGTTTGCTCCCCTTCTCTTGGTACGCTGAATTCCCTCTCCCATTCTCCGTCCATGAAGCTGAGTAGAGCTCTGTCCACGCCGTAGAGATCTGTTCACTCTAGAACTCGGAACCCTCCAGACTCAGGTTGCTTCAAGGGGTAGCCAGGAGGCTCATTGTGGTGCCATGGCCTTGGCAGTGGGTTTGGAGGAACACGAAAACCAGCTTGTGCAGTCAGAGGGTTTGTACAAGAGTCACAATTGTGAGGCTGTCTTTTCTCCTGGACCTGAACATTGGCTCTGGTTACTGGCAGCCATCTTATCACCATGTGGACTCAGACTGAAGCCAACAGAGGAGAGAGCGGAGCCAGGTTCCGGCACCTTCCTCTGAGCCTTGGAACACGCTGTGCTTTCAGCCGGCTGGCTCTACCCCCTGGACTCTGAGGTTACAGAAGCCAGTGAGTTCATTTTCTTCTAAACCTCTTCGGGTTGAGTTTCTGTGATTCACAACCAAGGAAGCTCGGGCTGATTCTCTGTAGGAGCGGAGGCCTGCTTCAGCTTGTGCACCGCTTGGTGGGAATGAATATGCAGATCCAGAGGCGTGGTTTTTCCATAGCGAACAGCAGCGTCTTCCTTAGACGTGGAATACTCTTGACACTCAGAGGAAGCGCTCCAGGCCCCCTCGTGTAACCCGCCCTTCCTCCTCCGCTAAGCCTGGTTTCTGCCCAGGCTCCCGGCCTCTCCCTCTGAAAGCCGAAGGTGGAGTCTCTACCCTTCAGCTTCTGTCCCTTCCCCCATCCCAAGGCGAAGGCTGCGCTGTGAATCTCCCCAGCCCCGGGTCCCGCTCTGTTCCCTCCACTTTGTGGAAATTGCCGGCAGGTGGCAGGGACTGTGGGACCTCGGAGCCGGGGCAGCGACAAGCAAGCATGAAGCAGTGCGGAAGACGACTCCAGTTTGGACATTTGGCCAATGCTGCTTTAGCGCCTCCTCACTCCCTCTTTGCTCCGTCTCTAGGACAACCGCATCTCCCTCTCTCGGCACTGGAGGGAAGTCCAAACCACACACGCACCCACTGTGGCGACTCCTCCTGGCCCCACTTGCTGGCCACAGTCCCTTAGTCTCACCACCACCCCCCCTTGCATGCGTTAGTCAGCTTCCCATCACTTTAAGGGACCTGAGGGGGACTCTTGGGAAGAATCAGGCTTATTTTAGCCTTCAATTGGGAGGTTCATAGTTCAGGATTGGGCTGTGCCGTTAGCCTGGCATCTGGGGGAGGGGGGGCGGCCATGGCGCGGCAGGTGTAGAGGAGCGATCACGTGGGGAGCCAGCAAACAGAGGAAGAACGCCCAGCTCAGGTGACCAACCCGCTCGCAGCACCTGCCTCTGAGGGCACACCCCCAGTGACCTGAGGCGCTCCCACTGGGCCCGCCTACTGCGCAGAAGACAGCTGTCCTGGACTCACGACATATGTGACACGAGCAAGAAATCCACTTAGGTCGTGTTCAGCCCCGGTAATTCCTGGGTGTTTTGCTACCATAGCGTTACCTAGCTTGCCCTGATTAATGTGTATAAAAATGCCTCTTGCTGTTCTCTCCGCCGCAGTACCGCCCCTTGTCCCTCCCAAGGCTCAGTCACTTTGCCCTGATTCTCTGGCCGCATTGCCCGCTGGCTGCTTGTGCAGCCTGGCCTTGTCACACAGAAATGCATGCAGGCACACAGAGGGGTTCTGAAATTCTAACTCTTGACGTGACTGCCGCCATCTTGGATGTCATCGCCATCTTCTTGTGTTCATTAAGATGACCCTAAGGTAACCCAAGGTCAAGCTCCTGTCAGTAAGTCCCCCAAGGAGACACTTTGTGTCGTCTTGGATTTGTTGTCTGTCTTCAGTCTTCGGTCTCACAGTCGCTTCCATCTTCAGTGGCTGGCTTTTGTAACCAAGTTTTTCTAGAATGAGCGTCCCTGTGACGTACTCTTATCATCCTTTGTTTTGTAGACAGGGAAACAAACAGCTCAAAGAAGTTAAGAAGTCTGCTGAAGATCATACAACCAGTAATTGGAACCCAGATCCTTTTAAAAAAAAAATATTTATTTATTTTTGTGGAAAAGGCAGACAGATATATATATATATATATATATGAGAGAGAGAGAGAGAGAGAGAGAGAGAGAGAGAGATCTTCCATCCACTGGCTCTTTCCCAAAATACCTGCACCAGGCAGGCTGGACCAAACCAAAGCCAGGAGCCAGGAACACAATCTGGGTCTCCCATGTGGGTGGCAGGGACCCAACTACTTGAGCCATCAATGGGCACCTCCCAGGGTGTGCATTAGCAGGAAGCTGGGATTAGAAACAGAGCCAGCGCCTGAACCCAGGTACCCCAGTATGGGATGCAGACACCCATGCTGCAATTCTGACCTTGGCCACCCACCCAGCCCTGAATCCAGATCTCACTGGGGCCAGAGCCCAGGTGCACAGAGTGGGCACGGCAATGGTCTGGGACGTGGCGGCGCCCGTGTCACAGGCACTGCTTGGCTCCTCCTTTCTTTGGGCTGGGAGTGGGGACTTCCTGCTTCCCCTGTAACACCTCATTACCTCCCCCCAGGGCTTGGTCACTTGGCAGGTGCAGGTGCTTAGCTGTACCTTGGAAAAGCCACCACCACCTCTGGGCCTGCCACGATGTGTCTGCGGCTGTTGCAGCTCCTCCTCCTCTGCCTTTTCTTCCTCCTCACCAGGGGCTCATTTTGGAAGTCAACACACAGCGATTTGGTAAGGAACGTGGAGGCTGCGGTCACACACACACACACACACACACACCCCGCACCACTGCCCTCAGGCCTGCCCTCGCAGGGGAGGGCGGGTGGGCAGGGAGGCTGGTGGGGGAGAAAGCCGGAAGTGGAGGCAACGGAGAGTGTTGAGCGGAAGAGAAAGAAAACCTCTCCGACCTCCAGGTCCCCGGGGCTGTGCTGGGGCCGCGGCAGGGGCTGCCGCAGGGGAGGGAACGCGTGGTGGCCCCTGTGCGGGGCTCACATGTGGGAAGGGAGGCGGACGTGCACTCATCCCACACCTATCTCTATGCTGTTTGTCAAGGGCCCCTGTAGAGCTGTCACTCCACCCTGTGAGTCCCAGAAATACAATATATAATGGAGCCCAGGTGATGCCAAATGAAGCTAGGGAGGGGCTACCGGCATGGAGGTGGGAGGAGAGGCCGCAGGTTCCATCAGGGTGCTCCAGGGTACCCAGGAAAGGTCCCAGGAGGGGCGGAGGGGAATGGCAATGCCAGGAGACGGGGTCCTCGTGTGCTCTGCCCTTCTGCGTGCAGCACCTACGACACGCGAGGACTTCAGCCCCAGGGCCGTGAATAGCAGCTGTCAAGGAGAGCGGAGAGATCCTTGGGTTCCCAGAAGCGAGGCTGCAGCAGGGTGGGAGAGACAATTACAGACAACAGAGAAGGGAACTGCAGAGCCAGGAGGAAGCAGCTCCTGGGCACGCCTCTCGCTGGCGCTCAGGAAGGCTTCAGCCTGAGGCAGAAGGAGGGGGCAGGGAGTTCTGGTCAGACAGCCAGGTGCACATGCCCTGGCCCGGGTGAGCTGTCAGTTCAAGGCTCTGCAGCTGGGGAATGACATTGTGGGAACTACCTTTCTAAAAGTTCTGATAGGAAGGGGTGGGGGTGAGGTGACAGTGGGGAGGTGAGGGGGCTGGCGGTAGTCCTGGCCAGGGTGGAGGCAAGGGGGCCGGGGCAGGCCATCGCCAATCCAGTCCGCCTTTATTTTCTTTATAATCTTGTGTAATAGACATAAATAGTATGAAGAATTGGCCTGAATAATACCGTACATATAATAGGTAAAAATTACCTAAAGCGCCCACATCTCGAGTCCTGGTGGAAATCACTGGCTTGATGCAAACAGCCTCATAACCAGCACCAGAACAAGCCACAGCGTGTTTCCAGAAGCCCCCCACCCCACCCAGGCTGTCCCCAAGGTGACACTCTCCTGGCCCCCTCTGGACTGTGACTCTCAAGTTCATAGAGTGGAATCTCACAGTTCGTCTTTCTTGAATCTCGTTTCTTCTGCTCAACTTTTTGTCCATGTCTCCCTCTCCTCTCCCTAGAGCTAGGCTTGTCTAACAGCACAGGCACTAGCCAAGTGCAGTGGCTTACGTTGAAATGAATTAAACTCCAACAGCGCTTAAAATTCAGCTCCCCAGCGGCAGGTGGGGTCCGGATGATCCTAGCAGGGAAGGCCGTCCCTGGCCCCGGGGTTGTCTGTCACTGGCCCTGCACAGGCAGCTCCCGCCAGCGCCCTCTTTGTTCCCACCTGCACCTCCGTGCCTGGAACAGCGCCTGCCACACAATAGGTGGCGGTGCGTGCTGGCTGGGTGACAGGGACACGAGCGGGGCCTTCTGCGTTGCGGTGGGTGCGCAGGGCTTTACGGGAGACAAGACCAATTTCTGCAGCAGCAAGAACAGTGTGAGTGCCCTGGGCGTGCCAGAAGGACTCTCTCTCTCTCGGAGACTCGGAGGATTAACCTCTGAGACATGGCTAGTGCTCTTCCCCATCCGTACCGACGCCGCCAGGTCCCCAGCTAGAGGCAGCCGAGGCCAGCGGGACTGGGGGTGGGGCGGGGGGGGGGGCACGGGCGCGGGCGCGGGCGCGGGCGAGCGGGTTGGCGGTGGAACCCGGCCTTGCGGTCTCCCTCCAGAACATCAATGAGATCTGCATCCAGAGCAGCAGGTGCAAGAGCGGGTGCTGCCGCCGGGCGCCCGAAATCTGCGAGTCGTACTGCAGCAGGAGGGGGTCCGAGGGCCACCTGTGCCACACGCAGGTGGGTGGTGGCCTCTGCGGGGACCCGGGCAGGAAGGGCGGGCAGGCAGCGGGATCCGGAGCCGGGAGCGTTCTGTGCGGCCGCCCGGCTCTGACTGCACGGCCGGCCGGCCGGGGAGCGGTGTGCCCCTTCTCCTAGTGGGTTCCCGTCCTCTAGGAGGTGTCCTGGCCGCTCAGTAAATGGGTGCCTCTGGCCCTGTGGCAGCCTCGACCCCCTCAACCCGGCCCTGGAGCGCTGCGTGGCCCCAGGTGGTCCCGCCTGCAGATGCATCAGGGCCACCTGCCAGTTCTGAGCTCTGAGCTGGGTGTGCAGAGGGGAGCTGGTGCTCCTTTGGAAGTAGCTCATCAACTTGGGAACACAGCAGGTTGGGTAGAGGGAGGGAGCTGGCAGTGCCCTGAGCCGTGCTAGGGGTCAGCCTGGGGAGTTGAGCAGGGCCAGAGTGTCCGCTCCCAGCAGCTGGGCAAGGGATAGTCGGAGCCCTTTATCCCAAAGCTGCGGGCTAACAGATGGGCCCAGGAACTGGGCTAAGGTGGACACAGGTGCTGCCCCTAGGGCTGAGGGGAGAGCAGCTGGCAAGGTCAAGGTGAAGGTCAAAGTGCTGTGTTTGCCCAGATGTTCTCAGGCCTCTATAACGAGTGTCCCTGCCAGCTCAACCTGACTTGCGTGTTTCCGAAGAATCAGAAATCCTTTCACATCATCTACGGCCGTTGTCAGAAGATGGCAAAAAAGAAGCAGACTAAGAAAGGGTTCTTCTAATGCCCCACCCAGAATTGCGGGTTCCTGTCCCTGGCCCCCAGGATCTCTGCCAACGGGGAGGGATGGTGCTGTCATTGAAATAAAGAGTTCTCAACGTTTGCTGCCCGCAGAGCTGGGGCCTGGGGCTGGGCTGGGCATGGTACAGGCTGCTGGGGGAGCGGGGGTGGGGGCGGGGAGGGGGCTGCGGCTGGAAGGTGGAGGGAAGATGCAAGAGGGACAGCACCGTTGGGCTCGGGGTCTTTCCCCTGTTGGGCATGAGTGAAAGTGCCCCAGAGGAGGATGGGGTCCAAACCCATCTCTGGGTCCCTCTCGCTCCATCCGCCACCTCTGAAAGCCGGGTTTACACCCAATCTCTCGGTTTCCCTGACCATAAATTTCAGAAATGTGCAAGAAGATCATAAACCTAGAGAACAGCTGCTGTTTACCGGGCACTTGGAGATGCCGGGGCATTCTTCATTACACACACACACACACACACACACACATGATCCCTTGTACTCCATTCTGTACACACACACACACACACAATCGCATTTACTCCGCAGCGGCCCTGTGAGGGCAGCCGTTGTGGTCTCGGTTTTCAGGGGGAAGCTGAGAGATGGAGCAGCTTGCTCCAGATCCCACCACTCGGGAGCGATGAGTCTGACTATTCTGGCCGGGCGGGAAGAGCAGGAAGGGATGAGAAGGAAAGAAGAGCCAAGGAAAGAGAGGTCGGTGCCTGCCGCTGCAAACTGGGTATCTGTTTGGGGGATTGCATCTAAAATATATGAGGAACTCACACAACACAACAGAAAAAAAAAGGAATAACCAGATTTAAAAATGGGCAAAAGACATTTCTCCAAAAGAGACATGAAAGTGGTCAACATCACTAATGAAAGGAGCCCAACACCACTAATCATTGGGGAAATGCAAATCGAAACCACAGGGAGATGTCAACTTAGACTTGTGGGGATGGCTTTTTAAAAATTCATTTACTTATTTGAAAGTCAGAGTAACAGAGACAAAGGGAAGGAGAGAGAGAGAGAGAGGGAGAGAGAGAGAGAGAGAGAGAGTCCAACCTCTGGTTCACTCTTACCTGGCTACATTCTTCTGTGTACGTACCCGGAAGAGGGATTGCTGGCTCATGGGCAGTCCTTTTATTTTTTAAAGATTTATTTATTTATTTGAGAGGCAGAGTTACAGAGACAGCAAGGGAGAAACAGAGATCTTCCATCTGCTGGTTCACTCCCCAAATGCCCAGAATGGCCGGAGCTCAGCTGACCTGAAGCCGGGAATCAAGAGCTTTTTCTGGGGCTCCTACATGGATGCAGGGGCCCTAGCACTTGGACCCTCCTCTGCTGCTTTCCCAGGCCATTAGCAGGGAGCTGGAACAGAAGAGGAGCAGCCGGGACACGAACCAGTGCCCATATGGGATGCTGGTGCCGCAGGCGGAGGCTTAGCCCACTGCGCCACAGTGCCGGCCCCACAGCTTTTTTTGAAGCACTCTTGTATGACCCATCCTCGCCTCAGAGCCCGAGAGCTTTGCTAGGTCGAGGCAGTGGAGGCCATCCTGGGTGGTGGACACCGCCACCTGCTGTCCCAACAGCCACTGCCCCTCCCTTGCCAGCTAAACCCCAATGGTGTTTGGGCGGCAGCATGCCCAGCCACTAGACGGGGTCGTGGTCAGTCTCAGCCAGCGTGCCATCCCATTCCCTGGCTTTCCCAGCCTCCCTGGTGGCTGGCAGTGGGGAGGTGACCCAGATCTAGCCACTGAGATCTGGAGAGAGGTGTGCCTGGGGGTTTTGGGAAAAGAGGAAGACCTGCAGGGAGGACCGCTCTGCTCCCCCTCCTCCTGCCCTCCCTGTCCCAGCCACTGCCCACTGCAGGCTTCCTTAGGACGCGGTGGGAAGACAGGCTACGTGGGACATGCTGCTGAGGCCAGACATACTGCAGAACCCAACCGCCAGCGCTTCCTAGCTGTGGACATCATGATTCATGAGAAATACACGGCCCTATTTGTTTAAGTTGTGATTCCTTGGGTTTTCTGCTCCGTACCGCTGACTGCAGTCCTAACTCATAAACCCATGGTTACTCGGTTGACTCACTGCTCACAGAACTATGGAATCTCGGGCTGCTGTGTGGCGTAGCGGGTGCAGCTGTCGCCTGAGACGCCGCATCCTATATGGGCGCCAGTTCATGTCCTGGCTGCTTCACTTCCCATCCAGCTCCCTGCTAATGCACCTGGGAAAGCAGTAGAAGGTGGCCCAAGTGCTTGGGCCCCAGCACCCATACGGGAGACCCAGATGGAGTTCCTGGCTCCTGGCTTTGGCCTGGCCCAGCCCTGGCTGTTGTGGCCAATTGGGGAGTGAACCAGTAGATGGAAGACTTCTCTTTATGTCTCTCCCTCTGTAACTCTGCCTTTCAAATAAATTAATTAAATATTTTTAAAAAAGGAAAAAACTAACGAATCCTGAGTGGGAAGGCATACAGGCTTCATTCAATCCACTAGCCCCACTCCTGTGTGATCTCTGCCCCAGCACCCCCCCCCCCGAGGGGTCAGCAGGCTTCTGCTTGCACACCATGATGACGAGGACCTCAGTACTGCCTAAGGTAACTCATGCTTGACGCCACTGGAGGTATACAAATTCTGCATAAGCCCAAATTAACGTCAATTTAATTTCCACCCACTTTTCCTCGTGTGAATAATTGGGAAAGAACAGAATCATGTGAGGTACAGGAGATGGAGTTGGATGGCTATAGTACCAACTTTTTATTTTTTTAAGATTTATTTATTTGAAAGGGAAAGTTAGAGAGACACAGAGAGACATAGAGAGACAGAAAGAAAGAGAGATCTTCCATCTGCTGGTTCACTCCCCAAATGGCCACAATGGCCAGGACTAGGGCAGGCTGAAGCCCGGAGCCTTGAACTCCAGCTGGGTCTCCCACATGGGTGGCAGGGGACCAAGCACTTGGGCCACTTTCTACTGCTTTAGCAGGGAGCTGGACCACAAGTGGAGCAGCCGGGACTCAAGTTGATGCCCATATGGGATGCAGGTGGCACAGGCGGAGGTTTAGCCCACTGTGCCACAGTGCCACCCCAGACTTTTTCTAATTATATGGCATAAGCAGATTCCCTACCCTCTCTGAAACTTAGAGTCTTTATCTATAAAGTTGACATGGTAAATCCTCCCTCCTGGGATCATTGTGAGGCTACCTGCTGAGTGAGTAAACCCACAGCAATTGTGAGTGGTACAACCCTGTAACTCTTAGACTGTGTCATCTCTCCATCATACCTGACAGCTGGGCCCAGCAAAGAGATCCAGGGCAGGGCCCTGGTAAGTTCTCACGCACATGATGACCATGGCCATTATAACTCCATGACGACAGACAGGTGTGTGTGCGTGTGCACACCTGCTTATCTTCCTGAGAACTCTTAGGGCCAGGGGGCATCTCAGGGAGAGGGACTGCTCCCCAGAACTGGAGAGGCTCCCAGCCCTGCCTGGCCTACCCGGCAACCTTGTCTCCGGTCTCCCACCTGTTTGGCCACATCCTCTGGCCCAGGTGCGTCCGTCATTCCCATGTGGCCTGCCCAGGCGGGCAAGGTGTGGTGGAGCAAGAAGGAAGACACTGGCTCACAAGAACTACAGGAGGCTGGAGGGTTTGCACGAGGGCTTTAATCGCCAGCAGCTCGATTTGGTCTTGGAGGTGCTGGTTAGGGAGGTGGCCAGACGTAAGCCAAGGTGCCCTGGCTAGGTGCAGGGGGCCTCTGGGGTCGGGAGGGGCTTGGTCTCTGGAGGTCAAACGTCAAGGCAGACGCCAAAGTTGGTGTTGGTGATGGAGCCCACGATGGACTTGTCTGCCTCGCAGGTCAGGCCGCGCTCACAGGGACACTTGTAGTAGACGCCGTAGATGGTCTGCGCAGGCGCAGATGGAGCCCCGAGTCAGGGCTGGGTCGTCTGCCTGCCCCACCCCACCCCACCCGGCTCACCTCCCCCCAGCTGCTGGGCTCCTCAGCACTGCTTCTCCTGGCCTCCTCTCTTGAGGGGCAGTGTGGTTCTGGTCTCCTCTCTGTGGCTCAGGTGCCCTTACTAATGTGGTCTCTCTGGGGTGCCTCTCTCTGCCCACCCATGAAATGGGGATAGCAAAGCCCTGCCCCTCCCATCTCACCTGCCAGCTGTGAGAGTGAGGGGAGATGATGGGATGGGACAGGGCTGTGACGCCTGTGGACAGTCCCGCCCTTTGTCCCCTCAACATCCAGGGTCCAGGTGGGCTGTCCTCCCTGATCCTGACCCCAGGCCTCCAGGGCCGTCATCCTTGGTGGGGAGTGCCCCTCCCCCTCCCCGCCACCGCGTGCCTCCCAGCCTCCCGGTACCCACCTGGGGCGAACACTCGCTGTTCTCGCTGGCCTTGGGTGCGCAGCGGGCCAGACTCAGAGCGCTCGAGTGGTGGCAGCAGCCGCTCTTGCACTGGGCGCTGTTCAAGCAGAGCTCACCCTCCTCCTGCGGGGCAGGCGGCAGTCAGCCCAGGACCCCCGCCCCCCGCGGCCAGTGTTCCCAGCAGTGTGACCCAGGGGCAGAGGAGCAGCCCCAGGCTGGGAGGGGCACCCGGCAGTTTCAGTAGCAGCTGCACTACCAACTGTTGACTCCGCGTAAGCCACTGCCCCGAGGCCTTAGTGCCTCTCGCAAACATGCGTGGGGACCTCTAGGGGACCCACAGTCCTTGAGGAATTGGGGAAACCTGAGGATCCCCTCCCACCCCCACAGCCTTGCATATGGAACTCAGGGGGTCCTGGGCCCTCCAAGCTCGGACGTCAAGAACCTTTGGACCCGGTGGGTGACCCCGAAGGGCTTCTCTCTCTGTGACCTTGACCTCCGTGGCTAGGGCCCTGGGAAGGGCAGGATCTGGAGCTTGCTGGCCTGGGTTCCGGTCCCAGCTGTGTGGCTCCAGGCAGGCTGCTTGACCTCCTGGCGCTGTCCAGGACGGGTTGGTGATCACTGTGTCTATGGCACTTGGAAGATCAGATGAATCCACCCTCCCGGGCACCGAGAGCTGTGTCTGGCGCGCAGTATAGGTGCCCCTGCAGGCCAGCAGCTGGGGCCATTGGCGGAGCTTTTTAAACCCCTCGACTTCCCGAACTTGCAAATTCCTTACCTGGGGACTGAGATGGCTCCTCCCCGAAAGACCCTCTTACCAGGTTGATAATGATTCCCCGGGGGCCAGGAGCTGCGTAGGCCACCGTGAGGGCCACAAGCAGCAGGACAAGGACCTTCTCCATGGTGAGTGGGACAGCGCGTGTGAGCCGCAGCTGGCAGGTCAGATGGCCGAAGACCTTGCCAGCTGGGGTGTTGGGGCCTTAAAAGGGGCCCTGCCCCCATGTGACTCACCTTCTGCATCCCATAGGGCCCTCCGTGAGCAGAGACACAGCTGTGGCTAATCTGCTCTGGTCCTGATAAGGTCCCAGTCCGACCCCTGGTGGCATGTGCGTGCATGTGTGATTGCTGAGCGCGTGAACCCTGGACACTTCTGCCTGTTGTTAGCTATGAGAGTTATTAGCCGGGCAAATCGTCTACCTGTCAGGCTCTCAGTCTCCTTGTTACTCAGCTAAAGAGACTTTCAGGAGCTGTGAGGGCAGAATTAGCATGCATGTATTTGCACTGTGAATGTTATACATAGATAACTGTAAAATTCTGTTTCTATTCAGTATTGCGTATCTATAGTGTTTGGAAGATGGACCGGTCCACGTAAGCATGGGGTAACTTCTAGCTGCCCCAGTGCTGTGCTAGGCAGGGCAGAGACTGGGGTAAGACAAGGTGCCAAGGCCCCCTTACATTTCGTGTCCTAGCACCTCTCTTGCCTCACGCTGGTGCGAGCCCTGCCTTTGCCCCCATGCACACCCAGGTGAGGAGTCCAGCCTCCCCCAGCCTTCTCTGCAGCCCCCTTGGGGGATTCTAGGGCAGGCCCGGGTCCTGGGGCTGCGCAGCTCTGCAACCCGTGGCCAGGGTGTGTGTGTTCTCGCTCTGGTGCACCTGTTGCTACCTGCACGAGTGATTTGGGGGCCTTAGAAGGGCCTTCTTGGAACTTCTCTCCCCTTTCCTTCCTGCCTCACTTAATACCAGAAATTCCAGCATCAAGCCTCATCCCTTCAGCTAAGCTTCCACTCCCCAAGTCCCCACCCAAGGCCACGTGTGGGCAGGAACAGGCTGAGAGTGAGGTCTCGTGAGCCTCGGGGGCACCAGGGGCTGAAGGCTGGGAAGGGCGCAGGTGTCTGAGTGTGTTTAGGCGTGGGAACAGAGCAGCTTTCGCTGAAGCATTGGTCCTGGCAGCCAGAGGCCCCCCGTTCCTCCTCTCCTAGCCCAGGTGGTGCAAGATAGCCCCACGCTGAGGCCCCAGAGGGGTTGCCTTGAATTCAGCTTTGATCCAGAGCAACCTGTCTTCCACACTTGGCACTCAGTCTCTCCAGGGCCTTGGACAAGTTATTTAAGCCTTGTAAGCTCCTGGAGCCCCAGTTTCCTTATCTTCTTCGGGGCGGGGGGGATGAAAGCTTCTGCTTTGTAAGGTTATAATTGAGTGAGACCACATGTGTGGGACCCCGTGGCAGTGCCTGCACGAAGTAGGTGCTTAGCCACGTGATCACACCCCCAGCTCCTCACCCTCACTTCCCCAGAGTGTGGAATAGGAAGGAACAGCTGGAGATTGTCAGAATGCAAGAGACCCATCTGGTTCCAGACCTGCAGAAATACCATAGGTACAGGAACACCCTTCTCTCTCTTAGGGAACTCAGTGTTTGCAATCATTTCCCCTCTGAGCTCCTTCTACTCCCTCATTCTCTTTCCTGGACCTGCTGCCCCTCCTGGGAGGTGAGCTGCATAGAGGGCCATCACTGCCCCTTCTCACAGTCAAGACAAGCAGCAGGGGAAGGCTGTTCCCACCTGTGAGTGGCGCCTTGATCATGCATCAGTCCTATCCAGCTTCCCAGAGGAGAAAGACTGTGGTTTTCTTCCCTGCAAAGTGTGCAGCAAAAATGGACAGGTCTACATAATTGCAAGATATAAGCAAGAATTAAGTACTTGTTGCTTCAAAACCTGATAAGGTGTAACCACCCCTTTCCCAAACTAAAGAGAGATTTGCTCTGGATTCTTTCCCTTAAAAGAGAGAGAGAGAGAGAGCGAGAGAGCGCCAGGGCTTGATTCTAGCATGCAACCATCTGAGTTGAACACAGGCTGTGACTCCATTTACATGAAGCTCAAGACAGAGCAAAACTAACACAGATGGGGCCAGCACTGTAGTGGGGTGTAGTGGGCTAAGCCTCTGCCTGCAGCACCCATCCCATATGGGCTCCAGTTCAAGTCCCGGCTGCTCCTCTTCTGATCCAGCTCTCTGCTATGGCCTGGGAAAGCAGTAGAAGATGGCCCAAGTGCCTGGTCCCTGCACCCATGTGGGAGACCTGGAAGAAGTTCCTGGCTCCTGGTTTCAGGAAGGCTCAGCTCCAGCCATTGCAGCCATCTGGGGATTGAACCAGAGGATGCAAGACCTTTCTCTCTGTCTCTCCCCCTCTCTGTCTGTAACTCTACCTCTCAGATACATAAATAAAATCTTAAAAAAAAAAAAAAACTAGCACAGGTGATGGAGTCTGGGGGGTGGTTACCCCCGGGAGGGATACTGGCAAAGAGGTGCAGGAGGGAGCCTTCTAGAATGCTGGTGATGTTCTGAATCTTGATCTGGAGAACTGATAACTTCTATAAGAACCCATCTAGCCATTCTGTTGAGATTCGAGTGTCTTACTCTAGGTCGTGCAGTTACTGTGCCTCAAAAGGAAAGAGCACGGTTCTCCCTGGGGTGGGTGGTATCATGCACCTGCTGAGCGGCACAAAGGCCCAGTGGCTAGGGAACCCCATCTGCCTTCTTCAAAATCTGCCCCAGATGCACAGGGCAAGCCTCTTGCAGCCATCTGTGCATCTGAGCTCATGCTAAATGAGCCGTCTGCACTCCCCACCGGCGTGGACTGGACAAGGGGCAGACATCTGACCAAGGTGCCTCTCCTGGGACACAGTCTTGCATGCAACAGACCTCCTTCAAGTTCACCTGAAACTTGGGGCCAGGGAAGCCCTGGAAGGCGGTTTTCTGAATGCTGATGCAGAGACTGAGAAAGCGGCTGTGCAGAGAGGAGGGAGGACAGGCCGGCAGTCACGGAGAAGTGCCAGCAGCCAGGTCTGACGTCTTGGGTGGCTTGGCAGAACTTGGTTGTACCCACGCAGCCTCCCCTCCCCCAGGCTGGAAGCCTTCCTGCCTTTCGGGGCCAGAAACCCTCCCATATTCCTCCAGCACCTCTCCTGTGTTAAGTCACAAACACAGACATCTCAGTTCAGGCTCACAGCCCTGAACCAGGGTCAAGTGTGTGACAAGACTGAGATCAAAGCCAAGAGCAGACCGGCAGTCCACTCCAGGTTCAAGTTCCCCCCTTGGCAGGCTCAGGCTGATGCACCATGTGTTCTCCAGCCCCTGCCTGTGGCCTGCACTGGCTGTGGCTCTGGGGCGGACAGCGCCACCTGCGCCTCGTAGATCGGGCACTTTTCCAAACACGGGTCAGATTTCTTTACTGAAGGAGTGGAACGGCTCTGGGCAGACAGCAGTCAATTCATTTTAGCTGCCCAGCCCACTAACGTCCTTCTTCCCTGAGTGGATTCCAGCTACAGGTTGACACGGGTAACTGTAGAACCCCCAGATCTCCCTTGCTGTGTCTGTCACCAAAAATCACGGAACACCGTGGCCACTCTCACTCAGCCAGGTGAAGACTTTTCCTGGCAGGCTTGAGTCCGAGCCAGGGGCCTGGAACATTCCTGGACATTGCCAAGGATGTTTCTGCTGTTGTCCAAAAACACTAGAAGAAACTGGCCCAGGCCCTTACATGTGGTGGAATTGATGACTTAGGGAGAGAGAGCTCCAACCCTGAAAATGACATGACAGCAAACAATGCAGCAAACAATGTAGCAATGCCTAGTCAGCCACCCACCAAATACCCTTGGGATGAACTTAGCCGACCTCCTGGCAATAACCCATGCGAGGTGATCCCATCCGCACCCAGTGAGGATCCCCATGTTTGTGGCAGTCCTCGGGCACCCCAGGCTCTCAGGGCAGCCGCTAGATCCCATCCCACCCACATGTTTGCCATTAATGTCGAAATGGACACAAAATTCAGGCCCTGGATTCCAACGCCCGTTAAAAGGCTTCTGCTAACCAAGGGTCGAGGATATGCTTGTGTCTTTCCAGAGAATGCAGGACAGCCCATTTGGGTACCAGCCAGAAACATCAAGCCTGCAACTGACAGCCAACCAGAACCAGCTGAACAAGACTGAGAGAGACTGCCATGTTAGATGCACCTGTCCTATCGTCCTACCCTGAGAAATTGCCCACAGCCACATCCACTACTGCTTTATACCCTACTTAGCTCTGGTCAGGCACTCAAATGGCCCACATCCTGTGTGTGGTCATGCCATTCCTGATTACCATTGTTTCTCATTCCTACCCCTATCTGAGCAACCCTGTTTTGAGCACTGGTTAGTCAACGACGGGTAAGATCCCCTGGGGGACAACCTAAGACAGGCAAAGCCACGTATGGAGACCACATGGAAACGGGGTCAACAACGGTATGGCCAAGAATCATGCCTCCTGTTGCTCAAAAATAAAGGAAAAGTGGGAAATGTGGTGGAATGAGAAGGCCATGCCAAGATGGCCGCTCGCAAGCAAGCGTCAGTTACTCAGGAATGGCTTTGAAAACTACCTGGCAACGGAGCCTGCCTGGCAACAGGCTGTGATTGGATGGCTTCGGTTACTGCCTGGCAACAGGCTGTGATTGGTTAGGGCATAGACCACCCCTTGACTGGATTGGCTGCCTTGGCTATTTAAGCTGCTGTACCAACTGAAATAAACAAGTCTGCGGGCTGCTCGCCTCTGGCCCGCTTTCACCCAACTCCCGGGGTCTGTGTGGTGACTCCGCGCCTCTTGCCCCCACCACGCTCCTCCTCTCAGAACAAAATCAACCTCAACATCTACACCCTCATATAAACTCCACGTTCTGGCAGCCTTGCTACAGACACACCTGGGAGGAGCACCCTTTTCTCCCACTGTGCATCACAGCAATGAGCCGAGGCACCCTGGGTGTAGGTTCCCCTGATAAATACTTTGGGCAGCTGGATCAGCTTGGCATTTAGTACTTCTTTGTTTGAGATGCAAACCAGCCCTATCTCGGGAAGGTTTGGGTCACTCCTTTGTGCAATTCTCCTGCCACTGCTGTTGGGCAATTTCAGACCAGGTTAGGGGGCATGAAACCATCATGACACCTTCCAGGTGCTCTGACTATCCAGCCTCCGTCGGCTTGGGTGAGGGTGGGACGCGAGGCAGTGACTCTCAGATCATCATCCTCAACACTCAGCTTCAAGGCCTCCCGTGCCCCCCGCACTGTCCTGACCTGGACCGGGTCCAGTGAGGAGTGGAGCTCTGTGGCTTCAAGGCCTTAGTGGGAGGATCTTGATGATCTTCCGGGCCCTTAATGCCTGCCTCTTCTGCCTCATCCTCTGTTCCTGCTGAAACCATGGCTGCTGAAACCTGCATTCTGTTCTCTTGGTACCGTTCATCCTTGCAGCTGGCCGACCTCTGCTTGAAGTCCATTTTTATGTATTGACCATCCCTTCTCTCTCCCAGTTTTCCCTTCAAATACATTGCAGATTTTTGTAAGACTAATATGATGGGGCAATGGCCCGATGTCTCATCTGTCACTGCCCCAGCTCTAAGCCCAGATTCTCTGTGTCATGTCACAGAGTTTGCTCACACAGCTCAATAACCTTAGCCTTGGGGCTGGCGTTTGGCACAGCAGCTAAGCTGCTACTTGAGATGCCTGTATCCCATATTTGAGTCCCTGCTACTCCGCTTCTGATCCAGGTTCCTGTTAATGTGCACCCTGCAAGGCAGCAGATGATGGTCCAAGTAGGCATATTCCTGCCACTCTTGTGGGAGACTCTGAGTGAGTTCCAGGTTCCTGACTTGGCCTGGCCCAGCCCAGTTGTTGCCGGTATTTGGGGGAGTGAATCAGTGGATGGAAGATCTCCTTCTGTCTCTCTTCCTTTCAAATTAAATTAAACATTTCTTGCCTTAGAGGCTAAATTGTAAAGTTATTCACCGTCAAAGAGGGAAGAAAAGAGAGTAAGATATATAAATGTAAACAGGACACAGCGATGATACCAGAGTCCTCGTGCCTGCACACACCGTCTGGCTGTGGAACGGACTTGGGACCCTCCCCTCGATCCCCCATCCCACGTTCCCTTTGCCCTGGGCCTCCGCCTCTGTTGGTTAGCATTCTTCATGCCATACAGTGACCCACACCTTTCCTGAGCTATCTGAGCCCCTCATGGTCCTACTCCTGTGTTGGGATACTGAAGTCGTCCATTCATTTTTTCTTCCTTCCATTATTTTTTGCTCTGGACATGGCAGTAATGAGAGTCAGCTCAGGGAATTCCTGAGTCCCACACATACTCCTCTGTGCCCTCTCTGCATGGCAGCTCCCCACCAACATTCGTAATCCCTCCTTCTAAGGCTAGAGTCTATTTGACACAGTGAATCCGCTCTTCTGAGAACACAGTTCTATGAGCTTTGGTGAATATACACCTCATGTAGCCACCATCACAATCAAGGTGCAGAGCACTCCACAGCCCTAAGAAATTCCTTCATACTGCCCCTTTGCAGTCCATCTCACCACCCTGTGGCTTAGCCTTTTCCATACGTAACATAGATGCAATCACAGTGCGCAGTTTGTTTGGCAGTGTGGCTTCCTTTACTTAGCATAATACATTTGAGATCCAGGCATGATGCTGCAGTTACTCAGTAGTTTGTTACTTCTTTATTTAAAGAATGATTTCATTATTTGAAAGGCAGAGTGACAGAGAGAGGAAGATACAGAGAGAAAGATCTTCCATCACTGCTTCACTCCCTAAGTGGCCACAACAACCAGCTCTGGGCCAGGCTGAAGCCAGGAGCCATGAACTCCATCCAGGTCTCCCACGTGAGTGGCAGGGGCTCGCTACATGGGCCGTCTTCTGCTGTCTTCCCAGACACATTAGCAGGAAGCTGGACCACAGCAGAGTAGCCGAACTCAAACTGGCACTCCAAATGCAGGATGCTGGTGCTAGAAGCGGTAGCTTATCCCATTGTGACACAACACCTGCCCCAGTTTGTTACTGCTCAGTAGTAGTCCACTGTATCAAAGGAGCCGCAGTATTTTTATCCGTTCACTAGCTGAGGATATTTAGGTTGTTGCTGGAAAGTTTTAGGAAATTAGGAAGAAAGCTGCTACACACATTAGTGTGTGCACAATCCATGTTTTTCTGTGAACATAAGTTC
Source organism: Oryctolagus cuniculus (assembly GCF_051225735.1). Classification (NCBI taxonomy): domain Eukaryota; kingdom Metazoa; phylum Chordata; class Mammalia; order Lagomorpha; family Leporidae; genus Oryctolagus; species Oryctolagus cuniculus. The sequence goes on along the minus strand of NC_142871.1, from coordinate 133,573,409 downwards.
TCATTGCTCTGAGACAAATAGGTAGGAGAGGAAAGGCTGAGCCGTATGACAGATGTTTTTGATTTCCAAGAGATGGTCACAAAGTGTTCTAAGGTGACTGAGCCGATATGTATCAATACCAGCAGCATTAGCAATATATGAGTTCCAGTTGTTCCATGTCAGTTGTTTTAAGTTAGCCTTTTTAGTTAGGCATAATAATGTATCACTGTGGCTTAATTTGTATTTCCCTACTGGCTAATGTTGATTATTTTTTCATATTTTCCAGCCAAATATTTTCCTTGATAAAGTATTTGTACAAATATTTTGCCCATTAAATAATTGGTTTTTTTTCCCCCTTTATTTGAGTTTCAAGAGTTAAGAATATTATATGGGTGGATTCAAGGTTTGTTTGTGTTGTCGGGAGCCAGTAGTGACTCTGTGGAGTCAACTTGGCTGGACTACTCATGCAGAGTATTCCTTTGTCTCCCATCGGACACCTTGTATGGGTCTTTGAGCTCAGGGTGAGGATGAGGGGGGTACTGACCGAGGCTCACTAGCACTGAGAGTTGTCCTGTTCAACCGACAGCCCCCTCCACCGCAGCAGCTCTCTGGAGAACACTCTCATGGGACCCAAGGACCCAAATACTCTGGTTTTGCCCCTAATCTTGGGGCTCCATCCACGTGCCTTGTTCCCCAACTCCTACCTAATGCGTCAAACTTGCTCTGTCCGAGGTGCTGATCATCCTGCTGGTCCATGAGCCGCTGCCGACAAAGTGGTCTCCCTCCTTTCAGATAGCTGGTGTATTAGTTTCCTAAGGCTGCTGTAATGAATTATTCCAAACTTGGTGGCTTGAACGACAAAAATTTGCTCTCTTACGACCTGGAGACAAGAAGTAGGAATCAAGGTGTCAGCAGGGCTTTGCTCCCTACAGAGGACCTAGGGGAGAACCCATCCCACGCCTCTTTTGGTTTCTGGTGGTTGCTGCTTCCTTGGCTATGGACACCTCCCTCCAATCTCTGCCTTCATGGTTCTGTCACCTTTTCTTCCATGTCTGTCTTCTCTGTTTGTCTCTTATAAGAACACTTGTCATTGGGTTTAGCGCCCACTCAGATAATCTGGTAGGATCTCCTTATCGAAAGATCTTTAGCTTAATTACATTTACAAATAATTTTTCCAAATAGAGTTACAGGTTCTTGGATTTAGGGTGTGTATCTTTAGGGGCTAGATCATCATAACACCTGAAGTTCTGCCTTCCAGGAAGAGTGACAAGTTCCTTCCTTGCTATCCAGTGTCATTGAGTGGGGATGTCCTGCCACAGCAGTCCACTCCTACCTGGTGCCAGTATGCTACAAGATCTCTCTCTACAGCAGGCAGAGAAGGGCTACCTGACCCAGCCAGCTTTCACAGTGAAATAAGAAAGCCCTACAAGGACTCCCACACGGCAGGGTGTCACCTCCAAATAAGAAGGGGGATAAGATGCTGGTCAGCTAAAAACAAGATGGAACAATGTAACAAATTCCACTGGAGGTCAGAATCACCAACTTGTATCTTTCAAGTCATTGATAGTGACCGATTTCTAAACACTTGGGACATAATATCGATTTTTAAAGATTTATTTATTTATTTGAAAGGCAGAGTTACAGAGAGGCAGAGAGAGAGAGAGAGAGAGGTCTTCCATCTGTTGGTTCACTCGAAAAGTGGCTGCAATGGCTGGAGCTGGGCAATCTGAAGCCAGGATCCTGGAGCTTCTTCTCGGTCTCCCACATGAGTTCAGGGGCCCAAGGACTTGGGCCATATTCCACTGCTTTCCCAGGCCATAGCAGAGAACTAGATTGGAAGTGGAGCAGCCAGGACTCAAACCTGAAGCCATATGGGATGTCGGCATTGCAGGAGGTGGCTTTACCCGCTATGCCACAGCGCCGGCCCCATAATATTGTTTATATTTATTATTTGTGGGGTTTGAGGGAGAACAGGGACTTTGGCTTAGCTCTTTCCAGCACTGTATACTTTTAGCTCAAGAGTCATGGACCCGAGGTGAGGATTTTACAGTTACTGAGGTGATCTCATGCAATCACTTGGGAACACGGGATGGTTTCAAGACCTTGCAGTTCAGCAACCTCATACTCTGAATCTTTGTAAAAATGATCCTATGGGGGCTGGCATTGGGGCACAGTGGGTTAGTCCAAGCCAGCTGTGCCAGAATCCCATATGGGTGCTCATTCGAGTCCCAGCTACCTCACTTCGGATCCAGCTCCCTGCTGATGCAGCTGGAAGAGTGGCAGAAAATGGGCCAAGTGCGTGGGTCCCTGCACCCATGTGGGAGACCTGGATGAAGCTCCTGGCTCCTGGCTTCAGACTGACTCAGCCATGGCTGATGTGGCCATTTGAGGAGTGAACCAGCAGATGGAAGATCTCTCTCTCAGTCTCTGTCTCTCTAACTCTACCTTTTGAATAAAATAAATAAATATTTAAAAATAAAAAATGGTCCTATGTCCATAGCAACCAGGCTTAACAGACACCTTGTGGCAGATCACATCAGGGTCTGGAATTTCATTTTACTCCTTGAATAAATCCAGACACTGGAGCTTATCTTGCGTGATGTTATTCAGTGCCGTCATAAGCAGGCATCCTATGCAGTGTTCCTGATTTCTTCATTCCCTTTAAGGCTATCTAGGGCCCAAACTCAGTTCCCCAAACTTGACCTTCAGATGGCTTGTGGTGCTTTGTTCACAGCTGATATCTGATGAGCTGTTTCTGCTCTGCGTACTGTGCATAGGCTGCTGTCTTCCCAGCTCTGAACATCAACAGGAGTCTTAAAGCTCTTTGCATAGCCTAGAACCCCCTTTCTGGTGCCAATATATGGGTTAGAGAGGGCTTTTTGGTGCCAACAGCCAAAGCCCACTTAGGCTAATGAAAGCAAAAGGAAAGGAAATAGAAGGCTATTGAGTGGGTCACAGAGCTGTCTGAGGTGGGACAGGAATCAAGGTGGCTGAGTAGAAGGAGCACATGGATTGCTTCTTGATAAGCAACACCCCCCCCCCCTTCATGTCAATTCAGATTCCCTAGAGACAGGGATGCCCCAGCTAGGATCACGCACCCAGTCCTTTCTCTAGGGTCTGCCTGTCCTGAGATTGTCTTCTCCCCATAACCTTGGGAAAGCTATACCAGGCAGGCCAAATAAGTGTTATCCATCCACTCTTAAGAGGAAGATTCAGTCCCTGCTCTGGGGGAGCTCCCAGTCCGATGGTGGAGACAATGCTGTGTTCTGGATGAACTTCCAGGCTGATGGTGAGGGTTGGTCACAAAGCTAAAGGGGAAACTTAAAAGGAGGCACAAACACAGGAAATGGTACAAATATGTTCAAGGCAGGGTTGTTTTTAAAGACTGGAAACTGCCAAAAACACATCAAGGGAGAAATTGTTAGGTAATTACGGTATGTGCCTACTCTGCATCACTCTACCACATCATTATACAATAGCTAAAATCATGTTTTTGAAAAGAATAATGTGAGAAAATACTGATGGTATAATGCTAAGTGAAAAAAATTGTATACAAAATTTATAGATGTTAACATCCAACTGTGTAAAGCAGTGTGCATAGAAGAATGAAGATGCAACAAAATGTTAACACAAGTCATAATAATAAAAATAGACATTTTAAAATGTCGATATGTGAAGCCCTGGGTTCAACATTTTACATGTTCTGTTACCTAACCTTATATGATACTCTTATCACCCCCAAAAGATAAAGAAATGAGGCTCTGGAAAATTATGTCTATGGATGGTTACTTAGCTAGCAACTGCTTGGCCCAAACTAAGGTCTGTCTAAGGCCTAAGTCCATATTTGTGAGATGATCTTGTCTCTCTTTCACTCCTAATGTTATGAAAGATTTTTATTCTTTTATGTATACATTCCTCAGTTTTTCTAACTCTCTATTGTAGGCATGTATTTGCAAAATCAAGAGAAATATGTCTCTTTCAAAGTGACAAAGGGAATTATTCAACAAAGACATATAAACCAGGGGAGAAAGGCATCGTATTGACTAAGGGTGTGTGCTCAGGCCGGGAGGGCTCGGACAGGATGTTCTTTGCTGTGCTTTGTAGTTGCTTCTGGCGTCAGGATCAGTTTGCATATCTTATTTGTACTACATGCCCAAGGTTTTCATAAAGGTCAAGGAAATGTGTGTTATGAAAAAAAAATGCATGAACTGCAAAGGTTTTTTTGCAGCAAAACAAACCTGGGTTGTAATTCCATTTCCCACGACTTTTTTGTAAGCTATTCGTGTTATATACATAAACAGCTCGCTGTCTTTGAAGGCAGGGGCCCTGTGCTTTGTGATTCAATAGTTCTAGCTTGGGTAACCGCTGAGTGACAGACAGGGATGCGAAACCAGGGAACCGCAAGAGACAACCAGCAAAGAGTTCGCTGGCTTGCGGGTGGTGGGGTGGGAGCGAGCAAGGGCGCAGAGGGAGCATCGGAGAGCGAGGCGGGGATGTGGGAGGCGCTTCTGTGCGGGGATGTGGTTTTGCGGCTGGGAGGAGCCGAGGAGGGGAAAATGTGACAGCCGCAGCCCCGCCTTGAGAAGCAAGGTCCCGACTCCCAGGGCACAGGGCGAGCGGCTGGAGGGCTAAGTTCAGGTCTTGGCGGCCGCAGGCCCCACCTCTGCCGTCCACCCCGGCCCCGCCTCGGCGCCCAAGCGCTGGCCGCGGTGCTGAAACTCGGTCTCCGCGCAGGGCGGCCGAGGGGGCGGGGCTCCCTGGAGCGCTGAGCCGGGAAAGGGGAGGGGGCAGGGCGGCGCCTCTGGCCGGAAACCTTGGCAGTCGCAGAGCAGGCCGGAGGCACCAGATAGGCCTGGCTAGAGCCGGCGCAGGCCACCGGCCAACGTTCCCCGACGAAGCCAAGATTGTCCTTGTCCCTGGCAAGCCTCTTCCTCCCACCTTGGAGAGACCTTCCCCTTGGGCCCTGACCTCGGCCTTCTCCCCAAAACTTGAGGAGTGACCCACCTGCGGGACCTACAACCACAAAGGCGCGCCCTCACCATGGCGAAGCTACTGCCGGCCCAGGAGGCAGCCAAGATCTACCACACCAACTACGTGCGCAACGCGCGCGCCGTGGGCGTGATGTGGGGCACACTCACCATCTGCTTCTCGGTGCTGGTCATGGCCCTCTTCATCCAGCCCTACTGGATCGGCGACAGCGTCAGCACACCGCAGGCAGGCTACTTCGGACTCTTCTCCTACTGCGTGGGCAATGTGCTGTCCTCCGAGCTCATCTGCAAGGGAGGCCCGCTGGATTTCTCCTCCATCCCCTCCAGAGCCTTCAAGACCGCCATGTTCTTTGTGGCCTTGGCCATGTTCCTCATCATTGGCTCCATCATCTGCTTCAGCTTGTTCTTCGTCTGCAACACGGCCACTGTCTACAAAATCTGCGCATGGATGCAGCTGGCTGCGGGTGAGCAGGGCTGGGGGGCTGGGGAAGGCAGGGGCCCCCGTGGTGCTCAGCTGTAGCCTAGCCGTGCTCGGTGCTTTATGGGAGATTCTGAGGAGTAGAGGATCTTGGGATGGCTGAGGCGGAAAGGACCCTAGAGATCAAACTGTTCCACCCTCTTATCTTACCGATGAAATTCGGAGCCCAGAGGGGGAAAGCGACTTGCCTGGGAGTACAGGACATCTAGGCCACCACACCAGGGGTTCTTGCAGCTCTGAGAATGAGGAAGAGGGAAGCTCCGTGGTCCGCCATGTGGGCATAGGACCACACCCCAGGTGAACAGAGATGTCAAACCCTGTCTCAGTGTCCTCATCTGTCACTTCTGGGCGATATTCTTTCTCCTTGAACAGCGCCCGGACACTGGTTCCCACTCCTTCCTTTCCACCCCCAACTGCTCTTCGGGAAGGTGCCAAGGTTAGTCATTGATTTTGAAGCGTGACTTCACGCCGAGTGTGGCTTCTGCCATGGAAACTTGTGTCTGAAGTCTGCTCATTCTCTGTGGAGTCTTGAGTCTGTGTTCCCTGCTTCTGGGATTCCATACTCGAGGCGGCAAATGCAGTGATGCTCTGAGCTGGAGGGAGGCTGTGCAGGTTATGTAAAACTCCACAGAGGAGGAGGTCATTGTGGTGCTCTGGGCAAGGCCTTCCCTACCCTTCTTCCTGTTTCTGGCCCCAGGCAGGCCTCTTAGTCCTTGGGCCAACTAGTCTTGCTCTCCTCTGGGGCCCAAGGAGAGGCCTAAGACCTTGTCCTGCAGTCTTTGGTTTCTCAGTCCCTGCCCACCCCAGTTTTGCACAAAGATTGTCCATGCTGCTGACAGGAGCAGTGCTGGGGCCTGGAGGCTACAGGAAAGCCATCTTAGGGGCACTGGTTACAGTGAGAAGCTGAGTAATAGGTGGGAAAAAACCCGAATCTGAATCCCAGACCACCAAGCACACAGGACCAAGCTGCAGAGTTGGAGGGGACCCTGGAGCGCTGTTCCCATCCCCCAGCCCCCGAATCTAGATGAGGACTCTGGGGGCTAAGAGAGAGGATCCGACTTGGCCAAGGCTGTGTCAGATCAGCTGGCAATGGAGAATGTGGTGCGGGTCCTGGGAAGCTCGATGTATTCAGTGCGCGAACCTGAGGAGGAGGAGCCTCATCCCAGCGCAGTGAGGTGCGGGCTCCTCCAACAGACGCGGCTCCTGGGGGCTGAGACGAGCCAGCGACAGACTTGATTCCCACACTTGCACTAAGGCCACTCCCCTGGCTTCAGAGCTGCCCCCAGACCCTCCCACTATCTCCTCCTCCTCTCTAGTTTCCCTGTGGATTACAAGAGGCCAGGGCAGGTGTGAGTCAAGTCCTGGTGGGCAGAGAGGAGAAAGAAGGGGGAATAAAGACTGAAGAGCAGAATGGATCCTGCCGCACTGGACAGCTGGTCCTCCCATCAGGGCCTTCACACCACGGCCACGGGATGCTGGAGACTCACCCTCCTCTCTCATCCTCAATGCTGTGCCCCTGCTCCCCACCCCACCCCCGAACATTCTGCAACAGGTGTAATTGCTGAGCTGGCCTGGGTCATTTGAGTCAGACCTATCTGGGTCACAGACCTGGAGACACTGATAACAGAAGTGGCCAGGTGCCATCCCATGAAACATTTATACCGGGGGCAGGCAAAGGTGGTGTCACGTTCCATCGCGCTGAGCTGGGAAGGGAGGATGAGCCTGAGGGAGGAAGAGGGGGGTGTGCCCCACAGCCAGCAGCTGGGAGAGGCATCCACCTGAGGAGCCCTAGACCGGTTAGCTCAGGTTAGCTCATCACTGCCAAGAAGCCCAGGAGCGAGGAGGGGGTGGGGCGGAGAGTAGGCCTGGTGACAGGAGCATCACCCATCACCGTGGGGCTGCTGCTAACAATATGAATAGAAGTTCTGGAAGCCGGGGGTGCTCTCAGTCCCTGCAAGCAGAGGGAGAGCAAAATTGCCTGTGACCTCTGGGTCTTGGTGACCTCAGGTGTTAGTCACTTTGGGCTGCTAGAGCGAACTATCATAAACGGGGGGCTTAAGCAACAGAGCCTAGTTTCTCACAGTGCTAGAAGCAGGGAGCCTGAGACCCGGCTGCCAGCTGTCGGGCTCTGGTGAGAGCCTCCTTCCGGGTTGCAGACTTCTGACATCTTACATGGTGGCAAGAGGGTGAGAACAATCCTGGGGTCCCTTCTATGAAGCCGCAGTCCCACCCTCCGAAGGCCTCGTCCTCTGATGCCATCACAGGGGCCGTGAGGATGTCAACATCAGAATTTCGGCAGATGAAACACTGAGTCCATCGTATGTCATCTGCAGGATGTGGCAACTCTCTGCCTTTTCCCTAGGATCCTTATGAGGTCAGGCATGTCCAACCCCTTGCCTGGCACATAGTAGGTGCTCAGTTAATGTGAAAAACACAGAAAGTGCTTGAGCACTCAGGCTGGGAAGCGACACCACGGTAGCAAACAGCTCCCAAGCTCCCAAGCTCCAAGGGGCTTAAAGCACAGGCCTGCCTCGTGTTTATGGCACACAACCACTAGCATTAGCTGTCCTGGGCTACGGTCATTGAGGACATTCCAGAAGGTCTCCTGCCAGCAGTTAAAGGAGGCCAGGAAGTACCCACATTTCTGCTCGTGCCTTATTGGTGAAGGAAGTCATGTGGCTGTGCCCAACCCCAAGGGAAGGGGCGGGGAGCACCATCCTGCCAAGCACCTGGTGTGTTTGTGAGCAGGGCTAGTGATACCCACACCCTCTGAGGTGGCTTCTCTCTGACTACTGTGCCGGTAATAATAGCAAGGACTGACATTGCTTCGCCACTCATGAGCGAGACACCGCAGTAAACATTTTCTACACAGGATCACACTTGGTTCTCACAACCCTGCTGGGAGTTAGGCATTGGTCTGTCTTAAAGATAAGAGAATGGAGATCAGAAAGGATGCGTGAATTGGCCCCCAGAACACCATGCTGGTCTCTATTGAGAGCCCTGAGGCATGCCAGTGTGCCCAGAGCCAGGGTTAGGGGGGATGGGTGGGCTGCTCACAGGGGCTGTGGCACCCCAGGGACAGCTTGTCTCCAAGCCAGAGGCCCTGGGCCCTTTTGGGAAGCCCTGCGGGGAGATGCTATGAAAGGGGAAAGGAGCAGAGAGCGGGGGATGTGCACGATGGACTCCTGCCCCTGCGTGGAGCCCCTGCAGAGTGAGGCGCCATGCCTGCCCCCGGGGGCTGGCCTCACACCACGTGGGGAAAGCGCCTGGCTATATAGGTCTACCGAAAAGCTGTGGGAAGGGTCCCTTTCGCTCACCTTGCTTATCTTCCTGAAACTCTTCTCAGTTTGTCAAGAAGTCACATGTCACTCCTGAATACACCCAGCCCTTCGGAGAGATGTCACTCTGGATGTGGCAGAATAAACTTGGACATCAGGGAAGTCAGAAGGGGGCTCGAGCCTTGGCTCTGCTTAGCTGAATGACTGAGTTGCTTGGTTTCTCGGAGCTCTCAGTTTTCTACTCTGTAAAGTGGGGATATTAAAATCTGCCTTACTTTGTAGGACTATTGACAGGTCCAGATAGTACATGAAGTTTTTTCTTTTAAAGGTTTATTTATTTATTTGAGAGGTAGTGTTATAGACTGAGAGAGGGAGAGACAGAGAGAAAGGTCTTCCATCCGCTGGCTCACTCCCCAGATGGACACAATGGCTGGGGCTGAGCCCTTCTGAAGCCAGGAGCCAGGAGCTTCTTCCAGTCTCTCACGTGGGTACAGGGGCCCTTGTACTTGGGCCATCCTCTGCTGCTTTCCCACGCCATCAGCAGGGAGCTGGATCAGAAGTGGAGCAATTGGAACACAAACCAGCACCCATATGGGATGCCAGCACCACAGGCAGAGGCTTAACCTACTACTCCACAGCGCCCCCGAGAGCTTTTTAAAAATAGGCATTCCCAGAGCCAGAGTGTGGCATAGCAGGTAAAGCTGCCACCTGCGGTGTTGGCATGCCACATGGGCACCGGTTTGAGTCCCAGCTGCTCCACTTCCGATACAGCTCTCTGCTGTGGCCTGGGAAAGCAGTAGAGGATGGCCTAAGTCTTTGGGGCCCTGCACCTGCATGGAAAACCCAGAAGAGGGGCTGGTGCTGTGGCGTAGCAGGTAAAGCCACCACCTGCAGTGCCGGCATCCCCTATGGGTGCCAGTTGGAGTCCCAGCTGCTCTTCTTCCGATCCAGCTCTCTGCTATAGCCTGGGAAAGCAGTGGAAGATGGCTCAAGTGCTTGGGCCCCTGCACCCATGTGGGAGACCCAGAGGAAGCTCCTGGCTCCTGATCGGTGCAGCTCCGGCCATTGTGGCCAACTGGGGAGTGAACCAGTGGTGGAAGACCTCTCTCTCTCTCTCTCTCTCTCTCTCTCTCTCTTTCTCTGCCTCTCTGTAACTCTGCCTTTCAAATAATAAATAAATAAATCTTAGGGAAAAAAAGGGCATTCTCAACCCTGACCTGAGAATAAGGATTTTAAATTTTGCCGGAGCTTCTTAGCTTCAAGGAAGTGTGGGCCAGAGCTGCGGCTCACTAGGCTAATCCTCCACCTTGCGGCACCGGCACACCGGGTTCTAGTCCCAGTCGGGCGCCGGAGTCTGTCCCGGTTGTCCCTCTTCCAGGCCAGCTCTCTGCTGTGGCCAGGGAGTGCAGTGGAGGATGGCCCAAGTGCTTGGGCCCTGCACCCCATGGGAGACCAGGAGAAGCACCTGGCTCCTGCCTTCGGATCAGCGCGGTGCGCCGGCCGCAGCACGCCGGCCGCGGCAGCCATTGGAGGGTAAACCAATGGCAAAAAGGAAGACCTTTCTCTCTCTCTCTCTCACTGTCCACTCTGCCTGTAAAAAAAAAAAAAAAAAAAAAAAAAAAAAAACTTTGAAAAAAAAAGGAAGTGTGGACCACGCCATGTACTGCACTGAGTAGGGGGAGGGGGAAACCTGCTTGAGTGAAAAGTTCAGGCAGGCGGCAGCCGGGGCGGGGCTGGAGAGCCTTCCTGTGTCCCCTGACTCCAAGATGCCTGAGTTCTAGGGCACCTCCTGTGCTATGTACTGGGAAATGGCAAAATACAGCTGCTCCAGCCACGGCCTGATGCCTTCTTATTATGCTTACTTCTGAGATGTTGGACCAGGACCAAATGTACATCGGAGAGACAATGTCCCAGAGTCTGGGACCAGACTCTGGGGGGCTTGGAAGCCAGGCGAGCAGTGCCTCAGAGTCCAGGGTGGAGAGCATGGCCAGCGGCCTGCCAGGCCACCCTGCTGGCACAGCAGATCCGCCCTGGGCCATGGAGCTCAGCTCTCCGCATCTGCCCCTAACTGCTGGGTCCCAGGGCCCGCCTGGGAGTCTCCCTACTCTGTTCTATGGAAGCCCAGTAGGAGCCGCATCTTGTGCGCCTCCAGGCTGTTAACGCACGATACAGCAGTCCAGGGTGAACGGGAGCTGGATGTAACCCCCCTTCACAGCAGCAGCGACCCCTCTTGTCCCCTCAGCCACAGGCCTGATGATTGGCTGTCTGGTCTACCCCGACGGCTGGGACTCCAGCGAGGTGCGGCGCATGTGTGGGGAACAGACGGGCAAGTACACGCTGGGCCACTGCACCATCCGCTGGGCTTTCATGCTGGCCATCCTCAGTATCGGCGACGCCCTCATCCTCTCCTTCCTGGCGTTCGTGCTGGGCTACCGGCAGGACAAGCTGCTCCCCGACGACTACAAGGCAGATGGGAAAGGTAATCCGCCCTCCTCCATGGCAGGGTCCCTGCGTGCCGACGGGCATGGGGGGAGAGCTCTCGGGCAGTCCTCTGTGTCTCAGCTCCTGGCTGAGGGCTGGGGACACTAGGACCAACCAGTTACAGCCCTGTGCTTCCTGAGGATAAAGACGGGGCGGGGGGCACTGCAGGCAGTGGATGACGGGATGCTGGGAGGCCTGTGTGTGCTCCAGGGGGTTCCGCCCAGCCCTGCTCTCTGAGAGTCTCCAGGGGTGAGAGCCCTCACCCAGCCTGGGGAGGAAGCAGGCGCTGGGGTGGGCCTTAAAGTAGAACGGGGGAGTTTGCCCAGAGGGGACAGCAGGGGTGCGTTGCTGGGGAGGGAGAGGAAGCCCAGTGCGCGCACCCTGGGAAGGTGCAGAAGTGGCAGCTCCTGGAGCGCATGGTGGGGGCTGAGCGCCCCGGTGGATGCCTGGGGGGTCCACCCTGTTTCAATTCCCTTTCATCCAAAACCCAAGCCACCAGTCAGAAAGGCCAACTCTAGCCGACCCTCCCAGCACCGCCTGCCTGCTCCCTGTGGACCCCCTTCTCCTGGGTCAAAGTGGCAAACGAATTACCAGAAAGAGCTGGGGCAAGAAATCTTGTCAACCGTGCGGCCGGGTCGCTTCTCGGAGCGTCTGCTCAGGGCTCAGGCCCTCAACGCCCTCGTGTAGCCTCTGCCTGAGCAGGAGTGACAGGAAGCTGGTTCGCAGGGGCCCCTTCTGTTTAATCCTTCCGGCTCCCTGTGAGGTCCGGTTGGAGCTGGAGGTTCCACCCCTGAATCTGTCTGGATGCCTGCATGGGACATTTTCTACCTATTTGAAGTCTTTATTTTTTCATTTTTTACTTTTTTTTTTTTTTTTGAAAGAGACAGAGAACGCAAGCACTCCCATCCACTGGTGACTCCCTTAAATGTCCACAGTAGCTGGGGCTGGGCTGGGTGGAAACCGGAAGCCGGAAGCTGGAAGCAGGGAGCTGGGAAGTTCCAGGAACCCAAGTACTTGAGCCATCCCTGCTGCCTCCCAGGGTCTGCATTAACAGGCAGCTGGCGTCAGGAGCCAGAGCTGTACTTTGATGTGGGATGTGGTGTCTTAGCCACTAGGTTAAATGTCTGTCCCATCTTTACTTTATTTATTTGAAAGGCAGAATTACAGACAGAGTGGGGGAGCGGGGCTGGCACTGTGGCACAGCAGGTTAATGCCCAAGCCTGAAGTGCTGGCATCCCATATGGGCACCGGTTCTAGTCCTAGCTGCTCCACTTCCAATCCAGCTCTCTGCTATGGCCTGGAAAAGCAGTGGAAGATGGCCCAAGTCCTTGGGCCCCTGCACCCCTGTGCGAGACCTGGAAGAAGCTTCTGGCTCCTGGCTTTGGATCGGCGCAGCTCTGTCCATTGCGGCCAATTGGGGAGTGAATCATCTGATGGAAGACCTCTCTCTCTCTCTACCTCTCCTTTCTCTGTGTAACTATTTCAAATAAATAAATAAATATTTTTTAAAAAAAGAATGGGGGAGAGAGAGACAGACAGATTCTCTATCTGCTGGTTCGCCTCCTCCCTCCACCCCTCCAATGGCTACAATGGTCTGAAGTCAGAAGCCAGGAGCTTCCTCCAGGTCTCCCACATGGGTGCAGAGGTCCAAGCACTTGGGCCATCTTCCACTACTTGCTCAGGCCACAGCAGAGCTGGATTGGAAGTGGAGTAGCTGGGGCTTGAACCAGCATTGAAGGAGGCGGCCTTACCAGCTATGCCAGCCACAATGCTGGACCCCACATAAATCCTCTGTAAGATGCTTTTATATAAAGAGATGGTTTTGTTCCTTTGACATTCTCTGTATTTGTCAGTGCATTTTCCTTCTGCCTTCATCTCCCACACACTCTGTCCTGTCTTCTCTGGAAGGAAATCCTTTCTCTGTGTACTTTAGTTCCTTCCCTGTTGTATAGCGCTTGTTCTATTCTTTTTTGCTTGTGAACTTTAAGGAAACACCTACATAGCCTTTCTGCAGCCAGAAAGTTACTAAGGATGGGTTGCTTTCCTTCTCTCAAAGAAGAGAAAAGTCAGTCAGGAAAGTCAGTCAGAGTCTGACTTTCAGGAAAGTCTGGCGAGGGGACTCACACTTGTACCTGTGAGCAAGGCTCTACTCCAGTATTCATTGCTTTGAGCCACAACAGTGGAAATGACAGAGCAGGGCCAGGGTTCCCCTTTGCACACGAAAGAACCCGGAGGTAAAGTGACTTGGAAGAACACCACAGCACCAGCCCCAACTTCAGAAATTTTCTAGAAAGAAATCAAAGATGTTAACAAGTGGGAAGACATCCTATGTTCATGGATAGCAAGACTTAATATTGTTAAGAAGGTCATCACTCCCCAAACTGATCTACAGATTCTATATAAGCCCTTTCAAAATCCCAGCTGGATTTTTGGAGAAATTAACAAGATGATCCTAGAATAAAACAGAGATACAAGAGACCCAGAGGCTGGCGCCGTGGCTCACTAGGCTAATCCTCCGCCTTGCAGTGCCGGCACACCAGGTTCTAGTCCCGGTCGGGGCACCGGATTCTGTCCCGGTTGCCCCTCTTCCGGGCCAGCTCTCTGCTATGGCCAGGGAGTACAGTGGAGGATGGCTAAAGTGCTTGGGCCCTGCACCCCATGGGAGACCAGGAGAAGCACCTGGCTCCTGCCTTCAGATCAGCGCGGTGCGCCAGCTGCAGCGCACCGGCCGTGGCGGCCATTGGAGGGTGACCCAATGGCAAAGGAAGACCTTTCTCTCTGTCTCTCACTGTCCACTCTGCCTGTCAAAAAAAAAAAAAAAAAAAAAAAAAAAAAAAAAAAAAAAAAAAAGAGAGAGAGAGAGACCCAGAAGAGTTCAAACAATCTTGAAAAGCAAAGTTGGAGGACTCACATATTTTCAGTTTCAAAACTTACTACATAGCTACAGTATTGAAGATAATATGTTGCCAGCATCAAGATAGACATCCAGCTCAGTGCAATAGAACTGAGAGTCCAGAAATCAACTCAAACAATTGTGGCCAATTGATTTTCTTTCCTTTTTTATTTATTTGAGAGGCATAGAGAGAGAAAGAGAAAGAGAGAAAGAGAGAAAGAGAAAAAGAGAGAAAGAGAGAGAGAGAGAGAGAGAGAGAGAGAGAGAGAGAGAGAGAAAGTCTTCTATCCACTGGTTCACTCCACAGGTGGCTGCAACATCTCAGCTGGAGCTGAGCCCATCTGAGGCCAGGAGCCAAGAGCTTCTTCCAGGTCTCTCACATGGGAGCAGGGGCCCAAGGACTTGGGCCATCCTCCACTGCTTTCGCAGGCCATCGCAGAGAGCTGGATCAGAAGTGGAGCAGCCATAACTCAAAGCGGCACTCATATGGGATGCTGGCACTGCAGGCAAAGGCTTTACCTGCCATGCCACAGTGCCAGCCCCCCCAATTGATTTTCAAAAAGGGTACCAAGTTTGTTCAATGAGGTAAGAGTAGTCTTTTCAATAACCAGATTGTACAAGCAGAAGAATGTAGTTGGGGGTGCTGGCACTGTGGCATAGCAGGTAAAGCTGCCACCTGCAATGCTTATTTCTCATATGGGCATCAGTTCCAGACCTGGCTGTTCCACTTCTGATCCAGCTCCTGCTAATGTGCCTGGGAAAGCAGTGCACCCTAAAGCCCCTGCACCCATGTGGGAGACCCGAAAGAAGCTCCACATTCCTGGCACAGCCCCATATGTTGCAGCCATTTAGGGAGTGAAACAGTGGATAGAAGGTACCTCTCTCTCTGTCTCTGTTTCTCCCTCTCTCTCTGTAACTCTGCTTTCCAAAAAAAAAAAAAATCTTAAGAAAAAAAGAATGAAATTGGACCCTTAACCAAACCACATATAAAAATTAACTCAAAATTGATCAAAGACCTAAATATAAGATGTGATACTATAAAAATCTTTGAAAGAAACAGCTGTATAAATATTCATGAACTTGAATTGGGAAATTTTTTTAATTTATTTATTTGAAAGGCAGAGTTACAGAGAGGCAGAGGCAGAGAGAGAGAGAGAGAGAGAGAGAGAGAGAGAGAGGTCTTCCATCTGCTGGTTCACTCCCCAAATGGCCACAATGGCCAGAGCTGGGCCAATCTGAAGCCAGGAGCCAGGAAATTCTTCTGGGTCTCCCACACTGGTGCAGGGTCCCAAGGACTTGGGCCATCTTCCACTGACTTCTCAGGCCATAGCAGAGAGCTGGATCAGAAGTGGAGCAGCCAGGACTCAAACCAGTGCCCATATGGGATGCCAGCACTGTAGGTGGTGGCTTTACCTGCTAAGCCACAGCACTGGCCCAGGCAATGTCTTCTTAGATATGACACCTACTGCACAACCAAAGGAAAAATATAGATAAACTGAATTTCATCAAAATTTTAAAAATTGTGTTACAAAAAACACCAAAAAGAAAGTGAAAAGAGAATTGTATGTATGGAATACATGAAATCTATTCTCTTTATAGTAATAAAAATTTTTTAGAAAATAACTCAGGTTAGGAAAATTTGCAAATAGTAATCTGATAAGTAACTAGTACTCAGAAAATACTAAGAACTACAGCTCAGGGGGCGGGTGTTGTGGTGCAGCAGGGGAAGCTGCCACTTGGGGTGCCTGCACCCCACCCATATCAGAGTGCCTGGTTCAAGTCCTGGCTGCCCTGCTTCAGTCCAGCTTCCTCCTAAGGTGGTTCCTGGGGGGCAGCAGTGATGGCTGAAGTCCTTGAGACCCTGCCACACACATGGGAGACCCAGAGGGAGTTCCAGCTTTTGTCCTCCACCTGGGCCAGCCCTGGCTCTTGTGGGCATTTGGAAAGTGAACCAGTGTGTGGAAGATCTCTCTCTCTCTAGCTCTCTTTCACCCTCTGTCTTTTCAGTGAGATGAAAATAAGTAATTTTATAAAAGAACTACACCTTTACCATAAAGATAAATACTCCAATTTTAAAAACAGGCAAACGATTGGAATTGACATTTCTCCAAAGAAGATATAAAGGCCCAAATAGCACATGAAAGAATGTTCAATAGCATTCATCATTAGGAAGAAGCCGATCGAGTCCACATTGAGCTACAACTTCACACCCACCAGGCTGACTGGAATGAAACGGTGAACAATAAATAACAAGTGCTTGTGAGCATCTGGAGAAACAAACGTTAAAGAAAAGCAGCCCTGGAGTCCCTCAGAGAGCTAATCATAGAGATATTATGTGACCCAGTACTTCCATTCCACTGCACAAAAACTGCTACACCAATGGCCACAGCAACATAACAGCCAAAAAAGGGAAAGCAATGGCAAGGCGATCATCTGCCCAATGGGTACACGACATGTGTGCAGAGATAGCACAGAAGTTCCTCATCTATTTTTTTTTTAAAGATTTATTTATTTATTTATTTGAAAGTCAGAGTTACACACAGGGAGAAGGAGAGGCAGAGAGAGAGAGAGAGGTCTTCCATCTGCTGGTTCACTCCCCAATTGGTCACAACAGTCGGAGCTGTGCTGATCCGAAGCCAGGAGCTTCTTCCAGGTCTCCCACGTGGGTGCAGGGGCCCAAGGGCTTGGGCCATCTTCTACTGCTTTCCCAGGCCATAGCAGAGAGCTGGATTGGAAGTAGAGCAGCTGGGACTCGAACCAGCGCCAGTGTGGGATGCTGGCACTGTAGGTGGTGGCTTTACCTGCTATGCCACAGCACCGGCCCAAGTTCCTCATCTTTTAGTTCTGTTTGTGATCTTTGTGAAGAACCTTCGTGTATCCACTCGATGAAGAATATTTATTCCTAAGCAGTAAAGAGGAATGAAATGCTGACAATTTCCTACAATGTAGATGAGCCTTGAAAACAAGGTAAAGAAGCCAGACACAAGGCACTGGTTTCCATTTGTGTGCCTTGGGTTCCGCTTACTTAAAATGTCCAGGACAGACCAGGACATGGAGCCGGAGGGCGGATCACTCAGGAGTTCCCGGCTGGGAAGAGGGCGCAGTTGAGGGGACCGCTGATGGGCACAGGGTTGCTTTTGTGTATGTGTGGGAGGGATGAAGATGTTTCAGAAGCGCACAGTAGTACATCTGCTGGAAACTGTGGAGTGGCACACTTTCAATGGGTAAATGTGGTGTTAGGGAAGTAGATTTATGTGAAGAAAACATGAAAGACTGTGTTGGGAACTTGGTAGTGTGTATAATGCATTGCTAACGCGTGCACGCCCCGAGTGAGTAACAGGTGCTTCTGGGCAGGCGGCCGCTCCACCCCCTGCCCCGGGGCAAGTGCCCACAGCACTGGCAGCACAACTTGGGGTGAAGATGGCCCCTTTGGAGCAGTCACGCCGCACAGGATTTCAAGCTGATAAAAGGAAGACGTGCAAGGAATGTGATGGCGCTGGGGGATGGGCAGGCTTGGTTATAAACACACACGTGTCCCTCTTTCCTTACAGAGGAAGTGTGAAGCCGCTGGAGCCGGGGGCGGTGAGTGATCCCACTGCCCCACTGCGGGGTGGGCTGCGCGCCTGTGGGAGGCCGGGCTGGCCCCTCCCTGAGGGACCCTGCCGGGGGTGGGGTGGGGGGCCTGTCTCCTGGGGCTGGGCTGCAGGGGACAGCATCTCCGGGAGCCAGGAGTTCTGTGACCTCTGGATGCAGCTCCTGAGCCTTGAGGTGTGGAGGGCAGTGGGAGGGAGCAAGTAACGGACAACGGGGCAGGGAGTTGGGTGTCGGAAGCTCATCTTCTGGTGGGCCCTGTGCAAATGGGACGGCACCGTCTGTGGGTGGCAGCGTTGTCATCTGGACCCTGGTGCTCAGAAAGAATGTTAAGTGATTTGCAAGAAACATACCAGAAACCCCGATAAAGCAGCCGATAAACGTGCTAGAGAGGAAAACAGTCAACAAAGGCAGGCTAGGATAACTGTGCTGGGCGGGAGGTTTCAGCCCTGCGTCCCGGGTCGCAGGGTGGGGGCAGGAAGGAGAGCGGTGTGTCCAGGGTTAACGTCCGGTTCCGCAGAAAGCACATCGTGTTCATTTCTTTATTATCCCTAAGTTGCTGAAAAGTGGTTTAACAGGAATGATAAGGAATACATTAAAAAGAAAAGAGCCCCCCCCCCCCCCAGCATCCCTTCCCTGGGACTGGCACTCTGCAAGGGGGAGGGGTGTGTTAGCTCCATTCCAACCATTTTTTTTTTCTTTTTGACAGATAGAGATAGACAGTGAGAGAGAGAGACAGAGAGAAAGGTCTTCCTTCCGTTGGTTCACCTCCCAAATGACTGCTAGAGCCGGCGCTGCACTGATCCAAAGCCAGGAGCCAGGTGTTTCTTCCTGGTCTCCCATGCGGGTGCAGGGCTCAAGCACTCGGGCCATCCTCCACTGCCCTCCCAGAGAGCTGGACTGGAAGAGGAGCAACTGGGACTAGAACCCAGCGCCCATGTGGGATGCCGGCGCCGCAGGCGGAGGATTAACCCAGTGAGCCATGGCGCCGGCCCAACACCCCACGTTTATTGGAGCTGACTCCCAGGTTCCCGTGTGCAGGCATCTGGGCGTCTTGTCAAAGGCGGATTCTGATTCAGTCACTAGAGTGCTTTCCCGGGCGCTGCGCTTCTAACCAGCTCCCAGGAGCAAAGGGAAAAACTGAGCAGCAAAGGGAAAAACCTTCCCCCTCAAGCTTCTGCAGTGCTCCTTGTGAATATTTTTCTAAAAAATAATTATTTGAGAGGCAGAGAGAGTGAGGTCTGTCTATTGGTTCCCTCTCCAAATGCTTGCAACCTCTATGCTTGGCTCTAGATGAAGTCAGGAGCCCAGGCATTCAGTTCAGGCCTTCCATGGGGTGGCAGGGAGCCAACCACTTGAGCCATGGCCTGCTGCCCCCTGGTCTGCATGAGCAGGAAGCTGGAGCCAGGTATGGAACTCTGATGGGAATGAGGGCATCATAACCCCTAGGCAAATGTCTGTCTCTACTAAAGTTTCGTAAATCCACAAGTTCCATAGCCCTGGTATATTCTCAGCCCCTGAGCAAGCCCTTGGCTATTTGATGTTTAGGATTGTTGTCGTGGACGGTAACTTTTCCACTCAGAAGTGGAACTGCTGAATTAGAGGGCAACCACATCTCCGTGGCTGCCTTTTGTTTTTCCTCGCTGTGTTTTAGGAGACGCAGGTGTGAATACTCTTGCACATGAATGGGGAAATTTCCATATCTTGGTAGAATGTGAGCATATATGGCTTTTTCTGTTAAACATTATTATTGGCTTTTTTTTTAATTTATTTATTTATTTGACAGGTAGAGTTACAGACAGTGATAGAGAGGACAGAGGGAAAGGTTTTTCATCCGTTGTTCACTCCCCAAATGGCCGCAATGGCAAATGGCAATAGTTCGAGTCCTCACACCTCAAGTTTTGTTTTTTTAATATTTTAAAAATTTATTTGAAAGGCAGAGTTACAGAGAGGCAGAGGCAGAGAGAGGGAGAGAGAAAGGGAGAGAGAGAGAGAGATAGTAAGAGTGTCTTCCATCTGCTGGTTCACTCCCCAAATGACCTCAATGGCTGGAGCTACCATGATCTGAAGCCAGGAGCCAGGAGCTTATTCTGGGTCTTCCCATGTAGTTGCAGGGCCCCCAAGTACTTAGGCCATCTTCCACTGCTGTCCCAGGCCATAGCAGAGAGCTGGAGCAGAAGCGGAGCAGCTAGGACCTGAATTGGCACCCATATGGGATGCTGGCTCTGAGGCATCGGCTTTACCCACCACACCACAATACCAGCCCCGACACCTCCACTTCTGATCCAGCTCCCTGCTAATGCTCCTGGGAGCGGTAGATGATGGCCCAAGTACTTGGACCCCTGCCACTCACATGGGAGACCTCGATGGAGTTCCTGGCCTCTGGGTTCATTACGGCCTAGCCATGGCTGTGGCAGGCACTTGGGGGTGTGAATCAGTGGATGAAAGATTCTCTCTCTCTGCCTTTCAAATAAATGACTAAATCTGTTTTTTAAACGTCAAATTTTATAATCTTGCCATCTGTTGTTTTCTCTTAAACCACAGGTCTCCCATGTTTCGGACAATGGAAAATTCGGGAATGTAGCTCATCAGTCAGCAGCTTCCTTCCAAACCTCCTCTTCATTGCGGTCGGCAGCTCGGCCTGACGTGTGAAGTCTTTCATTCCGGGCTTCGAGCGTGCGGGATCCCAGGACCCTTCCCGGGGGCAGCAGTCTCTCCTAGCCCCTCACCCAGCAAGTCGCTTCATCCTCGGGTGGCCCGTCCTCTCTACAGAGAGGGTTGGATGGGGGCCTTCCCGAGGGCCTGGCCAGGGCGGCACCCCTGACAGCTTGCGCAAGTCTTTGAGGGCTGCCGTGGACAGAGGCGGTGAGGATTAAGGAGCGCCAATGCTTCTCCCTTCTCATACTGTTTTCTCACTGTTGCTCAGAGAGGGGGAAGGAGTGGAGAGGCTACTGGAATCTGAACCCTTGCACGCATCTGGGAGGCTAACAAAGCCCGGGTGAACGTGGGGTCTGCCGCCTCTTGCGGGGTGGGCGTTTGGCTCCGTGGGTAAGAAGCATCCGTGGGTGTGACGCTTGGGACACCAGCATCACATACGGGAGCGCCTGGGTTCAAGTCCTGGCTCTGCTTCTGATTCCAGCTTCCTGCCACTGCACTCCCTGGGGGGCAGCAGGTGCTGGCTCACGTACTTGGGTCCCCGTCGTCCTCATGTGACACCCAGATCGAGTTCTTGGCTCCAGGTTTTAGCCTGGCCCAGGCCCGCTGCTGCGGGCTTCTGGGGGAATGAACCAGCAGATGGCAGATGTCTGTGCATCTGCTTCTGTCTCTCTGCCTTTGAAGTAAATAAATACTTTTAACAAACTCTAAAAGGGGCTGGCGCTGTGGTGTAGCCGGTAAAGCCGCTGCCTGCAGTGCCGGCATCCTATGTGGGCACCGGTTCGAGACCCGGCTGCTCCACTTCCGATCCAGCTCTCTGCTGTGGCCTGGGAAAGCAGTGGAGGATGGCCCAAGTCCTTGGGGCCCTGCACCCACATGGGAGACCCGGAGGGAGTTCCTGGCTTCGGATCGGCACAGCTACGGCCGTTGCGGCCAACTGGGGAGCAAACCAGCAGACAGATCTCTCCCTCTCCCTTTCTCTCTGCCTCTCCTTCTCTTTCTGTGTAACTCTGACTTTCAAATAAATAAATCTTAAAAAAAAAAAAACAAAAAACAAAAAAAAAAACCTCTAACAAAACTCTCAAGACTAATTTGACTTTTCTCCCTGGGAACCCAGAATCACAATTCCTTGTCATATCCAGGGACTTAACCAGCATTGGCTCCCAGCTTCCAAATCTTGTGACTTACGGCTGAGTAATTCGTGATAGGAATAGATGACCTTTCTTGTCGCGAACTTTTTGGATAATGCATATTCAATGGTGAGTACTTCAATGGGCAGCCTCAGTTTAGGTAGCAAATGCCAAGACAATGACAGGGATCTCAGGCGATCCCCTACCTGGGAGATGGCAGCTGGAGACAGGCCTTTGTTGGTGATCTCTGAGAAACAAGATCCAGCCATTGTGTGTGTCCAGCTACAGTTGGTAAAGGACAAAACCGTAATGAATTCTGCTGCTTGCTCCAGCCACGATCAGTGTGACGTGGAAGTTCTCTTATCCTTGCTGGTGGGCTTTATTTAACCACTGCACCCCACAACCTGCCAGTCACCGTGCTGTTTAATCTTCAGATAGGCCAGGAATGTGCTTCAGAATCGTCCCAGTTGAATTGTTGGCAAAGGAAACTATTATAATGGGATTTAACTTTGACACTTGGTTCATAGCATCTTTTTATTTTTCCCCCTGAAGATCTATTTATTTATTTGAAAGGCAGAGAGAGGGGCTGGCACTGTGGCATGGTGGGCAAAGCTGCTGCCTTCGGCACTGGCATCCCATGTGGGTACTGGTTCGAGTCCTGGCTGCTCTACTTCCAATCCAGCTTCCTGCTAATGTGCCTGGGAAGGCAGCAGAACCTGGAAGAAGCTCCTGCCTCCTGGCTGTGATCTGGCCCAGCCCTGGCCATGTGGTCATTTGGGGATTTTGAACCAGAGGATGGATCAAATAAAAAAAGAAAGGGGGAGAGAGTGAGAGAGAAAGCAAGGAATCTTCCATCTGCTGGTTTACTCCCTAAATGGCTGCAACAGCTGGGGCAGGGCCAGGCTGAAGACAGGAGCTCCATCCAGGTCTCCCATGTGGGTGGCAAGGACCCACATACTTGAGCTGCTGTCCATTGCTTCCAAGGTACATTAGCAGGGAGCTCCCCTTGAGTTATTTCGCCCAAGTAGAAACTCTAGTAGTCTTCAGAAACTACTGGAGTTCAGGTGCCTCTACCTGAACTCAGGTGCCCGCACCTGCTCTTGCTGGGACCCGTGAGTTTGAGCAAAGCTGCAGATGTCTTGATCAGTGACCAGAACTGGAGAAGGCCTTGCCAATCTGTGAGCCCTGCGACCCGGATTTCATAGCTTGCGTTGTCTTCAGGGAAAACAAGAATTCAGCCTAGTAGTAACCATGACTACTGTTCAGACACCTACTAATTAACCACTCCTTCCAAGAGGCTTCCCTTTTTATTCTTAAAGGAGACATCCAACCTCCTTCATCTTTGAAAGTTTAAAGAGTAAAATGAGGCCTCTTACCAAGTTGCTTGTTTCTGGCTAGCCCTGCCTTTGGCTAGGGGCAGAGAGATGATTTCGGCGTCCTTGCTTTCTCCACAATGACTAGCCCTGAGCAAGGAAGCTTGAGGGAGGAAGGACCAGACATGGATAGCCGTGAACTTGCGTATCTTAAATGCTTTCATTGACTTACGACCCGTTATTACTGCTACACAAGCTTCTCTAGACCTTAGTGACTTAAAACCCCATGTTATTTCTCTGTGTCTGAGGGCTAGGAGTCCTGGCCAAGTTCAACTAAGTGTCTCTGCCTCACGGTTTCTCACAGGCAGCAATTATGTTGGATCCAGTTCCAAGCTCTGTGGTTGTTTCTTGTAGGTCCTTGGAGCATAGCGTTGCAGGGTTCTTGCTATCGGCCTCTCCACAGGGCAACTCAGGCGGCACCAATGCTTTGCTCGACAGGAGCTCCCAAAGAGAGCGAGACAGCAAGAGACGGTGCACAAAGCCACAGCCCTTTGTAATGCAGCCCCAGAAGTGACATCACCATCACTTTCACCCTAGGGTTAGAACACACAGTCCACACGCAAGACCCTTGATCACAAAAATGCCTGCACACCAGGAGGCAGCACTCACCGGGCCCTTCTAAAAGTTGCTTCTCATGGTTATTCAGCTAATATTCTGCTGCAACAGGCATTTATTGGAAGGCTTCATGGGGACGAAGACTGGATTCTGGTCACCTTACATGCTGATGGACACATTGGGTTCATAAGAGGTTGATGAAGACGACAGAAGAGCTCCAACCCTGAAAATTTCTCTCACCTGACCTCTAAGCGATTTCTAACACCGCCCGCTCTCCTCTACACCTAGTAGACCCGAACAATGTCTTAGCGGAACAATATGAATACAGTTCAAACTGTGGGCAGCTCAAGCACTTTTGTGAACAATCCAGGTATGCTATTTGGAGGGCAAGGTTGTTTAAATGGATAAAAACTAGAACTGAACCAAGGACAGAAAGAAGACATTAAGCTAAAATTGGCTTGAAATCAAATAGATATCAGTTAGAAACCCTCCTCCCTTGACATGCATGGTATAGTCCCTAACCAGAGTAAGATAAAGGTAAACTTAAGGCTGTGGCTAAAATGTCTTCTTTTCTCATTTTGAAAGGGGGAGAAATCTACCATCTGCTGGGAGATGTCTCCAACAGCTGGGCCAAGTCAAAACTCAATCCAGGTGTCCCATATAGGTATCAGGGACCTAAGTACTTGAGCCATTACCTGCTGCCTCTCAGAGTGAGCACTGGCAAGAGACTGAAATTGGAAGTGGAGCTGGGACTCATACCCCAGGCACTCCATATGGGATGCAGGAGTCCCATGTGCTGGCTTAACTGCTAGACCAAAAGCCCATATCCCACCTTGGTTAAGATTTCTAAACACAGGGTTGGGGCTGTGGTGCAGCAGACTAAACCATGGCTTGCTGCGTTGGCATCCTATATGGGTGGCAATTGAAGTTCTGGCTGTTCCACTTCTGATCCAGCTCTCTGCTAGTGTGCCTGGGAAAGCAACAAAGATATCCCTAGTGCTTGGGCCCCTGCACCCATGTGGGAGACCTGGAAGAAGCTCCTGGCTCCAGCCTGGCCCAGCCCCAGTCGTTGTGGCCATTTGGAGTGAACCAGTGGATGGAAGATCTATGTGTCTCCCCTTCTCTCTGCCTTTCAAATAAATAAATCTTTAAAAAAAAATCCATAAACACATAACACACATTTTTCTGGCTTTTTAACTGGACTATTTTTCTGGTCTCACGAGAACCTGGTTTATGGGCTGGCACTATTGCAGTGGGTAAAGCCACCACCTGTGACACCAGAATCCCATATGGATGCTGGTTCATGTCTTGGCTGCTCTCCTTCTGCTCCAGCTCCCTAATGGCCCTGGGAAAAGCAGCAGATGGCTCAAGTGCTTGGGCCTCTGCTACCCGCACGGGAGACCAGAAGCAGCTCCTGGCTTCAGTGGCCTGGCTCAGCAGTGGTCGTTGTGGCCACGTGGGGAGGGAATTAGCAGATGAATAATCTGTCTCTCCCTCTCCCTGTAGCTCTTTCATACACACATACATATGTGATTTAGTGCCCCCATAAGGGCAAAATACATGTAGTTTTTAAACTTTTTTTTTTTGACAGGCAGAGTTAGAGACAGATAGAAAGGTCTTCCTTCCGTTGGTTCACCCCCCCAAATGGCTGCTACGGCCGACATGCTGTGCTGATCTGAAGCCAGGAGCCAGGTGCTTCCTCCTGGTCTCCCATGCGGGTGCAGGGCCCAAGCACTTGGGCCATCCTCCACTGCCTTCCCGGGCCACAGCAGAGAGCTGGACTGGAAGCAGAGCAACCGGGACAGAATCCAGCGCCCCAACCAGGACTAGAACCTGGATGCTGGCCCAGCAGGTGGAGGATTAGCCTAGTGAGCTGCGGCGCCGGCCTTGTGATACAAAAGCAAATGTCCCTGTTAATGCAGTTCAAGGTTTGTCCTGACTAAAAAATTTTGAAGGGCTTTGGGGCCAGCGCCGTGTTCTAGTCCCAGTTGCTCCTCTTCTAATCCAGCTCTCTTCTGTGGCCCAGGAGGGCAGTGGAGAGTGGCCCAAGTGCTTGGGCCCTGCACTGGCACGGGAGACCAGGAGGAAGCACCTGGCTCCTGGCTTCGGATAGGCACAGCACCGGCTGTAGCAGCCATTTGGGGAGTGAACCAATGGAAGATCTTTCTCTCTGTCTTATAACTCTGTCATAAACAATTTTTTTTTTGAAGGGCTTTAAATTACCAGGGCTCTGCCAGCTCGCAAGGCGTTTGCTAAGGCTTCTCTGGTGTCATTAAGGCCTTATTTTTCAATGTAAATCTAGATCCTATTATCAGTAAAGTCACCCATCTGGCATTTTCCTCCTAAGGTTGAACTGGAAAATCCTAGAGGATCCAAAAGTAGAAGAGCAGACAACACTGATGTCCATTTATAACTTGTGACTCCTTCCGGGAAGCTGCGAACAACTTGCTGGGTCTTTCGAGGTAGCTGCAAGGTCTTCTACAACAGCACTCAGGCCTCCCAAGACCCTGGGAAGTCTGCGTCTACAGCTTTCACATCAATCTGAGAGACTGCATAGGCTGGTGTGGGAAACAAATCGGTTTAATGAATCCCAATGGGTTACATTCTGGTCAACAGTATGAACACACTACATGTCTGAAGTATTGCATACTTAAAACAAATCACATAGAACAGGGGTAGAGAGGGAAGAACTTGGTAACATTAAAAAAACTGTCACAAGGGACTAGTGCTGTGGTGCAGCAGGTTGAAGCCCTGGCCTGAAGCACCAGCATCCCATGTGGGTACTGGTTCTAGTCCCGGCTGTTCCTCTTCTGATCCAGCTCTCTGCTGTGGCCTGGGATAGCAGTGGAAGATGGCCCAAGTGCTTGGGCCCCTGCACCCACATGGAAGACCCAGAGGAAGCTCCTGGCTTCGGACTGGCGCAGCTCTGGCCGTTGCGGCCATCTGGGGGAGTGAACCAGCGGATGGAGGACCTCTCTGTCTCTACCTCTGTCACTCTTTCAAATAAATAAAATAAATTTTTTAACTGTCAAATAAAAGTGAAATGTCAATAAAAAACCTGACAGGGACAGATGTTGAGAAGTAGCTGCTTGGGACTCTTGCATCTCATATCAGAGTGCCTGGTGAGGGTCCTGGCCACCCCACTCACCATCCAGCCTCTTGCTCACAGGTACCCTGGGAGATGCCAGGTGATGGCCCAAGTACTTGGGTCCTTGCTACTCCTGTGGGAGACCTGGATGGAGCTCCTGGCTTTGGCCTGGCCCAGCCCTGGCTGTGGCAGGCATTTGGGAAATGAACCAGCAGCCAGATCTTTGTCTTTCAAGTAGAGATAACAAAAAAATTTTAAAAAACTGGACAAGTACATGAAGCAAAATTGATCACTTTTAATGTTAAGTCCTGAGCAAATCATCAAAATAGGGGAGCATTCCAAAAGAAAGCTGGGTAATTTAGACAAATAAAAAGTACAAATGGCCAGTAAAACCCTGAGACAAATATTTTACCTCACTAGGGATCCAGTAGGCAAATTAAAACAAGATTCTCCTTTTTGGGAGACAAACTATCTTTCATTTTATATTTTATTTTTTTGACAGGCAGAGTGGACAGTGAGAGACAGACAGAAAGGTCTTCCTTTGCCATTGGTTCACCCTCCAATGGCTGCTGCGGCCGGCGCATCGAACTGATCCAAAGGCAGGAGCCAGGTGCTTCTCCTGGTCTCCCCTGGGGTGCAGGGCCCAAGTACTTGGGCCATCCTGCACTGCACTCCCGGGCCACAGCAGAGAGCTGGCCTGGAAGAGGGGCAACCGGGACAGAATCCGGCGCCCCCAACTGGGACTAGAACCCAGTGTGCCGGCGCTGCAGGCGGAGGATTAGCCTATTGAGTTGTAGCCCCGGCCAGGAGGCAAACTATCAAAAATAAAATGAGAGTACAACTGGTCCATTAAAACTGTTGGTGCATAGGAATATAGTCTGTTAGACATGTTAAGTTAGGCAGTATTTACTAAAAGCCTTAAAAATGTGCTGCCTCTTTGGTCCAGATATGTCATTTCTAAGAATTTATCCTCAGGATGAATCAGACTAGTGTAGGAAAGTGTTCATCATGTCAGGCCTCAGGAAGGGTTTACAGTTCCGTCTCCTGCATTCTGTACATGCTGCATGTTAATTCGAAAGGAACAAAATCCTGCAATGTTATGCGAACATGCTAGAGGAAATAACAACTTCCCAAGGTATACTTTGCTAATTCCACCCCACCCATAATTTATATTTTTATTATTTTTTTTAAAGATTTATTTGAAAGGCAGAGTTATGGAGAGAGGAAACACACACACACACACACACACATACTTACAGAGAAAGGTATTCCATCCACTGGTTCACTCCCCACACTCCCCAAATGGCCGCAACAGCTTGAGCTGAGCCAGGCTTAAGCCAGGAGCCAGAACTTCATATGGGTCTGTCGTGTGGGTGCCAGGGCCCAAGGATCTGGGCCATTCTCTGCTGCTTTCCCAAGCACATCAGCAGGAAGCTGGATCCGAAGTCGAGCAGCTTGGACTCGAATTGACACCCACATGGGATGCTGGCACTGCAGACGGCATTTTGACCTGATGTGCCACAGCGTCAGCTCCAGCCCTATCCATAATTTAAAGATAGAAGTAAAAACTCTAAACCCCACAAACTGTGAGTGTTTAAATTGCAGTCTCACTGCATATTCAAGTTCAAAAAGCATTCTCAACCATTCCTTTCCTCCATTTGGGTCAGACTAACCTGAGCAACAGATGAACAGAAATGTTCTAGAAACATGTAGGTTATTAAATGATTTGTTTATTGTACTGCATTTATAAAGAAAACAGACAATGCACTCAGTAGAAAGAATAAAAATGTATTCAGGGTTTTATTTTTAACAGCAAATAGAAATCCTTTAGTAAGATCTTGGCAACTTGACAGCATGTGGTTAAGCTCAGTACAGGTACACGGGGTACTCAGGAGATCAAGTTCTACAGCTGCCTCTTTCTGAATCTTCTAATTCACTTGGCTGCTTAAATGACAGGAGAAAAAAGCCCTTATTTCCAAAATGAAGCTATAGGTTTTCTCTCCTATTAGAGTTTCCTGTCAATTGTTAAAATGAGGCCTTCAGTCTGTTTATGTGTTATTATCTCACCTTTATAGCCTCACCAGAATTCCTGTTGTCCACAACTGTGACTTTACAATGTAGAAAAGAATTCAGTGCTAGTCTGCTATTGCTCTAGATGTAAATATAGCTGAACACCCAAAGTGGATTGGGATTGCTGAAGGATTTCCCTGCCGTTGTTTGATGTAATCTACTCTCTTTATTCTTGATTGGTGCATACAGTCTGACTTAAATTCTTTCTACAGGAACATATCTGATTTCAGGAGTATCCAGTCAAGGATCCAACACATGGCTGACCAGTTACTTGCAGTAATGTTTTTGAGTTAAGTGGATGGCACAATGCCACCACTTTTTCCTGGTAGATAATGTCAGAAACGATCCCAGGCTCTCACACGGAAAGATGGCTATCCAATTTTCTCCCTGGTAGCTTGCTGGCAGAGCTTCAAGTTGCACCCCCTTGGCTTTCCGGAAATTAGTCCAATAGCCGCTTCCAGAGGATGCTGTAATCCAAGGCCCATTTGGTCCGTGCTGAGTAAGCGGCTGTGACCCCAGTTTTGCCCCCTCTTTTGCTTCTCATATTACTTGAGGAATATGTAACGTCTAGGGCAAGTCTAGGAGAAGCCAACCCTAAAATCAAATTCTAAAAGCCTCTTCTCATTAAAAAAAAAAAAAAAAAAAAAAAAAAAAAAAAGGCCTGAAGTACATCTTAATTATCTCAAAATTGTGGTTACAAACTTACATTATACAAAGAAATAGCAGCAGAGAATGGCTAACCTTAAAAACTAAGAGGAAGAAAAGCCAACAAAAGTGCCATCCTACCCCTCCCCCATGGTTCTTTTAAACTGGTTTTCATTAAAGACCTCATGCCGCTGAGAAAAGGAGAAAGGCAGAGCCACAGAGAGAAACTGCTTCAAGGCCAGAATCTCAGGCAAGGCAAAGAAAGAAAAAGCTGTTTGGGAACAAACCAAATAAAACAAAAACCAAAAACAAGCACAGGACTGTGTGGGAAAGATCTGAGACCAGATCTCCTTTCCAGAGTCATCCTGATTCTTTAGTTGTAGGGCATTAAACTCAAGGGCACTGAGTAAAGTTAGCCAGAGATGATTAAAAAAAAAAAAAAAAGAAAAGAAACAAAGTAGCCAATCAAAACCAACTCTGCTCTTAGGGTAGCAGACGACACATAGGAGAGGACTGTTTGCAGAACACCTGAGGGCCTAAGAAATTACTAGTCAATGGTTCCGTTTCATTTATATTAAAAATCAGACTGAAGATTCAAAGATCTTAGTTATTAAAGGATGAAAGGAATCTGACAGTGCTTTGAACAGTGATACAATGGTACCTAAATTCAATGTTTACATAGCTCATTCAAAAGGAAGTGGAGTTGGAACTTGGAAGTTGCAGGAAAAAATGTGAACGTGGGGAACAACAGAACAATCCAGGAAGACCATGCAGCCTGGATCCAGCAAGTTTAATGTCTCTGCTATACAGAGCGCACACCCTTCCCCTCCTTGTCGCTATGCTGGCAATAGGATGTGTGCTAGGAAATGTGACTCTAGAGTCAGAGAATAAAGGGTGGGCTCACACATCTTCATGGCCCTTTGAAAAAATGCTTATTCCTAGAGGAGGTGAGGGTACAGGGCGAGAGGTTGTTTCACATTTCAGTCCGTTAGTCTTTGGCAGAGCCCAACCAAGGCCAAATTCACCTAGGATGCCCAACGGGTATGGGGACCTCCACAGGGTCAACTAAGCAAACCCAAATGAACATGTGGATTAAAAAAAAAAAAATCTAGAATCCCCTGAAGAGCTTCACCCTGAGAAGGGAAGCGAGAGATGCCTGGAGGGAGGGGCGGGGGCAGTGCGGTGATGGCTGCTGCAGTGCTGGCCAGGGCTTAGGAGTTGAGCCACGGATGCCGCAGACACTCCGCGGCGGTGGCTCTCTTCTCGGGGATCAGCTCCAGCATGGGCAGTAAGAAATCCGTGAAGCCAGCTGCCTCCTCCTGAGACCACTCATACTTCTCCACCAGAACCTCAAAAAGGCCCCAGGGCTTCAGCTTCGTGATGTGTTTCAGGTCACCTGTGGTGAAGACAGTACAAAAGAAACTGACCAACACTGACAAGTGCCAAGATTCTCTATGGAAACCCAGGAACTAACTTGGGTAGTGTACAAAGAATCAAATTAATCTTCTACTCACAAAGTATTTGTCTAAAGCATTCTGTAAGATCCTAACAGTTTAAGATAATTTATTTTCTCCCCCATTCCAGCATTATTTTTGGTTTCAAACTGGGTATGCATGACTAGGAAGTAGGTTTTCCCTAAAATAAAGATTAAATGTTACATACTCAACATGGTCTCACATGGTCCCCCAAAGGCAGTCTATCCACATACATCAAGAACAATTTGTACCTTTTGCTCAACAATCCAGCAAAAAGTTCACATCAGGTAAAAAATGTACAAAAGCAGCAAAAGAACAAATTCAGTATAGACTGAAGGTAGAGTAGCACATACTCTGGAACCGCTGTTTCTTTGAAGTGGTAATTTAAGATAGTCAATTATTAATGGCTCACTAAGGAAAATGTTGAATTTTTTCACATATGGCACATATTTGAAATCTCTGTGTGCAATGAGTGCCTATGTAATCACCTACTTGGTACACGTGCATATCTTAACTGACTTTGAGCAACATGGAAGAGCTCTTATGAGACAACTTCACCATCTTCTTGCCTGATAAGAGGCTTAAGAAGGCGCTGTGGCATAGTGGGTAAAGCTGCTGCCTGCAGTGCCAACATCCCATATGGGCACCGGTTCAAGTCCCAGCTGCTCCACTTCTGATCCAGCTCTCTGCTATGGCCTGGGAAAGCAGTGGAAGATGCCCCAAGTCCTTGGGCCCCTGTACCCGCATGGGAAAACCCAGAGAAAGCTCCTTGCTCCTGGCTTTGGATGGGCACAGCACCAGCTGTTGTGGCCAAATGGGGAGTGAACCAGCAGATGGAAGCTCGCTCTCTCTGTGTAACTCTTTCAAATAAACAAATAAATCTTTTTTTTTTTTTTTTTAAAGGAGGAGTAACATTTCTGGGGATGTCTCCTGTCACAAGGAGTAAAATCAATTTTTCACAGCACTTGTGTAGAAGTTGGGAGGAAAAGGGGAATCACTGTACAATTCGGGGAAAAAAGTTTTCTAGATCCTTCTAAGTCAGTTTTTCACATTTCAGTTGTATTGAAATGTGTAAGAAATACACTATCAAGTCAAAAATTTGAAATTAATTTTATTTTTGTTCCAGTCTTTAATAGTAACATAAACTCATAAAACTGAAGAATGTAAAGTTAGTCTGATGTTTAAGTGATTGTTTTGGGTGTCACTGGGATATAAGATGAATGAGACATAGTTGTTGCCTGGAAGAAGCTGAAACTAAACTACTTGTCCTGTGGTAGGGGTGGTTTAATACCGACAAAAATTTGCATTTTTCTTAAGTGCTGAAGTAGGAACAATCAGAACAATCAACCATGTCCCAGGCACTTACAGCCATGAACTAACTACCATCCTCATTTAGAAATTCACAGACTGACGCACAGTGAGCTTGTGTGGAAGGTCACATGGCTATGGAGCAGCAGGGATTGGACACTCTGCCTTCCAGTCTCTGCTCTTGGCCAGCGCTATTTCACCCTTCTGCTAAGTCACAGCTCAGCACTCAAGGCCCACCTTTCTCTAAGAACATGCACCCAGCTGTACTTACCTCTTCATATTTAAACCCTTTGCCGCCTTAAGTCTGGGAAAAAACAAATGCATTTTACCTTTTTTGGTGAAAAATTCCTTGGAATATTTTCCTGCCACAATGAGCTTGCGTGGTACCTTCCCCAGAAGTTCTATGATCAACGCAATGTGATCTGTATGTTTCAAACATTACAAGAGGGAGAAAAAAAGACATACATAACAGGTGTAACAAACAGCAGAAAGCACAGTGTGCACACCTCTCTGGAAAGCATTTCAGGCTTGCTTTCTGTCCTGTTCGGGAAGAGGACCAACCCATCTAATGGAGAATCCGGGAAACCATCAGTGTAACCTGAGTGACAGCTCTCAGCTATCTTGGTGTGGATGCTCTGCTTCCTGAATTGCGTCCCTGTGGCCTACATGAACAGTCATGGTCACTCACAAAACCGCTTCTGCAACTGGAGTCCTTGTGACTCGTTACCTGAGGGCAAAGCTTCTTGGAACTCTGCCTATCAGTTCTATAATGTGTGCAATGTAGTCGAAAATAGAAGGGCAAGATAGCAGTAAGATCAAGGACAAGCTGTAATACAGGTTTTTCTATGAACAGGCTTTTCAAGGACTAGCCGTTCAAATGCAGCTACAAATAAAACCAAGGATACAAGGGGGAAGACTGGGAAGGCTGAGAGTTATTTCAGCTGGCTGACCACCTGACAGTAGTTGGCAAGTCCTGTTTTGGATTTTGGAGGCTTATTTTTGTCTAACTGTCTGGGTTCAGGTGGGTTCTTCAGGTAAGGTAAAAAACCATACAAATACACTTTAATCACTCTACAACTGTATTTATTTGTCTACTCTAATGCTCTGGGTTTCAAGAGTAAAAGTATCACCTTCTATACAGAACATTCACAGGAAAACCCTCACATCTGGTAAATTCTATGAGTTTTTATGATCACCCTGTACAACAGGTCAAAGATCAGTACCTCATTACAAAGACAAGAAAACAGAACCTCAGAGAAAATCAATGGCCTACTTGAAGCTTCGGGGCCAAGAGAGCTAGAATGCAACTGAAAACCCTCATGTCTTGCTAGAGCTTTACATTTTCTTCCTAAAACTCATACTTTTTAATTAGAAAGTAGCACAAACATTTTAAAATACAGCTACAGGACCAGGCTACTTAAATGTCCAGGTCAAATAGTGACTCATAATAGTCACGGCATGCTCCAAGGGTGGTGTGCAGTCTGCTGGCTGCAGGTGGACCTGAGACCAGCCACAACTCATTGCCTTTTAATGCTTTAGGTAACAAAACTAAGAATATGAAGAGGTGTTCAAAAAATGTTGGCTCACAGCCAGAAGTTTTTATAAATGACTCTAAACTCACAGAATCACTGAAGATTCAAAGGAGGCACTTAACATTTTCCATTTCTGCATCTGCCAGGGGAGATAACATGTCTGGGATTCTGTGAAAGTCTCATATAGTATCTCTTTCACATGGACAGATCCAGCACGGTCGTTTTAAAAGGACTTTGCATTCATGAATTCACTGCAATCTTTGTGCAGTTTTGTCAGAATACATGGTTTGGTAACAAGCACCTCGCTGCCAAGAAATTCCTGCCATTTTTAGGCAGGACTTGCAAATAAATATCTATCTATACAATACCATTAACAATAATCAAAGTGAGAATATCAAAGACAAAAATGAGACTACAGTTTCTCTTACTGTAAACTTTCCAGAGAAGTACTGATTTGCTTAATGTTTTCCTAGGGCCAGTGTTATGATATAGCAGGTACAACGCCACCCCATGCAGCACTGGCATCCCATGTGGGCACCAGTTCGAGTCCTGGTTGCTCCACTTCTGATCCAGCTTGCTGCTGTGGTGCTTGGGAAAGCAGCAGAGGATGGCCCAAGTGCTCCAGAAGAAGCTCCGGGCTGCTGCTTCAGCCTGGAACAGCCCTGGCTGTTGCAGCCATCTGGGGAGTGAATCAGTGGATGGAAGATCTTTCCCTGTCTCTTCCTCTAACTCTGCCTTTCAAATAAATAAAATCTTTTAAAAATCTTTGTTTCCTATAATAAAGGGTTATTTTCCCCCTTGAAATTGTTATTTATATATAATTGCAGCAATTTATCTCTGGCTTTTCAATTAAATATTGATTGATATACTTGGATGGGAAAAACGATCAAGTATTACCCCAGAGTTAGGACTGTGGGATGGCAACAGCAGAGTCATGGTACCTAGGCCCCCGTCCCACCATGACTTGTAACCATCATGAATGCACTGCCAGGGGATAAAGGTTTGCCTCTTCCCACTCTCACAGGCCACACTGCAGTGAAATGGTACAGAGGGGCTGGGGCTGATCTACGGATGATTAGTATTGGCTAGCACAGGAGGAATAAATTAGGATCTAAATATCTGGGGAAGATGATTCCCCTGTTCCCTTACTTTTCATATATATTTCAATTTTCAGGTTTGTCAGTTATGGTCCTTAGTATGACTCTGTGCTACATACTAATATTTGTAGAGAAAAACTGATTATTTCCCTGAGCAGATTATGGTAGGGTACTTCTAAAACACTGTAAACCTGCAACACGAACTTAGAACCCAGAAAAAAAAAAAGCAAGCGGAGGACAGGGAAAATCATGAGTATATATGGGTAGTAATTATAGTATCTTGCAACAATGAGTACACACACAGACACACACACACAAATATGTAACAGGTCTAAACTTCCCAAATCTACCAAAATAGGCACTTGGCTATGGAAAGTAGTTAGTACACCATTTTCTCAACAGCACTTGTTAGTAATCTTAGCAGGCCCAACATCGCCTGTTACTATCCCAGGGGATCACGCTTTGAGAAACAGCAAACATTCTTTGCTTTGCAGAAAACAAAAACCCAATTTCCCAAAGCCTGGAAGCAAACACAGAGAGCAGAGAATTCTGCACACTGGGAGGAGTCACCAGTGCTCGCTCTCAGCATCCTCACTCATCCTGCAAGCAAAATAAAAAGTTGCCTAGACTGTTATAGTGAATCATTTCTTCATTTGACTTACTAACTCCTCTACTGATCTGGGTGCTATCATGATGGGAAAATCAGACATACATGGTTGTCTACCTCCGCAGCCTCTTGGATGGAGCAAGTGACAGCCTGGGCTTTTTCCATTGGCTACCACAAAATGTAAATCCATTGTATTTCGTTTTACAGTGGAATTCTAAATATATCATTTAAGAAGAAAATATTGGGGCTGGTGCTGTGGCACAGTGGGTTAACGCCCTGGCCTGAAGCGCCAGATTCCCATATGGGCACTGGTTCAAGTCCCAGCTGCTCCACTTCCAATCCAGCTCTCTGCTATGGCCTGAGAAAGCAGGCCTTGGGCCCCTGCACCCGCGTGGAAGACCCGGAAGAAGCTCCTGGCTCCTGATTGGCACAGCTCTGGCCATTGCGGCCAATTGGGGAGTGAACTCTGACTTTCAAATAAATAAATAAATAAATCCTAAATTTTTATTAAAAAAGAAGAAAACATAACTTTAGCTTTCAGAAAACAGAATAAGAATGCTAAATATTGCAGAATTTATACAAACAGGACACAGTTTCTATACCCTATTCAGGTAGTGTGTTTCATATTAAAAGCACTGACTCCCAAATAAGGGAGGAGGCATAACTAAGTAACGGGTTGCTGGACAGGTAAATTCAAACTGGATAAAGAATAAATCACTAATAAATACAGCAAGGAAGACAAACAGATGCTGGAGAAAAATTTACCTGGCAACAGAAATTTTAACCAATCGTGGCCTTAAAATAATGTAATATGTCTGATGCCTAAGATAAAGTATTTTCATATTTCCGTCTTTTCTGGGATTCCCATATACTGAGCACACTACTAGGATGAGCACGGCTGCTCATTGCTAACGAATGACGTTAATCCCAAGTGGAGAATCTGACTGCTCTGTGCAGACATCTTCAGTTCAGGCACTCACCTTCATCTCGAGTATATTCTTCCCCTGAGTGGGGCTCAAACAAATAGTCACCCGTGGCCAGTTCAAAGGCCTAAGAGGAAAAAAATATGAAAACATCAGAGGAAAAGGTCTTTGGCAAGTTATTGCTCTTTGACTTAACTAGTCTTTCATCCATGCAAAAAAATCACAACATTGGATGAGAAAATTAGCAGGAGATCTAACTTGTAGATGATCATTTTATTTTTTAATTTTTAAAAATTTTCTATTTTAATAGTCTGAAAGACAGGATAACAGAGGCGGACAGAAAGGAAAAGAAATCTCCCACCTAGGTGCTACACTCCCAAATGCCCACAACAGTCAGGATTAGGCCAGGCCTAAGCCAGGAGCCAGAACTCAATCCAGGTCTCAACATGGGTGGCAGGGACCCAAGTACTTGAGCCATCACCTGCCACTTCCCAGGGAGAGCATTAACAGGAAGCTAGAATGGAGAGAGGTGCTGGGCCTCGAACCTGGGGACTCTGCTATGGGATGTAGGCTTCCCAAGAGACATCTTAACCATAGTGCCAAACACTCACCCCGTTAAAAAAAGTCTAAGGTTATTCCTAAAGTTTTTCCTTCCATACCCATACTTTACTAACATGGAGAAAATAGGAAAAGCTCAGTTAAACTAAATCAACACATGAGTTATTCCATGGCAAAAAGCAAAGCCAAAACCAACACAAACAAACACACACACACACCCAGCAAGGCATGAGGAGAGACTGGGCAATGTGTCCATTCGAACAATAAGTGTACATATTTATGGAATACAGGGTAATATTTCAATACATGCATAGATTTTAATGTTCAAATTAGGACTATTAGCATCTATTTCTTCATATATTCAAGATTTCTTTGTTGTGTGAACATTCAAAAGTCTTTCAGGGCCAGCACTGTGGCATAGCAGGTAAAGCTGCTGCCTGCAGTGCTGGCATCCTATATGGGACCGGTTCAAATCCCAGCTGCTCCACTTCCAATCCAGCTCTCTGTTATGGCCTGGGACAGCAGTAGAAGATGGCCCAAGTCCTTGGGCCCCTGAACCCGCATGGGAAGACCCAGAGAAAGCTCCTTGCTCCTGGCTTTGGATGGGCACAGCACCAGCTGTTGTGGCCATTTGAGGAATTAACCAACAGATACAAGACCTCTCTCTCTCTACCTCTGCCTCTCAAAATATAAAATAAAATAAAAAATCAACAACAACAAAAAAACACGGTGTTGGGAAAACTGACATCGACATGCAAAAGAATGAAACAAGACACTAATCTCACATCATATACAAAAATTATCTCAAAACAAATTAATGACTTAGACATTAAGACCAGAAACTATAAACTACTAGAATAAAACTTGGGGGAAAAGCTATACCATGTTAGTCTGGATAATGAGTTCCTGGGTTTGACCCCAAAAATGGAGATGACGAAAGTAGAAACAGATCAATGGGATTACATCAAATTAAAGTGCTTCTGCATAGCAAATAACTAACAGTGTGAAAAGACAACCAATGATTGGGAGAAAATATTTGTAAGCCATGCATCTGGTAACAGCACATGCAACGCTCTGAATGTTTCCTCCAAAGTTCATGTGTTGGAAACTCAATCCACAATGCAGAAATGGTGGGAAGAGGAACTTGATAGGAGACAGACACAGAAAAAAGAGCAATCTCCCAGTTTCTGGTTCACTCCCAAATGGCTGCAACGGCCAGTGCTGGGATGGGCCAGCCAGGAGTCAGGAGTTTCATCCACATCTTCTATGTGAGTGTGGGAGGCCAAATACCTGAGCCATCTGCTGCTTTCCCAGAAGCATCAGCAGGGAGCTAGATAGGAAGTAGAGCAATTGGGACTTCAAGTGGCTTCCATATGGGCAGCACAGGTGCTGGCTTAACCTGCTACACCACAATGCCGGCCACCCAAAAACTTTTTGAAGTACCCTTGTATGTGTGAAATCTAAAAAAGCTGAATTCAGGGCTGGTGTTGTGGTGTAGTGAGTAAAGCTGATGCCTGCGATGGTGTTATACCACGTGGGAGACTTTTTGTGTCCTGGTTGCTTCATTTCTGATCCAGTTCCTTGCTAATGGCCTGGGAAAAGCAGCAGAAAAATGACCCAAGTTTTGGAGCACTTGCCACCCATGTGGAGGACCTGGATGAAGCTCCCAGCAAAGAGTGCTGGCCATTATGGTCATCTGGGAGTGAACCAGTATCTCCCTCCACCCTATCATGTAACTCTTTCAAAATAAATTAATCTACAAAAAAAAAAAAAAAAAAAAAAAGTTGACTCCTAGGAAAGAAAAGGTAGATGGTAGTAAAAGGGGTGAAAGAATTAAAGGGAAACAGGAAATTTAATTTTCACTACAACATTCACTACAATTTTTCTGGAAAATATGAAGAGTTAGTAAATCATGGAGTCATGTCTCATTTCTGCTATAATGATAGCTGGTTGTTCAAATCATGGGGACACTAAGTTGAACATGGCTTTGAAACTCATTTGAAACCAGAAATGTTATCTTGTTAATTTTTGTTTAGTCATCAACTTACTGCCTCTTAAGCATGGAGAAGTGATATCATTAAAGATCTAGTGTTTGGGGCTCTAACCCCCCCAAGAGTGCGAAGCAAAGTAAATCTGCCTTAACAGGCAGGAAAAATGTTCTGAGACTAGAGAGGCTGAAGATAACAACAGCAGTCAGAGGCAGAAGAAAAAGCCAGCATCACCTGATATCAACTCCACAGAACAAAAGGGATGCTGGGGAAACTGCAGAGGATGCTTCAAAAAGTTCACAGAATTCAAAGTTTATTTTGGTGTAAAAATTTTGAAATGCATGCATAGTTTTTCCATATTACACACCTTCTATGAACTTTTTGAAGACTCCTTATACTCTACCACTTGCTTACTGCTTTAAATGTAATTTCTCTGATCTTACCTTAGAAGGAAGTAAATTATTAGTAAAAGCAAATAAATGGTTCTAAATCAGGGGTATGCATAAAGATGGCTGAGGAACTTTTCCAAAATGCTGTGTCTACTGCACAACCCCATCTCCCTGTCTACAAATCATAGACAAAAGTCCCTGCCTCACACAAAAAGCATCAAGAAAAACAACATGTATTTCAGGAGGTGACAGGTTGCATGAAAAAAATGATAAAGTGGGGACTGTTTTAAAGGCTTCTCTGAAGAGGTTATATTTGAGCCAAGATCTGAATAACTTGAAGGGGAAGGTACACCTAAAGGTTCCAGAGTGAGAATGAACTTGGCCTGAGAAGGAAAAGAAAACAGGAATCT
The DNA here is from genome assembly GCF_051225735.1 of Oryctolagus cuniculus. NCBI lineage: Eukaryota > Metazoa > Chordata > Mammalia > Lagomorpha > Leporidae > Oryctolagus > Oryctolagus cuniculus. The sequence continues at coordinate 133,533,918 of NC_142871.1, read as the reverse complement.
GAGCAACCAGATACAATTAAAGAATACAAAAGAGGGGAGGTAATATGATTTAAGATTTATGACTATTAAGGCTGCAATGTGAGAATGTACCATAAAGAGAGAAAAGCAGACATAGAGAGAAACTGGGTGGCCACTGTAGTGATCCATGTGCAACAAGATGATGTCTTGGGTCACAACGGCCTAACAGAGAACTAGGAACTGGCTGCTATAGGACAGCCCCCAAAGGAAGGACACACAGAACTTGTGGATCCACTAGGTTAGAGCCTGAGAAGGAAAAGAAAAAAAAAAAAAAAAAAAACTAGACTAAGGTTTAAGATTTTGGTCTGAGTGACTGGATGGTCATTACAAAAACAGGGTCTGTGGGATGAACCAAGCATTATATTTTGAAAAAGCTGGGTAAAGAGCAGAAGAGAGCTGAGGCTGGAGATGTCAAGGGACTTGATGAGATCACCCAGGAAAGGAGGTTTCCATTAATTGGTATAAATTAAAAGTAAATGAGGGAGAGGGTGGCACTGTGGTATAACGGGTAAAGCCACTACCTGCAGTGCGGCATTCCATATGGGCGCCGGTTCGAGTCCCGGCTGCTTCACTTCCAATTCAGCTCTCTGCTATGGCCTGGGAAAGCAACAGAAGATGGCCTAGGGGGCTGGCGCTGTGGTGCAGTGGGTTAATGCCCTGGCCTGAAGCTCCAGCATCCCATATGGGCACTGGTTCGAGACCTGGCTGTTCCACTTCTGATCCAGCTCTCTGCCTATGGCCTGGGAAAGCAGAAGATGGCCCAAGCCCTTGGGCCTCTACACTCGTGTGGGAGACCCGGAAGAAGCTCCTGGCTCCTGGCTTTGGATCGGCCAGTTGAACCATCGGATGGAAGACCTCTCTCTCTCTCTCTGTGAAATTCTTTCAAATAAATAAAATAAATCTTAAAAAAAAAAAAAAGAAGATGGCGGCCCAGGTCCTTGGGCCCCTGCATCCACGTGGGAAACCCAGAAGAAGCTCCTGGCTTCGGATCATTTCAGCTCTGGCCACTGCAGCTAAATCTTAAAAAAAGAAAGAAAGAAAGAAACGCCTAAAAACACTCTGGGGAGCAATCTGCTTTAAGTTCCTGCTAGCATGCAAAAAAAGTAAACAACCAAGGCAAGGGACTGCTGTAGGCTTGGAGTTCAAGCTCACTTTTCATTTGGTAATCAAAGTATTCCTAAAATACTATGCGAACTGACACACAGAAGTCACATAGGATGAAAACAGCAATCTAGGACATTCTAGCTGGAGGCAGCACACAGTCCTCCTTCTCACTCACTTGCTATTCACTGGGGTTATAATGAAGGTTCTGTAGACAGCCAGCTACAAATCACCCTTGGGGAGCAACTATTTGCTCCCTCAATTCATCCTGCATCTTACTCTGCTTAGAAAACTTTAGAACAGGTTGAGGGCTGCGCATGTTATCACCTCGATCTCAAGTGCAGCAAATGCTCCACTCTCCTCCACCTTCACCCACGGCAATATTGGGGAATTCAGATACTACAGCACACACCAATGGCAGGGATCTACACAGAAGACATAAACCCTAACAACTATATCAGAGAAACCGACTGTGAACAAGATTATATACCTTTTTTTTGGTGGTTGTATGAACTGTGGCAGTAACAACAAAAAGTCAAAAACAAAAGCAGACCTATGGGCTTCAACTGTGTGGGGTAAGGAAACTTCATGAAAAGAACTCAAAATATTACTTATTAAAATGGTATCACAGGCCATCACCACGGCTCACTTGGCTAATCCTCCGCCTGTGGCGCCAGCACCCCAGGTTCTAGTCCTGGTTGCCCCTCTTCCAGTCCACCTCTCTGCTGTGGCCCGGGAGTGCAGTGGAGGATGGCCCAGGTCCTTGGGCCTTGCACCCCATGGGAGACCAGGAGAAGCACCTGGTTCCTCCCTTCGGATTGGTGCGGTGCACAAGCCGCAGCGCGCTGGCCGCAGCAGCCATTGGAGGGTGAACCAATGGTAAAGGAAGACCTTTCTCTCTGTCTCTCTCACTGTCCACTCTGTCAAAAAAAAAAAAAAAAAAAGGCATCTGTGACTTGAACTGGCACTCTGATAGGGGACGTGGATGTCCCAAGCAGCAGCTTAACCTGCTGTGCCACAACATCCGCCCCACTAAACATATTCTGGGATGGACAAGGATAGCAAGTTTACCCCATTTCCTAAATATCTATCTGTAGCTGTACTGACGGAGGCTCTCATAAGTGCCACAAATCTTGCTCTGAATTTCATACAGGAGCAGGTTCCAGAAAGCAATCACTTCGAGAGAGGAACACAAAGGTACTACAGAGTCCACAGAGGGGCTGGCGTTGTGGCATAGCAAGGTAAGCTGATACTTGTGATGCCAAAAGGCAGCCCTCATTGGAGTGCTGGTTTGAGTCCCCACTGCTTCGCTTCTGATTTAGCTCCCTGCTAATGCACCTGAGAAGGCGGCAGAAGACTTGAGCCCTAGCAACCCACGTGATGTAGAGAGCCAGATGGAGTTCTTAGCATTGCAGAGTGAACTAGTAGGATGAAAGATCTGTCATTCTGCCTTTTCTTTTTTTTTTTTTTTTTTTTTTGACAGGCAGAGTGGACAGTGAGAGACAGAGAGAAAGGTCTTCCTTTACCATTGGTTCACCCTCCAATGGCCGCCGCAGCCAGCGCGCTGCGGCCGGCACACCGCGCTGATCTGAAGGCAGGAGCCAGGTACTTCTCCTGGTCTCCCATGCGGGTGCAGGGCGGCCCAAGCACTTGGGCCATCCTCCACTGCACTCCCTGGCCACAGCAGAGAGCTGGCCTGGAAGAGGGGCAACCGGGACAGAATCTGGCACCCTGATCGGGATTCGAACCTGGTATGCCAGCACTGCAGGAGCAGGATTAGCCTATTGAGCCCTGGCGCCGGCCTCATTCTGCCTTTCAAAAAAAAATGTTGATGGCAAAATGGAATTATAACATACTTTTTTTTTTTTTGACAGGCAGAGTTAGACAGTGAGAGAGAGAGAAAAGTCTTCCTTTTTCCCATTGGTTCACCTCCAATGGCCGCCCTGGCCGGCGCGCTGCGGCCAGCACACCGCGCTGATCCGATGGCAGGAGCCAGGTACTTATCCTGGTCTCCCATGGGGTGCAGGGCCCAAGCACTTGGGCCATCCTCTACTGCACTCCCGGGCCACAGCAGAGAGCTGGCCTGGAAGAGGAGCAACCGGGACAGAATCCGGCGCCCCGACTGGGACTAGAACCCAGTGTGCCGGCTCTGCAAGGTGGAGGATTAGCCTAGTGAGCTGCAGCGCCAACTATAACATACATTTTTACATGCACTTTTTTTGAAGACTCCTTATGTTTTCCCCATAGGGGAGAGGTAGGAATACATCCAAGGCCTGGGGAGGAAGGTAAAGTCCTCCTGCTAGTCATGGTCTCCCATACTTTGACCCCAGTGTGTGGAGACTGTTACTTCTTATCCTTCCTAGATATTTCCTCTTTCCCTTTTTATAACTGTCCTTCTAACTCAATCACAACATGGCAGGCCATCTCTCAATTTGTCTTTTTACTATAAAGGTCCCAATCTCTCTAGCAATCAGTTGCACTGTATACCAGATGATCTATCTTTGCAGGCATTTCTGAGATTCCAAGATTTATTTATTTTTTCTGAGTACAACCAAATTTAAAGCAACATTTTCTATGCTTTTTCTATCATTTTCTATTGTCAAAATGATAAATTTGGAGAACAAATGTGGCTCAGGTTTGCTTTCCATCCCCTGGCCAAGTAAGTTCTGACATATGAGCGGATCCAGAACTTTGGAAAAGTTAATACCTCCTTTATCTTCTTCCCTCACTTCTTATTTATTTATTTGAGAGGTAGAGTTACATTGAGAGGGAGAGATAGAGAAAAAGGTCTTCCGTCTGCTGGTTCAGCTCCTCAGAGCTGCGCCAATCTGAAGCCAGGAGCCAGGAGCCTCCTCCGGGTCTCCCACGCAAGTGTAGGGGCCCAAGGACCTGGGCCATCTTCACTGCTATCCCAGGCCATAAGTGAGAGCTGGATTCTTCCCTCACTTCTTAAATGTGACATTGCCTATGTTAAATAGCTATCAGGAGGGAGCTCTTGCTCTCTGACAAAATTGGAATGTGGAATTAGAAAAAGAAACCAAGGGCCGGCGCCGCGGCTCACTAGGCTAATCCTCCGCCTAGCGGCGCCGGCACACCGGGTTCTAGTCCCGGTCGGGGCACCGGATTCTGTCCCGGTTGCCCCTCTTCCAGGCCAGCTCTCTGCTGTGGCCAGGGAGTGCAGTGGAGGATGGCCCAGGTGCTTGGGCCCTGCACCCCATGGGAGACCAGGAAAAGCACCTGGCTCCTGGCTCCTGCCATCGGATCAGCGCGGTGCGCCGGCCGCAGCGCGCCGGCCGCGGCGGCCATTGGAGGGTGAACCAATGGTAAAGGAAGACCTTTCTCTCTGTCTCTCTCTCTCACTGTCCACTCTGCCTGTCAAAAAAAAAAAAAAAAGAAAAAAAAAAGAAAAAAAAAAGAAAAAGAAACCAAGGTCCTCATTTTCTTGTACCAAATAACCCATTACTAAGAACCACATCATAATAAAGTCATGTTTTAATAAATGAGATACTCTATAAGCAAGCTATATTTTTCAGCTAGCAGCATCTTTACCACTTACAGTTTTCTATAGCAAATCAGCTCAAATAAAATCTCTTCAAACACAAAGCTTTGAAGTGTGGCAAGAAAGATGTTTGAGATTTTATTCCAATTCTCTTTCATCTCATGCAGTCACATCAAACCTTTATAGCCCTCCACTTTTAAAGACCACTGATAAACCGCGACAAAGGGCTTTCGTAAGTCACGCCACATTAACAACATGATTTTAACTCTACTCTTTTGAAATTATTTGGTCGTTGTCTCTGTTTCCTGGGAGGGAACTTCTAAGTCCTTAGTGCTTTGGTATGAACTGTGGGCTTCACAGATCACACCTAAGTTATTCATGAAGTGACTCATGGTGGGCTCCCAGTTTCAGCTGGAGGCGGGCCATGCTCTAAGACCAACCATGTGATCTGAGGGCTGGTGCACTCTAAATGTTCCAGGGAAGGGAAGAGGGTAGACCACATGGTCAGTGATTCAATCAACTGCGGTTGATTAATGAGATCTCAAGACACCTGAAGCTTGGATATCATCCTGGGTTGGTGACACATATCAATGTACCAGGAGGGACACTGATTCTGAGTCCTGCGGACAAGGAAGCTCCACATGCAAAACCATATCAGACCTCACCCTATTTATTTTGCTTTGATTTGTATTCTTCGTAATAAAACTTCATAATAATAGCAGTTTTAACACTTCCTGAGGAGGAAGTAGGAGCCCCCAGTTTGTAGCCACTAAGTTAGCAGTGTAGGCAGCTAGCAGACCCTGGGGATTGTGGTTGGTGTTTGAAATGAGGGCACTCTTGTGGGGAGTTACGCTCTTACTCTGCGAAGTCTATACTATAGGTAGATAGCATCAGAAATGAATCGCAAGCACCTATTCAAGGTGTGCCAGGCACTGAACCAGACCCTTAACTATACATAACAGACATGATTCTTGCCAAAACGGTGCTTATAAACCTATGGGAGGAGAAACCCCTCAGCAAATAAACATACAATTATAAATTATAAATTGTGATAAAAGGAGGACAGATCTTGAGGTGCTTACTCTGTTTTAGGAAACAATACTCACAGAACACATTCCAATGTGGTGTTATCTGTGAGAAATGATTTGCTGTCAACCAGATCTGATCATTTGAATTGTCAGGGACCAAGCAGCAAGCTATCTATCTGTGGATGACTGGCTTCCTATCTTGTGAGCTGCAAAGTGAGGAGCTGGTGAATTTCACAGCTTAAAGCAGTTTCCAGGGGTTTCCTTGGTCTACAGAGATCAGTGCTGAAAGAGCCAGGGTATCTGCCATCTTCCAGTGAAAACCAACAATGCTTCACAGTCATTGTTTCCAATGTCTCCTCCACCGCTGCACCTGTTGGTTCCTTGTCTTTAGTAAGAATTTGGTAGTAACCAAATAGAATGCCAGATGTTTACAACAGGCTTTTTGAATTCAGACTTCTCTAGACACAGGTATCTGTGATCAGTTACTTATAAGTTGTTTTTTTTGCTAATAATTTGCTGGTCTACTAAAACTAGCAAACAGGACAAGGTATGTAACTATCAGGTAGTACGTGAAGGCCAGCAGGTTAACAACATTACCATGCATGCCGTGCTCCAAATGTCAGCAGGGGTATTATATCCAGATCCTATTAGAACTTCCAGGGAGCGATATTGCCTTGTTTGAATGTCTTCGGTGAAATGTTTGTGCTAAGTAAATGGATAAGGAAACAGTTATTTTAAAATTCATTTACTCTAAAAGGCATAATATTGCTTAATAATGGAGATTAAAATAAATTCTCTGAAATTTTCCAAAGTTGCCATTAAGTCAATTTCTTAGGTATCATTTTGAGACTATTAGCTCCAAATAATCCCTCTGCCTTACACACAACTTTAGTCTTTGTAAATGGATGAGTGCAAACTTAACACAGACATACAGACCTAGGGAACAACTGGTGCCTGCTATGTGCAAGGTACTTTCCTAAGTACTACAGATACAGCAGTGAATAAAAAGTTTTTGTGAAAGGATATATGTTCTATGGAGAGGGAAATTAGGTAAATAAACACAAGTTATCAGATTATGACTAGTGCTGTGTAGAAAATAAAAGGAGGTGACAGGGAGGGATACAGTGAGAAAATACATGAATGACTATGATAAAACTATATGTGTTTGGAGAATGGAGGCTTGCAAATTATTTAGGTGTTCAGGGGAAGCACTCTCTGATTAAGATGACATCTGAAGAGTAACTTAAAGAAGAGGAGCGAGTGGGTTAAACACACTATTTTGGGAAGTTCCAGGCAGAAAATAACTGCTTGGTGCTGTATGAACCATGATGAGAACTTTGGCATTCATTTTGAGAGGAGTCAATGCAAGGTTAAGAGTATCTGACTTGACTCCCATTTACAAAGGATCACTCTGACAGCCAAGTTGACAATAGTCTATGGGGGGACAAGGACAGAAGGGACGAAAGTGAGCAGTCTATTACAATTATTACTGCAGTCACCTGAGTCAAAGTATCTGGTGGCCTGAACCAGACAGTAGTATGGCAGACTAATTCTACCTACTTGGAAAGCTGTTCCACATTCCTGCAATTCAGTGCTTAGTTCAGACTTCATTTTTGCTAGCAGTTTATCACAATGTTCTAGAATATTGGGAATGAGATCCTGCTGGGGTCTGAACCATTTCTTGTTTACAGAGCATATGGCTCTGAGATTTATGTAACAGATAAAATGATGTCCATTAAAAATAACCCAAATCTTCTACATACCTAGTAAAAAATTATAATACTTAATAAAATAATTAGTCATTTAGAGTAAGATTTTTATGATTTAACCTGAAGATTGGAGAAGAAAAACACCCCTTTAAGTTGTTAAAATATCCTTTCAGGAGAAAAATATGGCACTATACATCAAAAAGCCCTTAAAAAAAAACAAAAAACAAAAAACAAAAAAAAACCATCCAACTTTTGACTTCAAAATTCCATGGCTAGGATATTTCCTTAGGGCGATTATGCAATGATTCATGTGCAAAGATTTGCATCACAAAGAGCAATCTAAAACATGTTAAAGATTATAGTATACCAGGGAATAGTATGTAATCAATGGAATCTTATATAATTCTTGGTTGACAAAGAAGTCTCCATAATGTAAGTAAATTTTTTAAAGTATTCATTTATTTATTTGAAAGGCAGAGTAGAAGAGAAAGTGGGGAAGAGAGAGAGAGAGATCAAGATCTTCCACACTCCTAACAGCGAGGGCTGGCCAGGAGCCAGGAACTCCATCCAGGTCTCTCACATGGGTAGCAGGAACTCAGTTTCTTGGGCCATCATCTGCTGCCTCCCAGGTATACCAGGCAAAGCATGAAAGTCAGTGAGAGGGCTGCTGCTGTGGTGTACAGGGTTAAGCCACTGTCCGCAGGGCCAGCATCCCATATGCGCACAGGTTCAAGCCCTAGCTGCTCCACTTCCTGCTGGTAGCCTGAGAAAGCAGAGAGGATGGCCTGGGTGCTTGGACCCCTGTACCCACATGGGAGACCCAGAGAAAGCTCCTGGCTCTGGCATGGTCCAGCCCTGGGTGTTATGACCATTTGGGGAATGAACCAGTGGATGGAAGACGTCTCTCTCTTTCTCTGTGTAATTCTGCCTTTCAAATAAAAAAACAAAACAACAGAAAGTGAGTGAAGCTATGGATAAAACAAGATAGGCCAGGAGCTGAAATTACTGAATCTGGGTGATGCCGAGGAGGACTGGGGTGGATCATCTGTACTACAACCTTCTTTCCACTTTCATAAATACATTTGAATATATCCATAATTAAAGGTTAGAAGAAAAAGTGAAAACCACTGTAAGTATTAAGTAGCACTTTTATTTCAGTGCAGGTCTAAATTCTCATTTATTCTCAGTTACTTCAAAACATAGCACTGAGACAAGTCCGACTTACCACCCAACAGGCATTTCCAAGATCAGCAATCTTCACTTTGAGCTTTTCTGCATTTTTTGGCTCAAGGGGATTAACAAGAAAATTCCCAGCAGCATATTTTCCTACAGACAACAGGCACCATCAATATAACTATTTAATGAACACAGAAATATCCACAAAAGATAATAAAGGTTTCCAAGGTAAGAGTTGCATAGTTAGGTCTCCAACTGGAAACCTACAATAAATTTTCTACATTAAATTAAAAAGAGCACACAGCAGCACCTTGAGTTTCTAGAATCAAAAATCTTTGTCCTCATGACAACAAGTGAAATGCTGTGCCCGCAGTACACAAGGGTAAAATTTAAAATCAGTTACAACACTTACACATTGAAGTAACCTGGATACCTGCTATAAACCTACAGTCAAAACACATTAGCACTTTCAGTGTAGACATCATGAATGTGTTGTGCAGGGAAGGGATGCTGGGGAAGTGTTATCTCTTGGGTACCTTTGTTGTCCAGTGGTCCATTATGTTCTTGCTCTTGCTCATCATGTTCATCATCACAGGGTATCTCTGCCCGAATACTTTCTTGCAGTTGGCTGATGTCCTGTTCATTGAATGACTGATCTACAGTTGAAGAAGACTGGCAAAGCATGGTATCTGACACCTCAGAGGCTACAGGTGTACAAGAGTCTGTTTCTTGAGATGTGCTGCTGTCTCCATTTTGGGAGCTTAGGAAACTAGGTTCCTGCTTCAAATTTTGGACATCACAGTCATTAGCATTATGCAGATCCTCTTTAAGCCTCAATGTTTCTTTATTACTGTTCTCAGTATAATTAATGATTTCAATTACTCCATTGCAATTAATTTCTGCTGCACCACCCTCTACACCACGTTCCATAAGTGTTTGATCCTGGCCAATGGTACTTGACTCTTCTAAGGAATAAACAAACAAAAAAGGATCTTTGTGTATGTGGGAAAGAACAGAAAAATTTCTTATATAAGATCAAAACATTTTCTATAACTCATGCTGAGTGACAAAAAACATAACTTAATATCTAAGACCTATCTATGGAAGGACAAAGATCTTCTCATCCTTACCCAATTGTTAAACTTTTCCTGAGAAAAGTTAGAAATTACATTTGAGTATTACCTGCCTAACATTTATGATAAAATCTGTATTCTTGCAAGGACACCCCCAGAGATGTGCTGTATGTATAAAACTATCAATTATATAACAATGATAAATTAATGTCAAAGTGTGCCATAAAGTAATTTTTGTGATGCTCTATTTATACCAAGTTTTTCTTGGGTCATTTTATTAGGTGGGTTCTCTTTCAAGGGTCTTTCAACAGGACTCTCTGATTCTTCTTGCTTGTTAGGTCTTTTTTGCCCAGGGCCCGACTCTTTCTCCATTTCCTCAATTTCCTGCATTCGCTTCTCTAGTAATTCTGCCTGGCGCTTCTGCTTCTTCTTCAATTTCTTCTTCTTATTCTTTGACATTTTGTCAGCCTGGGCGGAGATTACAAACAAATAAAGCCTTCAGGTGGCTAATCCATTACCCCTAGTTGGAGATAACTGTTAATTTTAATCACTTCCTAATTAAATTTTACTCTTTCCCTAACATAGAACTTTAGGCTTTCATTTAACTTAAAAAGATACAGATAGTGTTATGAAACCAAGTAAAAACACAGTTAACAGCAATCTTGGCTTTTTGAGCCATCTGTGGTGCTAACATACTGAGACACATTCAGATTCATAGATGCCTCACCATTACAAACCTGCTTAAGACTGCATGGAAATAAACTGGAGAAAATCATGAAGTGCAGGGATTTTTTTTTTCCCCTTTGATTCCCAACCAAAAAACTACAACCATCCAAACAGAAGTACCCATGCCCACAGCCCACAGATCAGAATTAAACATAGAAACACCTTATACTTACTGGTTTAGGTTGGGGAGCAGTACTGACTGAAAAAAAAAGAAAACTAAGTAAGAATCCTGGCATACAGTAGGCAATATAATATAACCTCAGATCACTCCTACGAGAAATGTCTGTCTTGTATAGCCTACATTGTAGGGGAGACTATTGTTTTTAAGTGACTTTGGGGAAAACCACATTATTATTGTTGTATTTAAGGGATGCATAGAAAAGCTGCCAAATTTAAATAAATTGAATTCTTGCCCAGTAGCCCTGATCTATGCAAAGGTATAAAGTGTTCACTTCCAGGTTCCACTGCACATGCTGTTGAAATCACCTGCTTCCTATTTCCTTGTTCTGCCTCCAGCAGAAAGTAACAGGCAACCACCTCCTCACCCTCACGTTTCATCTCCAATTCTTCCTTCTCGGCTCTTGTCAGTTTTAAAAGGGGAGTCTAGGTGACACCAAGGTCTACAGTAATTTGACATATAAAATAACACCTTATGGAAAACAGTTTAGCTTAGGTGGGATCTTCAATCTTCCCTTTTAAAATATTTGTAATCATGGTTTTAAAAAACAACCTGTAATATACAATTTAGTGCCTCTTAAGTGTATGGTTCAGTAGCATTAACTATGTTCACATTATTGTACAACAGTTTAACAGATTCCTAGAAATTTTTTACCTTGCAAACTGAAACTATACCCAAAGAACTCCATTTCTCTCACCTCCAAGCTTGTTTTTTAAAAGAAGTCTATAGGGGCCAGCACTGTAGCACAGTGGGTTAAGCTGCTGCCTGCAGTGCCAGCATCTCATAGGAGTGCTGGTTCAATTCTCGGCTGCTCCACTTCTGATTCAGCTCCCTGCTAGTGGCCTGGGAATAACAGTGGAGGATGGCCCAAGTCCTTGGGTCCCTGCACCTACATGGGAAACTCAAAAGAAGCCCCTGGCTCCTTGCTTTAGTATGCTCCAGCTCTAGCCATTATGGCCATTTGGGGAGTGAACCAGAGGATGGAAGATCTCTTTCTCTCTTTTTGTAACTCTGCCTTTCAAATAAAATTTAAAAAAATTTAAAAACAAGTCTATAACTGATATTTCAATTTGTAATAATAAAGTTCTTCAAGTATGTTTAAACTACTAAAATTAAAATTTGTACCTCAAGTGGGAAAAAAATCATAACCATAATTTATTTACACAACAAAATTCTGAGGCTTACTACTAACTGCTTTAACCTGAAATTTAATCCCAATAACTGGTGCAGGAGAGTAAATGAAACCAAGGAACTCAGTCAAGGTTTCCCAGACAACAGTGAAGACAAGATTCAAACCAGTCATGCTCTAAATAGCAATACTATTTTTCCCCTCTGCAGAACACAGATCCATAGGTGAGCATGTGGGATTAAGGCAAGAGGTGATTATGTTAAGAAGTAAGCATGACCAACAAATCACGAGAAAAATCATTTATAAACAAGAATACGAATTAGCTTTTATACTAGACAACATAAATCTACGTAAAAGACAACAATCTCAAGCCTTCTTCCCATATGGGAGTAATAATGAGAATAAAATAAGTCTCTTGAAGGCTGATACTATTTCTGAATATTTTATGTTAAATAATAGAGTGGTGTTTAACTCCCTGGTATTAGAATCAAAATGGACATTTAGCTTCTAAAGAGAACAGAAATCCTCCTAAGAAAACACACCTGCTGACCCGGAAGGTGGTGGCGCTCCAGATCGCTGCCACTCTGTTGCTTCTGCAGCCAGTCTCCGAATGTAGTGCTCGTTCACTGACAACAAGATGTTCTCTGGTTTAATGTCAGTGTGGATGATACGGCACTTGGTGTGTAAATAATCCAGGCCCTGTAACACCTGAATGGGAAAGAGCAGATCTGTAAATACAAATACAAGTCTTTCTGGAGAAGGAAGAAATTACAACATTGGAAAAAAAAAATGACATGGCAGTGCTTTCTACAAATAACACTTTAAAAAAAAAAAAAAAGCACCAAGAAATTTCCCTAGAAAGACTGTGAACTGCCCAAGTTTTACAAAGCTAATTCTATTTGGAGACTTTAAATATAGACATTAAAAGACTGAGAAAAATGCTCACAATATACAATTTAAAGTGTTGAAATGTAGGTGATAAAAGAGATTTTGGTATCTTATCTCATATTTCCTCACTGATAAAAAACAGATCTCTTTCTTCCCAATTTGGAGTTCCTTCAAAGATATGCTACCCAAAACAAATTATCTGCCTCTTGAAATATTAGTACTTTGCTTTACAAATGATAAAATTCTATAATGTACATCAAAGGCTATTTAGAGAATGCCAACAAATAATGTTATATAAAAAGATGCTAATAATTTGACATAGCAAATCTGTTAAAATATAATTAATATTTACAACCAAAACTTATTAGGTAAGGGCTCCAATATTCCAAAGTCAGGTACATACACAGAGCCCTTCCCCCTAACAATTATAACAGATGAACCTGGGGGGGAAAGTTATGCTAACACATTTAAAGAGAGAAAAAAAAAAACAAACAAACACGATAAACCCCCAAGGATGAATAAAATATTTAATTCTAACAATTAAAAAAAAATCTAGCTTCTAAAATGAAAATTCTATTGGAAATTGGAGACTCCTTAACACACTGAGAAAAATGTGTATACATACAAAAATATGTATACATACATACACACACATACGAAGCCATCACCATCATATAACCAAGATGAAGATACATACTTGCTGAATAATTTTTTTGACACAAGGCAGTGGAAGCCCCTGATAGTTGGACTTGATGATCCACTTGAGCAGATGATGCCCTAAAACTTCAAACACCATGCAGATATCTGGAAGTTCTTTAAGGAGGAAAACAAGCACAAGCAAAGAACAGGGCGAGACAAGATGTGGATTCCACCCCAAGGGGAACGTTCTATATTATTTTTTCTCAAAACATAACAAAAAGTTATGGAGCTTAACTGAAAAAAATATATGGTTGTCAATATTCTAAAATTCCACAGTTCAATGCTATAGTTAATAAAAATACCCATGAAACAGAAAATTGTGAGGGGCTGGCTTCCTGGTAAAATCATGCACATTAAAATTCTCAAAAGCCGCAGCCTGCAGTGCCAGCATCCCATATGGGTGCCGATTCGAGTCCTGGCTGCTCCACTTCCGATCCAGTTCTCTGCTATGGCCTGGGAAAGCAGAAGAAGATGTCCCACGTGCCTGGGCCTCTGCACCCGCATGAGACCTGGAGGATGCTCCTAGCTCCTGGCTTTGGAGCGGCCCAGCTCTGGCCCTTGTAGCCAATTGAGGAGTGAATCAGCGGATAGAAGACTCACTCTCTCTGCCTCTGTACCTCTGCCTTTCAAATAAATTAATTTAAAAAATTCTCAGCAGTAAAAGAAAAAATTAAACCTATCCACATAAGAAATGAGATTACTGGGCTCAGGCTCTTGATCAGTTTCAGGTAAAAGTCAACTAATGTCCAGCCTAACCACCACCACTCCTTCACACTCAAAGCAAAACAAATTCTTCCTTAAAAGACAGCACATAAAACTTGGCCTAAAAAAATGAAAGCACCAATATTTTTAAAAAATAGCAAACAGACTTGCTTTATGCTCTGCAGTTTACAAAGTTAATATTGTAATAATAATATTATGATTATATTATAATATTATAATAATAATAATCTAGCGCCACCAAGTGTTCTCCTTGCATACAAACATCCCAATCACACCATAAGCAGGAAGTCTTAAGCTGACTGGTTGTGCAGGCTCACTGCAGGGGTCGTAGCAGTATGTTGATGTCTTCTACCCCTAGGAATTCTACATATATTGGAATGTTCAAACATACATATATACTAATCACCTACTGCCCAGAATTTTGGTCTAAATAGGATTCCCCACTAAAACAAAGTTTAGGCTCCTTGGAAAAAATGGTCAAATTCAAGGCTACTGGAAAGGGTAAGCTTGGAATACGTTGCTGATGCTGTACCACCAAATAAGGGAAAAAGTCACGAAGATATAAGCCGCCATTTTGAAGAGGGTGTCACTGACCAAGAATGACGTTTGAGTTAATATAGTAATTAAAAATAGAATGAGGGGCCAGTGTGGGGGTGCAGAGGTTCAGCTACTGCTTGTGATGCCAGCATCCCACACTGGAGTGCCAGCTGGAATCCTGATTGTTCTGCTTCAGACCCAGCTTCCTGCTAATGCACTGCACCTGGGAAGGCAGCAGATGACCCACATACTTGGGTCCCTGTTATCTACTAGGAGATATGGATGGAGTTTCTGGCTTCTGGCTTTGGCCTGCCCAACCCAGGCTGTTTCAGGCATTTGGAAAGTGAACCAGTGGATGGCAGATCTGTCACTCTCGCTTTTGAATAAATAAGTAAATCTTAAAAAAATAAAAAGAGGGGCCAGTGCTGTGGCATGGGTTAAGCCACTGTCTGCAGTTCTGGTATCACCTGTGGATGCTGGTTCAAGTCCTAGCTGCTCCAGTTCCAATGCAGCTCCCTGCTAATGTTCCTGGCCCAGTGCTGGCTGTTGTGGTCATTTGGGAAGTGAACCAAATGGAAGATTTCTCTATCTCTCCCTCTCTCTGTAATTCTAACTTTCAAATAAAATAAATCTTTAAAAATGAAAATTAAAAATTAAATCCATACTATTATTAAAGTAAACATGAAGGACATGAAGGGAAGGAAGTGACTTATTTATTTATTTGAGAAGTAGAGTTATAGACAGAAAGAGGGAAAGACAGAAAGGTCTTCCATCTGCTAGTTCATTCCCCAAATAATTGCAAAGGCTAGAGCTAAGTTGATCCAAAGCCAGGAGTCATGAGCGTCTTCTGGGTCTCCCACATGGGTACAGGGGTCCATACACTTGGGCAATCCTCCGTTGCTTTCCCAGGACATCAATAGAGAGCTGGATTGGAAGTGGAGCAGCCAAGACATGAACTGGTGCCTGTATGGGATACCACCACCACCAGCAAACTTAACCTACTTTGCCACAGCATCAGTCTCACATGAAGTACTTTGTGATCTATAAAAGAACTATATAAATGAGCTCTTCCTATGAAAATCAGAGGAAGATCAATCCACTTAGATAGGGAGGTAGGACTCAGAGCTATACATCTTACTGCACATCTGAAAAACTGATTGAGGCAGGTGTTGTGGCACAGCAGGTTAAGCTGGATTGGAAGAAGAGCAGCTGGGACATGAACTGGCACCTATATGGGATGCTGGCACTGCAGGTGGAGGCTTAGCCTACTATGCCACAGCACTGACCTCAGGAAGTGACTTCTCTAGAGAAGAATACCAAGTAATAAATATACAAGGTAATCTCCATTTTATTATCACTACAGCAATCACTAAGTAAGAATCAATGAACACTAATCTGCTGGGTAAAAGGACTGTCACAGCACCAAAGCATCATTCCACTGATGGCTTAATTATTAGAAAACAAACAAGGAACTTTTACAACAGAGAAATCTGGAAGGGACTGTAGTCAAACTTATCACCAGCAATTACAAGCACAAAGATGGCTCAAGTACCTGGGCCCCTGCCACCTATGAGAGAGAACCAGATGCAGTTGCAAGCTCTGGGCTTTCCCCTGACCCAGCCTCAACCATCTGGGGAGTGAATCAGTCAGTGGATGGACAATTTCTCTCCCTCTCTCTCTCCTTCTCTCTCTTTTGTCACTCTGGCTTTCAAATAAATAAAATAAACCTAAAAAAAAAAAAAAAAACAAAAAAAAAAACCAACAAGAAAAATAACCAAATGTAGTGGAGAATGTGGTGTAATTAAAACTCGCATACTATGCTAGTGGAAGTGAAAAATGATACAAGCACTTTAGAAAACTGGCTGACGAAGACCCATCAGTTGGTTATGGAGCAAAATAGAAAAACTAGATAGCTTGATAGTAAAAGACTGACAGAGGCATCATAAGAAAATTTACAGGGAGTGTCACTGTGGTATAGCAGGATAAGCCACTGCCTATGATGGTGGCATCCCATATGGACACCAGTTTGAGTCTTGGCTGCACCACTTCTGATTCAGCTCTGGCTGATGTGCCTAGGGAAGCATGGCTCAGGTGTTTGGGCCCCTGAACCCACATGGGAAACCCGTAAGCTCCTGGCTTTGCCTTGGCCCAGCCCTGGATTTGTGGCCATTTGAGGAATGAACCAGTGCATGATAGATCCTACTCTCTCTGTAACTCAGCCTTTCAATAAATAAATAAATCTGAAAAGAAAATTCTAAGATCAGCAGGATAACTGAATCTAATTGAAAACTGATCCCTGTTAAAAATGAGTAGGGGCCGGCGCCGCGGCTCACTAGGCTAATCCTCTGCCTTACAGCGCCGGCACACCAGGTTCTAGTCCCGGTCGGGGCACTGGATTCTGTCCCGGTTGCCCCTCTTCCAGGCCAGCTCTCTGCTATGGCCCGGAAGTGCAGTAGAGGATGGCCCAAGTCCTTGGGCACTGCACCCACATGGGAGACCAGGAGAAGCACCTGGCTCCTGGCTTCGGATCAGCGCGATGCACTGGCCACGGCGGCCATTGGAGGGTGAACCAACGGCAAAAAAAGGAAGACCTTTCTCTCTGTCTCTCACTGTCCACTCTGCCTGTCAAATAAATAAATAAGAGTGCCAATTGTTAAATCAACAACAGGAGTCACTGTGCATTCACTCCCCATGTAGGACCTCTGTCCTTAATGGGTTGTACTATGAGAATTAATGGTAAAACTAGTCTTCAAACAGTACTTTATACTTTGTGTGTCTGTGTGGGTGCAAACTGTTGAAATCTTTACTCAGTATAGAGTTGCTCTTCTGTATATAAAGATAATTAAAAATGAATCTTAATGAAGAATGGAATGGGAGAGGGAGTAGGAGGTGGGACAGTTTGGGGGTGGAGGGCAGAACCGCTATAATAAGTTGTACTTATGAAATTTATATTAAATAAAAGCTTTCTATAAAAAACAGGATAACTGAAATCAAAGGGAAACATGAAAAGAAAAAAAAAGTCTCAGAGAGATGATGTAAAGGAAACACCAAAGGGATGAAAAAACTGAGTAAGGGTTGTATTGCAGGGTACGTTATGAATAAGAGGTATCAGCAAGAGACAAAGTATACAGTGAAAAAAAAAGTATCCTAAATACAGAGGAGGTCATATTGATAGCCAATGACTCACTAATGAATTTCAATATCATAGAGAGGGCCAGCTGTCCCTTCTCAGTCACTCTTCTCCCCTCAACCTTGAAGGACATAGATTTAGCCAATTTATGTTGAAATCAAAAGTAACCAACATTAATGTGAGAAAGGACAGCAATCCAGAAAAAAGGCAGTATGCCCAGACATAGAAAAAAGTACGATATATACCTCTGTGCAGGTATGTTGTGATATGAAAGTGAATAGAGGCAGAAGCATGATATAACTCCTTAATCTTTATCACAGTGCTTCTAGTTATACCCTTTGCAATTTTCAATAGCAAATAAGCAGAGACATGACAATTGGGAGATAAGTAGGAAGAAGAGCAGACAGAGAAATAGCTAAGGACAAGAGGAGAATAAAACAAGGCTTCAGTAGTGAACAACTAGAGAAACCATCTAGTAATGTTTGGAAAATATCTCAGAATTTGAAATTTCAGCCAAGACATCTAAAAAAAATTCTTGCTTAGGCCTAAATAAACATACTCAACATTACTGAGAACATAAAATATCTTACAGTTTTACTTGTACTTTTCTACTTACAAAGAAATGTGGCAAATGACAAGGCTACTATGACATCGGTGTAAGCTTTACATACACACATGATACTGTTTTAAGATGGATATAGTAGCTTTCCTTAGAGATCTGGGGATCTTTGATTTTTATTTCCTCCAGGAAATGACTAAGAACTAACTTCAAGGGCCAGTGCTGTGGCACAGTGGGTTTAGCTGCCGCCTGCAGACCAGCATCCCACATGGTCACTGGTTCAGGTCCCGGCTGCTCCACTTCTGATCTAGCTCCTTGCCAACGTGTCTGGGAAAGCAGTGAAAGACGGCCTGAGTGCTCTGGCCCCTGCACCCAGGGGTATAGCTCCTGAGTTTGACCTGGCCCAACCCTGACTGTTAAGGCCATTTAGGGAGTGAACAGCAGATGGAAGATCTCTCTCCTTCTCTGTAACTCCCCTTTCAAATAAACAAATCTTTTTTTTTTTTAAAGGAACGTCACATTGATATTTTTCACATATCACTTTGTTCTTTTTCTCATTATTTCTTCATTTCTTCCCATAGTCCACATGAAACCAGTCATATGCACCTCATTTTCCTTTAAAAAAAATCATCAATGGCAATTAAGAATGTGTTACAAAAAGCACAGAAAGTAGAATGACAGATGAAATGTCATTCCTTAGATTTTTTTTTTTTTATTAGGCAGAGTTAGACAGTGAGAGAGAGACAGAGAGAAAGGTCTTCCTTCCATTGGCTCACCCCCCATTGGCTCACCCCCCAAATGACCACCATGGCCGGTGCACTGCGCCGATCCGAAGCCAGGAGCCAGGTGCTTCCCCCTGGTCTCTCATGTGGGTACAGGGCCCGAACACTTGGGCCATCCTCAACTGCCTTCCTGGGCCACAGCAGAGAGCTGCCCAGGAAGAGGAGCAACCGGGACCAGAACCTGGCACCCATATGGGATGCCAGCGCCAAGGTGGATGATTAACCAAGTGAGCCACTGCGCTGGCTCCATTCCTTAGATTTTAAAATAGTTTTTGGACTGGCAATTTTAAATTTTTCAATCTGAGAAAAATAATACTTCACCTTTTTTTTTTTTTTTTAATTTTTTTTTTTTTTTGACAGGCAGAGTGGACAGTGAGAGAGAGAGACAGAGAGAAAGGTCTTCCTTTGCCGTTGGTTCACCCTCCAATGGCCGCCGCGGCCGGCGCGCTGCGGCCGGCACACCGCGCTGATCCGATGGCAGGAGCCAGGAGCCAGGTGCTTTTCCTGGTCTCCCATACGGGTGCAGGGCCCAAGCACCTGGGCCATCCTCCACTGCACTCCCTGGCCACAGCAGAGGGCTGGCCTGGAAGAGGGGCAACCGGGACAGAATCCGGCGCCCCGACCGGGACTAGAACCCGGTGTGCCGGCGCCGCTAGGCGGAGGATTAGCCTAGTGAGCCGCGGCGCCGGCCAATACTTCACCTTTTATTCTGACAAATCTAGACATTTATAAACATAGCTGTTGCAACCTTTCAATGAGCTTACTGAAGATCACTTCGATTGTAACTTGTAAAGAAAATCAGCCAAGGTTTCTTTCAACTCTAAAATTCTAAAAATATAAATAAAAACATAAACAAGTCAGTTTTGGAGGCCTGTACTGTGGCCCAGTGGGTTAGATGCTGCCTGTAATGCTGGCTACCACAGCACTGGTTTTGTCCCTAACACTCTGCTTTGGATCCAGCTCACTCCTGATGTGCCTGGGAAAGCAGTGGAAGATGGTTCCTGGCTTCAGCCTGACCCAGCCCTGGCCATTGTAGCCATTTGGGGAGTGAATCAGTGAATAGAAGATCTCTTTTTCTCTCTCTCTGCCTTTCAAATAAATAAATATTTTTTTAAAATAGTCTTTTCATGATAGATTGTTAACAATCATAGTTGTTTAATTATAAACACAACCTACATATAGTCTCTTAAACAGTGAGCCCTGGGGGCTGGCCCTGTGGCATAGTGGGTAGGGCTGCTGCCTACAGTGCTGGCATCCCATGTGGGCACCGGTTTGAGTTTGGCTGTTCCACTTCCACCCGGCTCTCTGCTGTGGCCTGGGAGAGCAGTGGAGGATGGCCCAGGTTCTAGAGCCCCTAGACCCATGGGGGAGACCTGGAAGAGGCTCCTGACTCCTGTCTTCAGATTGGCCCAGCTCTGTCCGCTGTGGCTGGAGTTGGGGAGTGAATTGGCAGATAAAAGACTTCTCTCTCTTTCTCTCCTCTCTCTGTGTAACTCTTTCAAATAAATAAATAAATCTTTAAAAAAAATAGTAAGGCCTGGTGGGTAATAAATAAATCTACCTTAAATTCTTATTTACTCATTATTTTTCCTAGAAAATCACTTCCTTTAAAATGCCTGTCCCAGCGGCCAGCACCGTGGTGCAGTGGGTTAAAGCCCCAGCCTGCAGTACCAGCCTCTCATATGGATGGCAGTTTGAGTTCTGGCTGCTCCACTTCTGATCCAGCTCCCTGCAAATGTGCCCGGAAAAGCAGAGGAAGATGGCCCAGCTCCTTGGGCCCCTGCACCCATGTAGGAGACCCGGAAGGAGCTTCTGGCTCCTGGCTCCTGGCTTTAGATCAGCTCAGCTCTAGCCACTGTGGCCATTTAGGGAGTAAACCAGCAGATGGAAGACCCTCCTCTCTCTGTAACTCTTTCAAATAAATAAAATAAATCTGTTTACAAAAAAAATCTGTGCCAACTTGATAAAGCTTACAGAACCTTTATTTAGTAATACAAGGCTATTCACTTAAAATATTTCTTTCATGCTAGTTTACTTTGCTTGAAACGGGGGGAAAACCTGAAGCAATATCCTGAAAAGATGATACCTCAAAAAAACAGACACAGTTCAGATGCGTGTTCCTAAGTATACAGTGAAAGGTAGCTTTACTGCAGTTTGCCTTGAGAAAAGATATCTTTGCTACTTACACAAATCTGGTTCCTTTCTTAGGGACAGTTATTTCACAATTTATTAAGAATAGGTTCTTAAAAAAGGATACGAGTTCCATTAACTCCTGATATTTTAAAGTCATCTAGTAGCTGAACAACCATTTCTCTGTTGGGATCATTAGGGTCTGAATTGCGAACCTGTAGTGGGGAAGAGGCAGCATTTAGTCAAAAGGAGAGTAAAGAAATAAACCAAGAGTTTGAGCAGCAACACCTGCAACAAATCAACTCCAGACTAATTCAACCATTTTGTTGCTCAAAATGTGGCCTCCAAACTGACTATGGGTTTCCAGGTTATTAGGAATCAAGGGATCAACTATTGATCTAATCACACTGTAAAAGATATGTTTACTCAAACATTGTTCCTTTTATCACAGTAAGAGAGAAAAACATTTATTACAGTGCTACCTGGTACATAAAAACATATTCAATGAATATTTTTATTTCAAAGTATTTTTTCATACGTGTGTGTTTAGGAGGAATTCTAATCAAACCAAATACCACCACTTCCCCTCCACATGCACAGAAAAGTGTAAATATCAATCTTCCTCCATCTCTTTAAGGATGTAGTAATTTTATAGTAAAATTAGGCATGCTAAAGAGTCTACCACTTGGTGTCTTAATTCAATAAGACTTTTATGCTTTGCACTTCACATATATGATCTAATACTCACTGATTTCAGCAACCGGATTTCATCTAGTGCCGTTTCAGTATAATGTTCAGCACTTTTAACAACTTTCATTGCCACAAACTTCTTCCCCCTAAGAAAAAAAACAGAGGCAATTAAGATGAAATATCCCACTCTTTTTTTTTTTTTTTTAAAGCTTTTCAAAGATTTATTTACAAAACAAAGGGGGAGAGACAGAAAGGCAAAAGAGATAGAGAATCCAATCTACTGGTTGACTCCCTAAATGCCTACAACAGCTGGAGCTGGAGCAGGATAAACCTGAGAGCCAGGAACTTAATCCAGGTCTCCCATGTGGTGATAGGGACCCAATTACTTGAGCCCTCACTGCTGTCACCCTCCTAACCTCCATGGTCTACATCAGCAGGCAGCTGGAACTGAGAGCAGAGCGGACTCTAACCCAGGCCCTGGTAAGGCACATGGGCATCCCAAGTGGTTGTTAACCACTGCACGAAATGTCTGCCCCAGGAAGCTAACACTTAACCATAACCGTGAGGAGACAGAGAGTACAAATACTGATGTGATGTTTGCCTAGAGTCAAACACAAGGTGTGTCTATCGATCTGTTGTATCTTTTTATTTTTATTTCTTATTTTTTGACAGGCAGAGTGGACAGTGAGAGAGAGAGACAGAGAGAAAGGTCTTCCTTTGCCGTTGGTCCACCCTCCAATGGCCGCCGCGGCCGGCGCGCTGTGGCTGGCGCACCGCGCTGATCCGAAGCCAGGAGCCAGGTGCTTCTCCTGGTCTCCCATGGGGTGCAGGGCCCAAGCACTTGGGCCATCCTCCACTGCATTCCCTGGCCACAGCAGAGAGCTGGCCTGGAAGAGGGGCAACTGGGACAGAATCCGGCACCCCGACTGGGACTAGAACCCGGTGTGCCGGCGCCGCAAGGCGGAGGATTAGCCTAGTGAGCCGCAGCGCCGGCCTCGATCTGTTGTATCTTTTAGTGGCACTAATTGGCCAGACCTCACTTAGAGTCAGAAAATCTATTTTCAGATAATCTCAGTCATTGAACATTTCCTGTAAGTTAAAAATCCAACTTCTGAACATCTACCTGAAACAAGTAAAACCAAGAAATGGGGATAAGTTAAGAGGGGAAATCCCACCAGATCAGAAGCATTCTCTGTATCTGTTAGGCAAAGTTAAAAAAGTAAATACTTTGCTATAAGAAGACAGAAGTATCTGCATGAAAAAAAAAATGAGAAAAATCATAAAAATTCAAATAACAAAAAAGTACATAAATAGCAATCACTGTCTCATCAAAGACAATACAGTTTTTTTTTTTTTTAAAGATTTATTTATTTATTTGAAAGGCAGAGCTACAGAGAAGCAGAGACAGAGAGAGAGGTCTTTCATCCGCTGGTTCACTCCCCAAATGGCTGCAATGGCCAGAGCTGTGCCGATCCAAAGCCAGGAGCTATGAGCTTCTTCCAGGTCTCCCACATGGGTACAGGGACCCAAGTGCTTGGGTCATCTTCTACTGCTTTCCCAGGCCACAGTAGAGAGCTGGATCGGAAGAGGGGCAGCCGGGACTAGAACTGGCGCCCATCTGAGATGCCGACGCCACAGCAGAGGATTAACCTGCTATACCACAGAACTGGCCCTGCCAATACACTTTTAAATATTCAAAATTCAATAAATCTGTAACAGGGGGCCAGTATTGTGACGTAGTGGGTAAGGCTGCCGCCTCCAACGCCAGCATCCAATATGGGCACTGGTTTGAGACCCGGCTGTTCTACTTCCAATTCATCTCCCTGATAATGTGCCTGGGAAAGTAGTGAAGGATGGCCCAAGTGCTTGGGCCCCTGCACCCATGTGGGAGATCCAGAAGAAGATCCTGACTCCTGGCTTTGGCCTGGCTTAGCCTCAGCCATTGTAGCCATTTGGGGAGTAAATCATCAGATAGAAGATCTTTCTCTGTCTCTTCCTCTCTCTGTGTAACTGACTTTCAAATAAAAAAATAAAATTTGTAGTTGGCTAACTTTTAAGTTGATAATCTTGTATGGCTGCTAATGATGTAATAAATATCCAAATGGTCCTTGGCAGAAAAAAGGTTCCCCACCCCTTGACCATTATCTAAAAATTTAACTCTGCTCCAGTGAGAAGACACTTACTTATAATATTTCCAACACTTTGAATTTGAGATCTACAACTGCTTTACTGACACTAATCAACCTTTTGTCTCTAAGGCAGAGAGGCAGAGATATAGTACTGATTCTTCATGAGTGGAAAGTGATTTGTCCAAAATCATAAAGATGATATTATCAACAACAAAATGCCAGGAAATCTGCCTAGAGATGAGACTGAAGCCTGAATCATCCTTGGAAAAATCAGATGAAAACATACACGTCATCTCACTGATTCTTTTACAGGACCACTGAAACTTACTGAATATCCCATGATAACCACACTGTAGAAAAGTGACCCCAGCCCAGCTTTCGAATCACATGGTATCTCCCATTGAATAGATCGCCAATTTTCACAAGATGATAACCTCCTGGAAGAAACAACAGAGGATATAATCAAAAAAACCAAGATGAGAAACAATTACAAATAGTAAGAAGAAGTATCTCACAGCCAATTTTCAGCATCTATACAACTTTTATCAAATAAAGTTTCTGTACAATTTAACAGAACAAAATGTTAACACTCAAATCAGCCACTCAGTATTACTAAGCTCCTGTTACAAAACAAATTCCAGTGAATAAGAATAATGATTTAAACATGTGATACCCTGTAGAACAATCTCATCCTCAAATAAAAACAAATTTATGTGTCACAATATTCTTGTTCCTCTATAAACTAAACATATAATTATAGTTGCAGCCTCAGGTTGTTTTCTAGCTTATGCTCGACAGACCAAATATCCAAATGAGGAAGCACAAACAGATGACGCCGTAGTACCTCCTTATGGAATTACCTTTACAGTAATCATTGGGATCTTCCTGCTCGTCATCATCGGATCCCAGAATCTCCTCTTCCTGCTCTGGTAGGTCACTCTCAGAGTGGGGAGCAGAACCTCGGTGCTGAGTTTCAGATCTAAGAAATGATACAAACATGTTCATTCCATATGAACAGAAGAAAATAGTTTTTAGAAAATGACATCAAACTTTTCCCTCACTAAACTTTCAGCCATGTAAGTAGAGGATTACCAAGTGGCAGCCTAGGAAAATATTAGTTATAGCCTAATCTCATGTAGGAAGACACTAGTTGGCCGGCACCGCAGCTCACTAGGCTAATCCTCCGCCTGTCTCTCACTGTCTAACTCTGCCTGCCAAAAAAAAAAAAAAGACACTAGTTTTAAAAAAGTCACTGAGAAAGCTACTGGAATTTCTTCTACTATTTTGTTGTATCCTCATGAAAATATTTCTGTAATCACAGAATGTTTAAAAAAAATTGTGTTTCCTATTTTTCCAGTTACACTGTTTCTATGCAATCTCTTGAATCTCAATGTTTCCCTTAGAATTATCACAACTTTGGCACATTCTCTCAGCTGGACATGTAACACAGAGATTTCACCACTAAAATAAAGCTGTCAAGTATTTTTAGTAATATTTATTCTGAATTTAGAATTACTCCCCGCCGGCCGCGGTGGCCATTGGAGGGTGAACCAACGGCAAAGGAAGACCTTTCTCTGTCTCTCTCTCTCACTGTCCACTCTGCCTGTCAAAATAAATAAATAAATAAATAAATAAAATAGAATTACTCCCCGAAAGTTAACTACTAGATACAGAGACATTCCCCCATCTATAAAAATGCTAATTGTAGAAAACTTAGAAAACATTCATTTTCAGACACCTCAATCTGGAGAACTATTAATATTTTGGACTATTTCCTTCCAAACCCGTGGTCAGGAATGCTTTTAAGGACTGTCATGTAGTATGATAGTTTTCCAAAAGGATTGCAGTAAGCTCCATCCCCATCAGCCCTGGCGTAGAAAGCTTGGTTATCTGACAGGTAAAAACACTATCTCCACGAGCCATGCAACATTGCAAGAGCATAATGACTCGTTATATCTGGGGCTCTTCAGCTCTCAACTGAACTGCTCTTTTAAAAACAAGATACCGCCGGCGCCGCGGCTCACTAAGCTAATCCTCCGCCTTGCGGCGCCGGCACACCGGGTTCTAGTCCCGGTCGGGGCGCCGGATTCTGTCCCGGTTGCCCCTCTTCCAGGCCAGCTCTCTGTTGTGGCCCGGGAAGGCAGTGGAGGATGGCCCAAGTGCTTGGGCCCTGCACCCCATGGGAGACCAGGAGAAGTACCTGGCTCCTGCCATCGGATCAGCGCAGTGTGCCGGTCGCAGCGCGCCGGCCACGGCGGCCATTGGAGGGTGAACCAATGGCAAAAAGGAAGACCTTTCTCTCTGTCTCTCTCTCTCACTGTCCACTGGGCCTGTCAAAAAAAAAAAAGTACCTTTAAGTTAAAAAAAAAAAACCCACCTTATAAAAAATGAACACATCATCACAAGTTTTCTACACTGGTAAGTTTAGGAGGCAGAAAAACAGATTTGCATTTAGGTTCTGACACTGATCAGCTGCCTGCTTTACGGAGTTTTAAGGAAAAAAAATTAATAAAAATAAAGCAGGATTACACAATATACTTTTCAGTAGTTAAAGGTAAAGGAATTTTAATTTCCAGTTTTCAATATCTATCTTTTTATAAGACTGTTTGACCAGATTGTTTTTTCAAAAAATTAAATTTTACAAAAGAATTTTAATAGCAAAACCAGTTATAGGGTATTACTGAGCTACTAAGACCTAACAATACCTTGGTGAGTATGACTAATGATTTAGATTTAGATTGTTGGTGGCCACTCCAACTTTCTCAATTTGTAGTAATTTTTTTGTCCCCAGAGTACACAAAAGTAGCCATAAATCAGCATGATTCAATGTTCATTTTTAGTGAAGACATATCTTTGGGAAACCTTAGTAGTGAATTGGCTTCAAGTTCCTAAGTGGAAATAACAAGTATTCTGAAATGTGAGATTAAGATGGAAAAGCAAACAGATCTTTGATTTAAATTTAATGAAGGTAAATGTTACCTTTTACAATTTTCATAGTAGACACAATTGTAACTGAAAGTGATGAAAATCAGATTTTACAATACTGAAGTACCCAAATTCTTCAAGTATCATGGGAATTTTAAAAAAATCACTGTTTAAAGATTCAAACCATTTCTGGAAGCAAGTATTTCTGTTGAGTTGTTTTTCCACTCTAGAAGGTTATTTCTTTCAGGACCTTCCTTCCTACCTTTTTTTTTTTTTTTTTTTTTTTTTTTGACAGGCAGAGTTAGACAGTGAGAGAGAGAGAGAGAGAGAGACAGAGAGAAAGGTCTTCCTTCTGTTGGTTCACCCCCCAGATGGCTGCTTACAGCCAGCACGCTGCACCAATCCGAAGCCAGGAGCCAGGTGCTTCCTCCTGCAGGGTGCAGGGCCAAAGCACTTGGGCCATCCTCCACTGCCTTCCTGGGCCACAGCAGAGAGCTGGACTGGAAGAGGAGCAACTGGGACAGAATTCGGCGCCCCAACCAGGACTAGAACCCAGAGTGCCAGCGCCGCAGGCAGAGGATTAGCCTAGTGAGCCACAGATCTTCCTTTCTATCCCCATGTTCTGAAATTTCCTGAATGGGTTTTTAGAAGTCTATATTTCGGGGCTGGCGCTGTGGTGTAGCAGGTAAAGTTGCTGCCTGCAGTTGGGGACATCCCATATGGGCACTGATTTGAGCCTTAGCTGCTGCAATTCTGAATCCAGATCTGCTATGGCCTGGGAAGGCAGTAGAAGATGGCCCAAGTCCTTGGCCCCTGCACCCATGTGGGAGACCTGGAAGAAGCTCCTGGCTCCTGGGTTCAGATCAGCTCAGCTCTGGCCGTTGCAGCCATTTGGGGAGCGAACCAGCAGATGGAAGACCTCTCTCTCTCTGCCTCTCTATAGCTCTGCCTTTCAAATAAATAAATAAATAAATAAATCTTAAAAAAAAAAGTCTATCCTGCTATGTACTTTGTCCTGGCAAATTAGAGACTCAGTCAGCTCAAAAAATTCCCTGCTGAATGTAATCTCCACTTTCTGGAACTACCAATTCAGATACTGGGGCCTCTGTACACTCCATTTATTTTATTCTATCTTGTCTCATTTTCCATCTCATGTAGTGTTTTCTTTCTTTTTATAGCTGAATAATATTCCATTATGTGGATATGCCAGATTTACCCACATATCAATTTACGGGCTTTTGATTATCATGAATCATGCTTCTGTGAACATCCTAGAAGCAGCATGCGTGATCATGTTTACAGCAGCACTGTAATAGTCAAAAGCTGGAATCAACTACATGTCTAACAACAGAAGACTAGGTAAGTATGTTATGATACAATGAAATATTCTCAACAGTGAGACAGAATGCATCTGAATGAATAACTTCCACAAACATGAGATGGAGTAAAATATAGCAAACTGCAATGTTTAGAAACATACAAATCTGTTGCTTGGGAATGGGCAACATATTTAAAATATAAAGAAATTAAAAAAAAAAGGACTTACTAATCTACAGGGGAATTGTAATATAAGGAGAGGTACACATGGGCATTAGATATAAGGCAATTTATTTTTTAAGGTGGGTAGGACCTACTTAAGTGCTTATAATATTATCCTTTTTCTTTTTGGATATCTGAAATTTCTTATTTTAAAAGTATTTGCTACGATAGTTTTCAGGTTCAAGTAGAATCTAGCACATGCCTGGCTTAAGGTTTCACACTTGGGTATCTTAGGGATCATACCCCTCAAGTTATCACAAGAAGTGACTTTGTACTCTGTAAGGTTAATTATGCAATTATTATAAAATAAAAATGGGAGAATGCAACTGCATATTTTAGCTTATGAACAAATTTGTACACATGAAAAAACATTCTCATTACTTCTTTATTTTATGGAGAATTAACAGTTCAATAAATGAAAAATATAAATAGATAATTTGAATAGCAAACAAGCTTGATCTAAATTGATGTATTTCACATAACATCAAAGTTTCTAGATATTTTAGTTGAGCAGGAAATGAGGAGGAAAAAGGTCATCACTTTATTGTTAGTGTGAAACAAATGAATTTAATTTGTAATAAACAGAAGCAGTTAAGTTCGGCATGTCTTCAAGGAAAGCTCCTTAACAGGGGCCAACATCGTGGGACGGCGGGTAAAGTGCTGCCCAGGATGCCAGCATCTCTTATGGGTGCTGTTCATGCCCTGGCAGCTCCGCTTCTGATCCAGCTCCCTGCTAATAGCCTGGGGAAAGCAGTGGAAGAAGGCCTAAGTGCTTGGGCCCCTGCCACCCATGTGGGAAACCCAAATGAAGCTCCTGGCTTCATCCTGGCCTAGCACTAGCCACTGTAGCCATATGGGAAATGAACAAGCAGATGCAAGACCGAGCCTCCTCCCACCCCGTAACTCTTTGAAATACATAAATCTTTAAGAAAAAAATAGACAAGATAAATCTTAAAAAAAAAAAAAAAAAAGAAAGAAAGAAAGCACTACAATATACATCATTAAAATGAAAAAGACGGGTGTTTAGCTTACTGGTTAAGAGATGACTGTGCTCCATACTGGAGTGCTTGGATCCAATACCTGGCTCTGGCTCCTGACTCCAGAGAGTCAGACCTTGGGAGGCAGTGGTGATGGCTCAAGTCACTGGGTCCCTGCAACCCATGTGGAAGACCCAGACTAACTTCCCAGCTCCAAGCTTCAGGTCAACTCAATCCTGACCATTGTGGGCATTTGGAGAGTGAACCCATGGATGAAAGCTTTCTCTGTTTCTCTCTCAATGATTTTTTTTAAGTAAAAAAGAAAAATGGTTGAATAATATAGTATGATTCACTTATCATATTTTTCTTAAAAATAAAGTATGTCTGTGCATATATTCATATATAAACACAATGGAAGATTTTAAGGACACAAACAACTGTTAACAGGGGTCCCTTTTAGGAAAAAGTAAAGCATAAGAATGTGGGAGAATACAAAGCAAGTATCCTATTTATCCTTTTAAATACAATTCTGCAATTTTTCTCATAAGAACTACTTCTCACCCAGCGCCGCGGCTCAATAGGCTAATCCTCTGCCTGCGGTGCCGGCACACCGGGTTCTAGTCCCTGTCGCTCCTCTTCCTGTCCAGCTCTCTGCTGTGGAGGATGGCCCAAGTCTTTGGGCCCTGCAGCCACATGGGAGACCAGGAAAAGCACCTGTCTCCTGGCTTCGGATCAGCGCGGTGCGCCAGCCGCAGCGGCCATTGTGGGGTGAACCAACAGAAAAGAAGACTTTTCTCTCTGTCTCTCTCACTGTCCACGCTGCCTGTCAAAAAAAAAAAAAAAAAAAAAAAAAAAAAAAAAAAAAAAAAAGAAAAGAAAAGAAAAGAAAGAAAGAAAGAAGAACTACTTCTCATTCAAAAAATAAACATTTTTAAAAATTACAACTCGTTGGATTGGAAAGATTTCAGAGACTAGATTGCTACTCTCAGAGCTTTATCTTCTGCTTGGTGTCATTTCCTTCAGGAACTGCCTCTCTACATCCTGGCAAAGCGGCCAACCACATGGCCCCACTCAACTCATGCCCCACAGGAATGGACAAATGATCCAACAAGATCAGGTAGAACCTCTCTAGGGGCAGAAGACAAATGCTGAGAGAAGCTCTTTTTCTGAAAGTGTAAGCAATAGGGACCAAGAGTTGGTAGATGAGATAACTGCTGCCAAGCAGGAGGAGAAAATGTCCTAAAATGAAGTTAAAATACAAGAAAATAGAACTAAGATTTTTTTTAAGCTAGAAGTGGAGAATAACAGGCAAATCTTAAATGATGCTCTTTTCCAAAAAGAGTAAGGTGCTCTGAAAGAAGAGCAATTGGGGAAGGTGTTTGGTATAGAAGTTGGGTCTCTGCCACCCATGTGGGAGACCAGACTGAGTCCCAAGCTCCTGGATTCAGGCTGACCCAGCCCTGGTGTTGTAGGCGTATGTGGAAGGAAGACCTTTCTCTCTCTCTCTGTCACTGTGTAACTGTCAAATATAAATACATACATACAACATACATACATCTAACTAAAGCACAGAGATAGCTGAGATGCAAAGTTGATTTTTTTTCCCCCCATTTTTATTTGAGAGGCAGAAAGCAAAAAAGGAACACAGGTGGAGGCTTTCCATTTCATGGTTCACTCTCCAGATGTCTGTAAGAGACCAGGTTAGGTCAGGCTGAAGCCAGGAGCCAGGAACTCAATTTGTATCTCCTGTGAAGTGGGCAGGGAACCAAGTACTTGAGCCATCAACTGCTGCCTCCTAGAGTGTATATACAGCATCAGTTGGGTAGGCAGCAGAGCAGCCAGGACCTGAACCAGGCACTCCAATACAGGATATGGGCATCGCAAGCAGTGAAGGAACTGCCACACTACACGCCCACCACTTCGGCATTTACGCTGGCAGTCCTTCAACTTCTGACTGCTGGCTGTCTAGAGCCAGCATGGGGAGAGGGAAAATTGAATGCAAACGGATACACACACCAAAGTTTCTGGAATGATGAAAAAGTTCAGGGCCAGCATTGTGGTATAGCGGGTAAAGCCGCTGCCTGCAGTGCCAGCATCCCACATGGACGCCGGTTTGAGACTCAGCTGCTCCACTTCTGATCCAGCTCTCTGCTATGGCCTGGGAAAGCAGTAGAGGATAGCCCAAGTCCTTGGGCCCCTGCACCCGCATGGGAGACATGGAAGAGGCTCCTGGATCCTGGCTTCGGATCAGATCAGCTCAGCTCTGGCCGTTGTGGTCATTTAGGAAGTGAACCAGTGGATGGAAGACCTCTCTCTCTGCCTCTCCTCTCTCTGTGTGTAACTCTGACATTCAAATAAATAAATAAATCTTTTTAAAAAGAGTTCTAGCTTTGACTAGGGTGCTGGTTACATGGATGAATATATTTGTCAAAATACAAATGAACTGCACTCTTAAAGTAACTTCATTTTATTGTTCATAAATTTTGCCTCAACAGAAGTAATTTTAAATACACACATTATTTCCCTACCTATTCCCCAAGTAGAAATTAAAAGCTTTTGGTTTTATCCAAAGCCAAAGAATTAAAGTATTCTCCTCTCTTACTGAGTATTCTTGCCATCAGGCCAATAATGGCAAACCAATAACAGCTCTTCATAAGGAAAGGTCCTGGAATAGAGCCAAGGACAGTAAGAAAGGCAATAACTGCAGCAATAATGGGGACAAGCACTTAATTTGCAAGGAACTCCTGGGAGAGTACAAACAATGGAATTCTGTAAGACCAGTGAGAGCAAAAATAGCAGTCTGCTTTAAGACCTGCAAAATGCACACCTTCAGGAGGATCCATCACAGAACAAGTTTTCATAATCTTATTAGAAAAATTCATGTTGGAAACTGAGTTTGTATTCCTTTTAATAAAATCTATTTGAAAAACTTCCTACACCTAATAATTAAAAACAAAAAATCTAAAATCTAATTTAGTGTCTTTTGGTCACTTGGAATCCCCTTGTTCTCAGATGAATTCAAGTAGCCACAATTCAAAAAGTGATACAGGGGCCGGAGCTGTGGTGTAGTGGGTAAAGCCGCTGCCTGCAGGGCTGGCATTCCATATGGGTGCCGGTTCAATTCCTGGCTGCTCCACTTCCAATCCAGCTCTCTGCTAATGGCCTGGGAAAGCAGTGGAAGACGGCCCAAGTCCTTGGGCCCCTGCATCCATGAAGGAGACCCTAAAGAAACTCCTGGCTTTGGATTGGCAAAGCTCCAGCTGTTGCAGCCATCTGGGGAGTGAACCAGGGGATGGAAGACCTCTCTTATTCTCAGCCTCTCTGCCTTTCAAATAAATGAATCTTTAAAAAAAAAAAAAAAAAGCCTGATACACACATATGGACTTTAAAGGTAAACTAAGCTTTATTAGTTAACTAAAACGATTTTTTGTCATTTAGCTTAATCTTTAGATTGAATAAAAGAGGCTGAGATGATCAGCATTTAGATTGCTAATTACTTATTTTTGAATAGGAAATGCACATACAACAGAATCTTAAAAGCAGTACAGAAAGATTCTGTGGAAGAAACTGCTCCATGACTTTCCTTTCTCCCTTTCTGCCACACAGTGATGTCTTTAACTTGGGCACATGGAATACCAGTCCACAATTTCCAGGCTCTCTTGCAGGTATCCACAGCCATGTGATTAATAAGAGGGAAAGCTTCAAGAAAACAACTGACACTGGGCACCTTTTTCTTCTAACACTTAGTACACTGATACAACCTTATCTCTGAGGAAAAAAAGGGTCACAACCCAGGACACTAGAGAAGCTAAAAAGATCCTGGTTCTTGACATTTCAAGGGCCAGAGTCACTATACACAGTTCAGAACATCCCCAGAGTTTGACACTGAGAAGAAATAAACTTCTATCTCCTTTAAGCCACTATTACTTTGGTTTATTTGTTATATACTCTAAAAATTAAGCCTCTCATTCCAGTTTACCAATCTCTTATTTTCCTTTCCTCAAAGGGACTACAGCCAGTTTCTTCTATATCATCCCATAAAAGAATATAAACGGGTGTCTATATATATTGTTTAAGCAACAGCTAGCAACAAAAACAATGTTCAAATGCATTTCTTACATATTGATATCACAAACTGAATTCTTAATAGAGGTGAGGGAAGGCTGTATCTTAATTTTAGAAATAGCTTATTCTATGTGGATACTTCCTTCCAATGTTGTGACAAATAAGTATTATGAATGACCCTGTATTTGTATTTCTGAAACACATGTGCACGTATATCAGTGTAACAAATTCCTAGAAAAAAAATGCCAGAAAAAGCATATGTACAATTGACTTTCTGATACATATTGCTAAGCTGTCCTTCATAAAAGGTATGCCAATGTATCCTATTAGCAATGTGTGACCATTTCCTTCTCAACTTGACAGAAAAATACAGAATTTCAAAGTATGGTAAAAGCCCTATAATTCAAAGCGATCACACTGGTAGTTGTGTTAAGTGAAAATGCTGATTAAAGGAGGGGTAATAAAAATTATGCATGCTTTAACTATTTATTATAACCAAAACAAGATACACGAATGGGCCATTTCTTTCCATAAGCAATACGGATTCAT
This sequence comes from Oryctolagus cuniculus, assembly GCF_051225735.1. Taxonomy (NCBI): domain Eukaryota; kingdom Metazoa; phylum Chordata; class Mammalia; order Lagomorpha; family Leporidae; genus Oryctolagus; species Oryctolagus cuniculus. The sequence goes on along the minus strand of NC_142871.1, from coordinate 133,499,959 downwards.
GTTCCTAGTTTAACTTCCTTGCATCAATCACACCCTTGTTTAATGTATCAACTATAATTTCCAGTTGGGGTTTAAGTAGAGTAAGAACTTGAAAATACCCAGGAATCCATAAAGAAAGATTGAAAAAAATTCTAAGAATTCATATGACATGATTCCCAGGATACACTGTTTAGGGAGAAAAAATCACTGTGCAAAAGAATGTATACATAAGATGGAAAAATAATACACAATTATTATCAAAAAAGGACAAATCAGAAATAAACAAAATGGTGACCTTTAGGGAGTGAATAAGAAAAGGGTAAAGGGGATAAAGAAGACCTCTTAAACCATGTACATTAAAAATATTTATTTATTTATTTATTTAAGAGGCAGAGAGACAGACAGACAGAACATTCATATGCTGGTTCACTCCCCAAATACCCTCAACAGCCAGAGTGGGGTCAGGACAATGCTGGCAGCTGGGAGTCAGGAACTCAATCCAGTTTCCCACATGGGTGGCAGGGGGCCCCAGCTTCTTGAGAAATATTACCCGCTGCCTCCTACCAGGTACATTAGTAGGAAGCTGGAGTCGGGAGTGGAATTGTACTCAAACCTGTACATCCAATTGACAGGCTCATTGTCAAGCCAACCTCTTGCCCTTGTATACATTTTAATTAAATAAAAGAAATAATGAGAAAAGCAAATCCTAAAATCAAAAGGCAAAAAGACAAAAAAAAAAAAAAAAAAAAAAAAAAAAACCACCCTGAATGAATATCAAATAAGCACCAAAAATTAATTCTGGACACAGTTCTCTGACTGTGTACCCCCAAGTGGGATATATCCTGAGGACTTAAAGAACAACAAAGAAACCTTGAACTTATTAAACTTGCTGTTTATATTGCTATGTGATCTTGAAACTATTTTGTGGATACTACAGGAAAGGAAAAGGAATATAGAGATGTTATTGAGGACCAGGAAAAAAAATGGAATGGGGGAAGGTGAAGAAAACTTATGTTTTAAGTAGAAATAGTATGAACTACATATAGGTGAGGTGTGGGGAGAAGGAAATGGATTTATACTCTAGGCCTATTAAAAGGGCCCAGAGTATTGGGCCGTAGGGGGTAAAGCATTCCCTGTAGTGCCAGCATCCCATATGGGAGGGAGTCAGTTCAAGTCCGGGCTGCTCTCCGATCCAACTCTCTGCTATGGCCTGGAAAAGCAGTGGAAAACGGCCCAAGTCCTTGGGCCCCTGAACTCCCACATGGGAGACCTAGAAGAGGCTCCTGATCGGCTCAGCTCTACCCGTTGTGGCTATTTGGGGAGTGAACCAGCAGATGGAAGATCTCTCTCTCTCCCTCTCCCCCTCCCCCTCTCCCTGCCTCTGCCTCTCTGTAACACTGCCTTTCAAATAAATAAATAAATCTTTTTTTTTTTTTTGACAGGCAGAGTGGACAGTGAGAGAGAGAGAGAGAGAGAGAGAGAAAGGTCTTCCTTTTGCCGTTGGTTCACCCTACAATGGCCGCCGCAGCACTACGGCCAGCCCACCGCGCTGATCCGAAGGCAGAAGGCAGGTGCTTCTCCTGGTCTCCCATGGGGTGCAGGGCCCAAGCACTTGGGCCATCCTCCACTGCACTCCCAGGCCACAGCAGAGAGCTGGCCTGGAAGAGGGGCAACCAGGACAGAATCCGGTGCCCCAACCGGGACTAGAACCCGGTGTGCCGGCGCAACAAGGCGGAGGATTAGCCTAGTGAGCCGCGGTGCCAGCCCAATAAATAAATCTTTAAAAAAAAAAAAGGGGGTGGGGGTGGGGGGAGGGAACAGAAACAATGGAATCCTAGCAGCAATGAGCAGATCTAGCACCCAGACAGATGTTGGTTTACCAACACCTCCTAAAAAACAAGGGAGCTTGGAGCCAGCGCCATGGTGCAGGTTAATCCTCTTCCTGTGATGCCAGCATCCCACATGGTCACGGTTCTAGTCCCGGCTGCTCCTCTTCCAACCCAGCTCTCTGCTGTGGCCTGGGAAAGCAGTAGAACATGGCCCAAGCATGCACCCACATGGGAGACCAGGAAGAAGCACCTGGCTCCTAGCTTTGGATCAGCACAGCTCCAGCCATTGTGGCCATTTGAGGAGTGAACCAAAGGAAGGAAGAAATTTTCTCTGTCTCTCCCTCTCACTGTCTGTAACTCTAACTCTCAAATAAATAAATAAAATCTTAAAAACACACACACACACACACAAGGGAGCTCTTTGGAGAGATAGGTGGTTACAGTAGTTACAGTTTGCAACAGGGAAAACATGGAGATCCTGCAATAACTCCTTGCACTAAAAAGAGTTCAAAGGCAAAGAAAACAGAATCAAATTTAATGCTTGAATTCTACTAAATACTGGATCCAATAAAAAGGAAATTATAAAAGACAATTCAGACAATAGGACAAATCAAACTATGCTCTTAATACTAGATATTGAAAAATGATCATTTTCTTAGTTATGATAGTGGTACTGTGGCTGAAGTATTTAGGATGATATGTCATGGTCTCTGCAACTCTCAAATGGTTCTGCAACAAAATAACTATGTAGACAGTTTGGAAGCAACCCAATGATCACCAACAGGTAAAGAGATAAATTATGATATATCCTCACACTAAAACACAGTAATCCTCCCTTATCCATGGTTTTAGTTTCCCAGAGTCAACCAAAGACAACATTAAGGGGAAAATTCCAGAATAAGCCATTCATAAGTTTTAAATGGTATGCCATTCTGAGTAGTTATGATACAAATGCCTAAATCATTCATCTTTTTTTTTTATTTGACAGGTAGATTTATAGACAGAGAGAGAGACAGAGAGAAAAGTCTTCCTTCCATTGGTTCACCCCCCAAATGGCCGCTACGGACGGCACTGCGCCGATCTGAAGCCAGGAGCCAGGTGCTTCCTCCTGTTCTCCCATGCGGGTGCAGGGCCCAAGCACCTGGGCCATCTCCACTGCATTTCCGGGCCACAGCAGAGAGCTGGACTGGGAGAGGAGCAACCAGGACTAGAACCCGGCGCCCATATGGGATGCCAGCGCCGCAGGCACAGGATTAACCAAGTGAGCCACAGCGCCGGCCCCTAAATCATTCATCTTGATTCTCTTCATCATGTAAGCATTGCATTGTCTGTCATCACCAAAAAAAGGGTGGTAGGTACAGTATAAGATATTTGAGAAAGCAACAAGATAACATTCATTTAATTTTTATTACAGTATAATTTTTCTATTTTATCATTTGCTATTGTTTTTATCGGTTTCTATTGTTAATCTGGTACTGTGCCTAATTTATAAATTGAACTTTGGGGGCCGACACTGTGGCATAGTGGGTAAAGCCACCGCCTGCAGTGCCAGCATCCCATATGGGCACCGGTTCAGACCCCTCTGCTCCACTTCCAATCCAGCTCTCTGCGATGGCCTGGGAAAGCAGTAGAAGATGGTCCAAGTCCTTGGGCACCTGCACCTATGTGGGGAGACCTAGAAGAAGCTCCTGGCTTCAGAGAGGCGCAGCTCTGACTGTTGCGGCCAAGTGGGGAGTGAACCAGCAGATGGAAGACCTCTCTCTCTGTCTACTTCTCCTTCTCTATGTAACTCTGACTTTCAAATAAATAAATAAATCTTTAAAAAAATATTAAACTTTGTTGTAAGCATGCAGATATAGGAAAAAATATGTTTGCTACTATCTGTAGATTCAGGCATCCACTGTGGATATCCTGGGACACATCACCCATAGATAAGAAGCTACTACTGTACTACGCAGCAATAAAAAGAAATAAGCTATTGGTACACACAAAACACATTAGCATCTCAAAATCAGTATGTTGAGTGAAATACGTCACACAGGAAAGAAATCCTGGAAGTTAAATTTATATAAAATTCTATAAAACACAAACCAATCAGTACTGTCACAAAGCAGATAAGTCATTGTGTGAGGCCAGAGGTGTGGGAAGAGATGGATTGCCAAGAGCATGAGGACACCTTTGGGAACTTTCTGGACTTTGACTATGGCAGTTGTTTCATGGGTGCATCATCAAACTGTGCACATTAAACGTATACAGAGAGATGGAAGAAAATATGATAAAGCATTAGCAACTGTGAATAAAGGAAAAGAAAATTACAGTTACTATCCTTATACTTTTCAAACTTCTTGTACACTTTTTTCAAAATAAAAAAGCTGAGTGTGAGAAAAGACAATTACAAAGAGACAAAAATGATCCTCAAACATGAAAAAAAGTTCAAAGTCATTAAGCAGAGAAAGGTAAACTAAAATATTAAGAGTTTTTTTTAATTTTACTTATCAGAGTTCCAAAAATTATAAACATTCTACTGGTGAAGCTGCTGGAAATATAGACCCTGCTATGATGGCTCATGAGAATGCAAATAGCACAATCCCTCAAATAGTACAATCTCACTGGAAGAAAAACTGGCAATACTTAACATATAAATCTGCTTGCTTTTCAACTCAGTGGTCCCGCTTCTAGGAATCTACCCTAAATTAGATACACCTACAACAATTTGAAGATACATTTGCACAAGTCTGTTCACTGCAGCAGTTTATAATTGCAAGATGTTGAAAACTGAAATGCCCACATATGGGAGTGGCTGAATAAACTGTGATTCAGCTACTCAGTGGAGCACTATGTAGCTGTAAAAACAAAGAACTAGGAAGTTATTTATGAACTAATATGAAGTAATACCCAGGACATATTGCTAAAATGGAAAAAACAAAGTGCAAAGGACTAGCTAAAGTGTGTTCCATTTCCCATAAGAGGAAGATATAGGAAAAGACATGTACCCATTCATCTGTGCAAAAAGGTCAGAATAATCTGAAAATTAAACAATAGGTGAGTGGGAAAAGGGTATTGGGGGAAGGGGAGAAAGGAATCTGAGTAACAGATGAGGAGTGCGCATCCTTTTGTATATATGACTCCTCAACTAAACTAGTAAAACCAACCAGATACTAAAACCCAAACGGGAATGCAACCACTAGCAAATGAATCTAACCATATGCTAAATGATTATCACATTTTCAGTGTGGGTTGAAGGTTTTTTTTTCCCTGCTTTGATTTTCCTGAAGGGTTCTGTTTTTGTTTAATTTTCATTTATTTATTTAAGAGACAGAGAGAGAGCTCCCATCCATGGTTCACTCTCCAAATGCTGAGGCTGGGACAGAGCTACAGCTGGAAGCCAGGAAGGCAATCTAGGTCTCTCATGGGGGTGGCAGGCACCTAGTCACTTGAGCAGTCACCGCTGCATCAGTGTCTGACTGGCAGGAAAGCAGAGTTGGGAGCCAGAGCGTGAATCAAACGCAGAACCTCCACAGTGAAATGTGGGCATCGTAACCTCTGGGCTAACCAACTGCTTATTACCCCTAAGTTTTTTTTTTTTTTCTGTGGGAGCATGTTTATATATTTTGTTAGAACCTTACATGACAAAATACAATAAATTTTATAATCTTAATGATACTAAATTCTCATGTATTTAATTCTTTCTGGATTCTCTATCTTGTTCTACTACTATATTCAAGGGTAACAATTTTTATTATTTTAACTTCATAGCCACTTGCCGTTGGTTCACCCTACAATGGCCACCGCGGCCTGCGCAGCGCTGCGGCCAGCGCACCACGCTGATCCGAAGGCAGGAGCCAGGTGCTTCTCCTGGTCTCCCATGGGGTGCAGGGTCCAAGCACTTGGGCCATCCTCCACTGCCTTCCCGAGCCACAGCAGAGAGCTGGCCTGGAAGAGGGGCAACCGGGACAGAATCCAGCGCCCCGACCGGGACTAGAACTCGGTGTGCCAGCGCCGCAAGGTGGAGGATTAGCCTATTGAGCCGCAGCGCCGGCCCATAGCCACTTTAATATCTGGTAGGACAGTCTCATCCTATCTTTATTATTATAGTTCTTTCAGAATTTTCTTGACTTACTTCATTTCCTTTTTTTTTTTTTTTTCAAAAAAAAAATCTGTTTAGTTCTAAACATAATATGGATAGTGGAATGTGCAATTTATAAGATTAATTCAGGGAGAACTCATGATTATCTAATTTAAACCTGAATCTTCCAAACCAGGGTCTATCTTCATGCACTGAAATGTTCTGGATTACTTACTAATCACACACCCCCCCATCAGCACTGTTTTCTTTTATTGTTGTTAAAAATATTTATTTAAAATACACAATTGTTGTCCATATCTAGTTGCACATAAATATATTAACATGTCTGTATAATTTTGGACTTAAAGTAAACTTGCTACAGTGCTTTCTTAAAGCTAGCTTGCATTATACAAAGCAAATTCCTCTGTCAGTTCTTTCATAAAATAGTTCTATAAAAAATGCATCATCTTTCTTAAAAGATGTATATCCAGCACTGTTTTCAAAAAACAGAAATCAAGAGCTTCACTACAACCTTAATCACCACTTTCCAGTAGCACACTCACTGTAAGGAAGCACCAAAAAAAGGGCTGAGGATTAATTAGCACAGATTCTGCCACCTAAAATTTTCATCAGAAATAAAGCACTGAGATGTCACAGAAATCTCTAAAAGAAACCAGACTGGTTCCAGGGCTGGGGCAGGCATCATACAAGAAGAACATGGATCATCATGTTATGGCAAAAAGTACAAAAGTATTCAAAGAATGAAGGAGATATATCAAAAGGACAATAGCCAGATTCGAAAGAATTTGAGCACTGAAATCATGACAGCAATGGGTTAAAACACTGAATAAAAAATGGCAGAATGAAATAATACCATTTGAGTTCACGCCCTAATTACATGATCAAAGGTAACATCACCAGTCCAGGGACAGGCAGCATGAGCCTCCTGCTGTGATGTACCAAAGACAATGCTAACATACACAAAACTCAAACTAAAGAATCCTTTACAAAATAAATGACCCATATTCTTTAAAACTATCAATGTTAAGAAAGACAAAGGCAGACAACAAACTATTTTAGATTAAAGATATACAAGAACTAAATGCAATGTGTGAGTCTGCGTTGGATACTGGACCAGAAAAAAAAATTCAATTTTTTCTATAAAGGCATTGGTACAACTGGCAATTTTAATAAGATCTGGAGTAATATTGTACTAATATTTTAATTTCTACTTAGATAACTATATTGTGGTTAAATGTGACCTTGTTCTAAGGTTAACATGTAAAGTATTTCAGGGTAAAGAGATGTGATATTAGCAACTTTAAAAAAAAGATGCACTTGGGTCATTTTCTGATGTTTTTCCAGGAGCATTAGCAGGGAGCCAGATCAGAAGTGGAGCAGCTGGGACTTGAGTGGGTATCCATATGGGATGCCAGTGCCACACATGGCAGCGTAACCCACTCAGCCACAATGCCATCCCCTGTAAACTAAGGCTTTTGAGGCACACATGTTTTTATTGTATAAGACTAAAACAACAACACAAAGTCAGAGTTACACAGAGTGGAGAGGCAGAGAGGCAGAAAGAGAGAGAGAGAGAAGTCTTCCATCTGCTGGTTCAATCCCCAAATGGCCACAATGGCATGAGCTGTGCCAATCCGAAGCCAGGAGCCAGGAGCTTCTTCCGTCTCCCACAGGGGTGCAGGAGCCCAAGGTCTTGGGCCATCTTCTACTGCTTTCCAGGCTATAGCAGAGCTGGATTGGAAGTGGAGCAGCCGGGAGTAGAACCAGTGCCCATATGAGATGCCAGCACTGCAGGCAGCCGCTTTATCTGCTACGCCACAGCACCAGCCCCTGATCTTTTCTTAAAAAGGCTTTCTTTTAGGGGCCGGCGCCGTGGCTCAATAGGCTAATCCTCCGCCTTGCGGCGCCAGCACACCAGGTTCTAGTCCCGGTCAGGGCGCCGGATTCTGTCCCTGTTGCCCCTCTTCCAGGCCAGCTCTCTGCTATGGCCCGGGAGTGCAGTGGAGGGTGGCCCAAGTCCTTGGGCCCTGCACCCCATGGGAGACCAGGATAAGTACCTGGCTCCTGCCACTGGATCAGCGTGGTGGCCATTGGAGGGTGAACCAACGGCAAAAGGAAGACCTTTCTCTCTGTCTCTCTCTCTCTCACTGTCCACTCTGTCAAAAAAAAAAAAAAAAAAAGGCTTTCTTTTTTTTTTTTTCCTTCTAAGATTATTTATTTGAACTGATGAACTGGCACCCATATGGGATGCCGGTGCTTCAGGCCAGGGCATTAACCCACGGTGCCACAGCACCAGCCGCACAACACAAACTTTGTAGAGCCTGCTTATATTTTGATGACTCACTGCCTATACATTTATGATAAACAGCCACCAGATGGCACTTTATCTGCGATCTCCTAATCCCAGCAGCCTTGGCTTCCAAAGGCAGCATGCTTTTAGATTCAATTATTAAAGACTACCAGTTGAACAAAGGAAATCCAAACACAAACTGGTAACCTTTCATAAAGCACAAATAATAGACAATCACTATTTTCTTTCCTTTTTTTTTTTTTTTTTGAAGATTTTATTTATTTGAGAGGTAGAGTTACAGACAGTGAGAGGGAGAGACAGAGAGAAAGGTCTTCCTTCCCTTGGTTCACTCCCCAGATGGCCGCAACAGCTGGAGCTGCACCAATCCAAAGCCAGGAGCCAGGTGCTTTCTCCAGGTCTCCCATGTGGGTGCAGGGCCCAAGGACTTGGGCCATCTTCCACTGCTTTCCCAGGCCATAGCAGAGAACTGGAGAGAGGCAGCTGGGACCAGAACCAGTGCCCATATGGGATGCTGGCGCCACAGGTGGAGGATTAACCTACTGCGCCACAGCACCAGCCCCAACAGTCACTATTTTCAAAATGAACTTTTCACAATGGCCTACAAGACCTTAGATGACCTGATTTTTCACTGTCCTCCAAATGGCATCTCCACATTAACATCCTCAGGTCTGTGTTAAAGGGTCATCTTTCCAAACAACTTCTCAGGGTCATGTTGTAGCATAATGGGTTAAGCCACTGCCTGCGCCGACATCATCCCAGACAGGTGCTAGTTTGAATTCTAGCTGCTCTACTTCCGATTCAACTACCTTCTAATGTGCGTGGGAAAGCAGTGGAAGGTGGTCCAAGTCTTTAGGCCCCTGCATCCATGTGAGACTACCATGAGTCTCACCCACTTGAGTCTACCATATGAGACCATGTAAGCTACTGACTTCTGGCTCTGGCCTGGCCCAGCCCAGGTTGTAGTGGCCATTTGGGGAGTGAACCAGTGGATGGAAGATCTTTGCCTCTGTGTTAACTATGCCTTTCAAATAAATAAATAAATCTTTAAAACAAAACAATAAAAAACCTTCTCTGATCCTTCCTATGTAAAACAGCAGTCTATGCTCCATACCCCCTGGTGTTCCCCTTACCTTGTTCTTCAGGGCCTGGAATTTTATTTTCTTCCTCCCCACACTCCCAGAATATAAGTTTCATGAGGGCAGAATATTTTGCTGACTGTCCTATCATAAGCTCCTAAAGCAGAGATATGCACAAAGCATTTCTCTTCAAGCTTCCAACTAGTCCTCCCAATGGACTTTGTGAAACACTGAAGTGTTTTACACAGAAGCAGTCATCAGAGCAACCCTACAAAATGCGTGCCTTACAAAGATTTCCTTTGGCAAGAAGGTTTGGTAAAATGTAGGACTGAAAAGCAAAGATGCAGGAGACAATGCAGAGGTAGAGCTAACAGCCAAGGTCCCTGGAGTCGGAAGACTCGGGTTTGATCCTGGTTCCACAGCTTAAAAGTAGAGCTCCATGCTTTGGAGCTGGGAAAAGGGAATTGAGACGGCAAAGTTCCATCAAAGTTCTATCTCACGGCCTCTCCAGGAGATACCTATTCTGTAATGTCAGGCTAAGCAAAGGGCTAGGGGATAATGAGCTTATGCTGTTTAAATAGGGTTTTGACATTTGAGAAAGAAGGTGAAGGACCCTGGAGTTTAATCTACAATGATTTGAATGGTGGTTCCACAAATAAGACTGAAATTCAAGAGAAGGAACTGGTTTGAAAACCATGTGTTTTGGGTCTTAGGAATGCTTTAGCTGCAGCTTCAAAAGACAGACTTCTTAGAAGCTGACTCAAAGAAGCACCTTTGAAACTTTAGTTTACTTACATGTAAACTTAAGTTTTCTTTCTGCTTTGGGGGATGGGGAATCGTAGGATCTCCTAAAGCAGACAATTGTCTTCAGGGGCTCATGTGATGGGTTTAAATATGACCCTCCCCAAGATATCCTGGTATCCTAACCGCCAATCAAACAAAAATGAGGTTATTGGGAGAAGCCCTAACCCAGTATGAATGGTGGCCTTATCAAAAGGGGCAATTTGGAGACAGGAAAAGACATCAAAAGGACCTATGTCGAAAAGACAATGTGAAGGTGAAGACCCACAAGGAGAATATGGCCATCTACAATACAAGGAAAGAGGCCCTAAATATTTTCCCCTCACAGGGCTGGCGCTGTGGCACAGCAGGTTAACACCCTGGCCTGAAGTGCCACTAACCCATATGGCCGCCGGTTCGAGACCCGGCTGCTCCACTTCCAATCCAGCTCTCTGCTTGGCCTGGGAAAGCAACAGAAGATGGGCCAAGTCCTTGGGCCCCTGTACCCGCGTGGAAGACTGGGAAGAAGCTCCTGGCTCCTAGCTTCAGATCGGTGCAGCTCCGGCTGTTGCAGCCAATTGAGGAGTGAACCATCGGATGGAAGACCTCTCTCTCTCTTTCTCTCTCTGCCTCTTCTCTCTCTGTGTAACTCTGACTTTCAAATAAATAAATAATCTTCACAAAAAAAATTTTCCCTCAGTCTTCTAAAACCAAGATGCTGATTTCAGACTTCTAGCTTCCAAAACAGAGACAACCATTTTCTGTTGCTGAAGCCACCCACTATGTGGTGGTTTATTATGGCAGACTATGGAGAATCATATTTGCATAGCTAAGAAATCATGAGCCCCTTGAGGAGGGGCTGACTGTGTCCTAGTTGTCCTGGTCTTCATTTCACAGTATCGCATTTACTTATATTGATGCAAAGATTTAACAAGATGCTAATTTAAGTTCTAGCACCTACACACAATGGAACTCAATAAATGCTAACTTTCTCCCACTACCTTTTCCATATATACTTTCCCTGATGTTTCCTTTTGTAAAGTGACATAATCCCTTACATTATCTAATTTTATCTGAATTTAACTTGAAAACTGTAATGAATATGTATGAAGACATATTCAAGTAGTCCTTTTTTTTTTTTTTTAAGATTTTATTTATTTATTTAAGAGGTAGAGTTACAGACAGTGTGAGAGAGAAACAGAAAGAAAGGTCCTCCCTCCGTTGGGTCACCCCCCCAAATGGCCACCACAGCCGGAACTACGCCGATCCGAAGCCAGAAGCCAGGTGCCTCCTCCTGGTCTCCCACGCTGGTGCAGGAGCCCAAACACCTAGGCCATCCTCCATTGCCCTCCCGGGCCCCAGCAGAGAGCCGGACTGGAAGAGGAGCAGCCAGGACTAGAACCCGGTGCCCATATGGGATGCCGGCGTCTCAGGCGGAAGACTAGCCAAGTGAGCCACGGCGCCGGCCCCCAAGTAGTCCGTTTCTCAATTCAAATTCTAACTGGAGGGGCAAGCACTTGCTGCAGTGGTTAAGCAGCTGCTTGGAATGCCTGGTTCAAGCCTCAGCTACTCCACTTTCGATTCAGCTTCCTACTAATGCACATCCTGGGAGGGCAACAGATGATGGCTCAAGTATTTACACTGCTACTAACCACATAGGAGACCTGGATGGAGTTCTGGGCTCCACTTTGGCTTAGCCCAGTCATGGCTGTTGTAAACAGTTAGGGAGTAAACCAGCAGATGGAAGATCTCTGTCTCTCTGCTTTTCAAATAAAACTGGAAATATGGCCGGCGCCGTGGCTCAATAGGCTAATCCTCCACCTTGCGGCGCCGGCACACCGGGTTCTAGTCCCGGTCGGGGCACCGGATTCTGTCCCGGTTGCCCCTCTTCCAGGCCAGCTCTCTGCTATGGCCAGGGAGTGCAGTGGAGGATGGCCCAGGTGCTTGGGCCCTGCACCCCATGGGAGACCAGGAAAAGCACCTGGCTCCTGGCTCCTGCCATCGGATCAGCGCGGTGCGCCGGCTGCAGCGGCGGCCATTGGAGGGTGAACCAACGGCAAAGGAAGACCTTTCTCTCTCTGTCTCTCTCTCTCACTGTCCACTCTGCCTATCAAAAAACAAAAAAAAAAAAAAAAACAAAAAACAAAAAAAAAACCTGGAAATAAATATTAAGAAATACTAAACTGGAGCTAGGGTTTGCCAGTATCAAAATTAAAATTTGGAGGACTGGTGCTTCAGCCTGCCACCTGTGTTAGCATCCCATATGGGTGCCAGTCTGTGTCTCAGTTGCTCTGCTTCTAATCTAGCTCCCTGCTAATGCTCCTGGGAAAGCAGCAGAGTCCTTGGGCCCCTGTACCCATGTGGGAGACCAGGAAGAATCTCCTGGCTTCTGTCTGGTCCAGTCTTACCCATTGCAGCTACTTGGGGAGTGAACAAGCAGAAAGAAGATAACTGATCTCTCTCTCTCTGTAACTCTGCCTTTCAGATAAAAAAAATTTTTTTGAGTACTTAAGTTTATCAGGATTTATACACAAATAACTAAATATAATGGAGAGAGCATTGTGGCACAGTCACTTAAGCCACTGCTTGGTATGACAGCACCACTTATCAAAGTGCTGGTTTGTGTCCTGGATGGCAGCCCAAGTATTTGGGTTCCTACAACCCATGTAGGAGACCCAGATGGAGTTCCAAGCTCCTGGTTTTCAACCCAGCCCAGCCCTATTTCAGGCCATTTGGGGAGTAAAGCAGCATATGGAAGATCTCTGTCTCTCCCTGTTAATCTTTCAAATACATAAATCTTAAATAAATCAATTAATATAATCCATTTCTAATCTTCAAGTGACTATACTCCAAATTAGATCTCACACACAAAGATGTAGGTACTTCAAAAAGTTCATGGAGGCCGGCGCCACGGCTCACTAGGCTAATCCTCCGCCTTGCGGAGCCGGCACACCGAGTTCTAGTCCCGGTCGGGGCGCCGGATTCTGTCCCGGTTGCCCCTCTTCCAGGCCAGCTCTCTGCTGTGGCCAGGGAGTGCAGTGGAGGGTGGCCCAAGTCCTTGGGCCCTGCACCCCATGGGAGACCAGAAGTACCTGGCTCCTGCCATCGGATCAGCGTGGTGCGCCGGCCACAGCGCGCCAGCCGCGGCAGCCATTGGAGGGTGAACCAGCGGCAAAGGAAGACCTTTCTCTCTCTCTCTCTCTCTCACTGTCCACTCTACCTGTCCAAAAAAAAAAAAAAAAAAAAAAAAAAATCATGGAAAATAAAAACAATGAAAAGATTACACATGGATTTCAATTTTTTTGTACCCAAATTGTGCTTGTTGCTATCACTTGGGACCAAGAGCTTAAGACAACAGACCTACTTTATGCTCCATCTTCAACCCAGATTAAAAACTGAAGGCAACAAGCCAAATCCTGTCTCTTAACTTAGTTCATAATACTTAAAACTGTGAACACTAAACAATCAGTATGATTATATAAAGATTTTACAGGAGGATTTTACATAAAATTCCAGCTTTTCTGAAAAAAATCTGAAGATGTATACTTACATTTTCCTAAGATAACCAGCAGGAGCTGATAAGTCTTTTCTTTTTAGATATAAAGGAGGAAGCCTACTCCATACATTATTCTAATAACCATCTTCTCTTTTGTCTTACTCATAGCATGCTTCACAAACCCTATTCTAAGAAGAAACCAACAAGCACAAATTACATATTCATTTCAAGCTTTGAACATAGATAACCCAAGTAATTCTGCAAGATTTGAAATTTGTAAAAAGCCAAATATGATGTAAAACGAAAGCAAACAAAAATGTATAACCAGGTGGTACTATAATTACACAGACAGGAACTGGTCCCCTCAACTATAGAACTCAGTAATAGATTCTACATCCCTAGTGAAACATACCCTAAGAAAAACAATTGTTAACTTTCTTTAGTCATCATATTGTTGACAGTAGGTCTGGCATTGTCATTCTGAGTCTGTTGTATATATCTATGTGGAAAAGAAAAGAAGTAACCACAGAGAAGCTGCGGAGAACTGGGGTTTTCAAGTGTGCGACAAGGGAAGCGAAATATAATCAAAGTTAAAAGTCTCTGGGTCCTATATTTTGACTTTTAAGTACAACTTGAAATTTTCTTTTTAAAGACTTTGGGGCCGGCGCTGTGGCATAGTGGGTAAAGCCACTGCCTGCAGTGCTGGCATCCCATATGGGCGCCGGTTCGAGTCCCGGCTGCTCCTCTTCCGATCCAACTCTCTGCTGTGGCCTGGGAAAGCAGTAGAAGATGGTCCAAGTCCTCAGCCCCTGCACCCACATGGGAGACCTGGAGGATGCTCCTGGCTTCAGATTGGCACAGCTCTGGCTGTTGCAGCCAACTGGGGAATGATCTAGCGGATGGAAGATCTCCCTCTCTTCTCTCTCCCCCTCTCTCTCTCCTGTGAAACTCTGACTTTCAAATAAATAATAAATAAATCTTTAAAAAAAAAAAAAAGAAAAAACACTTATTTCCTATCCATAGTTCCAGAAAAGGCCCAAGACACAATGACTAACTCAGAACCAGGTTGTGATCTCCGAAACCATTTCACACAAAAAGACTTTTTGAAGAAACAGCTAGTTCCTGGTCTGGTACTGAGAATGTAACAGATGAGACTGGACTTTCTGTCATATCAAACAGTAAAAGAGCTATCAAAGACGTCTCACGAGTCACCCTGAAGAGAATGTAATTGGCCAAAAAAGGAGCAATCTATAAAAGTAACAACTACACATGCTATTAACATGCATGAATATTAAAAATATTATGCCAAGTAAAAGAACCCAGTCAAAAGGACCTCACAGTGCGTGATTCCATTTATATGAACTGTCCAGGATAGGCAACTCCACAGGGACAGATCAGTGGCTGCCTGGAATTGGAGGGGCCAGGAGGAGGCCACGGAGAATGATTGCTAGTGGGTACATGGTTTCTTTGTGGAATAATGAAAACATTCTCAACCTATATTGTAGTGATGATGGTTACAAAACTGAACATACTAAAACCCATTAAAGACTTGATATAGGTGAGTTTTACGGTATATAAATTGTACTTTCATAAACTATGGGGGGGCCCAATTTCAATAGATTAAGCCACAAATGTTAAAATCTGTCTGTTAAAATCTGTGTCTAGGACCCAGAACTTGAATAGAGGTCATGTCCACAGTGCATCTGCCTGGTTTGGCTGCCGGTCAGTATTGGCCCCTGAGAACTGGACAGGGATCGTTTACACAGCGCAGGGCTCCCCAGGGCTCCTGTGGCCTCCTTCCCTCCGCGACTCCAGCTTGCTTTATTTGTGATCTTAGCCATGTTCCAGTTGTGTCCTCCTTGCCAAGGTTGGGCTGGGGGCGGAACTGGCATCCCCAGGACTGCCCCCCACCCCAGCAGATGCCCTCAACCATATCTCATACTGGTTGCCGAAGCCTGGGGTGTCTGCCCAAGTCCTTATTCACGCATGGTCCCTCTTCATCCCTGTCTCTGTGTCTTGCTTCCCAACCCTCAGTTCCTAAACCATTTCAAGGCTTCCAAATGATTATTATTGGTAAAAAGGATTGTGCAGCTTTTAGTTTTTATTTTCAAAGCCAAAGGGCCTTGTGATACCCCTCTTGTCCACCCCCCCACTCACGCCCTGTCCCCTCCTCTACAACAATCAATGTAACCTTTCTTAAAGGCTGCAGCTCCAACCCCCACCCTGCTGGTTCTACAAAGCCTGCCCCCCCAACTTCAATTCTCTCTCCCTCAGATCTTCCCATTCCACACTCCCATCTTGGTGCTGAAAACTAGGTGGGGGCAAGGGGGCAAAAGAGGAGTGGGAGACGGGTCCTCCTCTAGTGAAGACTCTCGGGTGTCAGTCGTGTTCTTTGTCACTGCTTGGCAGTGACAGAAAACATCGGAGTGCTTGTCGGGAACCCCCTTGTTTGCTAGGTGAGACTTCGGGGAGCTCTCTGCTCCCTGCCACCTCCTTGGCACTCTGTCGGCAGTGCTGGGCGAGGCTGTGGAGAATCCCCGGGCCCTCCTCACATAACTGCGAGGAGGCTTGTGGGGCGAGTGGTCTCCTCTCCATATGCCAAAGTAAATCCCACCACCCCTCACCCATGGGCTCCTTGGCCCCTAGTGTTTTTTGAAGCATTCTGACCATTCTCAAGGCTACTGTATATATATTTTAATGTTACAATTTTTTAAAAATCTGACATAAACGGGTGTGGAGAAGTAAAAGAGGCAGAATGCCCCCCAATCTGCAGGGGTAGGGCGGGGAGGGAGCCTATCCTTCCCTTCAGCCTCCCTCTGCCCCCTCCCCCTGCAGCTCTAAAGCACTTGCTTCAAGGAATAAGCACTTTGGTGGAAAGGCCTATTTCAAGTAAGGAGCCTGGGAGCAGCCCCAGGTCCCTGCAAAGCAGACAGTGAGGGCTACAGAGGAGACGGGGAAACAGAGGTGTGAATCAGGGGGTGAGATGAAAAGAGCCAGTTTTTGGTTTCTGACTTTTGGGGGATGTCTCTGCATGGGCAGTGGCTTTGCTAGGGTTGTGTTCTATCCTTCAGAAAAAAAAAAAAAAAAAAGGCATAAACTGTGGGTCCTGGGATGGACCAACAGACCCAGGTCACTGTCACTGTCCAGCTGAGACTGATGGGCCACCTGCCCTGCCCGTGGCCCACTGAGGCATAGGACTGCTGAAAACCACTGAATGTATAGCAGGGACGGGGAGAGGGGTGTGCAGGGAGGGCGCTTCTCCTCTGGTGCTGTGAGGGGTGGGAGAGTTGATACAGAGGGACCGAGGAGGGTCTTCCTTCCTCTCCAGCATCAGCCATACCCTTCTTACTTCTTCACCCCTGTCCATCTTGACTGTAAGTCCAGCTCACTTTTGCCTTCAACATGTAAACAAAGGAAAAATTCCATGGCTGTCGGCCCCCAACAAGCACCTTCCTGCTCCCTGGACTGGAAGAGAAGAGGCTGGGGGTAGGGTGGGTGAGGCCAGAGTGAACATTTCTATAGCTATAACCCCCAAACCTCAGGTCTTCCTTTTCTGTTGGTTCACCCCCCAATGGCCGCTGTGGCCAGCGCACCGCGCTGATCCGAAGCCAGGAGCTTCTCTTGGTCTCCCATATGGGTGCAAGGCCCAAGCACTTGGGCCATCCTCCACTGTACTCCCGGGCCACAGCAGAGAGCTGGACAGGAAGAGGAGCAACCAGGATAGAATCCGGCGCTCTGACCGGGACTAGAACCTGGTGTGCCAGCGCCGCAAGCGGAGGATTAGCCTAGTGAGCCGTGGCACTGGCCGCACTCTGTTTCTTACGCACTGAGTTTTTTTGTCCAAATGGCTCCAGCAACTGCACTCTAGTGGGGGGGACTCTTCCTCCTTCCCCTCAGCCACTTCTCACCCCCTCCCCACACATAGTATTCATCCCCACCTCCCCTACCAATGGCAAAAGGAAACCCTACGCCTGGGGCCAGCCAGTATGCCCATATCTCACCTAGTCTGAAACCCTACCTTTTAAGGAGGGACAGAAACAAAGCAGCCCCTTCCCCTCTAATTGTGGTGGCTCAGGCCCTCCGTGGCCTTGACCTGAGTTGGGCAGGAGCAGAGGTAAGGAATCTTTGAGGACCAAGCCTAGTGGCCTGGGAAGAGGGAGGTGGAGAGGAAAGGCTCTGATGTGGGGACTCCCTCTTCCCGATCCAACCCCTAGAGAAGCGACCAAATGCAAAGACTGGAGGAAGCCGGGGTGGGAAGACCTGCTTTTTGAATTACCTGAAGGTACTGACTCTGAGGCAGCTGTTGCCCACTTAGGTGTGAGGGGGACACTATCACTGCATTTGGGAGGGCAGAGGGTGGCAGTGACAAAGGATCTGCTCTGGCTGTCAATCACCCCTGCTAGGCCCTTTCCCTGGGGAACCCAGAAGCTTGACTTTGCCCCCAGGAAGCTAGGGAGAGCCTTCCCTCCCATCCCCATCCCTCACTCTGGGAACCCTCTCCAACTGTACTAAAGTAGCTATTGCGCCAGTCTTACCCCATGCTGGGGGGGAGGGGTCCCCTCTGCTTCCAGTCTCCCCTTGTCCCATCTCCACACCCATCCCAGGCAATCTCCTTGTATTCTTGGATAACTCAGCTTTGTATGTGTGTTTTAAGGGGTGAGGAGGGTTCTGGCTGGAGTGGGTTTGGCAGGGGTTCGGGAAGTGTTAGAGGAAAGACAGAGGATGAAGTCTCCTGCCCCCTTCCCCAGCTCCAAGCTCCAGAAGCCTGGTGGGGAGGTGCCTACTCTCACTGCCCTATGTCTTGCAGATGTGGGGGGATGGGAAGGGGAGTGCTTGGCAGAGCAGCCCCCAGGGTGGCTCTCTCAAAGCAATAGTTTCCCTGCATGGAGGATGGCAAGAAAGGGGGGCGGGGGGACTGGGGAGGGAGGGGGCCATGTACAGCTGTGAACATTCAGGGGCATTCTCTGTCTGGCACCCGCTGTGGCATCTATGTGTGTGTGAACCTCTGCTTCCCCACACCCTGCATGACCTGTGATGCTGCAGACACCACCGTCCTGTGTGCACGTGTGTGCTGGAGGCACAGAGGGGCACGCTCATGTCCTACTGCACCCTCCACCTGTGACCCATGTACTCGGTTGTAGGAAGTGAAGAGAACTGAGCACAAGTCACTGGGTTCTGGTTGAATCTTTCTAAGCAATGTTGTTCCACTCCTGCCCTTATCCCTGCCCTGGATCCACCTGTGGTGCTAGTGCTGGGGTCAGGGTGTTGAATGCTGGTGGGCAGCAATAAAGGGCAGATCTGCCCAGATGCTTGCAGCCCCAGGGTGCTGAGAACAGCAGGAACAAGTGGGGACCTTGGTGCATTTGCCCTTCCCCTCCCCCTCCTCCGTGGGCTAAAGCACAATGCTCTCCAGCAGCCTGATGTACCCTGCACCCTCCAGGCCCCTACTCATGTCCTCCCCTAACTTGCTTAGAACCCTCCCACCACAACCTGGTGATTTTGGTGCAAGCACAACTGTTGTAGTATTACAATCAATACATTAAGGAATAATGGTATGCTGTCATTTTGAAATCTTAAAAAAAAAAAAGATGGACTGCAATGCTCAACAGCCACTAACATTCAACAAAAAGAGAAGACCAGACAGCAGAAGCCTCCTGATGGAAGAACATACCACCACCTATGAAGTAGTGTAGCAAAAACAAATTTTCATAGAAAAGAACCACAAAGAACCACACTAAAAGACTAGAGAGACTTTTCAAACAATGGCAATATAAGGACGTTATAGATCCTAACTGAAACAAAATTAGCAGGGAAATTGGAAGACTGGATATTTGATACTAAGAATTTTTAAAAAATTAACGTGTGATTATAGTACATCGTGGTTTTGAAAATTAATACTGCATGTCTTATGATGCCTGGGATTTGCTTCAAAAAAGGGTGAAGAGAAATGGAAGATCAAAAAACATTGGCCATAGTTGAACTGTTGAAGCTGAAAGATGAAAACAGTTTATTTTGCTGTTTTCTCTATTTTCTGTATACTTGATTTTTCCATAACAATCTTACTAAAAGACAATAATGCTGTCAATTCCACACATCACTGGAATTCCTGTACCTCACTGATTCATATATGAATATCTCTGGCAATTTTACATCTCTGAAATTTAGACACATCTTAGTCAATGGTATCCCAGTTTAACTGACAGTATTTTTTTCTGGGTCTCCACACAGGTGCAGGGGCCCAAAGATTCGGGCCATCTTCTACTGCTTTCCCAGGCCATAGCAGAGAGCTGGATTCGAAGAGTCTCGAACTGGTGCCCATATGGGATGCTGGCACTGCAGGCAGCAGCTTTACCCGCTATGCCACAGTGCCGGCCCCTGCTCCTCTTCTGATCCAGCTCTCTGCTGTGACCTGCGAAAGTAGTGGAAGATTGACCAAATCCTTGGGCCCCTGCACCCGCACAGGAGACCTGGAAGAAGTTCCTGGCTCCAGATCGGCCCAGCTCCAGCCATTGAGGCCATTTGGGGAGTGAACCAGTGAATGGAAGTCCCCCCCGCCCCCGCCTCTTTGTAACTCCACCTTTCAAATAAAAATATTCTTTAAAAACCTGATAGATTCTTAATTTCAATCAGAAATTATAAGATTATAAGCATAGCTAGATACTTGTTAACCATTTTTTTGCACAGTGAGAGTTCTTTTTTTATTAAATATTTATTTATTTTTATTTATTTGAAAGGCAGAGTTGGGCTGGTGCTGTGGCACAGTGAGTAAAACCGCTGCCTGCAGTGCTGGAATCTTATAGGGCTCCCAGTTCGAGTCCCAGCTGCTCCCTTTTGATCCAGCTCTCTGCTATGGCCTGGGAAAGCAGTAGAAGATGGCCCAAGTGCTCAGGCCCCTGCACCCGTGTGGGAAACCCAGAAGTAGCTCCTAGCTCCTGGCTTTGGATCAACTCAGCTCTGGCCATTGAGGTCATTTGGGAAATGAACCAGCAGACAGAAGACCCCTCTCTCTCTCTCTCTCTCTCTCTCTCTGCCTTTCAAATAATAAATAAATGAAGGAAGAGAGGGAGGGAGGGAGGGAGGCAGAGTAACAGAGATCTTCCATCCGCTCGTTCATTCCCCAAATGACCACAACTGCCGGGGCTGAGGCAGGAGCACGGAGCTCCTTCCAGATCTCCCACATGGGTACAGGAGCCCAAAAGTTGGGCTGTCCTCCACTGCTTTCCTAGGCACATTAGCAGAGAGGTGGTTTGGAAGTGGATCAGCTGTGTGTCAAACCAGCGCCCATATGGGATGATGCCGTCAAAGGTAGAGGCCTTACCTGCTGGGTCCAAAAAAAAAAAAAAAAAAAAAAACAACACCTCTCCCAGACACTAGTGTTATGGCACAGTGGGTAAACCTGCCACTGCTGGGGTTATAATTCCAGATCACAGTCTGGGTCTGAGTTAGTCCCAAGCACTCGGATATGGGATTGGGACATCCCAAGAAGTGTTTAAACTGCTGTGCCAAACACTACCTTGATAAAAGAAATCTGAAAGGTCAACAACAAACTGAGAAATACAAATGTTAATTCCCCACAGGGACATGTTCTTAATAAAGAGCTCTTAAGCTTTTTTTTAAAAAAAGGATTATTGTCCAATATAAAAAAATGGGTCAGTGGCCGGCACTGTGGCACAGTAGGTTAAGCCTCCACCTGTAGTGCTGGCATCCCACATGGCGCCAGGTTCTGTCCCGGTTGTTCCTCTTCCAGTCCAGCTCTCTGCTGTGGCCCGGGAAGACAGTGGAGGATGGCCCAAGTGCTTGGGCCCTGCACCCCATGGGAGACCAGGAGGAAGCGCCTGGCTCCTGGCTTTGGATAGGCACACGCCAACCATAACAGCCATTTGGGGGATGAACCAACGGAGGGAAGACCTTTCTCTCTGTCTCTCTCTCACTGTCTAACTCTACCTGTCAAAAAAAAAAAAAATTAAGTTTAAAAACAAGAGGCCTTATATTACGAGACTTGGAAAGATTTGTCAATATTAGGGAGTTCTGGTCTCTCTATGTAGAGAATGAGGAACACTCCCACTCCCACTGCTCTGCCTGGAACAGTCCTCCTCCAAGTCTTTGTTCAACTGTCACCTTCTCAGTGTGGTCTCCATTAACCCCATTTAAAACTGCAACCCTATCCCCACTTCTCAACTGCTCTCATTGTCTTCTATGTCCCCACTCTATCTACTAATAAATTATGTAACTTACTTACCCTACTAAGGCTGTTCTTTAGTCTGTCTCCCCTCCCACTAAAATAAACTCCCAAGGGGGCAGACCCCCTCCCCCTCCCTTCATTGCAGTATCCAGGGACAGAAAATAGTGCTTGGGACATGGTAAGTGTTCAAAAAATATTTGTTTAATGAATAAGGGTTAAATTAGTTAAATCTTTCTAGAGTAAACTAACAATATGAATTAAAATCCTTAAAATGAAAATACCAGGAGCATAATGTCTCAGAACTTACCCTAAAAGAAATAATCACTGATGTGAGCAATGACCCCTTCAAGATCATCCACCTCAGCTGTGAAGTGCAATGCTGTGGAAACTATTCACGATACCCCTCACTGGGCAAAGTACACCCAGCGATCCCTTTCTTTGTCTTAAACACTATACATATATGGTTACTAATAAGAAATAACATAAGTCATTATGGATTCACTTAAGGTAAAACTAGATGAGGGTACTCCCTGTATCTGTGTATTTCTAAGACTTAGTGAAAAGGATAGTTTTTTAAAAAAATATGTAAGGCTGCACTGTAACAACTACTACAGAACCAATTTTCAAGGCACACAAGTGAAAAAAGCAAACGGTATCATTTAATTTTTAAAAATTATTTCAAGTTTAGTGGCCCTATTTCCAGCAAGAGAGATATGTTGGGAATTTTAAAGAAAGCTTCCTTCTAAAGTTTCAAAATAACAATTTTCATTTTTTGGAAATTAAGAAAACCACCAACTGCCCTGACTCCACAAATTAGGGAATGCTAGAATGGACAAAAAATTTCACCAGCTCAATTAAACAATTTGACTACCTAATTTACCCTAAACCCATAAAATTGCTTAACTGCAAACAAAGTGAAAATTCTTGTCCAAACTAACTCCTTAACCTAAGAAAATTATAACACATGAAATCCATTCTGGAATTACACTGCATAGAAACAATTTCAAAAGCAGTCTAAATTGCTAAGTTAAAAAAGAAAAAAAAAAAAAAACGATGAATAAAGGCACAGGCTATTGGTATACATACTGAAAACTGAAGGCCTAGAGGGAGGTAGAACAGGTGCTCCTTCTGAAAGTAAGACAATGGGTGAAAGACTATCCAAACACCCAGGCGTTCCAATGCCCCTTATTCAGAAGCCTCTACCTTACTTGTCCTCAGATACACCAACAGGCACTGTCACCTGGAGACACCACAGCCAATAACCAAGGCTTTAGGTTTTGTCAGACTTGTCTTGGAGTCCTAGTTAAAATGCTAGTAAATAAAAGCATATGTCTGAAAAGGTGAAATGGAAAATGATTTTCAGGCAATTGAAATTACCCAAAGTCAAATCTTTTTATTTTTAAAAGATTTATTTATTTGAAAGTCAGAATTACACAGAGAGAGAAGGAGAGGTGGGGAGGTGAGGGGGGGAAGGGAGAGAAAGAGAGGGAGGGAGAGAGAGAGAAGTCTTCCATCTGCTGGTTCACTCTCCAATTGACTGCAATGGCCAGAGCTGGGCTGATCTGAAGCCAGAAGCCAGGAGTTTCTTCCGGGTCTCCCACGCGGGTGCAGGGGCCCAAGGACTTGGGCCATCTTCCTCTACTTTCCCAGGCCTTAGCTGAGAACTGGATCAGAAGTGGAGCAGCTGGGACTCAAACCACTGCAGGCAGCAGCTTTACCCGCTACACTACAGTGCCAGGTCCCCAAAGTCAAATCTTTTAGGACATGGGGCCGTGGTTGTGGAGCCCTGCACATGGGCTCTGGTTCGGGTCCCGGCTGCTCCACTTCCAATCCAGCTCCCTGCCAATAGTCTAGGAAAAACAGCAGTGGATGGCCTGAGTACTTAGGTCCCTGACACCCAAGTGGGAGACCTGGATGAAGCTCCTAGCTCCTGGCTTCGCCCTGGCACAGCCCCAGCTGTTGTGGCCACTTGGGGGAGTGAATTGGTAGATAAAAGGCCTCTGTCTCCCCTTCTCTTTCAAATAAGTAAAAAATCATTAAACACACACACCCACCCACAAACTTTCAGGACAGAGAAAGAACCCAAAGGAAACATACCCTAAAGAGCACAGCACTGGAAAGCAGGAGCCCTGGATTCCAGCTGGGCTCTGCTGCAACCAGCTCCAGGACCCTGGACACATTATTTCATATATGTGGGTTCTAGTTCTAAGACCTACAGAATGAGGGGACTGAAAGTCCTTTCCACCTATGCCACACCATGACTAAATTACAAGGAATGCTACTTCGTGTTACATACTTCCAAAATTTCCTAAAATTTTTCATTTAAATTCTTGTGTTTTGGACCATTAGGTATAACAATATATACTGCTGTTTCCTTAATCAATTTGTCCAGCTGTCAGAGTACTAAAAAGTAGCAAAATCAGAATTCAAAACCAGACAGTCTCACTCCCAAAGACCACACTACTGCATGCTTCCTCCGCAGGCCTTCTTCCTGACTATTCTCCCTGTAAGCAGCAGCTTGCCTTCTCAAAATAACTGGATGCCAGCAGGAAGGCAGGCAGGAGCTAGGGAAGGGTCAAGTTACCTGAACCAGGTGGGGCTTGAACTTCTGACTCAGTACTCTAACCAACTTAATTAATTAGATATTTCAGCTAAAGAGGCTGGAGAAACAAGAAAAGAAAAAGATATGGAAAATTACAAAGAAACATGAGTTAACTGAAGGCAGAAACAAACACAAGCCCCTCCGCAATCACAGTAAACGGGGCAGTTTATTCATACACATCTTCAGGAGCCGAGAGTTGTGCAAGATGAATACCCAGTAAAGTGACTGGCAGATTCTCTGTAATCTGTCCTTGGGATTTTTCAATGACTTAATTAAGAACACAAATAACTCTGGGTTACCTGGAGTAGTGAATGGAAGAGTAACAGATAACGCAAAGTGCATCTGACTTTAGAAAATTAACGAATACCTAAAGTATATGATCATCTCTATACAGTTATCCACCAAATTACAGCTTGATTCAGGCTAATGAAATTTTCAAGAGACCAGGGCCTGTGGTGTAAGAGATCAGCACTTCTAAAAAATGCATTGAATAACAGAATCACTATCTCTTTTCATGAGTAGAATATGCAACGTAACACATTCTTATCAGTTCTGCAAGAAATAACTAAGAAACAAAAAAAGTACATTTAAATTCCAACTGCGTACTACAACTAGGTTAGCTTCTTGCTTTTTCCATTAATCCAACCAATCAATGGATAATCAAGCGATAAACAAACACACACACACACACACACACACACACACACAAGCTCACACATGCCTTGGTAACCAAGCACTTACAAAATAAAAAATTTCATAAGACAGAGAATAGAAAATGGAGCAAGAGGTGAGGTCACCTACCACTTTAGTTCTATTGAAACAAAAGTTTTTATGTGCTCTCCCCAAACATCAGGTAGCCTCCAAAAACAACACACACACCCCGTGCTGTCTGGCACTGTCACGAGTGGGGTGACCTAGGGAAGACCTTTGAAATGTGGTGTATCAGCCCTGAGAGAATTAGACTTTACAACAAAAGAGCAAATAAATAGAAAAGGGTGTCGAGGACAATGTATCTAAAAATAGCAACTAAGACAGGTAATTTATTAAAAAATACAAATTGCCCTAAGAGTTGCTTTCCAAGACCCTGTACAATTAAGCCTTAGGACAAGATGTTAGGTTCTTAAGGCTAAGCCTCACTTGCTAAAAATCCCTCTGCGCTGGCGGAGCCGCCACTAGGCTGTGACCAACTTTTGTGTCTGCCACAATAGCGCTAAACCGCTGCTATGCATCCCGCTGACAAAACTGGACATGTGGCGCTTAATATCCCAACCCAGAAGCGCCGACGCTGGCTGAAGCAGCAGCCGATAACCCAGAGGGGACACGGCGATCACCGCGGCGGTGCCCCTTCCAGGAGGTTTAGAGAAACAGACACAGACAGACACACACACACCGGACGTGTGCACCGCGCTCCGTCCGCCCGCCCGCCCGCCCGCACGCCGCAGGGGAGGCATGCGCCTTGCAGGCTCAGGAAGTTGACTAACTCCGGGGAAAGCTCCGTGCCCGCCTCTGGAAGAGGCAGCATGTGGCTGGCAGAAGCAAAAGTAAACACGCCAAAAGCCACTCGGGAATCTCCTGCAGGCCTACCGGAAGCAGGTAAGGACGCGCAGAGCAGGGTTCACAGACAGACAGTCATCTACCGGCTCCACGGGCTCCCAGACGACGGGAGCTCGCGCCCGCTCCGAGGAGTCGGGTCCTCTTCCAACAGCCCTTTCCGGCAGGCCTGGGGCTGCTAAGATCCAGGCCCCGGCCTGCGGCTGCAGACGCACCCTTGCACATGGTTCCAGGAGAGCGACCCCCCAGGCCGCCCCGAGGGCCACGCGTCTGCGACCGCAGGGGGTTCGAACCCGGCGCACGGTCAGGACACGGACCCGGAGGAAATCCAGAGAGTGGGATGTCGGGGTACAAGACTCACTTCCTTTGGGCTTTGTCCTTCTTGGCCTTGGTCCTTTTCTTTCGGGCCTGGAGCGCAAGCACTGCAGGAGAGAGGGATGGATGAAGGGCGAATGTGGAGGACAGGAGGCGGCCAAGGTGAGGGTGGAGACCCAGCAGGGGCGCCAGGCCTGGCGGCGGGGCCTGCCGGAGGGGCGGCCGCGGGGCGGGCGCCGCAGCTTTGGCTAAGCGGCCGGCCGGGGAGCCGGCGGCCCACGGAGGGCAGAGCAGCGCCAAGGCGGGATGCGCCGGAGGGGGCTCGGGCCGGGTCGGGGGTCTGCTTCGCCCGCCCTGGGCCGAGCCCTGGAGCGGCCCCAGGGCGCGAGCCGGCCTGGCAGAGAACAAGGGGCAGTGACGGCCGGCGCCGGAGGACGCCGCGGCTGAGGGGCGCGGACCCGCAGCCCAGAGGCGGGGGGTGAGGGGCGGCGCCACCTCAGTGGAGGGGCGCCGCACGCCGGGGACCGGACGGCGGCAGTTAGGCGAAACCCCCGGCGCTGACCCGGGCCTCGCCCCGGCAGCCGTTGCCCCTCGTGGCGGAGGCCGCTCCACCGCTCACCTTTCCGCTCCATGGCGAGACCGGTAACCGCCAGGCGCCTGCGCACTTGAGTGGCGGCGACTCCGGCTCCCGCCGCGGCCCAAAACGGAGCCCGCGCACGCCCCGCCCTAGGCCCCGCCCCGTCCCCCGCCCCACAGGGCCGCGCGCCTGCGCGTTGGGCGCGGAGCCTACCACCTCCGCCGGGGAGGGGGGCGGTGCGGAGCGCAGGGTCCGGGCGAGGAAGGAACGCCGGGAGGGGACGCCAGGGGGCTGTCGGGGCCGCGAGCGCGGCGGGAAGCCCTCTGTGGTGTTTGCCAGACGGCAGCCGCTTAGCCCAAGTAGAGCGGGCCTTGAGGGCTCCCTGCGTGCTGAGTCAGAGCTCCGCAGTCAGCTGGGATCTGCCTCACTTTCCTGGTCTTTAAAATGGGCTAGTGAGGCATGTCCCAGTTCTTTCCCTCAGCTATTTTGAGGACTAGTTGAGATACTATTTAAGGAAAACAGGAGGGGAAAATTACATGTGAGAGAGAAAAAGAAGGCAGGAACCCGGCACCCTGTGGTCACTAAAAGCAGGAACTGCAGCCAAGGATTTTTTTTTAAGCTCTTATTTGAGAGGTAGATCTGGCAGAGCCCACAACCAGCTCAGAGCCAGGGACTCAATCCAGGTGTCCCTTGTGGGTGGCAGTTAGATTGATCTCTCACTCTGCCTTTCAAATTAATAAATAAAACTTAAAAAAAAAAAAAAAAAAAACAGCCACATAAGCCTCATCTGCTGCTTCTCCTCTCAGGATCGGCGTTAGCAGGAAGTTGGAGTCAGGACCACCACCTAGCATCTAACCCCGCTGCTCCCTGTGGGACGCAGACATTTTAACTGCTGGGCCAATGCCTGCCCTAAAAATAAGAGCTTTAAAAGTCAATTTTCTCTTAAATTTTCAAGTTTAAATGAAAACTATAAAGGAAGGAAGAAGTGAAAGGGAGAAATATGTTCAATGTTTCCTCATTGTATATCATTTTATCTTTTCAGTACATGAAAATGTTGACTTACAGAATGTTTAATACTTTAAAAATCTTTTATTTATTTGAAAGGCAGTGTTTGAGAACAAGAGAGATCCTCCATTTGCTGGTTCACTCCCCAAATGGCTGCAACCGCTGGGGCTGGGCCAGGCTGAAGCCAGGAGCCAGGAGTGGCAGGAACCCAAGCCCCTGGGCCATTGTCCCCTGCTTTCCCAGGCCCATTAGCAGGGAGCTGGATCAGAAGTGGAGCAGCCAGCGCTCCAACCACCGCTCAAATGGGATGCAGGCACTGCAGGCAGTAGCTTAACCTGCTGCGCCATAAGGCCAGCCCCTGTTTTGTACTTTTCTTTATTTTTATTTTTTTGACAGGCAGAGCAGAGTGGGACAGTGAGAGAGAGAGGGAGTCAGAGAGAAAGGTCTTTTTGCCGTTGGTTCCCCCTCCAATGGCCGGCGGCGCACCGCACTGATTCGAAGGTAGTCCAGGTGCTTCTCCTGGTCTCCCATGGGGTGCAGGGCCCAGGCACTTGGGCCATCCTCCACTGCACTCCCTGGCCACAGCAGAGAGCTGGCCTGGAAGAGGGGCAACCGGGACAGAATCTGGCGCCCCGACCGGGACTAGAACCTGGTGTGTGTGCCGGCGCCGCAAGGAGGAGGATTAGCCTGTTGAGCTGCGGTGCCGGCCTGTTTTGTACTTTTCTAAGTGCATTATTTTTTATTTATTTATTTATTATTTTTTTTGACAGAGTGGACAGTGAGAGAGAGAGAGAGAGAGAGAAAGGTCTTACTTTACCGTTGGTTCACCCTCCAATGGCCGCCGCGGCTGGTGTGCTGCGGCCAGTGCACCACGCTGATCCGAAGCCAGGAACCAGGTGCTTCTCCTGGTCTCCCATGCGGGTGCAGGGCCCAAGGACTTGGGCCATCCTCCACTGCATTCCCGGGCCACAGCAGAGAGCTGGCCTGGAAGAGGGGCAACAGGGACAGAATCCGGCGCCCCGACCGGGACTAGAACCCGGTGTGCCGGCACCGCAAGGCGGAGGATTAGCCTAGTAAGCCGCAGCGCCAGCCATAATGCGTTATCTCAACTGGTGTTGATAACAACTTAAAATGGAGGTAGTTATTACCTCCATTACACAAAGAAACTGAACCCTGGGGGGAATATATACTCAGAATCTTTGTATCCCACTCCCGTGATGCCATCATCAAACCTTATTATAAAAGCAGGGTCAGCAAATTTTTTCCTTGAAGGGGCATGTGGTCAACACTTAGACTTAGTGGAACATGTAGTACCTTTCTCAACCGCTCAGCACTCACTGGAACGTAAAAGCAGTCATAGAAAATGTAGGCTGTCTGTGTCGCTATGAAGATTTATGTACACTGAAACTTGAACTTCATGTAATTCTTCTTTGGATCTTTTTTCAGCTATTTCACCATTCCAACCATTGCTTCATTTGCCAGTCCGCATTGTAAAGTACTGCAGCTGGACAGGGTGGCTGCTCCGAAGACCACGCCTCTAAAACAGTGGGGAACCCCTTTTTCTGCCAAGGGCCATTAGGATATTTATAACATCTTTCATGGGCCATACAAAATTATCAGCTGAAAAAAATTAGCCTGCTATAGGTTTATTGAATTTCCAGTCCCGCCTGCAGTTGCCTCAGCAGGGCCTGACCAGATGATTTCGAGGGCTTTTTAAGGCCAGTGGGCCAGATGTTCTCCACGGCTGCTCGTAAAGAGGTGGGGCTCCATCAGGGAGGACAGACAAGTCAACTGGACATCAGTCAACTGGAAAAGGAAGCCAGGAGTGCATAGGACAGACAAGTCAAGCATGGGGGCTTGGCGGGACTCGCGGAGCAAAGCCGTTTAAGTCCAGCCAGGGAGGAGGCAGCTTTTGATCTGGGTCTTGGGAAATGTGTGAGATTTCCAGAGGTGGGGAAGGAGACGGCAGGCATTCCTGAACCGAGAAGATGGAGCGCGAAGGTGCAGCCGTGGAAACGTGTGGGTGGGGGCTGGGGCTGGGGCTGGGAATGATTGAAGGGGTGAAGTGGGAGGGGAGGCTGGAAAGGTTGGTTTGCTGCATTTGAAATTTCAGTAATTAATATCTATGGCGTGGAACCTGAATGTTAGCATTTCTGGGCGCATTGTGAAAGAGCCCAGTGCCTGTTGGCCAAGGACGAATGTGGCCCAGTTCCTTCCCTACTCCGTAGCTGAGAGTTGGGGCAGACGGGGAAGCCCTGGAGTCAGGATCATGCTGGCTCAAGACAACTGCCTGTGTTTTAGAACAGACAGGAGTCAGCGGGCAGCTAGGAAAAGGAACCCCAGAACGGGCGTGTCGTGCCCACCAGGAAGTAGACTCTGAGAGTAATGACCCTGTCAGGGTTTTCCTGAGTGTCCAGCACCCAGTAGGCACTCAAGTCTTTGTCTAATAAAAGAATAAGTGATAGACATTTTGTGAGGAATGTCAGGATGAGAGAGAGAAAACTCCAAGAGGGCGCCCATGCTAAAATCCAAGAGCCATTGCAGAGCCACCGGAGAGCAGGTGTGTTCACCTTGGCACGAAGCAGCCCTGCCTACCCTGACTCTGGGTGGCTGTTGCTTTTGAACCAGCTGTCTAATAACTCATATGCGAATTTTTCCGGAGACAAGGTTAACTTCATTGGCCTGAGTTCCAAAAATTGACTGTTTCTCTTTTTTTTTTAACCTGTTTTTCTCCATCCTCCCATCGTGCTCAGCTTTCTGCTTTTTGTCTGCGATCTCTATAATTTTTCACAAGAGTAAATTTGTTTCTTTCCTTTATTCTAAAGCCATCCCTTCTTTGGTGAACCTTCTTCTAATGTAAGTTTAAAATCACTTTTACAAAGCAGGTGTTGTGGTGCAGCTGGTTAAGTCACAGCTTGGGATGCTGTCATCCGTATTGAAGTGCCAGTTTGAATCCTGGCCACTCCATTTCCAATCTGGCTTCCTGCTAAAGCTCAAGCACTTAGCCCTGTCACCCGTGTGGGAGACCCGTATGTAGCTTCCAGGCTCCTGGACTTAGCCTGGCCCAGCCCCGGCTTTTGAGGGCATTTGGGATGTGAACCAGTAGATTAAAGACCTCTCTCTCTCTCTCTCTCTCAAATAACTAAACTTTTTTTTTTTAAAAAAAGATTTATTTATTTGAGAGGCAGAGTTTCACAGAGAGAAGGAGAGGCAGAAAGAGAGAAGTCCTCCATCTGCTGGCTCACTCCCCAATTGGCCACAATGGCCGGAGCTGTGCTGATCCAAAGCCAGGAGCCAGGAGCTTCCTCCTGGTCTCCCATGTGGGTGCAGGGCCCAAGCACTTGGGCCATCCTCCACTGTCCTCCTGGGCCACAGCAGAGAGCTGGACTGGAAGAGGAGCAACCGGGACTAGAACCCGGCGCCATATGGGATGCCGGTGCCGCAGGCAGAGGATTAACCAAATGAGCCACGGTGCCAGCCCCCCCGAGCCTATTAATTTTAAGAATGATTTATGGAAGTCTGATTAGGCAAATTCTGTGAATTAGGTAGAAAAGGTGATTTTTTTTTAGGGGTTGGCATTCTAGTATAATGGGTTAAGCCTCTGCCTGCAATGCTGGCATCCTGTATGGGCGCCAGTTCGAGTGCCAGCTGCTCCACTTCCAACCTAGTTCCCTGTTAATGTGCCTGGGGAAAGCAGCAGAAGATGGCCCAAGTCCTTGGGCCTCTGCACCCAAATGGGAGACCTAGTTGAAGCTTCTGGTCTTCATCTGACCCAGCCCTGGCCATTGTAGCCATTTTTCTGCCTTTCAAATAAATAAATTCAGTATTTTTAAACAAGTGATTTTTAAAGTTCTATTCATTGGGGCTCAACAGGTTAAGCTGCTGCCCTTAATGCCGGCATCCCATATGGGCACAGATTCAAGTCCCGGCTGCTCCGCTTCTCATCCAGCTCCCTGCTAATGCACCTGGGAAAGCAGCAAAAGACAGCCTAAGTGCTTGGACCCCAGCACCCACGTGGGAGACCGAAGTGGAATTCCTGGCTCCTGGCCCTGGCTTGGCCCAGCCCTGGCTATTGTGGCCAACTGGGTAATCAACCGATGGATGGAAGAGCTCTCTCTCTGTCTCTCCCTCTCTCTCTCTCTCTGTAACTCTGCCTTTCAGATAAATCAAATAAATCTTTTTTTAAAAAAAAAGTTTAGTTATGGGGCCGGCACTGTGGCATAGTAGGTAAAGCCGCAGCTGCATCCCATATGGGCACTGGTTCGAGATCTGGCTGCTCCACTTCCGATCCAGCTCTCAGCTATGGCCTGGGAAAGCTATGGCCGTAGCAGCCATTTGGGGGGTGACCCAGCGGAAGGAAGACCTTTCTCTCTGTCTCTCTCTCTCACTATCTAACTCTGCCTGTCAAATAAAATAAAAAAAAAATTAATAGGCTAGGGCCAGTGTTGGATGCCAGTTCAAGTCTCAGCTGCTCTACTTCCAATCCAACTCCCTGCTAATGTACCTAGGAAAGCATGGAAAGATGGCCCAAGTGCTTGGGCCCCTACACCCACGTGGGAGACCCAGAAGAAGCTCTTGGCTTCTGGCTTCAGATCGGCCCAGCTCCAACCATTTTGGTCATTTCAGGAGTGAACCAGTGGATGGAAGATCTCTCTGTGTCTCTCCCTCACTCTCTGTAACTCTTTCCAGTAAATGAATAAATCTTAAAAAAAATAATAATAGCTCTTAGCTCTTCTTCAGTGTTCATCCATCACACACACACACACACACACACACACAATCAGTTTCTTTTTTGCATGTCCTTGTAAAACTGGAATTATTCAGAACCCGAATTGTCATATTTTTCACTGCTCATGGGTAATGTCAGGATTTAATTTCTGCAAAAAAGCCCATTCCTCTTTGAGCTAACTTGCATTTTGAGAATGCACTAGGGGCCAGTGCTGTGGCGTAGTGGGTAAAGCCAGCATCCCGTATGGGAGCTGGTTTAAGTCCCAGCTGCTCCACTTCCGATCCAGCTCTCTGCTATGGCCTGAGAAAGCAGTAGAAGATGGCCCAAGTCCTTAGGCCCCTGCACCTGCATGGGAGACATAGAAGAAACTCCTGGCTCCTGGCTCCTGGCTCTTGGCTCCTGGCTTTGGATCAGCACAGCTCTGGCTGTTGCAGGTATCTGGGGAGTGAACCAGCAGATGGAAGATACCTCTCTCTCTCTCTCTCTCTCTCTCTGCCTGTTTATAAGTCTGCTTTCAAATAAATAAACACATATTAAAAAATAAAATAAATCCAGCATTCCCTGCTTTGTCACAAACTACTGCACTTAAAGTTTTTGATTTGAATTAAATCTAAATTCGTCCCCTTGCGACTTCCCTTCTGTCCTACAAGATGAGATGAAAAACAAGAGAAAGTGAAAATATGTCAGGTGGTCTTGCCTCTGTGAGGGTTTTGTGATGGGTGCTGGGAAAATAGAATTATATGCTAGGCCTGGGTGCTGGGAAACACAGGGCACATTCAAAAGGATAAATGATGCGAATTCTCTGAAGGGATGGAGGTGTGGATAGGGCTGAGTGAAACCCACAAGAGATGGGGAGGCATTTGTGGAGGGGGGAGCGTGTACCACTCCCAGGCCTGATGGGATGCGGGGATTGGTGTTCCCAGACCCCGAGAGCCCGGGTGAATGTGCTAGGGCTGCCATAACAGTGCAGGACAAGCCGGACGGCTCACATGGCCGCTGTTGGTTTCTAAAATCCAGGCTGGTTCTGAGAGCTGAGGAGAGCCTGCCCCAGGTGTCTGCCTTGCCTGGCTGGTGGCCGTCTTCTCCCCAGGTCTCTTCCTGAGTCAGCCTGGGTGAGGGCTCATCCTAATAACCTCTGTGAAGACCTTATCTCCAACGAAGGGCCCTTCTGAGATACTGCTGTGACGACTCCCATGGGCCTTTGCGGGGGAGGGGCACAGTACAACCCATAACAGAGCTTCCACCCCACAGTAGCTGTGCTCTCAGGTAAGCTTAGGGACAGGGAGAGAGAGAGGCAAGGGAAATAAATGCCCAACTTCTTCTTCCTCTCCCTCTGAGGCTGCAGTGCCGCCCACTGACAAGCCCAGTGGAAGCTAGCAGGTGACAGTGTCTAGGGGGTGCCGGTCTCAGGAGCCTGGCAGAGGAGGGCGGGGGTGGGTCTGCAGGGCCAGCTGGAGAAATCCGGCGCAGCCTGTCTGGACAGTGGCGACACCCAAGGCAGCTGGCACCTCCCAAGCAGGAAAGGCCTGGAGAGGCTGGAGAAGTAGAGCTGCTGGAGGCAACCTCCCGTCCGGCTGTGTTCGAGACGAGTTCAGCTTCACGGGGAAACTGCTGGGGTGAAGGGTTAGGGGAGTAGGCGGAGGACAGAGTAAAGGCCTTGGCGTGGTGGGGCAGGGGTAGAGGCAGTGGCAAGGAAGCACCTCTCCAACAATGAGGACGTTACGGGGACTGGTGACTCCTGGGGCAGGTGGGGCCCTCGCTCTGCTCCCTGGATGTGCACAGGGGAGGGAGCAACGTGTCGCCAGCGGCCCTGAACTGATCATGCCCAACTCGTCTGTTTGCTTGGGAGTGTTGCTGGCCAGAGCAGCTTGATGGGGTGAGGACTGGCCTCCCCCACAAGCTTCTGCCACCTTTGTGAAACATTCATTGGTAGGCAGGTGCAAAACAGCTGCTCTGACCAGCTCTGGAAATTCTTTGAATGTTTTTTAAAAATGAGAGAGAGCGCCAGCACCGCGGCTCACTAGGCTAATCCTCCACCTTGCGGCGCCGGCACACCGGGTTCTAGTCCCGGTCGGGGCGTCGGATTCTGTCCCGGTTGCCCCTCTTCCAGGCCAGCTCTCTGCTGTGGCCTGGGAGTGCAGTGGAGGATGGTCCAAGTACTTGGGCCCTGCACCTGCATGGGAGACCAGGAGAAGCACCTGGCTCTTGCCATCGGATCAGCGCGGTGCGCCAGCCGTGGCGGCCATTGTAGGGTGAACCAACGGCAAAAGGAAGACCTTTCTCTCTGTCTCTCTGTCTCTCTCTCACTGTCCACTCTGCCTGTCAAAAAAAAAAAAAAAAAAAAAAAAAAACAACACAGAGAGCGAGCAAGTACTCCCATCTGCTGGTTCACTCCACAGTTGCCCACAACGGCCATGGCCAGTCCTGGAGCTGGAGTCGGCTCTCTCAGCTCTCTTTCTGGCCACAGCACAAATGAAAGGTTTCCTCAAGGCAGGGACAGCGACACGCAGAGCCAGGTGGCCACACATGGGGTCTCCCTGTGCCTTGTTAATGCTGCCCCATGCCTGACTCGGGCATGGGTATGATCACAAACAGGTTTTCTTTCATTGCTGAGAAGAATTGCTTGTTAATTTGTGTAATGGAGCTTAGAAAACAGCTTCATTGGCAAAATGTGTGGTATTTTATTATTCTGAACTAGTAAATTGTTACTTTCTGGTAGGACTATTTGCTAACCTTTCCCAGCATGGGGATTTCTCATGAGAACAAAAGCTACACCTAGGTGTAACTTTAAGTAACTGGCACTAAAAACTGGCATCTTATCTTTGCTAAAAGTCTGAACATGCCCAAGTATTTTTTAAACATTTTTAAAAAGATTTATTTATTTGAAAGTCAAGAGTTACACAGAGCTTGAAGGAGAGGCAGAGAGAGAGAGAGAGAGAGAGAGGTCTTCCATCAGCTGGTTCACTCCCCAGTTGGCCACAACGGCCAGAGCTGTGCTGATCGGAAGCCAGGAGCCAGGGACTCCCTCCAGGTCTCCCATGTGGGTACAGGGGCCCAAGCACTTAGGTCATCCTCTGCTGCTTTCCCAGGCACATTAGCAGAGTGCTGGGGCTCAAACTGGAGCCCATACAGAATGCTGGTTCTGCATGCAGTGGCTTTACCCACTATGCCATGGTGCTCGCCCTACCTGAGTATTTTTAAAAAATTTATGCAAGAGGGGCTGGTGCTGTGGCACAGTGGGTTAAAGCCCTGGCCTGAAGCGCCGGCATCCCATATGGGCACTGGTTTTAGTTTCAGCTGCTCCTCTTCCTATCCAGCTCTCTGCTGTGGCCTGAGAAAGCAGAGAGGAAGACCTCTCTCTCTGTCTCTACCTCTCTCTGTAACTCTGTCTTTCAAATAAATAAAATAAATATTTTTTAAAAATTATGCAAGAGGCAAAGAGAAACAGAGTTCCTAATGCTGATTCATTTCTGAAATGCCCACAACAGCTGATGCTGGGCCTGGGGCCAGAGCCAGAATCAGGGAACTCAATCCAAGTCTCCTATGGGGATGGCAGGAACCCAATTACCTGAGCCATTACGGCTGCCTCCTAGGGTTCCAGGAAGCTGGAATCAGGAGCAGGGAATCCAACCGAGGCACTCTGTTATGGGACCCGGGTCTCTTAACCACTAGGTCAAACTGCCTGCCTCCAACCATTTACCCCCCATTGTTTTTTTAAGAAGTATTTTTTTTCTTTAAAATGCTAACCTAGGGGTCAGGGCTGTGGTGTAGCAGGTGAAGCTGCCGCCTGCGGTGCCAGCATCCCATATGGGCACAGGTTCGAGTCCTGGCTGTTCCACTTCTGATCTAGCTCTCTGTTCTGGCCTGGGGAAAGCAGTAGAAGATGACCCAAGTCCTTGGGCCCCTGCACCCACGTGGGAGACCCAGAGGAAGCTCTTGGCTCCTAGCTTCGTATTGGCACAGCTCTGGCCATTGCAGCCAATTGGGGAGTAAATCAGCAGATGAAAGACCTCTCTCTCTCTCTCTCTCTCTCTGCCTCTCCTCTCTCTATGTAACTTTCTCTCTTTCAAATAAATAAATGAATCTTAAAAAAAAAATAAATAAAATGCTAACTTAAAAAAAAATAGGTTGGGCCAGTGCTGTGATGTAGCAGATAAAGCTGCATATCCCATATGGGTGACGGTCTCAGCTGCTTCACTTCCAATCCAGCTCCCTGATAATGCGTCTGGAAAAGCAGTGGAAGACGGCCCAAGTGGGAGACCCCAAGGAAGCTCCTGGCTCCTGGCTTCGGCCTGGCCCTGCCCTGGTTATTGCGGCCATTTGGAGAGTAAACCAGCAGATGGAAGACCTCTCTCTCTCTCTTTCTAAAAAAAAAAAAAAAAAGAAAGAAACAAGAAAAGAAAAAAATAGGGGGCTGGCATTGTGGTGCAGCAGGTTAACCTGCCATTTTGGGAACCAGTTTGTGCCCTAGCTTCTGATCCAGCTCCCTACTAATGTATCTGGGAACAGCAGAGGATGGCTCAACTACTTGGGCCCCTGTCACCCACGTGAGAGACCATATTGGAGTTCCAGGCTCCTGGCTTCGGCCTGGCCCTGCCCGACCTGTTGTGGCCATTTAGGGAGTGAACTAGCAGATGGAAGATCTCTGTCCCTCCCTCTTTCTTTATCACTCTGCCTTTCAAATAAATAAATAAATAAAAATAAGTAAATAAAAGGTAGAACCGGTCTGGGAGTCCATACTAGTGGAATGCTTAAGAAAGCTTTACAGCGCGTCCCCTCTGCCTGAGTTGCCAACACAGGGACACCCTGGATTTGGGTCCAAGAGGCCATGCAGACACTAATGATAAAATAATGGGCTGAGGAGCAGGAGTCTTTTTTTTTCTTTGATGGGCAGAGTGGACAGTGAGAGAGAGAGACAGAGAGAAAGGTCTTCCTTTTTGCCATTGGTTCACCCTCCAATGGCCGCCGTGGCTGGCGCGCTGTGGCCGGTGCATCACGCTGATCCGAAGCCAGGAGCCAGGTGCTTATCCTGGTCTCCCATGCGGGTGCAGGGCCCAAGCACTTGGGCCATCCTTCACTGCACTCCCTGGCCACAGCAGAGAGCTGGCCTGGAAGAGAGGCAACCAGAACAGAATCCTGCGCCCCGACCGGGACTAGAACCCGGTGTGCCGGCGCCGCAAGGCAGAGGATTAGCCTAGTGAGCCGTGGTGCCAACCAGAGCAGGAGTCTTTCCCATTTTCTGAGCCGTGTGTAAAAGTCCCAGGCTCCCATATGACCCTTAAGGGAGGAGCATCCATAATGCCTGGGATTTCAGTTCTCCCGGCTGCCAGGCTCCCGGGCAGAGTGAAGTCCAGAAATGCAGAGAAATGGACAGCATGGCTCACACCTTTGCTGATTTCTACCTGCTGTGCAATGTTGAATCAGCTTTCTTTTCTGCCACCCAATACTTTCTACCATGCTCACCCTCTTGACAAACATGTACAGGCCACACACTGGGCTAAGGGCTGGGAGGAGCAGAGAAGGAACAAACCAGAGGCCTTGCTCTGTGGGCCTTAATAGCTAACTCTTATGTAAAAATTACTGTTTACTAGACACTGCTGTCTATCAACTCTCAAACTATCAGATTAGCTACTACTATTATTTTTTAAAATTAAAGAACATTTTTATGTTTTAATTTTCATTTTATTTGAAAGGCAGAGATACAGAGAGATTCATGAAGATTAGGAACATAGGAATGTGAAAGGCAAGGGGGTGGTAGTGGGAGACAGATTGCTCCACGGAGGTTTGTTGGACCTCTTTGTGCAGGCACTGCCTTTGGTGCTGGGTATAGCAGGGACAGAGCATCTAAGGAACTTGAACTTTCAAATAGTTTGCTCCCATACCTGCTAAAAGGATTTCTGAAAACTACCCCCATGCACAACACTCAGCAGACCAGAAACAGAAGGGAACTTCCTTAACCTGATAAAGGGCACGTATGAAACACCCACAGCTCTCATATTTAGTGATGAAAGACTTCATGCTTTTGCTTCCTCCCAAGATCAGGAACAAGATAAGGTAGTCCACTCTGGCCACGCCTATCCAGGATTGTACTCGAGGTTCTAGACAGGCCACTAGGCAAGAAAACGAAATAGAAGGCATAGAGACTGGACTGGAATTTGAAATTTGAAAAAAAAAGTTTTTGTTTTTTATGCTCTTTTTAAAATTTTTTTTCCATTTTTAAAGTAAGAACTTGAAATTTTAAAAATAAAACTGTTACATGACAATTTTGAATGCCATCCAATGGAATTTAAATACTACAGCAATTTGATATCTACCATCATTCATGTATGTGGGTTATTGAAAAACAAAAGCAACTCTTTTAAGAAATTTAACATAACTCCCTGTTGTCTGTGAACTTGTATTCCATCTTACCCTCACAGAATTTTATCCTCAGTAATATAAATTTATGTTAGAAACCTTTTTATTGATCATCTTGTCATACTTTTTTGCAACATAAATGTGCACTTACGTGGATGTTTAATTTGTAAAAACATTGCCTGGGAGCATAGTCCTCTAAAAAATTCCTTACCTATTATTACAAGTATTACTGCATGATTAATCAAAGTAACATATATAGCTGGGGCCAGCGCTGTGGCGTGGCAGGTAAAGCTACTGCCTGCACTGCTGGCATCCCATATGGGTGTTGATTCGAGTCCTGGCTGCTCTACTTCGTTCCAGCTCTCTGCTATGGCCTGGGAAAGCAGTAGAAGATGGCCCAAGTCCTTGCGCCCCTGCACCCACGTGGGAGACCCGGAGGAAGCTCCTGGCTCCTGACTTCTGATTGGCGCAGCTCCGGCCGTTGCGGCCAATTGGGGAGTGAACCAGCGGATGGAAGACCTCTCTCTCTCTCTGCCTCTCTGTAACCCTGACTTTCAAATAAATCAATAAAAAAAATTGAAAACTTGTTCACATAAAATAAGCAAAGGGGAATGGAAGGACCTCTAGGTCCTTTGGAACTCCTTCCAAATAATGTGCCAAAGATTCTATTGTAATAATCATCAAACTTATTTTAATGACCCATCAGTTGACAACTCCAGGAAGGCCTTTTCTGTTGAAAACAAATAATTGGAAACTACCTGACTTGCAAAAACGTGCATTCGTCAGTCATTAAACTTACTCACTTTGCTCTTTCCAGACACCAGTTTTCCAGGGTGTCCCCTTGCCTGGACCCCTGGGAGAGTTTTACACCCCCTGAGATTCCCTGGGGAGCAGGAGGTCCTCTGTTTTTGTTTGTTTGCTTGTTTTGTCTGTCCCCAGCAGTCCTTGGAAAGAGAGCTCCATAAAGGCTAGGATGTTGGAATGTTGTTCATTGTCTCCAAGGCCCAGAGAGTGTCAGGTGCACAGGAGGGGCTCAGTGGATGTACATGGGGTGGTATGAAAAAATATAAAAACCACCAGTGTCTGTGGGTGTGGAATGGGGGCAAGGAGAACAGGCAGAGGGAGGCACCCAGCGCACTGTTCAGTATTTCAGGGCACACGCGCCAAAAGGCTGCATTTCCCAAACCGAACGAGCAGCGTGGAGTAGAAAAAAGGCATCATCTTTGGAATCCAGCCTGGGTTTGATTCTGCCAGTGACACAGAACAGCTGTGACTGCAGCCAAACTCCTGGTTAGACTGTTTTCCCGCATCGAAGGACCCATCGTCCCCACCTTGAGGAGAGTCCGTGGAGGAGGGAATGACTGAAGATAGTGCCCGTGAAACATTCCCACGCTCGCGTGTGCGCGGTGACTCTGAGCTGTCCTTTCTTCCAGCCTTCCGCTTTCACCTTGGATGGTGCCACCTTTCCCCCTCTCCAGCACAGACATTGCACCATCGGGACTCGAACCCTCATCGCTGCGGTTGCAATGTTAGAATCATGGGCCTCAGGACGAGTCCAGGGCAGTGAGACACACACCGAGGTAGTCACGGCTCGCCTCCTTGGGACTGTTGTGCAGATGAGTGCATTGGCTTTTGTGAAGGGCTTGGAACGGAGCCTGGCTCATAGTCCAGATTAACAGAGGAGGGTTATTTTTCTGTTCTGACTGTAGGGGGCTGATGAAAATGCATATGCTACCTTAAAGAGAAGGGGCAGCCCCGTGCAGGAGTGGAGTGGGAGAGTGGGGGTCCGCTCTGTCGCTCTGTCTCCCATGGAACAGGCATACTGAAATATCACAGTCAGGTTGTACGCGAGGAATGAGGACCGCGGGACGAGTTTCAGTGGGTGTAGCAGGTGAAGGCCATCAGTCAGTCCACTGGACTTCCTCACTGCGGCCAGCAGAGGGCGAGAGAAAGTCCTGTCCCCCTCCCTCCCTCCCTGCTCTCTTCTCTGCTCAGTATCCCTGGCGTTCCAGTCCCTGGCTTTCCTGCTGTCCCCACTTGGGCCTGTGATTTCTCTCAGCACAGGAACTCATCCTGTGAAGCCCCAGAGGCATGGGGCTCAGCACATGGCCAGCACTTGAGTACATACGCGCAGACATCTGGAGATAAACGGCTCACACCATAGCTTGCTAAGGACAGCCTCCCCTGGGACTAGGGGCACAGGCACACAGCAAGGCTTTCTAAAATGATTGGAAGGCCGGCGCCGCGGCTCAATAGGCTGATCCTCCACCTTGCGGCGCCGGCACACCGGGTTCTAGTCCCGGTCAGGGCGCCAGATTCTGTCCCGGTTGCCCCCTTCCAGGCCAGCTCTCTGCTGTGGCCAGGGAGTACAGTGGAGGATGGCCCATGTCCTTGGGCCCTGCACCCGCATGGGAGACCAGGAAAAGCACCTGGCTCCTGGCTTCGGATCAGCGTGGAGGCCACTGGAGGGTGAACCAACGG
This sequence comes from Oryctolagus cuniculus, assembly GCF_051225735.1. Lineage (NCBI taxonomy): Eukaryota > Metazoa > Chordata > Mammalia > Lagomorpha > Leporidae > Oryctolagus > Oryctolagus cuniculus. The sequence goes on along the minus strand of NC_142871.1, from coordinate 133,458,602 downwards.
CAAAAGGAAGACCCTTCTCTCTGTCTGTCTCTCACTGTCCACTCTGCCTGTCAAAAAATAAAATAAAATAAAATAAAATAAAATAAAATAAAATAAAATGATTGGAGAGGATGAGGGAATGGCCATGGTTTCCGTCGAGTCCCTGGAATTTGCAGAAGTTTATGAAATGGAAGGGAAGCCACCTGGAGGCCAGGGCCACTTGCGGACAGCCAGCAGCACTCTGCTTGCCTTCATCTCCTTGGGAATAAGAAATGCCTGTGGGGATGGGTTGATTTCTTTTAGATTAATCAACGCACCTCCGAGTCCCTGGATTTTTAGAAGTTCCCTACCCCTGAGGTGGTGGGGGTCCTCCACGGCCACGCTTTCCATGGAAGCAGACACCCAGATTGCTGACGGATTTATCCACAGGCAGCAGAAGTACAGCAGGGTCTCCCCCCACCCCCACTTCTCTGTATTTTATGGCTCTTTACCAAAGAACAAATATTATTCTTTTTAATATCTTTTAAAAAGATTTACTTATTTGAGAGGCAGAGATACAGAGAGAGAAGTAGAGAAGAGGGGGGAGAGAGAGAGAGAGGACTTCCATCCGCTGGTTCACTTCCCAAGTGGCTGCAAAGGCAGGGCTGGGCTGGACTGAAGCCAGGAGCCAGCAGCTTCTTCTACTGCTTCCCCCCGCACGTTAGTAGGGAGCTGGATTGGAAGTGGACCAGCTGGGGCTTGAACCTGCACTCATATGAGATGCCGACACTGTAGGCAGAGGCTTAACCTTCTACACCACAGTGCCAGCCATGCAATTCTTTCCTCCTCCTCTCCCTCCCCCTCCCCTCCCCCTCCTTAACATATCTAAGTTTACTTTTTAAGGTATGCAAACATCATGCTTTTTTAAAACAAATATCAATCTTATAAGAAAACTTATCTTAACAAATCTTTATCCTGAGCTCAAAATAGTCTCCATCTATAGATTTGTAAAATTCATGTGAAATTAATTAGAACACGAGGCACCTTTGATTATGTTAAGTCCAACATTTATAGCATTAGGTATTCAGAAAGATTGTGCCTCAATTATGGGAAAATATTCCTTCCAAACTAACTGCTGTCCTGGTCTTACCTAACAAAGCATAAATGTATTACCTGAAATGATTAAAATGTTAATTTAGCCACATCCCAGAACAAACCTCAAGAATATTTATAGGATTACAAATACCCAACTAGATAAAATTGATAATATCTGATATGATTGGTCCAGCAGCCAATAAATGTTATCAAGTATGCAAAGAAGCAGAAAAAATATTTCTTCATAGAAGCAAAATAAGTCAATTGAAATGAATCTGAAAGTGTGTTGATGCTAGAGTAGTAGAAAAGAACATTGAAACAACTATTACTATATTATGTATAAGTAGCTAGAGGAAATACTCAGCATTTTAAATAGAGATGTGAAAGACATTAAAATATCAAAATTGAACACCTAGAATAGAAAATTACATCCGAGATCTTTAAAATTCACTGAATGGTATTAACTTCAGATTAGACATTGTAGAAGAAAATCAGTGAACCTAAAAATGTGGCTATGGAAACTATCCTAAATGAAACACAAAGAGAAAGTCTAAAGAAAAAAATAGAGTATGTGTTTGCTTATAACTACAATAGACAAATGTATGTATAAGTAGTTTTTTTAAAAAAGTTATTTGAAAGACAGAGAGAGAGAGAGAGAGAGAGAGAGAGAGACCTTCTATGTGTCGCTGGTTCACTCCCCAAATGGCTTCAATGGCTGGAGCTGGGCTGATCTGAAGCCAGGCGCCAGGAGTTTCTTCCAGGTCTCCCACGTGGGTGCAGGGGCCCAAGCACTTGGGCCATCTTCTACTGCTTTCTCAGGCACATTAGCAGGAAGCTGGATGGGAAGCAGAGCAGCCAGGGCTCAAACCAGTGTTCATATAGGACGCTGGAATCACAAGTGGCACCTTAACCTGCTGTGCCACAATGCCAGCCCTGTGAGCTTCTCCCTCTTGAAGAGAGAGGGACAGAACAAATATCTGAAAAATAATGGCCCAAAATGTTTACATATGCTGTACATTATAAACTAAGAGAGCCAAAAACCTCAACAAATCTCAAGCTGAAGAAACCTACACGAAAGCATGCCGTAATCAACTTGCTTACAATTGGTAATATAGAGGACACCTTGGAAAGCATCCCGAGATAAAAGACATAGCAAGGAACAAAGGCAACAATGACAGCAGATTTCTCCTCAGGAACCATGCAAGCTACAGAACAGTGGAGTGACCTCTTTGAAAGGCTTAAATAGTCAACCGAGAACTCGATCCTTACTAAAACTAGCTTTCAAAAACAAAAATAAAATACATTTTCAGATAAGAGAAAATCTGAAAGACACTCATCTGAAAGACGTACACTACAATATATGTTAAGGGAAGTTCATTGAGTAGAAGGAAAATGATGTCAGGTGGAAATATTGAGTCATACAAGGAATGAAGAGCAACAGAAATGTTGACTATGTAGGTAAGTATTTAAAATTTTCTTCCTATTTACATCTTCTATGCAGATAATTATTTAAAGTAAAAAGAATAGCAATGTACAAGGTACTGGGGGGCTTCTGACATATGTAGAAGTAAAATGTATGACAGTGTACCAAAGGCTGAGAGGGAAGACATGGAGATAAACTATTTTAAGTCGTATATTCTAGTTTGAAGGTAGACTGTGATAATTTAAAGATGCATAGTATAAACCCTAAAATGACCCGTAAAAGAACCCAACAGTCATAGCTAGTAATCCAACAAAAAGGATAAAAGTGAAGCACTAAAATAAATCATTTACTCAAGCAGAAGACAAAAAAGAGAGATGAAAAAGTAAACAAAGCACAGATGATACAAATCAGAAGCAAATAGAAGGAAGATGACACAAACCTAACCATATCAATAATCACATTTAATGCAAAAGGTCTGGGGCCAGTGTTATACCCTAGAGGATTAAGCTGCTGCCTGCCTGCAGCACTCGCTTCCCGTATAAGCATCCGCCTGTCCAAGTCCCAGCTGCTCCTGTGCCAAGCCAGCTCCCTGCTAATGCACCTGAGAAGGCAGCAGCAGATGATCCAAGTACTTGGGCCCTACCACCCATATGGGAGACCTGGATGGAGTTTCTGGCTCCTGACTTCAGCCTGGCCCAAGCTGGCTGTTGCAGCCATCTGGGGAGTGAACCACTGGACAGAAGATCTCTCTGAGTCACTGCATTTCAAACAAATAGACAAATCTTTAAAATCATTTTTTTCTCATGATATAGAGAGAATGATCACTTCCTATTACATTTTACTCAAAAGTGGAAATTTTCTCATGTTCTTTTCCAATTAGTCATTTCAAATCAGAATTCAAATAAGTTTCACATATTGCATTTAATTGATATGACTCTTACATCTCTTAGTTTACAGGTTCCTGCTCCCTCTTTGTTGTTGTGATGTTATTTTTCCTTCTATTTGTTAAAGAATCTGGCTCATATGTCCTGTTCTGTTCTCTTAATTCTGCTAATTTCTTCTCATTGGTACCATTTAACATGTTCTGCTGCTGCCTGTATTTACAGATTTCCTATAACCTGGAAATTAGATCTAGAGGATTAATAACATTCAATTTCAAATTTTTGGCACAATAAGTTTATTTTTTTAGAAAACTTTTATTTAATAAATATAAATTTCAAAAGAACAGCTTTTGGATATAGCAGTTCTTCCCCCCCATAACCACCCTCCCACCTGCAAACCACCCATTTCCTACTCCCTCACCTATCCCATTATACTGAGTAAAGATTTCACCCACACAGATACACAAACTATAAAGTACTGTTTTAAGATTAGTTTTACCATTAATTCTCATAGTACAACACAGTAAGGACAGAGGTCCTACATGGGGAGCATGTTGTTGATTTAACAATTGGCACTCTTATTTATGATATCAGTAATCAACCGAGGCTCTTGTCATGAGCTGCCAAGGCTATGGAAGCCTCTTGAGTTCACAAACTCCGACCTTATTTAGACGAGGCCACAATCAAAGTGGAAGTTCTCTCCTCCCTTCAGAGAAAGGTACCTCCTTCTTTGATGACCCCTTCTTTCCACCGGGATCTCACTCACAGAGATCTTTCATTTAGGTCATTTTTTGCCACAGTGTCTTGGCTTTCCATGCCTGAGATACTCTCATGGGCTTTTTAGCCAGATCTGAATGCCTTAATGCCATTCTGAGGCCAGTGTGCTGTTTAGGACATCTGCCATTCTATGAGTCTGTTGTGTATCTCGCTTCCCATGTTGGATCATTCTCTCCTTTTTAAATCTATCAATTATTATTAGCAGACACAGATCTTATTTATGTGATCCCTTTGACACTTAATCTTATCTTTATGATTAATTATGAACTTAAACTGATCACTTTAACTAGTAAGATGGCATTGGTACCTGCCAACTTAACGGGATTTGTAGTCCCATGGCAAGTTTTTAGCTCTACCCTTAGGGGTAAGTCTGAGGGAGCGTGGCTCAATAACTTTATAGATGGTGTTGTGTGCTTCCTTTAAAAAAAATTCATATGAGGGCCCAGTGCTGTGGCACAGCGAGTTAAAACCCCGGCCTGCAGTGCCAGTATCCCATATGGGTGCCAGTTGGAGTCCCAGCTGCTCCTCTTCCAATCCAGCTCTCTGCTTCAGCCTGGGAAAGCAGTGGAAGATGGCCCAAGTCTTTGGGCCCTTGTACCCAGTGGGAGACCCAGAAGAAGCTCCTGGTTCCTGACTTCTGATCGGCTCAGCTCTGGCCATTGTGGCCATTTGGGGACTGAACCAGTGGATGGAAGACCTCTCTCTCTCTCTCTCTCTCTCTCTCTCTCTCTCTTTCTCTCTTCCTCTCTTCCTCTCTAATTCTTTCAAATAAATAAAAATAAATCTTAAAAAAAAATTCATACGTGCCCTCTTCTGCTTCTTCTTAATGCCCAGTGGGAATGTCATTTACTCTCAGTACTCTTCTCCAACTCACATCCTTTTAACCTCCTAGGAGGTGTGTGTCTGTCATGGATTTTCACTCAGTTTGGTCCACAAAGAGTACTGATCCCAGACTGTAAAAAGAGGCAGTGGTAGATGCACACCTGCAGACCAGTGAGAGTTCCATAAGGTAACAGTCTCAGCATCAGGCACTGCTGATTGGCCCTACGAAACCAGAGGCAGGATAAATGGGATCTTGACCTCTTGGAATGACAGCAAAAGTGCCTTTGGCTTGGTAGGTCCTGTACTATAAGCCTCACAGGCTGGCTTACCTTTAGCCTGGCCTGACCTGCCTGTTTCTCCCACTTCCACAGTCAGTGTGATGAAGACACCTTCACCAAGCATGGGATACACACATTCCACCTGACTTCTTTTTCTTGCTCACTTGTTCCCTGCTTTGTCTACTCCCTTCTGGCATCCCTCTTATTTGGCATTTCCTTAAGGAGACAGAATACAGAGAAGGGAGAAGGTCCAGGAAGGACGCAAGCAGAACTAGAGTTATATATTTTATTTGAGCCTCATCTCTTTGGAGAAAGGGGAACAGACGCGAGGAGGGAGTTAGGGATGGTCTGGCACAAGCCCTAGATGTGGGGTGTGTGAAGAAGACTCTTCACTACAGCATCTGCTGAGGACGACAGGAGGGGAGCCCAGATCAGGAGTTCGGGGGTCATTCCTGGCATTTAGTAGTGAGATCTGCGAGTGGAATCCCAGTCCACAGCGAGGAAGAAGGCCAGAGGCCCATTGCAAGCCTGCTGGCTTGTGTCCAGTCCAGGTCTCATAACCAAGCAGCCCCTTTGGTGTGCAGAGGGTGTGTCAAAGATCCTCTATCCCTCATTTTCAGTTCATCTCTTTGCTGTGGCCCTCGGATGTGTATGAATCCTTCTGTGAGCGTCTCTTCTCCGTGGACCACGACCGATTCTGGGACTGGGATTTGGGAACCACAGGGTGATACACAGGCTGGTAGTGGCGCCGAGGCTGGCTGTAAATCCTGGGCCTGGATGTGGACGCAGGCTCCCTGTCCATCTCCGCCTCGTTCTCCGTTTCAGGCTTGGGCTCTGGCTGGGTCTCCAACTCTGTTTTGGGCTCTGCCTCAGATTCGGGCTCCATCTCCTGGTCCAGATCTAGGCCATGGCCCAGTCTAGTCCCTTGTTCCGACTGTAGCACGGGTTCCAGCTCCAGATCAAACTCTGACAACTCCTCTTCTATGGGCTCCGGTGAATTGAAGAAGCCCGGACTTGAAATTTTGGGACTTTCTAGAAAACTACCACTAATTTTACTTCCTGGTTTGTCATTCTGAAAATACAATTGGGTGGGTTAAAAGTTTCTCATTAAATTTAAGTTTTCAGCAAAGAATTTTAGGAGATAACAGGGCTTGAGGTACCAGAATCGTGAAGGATGTATGTTGTATCTAGAGGGCAGTAGTTCTCAAAAGTGTGGTTCCTGTACCAGTAGCAGCCTGTTACCTGGTAACTGGTTAGCTGTGCAGTCTCAGGTCCCAGCCCAGACCTGCTGAGCCAGAAATCTAAGGGATGGGGACATGCAGAGGGGCTCAGCAGTCTTTAACAGCATGTGCAGGTGAAGCTGACACAAACCAAAGTTTGACAACCAATGGAAGTCTCTAAGCCTCACAAGGACCACCCAAGACGTTGAGAGAATTCTTGCTCCAGGTGGGAGGGAACCTGATGAGCTCTGAGGTCCCTTCCTACTCAAAGGGTTTGAGTCTGTGATTTTATCAATGGGGTTGGGCTGTAGAGTGGAAGAGAAAAAAAATATATTCAAATTGAGTTAGCAGGGGAAACATCCTGGACAAGCAGAGACAAATAACCTGTGAGAATTCTGCACAAAGCAAAGAAAGAAACAAAGAGCAAAGAGGAAAAAAAAAAAAGGAAGGAAGGAAGAGGATGCATTTTACAGCCCTAGATTTTATTTTACTTCTTCTTCCTTTTTTTTTTTTTTTTTTTTTAGTTTTACAGAGAGAGAGAGCATGCTTGAAAGAGATCTTTTAGGGGCCGGCACCATAGTACAGCAGGTTAATCCTCTGCCTGCGGTGCCGGCATCCCACATGGGCGTGGGATCTAGTCCCAATCCAGCTCTCTACAGTGGCCTGGGAAAACACTGGAAGATGGCCCAAGTACTTGGGCCCCTGCACCCACATGGGAAACCCATAAGAAGCTCCTGGCTCCTGGCTTTGGATCAGCACAGTTCTGACTATTGCGGCCATTTGGGGAGTGAACAAACGGAGGGAAGACCTTTCTCTCTGTCTCTCCCTCTCACTGTCTATAACTCTACCTCTCAAATAAATAAATCTTAAAAAAATAAATAAATAAAGAAGGGCCGGTGCTGTGGCGCAGTGGGTTAATGTCCTGGCCTGAAGAGCCGGCATCCCATATGGGCGCCGGTTCGAGTCCCGGATGCTCCACTTCCGATCCAGCTCTCTGCTATGACCTGGGATAGCAGAAGATGGCCCAAGCCCTTGGGCCCCTGCACTCTCGAGGGAGACCCAGAAGAAGCTCCTGGCTCCTGGCTTCAGATCGGTGCAGCTCCAGCTGTTGCAGTCATCTAGGGAGTGAACTGGCGCATGGAAGACCTCTCTCTCTGTCTCTACCTCTCTCTGTAACTCTGTCTTTCAAGTAAATAAGAATAAATCTAAAGAAAGAAAGAAAGAAAGAAAGAAAGAGATCTTTTATGCTCTCGTTCACTCCTCAAATGGTTTCAGTGGCCAGGGCTGGGCCAGGCCAAAGCCAGGAACCTGGAGCTTCATCCAGGTCTCCCACATGGGTACAGGGAACCAAGGACTTGGGCCATCTTCCATTCCACTGCTTTCCCTGGATCAGCAGTAGAGCAGCTGGAACTCAAACTGGCACCCATATAGGATACCAGCAATGCAGGTGGCTGCTTAGCCTGCTATGACACAATGCTGGCCCCTTTGTATTGCTTCTTGGAATTTTTTTTAAAAAGATTTATTTATTTGCAGAGTTACAGACAGAGACAGAGTTACAGACAGACAGGGAAAGGCACAGAGAGAGGTCTTCCATCCATTGGTTCACTCCCCAAATGGTCACAATGTCCAGGACTGGGTCATTCTGAAACCAGGAGCCTCTTTTGTGTTTCCCATGCCAGTACAGGGGCCGAAGCACTTGGGCCATCTTCCACTGCTCTCCCACACTATCAGCAGAGCTGGATTGGAAGTGGAACAGCTGGGACTCAAAGAGGTGCGCATATGGGATGCTGGCGCTACAGGCTGAGGCTTAACCTATTACGCCATAGCGCTGGTCCCTACTTCTTGGAATTTTTAAAAACAGGTATTATTTTGGCAATACTTTTCTTGTCATAAAAAATTCAAACATTTTTGAAATATGGAAGTCAAAGAATTGGGTTAGAATGGAAAATCCTTTCTAGTCATTAGAAAATAGTTTTAATTCCCTTTTTGGGAAACCTTTGACCTATACAGACACTGATTTGAAAATGTTGAAGTACACCCAGGTCTTTACTTAGTATTAATAAATGACTGAAAATTCTGACTTGTGCATCATTCCCCTTTGCATTTGGCTAGGTTGAATAAATCTTACATTCCTCACAATGTAATAATAGCAAAGTATCAGGGCCAGTGTTATGGCAAGGCCGGTTAAGTCGCCTATGACACCAGCATCCCATATGGGTCCCGGCTGCTCCACTTCTGATCCAATTTCATGCTAACGGCCTGGAAAAGCAGCAGAAGATGGCCCAAGAGCTTGGGCCACTGCCACCTATGTGGGAGACCTGGATGAAGCTCCTGGCTCCGGGCTTCAGACAGTCTCAGCCTTGGCTGTTGCAGCCATTTGGGGAGTGGACCAATGGATGGAAGACCTCTCTGTCTCTCTCTCTGTAACTCTGCCTTTCAAATAAATAAATAAATCTTAAAAAAAAAAAAAAAGGCAAAGTACTAGACTGGCAAATCTTTTGGTTTGCTAGTTTTAGTCATTATTCCAAGGGTGAGGTGGGGACAGGTCCTAAAAGAATAGCTAGGGAAGGTATTTCAAATATTTGGCAGTTGGTATGGCTCTACCAAGACTGCTGTAAAAGCATCCCTGAGGTCCCCCTGGATTGGGTAAACTCTCCCTTCAGCTGGGGAGATGTCCTGAATCTGATCCGGATGCCAGGGCCGTGGGGACACTGGGGGCTCAGGCCCACCGCCGTTGATCAGCGGGTAAGAGAGCACAAACACTGGCACAGCTGTACTGTAAAACCTTTCCTGCACAAGGTTCATCTCCACGTGATCAGGTGTTCCCTCCACCTCAGCCCCGCCTCCCACCACCCGCAAGGTTTTGCGTCATCCCACCTTGTCTGTTTCTGAGTAGGTTTCCCGTATCACAGTCTCGGATTCGTCCAGGCTTAACTCAGAGGGCTCTGCCACCTTCCTCGACAAGGCAAACAGCACAGCATCGTGGAGGGAGAGGAAGAGCTGGGCCTTGGTGATGCCGGCATCAAAGAAATCATTCTTCTCGAATGCCCTGACCACAGAAGCTACAAACCAAACCAGGACACACATAGCGTCAGACACCAGGGAGCAGGGCACCCAGGGTGTGGAGCGCCGCCCTCTCATGAGGGAGGGGTACTCACAGTGACAGCCTGCGATGAGCATCAAGATGTTGGCGTTTTGGAAAGCATTGCACATCTGCAGGGAGAGAGTAAATCAGCATCAGTGAGTGCCGCACTCACCGGGAACGGGCCTTCTAGTGAGCTGAGTGTGCAGACCCTTTGGCCATCCCCTTGTCTGGGCCACATGTACCTTTGCATCTCACTTCTGCTCAAGAAATATGGGATGAGTGGCCTTCACTATGCCAACAAATGTCTAAAGTGCTGGGGACACAAGACAGAGTCAGGCTGTTTTGTGTGCGGGTAGGGAGTGAGGGTGGGGTGCTCCGAGTCTCAGCAGGGAGACGGTTCACACGTGCGGCAAGCATGGGCACAGGTGTGGTGGGAACACTCTGGAGAGTCCTCACAAGCAACCACACCTTCGCTTTATTGCTCAGTGTTTGCATGTGAGCTCGCTCCCCGATCGAGTTTCCTGAGCAGAGGAGGCAAGACGTGACTCAGAGAGGGTAAGTCAGACCAGGGTGCCGAACTCAGGAGCCCTGAGGGTCATGTTCAGGGCTGTAGCTGGCTTTGGTTAAACACCAGATGTTTAGTATCAGGTGAGTAAGCATCAGATGCTGATCTCAAAACTTTGCTTCATCCAATCTAGATCCCCGGGGGCAAAGCAAGTTGATATTAACAGTAACACTCAAAGACTCAGTAGACTCCTGGCCTGGACACTGAGATAAAATGTCAGAAGACACAAAACAACTCTGCACCGCAAGGAAACAAGAAAGCAATACCCCAGTGTGGTACATGATAAAGCTGTGGTGAAGGGCCACACCAGACACTCTAAATGACAAGCCATGAGAAAGCAAAAATCCCACGTAGGAAGAAGCTGAAATGGAATGGCAGCCTCCCACAAGAATGGACTAATGGGATTCTTAAAAAGTGGGCTAAAGTTTTTATTGTAAAGCGAGCCACACATAATGCCTGCCTCTGATAAGGTATGGAACAATTACAAAGGGAACAAAGAAAGCCGTATTTTGCAAGTATAAAAGCGCACCATGACCCTGTGCAGGCCGTAAGCTACAGGTGTCCACCGTTGCCCCATGTTGGAGAGGGAGCAGAGTCATCAACAGAGGCCAAGGTGCATGGCTGACTCCTAGGACCAGAGCACACGGTGCCTCAACAAAAAAGGGAGGCAACAGAGGAGAGGACAGCGTGCCTGTGCTGTGGACAGGGGTGAAGAATGACAGCCGGAAGCGCTAAGCTCAAGTGCTGCTCAGGCCAACTACTAGCTGTGAGCCCTTGGGCCAGGCCAAAGCCGGGAGCCCTAGACTCTCAGGGGAAAATAGGACCTGTCTTCTCAGGGCGGCTGTGAGAATTCAAGAAGAAAATGTATGTGGATGTACCCAACTCAGTTTGTATGTAGAAGTTATTTGATAATATGGGTTGAATGAAATCTAAAGTAACAACTACAGTACAAGGCTGGGAGATGAGAACACACTCCAGCGGAACAACCTAAGGTGAAAAAGTCCCAAAGACAAGAGATGATCAAGAACACCTGAGTCTGGGCTGGCAGTGTGGCCTGTGATGTCCGCATTCCATTTAGGAGTCCTAGCTGCTCCACCTCCCACCCAGCTCCCTGCGAATGGCCTGGGAAAAGCAGCAGAAGATGGCCCCTGCCACTCACGTGGGAGACCTGGATGAAGCTCCTGGCTCCTGGCTTCAGCATGGCCCAGCCTCAGCCATTGAGGCCATTTGGGGAATGAACCAATGGATGGAAGATCTCTCTCTCTCTCTTCACCCTTTCCCCCCCTATAACTCTGCCTTTCAAATAAATAAATAAACCTTAAAAAAAGAAAAAGAAAATCAGGTGGAAAAAAAGATGTCATTCACAGGAAAGCCCTTAATGTTAGTCTCTTCCAAACCTCTCATATTTTAAAAAAATATTTATTTATTTGAAAGGCAGAGTTACAGGGAGAGGTAGAGACAGAGGGAGAGAGAGAGGTCTTTCATCCACTGGTTCACTCCCCAAATGACCACAATGGCCAGAGCTGCACTGATCAGGAGCCAGGAGCCAGGAGCTTCTTCCAGGTCTCCCACACGGGTGCAGGGCCCCAAGCACTTGGGCCATCTTCTACTGCTTTCCTAGGCCATAACAGAGAGCTGGATTGGAAGTGAACAGCTGGGACACAAACCAGCACCCATATGGGAAGCCAGCGCCTCAGGCTGGGGCTTTAACCCACTGTGCCACAGTGCTGGCCCCCCAACCTCTCATTTTATAGATGAGAAAAATGAGATCTAGTGCAATTTAGCAATTTGCCTTGGGTCAGTGGACAATAAGCAGCAAAGCCAGGACAGCATGCATTCTCTAAGCTGCCAGCCAGCATTCTTAGTTTTTTAAAAAATGTTTATCTATTTCATTTTATCTGAAAGGGAGAGCAAGAGAGAGAAGAAAAAGAGACAGAAAAAAAATCTTTCATCCATTGGTTCACTCCCCAAATACCCACATCAGCTTGGACTAGTCCAGATCACAGCCAGGAGCCTAGAACCAGCTCAATCCAGGGGCCAAAGTTCTTTCTGCTATGAAAAACCTCCTGTTGCCTCAAACCAAAGAGAAACTGGACTCACTTAAGAGAGAATTGATTTCCTTTAGGAATAAGATTTGATAAAACAAGACCAGAAGATAAAAGAAGGAAGTCCTGCCAAAGGAACGTGTTCTCAACAAAAGTCAGGTGTAGTCTGAGTGCAGAAGTGAGTGTTCAGGATGTCTGAACCCGAGCCATCACCAACCAGAGCAAAAGGAAGAGAAGTGGAGATAAACTGACTGCAAAAACCCCACGGTACTGACGCAAAGAAACTAATTTGATTAGCTGTGCATCTAAACTGTCTGTACTAGGTAAGAAGGAGATATATGAGAACTGTCAGCTTTTTTTTCTGTAGCATCCAGACATACTGCTCCTTGAAGAGATTTGGAGCTGACTCCCAGGCTGTACTGGGAAGTCTCTGGGAGTGGACAGGTTGCTATTTTTTAGTGGTGTGAAGAGTTGCCTTTTAAAAACAACACGCACAAATCAAAGAAGTGAAGAGCTGGGCCCTAAGATGCAAACCCAGTGGACAAATCCTTAGCTAGACTAAGGAAAAGAGAGTCAAATAAATAAAACCACAGTGAGAAGGGGAGGCATTATGACTAACACGCCGGAAATAAAAAGAATTTCTAGAAATTACTATGAGCAATTATATGGCAACAAATTTGAAAAACTTCAAGAAAATGGACAAATTCCTGGCACAAACACCAGAGTTGGCTCATGAAGAAACACAATACCTAAACCGACCAATAATGAACAGTGGGATTGAATCAGTAATTAAGAGTCTCCCATTAAAGAAAAGCCCAGGACCAGCTAGCTTCACACAATTGAAAGAAGAAATGGGGGGCGGGGGGGGGGGGGAGGCCGGTGCTGTGGCACAGCGGGTTAACGCCCTGGCCTGAAGCACCAGCATCCCATATGGGCACCGGTTCTAGTCCCGGCTGCTCCTCTTCTGATCCAGCTCTCTACTATGGCCTGGGAAAGCAGTAGAAGATGGTCCAAGTCCTTGGGCCCCTGTACCTGCATGGGGGACCTGGAACAAACTCCTGGCTCCTGGCTTCAAATTGGCGCAGCTCTGGCTGTTGTGGCCATCTGGGGAGTGAATCATCGGATGGAAGACCTCTCTTTCTGTCTCTCCTCTCTCTGTGTAACTCCGATGTTCAAATAAATAAATAAATCTTTAAAAAAAGAAAGAAAGAAAAAAGAAGAATTGGGGCCAGCACTGTGGTGTAGTGGGTAAAGACGCCATCTGCAGTGCCAGCATCCCATATGGGCGCCAGTTCAAGTCCTGCTTCTCCACTTCCGATCCTGCTCTCTGCTATGGCCTGGGAAAGCAGAAGATGGTCCAAGTCCTTGGGCCCCTGTACCCACATGGGAGACCCAGAAGAAGCTCCTGGCTCCTAACTTCAGATTGGCACAGCTCTGGCTGTTGTGGCCAATTGGGGAGTGAACCAGTGGATGGAAGACCTCTCTCTCTCTCTCTGCCTCTCCTTCTCCCTCTGTGTAACTGTGACTTTCAAATAAATAGGTAAATCTTTTTAAAAAAAAAAGAATTAATATCAATCCTTCTTAAAATTTTAAAAAAGATTTATTTATTTGAAAGTCAGAGTTACAGAGAGGCAGAAGCAGAGAGAGAGAGAGAGAGAGAGAGAGAGAGTCTTCTATCCTTTGAGTCACTCCCCAAATGGCTGCAATGGTGGAGCTGGGCTGATCCGAAGCCAGGAGACAAGAGCTTCTTCTAGGTCTCCCCATTTGGGTGCAGGGGCCCAAGAACTTGGGCCATCTTCTACTGTTTGCCCAGGCCACAGCAAAGAGCTGGATCAGAAGTGGAGCAGCCAGGACTCGAATCCGCACCCATATGGGATGCCTGACTGCAGATGGCGGCTTTACTCGCTATGCCACACCGCTGGCTCCATTTCTTCTTAAAATTTTTGAAAAGATTTTATTTATTTATTTGAGAGGTAGAGTTACAGAAAGAGGGAAAGACAGAGAGAAAGGTCTTCCATCCTCTGACTCACTTTCCAAATGGTTGCAACAGCCAGAGCTGGGCCAATTTGAAGCCAGGAGCCAGGAAATTTTTCCAGATCTCCCACATGCGTGCAAGGGCCTAAGCACTTGAGCCATCTTCTACTGCTTCCCCAGGCCATAGCAGAGAGCCAGATCAGAAGAGGAGCATCCAAGATACATGAACTGTCACCCATGTGGGATGTCGGTGCTGCAGGAAGAGGCTTTGCCTACTATGCCACAGTGCCAGCCCCTAAATATTTTTTTTTTATTTGACAGGTAGAGTTGTAGACAGTGAGAGAGAGAGAGACAGAGAGAAAGGTCTTTCTTCTGTTGGTTCACTCCCCAAATGGCCACCACAGTCGGCGCTGCGCCGATCCGAAGTCAGGAGCCAGGTGCTTCCTCCCGGTCTCCCATGCGGGTGCAGGGCCCAAGCACTTGGGCCATCCTTCACTGCCCTCCTGGGCCACAGCAGAGAGCTGGACTGGAAGAGAAGGAACCGGGACTAGAACCCAGTGCCCATATGGGATGCCAGTGCCGCAGATGGAGGATTAACCAAGTGAGCTATGGCACTGGCCCCTAGCTCCTAAATTTAAAAAAAAAACAGAAGAGACATTAAGCAATAGATGCAGAAAAAATATTTGATAAAGATCCAACATCCCTTCATAATAAAATCTCTGATAAATTAGGCATTGAGAGAATGTACCTCAACATGAACAGGGCAATATACAGCAAGTCAACATTTTTTTCAATAAATAGAAGAAACCAGCAGTACCTTTATACCCAAATTAGACAAGAACATAACAACAAAGAAAGAAAGGTACGCATCAGTGTCCTTGATGAATACAGGTGCAGAATTCCTCAACGTGATACTACCAAATCTAATCCAACAGCACATTAACAGGATGGTTCCCCGCGATCAGATGGAATTCATTCCAGAGATGCGAGGATGTGTCAACATACTCAGATCAATAACTGGAAACACCACAGAACAGAATGAAGGACAAGAATCATGTGAGTAGCTCACTAGACGCAGGAAAGGCATTTGATAAAATTCACAAAATCTCTGAACAAATTAGGGACAGAAGGAACATACCTCAACGTGAGAAAAGCCATATATAATAGGGGCCAGCGCCGTGGCTCACTGGGTTAATCCTCCACCTGCGGCGCCGGCATCCCATATGGGCACCGGGTTCTAGTCCCGGTTGCTCCTCTTCCAGGCCAGCTCTCTGCTGTGGCCCGGGAGGGCAGTGAAGGATGGCCCAAGTGCTTGGGCCCTGCACCCGTATGGGAGACCAGGAAAGGCACCTGGCTCTTGGCTTCAGATCAGCACAGAGCACTGGCCGTAGCAGCCATTTGGGGGGTGAACCAACAGAGGGAAGACCTTTCTCTCTGTCTCTCTGTCTCTCTCTCTCTCTCTCACTGTCTAATTCTGCCTAATTAAAAACAAGAAGAAGAAGAAGAAGAAGAAGAAGAAAGGCCATGTATAATAGCCCATCAGCTAGTATCATGCTGAATGGGGAAAAGCTGAAGCTTTTTCTTGAAGAGATGGAGTCAGACACGAAGTCCACTTTCACCACTTTTATTCAGCATAATGCTGGACGTCCTAGCCAGAGCAATTCGGCAAGAGAAAGAAATAAAGCACATCCAACTTGGGAAGGAAGAAGCAGATTGTCACTGTCTGCAGATGACATGATCTTATATAAAAATCTCAGTGACTGCACCAAAAAGCTATTAAACTAACAAATTCAGCAAAGTTCTAGGGCACAAAGTCAACATGCAAAAATCATTAGCACCATTATATACCAATGGCAAATTATCTGAAAAAGAAATAAGGGGCAATTTCATTTCCAGTAGCCACAAATAAACAAATACATAAAATACCTAGGAATGAATTTAACCGAAGAGGTGAGAGATCTTTACAATGAAAACTATAAATCACTGATGAAGAAATTTGAAGAGAACACAAAGAAATGGAAAGACATTCCACATTCATAGATCAGAAGAATCAATATCAGGGCCGCGGTGGCCATTGGAGGGTGAACCAACGGCAAAAGGAAGACCTTTCTCTCTGTCTCTCTCTCTCACTGTCCACTCTGCCTGTCAAAAAAAAAAAAAAATCAATATCATTAAAATCTCTATGCTACCAAAACCTATATATAGATTCAATGTAATCCCTATCAAGATATTAGTAACATTTTTAATTTTTATTTACTTTTTGTTTTTTGCAAAGTAGCAAAAGCACTACTAAAACCTGTATGGAATGTCAAAAGACCCCAAATAGCCAAAGCAATCTTGAGCAAAAAGAACAAAACAGGACACATTATACTGCCACACTTTAAAGTATATTACAAAGCTATAGTAATTAAAACAGCATGACACTGGCATAAAAATAGATACACAGACCTATGGAACAGTAAGAAGTGAACTCCCATATCTACAGCCAAGAGATCTTTGATAAATGTACTAAGAACATGCATTGGAAAAAACTCAGTGGTTTCAATAACTGGTGCTAGAAGAGGATATCCCTGTTTCTCGCCATGTACAAAGATCAACTCACAGGGCCAGCACAGTGGTGTAGTAGGTTAAGCCACCACCTGTAACGCTGACATCCCATATAGTTGCTGGTTCAAATTCCAGCTGCTCCACTTCTGATCCAGCTCCCTGTTCATGTGCCTGGGAAAAGCAGGGGAAGATGGCCCAAGTGCTTGAGTCCCTGCATCCATGTGGGAGATTCAGATGAAGCTCCTGGCTCCTAGCTTCAGCCTGCCCAGCTCCAGCCACTGCAGGCATTTGGGGAGTGAGCCACTGGATGGAAGATTCTCTCTCTCCCTCTCCCTCTCCCTCTCCCTCTCCCTCTCCCTCTCCCTCTCCCTCTCCCTCTCCCTCTCCCTCTCCCTCTCCCCCTCCCTCTCCCTCTCCCTCTTGCTCTCTTCCTCTCTCTAACTCTGCCTTTCAAGTAAAATAAACAAATCTTAAAAAAAAAAAAAAAGATCAACTCACAATGGATTGAAGATCTAAATGTAAGACCTGGAAACTTTTTTTTTTTTTTTTTTGACAGGCAGAGTGGACAGTGAGAGAGAGACAGAGAGAAAGGTCTTCCTTTGCCGTTGGTTCACCCTCCAATGTCCGGCGTACTGCGCTGATCTGATGGCAGGAGCCAGGTACTTATCCTGGTCTCCCGTGGGGTGCAGGGCCCAAGCACTTGGGCCATCCTCCACTGCACTCCCTGGCCACAGCAGAGAGCTGGCCTGGAAGAGGGGCAACCAGGACAGAATCTGGCGCCCCGATCAGAACTAGAACCCGGTGTGCCAGCACCACAAGGCGGAGGATTAGCCTAGTGAGCCACGGTGCTGGCCCAAGACCTGGAAACTTGAAACTACTAGAAGAAAACATAGCGGAAATGCTTCAGAACATTGAAATGGGAAAGAATTTTGTATCAGACCCAAAAGCACAGGAAACAAGCAAAAACAGACAAATGGGATTTCATCAAACTGCAGAACTTCTGCTCAACAAAGGAAAGAGGCAACAGAGTGAAGAGATAACCTACAGAAGGGGAGAAAATACTTCCTGGAGATATATGTGTGTATATATACATGTATGTTTATAACCAGAACATATGAAGAACTCAAACAACCCAGTAGCAAAAAACACAAATAGTCCAACTTAAAAATGGGCAGTAGATCTAAATAGACGTTTCTCAAAAGAAGACACAAATAGCCAACGAGTACATGGAAAAATTCTCCTTTTTTTTTCATTCCTTGATACATGGTACATAATAATGTCCCATGCTTACGGAACCAATCCTGGTTCAGTAAGTTGGGGTTGGGTCATTTCCTTTTTCTCTGGCCGGCCTTAAACTACCGTGAGCGTCTACGTTTATGGTGGCCTAGCAATTCCTTAGCAGCTAGTCAGTGACTAAGAGTATTCGATCTAAGCTGGGGTGGGAGTGAGGGTAAGAGGGGACCAGAGGTCTTGCTAAAGTCCCCAGTGCTTACCTGTCTTAATATGACTAAAGCCCGTGCATCCACAAAATGCACCATAGAGAAGTCTAGGATGATGGTGTGGGTGCTGGGCTGAAGATAGGGATCTGAGAAAGGTGTGAACGGTCGACTCCTCTGCTGACTTTGGTCGGCCGGTGGCTGCAAGCTGTTTCGCTGGGGGTAATTTGGAGACCAGGCTTTCTCCACGTCCTCATAGTTTTGTCCTTGAGTCCTCTGAGAGATGGAAGACGTCGTGTATGGCATTTGGTCTTCTGATGCACTCTGGCTGGTGATCATGCTGTCCAAACGCGAGCAGCGCACCAGGTTCACGGAGGACGTGTCGGGATCCTGTTTACTCTCAAATCGCTCGGTGTAAACAATCTGGGACAAGAGTTGGGGGAGAATGGGATGAGTCTCCGTGGGAGCTGGAAGTCCTTGCAGCTATGCTGTGCTTCTCTGCTAGCCCACTTCCTTCCGGCTTACGAAGCCTCGCCTCAGAATAGGCAGTGTGCACGTTTCACTCCGGCATCTGGCTGCCACGCCGAGGTCTGACTGAAGCCACGTTCACCTTCCTTTTCCCATCACCCACAGCACCCCTTTCACTCCTATGTCCATCAATGACGTTATCATTTCCCTAGTGAGCCAGGACTTAAAATCATCTTTGATTTATTCCTTTTCCTTATCCCTGCAATCTGAATTAAGTCCCCAGTGCCTACAATCCAGGTTGAGCATCCCAACCCCCAATCCTAAATGCTCCAAACTCTCAGACCTCTTCAGTGCCAACGTGAAAAATCCTACACCTGATGGGCTGAAGTAAAAACGAGTGTAAGATGTATACGCAACACAAAGCTTGTGCTTCGATTAGGTTCCATCCCCAAGAGAGCTCACTGTGTAAGTGAAAATACTACTAAGTCTGAAGAAATCTGGAATTCAAAACACCAAGCATTTCAGATAAGGGAAACTCAACTTGTACTCGGTGTGAAGGATTTCTTTTCTCAGCCTCTTCTTTGGTCTAGCAGTCTTCCTTAGGAAGACAAACAGTGCTTCAGCAGGGCTGTCTTTACTTCTTACTCCTTATAGGCCCGGAGTGCTTGGAGAAACGGAAGGGCCATGCTGAGGACTAGGAGTACAATGGAATGGGAGATAACAGGGCGTACTCTGTATTCACAGAGACCAAACTCCAGATGTGGAGGGTGCCCACAACTGCTGGAGGGATGAGTAACAGCGAACACAGATGGATGAGAACTGTAAGGTACATGGAAAAAGGAAAGTCCTTCACTCGCTGGAGTGGTGTAACTCTGGGTGATGTTTCTGTTTTTAAAAATGTTATCATTCTAACAATGTTCTTATGAACACATTTTTAAAATTTAAAAATGAAAACAATACAAAGTAGTACACATTGCATAGCAAAACAAAACAAAACAAAACAAAACAAAAACACAAGAGTGGGGTGGATAGATGCTCATAATAGTTTCAAGGAAAGGACAGGTCCCCATCGCCTGAAGGTCACTGAGGCCAGGCCTTTCAGGGGACAGGTGTGTGCTGGCCCAGTGACAGACAGGTGCAAGCCCCCGGCAGAGGAAGTTCTCCGAGACGCCCTCACTTTTGCTCCTTCATCTGCTCCCCATCCCCTCATGCCATGTCCGCCTGACCTCAGCTCCCTGGCCAAGGCTCTGACCCTGAGAGAAGCTGATTTAACACCTTGATGTCTCTGTCCAAGCCCATCTTTGGACTGGGAATCCTTTTTGTCCTACTCAATGTCAATCCAAATTTCTCTCCCTTGTCCAGCACAAGTCCCCTGCTCCCAAAAACTTCCTTGACAGTCTGAGTTCTTGTCAATCTCACCTTACTGGAAGCTTTAGAGTTGTCAGACTGTAAACACACAGTTTACAGGATTGCAGGATGCATACCACACTGTTTGGCTCACTATCCTATTTCATTGAATTTTAAGTCACACTACTATTTTTTCCAATAGAAAAAAAATGCTGAAAATTAAACTATAACATGCCACGTGTTACAGTATGCCTCCAAATTTCAGAGATGCGAAAGAAAGAAGTATCTTAGGCTTCATGAAATAGAATAATAGCCTCATATATCACATTAATAGTGAGTTGCCTCCTTAATTCCATGTAAAACTATGAATTTTGGGGCTGGCTTTGTGGCATTTAAGCTACTGCTTGCAACACCATCATCCCATATGCGTGCTGGTTCAAGACCCAGCTGCTCTACTCCTGATCCAGGTCCCTGCTAATGTGCCTGCAAAAGAAGTGGAGGATGGCCCAAGTGCTTGGGCCCCTGCACCCACGTGGGTGACCTGGCTGAAGCTCCTGGCTCCTGGCTTCAGCCTGGCCCAGCCCCGGCCATTGGGGCCACTTGAGGAGTGAATCAGTGGATGGAATCTCTCTCTCTCTCTCTCTCTCTCTCTCTCTCTCTTTCTCTCTCTATCTCTCCCCATCTCTCTATAAATCCACCTTCCAATTAAATAAATATTAAAAAAACTCTATGAATTTCTTCAAAATAATACCATGATTTTGAGGCAATATAGGAGGGTGGGTATAGAAATGAAACAAGATTGCTATGAGTGTTAAATCTTTTTTTTTTTTTTTTTTTGACAGGCAGAGTGGACAGTGAGAGAGAGAGAGACAGAAAGAAAGGTCTTCCTTTGCCGTTGGTTCACCCTCCAGTGGCCACCACAGCCGGCGCGCTGCAGCCGGCACACCGCGCTGATCCGATGGCAGGAGCCAGGTACTTATCCTGTACCCATGGGGTACAGGGCCCAAGGACTTGGGCCATCCTCCACTGCACTCCTTGGCCACAGCAGAGAGCTGGCCTGGAAGAGGGGCAACCGGGACAGAATCCGGCGCCCCGACCGGGACTAGAACCTGGTGTGCCGGCGCCACAAGGCGGAGGATTAGCCTAGTGAGCCACGGCACCAGCCAAATCTTTTTTTAAAAGTCTTATTTGTTTGCTAGAGTTACAGAGAGAGAAGAAAAGAGATCTTCCATCCATTGGTTCACTCCCCCACATGACCGCAATGGCTAGGGCTGGGCCAGGCTGAAGCCAGGAGCCAAGAGATTCTTCCGTCTCCCACATGGGTGCAGGGGCCCAAGCACTTGGGCCATCTTTCACTGCTTTCCCAGGCACATTACTAAGGAGCTGGTTTGGAAGTGGGGCAGCTTTGTCTTGCACCAACACCCATATGGGATGCCAGCATCAGAGGTGGCAGCTTTACTCACTACATCACAACACCAGCCCTGAAAAAATTTTTTTTTCAAAGAACTACCTGGGGGATAGTGTTGTGGCATAGTGGGTAAAGCTGCCACCTGTGATGCCGGCATCCCATATGAGCAATGCCACCTGCTCCACTTCCAATCCAGCTCCCTGCTAATGGCCTGGGAAAGCAGCTGAGGATGACCAAGTGTTTGGGTCCCTGCCGGCCATGTGGGAGACCCAGATGAAACTCCTGTCTCCTGGCCTAGTGCCGGCCATTGGGGTCAACTGAGGAGTGCACCTGTGGATCTCTCTCTTTCTTTCTGTCTCTCCCTTTCTCTCTAACTCTCTCAAATAAATAAATAAATCTTTTTTTTTTTTTTTTGACAGGCAGAATTAGACAGTGAGAGAGAGAGAGACAGAGAGAAAGGTCTTCCTTTTTCTGTTGGTTCACCCCCCAAATGGCCACTACAGCCGGCGTGCTGCATCGATCTGAAGTCAGGAGCCAGGAATCCTGGTCTCCCATGCAGGTGCAGGGCCCAAGCACTTGCGCCATCCTGCACACCCTCCTGGGCCACAGCAGAGAGCTGGACTGGAACAGCAGCAACCAGGACAGAACCGGCGCTCCGACCAGGGCTAGAACCCAGAGTACCGGCGCCACAGGCGGAGGATTAGCCTAGTGAGCTGCGGCGCTGGCCTAAATAAATCTCTTTTAAACAATAACTACCTGGATGAACCTTGAGCACAGGTAAAGTGAAATAGGTGAGTCACATGCTACATGGTTCCACACACATTCTATCTAGAATAGATAGAACAGTATAGAACATTCTATCTAGAATAGATGGAACAGGGACAGAAAGTTGTGGGGAGCAACTTGAACTAGACTGTTACTCGAATTAAGACTTATTCTATGCATCTGCTCTCCCACAATATGGCGCTGGGAGAGGAGGAAACAGCTTCTACACAGCTGCCTCCAGTTCAGCCAATAAACTGTAGGACCTGCTCCTGATTGGAGGAGAGCAGCGTACTCGGCGTGTGGGTAGCAGAGTTGGGATTGGTGGAAGAGGACTATAAAGGAGGAGAGAGACAACATGCACCAGGAACATCTATCTGAAGGAACACCTGTGCAGCCCCCGAGAGAGCCGGCCGGCCGGCGGTGTGCCGCTCCCCCGCGGAAGTGGGGAAAGTGGCAGGGGGAACCGCCCTTCCACAGAGGTGGAAGGGTCGGTAGCCAACCCGGGAAGAACCAGCAGCAAACCCAGGAAGGGCTGAGCAGACAAAAGAACAGCGCAGGGTCCTGTGTCGTTCCTCCTCCTCCACGAAGAGGGGGAGTGACAACATTCTATCTAGAATAGATGGAACAGGGACAGAAAGTAGATTTGGTTGCCAGTGCCTGGGAGGCGGGGAAATGGCGACTGTTTAGTGGCCACAGAACTACAGGTTGTAAGATGAAAATGTTCTGGAAGTGGATGGTGGGCGTGACTGGTGCCCCTGAGGATATTCTTAGCACTACTGAACTATACACTTAAAAAGGTTAAAGTGGCTCATTTTATTTTACACATTTGTTTTTGACACAATAAAAAAATACCCAGAGACCCTAAACTTCTTTTTTATGACCAAAAGGAAAAAAAAAACATAGGCAACCAAAAAATATTTGACAAATGAGAATGCATCAATTAAAACTTCTGCATAGCAACAGAAACAACTAATAGAGTGAAAAGGCAACCCACAGTGTGTAGTTGGAAACCACGCACTGGAAAGAAGCTATCATCCAAAATATGTAAGAACTCAAACTACTCAATAATGAGAAAACAAATATCCCTATTTAAAAATGAGCAAAGGGCTTAACTAGACTTTTCTCAAAAGGTGACATACAGATGGCCAACAGATATATGAAAAAATGCTGATCATCTCTAGTCATCAGATAAACGTAAATTAAAACCACAATGAGACGTCACCTCATACCCATTAGAGTGGTTATTACATAAAAAAAGCGATGGCAATTGGATGTGGGGAAAAGTGAACTTTACACATTATTGATGGTGTTCTATGTTAATACATCCTTTTTGGAAGAAGTTCCTCAAAAAACTAAAACTAGAATCACCATATGATCCAGCAATCCCACGACTGGTTTTATACCCAAAGGAATTGGCATCAGTATGCTGAAGATACATACTCCTTGTTCACTGTAGCACTATTTGCAATAGACAAATCTAAATATCCACACTTGGGTTAATAGATTAAAATGAGTGGTATAGGAGGCGGTCATTAGGCCTGGTAGTTAGAGGATGCCAGTTGGGATGCCCACATACCATATCAAAGTGCCTAGGCTCAGTTTCTAGCTCCAGCTCCTGCTGACATGGACCCTAGGGGACAGCGAGTCATGGCTCACATGGTTGGGTCCTAGGGCTGGTGCTGTGGTGTAGCAGGTTGAGCCACCGCCTGCAATGCCAGCCTCCATATGGGCACTGTGCATGACCTGGTTGATCCACTGCTAATGGCCTAGGACAGCAGCAGAGGATGGCTCAAGTACTTGGGCTCTTGCACACACCTGGGAATCCTGGCCCCTGGCTTCAGCCTGGCTGTTGCAGTCATTTGGGCCATTTGAATTAGTGGATGGAGGATCTCGATCTCTCTCTCCCTCTCTCCCTCCCTCTCCCTCTCTCTCTCTACAACTCTGCCTTTCCAGTAAATGAATAAATCTGTTTTTAGACAACTGGTTGGGTCCAAGGCTGGCACTGTGGCATAGTAGGCTAGGCCTCCACCTGTGGCACTGGCATCTCATATGGGCACAGGTTCGTGTCCTGGCTGCTCCACTTCCAATCCACCTCTCTACTTATGGCCTGGGAAAACAGTGGAAGATGGCCCAAGTGCTTGGGCCCCTGCACTCACATGGGAGACATGGATGAAGCTCCTGGCTCCTGGCTTTGGGTTGGCCCAGCTCCAGCCGTTGCAGCCATTTGGGGAGTGAATCAGTGGATAGAAGACCTTTATGTCTCTCCTTCTCTCTGTCTGCAACTCTGCCTCTCAAATAAATAAATAAAGTAGTTGGGTCCTTACCAACCATGTGGGAGACCTGGATTGGGTTCTTAGGTCCTGACTTTGGCCTGGCCCAGCCCTAGCTACTCTGGGCATTTAGAGAGTGGACAAGGGGATGGAGAATCTCTTTCATTCTCTCTCTCTGCCTTTCAAATAAAATGAAAATTTAAAAAAAAAAACACACAGACATATACACACACATACACCATAAGAGCATATTCAGCTTTTAAATAAATAGGAAGTTCTTTCATTTCTAACAACATGAATAGACTTAGAGGACATTAAGTGAAAGAAGCCAGACATAGAGAGAAACATGCTGTATGATCCCACTTATATGTGGAATCTAAAAGAACCAAACTTGTAAAAGTACAGTGGGATGGTGGCTATGAGAGGCTGGGTGTGGGAGGGTGGACAGGGCAAAGGGGAAGATTGGTCAATGGGTACAAAGTTGCAGTAAGATAGGAGGAGTAAGCGCTGGTGTTATGTTGCACAGTGCAGTGATTATAGTTAATAATAATGTATTATAGGGGCAGGTGTTTGGCCTACGTGTTAAGATGTGGGACACCCACATTCCATATCGGAGTTCCTGGGTTCAGACCCAGCTCTGCTCCAGATTCCAGTTTCCTGCTAATGTGGACCCTGGGAGGCAGCAGGTGATGGCTCAAGTAGGTGAGTCCCTGCCACCCATGTGGTAGACCTGGATTGAGTTCCTGGCCCCTGAATTTGGCCTGGCCCAATACCAGCTCTTGCAGGTTTTTGAGATGTGAACCAGTGGATGGGTGTACCCTCTGTCTGTCTTTTTCTCACTCTTGCTGTCTTTCTGCCTTTCAAATGTATAAAAACTTTAAAAAAATTTAATGTATACTTTGAAATAGCTGAAAGATTTTAAATGTTCTCACCACAAACAAATGTTAAGTATTTGAGCTTGTTGATATTCTAATTAGTGCCCAAGAATGAGTAGGCAGTGATTTGCAGGTGCCTGCGTGATGGGGAGGAGAGGTGTGTGTGTGTGTGTGTGTGTGTGTCTGTGTGTATAGAGCTGCCTCTCCAGGGTGTCAGCTACAGCACAGTTGATCACCAGAAGGCCCAGAAGCCACAAAGGAGCAGCCTGCTCTGCTGGAAGAGGAGATTTAGACCAAGTCCAGGTTAGAAATAATGAACACTTTGCAATTCTCATCAGGGAAAATAAAATCTCATTCCAGAGGCCGGCGCCGTGGCTCACTAGGCTAATCCTCTACCTTGAGGCGCCGGCACCCCGGGTTCTAGTCCCGGTCGGGGCGCCGGATTCTGTCCCGGTTGCCCCTCTTCCAGGCCAGCTCTCTGCTGTGGCCAGGGAGTGCAGTGGAGGATGGCCCAAGTGCTTGGGCCCTGCACCCCATGGGAGACCAGGAGAAGTACCTGGCTCCTGCCATCAGATCAGCGCGGTGTGCTGGCCACAGTGGCCATTGGAGGGTGAAACAACGGCAAAAGGAAGACCTTTCTCTCTGTCTCTCTCTCTCTCACTGTCCACTCTGTCTGTCAAAAAAAAAAAAAAAGAAAGAAAGAAAGATAGATCTCATTCCAGAATAGCAAACTGTGCTTGTCTCCCCACCCCAGCCCCATCCCTCACTCCACCCCCCTCCCCACCATTGCTTCCTCGGTCTCAGGCAGACATCAGGAGACCCTGGTGGAACCTTCCAAACCCCAGCCACCTTGGCCTTGCGCTAGCTGGAGTCAGAAAACAACGTTTCAGTCACTTATTTGCACAGCTCTAAAGCCAGGAGGAGGTATAGCGAGGGAAGTGTCAGCATCTTCAACAGGCAAAGTGTAGGCTCGTCACTGTCCAGGAGGAGCCTCTCTCCATGGCCACTTTCACGTCGAATCCTGAACCCACGTCTTCATTTCTGAGTAAAAATCTTGGATTTCCAGTTCTCCATGGTACATCTGAAAATCAAAATCCCTCAGGGATTTTGATTAGCTTTTTTAAAAATGATTTATTTTATTTGATTTTGAAAGGCTGAGTGACACACAGACAGAGGGAGAGATATACAAAGATTACTCTCCAAATAGCTGCAACAGCTGTGGCTGGGCCAAGCTGAACCCTGGAGCCTGGAACTCCATCCAGGTCTCCCACATGGGTGGCAGGGCCCTAAGCACTTGGGCTATTACCCACTGCCTTCCTAGGTGCATTAGCAGGGAGCTAGTGGGACAGCCAGGACTCAGACTAGGCACTCCAATATGGGCCACTGCACCAACATGCCAGTCCCTTAACTTGCTTTTTTTTTAAACTACTAGTGCACTTCATTATAAAATGTGGAGAAAGTGGCAAGAAAAAAAGACAATTCTAACCCTGGGTGGGGGCTCCACTTCATCACAGTTGCAGGAACACCGGAAAATCTTATTTTCCTGTGCGTCCATATCACTTTGGTTAAACAGGCTGAAAATCTCTTCTTCTTTCAGAGGCACTCGGACCATATCCACCTGGAGGACAGAAGAGAGCGCTCCTAGAGCTGGTGCATGATGGGAAGGAGGGCGGGAGGGGGCGGCTGTGGAGGAAGGCCGGGGCGAGAGGTCACCTCCTTTAGCAGCCTGCGTCTGAGGTGGTAAATGTTCACGAACGTGATGGAGTTGCAGCACTGGAAGATCTTCACCCCGGGAATGCTCACGATCTGCCAGGCAAAATGAGAAGCTGAGGGGGAGTTCTCACCTCTTGGGGTTCTTTCTAATTAGAGGCAAGAACTAGAAAGTTTCTCCTCCCATTTTCACCCTGCTGCTTTTCCTCTGTCTTCTTCCCCTCCCCATTTTCTCATTCTGCTCTTTCTTTGACCTTCCCCTCCATTTGAAATGGTCCTCAGCTGGCTGCATCGTGATAAGGGGTCACCTGCCTGTAGCCTCGGACACCATGTCCTCTTCCTCTGGACATGTGTGTCTGCAGTGCAGCAGGCAGCAGACAGAAAGGGGCTTCTGTGGAGTGTCTAAGCGCCAGGCTTGGAGCGTCCCCCTCCCAGGGTAAAGAAGTAGGATAGGCGCTGGCGCTGTGGTGTAGGGGGTAAAGCCACTGCCTGCAGCACCGGCATCACATATGGCCGCCGGTTCGAGTCCCGGCTGCTCCACTTCCGATCCAGCTCTCTGCTATGGCCTGGGAAAGCAGCAAAAGATGACCCAAGTCCTTGGGCCCCTGCACCCCTGTGGGAGACCTGGAGGAAGCTCCTGGCTCCTGGCTTCGGATCGGCACAGCTCCGACCATTGCAGCCAATTAGGGAGTGAACCAGCGGGTTGAAGACCTTTCTCTCTCTCTCTCTCTCTCTGCCTCTCCTTCTCTGTGTAACTCTGACTTTCAAATAAATAAATAAATCTTTAAAAAAAAAAAAAAAAGAAGTGGGACGATGTGGGTTCTCACCTCCCGATAGTCATTGATGCTTCTGTAAATGTTGGTGTTAGGGATCTGACCCAGGAGGAGGACCTTGGTTCTGAAAGGAAAAGCACTTGCTGTAGGCCACAGCTGCCTTGCCTGGCACAGCTAACCTCCTACTGCCCGAGACAAAGTACCTGTGCGAACGAACAGTGATGATGAAGAAAGCAAACACTAAGGAAACCAGTAGTCCGAAGTCCAGTCCCAGGAAGATCGCGGATGAGAAAGTCACCAGCCAAAGAATCTTATGGAAAACAAGGGGAAAAGAGGATCATGAAAACGTGTTGAACTGAGAAAGTGTCCAGTGTCATCTTTCATCTCACCTTTCCCTCTCTCCATTCCTATACCTGGGGTTTAGAGGTGAAAAAAGAAACCCCACAGCCATATGGACTGGAGCCCTCACAAAGAGTTGGCACCTAGTTCTTCCATGTATCCCCAAAATGGTCTCTCCCCAGTTCTCTCTTGAAACTTCTGTTTCCTCATGCGAAACAGACACACTATTATGTGCCTTATGGGTAAAGCAGAACACTCATCAAGTGATACCTGCTGTTTTCAGATGTGTGATAGTAATTGCAGATCTTTTCAACCCCTGACTCAACCACCTTCTCCAGCACTCTCCACCCGTGACCTTATCCTCACCTGCGTAGAAGTCTAAAACTCCCTCCAGTATTTCCTTCCCCACCACCCGCTGCTTGTCAAGGTCTGCACTCAGCTTCTCCTGTTCTCCCCAGTCCACTGCAAGTTCTGTCCCTGCTCCTGGACCAGAAACCCCATCTGTCCACTGGACCACATCCCCGCTTAAATCCTCAGCGATCTGGCTGCGAAAATTACCCCTTTAATATTTCTCTGCTTCTGTGGTCTCTTTCTCCTCTTATCATATTCTCTACCTCGTCTTTTATTTCTTGTTCCTCTCCCTTTCTGTCCTCTGGTTTCACAGGAGGAGGAAAGTGCTCCAGACACCCCCTCCTCCTATTAGGATTTGGGCCCCCTACCCTGGACTTGTTTCTATTCCTTGGATTAAAAGTCTTTCAGACAGACAACAGAAGACAAATCCTTTTTTCTAGGTTTGCACGTGCAGCAACCATCCAATGAAGCCCTCTGATTTAAGCGTGCACGGTTGGGATGAGGCCTCTGTGGTTTCACATACCAACCACCTTGACTCCCCCCTTAAAAACCAAAACTAGGGCATCGGGCAACAACGAGTTGCTGCTGCTCTTCACGTCTTCCCTCTCTCCACCTTCCCTGTCCTTACCCACCCCAGCCAGGGAGGGCATCTACACTCACACAGTCATACTGGTCCTGCCTCCACAGGGTGGGGAGGCTGTAAATGGCTTCAAGGTAGGGCAGGACATTACTCAGGATAATCCCAGCCAGCACAGCCTGTGGGGAAAAGATAAACCTTGCTTGTTTTCCCTTTGTGATGGGGGATTGGGAGGGAGGGTTGAGAAGAGGTCATGGGTATAAAACTCTCAAATTCCCACACAGGAACTACAAAATTAATCAGCTTTGTCTCTCAGAGATATTTTGCATTGCTAGTTCATATGAATGGCACATCCGTGCTCCAACCCACTGTCCAAATATACTCCATACTGTTCTCTGCTTTCCTCCGTAATTTGTTAAACACACAAGGTGAGGTCAAGGAAAGGCCAATCCTGACTCAGCACGGCCACAACAGGCCCCTGTTAGATTCAGAGTTTACTGTAGACAGTGAGAGGAAGGACAGCTGTTTTAGTCGGCTTCTCATGACTACAGTGAAATACTGGGAGCAACCAACTTTATAATGAAAGGAGGTGGATTTTGGCTCATGGTCCTGGAGATTCACAGTTCAAATAAGGGCGGCTCATTGGTTCAGCCTCTGGGGTGCTAAGGGGCACAGAGCAACACATGGCAAGAGGGGGTGAGATGTGTGTCTGTGTACATGTGGTCTCTTAAAAAGCACAAGGATTCATCATGGGGTCTCCACCCTAATGGCCCAATACAATCCAGTCACCTCACAAAGTCCCCACCTTCAATACCAAAATTGAATATAGTATCTACTTCTTTTTTTCCATCTTTCTTCTTCTTCTTCTTTTTTTAAATAACAGTAAGGCTTGCTTTTAGTACAAATCCTAATTGTTTGAGAGTTAGGAACCACTGGATTTAACAAACATCATTTTATAATTACTCTTTGCATTTTTTAAAATATATATCCATTTATTAGAAAGTCAAAATCAAAGAGAGAGAGAGAGAGAGGGAGAGAGAGATCCTCCATCTTTGCTTCATTCCCTAGATGGCTGTAACAGCAGAGGCTGGGCCAGGCCAGGAGCCCAGAGTTGCATCTGGGTGTCCCATATGGGTGCAGGGACCCAAGCACCCAGGCCATCTTCCACTGCCTTTCCAGTGCATTAGCAGGGAGCTGGATCTGAAGTGGAGCAGCTGTGTCTCAAATCAGAGCCCACATGGATGCTGGAGTGCAAGTGGCAGCTTCACCTGCTATGCCACAGCACTGACCCCCCCACTTCCTTTTTTAAAGAAATATTTATCTATTTGAATGGCAGAGTGACAGAGAAAGAGGGACAGACAGACACGCACACACACAGAGAAATCTATCTGCTGGTTTACTCCCCAAACGGCTGCAACAGCCAGGGCTGGGCTAGCCTGAACCCAGGAGCCAGAAACTCCATCTGGGTTTCCCACATGGGTGCCAGGGACCAAGAACTTGGGTCATTTTCTGCTACCTTCCCAGGCACATTAGTAGGAAGCTGGATCAAAAATAGAGCAGCTGGGATTTGAACCAGCACTCTGATATGGGATGACGGCATTGCAAGTGGCAGTTTAACGTGCTGGTCCACAATGCCAATCCCAGTCCCCATGTTGTTTAAACATAAGACTTTGGGGGCCACACCTTTAAGATATGGGCCTTTAGGGGACACTCAGTGCCAAACTAATATCCAATACATAGTAGAAGCCAAAAGTGCAGCCATCTAGTCCCTTGTGCTTCAGCATCATCACTTTTGGTGTGTTAGTCAAGACCCATAGGAGCTGGCACCTTTGGTTTTTGTATTGTCTTTGGCTATTTGGCCTTGCCTTGTTTAGTTTTCTTGACATCTCTGTGTTACCAAAATTGTCTAGAAAACCATTGACTGCTGAGTGATAAATAAAGGGAACTTCTGAGACTGGTGTTGTGACGTAGTGGGTAAAGCCACTGTCTACGATGCTGGCATCCCTTATAGGCACCGGTTTGTGTCTTGGCCGCTCCATTTTTTATCCAGATCCCTGATAATGGCCTGGGAAAAGCGGCAGAAGATGGCTCAAGTGCTTGGGCCCCTGCTATCCATGTGGGAGACCTAAATGAAGCTCTTAGCTTCAGCCTGGCGCAGCCTTGGCAGTTGTGGGCCATCTGGAGAGTGAACCGGTGGATGGAAGATTTCTTTCTCTGTAACTCTGACTTCCAGATAAATCTGAGTGTTGGGGTGGAGGAGAGAAAGGAAGAGGGAGGGAGGGAGAGCATCTACTCATAGAAACTCTAAAATAGTTCCAATTGGGCTTTTATTCAAGTTTGTCTGTAGTTGTAAGGTGCCATGACAGAAGACAAGAACAGAGATGAAGTTACAATATGATGTCTCTTCCACCATAGCATCCTCTTTCCATCCAGCCTCCCAGGTTTCTGCAGTTCGTAGAGAGATATGTGGTAAAAAGGAAAAAAAAAAAAAAAACTCCCCTTCATAGGGTTTTTGAAAGATTCTTGGATTTGAGACAAGGAGTACGGAAAGGAAACAGATCTTTCCATGAAACAAAATACAACCAAACTTTTGCCTTTCTGAATATTAAGGTCAAATGTGCTCATGGTATCAAATAATTAAACTCATACGTAATTTTCATCTTTCTAAAGATAACCATTGTTAGCATGTTGGGTGTATTCTCCTTCTATTTTTTCACACACTTTTCTGCATCATGTTTACACTCTTCTGCATCATGTTTTCACAACAACCACTCCATGGTTTTTCAGGGAATGAAGAAGTCTTCCATAGCCTAACACTCACGGAGCTTCACTGTTGCAGTAAATTTTGATATTCCATCCACTAGATTTTCTTCACATCTTCTTGCCCTGAAACATGCTAGCTAGATGCTATGCAAACCCTGTGATACGACATTGCCTGCCAGAAGCTAGAGCTGTCCTGTCCCTAATGTGTTTATTATAAAGGAATGCTACCTGCTTTTTTTTTTTTTTTTTTTTTTTTGACAGGCAGAGTGGACAGTGGGAGAGAGAGAGACAGAGAAAAAGGTCTTCCTTTTCCCTCTGGTTCACCCTCTAATGGCCACTGCGGCAGGCGCGCTGCGGCCGGCGCACTGCGCTGATCCGAAGGCAGGAGCCAGGTGCTTCTCCTGGTCTCCCTTGGGGTGCAGGGCCCAAGGACTTGGGTCATCCTCCACTGCACTCCCTGGCCACAGCAGAGAGCTGACCTGGAAGAGGGGCTACCGGGACAGAATCCGGCGCCCCGACCGGGACTAGAACCCAGGGTGCTGGCACCGCAGGCTGAGGATTAGCCTATTAAGCCGCGGCGCCGGCCTGCTACCTGCTTTTATCACTACCCTTCAGTGAATTCTGACAGTTTTTGTTAGTTTTCCTAGATTTTTTGTTTGTTTGTTTGTTTTAAATCTGCCTCTTCAGTCCATACAGCAGACTCATAGAATGGCAATCACTTTAAGTAACAATCTGACCTCAGAATCCGCCCTTAAGTCATTCTGGTCTGATTAAAAAGCCAGTAAGAGCATCTCAGGCATGGAAAGCCAACACACTTTGGCAAAAAGTGTCCTACATGAAGCACCTCAGTGAGACCCCAGTGGAAAGAAGTGGTCATCAAAGAAGGATGTACTTTTCTCTGAAGGGAGGAGAGAGCTTCCACTTTGCTTACTGCTTTGTCCAAATACTGACAGAGTCTGTGGTCACAAAAGGCCTCTCCATAGCCTTGGCAGCTCATGTCAAGAGCCTTGGGTGATCACTCTGATGTCATACGTGAGAGTGTTAATTGTTAATTTAACAACAGCAGTCACTGTGCACTAACTTCCCATGCAGGACCTCTGTCCTCAAAGAGTTGGATTATGAGAGCTAACAGTAAAACCTGTTCTTAAAGATTTACTTCATTTTAGTGCATTAAGTGGAGGATATTCTTATGTCTCATAAGCTATAGTTACGTTTAAGTGCTCACAAAAGATGTATCATTCTTGGGTTCTTCAAAGTCAATTAAGTTTATAAAAACATATATTTATATAAATTATACCTCAGAAAGGTTTATTTTTATTGAATTAAAAAGTTTTTTTTTCCTCATTGTAAAAATAATCCTGGTGTTCTATTGCATAGTAGGGTAACAATAGTTAACAGTAACATATTGTATTTTTCTAAATAGCTTGAAGAAAGAGTTTCTTTTTTTTTAAGATTTATTTATTTATTTGAAAGGCAGCACTACAGAGAGGCAGAGGCAGAGGCAGAGAGAGAGAGAGGTTTTCCATCTGCTGGTTCACTCCTCAGATGGCTGCAATGACTGGAGCTGCACCAATCCAAAGCCAGGAGCCAGGAGCTTCTTCTGGGTCTCCCACATGGGTTCAGGGGCCCAAGAATGTGGGCCATCTTCTACTGCTTTCCTAGGTCATAGGAGAGAGCTGGATCAGAAGTGGAGCAGCTGGGACTTGAACAGGTGCTCATATGGGATGCCAGCACTACAGGTAGCAGCTTTACCCACTATGCCACAGCAGTGGCCCTAAAAAACTTTTCAATGTTCACACTACAAAGAAATCTTGAATATATAAAGAAATAGATGCTAATAGTCCTAATTTGATCATTAAAATCTATGCATGCATTGAAATATTACTCTGTATCCCATAAATATGTACAATTATTGTTTGCCAATAAAAAGAAATTAATAAAAATCTGCTGCTTTTAGTTGCATAAAACATCACTTATTCAAAGTAAATTAGTGAATGACCCTGCTAAAACAGACCCCTCAAGTTATAGAAAGGTGCTGTCTAAACTGAGTTTCGGAGATGGTTTCGGCTGGGAGTGAGAGCACAGCTGTGTGTTCCACACGAGCTTATTCATTGCTTCCCCTGCTTGTGCAGATTCCACGCCTGGGCTCCAGGATCCTTGAATCAGAAGGGTGGAAGGCAGCAGCGGCCTTGTGGGGGTCCTGCTGTACTGAAACCTGAAGTTGGCCCGGAAGAAGGGAAGGGTTCGAATGGACAGGGATTACATTCAGCCCTTTCATCTTCGGGAATGGCCACTTCTGGGTGTAACCAAGCTGCTGCGGAGAGAGCCCTAAGTATGGCAGGAAAGTGGGTGAAGGAAGCAAGAAGAAAACGCACAAGCAAATGGTGACCACTGGGCATGGGTCTATATTATAACTTAGAAGAAGAAACTGATTACGGCCAGTAGTGAACACACCTGGCAAAACCAAGTGGCAGGTGGTCAGTCTTAAACAGGGGAAGAAATGGCACATTCTTATTAGGGACATCCTAGCTGAACACTGAGTTAAAACTCAATGTTCGGACTCACCCTTGTCAGCTAACCAAGAGGTGCTGTGCAAGCCATGGGAGAATGCAGTTCACAGGAATACAGAACAAGGCCTTCTGGAAACAGTGTAGGGAAACAGATGGCATGAAAACACAGTGAGTTTCCAAGCATGTGTCAGGCATGGGGTATTGCGCTGAAATCTATTTGGGTCATTTTTTCTCATTGAATCCTTACTGCTTAAGCAGTAAAGGAAAATGATAGCAGTAACACCAATAACTAAGGTTTCTTGAGTGCTTACTCGAAGTCTGACACTGCTACACTGTTATGTAGATAAAAATACACATTCACTGGCTGAGGTCGTGGCGTTTCCTGTAAAGTTGCCCCCTGCAACACCGGCATCCCATATGGGCAACAGTTCCCTGATAATATGCCTGGGAAAACAGCGGAGGATGGCTCAGTGCTTGGGCCCTTGCCACCCAAGTGGGAGACCCAGATGAAACTCCTGGCTCCTGGCTTCAGCTTGGCCCAATGTTGGCTGATGTGGCCATCCGGGGAGTTGAACCAGTAGATGAACAATCTCTTTCTCTGTAATTCTGACTTTCAAATAAATCTATTTATTTATTAAAAAAGAAATAAAAAAAGGGCCCAGTGCTATAGTGCGGTGGGTTAAGTCATTGCCTACAACAGCATTATCTTATATCTGAGCATCAGTTCCAGTCCTGGCTGCTCCACTTCGGATTAATCTGCCTGCTAATGACCTGAGAAAGCCCTGAGAAAGAAGATGGCCCAAGTGCTTAGGCCCCTGCCACCCATGCAGGAAACTTGGGTGAAGCTCTGGGCTCCTGGCTTCAGCCTGGCCCAGCCCCGCCCATTGCAGTCATCTGGGGAATGAATGAGTGGATGGAAGATCTCTGTCTCTCTCTCTTTCTCTGTACCTCTTCCTTTCAAATAAATAACAAAATCTTTTTAAAAATACACAGTTACAAGCTCTATATCGTGTGTATGTAGATGCTACTGTTTTAGAGGAAAAGGACTAGAGTCAGACTATAGCAACCACGGGAACAAGCCGAATGCAGTTCTCCGAGATGCCCCACCAGGGCGGAATCCAGAGTTTCTTCTTCACTTGCCTACTTGATCGCATCTACTTACGTTTGGCAGTTCAGAGAAGAAGTGGCCTGCTTTCACCATCAGGAGCAGCATCAGACCTGCGCCTACCAGAGATGCAAACTGAGGAGACAGAGCCGGTTGGAGAGAAACCGTCAGGAGCGTGCTGGGCCCTGTCTGCAACCCAGGCCTTCTGCTTGGTGAGAAGCCTGTCATTCTTTGTCTTAAAAGGAGCTGGGTTCGGTGTAAGTGCGTGTTTGTTGAACTGACATTTTCAGGTCTTATCAAAGTGCTCACACGCCTCCTAGGTGCCTGCTAAATACCTGAATTGAGTGGATGCATGAGTGCCCTCAGAAAAGTTCCCAATTGTCTCGAGTATTTGAATCCTGATTGCCACAGCTCTGTGCTGTGAATCTGAAGTCTCCTCAGATCTGACTTGCACCCCTTCCTAACGTTAAGCTCTCCTTACACAACTTAGAAAAGCCCTAGTGGACCCATGACAAACATCCCTGAAACTCCACCCATGCTACTTCTCGTATAGACATCCCACTCTTCAGTCTCCATTTGGAGCTTGGTTAATTCCCCATCTAACTGTTCTAGTGGTATAGCATCTTAAAAAAAATCTAAGGGGAATTAGTTCCCATTTTCCTACTTTAGCTTCTCGTTGCTTTAGTACAATAAAAACAACAACAACAAAGCTATCACCATGGGTCAAGGCTGTACAGAGCAGCTGTGGATCCTGTCCTCACTCAATTGACTACTCTGGGCTCAGAATCACTGGGTCAGCAGCAATCCTTGGCAAATAAAGAGGGAAAGCTAAGACATATAGTTCCCTATATAATCCCAAGGCTCTCTGGACAGTCTTGAACTCATTATACTCTCCACTGGTAAATTTCTGTTTGATTAAAGCCCTTAGTATTACAAACAATAGAAAGCAGTGTCGTTTTCCACTATGACCGGGGTTGGAAGTTGGGGTAAAACTGTAATCACAAATCGATACAATCACATACACAAGCAGGAAGTGAGGCAGCCTCTCATATTTATTGCTGAGTGATTCCTTCCTGCTGGTTCTCTCTCTTACTACTTAGCAATATTTGCTGTAGAAAAGTAGCACTGAAAATAAAGCAATGCAATCAACATTCAACTCCCTCCTTCCCCCATTCTGGCTGATTCACAGCTAAGGTGAATGGTCCAACATGGAAAAGCTAGCCCCCATGAGCATAGTGTAGGATTCAGGAAGATGGATCGCTCAGAAACTCAGAAAGGTGTGTGTGTGAACATTCAAACACTGTGAACTTGAAATAGTAACTCAGACCATAGCCCCTCCAGCCTGGGGCTCAGGCCAATTTTTGGCTCCAGCTTTCAGTTGGTCTTGGACAGTACTACAGTAAAAAAAAAAAAAAAAAAATTGAGGGGGGGGCGTGTAGGCATTTGGTACAGCAGTTAAACTGCCACCTGGGATACCTACATCCCATATTGGAGTTCCTGGGTTCAAGTCCTGGCT
Source organism: Oryctolagus cuniculus (assembly GCF_051225735.1). NCBI lineage: Eukaryota > Metazoa > Chordata > Mammalia > Lagomorpha > Leporidae > Oryctolagus > Oryctolagus cuniculus. The sequence continues at coordinate 133,421,719 of NC_142871.1, read as the reverse complement.
TTACTTTTGATCCAGTTACCTGCTAATGTGCAGCCTGGGAGGCAGCAGGTGATGGCTCAAGTCACTGGGCCTCTGTCATCCATGTGGGAAATCCAGTTTGAATTCCTAGCTCCTGGATTTGGCCTGGCCCAGTCCTGACTATTGTGGATACATGGGAAGTGAACCAGTGGATGGGAAACTTCTCCTTCAGCCTCTCTCTCTCTTTCTCTCTCTTCCTGCCTTTGAAATAAGTAAAATAAGTCAACATTGAAAAACTACTTTAATTATTGTAGGAAAATATATTTTTCTTTCTTACTACTTCTTTTTTCCAAAAGTCTTCTATTTTTTAGAAAACAAAGATAGGCAGACACCAAAATAAGCCATATGAAAACTTAGATAAAAATGAGTATGAACAGCACACTGAAACCCATCAAATTAGAGGGCAGAGATGGCTGGGAGGGCTGCAATCCACGTGCGTCCCCTCAGCAGCACATCCAGAGGATGGGCTTTGGCATCAGGGGACCCTCCTTGGCGGCACTGGGCCTCACTCAAGAAGATGCTCCAGGGCTCTCAGGTCTCAGGCTCTCCTGAACAGTGTCTAAAGATAGCAAGAACTGCAGCATTTAACATCTTGTGCCTATTTTGCTCTCCTGCTCTGATTTTCCTCCATTTCTCTCCATTTCTCTAGGCTTTCTTGGACAAAGACCGACTCTGCCTTCTCTCCAAGGATCCAAGGCAATGTGAATTCCCACAGCCATGGTCACTATCGACATGCAGACCCTCAGACACCAACTGCTCCCTGCACAGTGCATTCCATGAAGTAGGCCAGTGGACTGCTGAACACGTGCCTGGGCTGTAGGGACATGGGTGGAAATTATGACTTTTGAACATCTCTTAAGTGACAGGCAATGTGGTGGACACTATTTGCATCTAATTCAATTCTCGCAATGAAAGGTTGGTTTGATCTCTATTTTACAGACGAGGACTAGAAACTGAGAGGGCAAAAGTAGTTTACCCAAGGTCACACATCCAAGAAGCATGGAGTCAGCTTTCAACCCCTCAGACCATGGGACTCTAAAAATCCAGGCTGTCTGCACTGCCCCATTTGCTACCTCTGCCAAGAACACATTTCTCTGTTTTATGTTAACTGAGGGTCTGCGCACAGGCAAGAAGGCCAGTCCTTGGAAAGCAGGGGATGAGGAAAGGGCCCAACAGCAGAGAGCAGGGAAGCACAGGGGGGTCGGAGTGGAAGAGCAGGAAGGTGGGGTGGGGAACAATCCCACTAAGCTCAGGCCAAGGGCTCCTCACCTTCCCTCTGCCATGGGTCATGACTGCGATAGCTCTGAAGTCTGAAGGTGGGCAGTAGAAGGGACAGTGGGTTGTGCGGCAACCAACGAAGGGATATGGGTTCTAGACGTGGAAGCATTAATTTCCGACACATTCATACATAGTTCATATTTATGCCAGATACAAAATTAAAATAAAGCCATCCTTGGTGGCAGGTCATATTTGAGAGGTTCAGAGTCAGCACCCTACTTATCATTCCTGGAGCCCCGAGGAACTCTGAGGAAGTCAGGATGTCCTCAGGCAGAGAGACGGGATGGAGACAGCATGCACTGCTGTGGGATGAAGGAGACTGAAGGAGTCTCAGAGGCCTCTTCTGGTCCAGATCAGAAACTCGGTGGCCTCTGGGCAGCTCCAGTATGCAGCTCTGGGAGCCGGCACATTCTCTGCTTGAGTGGGTGCTTTGCACTGGCTGGAGCAGGGTCTCAGGGAAGGGCAACCCTAGCAATCTAGGGACATGCCTCCCCTTGGAAGGTCCTTCAACTGCAATGAGAACTATCACTGGTAGGTAATGAACTATCACTGGTAGGTAATGCTGCACAGGTGAACAAGGTGGCAGCAAAACCTTGTTTTTGTCATAGGCAGACACCGTGGCAGGCCCTTTTTCCAGTGAGCTAAGATGGCAAAGAGAGGCGGCTCAGAGGTTGGAAATTGAATTCTCACAGGCTTAGACACTCCCAAAGCTGAGCCTTTCTACTCTGGGGATCCATGAGCACAATCATTAAAGCTATTCTCCTCCTGTCCCCACCGCCCTGGGGGACGTGAGACAGTTCCAAGGCTGAACTGAAGCCTTCCTCCTTCTTGCCCTCTATACCCGTCCACATCTCCTTCCAGTGTTCCCTGAAGGTCCCACTCCCTCCATCAGTTTCCATCTCACAGCTTTTATGGCACTCTGTTTAGTGTACTCATTCACTCTATACTCAATCTTCCTTGTGCTACAATTTAGTTTTTCCAACTGTGTGCATCTTGTCTCCTCAAATTTATTATCAGAGTGAGTGGAACAAATCTTTAGAATTGCACTGCCATTCCTTCATATCATAAAACTCTCCCTTTTATCTTTGTCTCCAAAGGTTTTTTTTTTTTTTAAGTAACACTTTATTTTATTTTTGACAGGCAGAGTTAGACAGTGAGAGAGAGAGAGAGACAGAGAGAAAGGTCTTCCTTTTTCCGTTGGTTCACCCCCCCAAGTGGACGCCACGGCTGGCGTGCTGCACCGATCTGAAGCCAGGAGCCAGGTGCTTCCTCCTGGTCTCCCATGGGGTGCAGGGCCCAAGCACTTGGGCCATCCTCCACTGCACTCCCAGGCCACAGCAGAGAGCTGGACTGGAAGAGGAGCAACCAGGACAGAATCCGGCACCCCAACCGGGATTAGAACTCGGGGTGCCAGCGCCGCAGGTGGAGGATTAGCCAAGTGAGCTGTGGTGCCGGCCTGTCTCCAAAGTTTTTCAAACTTGTATGAGGGGCCTTCAAAAAGTTCATGGAAAAGTGAAATTTAAAAGTAAGTTATATAGCAAAAAAATGTTGAAATCCATGCATAGCTTTTTCATAATACAGATTTTCTAAGAACCTTTTGAAGTATAGAATTTCCTTTTTTAAAAAACAGCCCAAATTGCTCTTTTATTTTTTAAGAAAAAGTTCATTCATTTATTTTCAATTACATGAAAGTGAGGGCAACAGAGAGGGGGGCAGAGAGAGAGAGAGAGCCTCCACTCACCGGTGTATTTCCTAAATGCCTGCAGTAGCCAGGGTAGGCCAGGCCAAAGCCAGGAGCCCTCGGTCTCCTAGGTGGGTGGCAGGGGCCCAAGCACTTGAACAATTATCTGCTGCCTCCCAGGATGCATTAACAGGAAGCTGGATTTGAGGAGTAGCCAGGGTGTGAACTGGCACTTGGATATGGGAAGTGGGTGTCCCAAGCCATGGCTTAACCCCCCCGCAATCCCCGGGCTCTGGCGCCTACCCCCAGAATTCCTTCTTTCTGTCAAGCAGGAGTTGAAAAGGCCAGTGCGCCTTAAAGGAGCTCCGTGAGTTCACCTAAATGTTATGATGTCACTCGTCAAGACCCTTGCTCTCACCCTCACTCAGTTTTCTTCTTTTACCTTAAAGCTTTCATCTTATCTTTGATTTCACCTTGTATTTGCCCATGAACTGTGCACTTCATCTTTCCCTGTTAAAATTCAGTATCCATTCTTTTGACATTCTTTCTGACCATCACTATCCCTTCTCACTATGCTTCTAAGGCATAAACTTACCTTTGACCTCAGCAACTGTTTCTCTGTCACTTGAACGCAGACTCATTCCCTGGGCTTATCCTGGTTTCAGTTCTGATAACCACCTGACATTTTGTCATGCTCCAAACACATACTGATAGGCCTGGGACCCCTCCCATGTGACCACATGACTATTATCTAGTCAGCTCAAAGCTCATGAACATAGGGCTTAGCAAATCCTGTGTCTACAATGGGACAATGTTTGCCTGTTTAGAATCTACTTTGTCCTTTTTTTAACTTGGAACACCTAAAGAGAACCTGATCTAGAGAACTTTCTCTTCCATACAAGTAGAACACTCATAAGTTCTCCAGGCTCCCTGGACGAGACTCCCTAGCACAAAAGCCTCTTGCCAAGCCCCCCGAGGAAGCGAGGAATCTTCTCGTTGGCTGCCAGAGTGAGCAGAGTTGCACCATTGCTTTCCCAGAGAGGCAGGAGAATGCAACTTCCCAAAGGAAAAACAAAACATGAATAGATGATGGCAGCATTGGATTTTTGTGGGCTAATACTCTCTCTCTCTCACACACACACACACACACACACAGACTCATATACACACTATATATATATATATATATATATAAAATAACATTTCTATAGAAAGTGATGTTTAAGTTCCATATTGACAAATAACTTTTAAGACTAAATCTGAGCAAAATATAAGGCATGTATGCCTGGAATCCAAATTCTTCTAAGAAATCTTTCCCATCAAGCATAACATTAAAATAGCAGTAAGATGAAATCCATACAATCCCCTTCTATGAATGCGTATGTGGATTGGCATAAATATCTTTACAGATTAGAGATTAAATTCTCTTTCAACACACCTGTTGTCTTCCTCCACATTTATCCTGGATAATAGTCCTGGCAATGGCACCGGTGAACACAAAAGATCTGAAAAATGAACTGACGACATTGCAAAAGCCGATGGCTATTAGATCCTGCAAAGAAATGGCACACACTTTAAGCCCACTCTTTGTTGAAGAATTGTGATTTGAGTTGGATAAAGGTGTACTGTTTATTTCTTGTGTATGAAGATGGGGTAGTTTACATCACTTCAAACAACACACTGAAATAGAGAGAGAACAAAAGGATGGCAAATCTGATTTTCTACATTAAGCTGAATTTTCATTTCAGCTGGTGGTCATAAGGAAAGTACATTCTCAAGGCGCAGGAATGAGACACTTGCACTTTTATTGTCTTTCATGTGGTAACTGGGACCGAGAATGATCCTGACTGAGAAGCACAGAACTTTTCTCTCTTTCCTATGCTTCCATATTCCACTCCTGAGTTCTAGAGAAAGGACCGAATTTAGAATGGTTGATGATTTTCTCTAAAATATAAAAACCAAAAGACAAAGACTATTTCTGGGAGGCCAATGTAATTACGTAGATTAGTAGCCTCGTTTTGGATAGGATTTCTTAGCATTTCTTGTGCTTCAGTATGTGGTTGACTTCCAAAGACCTGGTGGAAAGATAAAATGAAGGGAGGAACTGTGCTAGCTTAATAATATGATGCCATTTGTTATCTTTGTGCCTCTCTGTATTACATCTGTTCTAGGGGGATAACACGTTAATTCTAGTCACTCCTTCACCTCAAGTATCCTTCACCTCTCAAAAATGCTTTTGTGATTACAGTCCAAATTATAGTGCAAGTGGCTCTATGATTAAAGGAGAATTCAGCCTTCATGTTGGCAGGAGGCTCAGATTAGAGAACAAAGATGTAAGGGTCAGAGAAGTAATAGTCCTCTCACCTGGTTGGAATTGACTCTGTAGTTATGGGGACTGGAAATCTTCTTACCCAGAAATATGAGCATAAAGGAGCTCACCAAGGATAAAGAGATGGCTTGATAAATAACCCTGTGAAGATCTGAGAAATCTGGTGTGACAGGAAACAGGAAGCTGGAATAGAATAGTAGAATTATTTCTGGATGGTAGGAATTATTTATGGACACCTATCTCACTCTATACTTCTTTTTTTAATTTTTTTATTTTTTTGACAGGCAGAGTGGACAGTGAGAGAGAGACAGAGAGAAAGGTCTTCCTTTACCGTTGGTTCACCCTCCAATGGCTGCTGCGGCCTGCACATCACGCTGATCCGAAGCCAGGAGCCAGGTGCTTCTCCTGGTCTCCCATGCCAGTGCAGGGCCCACGCACTTGGGCCATCCTCCACTGCACTCCCGGGCCACAGCAGAGAGCTGGCCTGGAAGGGGGCAACAGGGACAGAATCCGGCACCCCGACCGGGATTAGAACCCAGTGTGCCGGCGCCACAAGGCAGAGGAACTAGCCTATTGAGCCGCGGCACTGGCCTCACTCTATACTTCTAATACTGGGTAGTTCTGACCCTCATTTTTAAAGACAACAATAGGGTCAAATATAGCAACTGGGCCTGGTTGCCGTCCACACTGCCAGAGAACCAAACCCAGCTACAAAAGCTGTTAAAAGAACACATTCTGTTGCCTTCTAGTTCAAGGTTTCTACCAGACAGCAATGGCAGTAAACAAGAGAAGCAAAACAACAAAGATTCATGGGAAATGGTTTATTGACCTTGTTTGAGACCATACCAACGGGTAAACAATAAGTAGAGATCATGTCTAATATGTTTTAGGGTTAAAAGATGCAATGAAATCTCTCTGTACATGCTCAAATCCTTCAGGGTGTAATTTCAGTCATTGTCTTTAATACAAATTGCTTCCAAATTCCACCCACATCTTCCCTCCTACAGTTCTGACGTCACCAGAATGCTGAGACATTCATTTTGCTGATAATTGAGGTCAACTAATTCTACTAATTCAATACATCACATTTCTCTTAAGATCATGTCACACCAGTGTCAAACATAGAAACTGGGATCAATACCTCTTTCCAGGCATATTTCCTACCCTGTTGTTAACTAGGAAACTCTACTTGTTTAACACAATCAACTTTCTTCTTTTTCAGTATTATTATCTGGTTGCTATTAAGAGAATAGAGGAATATCCTGATTTTCACAGGAACAGTTGCTTGTCGTTTCATGTGTTGGTTTAATAATTTTATTCTGTTGTCCAGAGTACCTGTTAAGTCAGCTTCTGTGTGGTCAGTTTTTGGCTGTGACCTGTTAGAGGTCAGGGACTTTGGTTTCTGGTTCTCTTTCTATGCATGCAGCATAGAAACACCATTAATGTCTGATATTTTATTTTTAAAGTAGAGAGCATCCAAACAGTCATAAAAGAAGAAAGGGTGGTGCAATGAGCCCTGATGTACCTATCACCCATCTTTAACATTTAATAATTCATGACCATTCTTACTCCATCTGTACCCCTCTCCACTGCCTGCTCCAAGACTATTTTGAAGCAAATTCTAGGCATTACAGGATTTCCATTGCAAAATTTCAGTGTACATCTCTAAGAAATATACACCAAAAATATTACCAGTTTCTTAATATTATCAAATGTCTGATTGATGTTCAAGTTTTTCCAAATATCTCATAAATATTTTATAATTTGTTCAAATCAGAGCCCAGGTAAGGTCCATATATTACAACTGTTTTCTGTGTCTTATAAATTAATCTCTTTGAAACGATGGGTTTCCCTCTGTATCTTTTTTCTGTCTTTGTTGTAATTTTTTTCTTAAGAAATATGGTCATAGGTCCTATCATGTTTCTCATTGCATCCTGTGTTGTCATTTGACATGTTCTTCTGTTCCTTGTAGCTCCTGCAAATTGGTAATTACCTCTTCAGTTGTGGTCAAAAATAAGATTTTTAAAAAAGAAAAATATGTCATATGTGGTGACATACACTTCTGTTAGGAGGCACACAATGTCTCTTTTTGTAATATTAGCAGAAGATATGCTTGTGATCTCTTACTGGTGATATTCTAATTCTACAATTCCTTCACCCTTCATTGGCTGGAATACTTCTAAAGGTGAAATGTCTTGTTATCAACTATTTGGATACCCTGAAGAGTAGTTCTAGGAAAGGCATGATAAATGCTTCATTTTTCTCCCTCATTTAACAATTTTCAAAATAATGAGTTGGGTTCCTAGCATTTTCCAAGGGCAAAAACAAATGAATTTATTATTTTAGAGGTTTTTTTGTATTCGTAGACTTAAGCATATTTGATGTATTTGGTCAGTAAGAGACTCAAGAAATCTACAGAATCAATGTAATCCAATAAAATTCCCATTGGCTCTCTTTGCCAAAGTGAAAAAAAAAAGCCAATTCTAAAACTTGTATGAAATTACAAGGGACTCTAAACAGCCAAAACGATCTTGAAAAGCAAGAACAAAGTTGAAGGACTCACATTTCCTGATTTCAAAACTTACTCCAAATCTATAATAATCAAACCTGGCATATGAATAGATGTATATAAATCAATGGAATAGCATGAAGAGTTCAGGAATAAACTCAAACATTTATGGTCAAATGATTTTTGGCAATGGTGCCAAGACCATTCAATCAGGAAAAAATATAGTGTCTTCACCAAATGGTTCTGGGACAACAGAATATTTACATGCATAAAATTGAAGTCAGATCCCTATCTCACAACATATGTAACAATTAACTCAAAATGGATCAAACACCTACATTTAAAAGCCAAAACTATAAAACTCTTAGAAGAAAACATAGGGGTAAATCTTGATGTCCTTGGATTTGGCAAAGAGAGATGACACCAAAAGCAAAAACAACAAAAGAAAAAAAAATTAGACTTCATCAAAATTAAAAACTTTTGTACTTCAAAGGATCTATCAAAAAAGTGAAGACAGGCCAGCGCCGCGGCTTACTAGGCTAATCCTCCACCTTGTGGCGCCGGCACACCGGGTTCTAGTCCCCGTCGGGGCGCCAGATTCTGTCCCTGTTGCCCCTCTTCCAGGCCAGCTCTCTGCTGTGGCCCAGGAGTACAGTGGAGGATGGCCCAAGTGCTTGGGCCCTGCACCCCATGGGAGACCAGGAGAAGCACCTGGCTCCTGGCTTTGGATCAGTGTGATGTGCTGGCCGTGGCGGCCATTGGAGGGTGAACCAACGGCAAAGGAAGGCCTTTCTCTCTGTCTCTCTCTCTCACTGTCCACTACTCTGCCTGTCAAAAAAAAAAAAAAAAAAAAGAAAAGAAAAAAGTGAAGACAACCTACAGAAAGGAAGAACAGGGCCAGCGCCGTGGCTCACTTGGCTAATCCTCTGCCTGTGAGGATTGGGGGGTGAACAAACAGAAGGAGGACCCTTCTCTCTGTCTCTCTCTCTCACTGTCTAACTCTATCTGTCAAATAAATAAAAAATAAAAAAAGAAAGGAAGAACATATTTGCAAATAATATATCTGATAAAGATCTGACAAACAACCCAATTAAAAATAGCCCAAGGACTTAAACAGACATTTCTCCGAAGAAGATAACACAAATGTGTAATAAGCACATGAAAAGTTACTCAATGTCATTAATCATCAGAGGGATGCAAATCAAGCCAGAGTTATAGTCTCCTCGGATGGCTATAATGAAAGAAAAAAAAATAACAGAAAATAATCATTGGTGAAGGTGTGGGAGAAACTGGAATCCTTGTGTATCACTAGTGGGAATTAAAACTGCACAGCTTCTGTTAAAAACAGTTTGACAGGTTTTCTTTCTTTTTTTTTTTTTTTTAAGATTTATTTATTTATTTGAAAGTCAGAATTACACAGAGAGAGAAGGTGAGGCATGGAGAGAGAGAGGTCTTCCATCCAATGGTTCACCCCCCCAACTGGCCGAAACAGCTGAAGCTGCGCCAATCCAAAGTCAGGAGCCAGCAGCTTCCTCCAGGTCTTCCCACGCGTGTGCAGGGGCCCAAGGACGTGGGCCATTTTCTACTGCTTTCCCAAGCCATAGAAGAGAGCTGGATAGGAAGAGGAATAGCAAGGAATAGCACCATTGAACTGGTGCCCACATGGGATGCTGGGCATCTGGGGAGTGAGCCAGAGGATGGAAGACCCCCCCCTCTCTCTCTTTCTCTCTCTCTCTCTGCCTCTGCCTCTATGTAACACTGTTTTTCAAATAAATTAATTAATTTTAAAAAAACATTGAAACATTCATTGACTGATGAATGGATAAACAAAATATGTAGATCCATACAATGGAATTTTACTCAGCCATAAATGCAACGGGTCTTCAAAAAGTTCACAGAAGTGAGTGTTATGAAAAATTATGCATGGATTTAAAAAATTGCACCAAAATAAACTTATCTTTTAAAATTCCATTTTCCATGACTGTTTTCAAACACCCTCATTATAATGTAATATTCACTGTATAACATAGATAAACCTTTAAAATATGCTAAATGAAAGAAGCCAGACCCCAAAAAATCACATTGTATGATCCCAGTTATATGAAATGTCCATGATAGGGAAGTCCATATAGATAGAAAGTAAATAAGTGGTGGCCCAGGGCTGTGAGGAAGAAAGTAATAATAGTTTTATTTAATAAATAGCATATTAAAATTGAATTTGTAGTAAAGACCCTTCCACAGTAAAAACTCTAGACACAAATATCTTCATTAATGAAGTCTACCAAATATTTGAGGAAGAAATAATGTCAACTCTTCCAGAAATTGAAAATGAAAGGATTCTTCTCTGACCTTTCTATAATGTCAACAACTTTGATACCAAAGTTATTAACATTAATATAACAAAAATATTAATATTAGAAAACATCAGATCAATACCTCTCATGAACATAAATACAAAAACTCTTACCATTTTAGTAAATCAGTATATGAAAGATAAGACACCAAGACTAAGTGGGGTTTATCCTAGGAAGCAATGGTGGTTTAACATTCGAAAATTAGTTACAATATTCAGGCAAAAAAACAAAAACAAAAGAAATACTGATGATTTTGGGAGAAGTATTGATTTTTTTTTTTTTTTTTTTTTTTGACAGGCAGAGTGGACAGTGAGAGAGAGACAGAGAGAGAAAGGTCTTCCTTTGCCGTTGGTTCACCCTCCAATGGCCGCCGCTGCAGCCGGCGCACCGCGCTGATCCTGGCAGGAGCCAGGAGCCAGGTGCTTTTCCTGGTCTCCCATGGGGTGCAGGGCCCAAGCACCTGGGCCATCCTCCACTGCACTCCCTGGCCATAGCAGAGAGCTGGCCTGGAAGAGGGGCAACCGGGACAGAATCCGGTGCCCCAACCGGGACTAGAACCCGGTGTGCCGGCGCCGCAAGGTGGAGGATTAGCCTAGTGAGCCACGGCGCCGGCTCTAAAGTATTGATTTTTTTCATAGATCCATACAGATAGAATTCTTTTTTTTTTTTTTTTTAAGCTGGATTGGGAATAGAGCAGCTGGGACTTGAAGAGGTGCCCCATATGGGATGCCAGCATCACAGGCAGTGGCTTTACCTGCTATGCCAAAACGCTAGCCCTGGTCTAACTCTTTAAACTTAATTTGGAGGGGCCGGCGCTGTGGTGTAGTGGGTAAAGCCACTGCCTGCAGTGCTGGCATCCCATATGGGCGCCGGTTCGAGACCCGCTGCTCCACTTCCGATCCAGCTCTCTGCTATGGCCTGGGAAAGCAGTGGAGGATGGTCCAAGTCCTTGGCCCCCTGCACCCATGTGGGAGACCCAGAAGAAACTCCTGGCTTCAGATCGGTGCAGCTTTGGCCATTGTGGCCAACTGGGGAGTGAACCAGTGGATGGAAGATCTTTCTCTCTCTCTCTCTCTCACTCTCTCTCTGCCTCTCCTTCCCTCTCCTCTGTGTAACTTTTTTTGACTTTCAAGTAAATAAATAAATCTTTAAATAAAAATTGGAAGCACAATATGCTTCATTTTCTATTTTTCTATATTATTTTCTAAGTCAGGAAAAAAGTCTACTAAATTATTTATTTATTTATTTATTTTAAATATGGCAGACTAGTTTGGCAGTGGAGATTTCTTTCTTTTTTTAAAAAAGGATGTATTTGTTTGAAAGGCAGAGAAGACCAAGGAGAAACAGAGACAGACAGACACAAGAGATCTTCCATCCTCTGGTTCACTGCCTAACTGCTCACAACAGCCAGGGCTGGACCAGGGAAAGCCAGAGCTCAGAATTCAATGTGGCTCATCCATGTGGGTGGCATGGACCCAAGTACTCGAGCCATCACACGCCATCTCCAAGGTGCATCAGCAGAGAGCTGAAATCAGAAGTGGAGTCAGGACCTGAACCCAGGACGCGGATGCAGGCATCCCCAAGTGTTGTCTTAACCACTGCGCCAAACATCCACCCTTTCTAAATGTTTTAAAGTTTGCTATTTCGAATATTTATTCCTTGGATTTTTCTATTACCAAAAACACAAACATGTGTGATGCAGTTGATTTACTTCTTAAAAAGTGTATAAAAATCTGGCCGACGCCACGGCTCAATAGGCTAATCCTCCACCTAGCGGCGCCGGCACACCGGGTTCTAGTCCTGGTCGGGGTGCTGGATTCTGTCCCGGTTGCCCCTCTTCCAGGCCAGCTCTCTGCTGTGGCCCGGGAGTGCAGTGGAGGATGGGCCCAAGTCGTTGGGCCCTGCACCCCATGGGAGACCAGGAGAAGCACCTGGCTCCTGGCTTCGGATCAGCGCGGTGTGCCGGCCGCAGTGCGCTGGCCGCGGCGGCCATTGGAGGGTGAACCAACGGCAAAGGAAGACCTTTCTCTCTGTCTCTCTCTCTCACTGTCCACTCTGCCTGTCAAAAAATTAAAAAATAAAATTAAAAAAGGAAGTTGAAAGCAATGTTTAAAACTAGATTTTTTTTAAAAAAATGCTCTTTTGTCTATCTATACCCTGAATCTATTAAGATAAGTAAACATTGGTTGTGTGGTTTTTAAGTCATTAACAACAGAAACATTCAAATAAGTGGTTATAATCAGAGACTTTGTAGTAAAACAGAAATGGGTTTAAATAGTAGTTATGCCAACTAACTAGCTGTGTGATATTGGACAAGTCATTTAAACTCGATAAGCCTTCATTTCCTCATCAAAGATATATCTATTTCATAGTATTACTGTAAGGTGTAAATGAAATAAAATAAGTATATAAAGTATCAATCCTATTATAGTTATTCTTTTTTCTGAGGGCAGACATAATGTTTTGATTACCTCTGTATTGTATTTTTAAATATATTTATATAAAAATAATTTATGTTTTTATTTATCTGAGAGGCAGTGAGACACACACACAAAGAGACAGAGAAAGCACTCCCAGCTGTTGGTCCACTCTCCAAATGCCTGTGAAGACCAGCTGTGGCTGGGCCAGGGCCAGACTCAGGAGCTGGGAACTCAGTCCAGGTCTGCCATGAGGGTGGCAGGGACACAATTACTTGAGTTATCATCGCCACTTACCTCCCTGAGTCTCCACGGGTGGGAACCTGGGGTCAGGAATTGAATCTAGGCGCTCTGATGTGGGGCATGGGAATCTTGTTTTGTTTTTGTTTTTGAAGATTATTTATTTATTTGAAAGTCAGTGTTACAGAGAGAGAGGGAGAGACAGAGGCAAAGAGAAAGATGATCCATCTGCTGGTTTACTCCCAAATGGCTACAACGGCCAGGGCTGGGCCAGGCTGAAGCCAGGAGACAGGCGCTACGATCTGGGTCCTCCACGTGGGTGCAGGGGCCCAAGTATTTGTGCTATCCTTCTCTGCTTTTCCAGGCACATTAGCAGGGAGCTGGATCTGAAGAGGAGCGGCCAGGACTGGAACCAGCGCCCACATGGGATGCCAGCACTACAGACAGTGGCTTAACCCACTGTGCCACAGTGCCAGCTCTAGTAAATCTTAACTACAGGGCTAAATGTCTGCTCCTTGCTCATTTTTTTAAGCTAATAAAATTTCAAATGGATTTAGCCATCATCAGCCTTCATTGAGAACTGATAGGATATGATATTAGTTCAACTGAGTTGCCCAAATTTTGTTCCCCTGGAGTTGCAGGATTCCCTACTGTCCAACATGCGGAAATGAGCAATGCTCTTCAAAAGGCTGCCTCTGAGTCACGAGAGTAAAGTACACTGCCTTTCTTAGCTAATATGATGGACCAGTTCAAGGCTAAAAATTATAGCTTCCTAATAGAAACAAGCATGAGGCCCCATAGACATTGGTAGAACTTATGATGTAAGTTAGTTGTTTGTCCTTAAGAATTCCATATGCCAGATATTGAAAGACAACTTTCCACCAAGAATAAGAAAATAACATTGCTCAAGGGCACCAGTTCAGTCTCAACAGGCAAAGGCCAGATGAATGTTCATCCCCTGAACACTGAGCCCACGGAGAGAGGCTGGGAGAGCAGGGGCAGCTCCTGTCCCACCATCAAGAGTTAATCAGAGGGCCTGTCCTGCACTATGGGGAAAAAAAGTCAGACTTCCTGATGTTTAGTGCATGCAGCAGTCTTCCTGGCAAAGGGGACTGATGCAACTACAAGAAGAGAGACAGAGTCTGACCAGGGAAAAAGACTAGGAGTGGCCTTAGCCCTTCTCTCATGAACATCTGTGTTACAGAATGCATTGGCTGTGGCCAGGGACTGCTAGTGGAGAACAGCAATCAGGCTGCACGATCAGAGGCTAAGAGTGGACATCAGGAAGGGAACAGCAGTGCTGAGAAGTGAGATTACCCACCTATAAGGAATCATCTCAGTGAGCGTCCTGCTGTTTTCTGTGGCCATGCTTATGTTGTTTGCAATCATACTGAAGCCAAGAATCTGTAGAAGGTAAAGGAAATAAAGAGGCATGTGAGTATTTAAAGATCGCGCATTGCTTCCGAAGCAGAGGCACCCACAGTCTGCGGTGGACAGAAAATGAAATCTGTGGTAGTTCCTATGCATGAAAGAGAAAGAGGCGGGGCCCGTTTAGTGGCGTGAGCAAGCAGAAGTCCTCTCTGATGCTTTGGTTCTGTCGGCTCCCTTTGGCATCGTAGCCAGAATGCAGATCAGCTTCAGCCTTGATCTCTGACACAACCATGGGAACAAATGAATGCCCTGGACCTCTCCCTCCTAACCAACTTTAAACACCTAGAACAGTGCAAACCTCGAAGCCTGGCAGCTTCAAGGTCTCCGTTTGATAAGGCTTGGGTGGGATTGCTGGGGTATATAAAGTCAGAATCATATGACTAACCCTTAATAATATAGAACACCATTTGATAGCACAAAGAAAAAGGCATTCAGTAAAGCAATTATCTGCTTCCCCTTCCCCCACCCTTTCATTTACTTCTAAAAATGCCAATTCTCCCTCTTTCAGCTGGAAGGAAAACAGACCACCTAGCAGGTGATACACCCTGTGAAAGTCTCCCATCAAAGCGAATTATACCAGAGATAGGAGACTACAATTCCCAGGCTTTAGGATAACACTATATAACTGTTTCACTCCATTCTCCCTGCCAACACAGAAGTCTTTCCTCGGCATCTACTCCGAGGGTTTGACCAGACCCTCAGCGGGCTCCTGAGATGCTGCAATCAGACGGGTACCCCAGGAGGCCTACAGACCAGGATGGAAAGAGGAATCCGGAACTCTACTTGGGTCAGGAGACAGTCTTGGTCTTTAGATAGCTAAAATACAAGAAGTATGTAAGTGGCCAGGGAACTCTTTTTACGTCCAGTGTACTTGCTCAAAAGGAAAATGAAGAAAGCATAAACAAAAATTGAACAGCAGAAATCAATCACCCAAGGATAATATGGTTCACATTTTAAAAATACTTACTAAGAAACATATTTATGTATGTATATACATAAATTATTATTTTTTTGACAGGCAGAGTTAAGTAGTGAGAGAGAGAGACAGAGAGAAAGGTCTTTCTTCCGTTGGTTCACCCCCCAAATGGCCGCAACGGCGGGTGCATTGCGCCGATCCAAAGCCAAAAGCCAGGTGCTTCCTCCTGGTCTCCCATGGGGTGCAGGGCCCAAGGACCTGGGCCATCCTCCACTGCCTTCCTGGGCCACAGCAGAGAGCTGGACTGGAAGAGGAGCAATCAGGACAGAACCAGTGCCCATCCAGGACTAGAACCCGGAGTACTGGCGCCGCAGGCGGAGGATTAGCCTAGTGAGCCGCAGTGCCGGCCAATATATACATAAATTATTAACATAGGGTATGTATAATACTTACAGCTAAGGGACTTTTAATTGTTAGTATATGAGGGATTTTCAAAAGGTTCATGGAAGGCAGGCACTTGGCCTAGTGGCTAAGATGCCATTGGAATGCATGTATCCCACATCAGAGCTTCAGGGCTTGAGTCTTGGCTCTGTTCCCAGTTCCAGCCTGCTATTAATATGCACCCTGTGAGGCAGCAGGTGATGGGAGACTTGGGTTAAACTATTAGTTCTCAGCTTTGGCCTGGCCCAACCCTAGCCATTGTGGGCATTTGGGAACTAAGCCAATGACTGAGAGCTCTCTTTCTCTCTCAGATAAGTAAATAAATAAATGTTTTTAAATTAAAAAAAAGTGTTCATGGAAACCCGAATATTATGAAAAAAAAACTATGCATAGATTTCAAAAAGTTTTTACACTAAAATCTATTTTTGTTAACTCGTTATAGCATGTCTGAATTGGATCTAGTTTGAAGCACTAAGAAAGCTAAGACATCAGTTTGAAAAGAGCTCCTACCAGAGCAACATGAATTCAAGCAAGAACAAATATCAAATGTATGATGAAGGCTGGGTGCAGGAATGGTGAAATTACTGATGCTCTATGAAAAGTTTAGAGTTGGGGCCAGTGCAGTGGCACAGCAGGTTAAAACCCGGGCCTAGAGCGCCGGCATCCCATATGGGCGCCAGTTCTAGTCCCGGCTGCTCCTCTTCCAATCCAGCTCTCTGCTATGGTCTGGGATAGCAGTGGAAGATGGTCCAAGTCCTTGGGCCCCTGCACTCTTGTGGGAGACCCGGAAGAAGCTCCTGGCTCCTGGCTTCGGATCTGCACAGCTCTGGCTGTTGAGGTCATCTGGGGAGTGCACCAGCAGATGGAAGACCTCTCTCTCTGTCTCTACCTCTCTCTGCAATTCTATCTTTAAAATAGATAAAATAAATCTTTAAAAAAAAAAAAGAAAGAAAAGCTTAGAGTTAAAATGCCCCCAAAGGAATTGGCAGTTTACAAATGGATACTTTAAGAAAGGCTGAGACAATGCTGAAGATGAAGCCAGCAGTGGCAGATTATCCACATCAGTTTCAAGGAGGAAATTAATTTTGTTCACGCCCTAAGTTAAGACTGAGGACAATTATCAGCAGAAACGATGGCCAACACCATAAGCATCTCAACTGATTCATCTTGCACCATTTCTGACTGAAAACTAAAGTACAGCCAACTTCCTCCTCAATGGGTGCCAAAAGCGTTGTGTTCAGATCAGCTGCAGACAAGAGTGGAGCTTTCGATGGACATTTTAAACACATGAGATCAGGATCCTGAGGCATTTCTTTAAAGAACTGTAAGAGGAGACAAAACATGGCTTTACCAGTGGGATCCTGAAGACAAGGCACAATCAAAGCAATGGCTCTCAAGAGGTGGAAATTATCCAGTCAAAACAAAACTGAGTGGTAGAGAACAGAGGTCATGGCATTTTGCTCAACGCTCAAGGCATTTTGCTTGTTGACTTTCTGGAGGGCCAAAGAACAATAACATCAGCTGTTATGAAAGTGTTTTGAGCACGTTAGCCAAAGCTTTAGCAGAAAACAGCCTGGGAAGGCCGCACCAGAGAGTTCTTATCCACCATGGCAATGCTGATTCCTCTCTCCAAACATGTGCGATTTGGCAAGTTTCAGTGGAAATCATTATTCATGCACCTTACTATCCTGATTTTGCTACTCCTGACTTCTTTTTGTTTCCCAACCTAAAAAAAAAAATCTTTAAATGGCACCCATTTTTCTTGAACCAATAATGTAAAAAGTATTTATTGACATGGTTGATTCCTCAAGACCCAGTTCTTTAGGGATGGTCTATATGGCTGGCATCATCACTTACAAAAGTGTCTTGACCTTGATAGAGCTTATGTTGAGAAACATAAAATTTACATATTTTTAAGTTGTGTCTTAATTCCATTTCCCCACAAACCTTTCGAAGTCTCCTCATATTCTACTTGATTCCCAGATGCTGCCTTGACATTTTTCCTAAATGTTTGAGCCTACTGACTTTAGGACAGATTGATGGGAGGGTGCTGTTTCCACCAGTACATCTAAAGTTTAATTCTTTTTTTTTTTTTTGGACAGGCAGAGTTAGACAGTGAGAGACAGAGACAGAGAGAAAGGTCTTCCTTCTGTTGGTTCACCCCCCAAATGGCCACTACAGCCGGCGTGCTGCATCGATCCGAAGTCAGGAGCCAGGAATCCTGGTCTCCCATGCAGGTGCAGGGCCCAAGCACTTGGGTCATCCTCCACTGCCCTCCTGGGCCACAGCAGAGAGCTGGCCTGGGACAGAATCCGGTGCCCCAACCGGGACTAGAACTCCGTGTGCCGGCGCCACAGGCAGAGGATTAGCCTAGTGAGCCACGGCGCCGGCCTCCACCAGTACATCTAAACGAAGTTTCCCGACAGATGAGAAGCTTTCCGTACCCTAAGCCATAGCAGCACCCTTCCTCCCTCCCATTTTCCCCACTACCAGGGTAAACAGGAAAGTCCTTTCCTGGTTCTAACCTACATCTCTCATTCCTACTATGTGGCAGAAAGTGTGTCTCCATTACTTGAGTTATCGTATGTATAAGTTGTAGGCTTAAGGATCTGTGAGTACACAAAAATGTTTAATACACAAAATGCAATAATTCTAAGACTCCCATTCATTTTATCATTGGACCTGTTTCCTCCCCCAACTCACACCATAGTGCATCATTGCTATTTATAGCACTCCCCAAAGGAATATCTTAACTCTGACTCGCCAGCCCATCTGTCATCCCTGACTCCCCTCCCCAGACTCCATCTACACATTGTTCCCTGAGCTCTAGGGCACTGCCATTCATGTCTGGAGTTTTGAAAAGTCCTTTGTAAAAGCAGCCTTTCAGCTTCTGGGCTTTATAAATGAATAGTTTTTCAACCACTCAAAGAAGTAAGACTAGGCTCCTTCATAGGAAGTCAACAACAGGGATCAGACAGAGTTTGGTCTGAGGTCCCAGAGCAAAGTGTTTCATTCTTGAAGAGGATCAACTCAAATAAGCTAGGGATAGCATAGGTTATGCTATGGGGACTTACAAGCCATGAGATGTTAGGTAACACATTCAACACCCAAAGTCCGTTTGGGGTCAGAGCTTCTCTGTAAACAGCACCTCTGGCCTCCTGGCAAACTGCGCTTGGGAGCTCCGTTATCTTAACATCCTGCCCGGAAGATCAGTGCAGCAAGAGAAGAAAGGACGGGAGAACTCACACCTATTCTCCTTTGCTGTGGCTCCAAGTCACAGCGTCCTCCCAACACAAGAGAGCCTGGGACATGCAGGGGAGCAGGGACAGTGGAACTGGAAATATCTTTGCCACAGAACACTTGTTAAGGGAAAAATAATTCTCATGAGCACCCAAGAATTCAGTATTTCCATATGAGAAAGACTCACTTTAAAAACCTGATCTTTCTTTATGAAAATGTCTTCATCACTGTGAAAAATAACTTACAGATATAAAAGATACATGTTAATATATTTTTTAAAAAGAAACAAGAAGCATTATTATTATTAGACAGCCCTAGCCCTTGCTACTTACTAGTGATATAAGCATAAGAATTAGAAAAAACTATCAATTCATCTGCCTCAATTTCTTTACTGGAGCACAGTGAGAATAAAAGGAGGCTAAATAACAGTATGGTTTCAACTATATTAATACAGAAATAAAACTTCTACATAGATTACAGAGATTTGCCAGCACTGGGGATAGGGCTTTCATCATGCATTTGAAATAAGAAAGGAGTAACCGAAAACATAAAAATGTCAATAGTAGTTGACTTTGGATAGTGCGAGGAGGTAGCTAGATCTATTACACAGCATGGTAACTAGTTAATAATAGTGTGTTCTATACTTGAAAATTGCCAAGATGGTAGATTTTAAATATTATCACAACAAAATATAATTTTGTGAGGTAATGAGTGGTCTTCAAAGAGTTCACAGAAAATGCATATTTTGAAAAAATTGCATAAATTTCAAAATCTTTTGCATCAAAATAAGCTTACTTTTAAATTCCATTTCTCGTGAACTTTTTAAAGTGCCCTTTTACTTTGATCAGCTTGATTTAATCATTTCACAATGTGTACGTGCATGAAAAGCACCACATTGTACCAGTAAATAATACAATTTCTATTTGTCAACTAAACCAAAAATAAGCATATTTTACAAATATGAGAATAGGCATACATTCATTTAAAATTAAATGTATTTGGCATTGACACAATTTGGCAAATACTTTTTAAAAATTCTTACTTTTATTGTCTCCCATGAACTTTTGTCTCCCTAGGTGATTTGCTTTTTTATTTAAATTTTTTTTCAAAAAATAGGTGAATTTGGGACATCAAAAAACTACCTACCAGAAGTAATTCCATGGGAAACTCGATGGGATACCGATTGAAAGAAATTCTGACACACTTGTTGATTCTCAGAGCAACAACAGCAGTTAGAAATAGTAGGATGCTGGTGGAATTGGCTTTTGGGAGAGCTACACAGTAGTTAATTATGTTCTGAAAGAAAACAAATTCACATGGTCTTAGAAAGGGACCTTTCTATGATAATTGCCTAAATCTAGAAAATCACTCTTTCTACACTAACTCTACAGTGCTGCTGGGCACAGAGGGCAAGCACAGGGGAAGGGCAGATGTGTAATTCTTTCTAAGTTGAAAAAGATACGCTTACAGAAAAGAGACAGCAGTGTTCCAGCAGGAGAGAAGACACTTCATATGCTTCAGTGCAATAGAAAGGACCCAGGACTTCTGAGTGCTAGCTTACGCGTGAGTAATTTTCCCAGACCACGCATGTTGGTTAGCTTAGCTCCTACGTCATTCTTGCATTCCGAATGACTTCATATTTCATTTTCTTTAGATGTTTTGGGATGCTTGCCTGTTATGAGGCATGCAATGATAAGAATTATGATCAATAAATTATCTTAAAGATAGAATTTTAAAGTAAATTATGTTAGTTTAAAAGACTAGGCTGAAATGGCAATGCAACTGAGAACATGGTCCAGCTAGCATCTACAATTAACCAAGACCTTAAGTCCAGAAGAGACGAGACTAATTGTAGTACCCCCTTAACTGAGATGCCTGTTGGGTGTGTCTCTTTATAGACACCGGTGGGAGTCTCTTGACTTGGATCCGTTTCTCTTTGGAGGCAAGGGGAGGGACATTTGTGACCCTAGGTGGGGGTTGCCATTACTCACATAGAAGAAAGCGATGGGACCAGCATGGAAACTGATCATAATGCCGAAGATGCAAGTCAGCTGGGACAGCATGATGTGCAGAGCCGTAGCAGCCAGGTAAGCACTGACTGCAGCCTCCGGAAGGTAAGTGGCCACGAAGCCAAAACCCAACAAACCCAAGATTAGCTGCAGAGGTTTGGATGGAAAAGAAAACCAAAGTGAGGCAGAATGTCATCCAGCCAGCAAGGG
This sequence comes from Oryctolagus cuniculus, assembly GCF_051225735.1. NCBI lineage: Eukaryota > Metazoa > Chordata > Mammalia > Lagomorpha > Leporidae > Oryctolagus > Oryctolagus cuniculus. The sequence continues at coordinate 133,400,646 of NC_142871.1, read as the reverse complement.
TACCCATGGGACTCTCCGAAGGCCCAGTGGCCCCTTCTCAGAAAGGAGGTTTCCAATAAAAATGTTAGGGTAGACCTCTCTGAGAACTCTTGGATTTCTCTTTTTCTAATAAACAGAAACTGATAAGGTGGGTCCTTGAGTGTTGATTCAGACAAGGTAGTAGGCCACACTTTCTCCTTTCTTGAAACGCGAGCACTGTGAGCTCACTTAGTTGAGATCTTGCCCTACATCGACTGCCCTCTGGGCTGCCAGGGAGGAAGCGGTGATGAGATGATCAGAACAAGTGCTAGTCTTTTCCAAGGCCCTTCTATTCGGTGCATCCATAGCCTTTTCAATGAGCTGTTCACATTCTGTAGGTAACACAGCTTTGCACAAAAGGAAAAGACAATTCAAACCAACTGGGGTCCAGCTAACACTTCTTGGCCTTCAACTCTTATTTTTACTAAGAATGCTTAAGTCTTCAGAGTTAGGTATGTCCTGAAGACACAATTACAGCATTTTACATGTGCACATGTATATTAAGATGTAAATGTATGTTATATAACACATAATAACCCCCCCACACAGGAACCAAAAGGATAGACAACAAACTTAACAAAAGTTAACTTTGGGGAACGGGAGTGGAGGCTAGTGACAACATTTTCGAAGTTTATATACTTTTTACTGTTTGAATTTTTTTTTTTTTTTGTAATATACATGTCCCTCTTTTATAAAAAAAATACAATTAGAAGATTGATAAAGAGTAATCACTAATCCCTTTAAGAACATAGGTTAAGAAAACTGGCCCAGGGGCTGGCGCTGTGGCGCAGCGGGTTAAAGCCCTGGCCTGAATCGCTGACATCCCATATGGGCGCGGGTCCTAGTCCTGGCTGCTCCTCTTCCTATCCAGCTCTCTGCTTTGGCCTGGGATTTCAGTGGAAGATGAACCAAGTCCTTGGGTCCCTGCATGCACATGGGAGACCCAGAAGAAGCTCCTGGCTCCTGGTTTCGGATCTGCACAGCTCCGGCCGTTGTGGCCTTCTGGGAAGTGAACCAGCAGATGGGAGACCTCTCTCTGTCTCTACCTCTCTCTGTAACTCTGTCTTCCAAATAAATAAAATTAAAAAAAGAAAAGAAAAGAAAATTAGCCCAGTTCAATGAAGACGCTTCAGTAAGAAAGGGAGAGATGAATAAAAAGGAAGCCTAGAAGCCTACCATACTATCATCACCACTTCACCTTCCACCGCACTAGAAGCACTTAGAAAATAAACTTTGGGGGCTGGTGCTGTGGTGTAACAGGTAAAGTCGCTGCCTGCAGTGTCGGCATCCCATATGGACACCGGTTCAAGTCCAGGTTGCTCCACGTCTGATCCAGTTCCCTGCTATGGTCTGGGAAAGCAGTAGAAGATGGCCCAAGTCCTTGGGCCCCTACACCCACATGGGAGACCCCAAAGAAACTCCTGGCTCCTGGCTTCAGATTGGCTCAGCTTCAGTCATTGTGGCTATTTGAGGAGTGAACCAGGGAATGGAAGACCTCTCTCTCTCTGCCTCTCCTTCTCTCTCTGTGTAACTTTGACTTTCAAATGAATAAATATTTTTAAAAAAATAAGAAAAGAAACTTTGAACAATAAATTTTGATTTTGTTTCAAAGCCTACAGGCAGCCAGGCATCATGGCTCCCTTACTCTCCTGTCATCACTGCCAAATATGCCCTTTTACTCTAGGCAGGCCTTTCTGCTCCCTGGTGTTTGTATGTTTAGCTGATTCCTACTCGCATGCTTATGCACGAACTCCATTTTTTTTTTTTTTTATCTCTGCCAATCCAGATCCATCATCATCACCTCTTTCAAGAACTCCATAAAATTCTTTTTCTTTAGGAGGTATGCTGAAAAGAACCTGGTTTTTGGGGTTGGAGAAGTTGGCTTCCAGCATGGTCCTGCCACTTACTGATTTATGTGAGGAGGGACAGGGTAACTAATGCCCTGAGTCTCAGTTTCTGCATCCATAGAACGTGACTAGCAGCAAATGCACAGTATTTTATATGGAATGAATTATATGCTACGGGTAACACACCTACCTCAACTCTGAAAACAGTCACAGATGCAAATGCATACCATTCACTTTTCCTGTTACCCCCCTTTTCCACCTTATCAATGACAAACATCTATAAGTACCACGGAATTCTTCCTTGCCCACTGTGATATGGCATCGGATTCCATGTTACGGTGATATTTGAAGCAGACACTGTCAGTCAGAGCTGGCCTGCGAGACAAAACCTTGCCATTCTTACAGAAAGCAAGTACTAAATGCTGAAAGTAAGGGTTCAATAAAGAGTTGTTGTTTCCTTCCTAGACAACTCCGAATGTAACTAAACTTATTCTTTTACTTCATGTTCTTTTGGCACTGAATTCTTTGCTTTTATGAATATTATTTTGCATTTTAAGATTAATTAGAGGGGCTGGTGCTGTGGCATAGGTCAAGCCACTGCCTGCAGTACCACCATCCCACATATGCTCTACTTTGTGTCCCGGCTGTTCCACTTCCAATCCAGCTCCCTGTTAACGTGCCGGGGAAAGCAGTGAAAGATGGCCCAAGTGCTTGGGCCCCTGCCACCCACATGGGAGATCTGAATTAAGCTCATGGCTCCTGGCTTCAGCCTGGCCCATCCCCAACCATTGAGGTCATTTGGGGAGTGAATCAGTGGATGGAAGATCTTTCTCTCTCTCTCTCTCTCTCTCGCTCTACCTCTCTACTTCTCTCTCTCTCTCTCTCTCTACCTGTAAAATAAATCTCTTTTAAAAAAGATTAATTAATTAGAACATGGGTTCTGAAAGCAGACAACTTTGAAACTGATTTTCAGTTTGGCATCTTACTGGCTGTGTGACCTTGTATCCTTAAAATACGGTCCATCGTAACACCTACTCTCATAAAGAAGGTTGTAAGGATTGAGTGAGGTAACCCACGTGAAGTGCTTAGAACAGCTACAAACACATAGCAATAAATGTTAGCTATTATTATTACTATCTAGTTCAGACTTTATTTTTATATTATGCTTTGTTAGATAATTGTAGATGGACATGTAACTATAAGAAACAATACAGACAGGTCCATGTACTCCCGGTTCCCCTTGACAATCTCTTGATTTCTTCTTCATTCCTGAAGGATATTTTCACTGGATATGGGATTTTGGGTTGACAGTCTTTCAGCACCTGAGACACACTGTGCTTCTTCCTTCTGGCTTTCATGATTTCTGATGAGAAATGTGCTGTCATTTGAATTGTTTTTCTCTTATAAGTAAAGTCTTGTTCTCTTGCTGCTTTCAAGATTTTTTTCCTATGTCTGTAGTTTTCAGAAATTTGGCTATGATTTGTCTCAGTGTGGATTTTTATAGGTTTCCCTAAGCGACTTCAATCAGTAGGTTTATATCTAAAAATTTGAATTTTTTCAGCTTTTATTTCAACTCTGTCTTCCTTTCCATCTCTTCCTAAGTCTCCCTCTTTTAAAAGATTTATTTATTTATTTATTTGAAAAACAGAGAGAGAGGGAGAGACGAGGAGAGATATTTTCCATCTCCTGGGACACTCCCCAGATGGCTGTAATAGCCAGTACTGTGCTAGGCTGAATTCAAGAACTTCATCCAGGTTCCCCACGTGGGTGGCAGGGGCCCAAGGACTTAGGCCATCTTCTGCTACTCTCCCCAGGCCATCAGCAGGGAGCTGGATCAGAAGTGGAGAAGCCAGGACATGAACTGATGCCTAAATGCAATGCCGGTATTGCGGATATAGCTTTACCTGCTACACCACAACACCAACCCCTTCCATGACACAAATGTTAGATGTTTTGTTATAGGGGCCGGCACTGTGGCACAGTAGGCTAAGCCTGCGCTTGCAGCAATGACAGTTGCCAGTTCGTGTCCCGGCTGCTCCTCTTCCGATCCAGCTCTCTGCTAATGACCTGGGAAAGCAATGGAAGATGACCCAAGTGTTTGAGCCCCTGCACCTACATGGGAGACCAAGAAGAAGCTCCTGGTTCCTGGCTTCGTATCGGCCCAGCTCCAGCTGTTGAGGCCATTTGGGGAGTGAACCAGCAGATGGAAGACCTTTCTCTTTGTTTCTCCCTGTCTTTCTGTAACTCTACCTCTAAAATAAATAAATAAAACCTTGTGGTTTCTTTTAAGATTTATTTATTTACCTGAAAGTCAGAGTTATAGAGAGAGAAGAGAGAGAGAGAGAAAGAGAGATTTCCCAACTGTTGGTTCACTCACCAAATGGCCGCAATGGCTGGGGCTGGGCCAGGCTGAAGCCAGGAGTTTTATCTGGATCTCCCATGTGGGTGCAGGGACTCAAAGACCTGAGTCATCCTTTGCTGTTTTCCCAGGCCATTAGCAAGGAGCTGGATAGAAAGTGGAGCAGCTATGGGCACTGGTTCTAGTCCCGGCTGCTCCTCTTCCAATCCAGCTCTCTGCTGTGGCCCGGGAAGGCAGTAGAAGATGGCCCAAGTGCTTGGGCCCCTGCACTGGTTTTGGGAGATCAGGAAGAAGCACCTGGCTCCTGGCTTTTGATTGGTGCAGTTCCAGCCATTGAGGCCATTTGAGAAGTGAACCAATGGGAGGAAGACCTTTCTCTCTGTCTCTCTCTCTCTCTCACTGTCTGTAACTCTACCTCTCAAATAAATACATAAATAATTTAAAAAAAAAAAAAAAAAGAAAGTGGAGCAGCTGGGACTCAAACCAGTAACCAAATTGGATGTCAGCATTGCAGATGGCAGCTTAACTCACTGCACCACAGTTCCAGCCCCAGTAAATAAATTCCTTTAAAAAAAAAAAAAAGATGTTTTGTCACTGGGCTCTGAGGTTCCATTTTTTTTCCAGTTTATTTTCTCACTGTTGTTCAGAGTGAGTAATTTTTATTATTATTTATTTTTATTATTTTTCTTCAAGTTCATTGATTTTTTCCTCTGTTCCCTCCATTCTGCCACTAATCCCATACTTTGAATTTTTTATTTCAGTTATTGTATTTTTCAGTTCTAAAATTTTTATTCAGTTCTTTTTATCTTCTATTTGTTTGCTGAAAGTTTCTAGTTTTTCATTTGTTTCAATCATGCTCATACTATTTTTAGGATGGCTGCTTTTAAAATATTTTCCAGGTAATTCTAACATCTCTGTTAATATTATTATTGGCATTTGTTACTGTCTTCTTGCATTTAAGTTGAAATTTTCTTGGCCTTTGGTATGACAAATGACTTTACTGAAGCCTTGACATTTCGGGTACCGTGTTTTGCAACTCAAGTTCTTACTTAAACCTTTAGCTTTATTTATCTTATTTTTGACAAAGGTCTGGAAGGAAGAGAGGAGAATGTTGCTGGGTAAAGATAGCAGCCCAGCCTCCCTGCTTTGGCTTCCTTAACACCTGAAACAGTAGGGACTTGGTACAGTCTGGATGAGGTTTGTCCCCCATGTGTTGAAAGCTTAGTCCTCAGGGTGGTGATATTGAGAAGAGAGAGAATTATTAAGAGTTGAGGCCAGGGCCAGCACTGTGGCATAGTAGGTAAAGCCACCGCCTGCAGTGCCGGCATCCCATGTGGGCACCAGTTCGAGTCCTGGCTGCTCCACTTCCAATCCAGCTCTCTGCTTTGGCCTGGAAAGCAGTAGAAGATGGCCCAAGTCCCTGGACCCCTGCATCAATGTGGGAAAACCCGGAGGAAGCTCCTAGTTTCTGGCTTCAGATCAGCACAGCTCTGGCCATTGTAGCCAACTGGGGAGTGAACCAGTGGATGGAAGATGTCTCTCCCCCTACCCCACCGCCTCTCCTTCTCTCTCTGTGTGGCTCTGACTTGCAAATAAATCTTAAAAAAAAAAAAAAAAAAAGCCAGTTGAGGGAGGCCTAGCTGGAGATACTTGAACCACTGGGAGTGTGTCCTCAGAAGGGACTGTGGGACCTCCATCTTTCTCTGGCTTCCTCTTTCAAGATGAGATTTCTTCCACACACACACACACACACACACACACACATACTCTTGCCATGTTGGTGATACAACCAAGAATGCCCTTACCAGACTTGAGTGAAAGCAAGCGCCATTCCCCTTGGTCCTCTAGAACTGTGGGCTAAGGAGGCTTCTTTTTCTCTCTTTCTTTCTTTTCTTTCTTTTTTTTTTTTTTTTTACAAATTTATTTATTTATTTGGAAATCCAAGTTATAGCAAGAGAGCAAGACAGAGAATAGAGACATCTGTCTGCTGGTTCACTCCCCTAGGTGGCTGCAATGGACTGGGCCAGGCTGAAGCCAGGAGCCAGGAGCTTCCTCCAGGTCTCCCACATAAGTGCAGGGTCTCAAGCCCTCGGGCCATCTTTCACTGCTTTCCCAGGAGCATTAGCAGAGAGCTGGATCAAAAGTGAAGCAACCAGGACTCGAACTGGCTGGCAATCATATCGCATGCTGGTGCTGCAGACAGCAACTTATCCTGCTGCACCACAGCGCCGACCCCAAGAAGCTTCTTTTCTTTACAAACTTAGCCTGCTTCAGGTGTTTCATTATAGTAATGAAAAATGGACTGATACAGGATTCTTCATTACTGCTGTACGAGAGTGAGAGTTCTGGTTCCACACCAGGCCTCCACTACTATCACCCAGGCTGGGAGAGGCAAGCTGTCTTTATTTCTTCCCACCTGTCTCCAGGGACACCACAACAGAGGGGCTGGCCTCATTCCTGCTGCGTGTTGGTGAAAGACCTCATTCTCCATGTCTTCTGTGCTGCTTCCCAGCAAGGATTAGGAGGGGAGTCTCATTACTGTGCAGTGGGGTGAAGGCCTGGGGACTCTCTATTTGGCTTCATTACACACCACCCAGCTTGGGGTTGGGCACCTCATTACAACCTGGTGAGGGCAGAATATAGGCTCCTCACTGGGCCTTTGCTGGGTCTGGTGGTGTGTGACAACAGTTTTCTTTTGTTCTTGTTGTTTGGCTGGAGTAGCTTAATTATTCTCCAAAAATTTTAACTCTTGGGCCGGCACTGTGGCTCACTTGGTTAATCTTCCACCTGTGGCGCAGGCATCCCATATGGGCACCGGGTTCTAGTCTCGGTTGCTCCTCTTCCAGTCCAGCTCTCTGCTGTGGCCTGGGAGGGCAGTGGAGGATGGCCCAAGTGCTTGGGCCCTGCACCTGCATGGGAGACCAGGAGAAGCACCTGGCTCCTGGCTTCGGATCAGCGCGGTGCACCAGCCATAACAGCCTTTTCGGGGGTGAACCAATGGAAGGAAGACCTTTCTCTCTGTCTCTCTCTCTCACCATCTAACTCTGCCTGTCAAAAATAAATAAATAAATAAATAAATAAATAAATAAATAAATAAAAGTTTTAACTCTTGCTAGCTCTTCCTGATACTATGTCTGTAAAAGTAGACTTCTGTTCAGTCTTTTCACACAAAAGCTATGCTTGTAGACATTCTGGGCTTCTGGCTTCTTCAACTCGAGTTGAAGATATGTGAAGCAAAGAGAAAACCCAGAGAAATCACCATCATGCTGTTTCCTGAATCTTGAGGTCCTGAGCCAATCTGGCATCTTCTGTCCATTTGCAGAGCCTTCTTGGTTTGTTTAATGGATAATACCCATGGTTTTCTTTTTCTGGTCAGGATTTTTTTTTTTTTTTTTTGACAGGCAGAGTGGACAGTGAGAGAGAGAGAGACAGAGAGAAAGGTCTTCCTTTGCCGTTGGTTCACCCTCCAATGGCCGCCGCGGCCGCTGTGCTGCGGCCGGCGTACCGCACTGATCCAATGGCAGGAGCCAGGTACTTATCCTGGTCTCCCATGGGGTGCAGGGCCCAAGCACTTGGGCCATCCTCCACTGCACTCCTGGGCCACAGCAGAGAGCTGCCCTGGAAGAGGGGCAACCGGGACTGAATCCGGCGCCCCGACCGGAACTAGAACCCGGTGTGCTGGCGCCGCAAGGCGGAGTATTAGTCTAGTGAGCCATGGCGCCTGCCCCAAGGTTTTCTTTTTTTTAAAAAAGATTTATTTTTATTTATTTGAAAGAGTTACAGAGAGAGGTAGAACCAGAGAGAGAGAGAGAGAGAGAGAGAGAGATCTTCCATTCCACTGGTTCACTCCCCAAATAACCGCAACAGCCAGAGCTGAGCTGATCAGAAGCCAGGAGCTTCTTATGGGTCTCCCATGTGGGTGGAGGGGCCCAAGGAGTTGAGCCATCTTCCACTGCTTTCCCAGGCCAGAGCAGAGAGCTGGATTGTAAGCGGAGCAGCCAGGCCTCAAACTGGCACCCACATGGGATACCAGCGCTGCTGGGGCTTTTAACCTGCTGCACCACAGTGCCAGCCCCTACCCGAGGCTTTCAGTTGTGTTTAGCAGGAATAGAGAAAAGTACATCCATTTAGTGTGTTCCTGGAACTAGATATCACCTCCTTCTTTAGATTAAAAATAAAACAAGCCAAGGCCTAATGGAGAGGAGAGAACGTGTCCAAGGCCACTTAGATAATTAATAGGCTGCTGGCATATTGTTTGCATTTGGTCTCCAATAAGACTGAACTTTCTAACTACAGAAACTATGTCTTCCTTTCCTGAAAGAAAGGACAAAGACATTTGGTCTTTGTTAAAGTACTAAATTCATTTCTCTGCATCAAGTAATTATAATTTATTGATGCTTACTATGTGACAGGCTCTGGGCTGAATGTTTTATGTGCATTTTCTCACTTAATCATCATAAGATTCCTGAAAAACAAAGATTATTCTCACTTTACACAAGAGGAAACTGAGGCCCACAAAAGTAAAATAATTTACTAAAGTTCATACAGCTCACAAGCCTTGGAGCTGGAATCTGCCTGCTTATGATAGCCTGTCTTTATAGGCTTCCACTAAGTCCTTACCTACTAAGGGGTGGGAATTTTTGGTGCAGCGGGTTAAGCTACCACTTAGGATGCCAAGTCCCATATCATGATGCTGGCCTGAGTTCCTGCTCCTCCGATTCTGATCCAGCCCTCTGTTAATGCCCTGGAAACCACATACCAGACTCCATGCCACTCACGTGGGAGACCCAGATGGAGTTCCTGGGACCTGGTTTTGGTCTGGCCCAACCCTGGTGGTTATGGCCATATGAGGAATGAATCAGCAGATGGAAGGTATCTTTATTTCTCTTTCCTCTTGCCTCTGTCATTCTTCTTCTTCTTCTTTTTTAATGATTTATTTATTTATTTGAAAGAGTTACAGAGTGCAATGAGGGAGACAGAAAGAGAGCTTATCCATCTGCTGATTCACTCCCCAGATATCTGTAATAGCCAGGGCTGGGCCATGCTGAAGCCAGGAGACAGGAGCTCCCTCTAGGCATCCCATGTGGGTGGCAGGGGCCCTAGGACTTAAGCCATCTTCTTCTGCTTTTTCGCCAGGCCATTAGCAAGTAGCTGGATCTGAAGTGGAGCAGCTGAGACATGCATTGGCACCCATATGGGATGCCAATGTCGCAAGCAGAAACTTTATCTGCTATGCTACAACACCAGCCCCTGTCATTCTGACTTTTAAATAAATAAATAAATAAATAAATAAATAAATCTATCTATCTATCTATCTATCTATCTATCTATCTTTGGGAAAAAAAAAACACCTTATCTAACAAAAGGTGGTCAAATGGGGTATGAATGGAGGGTGCTGCAGCACAGTAGGTTAAGCATCCGCCTTTAATGCTGGCATCCTATATAGATGCTGGTTCAAGTCCTGGCTGCTCCACTTCAGATCCAGCTCCCTACTAATGGCCTGGTAAAGCAGTGAAAGATGGCCCAAATATTTGGGCCCCTGCACCACCTATGTGGGAGAGCCGGAAGAAGCTCCTAGCTCCTGGCTCCAAATCAGCCCAGCTCTTGCCGTTGCAGACATTTGGAGAGTGAACTAGCAGATGGAGGATCTCTCTCTCTCTCTGTCTCTACCTCTGTTTGTAGCTCTGCCTCTCAAATAAATAAATAAACCTTGGGGCTGGCGGTGTGGCTTAGCGGGTAAAACCACCGTCTGCAGTGCCGGTATCCCATATGGGCACCGGTTCTAGTCCCAGTTACTCCTCTTCCAGTCCAGCTCTCTGTTGTGACCCAGGAGGGCAGTGGAGGATGGCCCAAGTGCTTGGGCCCTGCACCTGCATGGGAGACCAAGAGAAGCACCTGGTTCCTGGCTTCAGATCAGCGCAGCACTGGCCGCAGCAGCCATTTGGAGAGTGAACCAATGGAAGGAAGACCTTTCTCTGTCTCTCTCTCACTGTCTAACTCTATATGTCAAATAAATTTTAAAAAAGTTTATTTCCTTTTATTTGAAAAACAGAGCGAGAGCGAGTGAGCGAGAGAGATGTGCTGGTTCACTTTCCAGATGACTGTAATAGCTGGGGTTAGGCCGGGTTGAAGCCAGGAATCAGGGACTCAGTCTGGGGCTCTCATTTGGGTGGCAGGGACTCAGTACCTGAACCATCATCTGCTGCCTTCCAGGCACATTAGCAGGAAGCTAGATTGGAAGTAGAGCTGGAGGCAGGATGTGATCCCAGGACATGAGATACAGGCATTTCTTTTCTTTTCTTTTTTAAGATTTATTTATTTATTTGAAAGTCAGAGTTACACAGAGAGAGGAAAGGCAGAGAGAGAGAGAGGGGTCTTCCATCCTCTGGTTCACTCCCCAGATGGCTGCAATGGCCAGAGTTGCGCTGATCTGAAGCCAGGAGCCAGGAGCTTCTTCCGGGTCTCCCATGTGGGTACAGGGGCCCAAGGACTTGGGACATCTTCTACTGCTTTCCCAGGCCTTAGCAGAGAGCTGAATCAGAAGTGGAGCAGCCAGGACTGAAACTGGTGCCCATATGGGATGCCAGCACTGCAGGTGGCAGTTCTACCTGCTATGCCACAGTGCCGGCCCCACAGGCATTTCATGTAGCAACTTAACCTGCTGTGCCACAATGCCTGCCCTAATGTAATTTTTCAAAAGGTAAAATCAGAAGAACTCTGGGCCCCAGTCCCTTAGAGCCCTTCTTTGTCTCAGAGAAAAAGGGCCTAAAGAGGATCCTCAATCACAGATGCAGTGTTTCTGAGAAAAGGGAGGTTTTGTCACAGAGGAGAAAGATTATCCACACATCCTACAAGTTTTCCAAAAATAAATCACTGAAGGTCCAGAAATATCACAAGGGATCACAGGAGCAATTAAAGGAAGGGGTCCAAGTACAGCCTCTGCTTTTAGTTCTTTTGCAGAGGCTCACAGACTCAGATCCTACCTGGATAATCCCAGTCAGGAAGGTTGTGGCTGCCACCATGCTCAGGGATTTGTTATAGCCTATGAAGAAAGACGGGGCAGAAAAGTCATCCTTGATGAAACTTCCGATGATCAGGTGGCCATCGTTGAATGGGCTCTCTTTCAGGACGTTGATCATCAGAGCACTCACGAGGTAAAAGGAACCTATGGGAGGAGACAGAAGGTGAGGTTTCAAGTCCAGGTAAACCAGCACATGTTCACAGAAGCAAGGCATGGTCTGATTTTGTACTGTCCTTGATCTGAAGAAATTTTATTTGAAACCAGCCATTCAGAAGTAAGAGCAGAGCAGAGCACTGTGACTCTACATACTGGGATCAACTCACTGAATTCAGAAGTTGCTGGTACAGATACGCAGTCTCTTCTCATTATGGGCAGGTGGAGTGGATTCAAAAAGAAATTGAGGGGCTGGTGCTGTGGCATAGCGGGTAAAGACACCGCCTGTGGCACCAGCATCCTATATGGGCACTGGTTTGAATCCTGGCTGCTCCATTTCCAATCCAGTTCTCTGCTATGGCCTGGGAAAGCAGTAGAGGATGGCCCAAGTCATTGGGTCCCTGCACCCACATGGGAGACCTGGAAGAAGCTCTTGGCTCTTGGCTTAGGATTGGTTCAGCTCCAGCCGTTGTGGCCATCTGGAGAGTGAACATTGGCTGCAAATGTGTATCAGGCTCAGCCACTGTGCCTGCTCTCAAAGGAGGGTAAGAGTGAGATGGCAGCGAAAGAATCAGAAATAAAACTAATCAATAATAATAGGAAGAAAATAACCAACACTTGTTAAGGATTTACTTTGTGCAGGATGACACTGAGCTAAATCCATTTCAAACATTATTCTACCCCAGGGCTGGTTTTGTGGCACAGAGGGTTAAGCCTCAGCCTGTGATGCCAGCATCCCATATGAGCACCAGTTCCAGTCTTGGCTGCTCTATTTCAGATTCAGCTCCCTGCTTGGGTCCCTACAACCCATGCGGGAGACCCAGATGGAGCACCTGGCTTCAGCCTGGCCCAGTCCTGACAGTTGCAGGAATTTGGGGAGTGAACCAGCCGATGGGAGATTGATCTCTCTCTCTCCCCTCGCCCCAACTCTGCCCTTCACAGAAATAAACTAAATCTTAAAAATATATATTATCCAACCCAATCCTCATAGTGACATACACATAACAATACATGGGAGCAAAGGCAAATCCTACCTTTAAAGTTACCTGGAAGAAACAAAGCTCTAACTACCCTTAATAATGACATTTGGAAGTGATTTTTGAGGTGCCACAAGGACTTGGAAATATGGAGGGAAAATTGTTCTCCTGGTGTTCTAATGTTAGAAAAAGAAAAAGGCAGAGCAGCACTCCAGCCTGGAAGGATGGGATGGTAAACCAAACTGGATGCACACTGGCATATCTGGCGAAGTGTGTCAATCAGAATGGTCAATTCGGTTGCCTGGTCGGTTGTTCAGTGGGAAAGCCCTGGAAAACACACCCCACTGAGTAAAATGTTGGCAACACCCTTTCAATACCTGTTGGGACACTTTGTGATTTGATTTCTTTGCAAGTTCACCTATGTGAAGTAAATGTGTAGATTATATGATCTTTAACGATTCCAGTCCCTGCAAGTCATTTCTAATTACAAATTAGTGGATGGAATTTTGACTCAGGGGAGGAATGTGCTAATCCTGTGGACCTGAGTCTAGTGGATTACTAAAAGGCTGTCTTATAAATTGGCCCCATGGAGTTGATTACTAGAGGTCCGGCTGAAAGATGGACTCAATCTAAGCACTATTGACAAAATCATTTCTGAATCTTCGGCATGGAGGGCAGTCAGATTCCAATGTGTAATGGTTTCACCAAGGAAAGTGCCTCTGTCCTTCAAGTCCTTTGGGGAACATCTTGCTGCCCTGGTTTTCTGGTGGTGGAGAAGTATTTATTTCTGTAATCTAACACAAACCATATGAATACAATTTTCATCTTCTGCCCCCTTTCTTTTGTCTAAAAGATAGTGCTAAACTGGGTTCCTTAGCACTAAGTAAATTGTTGAGGTAGAAGCTCCGTCCACTTCCTGTGGTTTCAGGGAGTAACTCACCGATGGACATTTGATGACATGATCCAAAGATTACATAAATTACTGAAGAACAGAAAGCTGCATAAGCGATATTGAGAGGGGGAATCAGTTGCCTCGCCAGCAAAGTAAATGTCAGGCCTGAAAAGCAAGATAATTTAAGTAAGCAAAGGCAGCTTGGCTTTTAAAAGTCAGTTTAAATTAAAACTGTAAAGAATCTTTAAAATAAAAATGACTCATGTGTGTGGCCGAGTGTGGTGATACAGCCCTGGACACGTAGCCCTTAGCGCCTTTCAGCATCTCCTTGGATGCCTGGCTTCCCTGTTTCGCCACATGCTTTTACACCTCAACGCTTTCGCTGTGAGCTCCCAATTTCAGCAGCTCAGAAGCAGCTCTGCCCCCATCTCAGTTCAGTTCCAGAAGCCCAGGAAAGCCTGCAGGGCTAAAGATCAAGCCGGAGAGCAAGGCAAGGACTGCACCAGCGGAGCTGACCTGAAGTTGGCGTGTGCTGCTTCTCTGCCGAAGGCCGAGCGCCCCAACCTCTCTCCCCACTTCCCTCTTCAACACTTTCTTTTCTTAGAAACACCATGAGAACTTGGAAATGTAGAAGCTGATGCATTAACATGTGTGGTGTCATCTTTTTTGACGTTTCAAGCCCATACCTCCTGCCCTAATGACTTTTCCTGGACTTACATCAAACCAATATAATCTTCTAAATTCAGTGATGAGTCCAGCAAGCCAGAAAAAGCTTTATCTTTTTTTTAATGGAAAATTTCAAGCATACACAAAAATAGAGTTAGAGTTATCACTCTGTATCTGTAGGGGATTGGATCCAGGACCCCCATGGGTACCAAAAGTCTGAGGATGCTTAAGTCCCATATAGACAATGGGGTAGTGTTTGCATATAATTTATACAATCCTCTTGTATACTTTAAATAATCTCTAGAGCACTTAAAATACTTAACACGAGTACAATATAAATGTTATGCAAATAGTTGTTATATTGTAATGTCTAGAGAATAATGACCAAAAAAAAAAGCCTTTACATGTTTATTACAGATGCAATTTGTTTTCTGAATATTTTTGAACCATCATTTGCTGAATCCACGCATGTGGAGAACAAGGACACAGAGGACCAACAGTATAGTGAAGTCTGTGTGTCCATCACACACGACCAAAGTGGTCAGCCATGGCCAATTTTGCTTCATCTGTGTCTCCAACTGTGTTATTATGAGGCAAATCTAAGACATTAAATATTTCATCTGCAGATATTTCTGAATGTACTGCTGAAAGATGACACTTAAAATTTAACTACAGGCCGGCACCACGGCTCACTAGGCTAACCCTCCACCTGCAGCGCCAGTACTCCAGCTTCTAGTCCCGGTTGGGGTGCCGGATTCTGTCCCGGTTGCTCCTCTTCCGGTCCAGCTCTCTGCTGTGGCTCGGGAAGGCCCAAGTGCTTGGGCCCTGCACCCGCATGGGAGACCAGGAGAAGCACCTGGCTCCTGGCTTCATATCAGTGCATCGCACTGGCCGTAGCGGCCATTTGGGGGGTGAACTAACAGAAGGAAGACCTTTCTCTCCCTGTCTCTCTCTCTCTCTCTTTCTCTCTCTCTCTCTCTCTCTCTCTCACACACTGTCTAACTCTGCCTGTCAAAAAATAAAAAAATCTACAATACCCTCACCACCCTCTCAATGTTCAAATTGCCTGCTGATATCAGAAGTGATTGTTGTGGTACAGGGACTCTAAGGTGGTCCACAATGGCCAATTGGTGTTCATGCTCTTGTGTGATTTCCTCTCCTTTACATGTGGGATGGATGCAGTCACTTGTTTCTAATGAACATACCACCACAAAAATGATAGGATGTCACGCCGGAGGCTAGGTTGCAAAAGAGACAGTGGTTGCCACCATGGTTGCTCTCTGACTATCTCTCATTCAGGTCACCAGCTGCCAAAGTTGGCTTCAAAGGTGTGTGATCTGTGCAGCCAAGAGAGTCCTGGGCCTGAAAGGGCCCTGCCTTTGTTTTAATGCTTTGCCACCACTCACATGGAATTCTGAGTAATTTTTAAACTAGTGGCCCTGCACAGTTATTTTGCATTGGACCTTGCACATGTAGTTGGTCCTGCCACCTGCCTTGTTGTGAAAACACCAAAGCAGCCCACGGTCTCACACAGGGAGGAGCACGGGCCTGGCAGCA
Organism: Oryctolagus cuniculus; assembly: GCF_051225735.1. NCBI lineage: Eukaryota > Metazoa > Chordata > Mammalia > Lagomorpha > Leporidae > Oryctolagus > Oryctolagus cuniculus. Next base: position 133,385,156 of record NC_142871.1, on the reverse strand, counting down.
GACAGCTGGGAAATGGATCTCCTCAGATCTGCCAGGAGCCACAAGTGTGAGCCTGAAGCCTACCCTCCGGCTTCAGCAGAGCCCTGAGATGACTGGCAGCTTCACTGCAACCTCATGAGAAACCTTAGGCCAGAAGTATGCTGGGTTGGGTGGTGAGTTTTATAAAAATATTATTTGCTATTAGAGGCTGTGCTTTATTTTACAAACTGAGGATTTTAATCAGGACTCAAATACAGCATTCACATTAGTAGATATGTCTTCTTAAGACTCTTTACAGGGGGCCGGTGCTGTGCTGTAGTGGGTTAAACCTCTGCCAGTGGGTGCCCGTTCGAGTCCTGGCTGCTTCTCTTTTTTTTTTTTTTTTGACAGGCAGAGTGGACAGTGAGAGAGAGAGAGAGAGAGAGAGAGAGAGAGAAAGGTCTTCCTTTTGCCGTTGGTTCACCCTCCAATGGCCGCCACGACTGGCGCGCTGTGGCAGGCGCACCGCGCTGATCCGAAGCCAGGAGCCAGGTGCTTTTCCTGGTCTCCCATGGGGTGCAGGGCCCAAGGACTTGGGCCATCCTCCACTGCCTTCCCGGGCCACAGCAGAGAGCTGACCTGGAAGGGGGGCAACCGGGAAAGAATCCGGCGCCCCGACAGGGACTAGAACCCGGTGTGCCGGCGCTGCTAGGTGGAAGATTAGCCTATTGAGCCATGGCGCCGGCCTGCTTCTCTTCTGATCCAGCTCTGCTACAGCCTGGGAAAGCAGCAGAAGATGGCCCAAATCCTGGGGCCCCTGCATTGCTGTGGAAGACCTAGAAGAGGCTCCTGGCTCCTGGCTTTGGATTGGCCCAGCTCCAGTCATTGCAGCCATTCAGGGAGTGAACCAGCAGATGGAAGACCTTTCTCTCTGTCTCTCCCTCTCTTTGTCTATAACTCTGCCTCTCAAATAAATAAATAAAAATATTTTTTAAAAGGGACTCTTTATAATTTCCCCTCTATGTTTTTCCCTAAGCAAGGCTCTGCAGATTGCAGAACACAGAATAAAATAAGCTCAAATTAGCAGGGCCAGCACTGTGGTGTAGAAGGTTAAACCTCCATCTTTGCATACCATCTTGGGGCTGGTTCGAGTCCCAGCTGCTCCACTTCCATTCCAGTTCTCTGATAATGCACCTGGGAAAGCAGCAGAGGTGGCAAAATTTCTTGGGCCCCTGCACCCACATGGGAGACCCAGAAGACCTCATGGCTCCTGGCTTTGGCCTGGCCCAGCCCCAGCCATTGTGCCCATTTGGGGAGTAAATTGGCAGATGGAAAATCTCTCTCTCTCTCTCTCCTCTCCCTCCTCTTCTCTCTCTCTCTCTCTCCCTCCCTCCCTCTCTCCTTCTCTCTATATATCTCTGCCTTTCAAATAAATAAATAAATAAATCTTTTTTAAAAAGATATAATAATCAAGACATGTGGTATTGACAAAGGGACAGATACATAAATCAATGGAACAGACTAAAGGGAGTTCATAGGTAGATCACAAGAAATACAGTTGTTTTATCTTTGACAAAGGTGGAAAAAAAATTAAATGAAGAATAGTCTTCTTTAAAAATGGCATTTGACAGCACTCTGGCCTCAGAATCAGCCCTTAAGGCTTTCAGATCTGGCTAAAAAGCCCATGAGAGCATTTCAGGCATGGAAAGCCAAGATACTGTGGCAAAAAATGACCTACATGAAAGATCTCTGTGAGTGAGATCCGGTGGGAAGAAGAGGCCATCAAAGAAGGAGGTACCTTTCTCTGAAGGGAGGAGAGAACTTCCACTTTGATTATGGCTTTGTCTAAATAATGTCAGAGTTTGTGGACTCAAGAAGCTTCCATAGCCTTGGCAGCTCATGACAAGAGCCTCGGGTGATAACTGACGTCATAAATAAGAGTGTCAATTGTTAAATCAACAACAGAAGTCACTGTGCACTTACTCCCCATGTAGGATCTCTGTCCTTAATGTGTTGTACTATGAGAATTAACAGTAAAACTAGTCTTAAAACAGTACTTTATAGTTTCTTTGTGTGGGTGCAAACTGTTGAAATCTTTACTTAGTATAGAGTTAATCTTCTGTATATAAAGATAATTAAAAATGAATCTTAATGAAGAATGGGATGGAAGAGGGAGTAGGAGGTGGGATGGTTTGGGAGTGGGAGGGCGGGTATGGGGGGAAGAACCACTATAATCCAAAAATTGTACTTATGAAATTTATATTTATTAAATTAAAGCTTTCTATAAAAAATGGTGTTTGAAAATCCAACAAAAAAAATCTAGCAGTAACTTCACACTTTACCTGAGTGAAAAACCTTCACCTAAACTTCATACCTTTTCTAAATATTAACTAAAAATGGACAGTAAATCTAAATGAAAAGCATAAAATTATGACATGCTTAGAAGAATGCACAGAAGACAATCTTTGTGACTGGTACTTAGGGGAAGGGTTATTTTTTCTCTCTCTTTCTCAGCAAAGGGTTCTTAGATATGATAGCTAAAGAGCAATGCATGAAAGAAAAAAATAATTGATAAATTGGGTTTTATAAAAGTAAAAATCTTTTGTCCCGCCAATAACACTGTCAAGAGAGTGAAAAGATGGGGCATGGGGCCGGTGCCGTGGCTCACTTGGTTAACCCTCTGCCTGTGGCGCTGGCATCCCATATGGGCACCGGGTTCTAGTCCCGGTTTCTCTTCTTCCAGGCCAGCTCTCTGCTGTGGCCTGTGAGGGCAGTGGAGGATGGCCCAAGTGCTTGGGCCCTGCACCCACATGGGAGACTAGGAAGAAGTACCTGGCTCCTGGCTTCGGATCGGCACAGTGCCAGCCGTGGCGGCCATTCGGGGAGTAAACCAACGGAAGGAAGACCTTTCTCTCTGTCTCTCTCTCTCTCACTATCTATAACTCTACCTGTCAAAAAAAAAAAAAAAAAAAGGGTGGGGCAAATGTTTTGGCACAGTGGGTTAAGCTGCCACTTGGGTTACCTCCATCCCATATCAGTGCTGGGATTGAGTGGCCTTTGCTTCTGATCGAGCTTCCTGATAATGTGCCTGGGAGGCAACAGATGCTGCCCAGGTACTTGGGTTCCTATCTCCATGCTGGGACCCAGATGGAGTTCTTGGCTCCTGGTTTCAGCCTGACCCAGCGCCCCAATTATTAAGGGCATTTGGAGACTGAACCAACAGATGGAAGCTCTCTCTCTCTTTCATTTTACATTTGAAATAAAAATAAGTAAATAAATAAATCTTTTAAAAAGAGATAAGAAAAGGCAAGCTACAGACTGAAAATACCTGCAGATATGTGACAAAGGAATTTTATTCAGAATATATAAAGAATTCTCAAAAATCAACAATAAGGAAACAAAAATTCCAAAGGAAAAATAGGTAAAGGACTTGAACAGACACTTCACTGGCAAGAATATGAGGATAGCAAATAAATGCACAAAAAGATGCCAACTTCATTAACCATTAGAGAAATGCAAAGTAAAACAACGATGAAAGGGGCTGGCATTGTGGTGCACTTGCCACAGTGACATCCCGTACCTGAGTGCCAGCTGGAGTCCCAGTTACTCTGCTTCTGACCCAGCTTCCTACTAATGCACCTGGGAGTGCAACTAAGGATGGGTCCCTGCTACCTACGTGACAGACGTGGATAGAGTTCCTGGCTCCTGGCTTTGGCCTGGCCCAGCCCTGGCTGTTGTTGCCACTGGGGGAATGAGCCAGCAGATGAAGATCCCTCTATATCTGTCAATTCCTCTCTGTCACTCTGCTTTTCAAATGAATGAATGAATGAATGAACGAATAACTTTAAAAGCATGATGGAATTCTACCCCAGAATGGGTAAAGTAAATGACACTAATAACTAGGCTTCATTAAAATTAAAAATGAAACAAAACAAAACAAACTTTTGCTCTGTGATGAGTCTATTAAGAGGATAGCACAAGAGGTTTTGTTGGATGATGAAACCATTTTGTGTCCATCTGTGGTGGTGATTTCACAAATCTATACCTGTGTTAAAATTTAGGAACAATACACCAAAAGGAAGTCATTTTTAGTCTATGATACTTATACATAAATAAGTATTTAAATTTTGTTATGTTGAATTGGATTTGGCTCCCCAAACTCATGGAAACATTTAAACCCTGAGGTTAGGGCTGGTGTTGTGGCACAGCAGGTTAAACTACTGAATGAGCGCCAGTTTGAGTCCTGTCTGCTCTACTTCTGATCCAGCTCCCTGTTAATGTGCATAGGAAAGCAGCAGAAGATGGTCCAAGTGCTTGGGCCCCTGCTCCCACATGGGAGACCCGGACAAAGCTCCTGACTCCTAGCTTCAGCCTGGCCCATTCCTGGCCATTTTGGCCATCTGGGGAATGAACTACTGGATGGAAGGTCCACCCACCACCCCCACCCCCACCTCTGTCTCTGTCTCTGTAACTCTACCTTTCAAATAAATCTTAAAACAAACAACCTGAGGTCTTTTGTTAATGGTTAATGAATTAATGCTGATGGTTGCTGGCCTAGGGTAATGGCTTGCTTTGATTATGGTGTCTGAAGGTAGAGGGCTTTTCAAAGTGATTGGATGGGATTAGATTGCTAGGGTGGAGCCCCATGATTGAATCGTGATGGCTTTCTAGAGACCTTTAGACATAGAAGAACACACTACCTGTCTCATTGCTTTTTGCCTGGCCAGGTTATTGTCCATCCACACACACTCTGTCATCACCCGCCTCTACCAGACCTCAGACCAAGGGAGTCACCCAGTCTTGGGCTGTGAACCTGCAAACTGTAAGCTGAAACAAACCTCTTCCCTCCTAAGTTGCTCCTCTGGGGTATCCTAGTTAAAGTAACAAGATCTGACTCACACCATCTCTCTTTGCCTTTTCCCCAGTCAGCCGTGCTGTGCTGGAGCTGGATTGTTTTGCTGCTGCGCACACTTGCACAAGGAGCAGCCTCCACCTTGTCCAGAGGCCACAGGAAGACAGAAGTAGCAGGGGTGTTTAAAAATTAGCTGGGGAACTATGAACCGGTGCAAATAAAGGAACAATCAAACCCTTTCTCTTCCTCTGTGGCCAAATATGATCTTCAGTTAACTTTCTGCTCTGTTTCCCTGGAAACTGAAAACTGTAGGATGTTCAGTTGCATTACCAGGCAGACTCGCTTCTGGTACAAACGAGCCCGATTAGTACATTCCATCTAGAACAGGAGGGTTGTGAGTGAAAGATGACTATCCAGTGGGAGGCCCTGGCCTTGGGCTCCTCTGAGCACAGGGACTCTTCTAACGGGGTGTGGCCCTTGTGGAACTCTGGAAGCAACGATTGCAGGACCATTTCCAAGAGTAGCTGGTTCCCCTTTGGAGGATACAGGGTCTAAAGCCCAGGTAGCTCCTCTCTGTGTGATCTTGCTGTCTTACCTATAAACTGCCAGTTGGAACCACAGAGAGCAGGCCCTGGATTACTGTGTCACCTGCTGGAGAGATGCCATTAAATCTGCCCTTTACCTTTCTAAGGAAAACCTATGCAGAGTGAGATTTGTTATAATCGTGAGTATGAAATGACCAGTTAAACAAAGACCAAGAGTAGGTGTTGCAAATGTCCTGGGAAGCATTCACGGGTTCTAATTCCAAACAAAGTCTTTCAGAACCACCCTGTAGAGGTCAGAAATCTGGCAGGTAAGAGAAGAAATAACAAAGTGAGTGAAATTCACATTTTGTTCTGTTCATCCAGCACAAATGCTTGTTTACTCTGGGCAAGTGGAGGAGGTCTTGTACATCATATTCGGATGAAAGCCTTTCTCTGCCTTACCTTGGGGAACTTGCACAAGGCCAACACTTAAGCCAGCAAGTAAGTCTCCAAGAAGCCAATCCTTGAATCGATACAAACACATCCATTGTAGGAAGGGAAAGATCGTAAACGTGCATCTTAGGAACCTGGGCCATGAGCAGCTGTGAGAAAGAAGAGCAGAGACTTGATTAGGTTCTCCATGGACAATGCCTGCATAGCCAAGGAAAGGTGCAGTGCACCATTCTTCTTGCCATACAGAATTTCTCATCCGTACTATTGATATTTTGACATATCGGATTGGGTAATCCTATGCTGTGGGGCTGAGCATTGCTGGGTATCTAGTAGCATCCTGGTCTCTAGAATTCAGTAGCACCACCTCCCCCAGTTGTGACAGCCAAAAATGTCTCCAAGACATTGCCAAATATTCCCTGGGGGACAAAATCACCTCTGGTTGAGAACCAGTGCTTACGCATATGGGAAAGCTAATCCTGATATGATCAGCATATGGTAAGTTCTGTTGTTTGACTGGATGATTAGAAATAATTAGATCTACCAGTTTTCCAGCAGAAACATGGTGTGCTATTGCTTTCTCTTGATTAGCACAGTTTTTTGAGATATCATATTGATGGGTGGCAGGGGCAGTTATCATACTCACACTACATTAATTCTGACTTTGACTTGTCATATGTAGAAATTTATAGAAAATATACCATCTGGAGTCCTGTGCTTAAGGAGTTAGCCATGTAAAGAAATACCTTTATACAATGTTTTATTTTCCTTAAACCCAGTGGGTCTTCACCAGAAGCAACTGTGTCCTCCAGGGGAGATATCTGGCAATGTCTGGGACATTTTTGATTCTCATCATCAGCGTCTACTAGATAGAAGCCAGCGATACTGCTAAACATTCTGCAATGGACCGGGCACATCTGCACAAAAAGATACCAACCAACCAGTGAAGCCAATTTGTTTTTATTTGTTTATAATTTATTTTATTTGAGAGGTGGGGGTGGGGGAAGACTTCCCATTTGCTGGTTTACTCCCTAAATGTCTGCAACAGCAAGGATTAGGCCAGGCTGAAGGTGGGAACCAGTAATACACACTTGGGTTGCGGGGACTCAACTACCTGAGCCATCATGTGCTGCCTCCTAGGGTGCACATTAGCAATAAGCTGGAACTGGGAGCTGAGTCAGGACACAAACCTGGGCATCCCAATATGGGGTATGGGTATCCTAAGCCAGACTCCCAATTTTTTTTTTTAAGATTTGTTTTATTTATTTTAAAGACAGAGTTACAGAGAGAGAGGCAGAAGCAGAGAGAAAGAGAGAAAAAGAGAGAGAGAGAGAGAGAGAGAGAGAGAGAGAGAGAATCTTTTGGTTCATTCTCCAAATGGCTGCAATGGCTAGAGCTGAGCCAATCTGAAGCCAGGAACCAGGAGCTTCTCCCGGGTCACCCACATGGGTCTAAGGGTCCAAGGACTTGGGCCATCTTCTGCTGCTTTCCCAGGCACATTAACAGGGAGCTGGACAGAAGTGGAACAGCCAGGACTCAAACGAGACCCCACATGGGATGTCAGTGCTGCAGGCTGGGACTTTAACCTTGCTGCATCACAGTGCCAGCCCCCCAACTTGGTTTTAAATTGCTGTTTGTTATCTATATGAACTGAAAGTAAGGAGTTTAAAGATTTTTCACCTATGACCTGTGCTAGATAACTAGTTTTAACTAGAACAACAAATATAACTCCAGTATATGAAGAGCTAAAATGTGTGCTCAGAAAATAAGTAATTTCCAGCATATTTGACTCTCATAACTGTAAGCATTACTATCCCTATTATAATCAAGGGTAGATAAGTGTGAGCAGAGCTGGGGCCAGAAACCAGGTCTTCTGATTCCCGGTTCAGTGTTCTATCCACTCTACTACCTTCATAGTTCCTACTGATAACTGTTAAATTCTGCCTGGGAGTGGGAGCAAGACCATTGGCCAGAAAGAGAAATATCACATTGCCATTCTCCTGCAAGTTTTGGGTATAAGGCATTTAGACATGAAATTTGGATTTTAGTTAAGGCATCTTAAAAGTGAGGAAGATAAGAATTAGTATGAAGTCACAGGGGCAGATTTTGACAAGAAAAGGGGTATTTTCACTTGCTAATAAAGAGGAAGAAAAAAAAAAGAGATAAGAGGTTTTCTGCAAAAAAGGAAGAGGTGAAATTAAAAGATTATTTTATTTCCTAAAAAGAAAATCCCACGAACAACATACTATTTATCCAGCGCTTTCTATCTCTTAGATACTTGACAAGTACACTTGACATCCTCACGGTTACCCTATGAGGTAGGTGCTAGTGCTGTGCCTGCCTCACAGATGAGGAAACTCAGGCACAGTACGGTTGGATAGCTTACCTAGGGATATTCTTGGGAAGCAGCAGAATCAGAATTGAGGACCAGTAGCCTGGTTTCAAAATTGTCAACCATTGTGCTGTGCTACCTTTCTGGTTAAAATTCATAAGTGGAGAGAACTGTGTTTTTGAAGTGAAAAATAAGAACTACTATTAAAGTGCACAGCAGGTAGAATGGGTCAGATTTCAGTGTTCAGATGGCAAGGTTAGGGCAAAAGGAGAGGAGTTTGGTTGGAATTTCTTTGGTAATACTTATTTAGAGTAAAGGTAAAGTTTTGTAGAGACAAACTCAATGTGGTCTCCAAAAGCTCTGACACATATGTCTCTTGACCCATTCTGGAGCAGAGGAAATGAACATGGAGACACGGGGCTGGGGAGAGACATGCAAGACCACCCAACTTGGGAAGGGCAGGATATGGACAAAGGAGATTGTTTCAGGGATGAGGGGCCTGCCAACTGTGGATGGTGTATCAACCGGGGGATGTGAGGGACTGCTACATCCAGAGCGTGGGTGAGCACAACTTGAGCAATCAGGGTTTGTTTCATCACACAGGTGCAAAGGATTCTTAACCTGAGGTTTATGGATCTCCAAGGGGTCTGCAGGCACGATTTGGAGGTTTATGTGCATTTCCATAGAAAGATTTATATCTTTATTCTCAAAAACCTCAAACTGAAATCTATCATGTCCTTCAATCATGAATGTTGATCACAAACCACCATATCATCAGCAGACCTTGTCTTTGCTGCCAATAGCAATCACTAATATTGCCCTACCCTATCACAATTGCTACATTTATCTGGAAACATTATTTACATTCATCACTACTTGGAAATTATGAAGTTATTGGACCCACATTGTTTTTTTGTTTGTTTTTTGACAGGCAGAGTGGACACTGAGAGAGAGAGACAGAGAGAAAGGTCTTCCTTTGCCGTTGGTTCACCCTCCAGTGGCTGCCCCGGCCGGCCCGCTGCAGCCGGCGCACCGCACTGATCCGATGGCAGGAGCCAGGTGCTTCTCCTGGTCTCCCATGGGGTGCAGGGCCCAAGCACTTGGGCCATCCTCCACTGCACTCCTGGGCCACAGCAGAGAGCTGGACCAGAAGAGGGGCAACCGGGACAGAATCCGGCGCCCCGACCAGGACTAGAACCCGATGTGCCAGCACGACAAGGCAGAGGATTAGCCTATTGAGCCATGGCGCCGGCCATAAATAAACATTTTTTTTAAAAAGTAACTTAAAATGGATCAAAGGTCCAAATTAAAGAACTAAAAATCAAAAATTCTGGGGACCTTGAGCTTGACAATAGTTTCTTAAATACAGCACCAAAAACTCAAGTCACAAAAGGAAAAAAAATAGGTAAATTGTAGTTCATCAATATTAAATATTTTGTGCATCAAAGGACACCATCAACAGGGTGAAAAGACAATCAACATAGAGAGCTACAATTCAACAACAAAAAGGGCAGACATACTGAGTTTTAAAAGAGCAAAGGAGTGGCCGGCGCTGTAGCACAGTGGGTTAACACCGTGACCTGAAGCGCAGGCATCCCATATGGGCACTTATTCGAGACCTGGCTGCTCCACTTCCAATCCAGCTCTCTGCTATGGCCTGGGAAAGCAGCAGTAGATGGCCCAAGTCCTTGGGCCCCTGCACTCACGTGGGAAACCTAGAGGAAGCTTCTGGCACCTGGCTTCGATTGGCGTAGCTCTGGCCATTGCAGCCAACTGGGGAGTGAACCATCGGATGGAAGACCTCTCTGTCTCTCCTCTCTCTGTGTAACTCTTTCAAATAAATAAATAAATCTTAAAAAAAAAAAAAGAGCAAAGGAAATGGATAGATGTTTCTTTAAAGAAGACATACAGGTGGCCAATAAGCAGAAGAAAAGATGTGCATCATCTTAAATTATCAGAAAAAATGCAAATAGAAGACAAAAACAGAACACGACAAGGAGAAATACCATTTCATACTTACTAGAATGACTATAATAAAAAATAAAATATAATAAATGTTGAAAAGGATGTGGGGATGTACTTTGCCAGTACAAATGTAGAATGATGTGGCCACTGTGCAAAAACAGTTTGGCAGCTCCTCAGAAAGTTCAACATAGAATTATAGCACAATCTGGGGCCGGCGCTGCGGCTCAATAGGCTAATCCTCCACCTTGCGGCGCCGGCACACCGGGTTCTAGTCCCGGTCGGGGCACCGGATTCTGTCCCGGTTGCCCCTCTTCCAGGCCAGCTCTCTGCTATGGCCAGGGAGTGCAGTGGAGGATGGCCCAGGTGCTTGGGCCCTGCACCCCATGGGAGACCAGGAAAAGCACCTGGATCCTGGCTCCTGCCATCGGATCAGCGCGGTGCGCCGGCTGCAGCAGCGGCCATTGGAGGGTGAACCAACGGCAAAGGAAGACCTTTCTCTCTCTGTCTCTCTCTCTCACTGTCCACTCTGCCTGTCAAAAATAAAATAAAAAATGTTAAAAAAAAAAAAAGAATTATAGCACAATCTAACAATGCTACTCCTAGGTATACATCTACAAGAACTGGAAATAGAGTCCCAAACAGATCTCCCATGCCTGTGTTCCTGGCAGCAGTATTCACAATAGCCCAAAGTGGAAGCAACCAACTGAAAACTAACCAATGAATGAACCAATGAACACGACATGCAGTATATCAATAAAATGGGATGTTACTCAACCATAAAACTAAATGAAGTACTGATGACACATACTGCAATCAGGATGAACCCTGAATACATTATGCTAAGTGGAATAAGTCAGGCACAAAACAACAAACATTGTATGATTCCACTTAAACAAAATACCTAGGATGGGCAAGTTCACAAAGACAGAAGTGGAAGAGAGGTTACCAGAGGCTGGGAGGAGGGGGAAATGGGGAGTCATTGCTTAATGAGTACAGAGTTTCTGTTTGCGATGATGAAAAGGTTCTGGAAAGAGATAGTGGTGATGGTTGTACCACATGGGACATGTTTATAATGCCTCTGAATTCCATGCTTCAAAACAGTCAAGAGAGTCAACTTTATGTTATATTTTACCACAACAAAACACAGGAAAAAAATATTATTCTGATAAGAGGCTCATTAGCTTCATCAGCTCATTGAAAGTGTCACAGTACAGAAGCAGGTAAAGAGGCCCTGAGTTGCAGGTAGTGGTGGTGGCGGGCTCTACTGTGACCGTGAGTACTACGTGGATAGTTGAGTACCTGCGTAGTACCATGAGAACTACGTTGGATAGGAGGTTAGAAGGAACTCATTCTGCTACCGTTTAATAGTTCACCATGGTTGACTTTTTTTGCGAGGCTACTGGTTACGGTGGTTAACTGAACAGGGTACCTATTAAATGTCATCCCCAGGTACTGTGAGGATACCCAAAGCTTTTATGCCTGCTAGGATATGGATAGAGTTTGCTCCACAAAGATTCATATACAGGAAACTTGGTGCTCAGTGTGGCAGTGTTGGGAAGGGATGGAACCTTCAAGAGGTGGGGCCTCATGGGAGGTGCTTAGAGCACAGGGATACCACCTCATGAAGGATTGATGCTGTGACCTGTGAGTTCCAGCTCTGGTGGAACCAGAGTAATACTGACCCAGCAGGTTGGTAAAAAGCAGAGTCACCCCCAAGACTTGGCCCCTTCACACGCGGTTGGTTCCCAATCTGCTTCTCCTGTTATGACACAGCCAGGGGTCCTCCGCAGGGCTCTGGCACCAGGCTGTTTGGACCTGCCAGTCACCAGGATTGTGAGCCAAATAAATCCCTTTACTTTAGGACTTACTTAGTTTGAGGTGTTTTGTTACGGGGATAGAAAATAGACCAAGACAATCAAGAAGGCACCATAAGACAAACCACCAAAAAAAAAAAAAAAAAAAAGCCTGAAGAAAAATTACACAATAAACTTCAGGGTTCTGAGGAAGACAGAAGTAGGCACCAAAGAAGTCAGGTTAGAATTCCATCCTGGATGGGTTGGTGATGGTTTAATGATTGGATACACGCACCGGCACCGGACATGGTGTCTGAAGGTGGTGATATCAATGTCCACGTTCCCGGAGGAAAGGCCCCTTTTCCTGTGTTCCTGTTCAAAGTTCTCTTCATTGTAGATGTCTCGCTTAACATCATAGGAGAAAGAATTTTGCCTGTATTTATAGTTGAAACTCTGGGTACTTCTCTCTGGTAGCATCGTTCCTGGAGGAGTGGAAAGAGATGAGATTTAAAACCCACACACACACACTTTAAAAAGATCTACATCTTCAGGGTCAGCGCTGTAGTGTAGGGGGTAAAGTCACTGCCTGCAGCACCCATATCCCATGAGTCATGAGTCTTGGCTGCTCCACTTCTGATGTAGCTCGCTACTAATGGCCTGGGAAAGCACTGGAAGATGCCCCAAGTGCTTGGGTCCCTGGGAGACTTGAAAGAAGCTCCTGGCTCCTGGCTTTGGTCTGTGGCCATGTGGGAGTGAACTAATTAGTTGTATAACTGGGGGCAGATTTCTCAAAGACTGAGTTTCAGGCTCCCTGTCCCTAAATGCCATGGCTGGACAGCATTATCTTTTTTTGCTGTTGTTGTTCTTTTCCGTTGGTTCACCCTCCAAATGGCTGCTACGGCCAGCGCGCTGCGCCAATCCGAAGCCAGGAGCCAGGTGCTTCCTCCTGGTCTCCCATGCCATCCTCCACTGCCTTCCCAGGCCACAGCAGAGAGCTGGACTATAAGAGGAGCAACTGGGACAGAACCGGTGCCCCAACCGGAACTAGAACCCGGAGTGCCGGCGCCGCAGGTGGAGGATTAGCCTAGTGAGTCGCGGCGCCGGCCGACAGCATGATCTTAAAATATAACTTTAAGCTTTCAAAATCTGCGTAAGCTTATTTTGGGGCATAAAATTTTGAAACCCACACATAAAAGAGTTCTTCAAAAAGTTCATGAAAAATGTATTTTATGAAAAAAATTATGCATGAGTTTCAAAATATTTTGCACCAAAATAAATGTATGTTTAAATTCTACTTTCCATGAACTTTTTGAGGGACTCTTGTATGGAATTAAAAGTATAAATTTATTTTGGTGCAAACAATTTTTCTTGAAATCCATGCAGTTTTTCCATAATATACAATTGCAACATATTATAAAAAATTATTTTTGCACCAAAAACTTTTTGGTATCAAAACAAACTCATACACTCACACTTTTACTTTCTTTTTTTGCACAGGCTTCTTGAGAGTACCTTTTGTACATGTTAAATAACTATAAAGTATTTTGATGAACATACATATTATGTTGATTACACAAGTAGTTTTTGGGGGGGTGCCTTCAAATGAGCGCTTCTCGCACTTTTTGCTTGCGGGACACCCTTTGCCCTCTTTTTTTTTTTTTAAATTTATTTGACAGGTAGAGTTTATAGACAGTGAGAGGGAGTGATAGAGAGAAAGGTCTTCCTTCCGTTGGTTCACTCTCCAGATGGCTGCTACAGCCGGAGCTGCTCCGATCTGAAGCCAGGAACCAGGAGCTTTTTCCTAATTTCCCATGCAGGTGCAGTGGCCTAAGCACTTGGGACATCCTCCACTGCTTTCCTGGGCCACAGCAGAGAGCTGGACTGGAAGAGGAACAACCAGGACTAGAACCAGTGCCCATATGGGTTGCCGGCACTGCAGGCGGAGGATTAACCAAGTGAGCCACAGCGCCGGCCCCTACACAAGTAGTTTTTAAAAATCTTTATGTATTTATTTGAAAGGCAGAGTGACAGAGAGACAGTGAGATCATCCATTGATTGGTTCACTACCTAAATGTTCACAAGAGCCAGACCAAAGCCTGGAACTCCATTCAGAACACCCATGTGGGTGGCAGGGCAAGATATCTGGCCTATCATCTGCTGCCTCCCAGGATGCATTAATGGGAAACTGGACTGAAAGTGGAGGAGCCAGGATGTGACCTCAGGCACTCCAATATGCAATGCAGGGGTCCCAGGTTGCAGCTTAACCTGCTGTTGTGTCTCAATGCCCACCCCCACAAGCACTTTTTGTATGGGTAAGGCTGCAAACAAAGTGAATGTGTTAGCAAATTGTTTTCTTTCAGAATGATCATGTATCATAATCATTGCCAACATGAGTTGAATACTCATAATATGCCAAGCATGACACTAGATTTTTTTTCTCAAGTGGTATTTTATTGAATTCCCACAACAACCCTAGTACTATTTCCCCCCTTTTACAGATAATAAAACTGAGGCTTTAGAAAAGTTAAGTACTTGGGCCATAATTTTATATTGTACTTTTAACAGCAAAGCATTGGAACACAGTAGAATGCAGTGTGACACTCACGAACTAAAGGTCACCAATTCACCAAAGCAGTGAGGAGTGGCTGGGGATACAGAAGAGGCTGGGGGAAGGATGTCGTAATACATCACTTGAGAGAACTCATACCTTGTGTCTTTTGCAAGCAGAAAAAGAAGTAGAACTGGTTTTTGTTTGTTTGTTTGTTTTTTGACAGGCAGAGTTAGACAGTGAGAGAGAGACAGAGAGAAAGGTCTTCCTTTTTCTGTTGGTTCACCCTCCAAATGGCTGCTATGGCCAGCGCGCTGCGCCAATCCAAAGCCAGGAGCCAGGTGCTTCTTCCTGGTCTCCCATGCGGGTGCAGGGCCCAAGCACTTGGGCCAACCTCCACTGCACTCCCGGACTACAGCAGAGAGCTAGACTGGAAGAGGAGCAACCGGGACAGAATCTGGCGCCCCAACTGGGACTAGAACCTGGGATGCCGGCACTGCAGGTGGAGGATTAGCCTAGTGAGCCGTGGCGCCGGCCCGAAGTAGTACTGTATTTAAAAACTTAGTATTTCTCCCTCTCTCTGCCACTGACAGGAATATTGAGCCACTCTTCCTCACTTTTGTCATACAACTTTATTACAATAAAGTTCCATCACTAGAGTAAAATAGGAGACTTCAAAAAGTTCATGGAAAATGTGTATTGTGAGAAAACTACACACGATTTCAAAATTCTTTGCACCACAACAAACTTACGTTTCCTAGCAACCTAGAAGAGCCACATTAACCTGCTAATTACATGGGGATTATAAAAATTGCTATCATAGGACAGATCAAGAATTCAGCATCTTGTTGAGAAAGTGGCACCGAGGCAGGGTTGATGTGAAACAGGCTAGGTGTGAATATGGAGGAGTGGCAGGAACAGGGGGCCTGGCTGAGGCAGGGGCAGCGGCAGCAGCAGCACTCACTAAGCTCCAGCAGGTGTCGGCACAGGCCAGCGTGGGGCCCAGGGCCACCAGATCTGCTCTTTCCCGGAAGAAACCATAAACTCAGGTTTTTACATGCTTCCATCGCTGGTTCACTCCCCAAATGGCCGCAATGGCCAGAGCTGAGTTGATCTGAAATCAGAGCCAGGAGCTTTTTCTGGGTCTCCTACATGGGAGCAGGGGCCATTTTCTGCTGATTTCTCAGATGCATTAGAAGGAAGCTGGATTAGAAGTGGAGCAGCCGGGACTCGAACCACTACACATATGGGATGCTGGCACTTTAGTCCGGGGCTTTAACCCATTGTGCCACAGCACCAGCCCCTATGTGGGATCTTTGACTCTTGAATGTTGTCAATTATTTTATGTTTTAAAAAACACAGTAGATTGGCCAGCACCGTGGCTCACTGGGCTAATTATCCACCTGTGGCGCCGGCACCCTGGGTTCTAGTCCCGGTTGGGGCACCAGATTCTGTCCCAGTTGCCCCTCTTCCAGTCCAGCTCTCTGCTGTGGCCCGGGAGGGTAGTGGAGGATGGCCCAGGTCCTTGGGCTCTGCACCCACATGGGAGACCAGGAGGAGGCACCTGGCTCCTGGCTTCGGATTGGCGCAGTGCACCGGCCGTAGCGGCCATTTGGGGGGTGAACCAACAGAAGGAAGACCTTTGTCTCTGTCTCTCTCAAAGAAAAGAATAAAAAAAAAAAAAAAAAAAACACAACACAGTAGATCTTCAACAAAGCACCTCTCTCCAGACCGGATTTGGTCTGCAGGCCAACAGTATGTGACCTCTTCACCAAGAAACTTGCTAAAAAAAAACACAAAAATATCCTCATCTTTTCCCATTACTAGTTTCAGGTTATCTCTCAAAGATTTCTCTCTCATTTTAAGTGCAAGTATTTATATTATATGTTACTGTACCCTTTGGAAGGATTATATTGTGTTAATTTATTTATGGAAAGCTGTAAGTTGTATTTCTTTTCTTTTTCTTTTTTTTTTTTTTTATCTGAAAGGCAGAGTTACAGAGGGAGAGGGAGAGACACAGAGAAAGGGAGGGAGGGAGAGAGAGAGAGAGACAGAGAGACAGAGAGAGAGACAGAGAAATCTTTCATCTGCTGTTTCATTCCCCAAATGGCTATGACAGGCTGGTCCAGGCCAAAGCCAGGAACCTGGATCCATCGAGGTCTCCCACATGCACGCTGGAGCCAGAGCATTTGGGCCATCTTCTGCTGCTTTCTGAGGCACATTAGCAGGGAGCTGAATTGGAAGAGAAGCAGCCAGCACATGAAGAAGCACCCATATAGGATACTGCCATTGCAGGCGGTGGCGGCTTAACCTGCTGCACCACAATGCCAGACCCCAGTATACTGCGTTTTATTTTAGATATTGTCTTCAATTTATAACACTGATATTTCAAGAGGTGGTCCCAATCTACTACATGAGAATCTAGGGGGAGTTTGTCACCTTTTATTTTCATAATTTTATAAATTTCTTTTAAAAAAGATTTATTTATTTTACTTGAAAGGCAGAGTTACAGAGAGGAAAAGGCAGAGGCAGAGAGAGAGAGAGAGAGAGAGATCTTCCATCCACTGGTTCACTCCTCAAATGGCCGCGATGGCTGGAGTTGGGCCAGTCTGAAGCCAGGAGCCAGGAGCTTCTTCTGGGTCTCCTATGTGGGTGCAGGAACCCAAGCACTTGGGCCATCTTCTATTGCTTTCCCACGTCATTGTAGAGAGCTAGATTGGAAGTGGAGGGGCTGGGACCTGAACCAGGATGTGGGAGCTGCAGGTGGAAGCTTTACCTGCTACACCACAGCACTAGCCCCAATTTTCATAATTTTATAAATTTCTGTCTGATCCAGTTCATTTGTTTCAGACTCAAGAAAGCTATGTTACCTGTGATCAGTTAATTCAGTGTTCCACAAACATCTGTTGAATGTCAGATGCTTTAGGTAAACAAAAGGACAAAGTCTCTGCAATGCAGTAGAACAAGGAAAACAAAACAGTGCAGCCAGCGTTTTGAGGTGAGGAAGGTGGGACTCCACACCTGCTGCTGGCCTGCCATACACAGGCTCTCCCCACACTGCATCTCAAGAGTCTGACACTATTTTCCTAATAATGATTACACTCATTTTACTAATGAGTTTAATGAGTTTCTCAGAGTTGTACAATTAAATAGCAGAACCAGAATTTGGACCTGATTTTTTTTCAAGATTTTTATTTATTTATTTGAAAGAGTACACAGAGAGAGAAGGAGAGGCAGAGAGAGAGAGAGAGAGAGAGAGAGAGAGAGAGAGGCTGTCCATCTGCTGGTTTACTCCCCAAATGGCCGCAACAGCCGGAGCTGTGACGATCTGAAGCCAGGAGCTTCTTCTAGGTCTCCTGCACAGGTGAAGGGCCCCAAGTTCTTGGACCATCCTCCATTGCCCTCCCAGGCCATAGCAGAGAGCTGGATCTGAAGTGGAGAAGCTGGGACTCGAACCAACGCCCATATGGAATGCCGGTGCTGCAGGCATTGGCTTTACCTGCTATGCCCTGGACCTGATCTTTTTGATGCCAAAATACAAGGAGTGTTCAGAAAGTTTATGATAAAACTATGCATGGATTTCAAATTTGTTTTGCACAAACATAAATTTTTTTTTGACAGGCAGAGTGGACAGTGAGAGAGAGAGACAGAGAGAAAGGTCTTCCTTTTGCCATTGGTTCACCCTCCAATGGCCGCTGCGGCCAGCGCATCGCGCTGATCTGAAGGCAAGAGCCAGGTGCTTCTCCTGGTCTCCCATGCGGGTGCAGGGCCCAAGGACTTGGGCCATCCTCCACTGCACTCCTGGGCCATAGCAGAGAGCTGGCCTGGAAGAGGGGCAACCGGGACAGAATCCGGCACCCTGACCAGGACTAGAACCCGGTGTGCTGGTGCCGCAAGGCGGAGGATTAGCCTATTGAGCCATGGTGCTGGCCACAAACATAAATTTTTAAAATTCCATTTTCCACATGAATTTTTGAAGTCCTTTTGTAGACGCCACATTCTAGAAACATATGGCCTCCTCTAGAGTGGGCTTCATCATCCCACCCTGGAGGGCTGGGGAAGGCTTCTAGGGGAGATAGGACTGGAGCTCTGCCTCAGTTGGGGTCAGAAAAGAGGGACAGGTATTCTAGGGAGAGACCAAGGTAAAATGACAGAGATAATACTCTGTAAGGGAAGTAATTCAACAGATCTGAGTACAACCAGAATTAAACCACAAAAAGTAGGTAAAGACCTGTTCTTGGAGAGTTTTACAAGTAGGGCAGACTCTGCATTTTTTAGTTACATAAAGTCTCAGGCAGGATTAGCAATGTGCATGGAGATGCTCCTTGGGAAGACAAATTGTGTTGGGGCTACAGTCTGGAGCTGTGTTATCCAGTGGGCTAGCCACTGGCAGCCTGTGGCTATTTAAATTTAACTTAATAAAATAAAATATTCAGTTTCTCAATCACACCAGCTACATTTCAAGTTTACAAAGCTACATGTGGCTAGTGGCTATCTTACTGGACAGCACAAATATGAAACATTTCCATCATTACAGAAAGTTCTGGAGATAGAAGAGACTGAGGCAAAAAGATGAGCTGGAGATCATTCATATTATGCTAGTCTAGGGCAGGGGTCATTGGTTACCAAGCCATACACTTACGGGGCCACAGTGAGTGATGGCTATGAGAGGCCGGTGAGAAGCTGTCATCAAGGTGGGTGTTTAGCCTAGTGGCTAGGATGCTCCTGTCCCACATCAGAGTGCCTGGGTTCCATTCCTGGCTCCAGCTCCTAATTCCAGCTTTCTGCTAAAGCAGACCCTGGGAAGCAGAGGGGATAGTTCATGGGCTCCTGTCACCCATGTAGGAGACCGGGATTGAGTTCCTGGCTTCAGCCCAGCCCCTGTCCCTTATGTCCTTCTTTCTCATACCATAGAAACCTTAGTGGCTCAGCAGGACTCTTCCTGACATGATGTAATGACCAGAGGCTCCTACTGACAGGTAGGTCCCACGTAGCAAGATCCACTGAGTCAGAAACCCGGGTGTGTGTGTGTGTGTGTGTGTGTGTTGGGAGAGGGTGGCAGCTGATTTTCAGAGCCCTCCTGGTGACCCTGATACAGTATAAGGACCACCACAAATGGCATCGCTTGTCTTGAGTCAGCTTCTCAGTGGTAAGTTGTTGGACAGCTGAAATACAGGCAACCTACCCTTATCCACCCATTTACATAAGCTGTCTTCAAAGTATTTTAAAAGCCAAGAATACAACATTTAAATACAACCCAATTTTCTGTCTGCTGACCCAATAGATGTGACATCCAAAGGACTCATTTAATTGTGAGAGTCTTCCATATGTTCCCTATAAGCATGGGAAGGCAAAATTCACTTCCAAAATTTGAAAGTAACTTGTAATTCGCTCACACACGCCTCTTAGACTGTTACCATTAGGATTTTTATCCTAATGCATTTGAAACACAGAGAAGGCATAAGCAAAGAGCATCATTTTCTTTTTTTTTTTTTTTTTCTTTTGACAGGCAGAGTTAGTGAGAGAGACAGAGACAGAGAGAAAGGTCTTCCTTCTGTTGGTTCACTCCCCAAATGGCCGCTACGGCCGGCGCTGCTCTGATCCGAAGCCAGGAGCCAGGAGCTTCCTCCTGGTCTCCCAGACCTGGTCTCCCATGGGGTGCAGGGCCCATGGACTTGGGCCATCCTCCACTACCCTCCCGGGCCACAGCAGAGAGCTGGACTGGAAGAGGGGCAACCGGGACAGAATCCGGCGCCCCAACCGGGACTAGAACCCGGGGTACCGGCACCATAGGTGGAGGATTAGCGTGATGAGCCGCGGCGCCGGCAGCAAAGAGCATCATTTCCAAGTTCCTTCGGCCACTGTCTAGCGGCTGGGCGTGACTGCCCTCCATCCAACAAAGCAAGAGTGGGGCTGGCGCTGGCCTGACTCAGAATGGGGACCGGGGTGTTGCAGCAGTCTTCGCCTCTTCGCCGGGGGACGCCCATGCATAAGCAGGATTGGATGGGAAGAGGAGGGGCCAAGGGATCGGGAGGGGGTTCAGTCAGGGAGCATAAAGTGACGAGACCGACGGGGCGGGCGAGCCAACTCCAGGGCGTCTGGAAGGAGTCCGCTTGCAAAGGGCACGAACTGCCTCTTGCCGGTGCCGTTCCACGCGGCCGTTCAAAGCAGAGGCGGGAGATAAGCTTCCAGGCACCGTCGTCAGCCACTCACTCTACCAATATTGACCGAGCGAGCGCCCGCGACGTGCGGGACCCGGCTGCGGGCAGCGGACCCAGCCCGGCCCGCAACCCGCGACTCTCTGCCTGCAGCCCCGCCTCCCGGGCGGCCCTGGCAGCAGCTCACCTGTTTCCCCGCCCGAGGCGGGAGTGCGGCGGGCGGCTCGGGTCTCCCAGGGCTCTGGCCTGGCTGGCAGCGCTGCCGACCCGGACGCCGGCGGTTCCCGAGCCGTTGCGGCCGAACCCGCGGGCGTTCGGGGCGGGCGGGCGACGAGAGCGGGGGCGAGGAAGGAGAACACGGCCGTGGGAGCCCTCGGCCCCTGTCCTGGCGTGGCCCTCAAAGGATCGGAGGACAAGATAGACTCCCATCCTTGCGCTCAGGGTAGCAGGCGTTAGCACGGGCCGGGCCAGCACCAGTGGGTGTGGGCCTGGGGTTACAACACTTGCCCACTCGCGGGTATTTTCTTGTCCCTATGAGGTGGGAACGGAGGACCGGAGTTCTCTTGCAACTGAGCAGGGCCTACCGGCTTGCCTAAAAGCGACATTGCCACAAGCGCACTCCCTGCTCCTCCGCCTTCCTGGGAGAGCCCCCACTTAAAATCTCCAAGTCCTCTTCTCAGGACTGCTCTTGGGGCCGAAGTCGGTTTATAAGCTTCGGGGCCACGGCTTTAAGACGCATCAGAGCCCCCTGTACGGCCCCGACCCCCGCAGAGGCCCCTGAGGATCCCGGGGCGACCTTTGCACCCGTTCGGGTGCAAAGTCTCGGCTTCCAGCGGGGCTAATATTTGTCTTTGGGGCCGATTTCGTCAGCGTCCCGGAGGGTTAGCCATCTGTCCATGAGCACACGGGAATGCGACGGCCTTCTGACTGGAACCAGTTTTTGACACCGGTATTTCTTGGAAACGGCGGAGTTCCACCGAGCAGGTGCTCGGCCGCAGTTCCAAGATCTGTTGGCTCTTTTCCCGACACGCTTACTCGTCCCCGTCGCTCTCCGCAGTGGTCAGGCACTACAGCCCCACCAACCACAGTGGGGCGCGCGCGGCCTGTGGTGCGCGAGCATCCCCGCCTTAGCCGTCCGCCTCGGCGCCCCGAAGAACAGTCCCCGGGAGTTCCTGCCTCTGGGCTCCAGCTGTTGCTCTCTTCTCGCGAGAACTGCTCCTCCGGCGCTCTCTCCTCCCGAACCCCCTCCCGCGGGGAGGTTCCATATTGGGTAAAATCTCGGCTCGCGGAGAGTCCCGGGAGCTGATCTCGCGAGAGGACGGCAGGCGGCTCCTGTTCGCTGGCTCTGGAACTGCGACCACTGGAGCCTCAGCGGGCGCTGCAACTGGAGCGGGAGTCCAGCGGCACGGCCCGCAGTCGGCCCGGCCCGGGAGAGGGTGCAGGGAGACCCCGGCGGGCGCAGCCCTCAGCCTCGGAGCGCGCTCCTGCCCTTTGCCGGGCTCGCCTCGGTCCCTGAGGCGCGTCCAGCAGCTGCAGCTGACAGGGGCCGCACGCGCGGGTGTCTGCGGGGGTCTCAGCAGCCGCACCTGCGCGGCGGCCAGCGCGAGGTCCCCGCCCGCCTGGGCGGGCGACGAGGGCCGGGGAGCGGGCGTGGGTGCAGGCGGGGGCACCTCAGGGCCACCTCCTCGCCCCGCGGCCGTCGCTGGAAAATGTCTCAGGAGAGGCCCACGTTCTATCGGCAGGAGCTGAACAAGACAATCTGGGAGGTGCCCGAGCGTTACCAGAATCTGTCCCCGGTGGGCTCTGGCGCCTATGGCTCCGTGTGGTGAGTGTTGCTAGGCCCGGGGCCGCGGTGGATAGGGTGGCCCCTGGTGCCCGAGGGCCAGGCCTGCCCCCGCGGCTCCACTATGCGCCCAGCGGCAGGAATTTCCCCCGAGGGAGAGCATGGCTGTCCCTGCACCCCCTGCATCCCGCAGCCTGCACGCCCAGGGCGGTGGTCCATTGCGTGCAGGCGCAGGTCCGCTGTGGGCGGTAGGTGGTGGTGCTGGCTGGAGCTCGCTCCTGGCGCAAGCCCTGCGCTTTCGTTTCGCTGAGCGCTGCTCCCCCCGGGGGGCAGGCCCTGGGGGAGGGGCGGCTGTTCTGCGGGGAGCTGGGGAGGGGGTTCCCTACGGACACTTTGCAGAAGGACCCTCTCCCGGGGGTGCACCCGTCCCGGGGGCGCGGACGACCCGGGGAGCTGCGGGAGAAAGCAGAACCCGGTTGGGAGATCGGGTGGTCTGAACAAAACTGACGACGAAGGTAGCCCCCTCCAGGCTTTTCTTTCTTTCCTTCTTTTTTGCAAACCTCTGTGGAAATCCCGTCTGGAGAAGCGTTCTTTTTGAATTCGCAGCGACCCATAGGGCTTAAAATATCGGCTTTATCTCGGCGAGCCCTGTGCCAGCTTGAGTGGTGTGTTTCCGATTCGGTCGAGAGCGTGTTTCCTTTCCGTGGAGGGCGGCGGTGGTGGCTGCCGCTTGAGAAACTGGCGGCCTGGCTGATTAGTCACATACCACTGCTCATTTAAAGTATTGTTTGACGAAGCAGGGTTCTCACGGGGAGCAGGGGAGCCTCGGATCCCTCCGCCGCGTGCCCTCAAAACCCAAAAGTCGCTCACGGTGCAGGGAGCTACTGTGAATATTTGAAAGTTGAGATAATTCCTGTGAATCGTGTGTTTTTAAGGCCCCTTGGAGAGTGTGCAGAGACCTTATCTGTGGCTATGGCCTGAGATACACTTGGTTTTCGTTAGGATCGGGAACTTCCAGGAGAAGAAAGTTAGACACCGGCCAGCTGTCCTTTACAAGGTGCCTGTATTTAAATTGACACCAGGACATTTCCAGACCTGAAGTATTTCACTGACTTCTCTAACTTCCAAGGCCTTAGACACTGTATTTTATACTTAGTATCTTTTGAGAGCTCCTGATCTGAAACTAAGTGTCCGGCTTCATAGTAAGCTTTTTCCTGTTTTATCAATTCCTGGGCATGCATGGGTGGAAAAGGAGCTAGGAAAATGCTTTTTTTGTTTTGTTTTGTTCGGAACAAATTCCAGGCTTTTGGATTTGTTCATCTTTAAATATGATTCCTGTGTTTCTTAAAATCACATCATGAATTTCCTGTTTGGTAGAATCTTCTGGGTAATTGAGATTGTGCAATTGTGTCCAGCAACAGATCGTATTGCATTTTCTAGTTCAAGCCGCTTGAGTAATGCTGCAGGTGTCACCGTGGCTGACATCTTTCTCCCACTTTTATGCTGTGGCAGTTAACCTTTTCAAGGAATTTGAAGCTTTTTTAGTTAGTATATATACTAGTTATTGATTTGCTAATTTTCAGAGGTGTATTTAGATAATTGCTCCTTTAAAATTTAAGGACTCTGTGGCCAGCGCTGCGGTGCTGTTATCCCACATGTGCGCAGACTTGAGTCATGGTGGCTCCACTTCTGATCCAGCTCTCTACTGTGGCCTGGGAAAGCAATGGAAGATGGCCCAAGTCCTTGGGCCCCTGCACCCAGGTGGGAGATCCGGAGGAGATTCCTGGCTCCTGGCTTCAAATCAGCCCAGCTCTGGCCTTTACAGCAGATGAAAGACCTTTCTCTATGTCTCTCTTCTCTCTGTCTGTAACTCTATCACTCAAATAAAATCTTTGAAAAAAAAATTTATGGGCTCATTAATATACCTCCATTTTTCATTCTTTTTAAGGTTTTATTTATTTATTTGAGAGGTAGAGTTACAGGCAGTTGAAAGGGAGAGATGGAGAGATAGGTCTTCAATCCGCCAGTTCACTCCCCAAATGGTCACAACCGCTGGAGGTGGGCCAATCTGAAGCCAGGAGCCAGGAGCTTCTTCTAGATCTCCCACATGAGTACAGGTGCTTAAAAATTGAGCCATTTCCTACTGCTTTCCCAGGCCTCAACAGAGAACTGGATCGGAAGAGGAGCAGCCGAGAATCAAACTGCTGGGACTCAAACTGGCACCCATATGGAGATTTAACCTACTGCACCACAGTGCCACCCCCTCCATTTTTCATTTTTTAAAAAAAATTTATGTATTTGAAAGGCAGAGTTAGAGGGAGAGAGAGAGAGAGAGAAAGCTTCTCCCTGGTTCACTCCTCAAATGGCTGTAACAACCAGGGCTGGGTTAGGCTGAAGTCAGGCACCTGGAACTTCATCCTGGTCTCCCATGTGGGTGTAGGGGCCCAAGCACTTGGGCCATCTTCTGCTGCTTTCCCAGATACGTTAGCTGGGAGATGTATAGAAGTGGAGCAGCCAGGACTCCAACTGGAGTGCATATGGGATACCAGCTTTGCAGGCAGCAGGTTTAACTTGCTGTGCCACAACGCCTGCCCCTGTTTTTTCATTCTTGAGTTGACACATGAATTTTCATAGTATTCATCAAGTTTTTGTTTCCGGTGATATTTAAGCATTCATGGACTGATAATAGCGGGACAACTCAACTCTAGGGACTGTGGATGAACTTGAATTCAACTGCTGGCAAGGTTTTCCTGTTGCTGGTATGACTTGCTCTGTGCTGGAACAGAGACGCAGATTTGCAATGTGGTGTCATCAAGCTGAACTGCACATTTCTTTAGTACTGTGCTTTCTGTAGCGTACAAGCCAGCAGTATCTGGCACTTGAAAGTGTTTTGGTTAAACAGTTCTTTAAAAATAGGAAATACATTAACATTGTATAAAATTCAGAAGGAAGTTACTCAGTGAAAAGTCCCCTCTCCTTTCTGTTCTCCAGCCATGCTATTCCCTTTCGCAGAGAGAACCACTGTTTCTTGTGTGTCTTTAGGGGAGACAGAGTTGTTTTGGTGGCTTGCTTATTTAGCAGCATTTCTAAAGCTGTAACTTAAATGCAGCATTCAAGATGCAACTTGGATATATTGGTGGAAGAAAATACAACTGGAATTATGTAACAGTTGACTGTTTAAAAATGTATCTGATTTTGGAATGTAAATACCAGAATTTAGAGTTACAAGTAAGTGTTATCTCATCCGAGTAAGTACTGTAGTTATTTGAAGTTTTTTTTTTTTTCCAATTAGCAGCTTTTCAGGTGTGGGAAAGAACAATTTTTGGAACTGCTGTTAGAATCCACTTTGCTACCTATGTTACTTTTCTCTGTCTATCCTTTGAGAGCAGATTTGCTTTTAGGGAATAGCAGTTAATTTGAATTCAAATAGTTTAGGGAGTTTGGACTCAAGTCTAATGAAAATGATCAAGCAGTCAGGTTGACAATTCTGTTGTAGGTCAGATAGGAGTCAGAAATTAGCGTAATGACACAGTTTTTTGTGACTTGTCTAACTGGACCTGAAGTATCTCTCAATTTTATTTTAAGGAACGCAACCTACGCATTGAAATATGTCAGTTTCCTATATTCTGAAATATGATAGCTTTGATGTATAACCTTTGAAAAAACATTTAAGCCTATTTTTATTATTTTAATTTGTATAAAATATATGGTAAAAAATAAAAGCCGGTAGCCTATGTGATAACCTACTAGAATCAAAGATCAAGGAATCGTACTAGCAATTTGAGCATTGGTAGGGTTTCATAAATATGCCTTTTCTTTTTAAAGGGTAAAGGGAACTAACTAAGCAGTTTTGCAGTTTTAAGGAACTTTGTGCATTGTCTGCAAGGGGAAATGAAGCAAAACTGTTAAGAATATGTTGCTGCAAGGCATTGATTTTGTGGTTTTGGGACATAAGGGAAGAAACTTTGTGGTGAGTTTGAGGAAATGTAAACAGGAACTTAAGTGCCTTTCCTCTGGGGTACTTTTTTCCAGTCCCTTGCTATTGATTAGAGGAGGTAGGGAACTGGGAAACACACAATAGGAGGTGGGAGTTGAGAATTACTCTTGGGTTCTATTCAACTACTTATTCAGTAATATGTATTTGTTGCATACCAACTATGGGCCAGATAGGGGGCTGGGTTTTTGAGATAGAAGGCTCAGCAAAACAGAACAAGACAGCTCATTCCCTCTTGGAGCTTATGGCCTAGGAGTTTTAGTAACCGCATTGTAAGGATTGCTTGCTTACTCTGTTCCAGGCATTGTGTTATGTACTTTATCATCAGCACATAAATTACATAACAAAATGTTTGTTCAATTTACTAAGGAATTAAGTCCAAATTCCTAAGTGCTTTGTGGAACAGAATTGTTCCAATAAATATTATAAAATATGAATGAAGCTAATTTTTTTTAGTATTAGTGACCATCACTTGAAATGAGCAAGGGCACAAATAAATAAAACCACATCATTATGGGGCCAGCGTTGTGGTGCAGCAGGGTAAGCTGCCACTTGCAACACCAGCATCCCATGCAGATTGTCAGTTCAAGTCGTGGTTCCTCTGCTTCTGATCCAGCTCCCTGGTATTGTGCCTGGGAAGGCAGCAGAAATGGCCCACGTGCTTGGTACCTGACACCCATGTGGAAGACTCGGATGGAGTTCCCGGTTCCTTGCTTTGATCTGGTCCAGACCTGGCTCACATGGCCACTTGGGGGAGTGAAACAGTAGGTGTGAAATTATCTCTCTCTGTTGCTCTCTGCATTTCAAATAAATAAGTAAATAAATAAATCTTTAAAAGCATTATTATTAACTATGAAAAGATGACTTTCTTGGCTCCTATTCAATGAGAACAATATGCATCCCCTCTTCTAGAGGTGCTAGTAGGTCTATGCTGATCTTTCCTTTTTTTAAAAAAAAATATCTATTTGAGAGGCTGAATTACAGACAGAGAGAGGGAGAGACAGAGATAGAGGTCTTCTATCTGCTGATTCAATCCCAAATGGCTGCAACAGTTGGAGCTGGGCTGATCTGAAGCTAGGAGCCAGGAGCTTCTTCTGGGTCTCCCATGTGGTTACAGGGGCTCAAACACTTGGGCCATCTTCCACTGCTTTTCCAGGCAATAGCAAGGAGCTGGATTGGAAGAGGAGTCATGGGGGCTTGAGCCAGTGCCCATATGGGATGCTGGCACTGCAGGCAGGGGCTTAACCTACTACACCACAGTGCTAGCCCCCACTGATCTTTCTTTGCAACTAAAAGGAAGAGAGTTGGCTGAATGTCATCAGTGCCAGTTAATAAGAAATATTTAAGCATAATTAATAGCAAACATTTGTGTTATTGATGCGTAAAGACTGTTTTAAGAGTTCAGTCAAATTAGTTATAAAGGCATATTTTATTTGTCGAATTCCATTTTTCCACTGGCTCCTATTTAAAATAAGGGTATCCGGGACCTCCAGCTTTCCAATCTGCCGAGTTAGTTTCTCAATACTGCGGAGCGCTCTGTTCTTGATTGCCCTCTAGCTCAGCCTTGAATGATCTGTGTTGACTTTGCCTTCCATGGGCAACTGTGTAGATGGTTCTGGGCCCTTGGGGCTTAGATTCGAAGGTGGAAGGATTCACTGGGCCAGATCACTCTCATTTTAGTGTTAGCTGACATTTTTATGGGGTTTCACAGTTCATAAAATGTTTTGATTCAAAGCACTATCAGTCAGTCCTCACAGCTCTGTGAAAGCTGGTATTATTAAGCTAGGTTTATGGATGAGGCACTGGGCTCATTCATAAAAGGGCTAGCACACTTGTCCATGCTACTTTGATTCTGTGTTTTTCATACTTCCCTGTAAGTGTAAGTGTAAGCTGCTGAGGTTGTATGGTGACAACAACCTTTTTTTTTTTTTTTTTTTTTTTTAAGATTTTATTTTTATTTGAGAGGTGGAGTTACAGACTGTGAAAGGGAGTGACAGAGAGAGAGGTCTTCCTTCTGTTGGTTCACTCCCCAAATGGCCACAATGGCCAGAGCTGCACCAAAGCCAGGAGCTTCTTCCAGGTCTCCCATGTGGGTGCAGGGGCCCAAGCACTTGGGCCATCTTCTACCTCTTTCCCAAGCCACAACAGAGAGCTGGATTGGAAGAGGAACAGCCAGGTATAGAACCGGTGCCCATATGTTATGCTGGCACCGCAGGCGAGGATTAACCTACTGCACCATGGTGTTGGCCCTGACAACCTTCTCTTGTGTAGTTTGCCTCCCTTTGTGAAGAAGGAAAGGGGTTGCAGAATTACTTGCAGCAGAACTGTGAGGATAGGAAAGCAGTCCCACCCTTGTCATTGTCTAGCTATGCTGAGAGCTATGACTTAACCCGTTGAAGTCATGTCTTTTCCTCAGAACTGATAAACCAAAAATGAACTCATTGCACAGATTAAAATTTTTTCCAAAAAAATTATTAAGCAGTGCAAATAGTTAATTTCTGAATTTATGAATACTGGTTTGAATTACTTCAGTGTGTGTGTTTATGTAAAGTTAAGACCATCTGAGTATGCTTGTGTTATATAAATACAAGATATAAATAGAAATAACTGCCTCTTCTGGTCTTTGAAAATACATTAGACTTTTGTTCTTTACTGTGAAATTTGGTATAAAGCTGATTTGTTCTTGTCTAAGAGGTGTAATTACTGTACTGCTTAAAAAAAAAAAAAAGCCCTCATTATAAAGTGGGTTCCCCTGACATGACATGGACCCTGGGGATTTCTTGTCATGGTTGCCATGTTCTTGGAAGTCATGCATGTGTTTCTTAAGGGAAAAAACAGAAACCTCTTTAAACTTTATTTTTTGTGTGTGTGAAAGAAATTTTCAGTTCTAGAAGTAGTTTGTCTTTGCACAGTGCTTCTATAAGTTAAATCTGTATGTCTTCAGGATTTATAAAAGCAACCAGCTTTCCAGCATTAAAGCCTTTATGAATTTATTCTGGAGAAGAATATGTCCGTAAACTCTGTACTTGACAAGGTCCTAGGTTCTGGGCATGTGTGGTTCCCAGTCTGAATGTTGGGGAGAAAGAGGTACAGGGGAACAAGGAATCTTACAAGATGATCCCTAAGATTTGACTGTGGGCACATGGATAGATTTTAGTGCTGTTTTCTGAACTCTGGAGTGTTATAGGACAGGATTGTAGAGAGAAAGTCAGAGAAAAATGAGATCACACTAATCTCCTTGAGTTCAAGACTCTGCGGTATTTACTGATGCCTTGAGCACCTGCCATGTACACTTTAGGTGCTAGATATGGAATATGAATAAAACAGACAAACATCTGCCGTTAAGAAGCTGTATTCCAAGAAAGGTGGCTGTGGAAGTAGACAATAGATAAGTAAAATCCATAGTACACTATGTAGTATTACAGGTGATTTATATGTAGTGCTGTTGAGAAAGGAAGCATGGAAAGGAGAGTGGGGTGGAGAGGGTATGGCCCTGCTGACCAAGTGGCACTTGAATGGAGGCCTGAAGGAAGTGATGTGGGACACCGGTTGTACAGTCAGTTGGGGAGGTAGGAACATTCCAGGCAGGGGATTAGCAAGTGCAAAGGCCCTGAGCTGCAGGAGTTGCTGGAAGACTAGTGTGATGAGGCCTGAATGGACGGGGGACCAACATTAGGAGAAGTGGGCCTGGGGTTGCAGATGCACAGGCATCCTATAGGGTCTTACTTGCCTTTTTAAGGACTGTGCTTTTACTCTGAGTGAGAGGGGAAGGCCATGGAGGGTTAGGGCCAGAGGAGAAACATCATCTAACTTAAACTTAACTCTGCTTTGGGATCCCTGTTTCTTCATTTCTGCCCCTTAACCATTAGAGGTGTTTGGTGGTTTAGGATAGATTGGGGCTATTAGATGAAATGATACCAGTCCCTAACCCATACTCACAACTCTCATTCCAGTGGGCCCAGAGTGCCACAGTCAGTATTTTTCTTAGGCCCTAGAAATTCAGTGTACTCCAGTCCAGCCCTTTAAATAACATGAGCTCACTTCACTTTTTCAGTTTTTTATTGCCAGAAGGAAGGGAGTAAAGAGATTAGCTCTAGAGTTCAGCTGAAAAAGGAAGGTTAGCCTGCTGGCAGGTCAAGTGTTTTCTAAGTTCTTTGGCTTCTAGGGTTTTTCTTGCTATTGGTTTATATTTTAAAAGTCCCTTTTACGTCCTTCAGTGTTTCAGCATTTAAGATCTCACTTATTTTCTGTTTTATTTGGCCCCTTGTCTGCTTTACATTCTTCTGCCTTTCCCCCATTACTATAATTTTGGTGGAGTCTGACTGTTGTTACCTGTCATTAACATCTTGGCTATGAGGCCCAAAGGACTTCTTTGTTAACTCGAATAAATCTTTTAGGTTGGAAGAGTCTATAGGTATGTGACCTTACAGAAACCCACACTATGTATTGTCTTCCCTGCCTTTAAAAATACAGGTTCCTCCCCTCACTCATCAAAGCTCCCCCCTTTACTGCTCTATCATCTGGCTGCAGAGAACACGTTTCCCTGCAAACACAGATTCCTATGGCAACGTAACAAAAAGGTAATAGAACAAATGTTTTGTCTGACTAACTTGAGACCCTGAACATTTTGGCTTCTGTTACTTTGAATGATTCTCTTGTTTTTCTCAAAACCTTCTCTTTGTAGGCCTTGGTGGTGTTGTGACTGTTTCTGTGACATGGGGAAGGTGTGAGTGTGGTGGGTGTTTACTGTCAGTCTGCCTGCTTGTGCTTGAAAGTTTATGGTCTAGAGTGTAGATCCTGCCAAAAAAAACAACGAAAACATTATCAGTTGTGCTCTTTGTTTTCATAAGTTAACTCAGTATTGTCAGTGCCAGGCATTGTAGTAGGTGTAATGTTTATAAAGATTAAAAAAGCAGGAAGGGGGCCGGGGGCCGGCACTGTAGTACAGTGGGCCCCGGCCTGCGGGGCCCTCATCCCATATGGGTGCTGGTTCAAGTCCTGGCTGCTCCACTTTGGATCCAGCTCTCTGCTATGGCCCTGGAAAGCAGTGGAAGATGTGTTTTCTAAGTTCTTTGGCTCAAGTTCTATGGCTCAAGTCCTTGGGCCTCTGTACCCCTGTGGGGGACCCAGAAGAAGCTCCTGGATCCTGGCTTCAGATCAGCTCAGCTCAGGCTGTTGTGGTCATTTGGGAAGTGACCAAGTGGATGGAAGACCTCTCTCTCTTTGGCTCTACCTCTCTGTATCTCTTTCAAATAGATAAAATAAATCTTTTTTTTTTTTTTTTTTTTAATCAGGAAGCATCCGTGCTTTTGAAAACATCAGTCTGGAGGTGACATACTTATCTTTCCTCATAGAGTGCTTTGGTGCACTGTAACTGTCTGCATGTTTCAGCTTAATTTGCTGTCTCACACTTACGTTTATATTTCTAATCCTTTTCTTGAAACCTGTTTAGAATTTTCTGTGTCTCTTTCAAATTTAGTGACTTACTGGTTACGTTTTGCATCCAGGGCAACTTTCTGCAAGGATATGGGTGGGAAATCTGGGTCAGAGGGGCCTTTCCTCCTGATGAGTCAGATCTTTTTAAGTAATGATGTCAGCGTGTGCCCACAGGAGGTCACAACTGCTTTCTCACTTAGAAATCACGTGCCGCTAATCATGCCCTTACTCTTCACTGTGACACTTAGCTTGAGGTGTCTGGCTTACGTAAGTGTATGCTGAGCTCATCTTCCTTGTATTTTCTCATCCCTGCAGTAGATCTGATTTGATTCCAGAAATCATTACTTTATTCTTAATATTCCCAGTTGCTGCTTCTGTCCCCTCCACCCCCATTAAGTCCTTCATTTAGGACTTAGGTGAGCTTGAATCTTCTTGAACTTAGACTTTTGAATAAATAGTGTCTATGTTTTTTCCCAGTATACCAAATACTGGTGAAAATCTTATCTGTATTCCTTATTCAGTATAATAAGATATGATTCTCTAATGATCATAGTATTAGATTGTAGTAAAATATTGATTTGGCATCTTATATTGGAACACTTAGATAATTTACTCATTTGACATTGTTAAGTTTGGCTTGCCTCATTTTCTGATTCTTAGTTTAGTGTTCTAGGTTCCTTGTGCTTTGTTCTGCTTTGAAATTAGCAATCTCAGTATTATCTTGTGTTGATGCTAGAACAAAAGGGACGAAATTAGGAAATTAAAAGAACAGGCAGTAAGTACTGTGAACATCTATTAAGATGTGCTTGTATCCCCAAATACTGTGTATCCTAAGGTTATTCCAGCCTGTTGACATTTTGGGTGAGATGGTATTTTGTTGTAGCTGACTAACTTGTGCTTTTTGTGGTGTGTTTTACAGCCTCTCTGTCTCCTGCTCACTAGGTACCAGTAGCATTTCCTGGTTGTGACTACCAAAAATGTCTCTCAGCACTGCCACATGTCCCTGGGAATGGGGAGAATAGCCATTTTTGTTGAGAACTGCCTGTATAACCCTCTGTATTCAGATTGACCAGCCCTGAGTGAAAACAACCTTCTACCTGCTAAAAGATAGAAACGCTGTACTCTCTGTTTCATAAGTTGGAGCCTGTCTAAACACATTTTCAGTATTTCCAGCACGGCAGGGCCAAGGTCCTAGATAAACCGGGTATGCTTAGTGGATGGGAGAGCTTTTACAGCACGTTTGCGAGAGGCCAGGTGTATCACTTGTGCAATTGAGAAACAACTGATGATAGTTGAGGGAAATCTGATTTTCATGAATAATTATTTTGCTGTAGTCATGGCCCAACTTAGGGTATTTTGAAGTTTCTGGAAAGGAAAACTTTTTGGATATTAGCATAAAGTCCAAATTGGAAGGTAGTAGTTTCTTCAGTGTCTCTTCTGGTAGTCTTTGCTATGTCTTTTCTCCCCTGTATTCTTTCAGTATCTAGCTTTTTCAAATCCCTAGAAATATAATAATGCTGTTTAGAAAGCCACCAAGAGAGCTACAAGTAGACTAAGGAGCAAGAAGTAGTATATTACAAACCCACTTTATCTATAACTTGAAAGTTTTTGCATCTGGAAAGGCTTTGCATGGTTTTAAAATATTAGACAATAGGGGCCAGCATTGGGTACAGTGGGTTAAGCTGGCATTGGAGGCATCCATTTGTGTGCACCAGTTCAAGTCCTGGCTGCTCTACTTCCAATTCAACTTCTTCCTGCTGATGAGCCTGGGAAAGCGGTAGAAGATGGCCCAAGTGCTTAGGCCTCAGTCAGTGACTTGGGAGACCTAGATGGAGTTCTAGGCTCTTTGCTTCTAGTTTCAGTCATTGTAACCATTTGGAGACTGAACCAGTGGGTGGAAGATCTCTACTTGTCTCTTCGTCTCTGTACCTCTGCCTTGCAAATAAATAAGTCTTTTAAAACATATTAGACAGTTGGGGCTGGTGCTGTGGTATAGTAGGTTAAGCATCTGCCTGCAGTGCCTGCATCCCATATGGGCGCTGGTTTGAGTCCTGGCTGTTGTACTTCCAGTCCAGTTCCCTGCTGGTGGCCAGGGAAGTGCTTGGGCCCCTGTACCCATGTGGGAGACCCACAAGAAGTTCCTGGTTCCTGATCAGCTTAGCTCCAGCCGTTACAGCTATGTGGGGAGTGAATCAGCTGATGGAAGACCTTTATGTATCTCCCTCTCTCTCTAACTTTGCCTCTCAAGTAAATTAAATAAATAAATCTTTAAAAAAAATAGACAGTCACAAGCTGAATTTTTGAGTAATTTTGTGTATCTTAGGTAGCACTCACTAGCTGGAAGATTGACCTTATTCTTGATTCAGAAATTTAGGGGCCAGTTTTGTTGCATAGCAGGTAAAGCCGCTTCTTGCAATGCCAGCATCCTATATGGGCTCTGGTTCATGTCCAGGTTGTTCTACTTCTGTTCTAGCTACCTGCTAATGACTTAGGAAAAAGCTGCAGAAGATGGCTCAAGTACTTGGGCCTCTGCTACCCTTGTGGGAGATCCAGATGAAGCTCCCGGCTCCTGGCTTCAGCCTGACCCAGCGAATGGAAGATCTGTGCTCTCTCTCTGCAATGCTGACTTTCAAATAAATAATCTTTTAAAAAAAGAAATGTGTCATTTAGACACATTATGTATTATGGTATTTTATGAGATATAATGTGTTTTTGTTTTTAAGTTATCTGTGGTAGTGCTTTAATGGCTTTGAGGTTGTAAGGCTGTGACTAATTTTAGGTCACAGTATGTGAGTTTTAATATTTAATGTTGTGCTTTTTGTCTTTTTAACAGCTCATTAAACTATTATGCTCTTATTCTTTTGGTTTTTCCAGTTCTCTTATTTTGTCTTCTGATAATTTTTTCTGCCTCTTTTCTTTCTCTTTCTTATTATTATTTTAATTTTGAGAGAGAGAGAGGCCCTATCCGTTAATTCATATGCCTTCCCATATGCCTGCAATAGCCAGGGCTGAGCTGGGGCTGGCATGAGGCTGAAGCTGGGAACCAGTAACTCTGTCTGAGTTTCTCATGTGGGTAACTACTTGGACCATCACCTGCTGCTTTCCAGGGTCTGTATTAACAGAAAGCTGGAATTGGGAGTGGAACCAAGATCCCAACCCACATATTCTGACCGATCTGGAATACGGGAGTCCCAACTAGCATTTTTTAAAAAAGGTTGGGGGTTGGTGCTGTGGAGTAACTGGGAAAGCTGCTACCTGTGGTGCTGGCATCCCATATGGGTGCCAGTTGGAATCTTGGCTGCTCCACTTCTGATCCAGCTTCCTGCTGATGTGCCCAGGGAAGGCAGTGGGGGTGGCATAAGTACTTGGGCCCCTGCACCCACTTTGGAAACCTGGAGGAAACTCCTGGCTCCTGGCTTCAGATCAGTTTGCTCAAGCTGTTGTAGCCATTTGGAGAGTGAACCACTGGATAAAAGATCTTTAGAAAAATAAAAAATAAGAGATTGATTTATCAGTTGATTAACTGATTGATGTATTTATTTGAAATGCATACACATCTTCCACCTAGTGGTTCACTCCCCAAAGGCCTGCAATAGCCAGGACTGGGCCAGGCTGAAGCAGGAGCCTGGAACTCCATTCAGATCTCCCACATGAGTGGCAGAAACCCAAGTACTTGGCCGGCGCCACGGCTCACTTGGCTAATCCTCCGCCTTCGGCGCTGGCACCCTGGGTTCTAGTCCTGGTTGGGGCGCCGGATTCTGTCCCAGTTGCTCCTCTTCCAGTCCAGCTCTCTGCTGTGGCCTGGGAGTGCAGTGGAGGATGGCCCAAGTGCTTGGGCCCTGCACCGGCATGGGAGACCAGGAGGAAGCACCTGGCTCCTGCCATCGGATTGGCACAGCGCTGGCTGTGGCGTCCACTTGGGGGGGTGAACCAACGGAAGGAAGACCTTTCTCTCTGTCTCTCTCTCTCACTGTCTATAACTCTACCTGTCCAAAAAAAAGGAAACCCAAGTATTTGAGCCATCATCTGCAGGAAGCTGGATTGAAAGTGGAAAAACCAAGACTTTTACCAGCATTCTGATGAGGGATGTGGGCATCCTAAGTGGCGACTTAACCTGCTGCACAATGCCAGCCCCCAACTTGCATCTTTTTTTTTTTTTTTTTTTTTTAAGATTTATTTATTTATTTGAAAGTCAGTTACACAGAGAGAGGAGAAGCAGAGAGAAGACGAGAGGTCTTCCATCCGCTGGTTCACTCCCCAGTTGGCTGCAAGGGCCAGAGCTGCGCCGATTCGAAGCCAGGAGCTTCTTCTGGGTCTCCCACATGGGTGTGCCATAGCGCCAGCCCCCCCAACTTGCATCTTAACCACTAGGCCAAATACCTGCTCCTTCTTTTGAAATCTTTATCTGATACAGTGTCAACAGTGGCTTTGTTCATGTACTGTACTTCCAAGTTTGTACATCCAGACCTAATCTCAAGAATATTTTGGACTCCAAACATGTTTTTTGTTTTCTCTCAATTACTTTTTTATATACTTCTTGAAGATTCTCTCAGAGATACAGCACTAACTTTCTTTGGAATGGATTCATGTTATATACTTAATGGTTTAGCTTTAAGTATATGAAGCTGATATTTGAAGGAAGCTTATCATTAGCACTAATGGGTTACAGTGGGCATAAAAATTAGAACCTGAAGATTGCTATAACTAGGTATTAAGGCAACCTAATTTTGAAAGTTTGAAACAAACACATATACTTAGATTTATATTTTAGATTTACTGTAGTGAAGGAAATTTGTCAATTATCCACCAGTGTTAGATGCCCATCAGCATGAAAAAGAAATAGACATACAGTATTAGTAAACTGTATTGATGTGTATACAGAAGTGGGGCATTCTGAGTTGAATGGTGTCATGGACAAGGAAGTATTTGAAGGTTGTTTTAAAGGAAGGTTAATGTTTAGAGGAGGAAAGGGAAAGTATTTGGATAAGTGGAGAGAAAGCATAAACCAAGAATAGATATGAAAATGACTGGCCTCATAGAACGAACATCTCAGGAACAGTGAATCCAGTTGTGGCTCTCAGTCTGGTTGTACTTCAGAATCACCTGTGGAAGTTTGAAATGTACAGATGTGTGAGTCTTACCCCTAGAAATGAAGACTTGGGTCTAGAGTAGGATTCAGGTGGCTATGTTTTTAAGTAGTCTACAAGCGGTTCTGATTTGCAAAACTACTTAAGGTAGTAGAGTGTTGTTGTAATTTCTTGAGCTGTGAAATGGCAAGGAATTTTTAAAATTGGTTTGGCTGGAGTGGAGAAAGAAAGAAAATAGGTGATCAAGGATTTCGACCCTCAATTGTATTTTAATAATCTGCCCTATTTTACTGTTATTCCAAAGATACATTCGACTTCCAGTTAGAGAGCAAATGATTTATAAATATATATTTATATATTTGCATTTAGATATATATATATATTTATAATGTGATAAGTTCCATGCTAGAGGCTGTCAGTACAGCATTAACCATGGATTATTTTATAGTATGTTCATTTTAAAAGCACTTTCACATGATTAACTTTTTTGAACCCCTAAACCATATTGTGAGACAAGCAGGACTGATGACATATCTATCTTACTTATTTGGAAACAGGCTTATGGAAGCTTTAGCCAAGATCACCTGCTAGGAAGTACCAAAAGCAAAACTAAACCTCAAATCTTTTCACCACTGATTTACTGTTCTCTGTATCATCCTGCCTATGTTTATGCTTAATAGAATGTTAAGATCAGGTTTCTCAAAGTACTGACAACAGAGACCATTCACTAGGATGCAAAAGTAGCTTAGTTAAGTGGAATTTCGGTGATTTTCTAGAGCAGTGAAAAGACTGATATCCTTTATTGCCATAAGTAAGAGAGATGCTGTGGAAATACCAGTATAGATGCTTCTCAGCTTATGATGGGATTGTGTCCTTGATAAGCCCATTGTAAGTTGAAAATCTCATAAGTCAGAAACATATTACACCAAGGTATTATAATTTAATACACCTAAACTGTCCAAACATCATAGCTTGGCAACACAGTACACTGTAGGGTATTGTTGCTTACCTGGCTAACTGGAAGCCGCAGCTTACTGCCGCTGCCCAGCATCATCAAAATATTTCATATCCTACCCACTCATATCCCTAGCTCAGAAAAAGGTCAAAATTTGTAATTCCTCGTCTATTGAATGTGTACTACGTTTTTATTTTTTAATTTCTTTTTACCATCATCAAGTTGAAAAATTTTAAGTCAAGCCATTGTAAATTGGGGAATGTCTGAATTTTGATGAAGGAATGCCTTTAAAATATGGTCACAGTGGCCAGTGTTGTGGCACACCACTGGTTTTAGCCCCAGTGGCTCCACTTCTTGATCCAGCTCCCAGCTAACATGACTGGAAAAGCAGCAGAAGATGCCTCAAGTCTTTGGGCCTCTGCACCCACGTGAGAGAACCAGTAGGAGTTCTAGGCTCCTGACTTCAGCCAGGCCCAGCCTCAGCTATTGCAGCCATTTGGCGAGTGAACCAGCAGATGGAAGCTCTGTCTCTCCCTCTCTGTGTAACTTTGCCTTTTGAATAAATAAATCTTTTTAAAATAAAATATGGTCACAAATTATTTGATACTCCTTCCTTTGATGGGTGGAGTTTAATTTCTCCTCCCATGAGGACTGCATTGGTGACTCTAGAATGAGGCAGAAATGATGGCGTGTGACTTTGAGGGTAGGTCAGGACACAGAAGACACTGTACCTCCTTTCTTGCTCTTTCTCTGAGCTCACCTGAGGTAGAACAGAGATCATATTTTCTGTGGGGGACCGTCTTATGCATTGTAGGATATTTAGCAGCATCTTTGGTGTCTGCTCACTAGCTGCCAGTAGCACTCCCCCCCGGCACCCCAGAGGTGATAGCCAAGAGTGTTTCAAACATTGTCAAATGTCCTCTGAGAGAGAAACCAGTGGTTTAAGGGAGGTCTTGCTGTGTTGAGAAAACACCAAAGCAGCCCTGTGGAGAAGCCCACATGGAGAGAAAGTCAGGCCTCTTGCCAATAGCCGGGGATAGGAGACATCGCAAAAGTGGATGCTGTAGCCTCAGTCAGGTCTTAAGATGACTGTTGCTGTGGCTACCACCGTGACTGCAACCTTATGAGGGACTGTGAATGGGAACCGTCCAGAGAAATTGTGTCTAAATTTCTGACCCACAAAGATTGACTTAGTAAATCTATTTCAGCCACCAAATTTGGAGGTAATTTTTTATTCAAAAATAGATAACAGTATACTAAGTGTTATCATCAAAATGTATATATGTTCTATAAGATGGAGAGGTACAGGCTGAGGAAATAAGAAACATGAGGACACTAGCAGCTGCTAGGAACGTATATAGTCATGTTCATAGCACGAGTGATCTGGATATGAAGCCTCTAAACACTGTTATTATAAAAGCCTTTTTAATTGTAGTAGCAAGGCAATACTAAATACAAGTAATTACAATGCAGTGTGTGATTAGTCTATTACTCGTATTTGCTTGAAAAGATTTAAAAATATGTGTAAATCAGAAACATTTGTT
Source organism: Oryctolagus cuniculus (assembly GCF_051225735.1). Taxonomy (NCBI): domain Eukaryota; kingdom Metazoa; phylum Chordata; class Mammalia; order Lagomorpha; family Leporidae; genus Oryctolagus; species Oryctolagus cuniculus. The sequence continues at coordinate 133,345,777 of NC_142871.1, read as the reverse complement.
ATTGAGATTTTAGTGAAGAAATATAAAATTATTCTGTTTTCAAATTGAACTTACAGTACTAGAGAAGATGTATCTATGTCAGTGACATTCTCATGAAGCTTTGGAAAATGACACTTTTTTTTTTTTTTTTTTTTTTTTGACAGGCAGAGTGGATAGTGAGAGAGAGAGACAGAGAGAAAGGTGTTCCTTTGCCGTTGGTTCACCCTCCAATGGCCGCCACGGCTGGCGCGCTGGGGCTGGCGCACCGCGCTAATCCGGAGGCAAGAGCCAGGTGCTTCTCCTGGTCTCCCATGGGGTGCAGGGCCCAAGCACTTGGGCCATCCTCCACTGCACTCCCGGGCCACAGCAGAGAGCTGGCCTGGAAGAGGGGCAACCGGGACAGAATCCGGCGCCCCGACCGGGACTAGAACCCGGTGTGCTGGCGCCGCTAGGTGGAGGATTAGCCTAGTGAGCCGCGGTGCCGGCGGAAAATGACACTTTAAAAAAAAGATTTATTTATTTACTTGAAAGGCAGAGTTAGAGGGAGAGACATAGAGAGATCTTCCATCCACTGGTTCACTCCCCAAATAGTGGCAACAATCAGAGCTCTGCCGATCCAAAGCCAGGGGCCAGGAGCTTCTTCAGGGTCTCCTACATGGGTGCAGGGCCCCAAGGACTTGGGCTGGCTTCCGCTGCTTTCTCAGGTGCATCAGCAGGGAGCTGGACTGGGAGTGGAACAGCCGGGACTCAAATGGGTGCTCATAGGGGTTCCCTGCACTGCAGGAGGCAGCTTTACCTGCTATGCCACAGCGCTGGCCACAATAACAATTACTCTTGATGCAGAAATAGATCGCTTCACATGACAGTCAAAGAAATGTGTTACCTGATACCACTGTAGCTTTTAAAGCTTTAGTGAAGAAATCTTTTTTTTAGTTTAGTTTTTGTTTTTTTTTTTTTGTTTTTTTTTTTTTTTGGACAGGCAGTTAGTGAGAGACAGAGACAGAGAGAAAGGTCTTCCTTCCGTTGGTTCACCCCCCAAATGGCTGCTATGGCCGGCGCGCTGCACTGATCTGAAGGCAGGAGCCAGGTGCTTCCTCCTGGTCTCCCATGCAGGTGCAAGACCCAAGCACTTGGGCCATCCTCCACTGCACTCCCTGGCCACAGCAGAGAACTGGCCTGGAAGAGAGGCAACCGGGACAGAATCCGGTGCCCCACTGGGACTAGAACCCGGTGTGCCAGTGCCGCAGGCGGAGGATTAGCCTATTAAGCCGCGGCGCCGGCCAAGTAAATAAATAAATCTTTAGAAAAATATATAGTGCAGTTAGTCAAATCATTTTGTGATTTTCAAAATATTAGTGATATGTAGACATTAAAACAAGATATTTGATAGTTAATGAAGATATTAAAATAGCTTACAGTCTTTCAAATTTTGTGAGTTTCTAAACCCGATCTTAAATCCTCTGTTACTCTGGAGAACATTTTTTGAGGTTCTTAAATAAAAACCTGAGTTCCAATTTTTGCATGAAGTTTATTTCATGACACTATTTCCAGAGTGGAGGACCAGTTCACATCAGAACTACAATGACACAGGCGCCTTTATCTGAATTCAGAAGGAAGAAAAACTGGATTTCTGTAATTGGTAAGATTTATTCAGGAAAAATGTTCCTAGAATACTTGTTGAATTTGTGTCAGTGTTACAGGTAAAGAAGAATTTCAAGTTAGTAGTCTGAATCACTTAGGTATTTAGAAGGCAAGTTTTGAAGGCTACCAATTAACCAGAATTCAATTGGAAAAAAGCCTGACATACATTTATTTATTTGTTTGTTTGTTTGTTTTTAAAAGCTGTCTTACCCACTTTCTTTTCTTCCCTGCCCCCCCCCCCAAGGTTTATTTATTTTATTTGAAAGGCGGAGTTACAGAGAGGCAGAGGCAGAGAGAGAGAGAGAGAGAGAGGTCTTCCATCCACTGGTTTACTCCCCAGATGGCCAGAGCTGCTCTTATCTGAACTCAGGAGCCAGGAGCATTTTCCAGGTCTCCCACATGGTGCAGGGGCCCAAGGACTTAGGCCATCTCCTATTACTTTCCCAGGCTACAGCAGAGAGCTGGATTAGGAAGTGGAGCAGCTGGGACTCAAACTGGCGCCCACGTGGGATGCCAGCATTGCAGGCGGCCTTACCTGCTTGCTACGCCACAGTGCTGGCCCCTGACATTTTATGATCTGAAGATGTCATGTTTTTGCAAATTGTTTCTACCCACTTAGGTATTTTAATGAATTTGATGTGCTAAGGAGACCTTTATAATTCAGTGTAACTATAAATTTTAATATATTTAAATATTTTCATAAATTTCCAAAAATAAATAAAGTTATGTTATTGGAGCTTCATTTTTGCATGTTAGCATCATTGGGGGATTAGAGAAAGTATCTGTGGTCACTGAAAAAATTATAAAATAATTTATAATTCCCACCAGTTGCTTAGAGATTTGCCTGGTAATTGCCCATTCTCCAGTTTGTGGGGGAAAACCCACATTTTTTTTTAATTAATTAGTTAATTTGAAAAGCTCAGTGACAGAAAAAGAGAGGGGCAGACATTGTGGCATAGCTAATAAAGCCACCACCTGCAACACTGGCATTCCATATGGGCTCTGGTTCAAGTCCTGGCTGCTCCACTTCTGATCGTGCTCCCTGCTAATGTGCCTGGGAAAGCAGCAGAAGATGGCCCAAGTGATTGAGCCCTTACAGCTGCATGGGAGACCTGGATGAAGCTCCTGGCTTTGGACTGGCTCAGCTGCAGCCATTGCAGCCATTTGGAGAGTGAACCAGCGGATGGAAGTTCGATTTTTCTCTCTCTCTCTCTCTCTCTCTCTGGCTGTCCTTCTCCCTCTGTAACTGCCTTTCAAATACATAAATATATAAATCAGAGAGAGAGAGATGGATGTGTCTTCCATCTGCTGGTTCATCCCCAAATGCCTAAAATAGTCTGTCCTGGGCCAGGCTGAATCCAGGAGCCAGGGGCTACATCCTGGTGTCCCACATGGTTGGCAACCACTGAAGTTCTTCAGCAGTCATCCACTGCCTTTCCAGACATATTAGTAGGAAAATGGATCAGAAAAAGAATAGCCAGGACTCCAGCTAGACCCTCCAATATGGGATGTAGGAATCACAAGTGGCAACTTAACCCACTGTGCCACATGCCTGCATTGTCTTGAGGAGAAAGTGCAGTCACTTGTACTCTGATGCTCCATGCATATGTCTGCTTGGGTCAGCTAGGCAGTACCTCATCTTTCCTGAGGTTGGTTCCCTTCTACTCATCGGCCGGTAAAGCATATTGATCTGCCTTTGTCTTGTGACCTAAAACATCTGCTAACCAGGTGCCAGTCATAGAGTGGAAACATAAACTCCCTGTATTTTTATACTTGTAAAAGCTCTGTAGATAGCTCCAGTCATTTTTGGAGGATTGTCGGGTGAATGTGAAACTTACTGTCTTTCTTTAAACGTGTATAAGGTTTCCTCTTGGATTAAGTGTGTCAAAGAGAGCACAATGTTCTGTTTTGTATTCTGCTCCCCCTTTTGCTAATGATGGACTAACTCTGTTTTGGCTTTACGGCGGCAGTCGGTACATACGGGTGCTCTTAAGAAGAGAACCATCCGAAACCCACTATTATGCTTTCATAAAGACGTTGATTAGGACATTTTTACCACATCATACAGTGTCTCTTTCATAAACATACACAAGGAACTCTTCTCTGGTTTTATTGCAGGAATAATTACGCCTCTCTGCAGTTCTCCTAAGTACTTGGTTGGTTTTTGTTGTATGGCTCCTGTGACTCATGTCTTAACTGGTTGTATTCCTTTTGTCATGGCTGTAGTTGGCTCAGAGCCAAATTTGAGGCCCACCTCTAACGGGTATTTAGAAAGAGCTTTAGATATATGCTAACCTCACCTACATAGACTTTCTTATTTATCTTATTTATTTTCCCTTAATTACTTACTCTTTTGTTAGGTTGTAAATACACAATTCCATGCTACTTTAACTCCATTATGAAATGGAGTAGGATATACATAGATAAGAGTTAAAATTATATTGTGATATATTAAAAAAAATTTTGGTGGTAGTGGTAGGGAGGCAGATGAATATGTAACAGAACAACTGTAATGAATATTATTGTGTGCTAGGCACTAGATTCACAGTTGGCAGTAGATAAATGACAATGACATCTTGATTGTAATAACTGCTTTCAATGAATTTTATACTTGTAATTTTTAGATATCATGTATGTTTATAATCAGAGGGAAGAACTTGTTAAATAACACATCTGGAATTTTAGTTTGGAGAAGCTGACCATCATAAAAATAATTCCATTTTGTGATGCTGTTCACGAAAGCAAAGTTTGACCTGTAGCTCTAGTTTCAAAACCATGATTAAGAGAAATCTTCCCTACTGGTCATACTGGTAGGTGAATCATAGTCACGGCAAAACCAAAAGCTGTCTTTAGGGTTGTGCCCATCCCTGGCACCAGCTTGGCATCCTAGAAAAGAGTGAATGTTGAAATTGGACAGATCTGGGTTTCCAAATGTGTACTAGTTGTATGACTTAAGTGAGCTGTAATGTTGCCTACCATTGATTTCTTTTTATGTTAGGTAAATAGAATTACCTCTTCAAGTTATTATAAGGATTAAACAATACCTAAATAATATGCAGCAAATCAAGTGTTCAGTAAATTTAAATTTCTTCTCTCTGTGCATTCAGTTGTATAAGGTGAATTACGATTGTTTTTAATTATGAATTTCTGCTTATGGTAATCACAATTTGCAACTTAGAGTGGAACATGTAATTACCCTTTTCCAAATCCTGCTTTGACTAGTGTCAGAAACAGGAAGTTAGGCAGGAGCAATTAAATTCTTAAAGAGGTGGGTGAGGGATGGATCATCTGTTCCTTGCTTTAGCAGCCTTTGCTGTAGGGGTCACAGAGAATTAGCAAGCAATTTCTCTGCTTGTTCACTTTGGCAAGTAAGAAATGTTCTGAAAGGAGTATATGTGTCTTTTGAACTAAAAAGTAGTCTGTTCTAAGGAAATCGCGCAGTTTTGGAAGAAGCAGTGTATACAGAGATGTTCACTGTAGTAGAATTTCTATTGTGTGTTGGTGTATCTGTGTGAATAGCTGCAGTACCTGGGTCTCCCATGTGGGTGGCAAGGACCATCATCTGCTGCCTCCACTGGTCATGTGAGACACCTTGGCAAGTTTCTTCATCTCATTGTCCAGCCGAGACTGAGTGCTCTCCAGCTCCCCTCCTATGCTGGGGCATACTCTTCTCACCCCGATGCTGCCAGAGACCTGCTCCAGCCGCTCATCCTGCTGTGCCTGCCCATCCTTGAGGAAATGGGAGTTGGCCGACTGCAGCTCTCTGCCCAGGCGCCGTATTTATCTGGGGCTCTGCTGCTCTAACTCTGGCTGCCACTGTGTCCCAGCAAGTGCCTAATTCTTTGAAGTTTTAGCTAACGCCTGCACAGACACAGTTGACATCTGATCCTTCATGTCCCTGACAACTTGCTGAGCGCTTGTAATGAAGGCTTTTCTTAGACTCAGTTCAGCAGCATCGAGGTTGAATTTCCTAGGATTTGCTGCAACTGTGCTTGTTGTCTTGGCGAGGTCTTCTCAGCCCCACTCTGCGGCGCAGCTTGTGTCTCAGCTCACTGGTGGCCCAGTCGATTTCCTTCCTTGTTGCTTTGGAGGGGGCCTGGAGGAGCTCTATCCATCTCTGAAACAATCCCTGGGCAACGTTGACTGCTTTCTGGACCTCGCCTTTCACCACAAAGGAGGGATCCTACATGTACGTGGCTTTCGCCAGGCTGCCTCGCCCCTGCGTGCCCCCTGGCTCCTGCAGCTGCTGCGCTGGGCCTCGGGCCTAAGCAGGAAGTTGGGTGGGGGGCACCCAAGCGAGGCGCAGGCGGTGCCAGGGGCTCTGGATGCCTCCGGCCCAGTTCTCAGCGGCACCACCCACAGGGAAAGTTCTTGCTTATGAAGCATGTTTTATTAATACTGTCTTGAATGCAATATGAGATTACAGGAAGTAATCCTTAGGAAGTGGAGTTATTGTAGTGGGAAACATTTTAGAGCAGAAGCACAGTCCATACAATTACAATCTATTTAAAATGGTCTGAACTGTTAGACATGTTGAACTTGCTTGTTCATTATGGTATACTGGTTAAGAGGTCATGCTTGGTGTCAGCACTGTGGCGTGTTGGGTAAAGCCGCTGCGTGCAGTGCTGGTATCCCATATGGGCACCAGTTTGAGTCCTGGCTGCTCCACTTCCAATACAGCTCTCTGCTGTGGCCTGGGAAAGCAGTGGAAGATGGCCCAGGCCCTTGGGCCCCTGCACCCATGTGGGAGACCCAGAAGAGCTCCTGGCTCCTGACTTCGGATCGGTGCAGCTCCGGCCTTTGCAGCCAATTAGGGAGTGAACCAGTGGATGGAGGACCTCTCTCTCTCTTTCTCTTTCTCTCTCTCTCTGCCTCTGCCTCTCCTTCTGTCTGTATGTAACTCCAACTTTCAAATAAATAAATCTTTAAAAGAAAAAAAAGAGGTCACTCTTGATGCTCTCTATCTGGGTTTGAATCCAGATCTGCCATTTTTTGTCTACACCCAGGGCACATTATTCAACCTTTTTGTGCCTTGGTTTGCTCATCTATAAAATGGGAATTATAATAATGTCTTCTCATAAGGTTGTTGTGATAAGGTTGCTCATATATGTAAAGATTTGAAAACAGTGCCTTGGGGCGGGCATTGTGGTGCAAGTTAAGCTGCTGCTTGGAATGGCTGCATCTCATGTCCGAGTACCAGGGATTGAGTCGCAGCTCTGCTTCTAATCCAGTTTCCTATTGGTGTGCACACTGGGAGGCAACAGATGATGGGTCAAGTATTTGGATTCCTGCCACCCATGTAGGAGACCTGGATGGAGTACCTGGCTCCTGGCTTCAGCCTGACCCAACCCCAGCTGTTGTGTGCATTTAAGAGTGAACCAGTATGTGAAAGCTCACTCTCTGCCTTTTCAAATAAACAAATAATGAAATCTTCTAGAAAATAAAAAATAAATAAAAATAGTGCCTGGCAAACATTAGCACTCAACTGTGTCTCCCATGTGGGTGGCAGAGACCAAGTACTTGAGCTGATGCTGCCTCCTAGGATGTGTTTTAGCAGAACCTGGATCAGAAACTGAGCAGGGACTCAAACCTCAGCACTTCAATGTGGAATGCAGGTGTCTTGACTCCTGCACCAAATGCCTGCTCCAATACGAATTTCTTGTTGGATTTATAAAAATTGAGAGCCAAATGATGAAATTAAAGTTTTTTTTCATATTACAAAATACCCACATTATAAAGGGTTCTATGTTATGCTTTTCTTAAGCATTTGTTGTAGAATATACCATGTTTCAGGCATTAAACTAAGAACTATGATATACGGTGGTGAATTGAACACATGCATTGCTAGCCCTCAAGGTGCTTAGAACAGCTGGGAAATCCAGGCATTGTTAATTTCTAATATTTGAGCTTTACCATGGACAACGCTCTTTGTTAAGCCCACCATAAAAGTTACCACCTTTAACCCTAACAAACACTCTGTAGATTAAATACAAACATTATCTTCATTTCATATATGAGGCTTAAAATTTAATTAACTTCCTCAAGATTATACAGCTTTTAAGTAGCAGAACTGGAATAAAATCCACCTAGTCTAATTTCAAAGCTCCAGTCCTTATTTAACCACTCTGCTTCATGGTAAATAAACATAATAATTTGTGATTATTGGGGCATATAGAGTATTGATTATTCTCTGCCTGCCTTCCACTAAATAGATAAAGGAGTCACATAGAGATTAAAAATATGTATGTTATTACTGGTAAAGCTGGCATGGAGAATGGCTTGGACAGGCGACCAAAGTGGGCCTGTTATTTCCCCACCACCCCCACTTAATTGAACTTGCACACCCATTTGCAGGTGGGTCACCTGGAAAGCCCTGGCCTGCCTTGTTGCCCTACAGGCTTGCAAGGGGAGGACGTGCCCAGCCCATAGGTGGTGGCAGAGTCTGGAGTGGAGAGTTGATGAGGCACACTCACGCAGGAGCAGTGGCTGTTTTCCCACTTCCCTAGCGCCAGTTGACAGAATGGAGTATATAGAGAAGAGCATAAATTTACTTGGTACTTCTGTGAGGGAGGAAGCTACTATTTTCTGGTTTTTGTTTTTTAAGATTTTATTTATTTGAGAGGTAGAGTTGAAGACAAAGAGAGGGAGAAGAAGAGAGAGAGGGAGAGAGAGGTCTTCCATCTGCTGGTTCACTACCCAAAATGGCCACGACGGCCAGAGCTGAGCTGATACAAAGCCAGGAGCCAGGAGCTTTTTCCATGTCTCCCACATGGGTGCAGGGGTCCAAGGACTTGGGCCATCTTCTACTGCTTTCCCAGGCCACAGCAGAGAGCTGAATCAGAAGAGGAGCAGCTGGGACATGGACCAGATCCTGTATGTGATGCTGGCTCCACAAGCCGAGGCTTAGCCTTCTATGCCACAGCACTGGCCCCTATTTTCTGGTTTGTAGTAGTGAGGGGAGACAAAAAGAAGAGACCCTTCCCACTTCCGTTTGTGTGGGTAAGGAAGGAGTCAGCCAAGGTATGTGACAGAGACCTCCTACCTTGGCATATCAGTGACTAAGCCAATATTTGAATGATAAAGATTTAGCCATGGGATGGGAGAGGGATGAGGGCAAAAAGAAACCCAGGAACCAGGAAGAGCCTGTGTGAATAGTTTAAGGAACTGAAAGGAGCAGCATGTTCAGAACATGATGGCTGGGAAGGGTGGGGAGTAGGAGCAGGGCAGAGTGGCCGGTGGGGTCAGATCACCCGGACCTTGTAGTAAGACATTTGTACTTAATTCTGTATGCCAAGAAAATTCCTCGAAGGGTTTGAAATGGGAGTGGTGTGATTTAATTATACTTTTAAAAGATTGTATTGTGGGTTGGCACTGTGGCTCAGCAGGTTAAAGTCGCGGCCTGCAGTGCTGGCATCCTGTATGGGCGCTAGTCCCATCCAGCTCCATGGTCGTGAGCCTAGAAAAGCAATAGAAGATGGCCCACGTACTGGAGGTCCTGCATCCATGTGGAAGACCTGGATGCTTGAGGGCAGTCTGTTAGAAGCAGGCGAAGCAGGAGGCTGAAAGACCAGTAAAAGAAGGCATGCTTGAGGCGGCATTGTGGTACAGCAGGTTAAGCCACCACCTGCAACACTGGCATCCCATATGAGCACTCGTTCTGGTCCCAGCCGTATGCTTCCAATCCATCTCCCTGCTAATGTGCCTAGGAAAACAGCAGAAAATGGCCCAAGTACCTGGGCCCCTGTCACCCACTCTTTCAAATAAAAAATACATATTAATTAGTAAAAAAAAGGAGACAAGCTGGTGATAAGGTTGACATAGACTAATAATATAGCAAATGGTGAAATGAAGACAAGTTGAACTTGAGGTGAGTTTTGGAGGTAGAACCCACAATACTTGCTGATAGATGGGGTTGGGGGCCAGGGAGATGGAGGAAAGGGAGAAATCAAGAGCAAGGTAACACAGGCGGCAGAATGCTCCTAGGAATTTTGAACTTACTAAGTGTAGGGAGCTTTCGTGTCTTTTTTTTTTTTTTTAAGGTTTTTTTTTTTTAATTTTTTTTTTTTATTTGACAGGTAGAGTTATAGACAGTGAGAGAGAGAGAAAAAAGTTTTCCCTCCTCTGGTTCACTCCCCAGATGGCCGCCACGGCTAGCGCTGTGCCAATCCGGAGCCAGGTGCCTCCCCCCCCCCGGTCTCCCATGTGGGTACAGAGGCTCAAGCACTTGGGCCATCCTCCTGGGCCACAGCAGAGAGCTAGACCAGAAGAGGAACAACCGGGACCAGAACCCGGCGCCCATATGGGATGCCGGTGCTATAGGAGGAAGATTAACCAAGTGAGCCATGGTGCCGGCCCCAATAAATAAATAATCATGTCTTTTATGTGGAAATGTTTGGTAGGTAGTTGGACTCAGAGAAGGAGACAAGATTTAAGTGAGAGGGGCAGATGCTGTAGTGTAGTAGGCTAAGCCTGCACTTGCTGCACCGGCATCCCATATGGGTGCCAATTTGTGTCCTGGCTGTTCCTCTTCTGATCCAGTTCTCTACTATGGCCTGGGAAGTAGAAGATGGCCCAAGTGCTTGGGCCCCTGCACCTGGGTAAGAGACCCACAAGAAGCTCTTTGCTCCTGGCTTTGGATTGTCCCAGCTCTGGCCATTGCAGCCATTTGGGGAGTGAACCAGTGCACGAAAAACCTTCCTCTCTGTCTTTCCCTCTCTCTGTAACTCTACCTCTCAAATAAATAAATAAAATATTTTTTAAAAAAAGATTTAAGTGAGACATAGATTTGTGCATTTTTAAAAATGTATTTATTTATTTGAAAGGGAGAATTACAGAGAGGAAGAGAGAGAATGAATGAATGAGAAGTCTTCCATCTGCTGGTTCACTTCCCAAAATGGCTGTGATGGCCGGAGCTGAGCTGATCTGAAGCCAGGAGCGTTTTCCGTGTCTCCCACATGGGTGCGGGACCCAAGGACTTGGGCCATCTTCCACTGCTTTCCCAGGCCATTAGCTGGGTGCTGGATCAGAAGAGGAGCAGCCAGGATTCAAACTGTTGCCCACTTGGGACGCCAGCCCCACAGGAGGCGGCTTTACCCGCTAAGCCACAGGGCCGGCCCCAGTGTGCATTTTCAATATACAGATGCATTTAGTATAAAGCCACAAGTATAGATGAAATCCTCTAGAAGGAGAAGGTAAGAGAGAAAAAAAGACAAGGGCTCAGAACCGTGCCCTGAAGAACGTCAATGCAGACAGCACAAATAGAGGAAACACACAGTGCTCAGGGGAGTGGCCAGGGAGGTCCTAGAAAACCAGCAGAACTGTCGCTGTGGACTGTAGCATGGGGAGTGTTTAGGGAAAGCAGAAGTAGTAACCACGTCAATTGCTAAACCAGAAAGGTGGCCTTGGGTTTGGTAACAGAGATCATTAATGACCTTGAGAAGAGCAGTTTCATGGGAGTGGACTGGAGCAGAAAACCGGGTTGAGAAGATGAGTCCGTCATGTAGATCTGTGCCCCTCAAGCCTTGTCAAAATGTAGATGCTGCTTTAGGGCATGAGATTCTGCCTTTCTGGTCCATTTAGCACACTTTAAATAGCAGGGGCATAGTGGTTCTGAAATTGTGTGTGTGTGTGTGTGTGTGTGTGTGTGTGTGTGTGTGTGTTAGAATTTTATGAAGGCCTGGTTAAAATAGAGATTACTGGGCCAACTTTAGAGTTTCTGATTCGGTAGCTCAAGGGTGGTTCTTGAAAATTTGCATTTCTTATGAATCCCCAGGTGAAACTAATATGGCTAGTCTGGGAACCACAATTTGGGAACTTGTGGTGTATATATATATATATATTTTTTTTTTTTTTTTTGAGATGTTTGTGACAGGGAACCATCAAGGGAAGTTTTTTGTTCTTGAGGATGGGAAATAACTAGAGCATATTTAAAGCTGAAGAGAGTGGTCCAGTAGGGAGGGAGAAACTGATGATGCTGGTGAGAACGGAAATGAAGAAGCGAAATTCTTGAAAAGATGAGAGGTAGCTCCAAAGCCTGTCTTGAGGGCTTGGGTTTTCATAAGAAGAGTCATATGTCCTTAGTCATAGCAAGAGGAAAGACAGAGAAGATGGGTTTATAGATTTGGTGGCAGGCGGAAGGAGCTCTCTTCTAATGGTTTCTGTTGGCTCATTGAAGGTCAGGGTGACTCTTGAGGGAGGAGGCTGAGATGGAGGTTTGAGAGTGAAAATGTCATATGATCATTTTGGAATGGGAAAATGAACTTCCTATAAAAAAGTGACAGTTTAAAGCTTTTGGGGGGTTAAGTTCAGAAATCAAAAATGAAAGCATTCTATCTGATTGTACATACTTTATTCTCCTGAAGAATTAAATTGTTGAAGTCACCCAAGGTTAGACTTTAATCAGGTGAATACATTAGAGAAAGAGAGAGTGAGTATGGTCATTGAACAGGAGAGGACCTGAAGACAAGAGAGGGCCAAAGGATATAAACAGATGATGAGGGGCGGTCAACAAATTTGTTGTAGTTAAGGTGCAAGAAAACTAAACTAAAGGGGATAGGGGGATTGTGATGGAAAGGGAGTGCTGGGGCTGGTGCCGTGGTGCAGTAAGTGGGTTAAGCCACTGCCAGCAGCTCATATTGGAGTGCCAGTTCAAGCCCCAACTTCTCTGCTCTTGCTCCAGCTCCCTGCTCATGCGCCTGGGGAAGCAGCAGAAGATGGCCCAGTGCTTGGGCCCCTGCAGCCATGTGGGACACCCAGATGCTCCTGATTCCTAGCTTCAGCCTGGCCCAGACACAGTTGTTGTGGCCATTTGAGGAGTAAATCAGCTGATGGAAGATCTCTCCTCTCTCTCCCCCTCTTTCCCCCTCTCTCTACCTCTCTCTCTCCCCCCTATTTAAATAACTAAATTAATGTTTTTTAAAAAGTGAGTTCTGACATTCATAATTTTGTTGGTGGGGATAGAGAGCTAGGGTGTGACTGTGAAGGTGGCAGATGAAGTGGAGTTTCCTAGAGAGCCCAGAAACAGAGAGGATGTTGGCTGTGTCTTCTGCCTGGGAGTTAAAGTTGCCAAAAATGATGACAGCTATTGGGAATGGAGAGAGACTTTCAAATAGGAATAAACTTTCAGTGAATGATGGAAAATCCAAGTCAGTGGGTAACAGCAGCAGCAGCAGCAGCAGGAGCAGCAACGAGGAGAGCTTATCAGGGTTGTGAGCAAGGCATTTTAGAAAACAAATGAGAAGTAATAGTGTTGGAATGGTAGTGGTTAGCAGGAGGACACCTCCCCTACTTGCTAGCTGTGAGGTACATTGGCTATGAGAGAACCCCTTCTAATGGCAGGGTAGTGAGAGAAGTTGTGTCTTAGAGGTACAGCCTGTTTTCTCAAAGAGCTGGAGGGCATGTTCAGGAAAGAGGTTAAAGATTTACAGGAGTTTATCACAAATGTGGGAATGGGAGAGTGAGAATGTGGCATAAAGGTTTGATAGTGAAAGAAGGGGAACTCCTCAAGTAAGTAAAGAACAGAACAGTAACCAAAGATTGGTGGGGAGAGAGAGTTTAGCGAAGTCTTAGATGCCTCCTGACAGGATGATAAGGCATGATGGAATCAGCCCAAACAGTTCATAAACATGGTTAATATGCACATCGAATTTTTTGCTATAGGAATAGGTGTTGTGATGCAGTACCTTAAGCCGCAGCCTGCAAGGCTGGCATCCCATATCAGACCACTGGTTTGGGCCCTGCCTGCTCTGCTTCTGCTTCATCTCTCTGCTAGTATGCCTGAGAAAGCATGGCTTTGAGGATGATGGCTCAAATGCTTGGACCCTTGCCGCCCTTGTTGGAGGCCTGGATAGAGTTGCTGGTTCCTGGCTTCAGCCTGGCCCATGGTTGGCTGTTGTGACTTTGCAGAGTGAACCGCTGATGAAAGATCTGTCTCTCCTTCTCTCTCTGTCACTTTGCCTTTAAAATAAATAAAAAATAAATATTTAAAAACAAAGTTTAAATTTTCCATCTTTCCCCACCTCGCCATGGTCTACCTGATCCAGTCTGCCTGCATTCCGACCTCATCCCTCTCTACTCTTCCCTTGCTCCCTCTGCTCTCCCACACCGTCTCCCTCTCTCTCTCCCTCTGTCTTTCTCTCCCCCCCTCTCTCTCCCTGACCCCACCCCAGCATGCCCTGCTTCTCCTACTTGCTTTTCTGGGAGACAGCCTAGCCTAGTTGTTGTAGCATGAGCTCTGGATCCAGTCTGGCTGCTGAGCTTTGTGACCATGGCAAGCTGTTGACCCTCTCTGCACATCAGAGCACTCATTCGAGAGTGGGGCAGTGATGGTGCTTCACAGAGGCGTTGAGAGGATTACCAGAGTCAGTTTATAAAAATCAACGTAAAGGACTTAAAACAGTTCCTTGTATATGGTAAAGACTCCGAGTGTTGGTGTGACCATTGCTAATTCTACTCGAAGCTGTTTTCCCTGTATCTGTGTAGCTACTGCTTTTTCAGCATCCTGTTCTCACCTCAGGTGTTTCTTAACTCCGGCTGTGTAACTCCACTGCCTTTCTGTCATGTTTTATCCCGTCACTCTGTTATATTTAGTCATGGAATCCATCACTATGTGAAATTATTTTATTATTCTGCTCTTCCCCTCTCACCCACCCCAAGAGCAGGGATTTGAAGATTTGTTTCTTGCCATATCTTAGCCTCTACCAAGTGTCAAATCCTTTGTAGATGCTCAAGGAATATTGGTGCCCTCTCCCTGTCCTGAAAGCCCGCTGGTTTCTGAGGCCCTTACCCTGATGGTATACGGTGACGAGGTGACAGTGAAGCTTAGGCAGAGGAAACAGAACGCAGCTGTGTGGGTGTGTGGGTGTGTGGGTGTGAAAGGCAGATTTTAGAAAGAGAGAGGTCTTCCATCTACTGGTTCACTCCCCAAGTGGGCTTAACTACCAGAGCTGGCCTGATCTGAAGCCAGGACCCAGGAGCTTCTTCTGGGTCTCCCACCTGAATGCAGGGGCCCAAGGTCTTGGATCATCTTCTGCTGCTTTCCCAGGCATATTAGCAAGGAGCTGGATTGGAAGTGGAGCAGCTGGGACTTGAACCAGCACCCATATGGAATGCTGGTGCTGTAGGCAGTGGCTTTACCCAGTACTCCACAGCGCTGGCCCTGCTGCTCTGTTTATGGGTCTGTTGTCTCATTTAGTTGAGGCAGCCACCTGATTTTGTAAATTCTATTAGTGTCTTAAACTTGTTGTCTGGCTGCTTTCTAGCTTCAAACAAAGAGCTGAGCAGTTGTAACAGAGACCTTAGGGTTCTCCAAAGTCTAAAACACTCATATTACTATCTAGTTCTTTATGGAAAAACTTTGCTGAATCTTGATATAGATGCACAGAAAAGACCAAAAGGATGGGACCAGTATTGTGGCGTGGCAGGTTAAGCCACCACCTGCTACACCAGCGTCCGACATGAGTACCAGCTGGAGTTCCGGCTGCTCCACTTCTGACCCAGTTCCCTGATGATGTACCTGGGAAAGCAGCAGAAGATGGCCCAAGTGTTTGGGCTCCTGCTACCCACGTGGGAGGCCTGGATGGAATTCCAGGCTTCTGGCTTTAGCCTGTCCAGCCCTGGCTGTTGCAGCCATTTGGAGATGGAAGAGCTCTCACTCTCGCTCTCACTCTTGCTCTCTCTCTCTCTCTCTCTCCAACTCTGTCTTTCAAATAAATAAATAAATCTTTAAAAAAGAAAACAAGAAAAGACTAAAAAGAAACACCAGAAAGAATAGCAGAAGGTTTCTTTGGATAGTGGGATTACAGGTCGTTATCTCTTCTTTTGTGTTTTGTTGTGGACCCATAAAATTTGGAAATGAAATAGCCTTGTCAATCCTCAGAATGATACTTAGAGCACTTTTAATGGTGGGGTTTTTTGTTTTCTTTTTCTTTTCTTCCTCCTCAGTGCTGCTTTTGACACAAAAACTGGGTTGCGCGTTGCTGTGAAGAAGCTGTCCAGGCCTTTTCAGTCCATCATTCATGCCAAAAGGACCTACAGGGAGCTGCGGCTACTCAAACATATGAAACATGAAAATGTGAGTTCTGCACCCAGGGAGACTGAATTCTGTTCTGGAAGAGCCGGGGAAATCCGTATTTTCATTACTGCAGCTGGAAACGCGTTGGAGTGCATCTAACTTTGGCTCATGCTTCTGGTTAGTGGGTGTTAGCTGGGTTAGGTCAGAGCAGAGCCTTGGAATGAAAGTGGTGCATCTTCTGGAGTTTTGGTTCTGCTCAGATTTTTAGAAGGTCCGCTTTTTTTTCCCTGAAAACTTTAATAAGGATTATTTTATGAAGCACAACACAAAATTCACAAGAACTTTTAACATAAAATACTAAAAAGCCATTTTGTGGGACAGTGTTCAGCCTAGCAGTTGAGATGCCCACATTGCACACTGGAGTAACCTAAATTTGCTTCCTGCCTCTGGCTCCTGACTCCAGCTCTGGCAAATGCAGACCCTGGGAGGCAGTGGTGATGATTCAAATAATTGGGCTTCTGCCACGTGGGAGCCCAGGATTGTGTTCCTGTCTCCTGGATGTGGCCACTGACCCAGCCCCAGCTGTTGCAGGTTATTGAGGAATGAACTCTCTGCCTCTCCAAAAAAATAAAAAAAAAAAAATTTGTATTCTTTGCCTGGTTTGCTTAAAGCCATATTTTAAGAATATGGTAGTTCAAGACTATGATGGGTTATTTCAGTGAAAAAATTTGACTAAGAATAGCTTTGGCTCACTAAAGTCTTATCAGAATGGTTATTATTATTTAAGGTTGGCCTTCCATACCATCGGTTCTACATCTGTGGAGTCAGCCAACCAAGGATTGAAACTACTCTGAAAAAAAATTATGGGCTGGTGTTGTGGTACAGGGGGTTAAGCTGCCACCAGTGCCATCAGCATTCCATGTGGGCACCAATCCAAGTCCTGGCTGCTCCACTTCCAATCCAACTCCCTGCTAATGTATCTGGGCAGGCAGCAGAAGATGGTTCAAGTGCTTAGACCCTGCACCCATGTGGGACAGCTGGATGGAGTTTGGATTCCTGGCTTCAGCCTGGTCTGTCCCCTGCTGTTGGGGCCATTTAAAGAGCAGACCAGAGGATATTTGTGTGTATGTGTGTGTGTGTGTGTGTGTGTGTGGTCTTCTCTCTGTAACTCTGCCTTTCTAATAAATGAATAAATCTTTGGGAAAAAAAGTCTAAAAAAAAAAAAAAGAATATGTACAGGCTCTTTTTTTCTGGTCTTTATTCTCTAAACAATACACTGTAACAGCTATTTACATAGCATTTACATTGTACTAGGTATTATACGTAACCTAGAGATGATATAATGCATATAGGAATATGTGCTTAGGTGATAAGATACCACACCATTTTAGATAAGGGACTTCAGCATCTGTAGCTTTTGGTGCCTGCAGGGGTCCTGGAACCAATCCCTCACAAATATTGAGGGACTTTTGTACTTTAATATTATGATGTTTATTTTTAACCTTCTTTGAGATACAGCTTTTGTTTAATAAATGTGACAGAGGCCGGCCCTGCGGCTCACTTGGCTAATCCTCTGCCTGAAGCGCCGGCACCCTGGGTTCTAGACCTGGTTGGGGCGCTGGATTCCGTCAAGTTGATCTCCTCTTCCACTCCGGCTCTCGGCTGTGGCCTGGGAGGGCAGTGGAGGATGGCCCAAGTGCTTGGGCCCTGCACCCCATGGGAGGCCAGGAGGAAGCACCTGGCTCCTGGTTTCGGATCAGCACAGTGCACTGGCCACAGCACACTGGCCATGGCAGCCATTTGGGGAGTGAACCAACAGAAGGAAGACCTTTCTCTCTGTCTCTCTCTCTCTCTCTCTCACTGTCTAACTCTGCCTGTCAAATAAATAAATAAATAAGTAAAATAAATGTGACAGAGACATTAAGTGTAGCTTTTTCTTTTCTACTAGTTTGCTAACTTGAGAACAGTGCAGCTGGGAGCAGGGAACTCAGTCCAGATCTCCCAGATGGGTGGCAAAAATCCAATTACTTGAGCCAACACCGCTGCCTCCTAGGGTCTGCATTGGCAGGAAGCTGGATTCAGGTACCAGAGCCCAATATCCAACTCCAGTGTGGGACACAGGTGTCTCAACCAGTATCTTCATCACTGGAGTTAATACCTGCCCCTTTTCTGACTTTTAAAATCAAGAAGAATTTTTGTTCTGGATTGCTGCTGTATGAAAGGAACTAGGAAATTTATAGCCTTCTAAAAACAATGGAGATTTCAAAATCATTTGGCTCTACCGTTGTTACTTTGTGGAAGGAAATTCAAAATCTGTAAATTTATTAGTTGGCTATTCAGACTTTCTTTTTTAATCATTGAACTTTTTTCTCCATAGAAGAAAAAAGTCACAAAGTGATAATTAGTATACATTTGCTTCATTAGTGTAAGTTCCTCTAAATTGAGAATATTAAGGCTTAAATATGTGATTGGATTATGGATGGCATTAAAATGGCAGTGGCAGCTTTTCATTTCCATGTTTTATCTTGATTGCATAATACTATTGGAAAAAATCCTGTTTTCTACAGATAACTTCTACTCCTACGGTATAATTTTACATGAGTAGCTTTGTGCCTCCTGAGTTTTTAGAAAGTTCAGTGCAGAGCTGCAGCCTTCCGAATCAGTGA
The DNA here is from genome assembly GCF_051225735.1 of Oryctolagus cuniculus. NCBI lineage: Eukaryota > Metazoa > Chordata > Mammalia > Lagomorpha > Leporidae > Oryctolagus > Oryctolagus cuniculus. The sequence goes on along the minus strand of NC_142871.1, from coordinate 133,327,480 downwards.
CATGTTTACAAGAAGTTGAGATATGTGGAAAAAGCTGGCAGGGGAAGCTTTATTTCTGGGTCTGCATAAAATCAAAGTGGCCTGGCTGTTTAACTGGTGTGTTTACATTTGGTTTTTAACACATTTGGGAGTGTTGCTGTTTTTCATTGCACATTAATAAATGTGGCAGATATTGTCATGGCTTTTTTAAGTTTAAAGACTATTTCAAAAAAGGACTGCAAACGAAACACCAAAAACACGAACACGTCCAAATGCCCCAAGATGTGGTCTGTGCTTGTTTAAGAAGATGACCTGTGCTACACTTTATTGCTTCACTTTTCTTTTATAGATAGTTTAAACTAGTGTTTAGGACAAAAATTATTCTGGGTTGTCCAGATCCGTACTTTGACTTTTCTAGTAACCGGAAGAAACAACTATTTAACTTTTTATGCTTTGCTTTTCTGTCTGAGGTACTTTGAGATGCCTTCCATGATACTGGGCTAGTTACATTTGGGCCATTCTGTGCTTACAGAAGTAGGGACGCCACCAGGGGATGGGGGATATAATTGTTCTAATATAAGAAAACCACAAGACTTTAAAAAGAGGACTACCAGCATTAAAAAAAAAAAAAAAAAAAAAAAAAAAAAAAAACAGGATTTTTATTTACATTAGTGGTTTTATAAGCGGCTTGCTTACTAGCAGTCCATCTTTTTTATCTTAAGCTGTTTAAGTTTGGGGCCGTCCTGTGGCACAGCAAATTAAGCTACTGCCTGTGATGCCAACATCCCATGTTGGAGGCAGGTTCAAGTCCTGGCTTCTCTGATTCCGATCCAGCTGCCTCTAATGTTCCTGGGAAAGCAGCAGAAGGCGGCCCAAGCACTTGGGCCCCTGCACAAATATTAGAGACCTGGATGGAGCTCCAGGCTCCTAGCTTTGGCCTGGCCCAGCCCTGGCTGTTCCTGTCATTTGAGGAGTGAACAAGTGGATAAATCTCTCTGTGTATACATTTTTTCAAAGGTATTTAGGTTTTAGCAGTAGAGGGTCCATCATACTTAGCAGTTTGTTGTTTGAAGGAAACAGGCATATGGTTGCATATCTCATGGTAATCAATGCTTGTAGGGGAATGGGATGGGGCCAAAAGACTTTGAGTCAACGTAGAAAATTCCTGCATTTCACCCTATTCTGTGCAATGACAGATGAAATTTTGTCGACTGTTTTGATTGATGGATTTGTTCCGAGTTTCATCCTACTCCAAGTGTATTGAAAGTGAGTTAAATAAACACATAGAAGATGGTATGGGAAGAAATTTGGCTGATTGGTGTACCAATGAAGTCAAGGCTTCAATGCTTCAATCCCAGCAAGAAATTGTTGAAAATTTGAAGCCTTCCTTTGCTTCCAGCTAACATACAGAGTAAACTACATACACTGATCCTGGGCAAGAAATTTGATCTCAGCTATGACCTGAATTGCCTGCCACAGGTTATGTTCAAATTTTCAAGAGGATACTGTATTTTGTTTTCCTTTGAGCTGGTCTTCCCTTGTACATTGATTCTTAGGCCCTACAAATGCTTAGAGGATGCTCCAAGGATTATCAGAGTCTATCTTTCAGCTCCCTAGATCTTTGGCTTAAAAAAAAAAAAAAAGAGAGAGAGAGAATTGGAATCCTTTCATAAATTTCATGTAGGAACCTTAGATTTAACCTTAACGTAGTAGACCAGTTGGTTGTTTTGTATGATTATGTTAAAGACATTATTGTCTTTTGTTACTGAGTTAAAGTATTTTGGGGGCAGTATTTGTTGCCCTTTGGACCATCATTAGAGATATTTTGCTGTTCATTCATCTTTTTTTTTTTTTTTTTGACAGGCAGAGTTAGAGACAGAGAGAAAGGTCTTCCTTTTCTGTTGGTTCACCCCCCCAAGATGGCCACCACGGCCGGCGTGCTGTGCTGATCCAAAGCCAGGAGCCAGGTGCTTCTCCTGGTCTCCCATGTGGGTGTAGGGCCCAAGAATTTGGGCCATCCTCCACTGCCTTCCTGGGCCACAGCAGAGAGCTGGACTGGAAGAGGAGCAACCAGGACAGAATCTGGTGCCCCAACTGGGACTAGAGCCCGGTGTGCCGGCACCACAGGTGGAGGATTAGCCAAGTGAGCCACGGTGCCGGCCCATTCATCTTATAAATTAAAGTGGTTTTTTTTTTTTTTTTTAATTTATTTGAAAGAGAGAGAGAGAGAGATCTTCCATCTACTGGTTTTTACTCCCCAGATAGTCACAATGGCCAGGGCTGGGCCTGACTGAAGTTAGGAGCCAGCAGCTTCATCCGGGTCCCTAACATAGGTGGCAGAGGCCCAAACACTTGGGCCATCTTCCACTGTTTTTCCCAGAGCATTAGCAGGGAGCTGATTCTGAAGAGGAGTAGCCAGTGCCCATATGGGATGCTGGCATCACAGAGAGACCTTACCTGCTATGCCACACCAGCCTCAAAGATTTTTTATAGAGGATTTATTTATTTAGCAGGCAACTTATCACAGAGAGATCCTCCCACATGAGTGGCAGGATCACAAGTATTTGGGGTATCTTCTGCTACTTTCCCAGGCATATTAGCAGAGTTCCAGGACTTGAACCAGCACTGTGATATGGAATGCTGGTGTCATAGGCAGTGACTTAACCCACTGTGCCACAAGTCCAGCCCCTATAAATGTCTTTTCTAAATATTTTATTCCCAGGTTACTTTTAGGTGACTGAAATAATATAATGGCAGAAGGCATATGGGAATAAGCTAAAATATGACTTGAATGAAAAGAAGTGTCCATTTAAGAAATAAAAAGCTTATACAGATTATTCAAAAATATTCTTCAGTTTTGTTTCATGGTATTTTTCTTATGATTCCTACTCCATAAAAAGGATTAATGGAAGAGGGATATTTTGTAAAAGCGGCCCCCCCATACACATACCAAAAACCTACGAATGCTTTGATATAATTTGGGTCGTTTCATAAAATTATTTTTGCTGTGCTTGTGTTAAATACATTAAGTATTTCCCTTTTTAAGGAGATTATATTTGATAGAGTATTTCCTAGTCTGCTCTTTGTATTGTTTCCAAGTTCCTTCCTGTGTTTCTTGCAGCCATACTTTTTTAATCACGTGAATACTCTAGTTTTGCTTTATGTCTCAAATTCTGTCACTAGAAGTGACTGCTTTGGTTGCTTGTATGTATTGTATTCTGTATTTCTTTGTAGAACTCCACTGGTTCTGATCACTGCTTATTTAGGTGAGCCACATTCAGTGAGTCCCGTGTGCCAGGCACCTTCAAACACAGTGTCTCCTTAGTCTTCCCCACAGCACTGTGAGAATAAGCAGTGATATCCCCATGTCCTATATTTGAGGAAAATGGGGCTCAGAGAAGATACCAGACTTATTTACCAAATATTAGCATTATATTATGTTTATACACAAATAATGTATATGGTATATATATAAATATTGAAAAAATGTAAGGACTTCAGAGTAGTCATATATTAACTAAAACTGTATGTGTAGTGTAAATCCTGTTTTGTGCATCAGAGTAATCAAAGGAAATATATGACAAATGCCTGGTACAGTCATGGCTAATTTTGCATACAGTTGCCTGGATGAGGATCTGAAAGGTGATTCTGTATCTTTCTTCTGTAACAATTTACAAGAACTTGAAGAGTTCTTCTTGAATCCCAAGGAGGTGTCTTCTTTCCCTTCAGAGTGTATAATCGAAGTTGTTTTTAAAAGTCTAGTATGTGAGGGGCTGGTGTCACTCATAGTGGCTTAAGCTGCTGCTTGTGGTGCCGGCCTACCTTGTGAGCACGGTTTGATTCCTGGCTGCTCCACTTCTGATCCAGCTCCCTGCTTATGTGCCTGGGGAAGCAGCAGAAGATGGCCCAAGTGCTTGGGCCCCTGAACCCATGTAAGAGACCTGGGAGAAGCACCCGGCCCAGTCCTGATCATTGCAGCTGTTTGGGGAATGAACCAGCGGATGGAAGATCTCTATCTTTCCCTCTCTCTATAACTCTGCCTTTCAAATAAATAATAAATAATTTTTTAAAAAGTCTGATATTTGAGTGAGCAGACTGACATCCTAACGAGAAGTTCTTTTTCACGGCAGTGTTTTGAGTGCTAACGTATCTCATTTCAGGGCTGGGTAATTTGGTTGTTCAGAGTAACATGCGTGGGCCCAGTCGTGGTTCAGTTTTTGTGACGGTAGTTTTTGTTTCCTATTCCGATGCCCTTCAGTCTGGCTAGGCATGTCACAAGTGAATTATAATATTTCTTTTTTTCCTTTTTGATGCCCAGCTCTGTGGAAATGAGTGGTCTGGGCTTAGGGGATCTGGAGTAAGTATACTCTGTGTATACATTATCATAAATCTGTGATCTGAAAAACTACTCAAGGACCATGGATTACTGAGTACTAAGTAGCTCTTTGCTTTGGCCTATGAAGAGAACTTTTTAAATTCTTTTCTTTTTTAAAAAGATTTATTTATTTGAAAGGCAGAGTTACAGGGAGGCAAAGGCAGAGAGAGGGAGAGGGAGGTCTTCCATCTACTGGTTCACTCCCCAAATGGTTGCAATGGCTGGAACTGGGTGGATCCAAAGCCAGGAACCAGAAGCTTCTTCTGGGTCTCCCACACGGGTGCAGGGGCCCAAGGACTTGGGCCATTTTCTGCTCTCCCAGTCACATTCACAGGGTGCTGGGTCAGAAGTGGAGGAGCCAGGACTCCAACTGGTGCCCATTGGGATAGCAGTACTGCAGGCAGTGGCTTTACCTGCTATGCCACAGCGCCGGCCCCAGAGATGAGATTTTTTTAGCAGAAAAGTAGATTATTATGAGAAGTATTACTAACAGGTAAAAACTAGAAGCATAATTTGGGTGGAAAAATCAGTTGGAGTTGTTTAAGTGTGCGATGCTGTGATATCATGGAGCTGACGTGGCTGGATTTGGATTAGTGCCACTTAAAGTGACTAAGACCTGAGCAGTCCCATAGTAAGCCCAGTGTTTACTTCCTGTTTGAATTTTGTGTTTTCTTCTAGGTGATTGGTCTATTGGACGTCTTTACACCTGCAAGGTCTCTGGAGGAGTTCAATGACGTGTGAGTAAATCGTTGTGCCCTAGCCTTCCTCAGCTAGAATCGACTAGCCCACCTCTGCTCCAGAACCGCTTAGCAGTCTGCCAACTTAGATGCCTTCCTCCTATTACCCCGTTCTGGGCGGTGGAGTGGACTCACACTGGACTCACGTTCCAGCATTTCCATCCTGTCAGGCACCTGGTACCCTATCTGGAGACGGTGTTGTGTTCTTACAAGAAATACTTGGAAGAGAATAGAGAGAGACTTGACACTGATTTTTTTTTCTCAACTTGCCTATCTGGCTTGTAAAGGTGATCTTCAAGAAATGTCATGAGCCCTGGTTCTGTGTGGGATCTTCCTTGTATTTCGTGTGCGTGGATGGGAGGTACCAGACTACATGCTCATCCTTGAAGCATTAGATTTTGCATGAAACAAGGGGCAGACGCTGCATGTTGAGAAAGGGTTCTTGTTCTGTGATTATCTCTTGTTTTCGCCTGGAATCCCTTCAGCAAGCAGAACCTGGGGGCCTAAGGAACCGGCAGTGCTGGGGGTGGGCAGAGGAGCTAAGGAAAATGAAACAGGGAAGAAGAGAAAGAAATGGCAGGGACATGGTGCGGAGTTGGCTACCACCAAGGGCAGCTGCGGTGACAGCAGCCAGGAGCTAGGAAGCTGTACAAATGTACCTCAGAAGGGAGGAGTCTGTCCCCTGGCTGCTGACCCCAGCGGGAAAGGCTGCTCTGTGGGTCATGCCTTTGCATGCTCAGGGTGCACATGTGTGGGTCCACAATAGATTCCAGCAAGTGTTCTTGTGCGTGCGCAAACCCTCTGCCACAGTAACCTTTCCAGCATCCCAATTTACACACCTCTCGGTGTCCCCAGTTCACACACTGTACCACGAGAGAGAGGGAACACCTTAAATACAGACTTCGTTTTGCTCAAGTTTCCTTCCTGAGTGGAAAGGGTGGCTGTTGTGAAAGCCAAAACAGTATTGCAGATACAACTGCTCTTCCTTCAGCTCCACTCCCCACTGTCCCTGGTGCAGAACCCAACCAGTTTCTCTCCACCCTGACCGTGCAGAGTGCAAGCACCAGGTGCTCCTTTCCCTCAGAACAAGCAGGGGGATGTGTTTGAGCTTTGTACGTTCTGTCTACGGGAAGGAATGCATGCCTACGTGTGTGCGTGTGCATGTGCGTGTGCGTGGCAGAATGAAAAAGAAATGAAGAAATAAAATGGAAAGAGGAGGAAAGGTACATGGTACAGCTCAGAGAAGAGAGTCTGGTCTGCTTACAAGATCTCAGCCACATGGACAATAACGATAACGAAGAACAGCTGTGTTTTCTGCAAACCTACTTGACATCAGAATGGAGGCTTCCAAGATGACTGGATGCCATCCAGGGGCATGTTGAATCCCACTGCAGGCTATGTTTGGAAGACTGTTGCAGAATGATTTTTTTTTAAAGATATATTTATTTTATTTGAAAGGCAGAGTTACAGAGAGGCTGAGGCAGAGAGAGAGAGAGAGAAGTCTTCCATCTGCTGGTTTACTCCCCAGATGGCCCCAATGGCTGGAGTTGTGCTGACCCAAAGCAGGAGCTTCTTCCCGGTCTCCCAGGTGGATGCAGGGGCCCAAGGTCTTGGGTCATCTTCTACTGCTTTCCCAGCCTGTAGAAAGAGCTGGATCAGAAGTGGAACAGCTGGGTCTCAAACTGGCATCGATATGGGATGCTGGCATGGTAGGCGTGGTTTTACCTGCTATGCCACAGCACAGACCTCAGAATGATGGTTTTTGATACCTCCCTAAGTGTGGAAGAAGTGCTAAAGTAATGCAGTTGTGAATAACTCTGGAAAACATTGAGTCTAGTCTGAGCTTTATTCCAAAGTATAAGGTATAATGAGGATGGATTTATTTAATCAAAAAATTGATGATCTGTTGAGTTGAGCAGATGTTGTATTCCAACTTAATCGATCATTTTTAACTGGATTATGAATCTGTTTTTCCTATGTGAAAAGACTTTAATTGAGGCCAGTGTTTGTTAAAAAGGTTAAATTTTAGTGATTGGGGTGCCTTTGGCTCTTTCATCCATGTGAGACCCCCACCACTGTAAGACTCTCCACGAAACCAAAATTGTGCTTGTTCATTCCATGTGACTGCTGAGCAGGAATCTGTCTTTTCTTAACTCCAGCTGGGTCCTGACTATGTTTTATAAAAAGAGCTGAATTCATCCCATGGGAGCAAATTTCAATACCACTTGAATCCCTACGGCAAGCAGAACATTGGCAGGATGTTGCAGCAGGCTCAGGATGACCAGAAGCCCTAGTCCTAGCCCTCAGTCAAATCAGTCTGGTTGAGGGAAGCAAAGGACATTTTGGCCTTTCAGTCGCCAATCTGGCCTAGGACAGATTACTAGGACAGATTACTTTACCTCTCTCCAGGCCCTGGTCAGCTTCCCTAAAATGATGAGAATTGAGAGTTGACATCTGAAGAGTTTTCAGTCCCTGGAAACCTCTGAAAATAGAAACTGGTGTTGTCATTAGGAAACTGTTTCATTGTTTACTTTTGTGATGTTTGTATCACTTAGTAGCACACATCCAGGGCAGTATTTTGCAAAGTCTTTCCAGAATATTCAGAAGCCACTAAACATCTTCACTTAAAATTGCAGGGTTTGCAAATTTAATTAGGGCCAGGCAAATAACATAAATGAGGCCCACTGTTCTAAAAGTTGGGAGTCGTGGGCGGGGAGGGGGGGGGTGTCTGTGATAAAACACCCACGACCTCCTAAAAGCTCTCAAACTCAAAACAAAAACAAGGAAAACCAAACCAAACACACTGAAGGCTGCAGGTCAGAGCAAGCTATAAGTTTTAGCATGAGTTTTCCATGGTAATTAGCAAAAATCTCTGTAATTACTTTTTCAGGTTTACATTTGACTAACCATGTGTTACATGTATTGGTGCTTTTATGTTTCAGTTAACACTTTTCATTTATCATACTATAACATTTTACTGAGTTTTAAATTTCTGGGTTAACGGGAATTCTGTATACTTCATTTGTAAGACCACAGCTTTGAGAAAGAAATAGTAAGTAGTGAGTCTTTTTTTTTTTTTTTCATTAGGAACAATATGCATTTACTGAACCAAACAAATGGAGGTGGTGTTTGGAAAAGGTGCAGTTAAAGATTATCAGGGCCAGCTTTATGGCTTAGTGGGTTAAGCCAGCATCCCATATGAGCACTGTTTCGAATCCTGGCTGCTCCACTTCTGATCCTGCTCCTTTTTTAAAAAGACTTATTTATTTATTTATTTGAAAGGCAGAGTTACAGAGAGGCAGAGGCATAGCAAGAGCGAGAGCGAGAGAGAGAGAGAGAGAGAGATCTTCCATCCACTGGTTCATTGGGTGGACCCAAAGCTGGGAGCCAAGAGCTTCTTTCGAGTCTCCCACAGTAGTTCAGGGGCCCAAGGACTCGGGCAAACTTCTGCTTTCCCAGGCCATAGTGGAGAGCTGGCTTGGAAGTAGAGCAGCCAGGACTCGAACCAGCACCCATATGGGATGCTGGCATTGTAGGCAGCAGCTTTACCCACTATGCCACAGTTCTGGCCTCGTAAATCTTTTTTTTTTTTTTTTTAAGTATATATCACATTACTCTTAACTGCCATGTGATGTGGTCATATAGGTGGCAAAGTTTTATAAAGATACAGATAGATAACTTTCAAATTATTAGAAATCATTCGGGCATTTCTGTTGGCTTCTTGGTAATTTTTGGTAGGAAGCCACATGTATGTATATATGCATGCTGCAAATATTTAGTTACTAATGGAAATGCAAAAAATTTAAATAGCTGCTGTTAGAATCTAACACAAATAAGCTACACATTTGTACAACTACAGTATTGCCTGTTCTTGGCTGTAGTGGTTTTCTGATCAAGCTCGTAGGCAATAAAGAATTGTTGGACCCTTCCCAGGAATTGTTTCCTCAAATTTCAGGAAACTGAATTGCTGTGGGTTATGTGGAAATTAGTCTTCTGCCACTTTCCACCTGTTTTACAGCTTCCCACCCCAAGTTTCTCACACTGAATTCCTTGTGCTGCATTTTTTTTTTTTTTTTACAGGCAGAGTGGACACAGAGAGAGAGACAGAGAAAGGTCTTCCTTTTTGCTGTTGGTTCACCCTCCAATGGCCGCCGCGGCCGGCGCGCTGCGGCTGGCGCACCACGCTGATCCGAAGCCAGAAGCCAGGTGCTTCTCCTGGTTTCCCATGCGGGTGCAGGGCCCAAGCACTTGGGCCATCCTCCACTGCCTTCCTGGGCCACAGCAGAGAGCTGGCCTGGAAGAAGGGCAACCGGGACAGAATCCGGTGCCCCGACCGGGACTAGAACCCAGTATGCCGGCGCCGCAAGGCAGAGGATTAGCCTATTGAGCCACGGCGCTGGCCATGTGCTGCATTCTTGAAGAGGAAACTAGAAGTGGGTTCTAGTTCTCCTGTGATCTAGCAAAGCACCTCCAACAGGGCCAGTGAACAGCTTTGCTTTAGAGAAAGTCGGTGGGCAGATGATGACCCATCTTGGCATTCCACCTACTAAAAATGATTGTTTTAGTAATAGGCTTAGAATTCCATTTCAGTACAGATGGAGCTGAAGGCACTGGATTGGTAAAAGGAGTTTCTGTATTTGCATTTTATTGATTTTATTCAATAAATGTTTCAGGGGCAGGCATTTAGTCTAGCAGCTAAGGCGCACTCCTGTGTCCCATACTGGAGCACCTGAGTTTTATGTCCGGTTCTGGCTCCCCACTCTAATGCAGACCCTGGGAGGCAGCGGTGGTGGCTCGAGTGGCTAGGAGACCTGGATTGATCTGCCACCCATGTGGGAGACCTGGATCCACCTGTGGGCCCAGTCTTAGCCTTGGCAAGCATTTGGGGGAATGAAGCAACAGACGGGTACTCTCTCTTGTCTCTCTGCCTTTTAAACATATGTATTTGAAAAAAAAAAAAAAAGTTTTATTGGCCGGTGCTGCAGCTCAATAGGCTAATCCTCCACCTGCAGCGCCGGCACCCTGGGTTCTAGTCCCGGTCGAGGTGCCAGATTCTGTCCTGGTTGCTCCTCTTCCATACCAGCTCTCTGCTGTGGCCCGGGAGTGCAGTGGAGGATGGCCCAAGTGCTTGGGCCCTGCACCCACATGGGAGACCAGGAGAAGCACGTGGCTCCTGGCTTCAGATCAGCGCAGTGCGCTGACCGCAGTGCGCCAGGCCGCAGCGGCCATTGGGGGGGTGAACCAATGGAAAAAGGAAGACCTTTCTCTCTGTCTCTCTCTCTCTGTCCATTCTGCCTGTCAAAAAAAAAAAAAAGTTTTATTAAAAATTTTGAATATTCACCCTATGTTAGGCATGGTGTTAATCTCTGAGGACTACAGTGATAAATGCGATCCCTGATCATTGAGTTGAAGTTTTAAAAACTTTTTAAAAATTATTTTCGTTTTATTTGTGAGAGATATAGAGAGATCTTCTATCTGCTGTTTTACTTTCCAAATGCCTGCAATAGCCAGGCCAAAGCCAATTGCCCTAAAGTCAGTCCAGATCTATCACATGGGTGGCAGCAATCCAATTATTTGAACCATTATCTGCTGCCCACCCAGGATGCACCTGAACAGGAAGCTGGATTAGAAGCAGAGTAGTAGAGTAGCTGGGACTCGAACTAAGGACTCGAACTCAAATTGCATTCATGCTGAATTGAGGCTCTTTTTTTTTTTTAGAAAGCTTTTATTTAATAAATGTAAATTTTATAGGTACAGCTTTTGGAATATAGCTGTGCTTCCTCCCATACCCGCCCTCCCACCCCTACTCTTGTCCCACCTCCTACTACTCCCTCTCCCATCCCATTCTTCATTAAAATTCATTTTTAATTATCTTCAAATACAGAAGATCAACTCTATACTAAGTAAAGATTTTAACAGTTTGCACCCACACAGACACACAAAGTATAAAGTACTATTTGAAGACAAGTTTTACCGTTAACTCTCATAGTACAACTCCTTAAAGGAGTTCCTACATGGGGAGCAAGTGCACAGTGACTCCTGTTGTTGATTTAACAAGTGACTCTCATTTATGACATCAGTGATCACCCGAGGCTCTTGTCATGAGCTGCCAAGATTATGGAAGCCTTTTGAGTCCACAAACGAATTGAGGCTCTTAATGGGGAAGAAGAACAGCTTAAATAATGAAAGAAAACAGAGTGGGGTCAGTGCTGCAGTGGATAAAGCTGCCGCCTATAATGCTGGCACTCCATATGGGTACTGGTTTATGCCCAGGTTGCTCCACTTCCAATCCAGCTCTCTGCTGATGTGCCTGGGAATGCAGCAAAGGATGGCTCCTGCACCCACATGGGAGACCCAGAAGAGCCTCCTGGCTCCTAGCTTCGGCCTTGTCCAGCCCTGGTCATTGCGGCTATTTGGGGAGTGAACCAGTGGATGGAAGAACTCTCTTTGTATCTCCTCTCTGCAACTCTGTCTTTCAAATAAATAAATAAATTTTAACTTTTTTTAAAAGATTTATTTATTTGAAAGAGTTACAGAGGCAGGTACAGTGGCTCACTAGGCTAATCCTCCGCCTGCGGCGCTGGCACACCGAGTTCTAGTCCCAGTTGGGGTGCCAGATTCTGTCCCGGTTGCTCCTCTTCCAGTCCAGCTCTCTGCTGTGGCCTGGGAAGGCCCTGGAGAGTGGCCCAGGTCCTTGGGCCCTGCACCCGCATGGGAGACCAGGAGGAAGCACCTAGCTCCCGGCTTCGGATCGGCACAGTGGGCCAGCCATAACGCGCCAGCCGTAGCGGCCATTTAGGGGGTGAACCAACGGAAAAAGGAAGACCTTTCTCTCGGTCTCTCTCTCACTGTCTAACTCTGCCTATCAAAAAAATAAATAAAATTAAAAAGAAAAAGAAAGAGTTACAGAGAGTGGTAGAGACAGAGAGAGAGGTCTTTCATTCACTGGTTCACTCCCCAGATGGCCGCAATGGCCGAAGCTGTGCCGACCTGAAGCCAGGAGCCAGGAGCTTCAACTGGGTCTCCCACATGGGTGCAGGGGCCCAAGGACTTGGGCCTATCCCAGGCCATAGCAGAGAGCTGGATGGGAAGAGGAGCAGCTGGGACTAGAACCAGTGCCCATATGGGATGCCGGCGCTTCAGGCCAGGGCTTTAACCCCCCTGCACCACAGCGCCATGCCCATAAATAAATCGTTTTTTAAAAAAAAGGAAAGCAGAGCAGTAGGTTCTGATCCTGTGTACTCTCTCATCTAACCTCATTTAACCCTCTTTCCATGCTCTCCATTTCAGTTTCTGGCCTCTCATTTTGCCTGGAGTACAGATGACCACATTCCTAGTAGTACTTCAGCCTCCAACAGTCCCCACCCATCTATTAGTGGCTCCTTCACGTCTTCAGGACTCTACTCAAGGATCTCCTCATCAGAAGTGCTTTTCCTTTCCCAGTCCTTTGCTGAAAAAGTACTCGCACACACAATCACTGTCTCTTACTTATCTGCTCAGTTTGTTATAGTTTTTACCGTGAAGTCTCTGTTACGGTGTCTTCTACTTGTAAGCTCCAGTAAAACACAGCATTTATTTTCTTATTTGCTGAGTTGTTAACACTTAGAATGGTAACAGGCACTCAGTTGAATAGATGAATGCAAAGATTGCCATGATGGGCAGGCACAGTGCGCTAAAGGACCTCATAGAACAGCCACCTGGGGCCAGCACTGTGGTGTAGTAGGTTAAACTGCACCTGCAGTGCCTGCATCCCATATTGGTGCTGATTTGAGTCCCAGCTGCTCCACTTCTGATTCAGCTCCTTGCTGATGGCCTGGGAAAGCAGTGGAAGACGGCCCATGTCCTTGGGCCCCTGCACCCTCATGAGAGACCCAGAAGAAGCTCCTGGTTCCTGGCTTCAGATCAGTGCAGCTCTGGCCATTGCAGCCATCTGGGGAGTGAACCAGCAGATGGAAGACCTCTCTCTCTGTCTCCACCTCTCTCTGTAACTCTGTCTTTCAAAAAATACTATTTGGGATGCCTGTATTCTGTATCAGAGCAGCTGGGTTCAAATCCCAGTTCTGCTTCCACTTCTAGCTTCCTGCTAATGTTCACACCAGGAGGCAGTAGGTGATGGCTCTAGTAACTGAGAGCCTGCTGCCCCATCGGGAGATCTGGATGGAGTTCTGGGCTCCTGACTCCAGCCGGTCTCAACCCTGGCTGTTGTGAGCATTTGGGGAGTGAACCAACAGATGGGAGTTCTCTCTGTGTCTGTGTCTCTGTCTCTGTCTTTCAAATAAACTTTTAAGAAAAAATTTTTTAAAGAATTGAGTCAAATGTGTATGGTCTAACCAGAATACAGGGTACTGAGTAAGCACAGAATGCTAGAGCAGCTCAGTGGAGAGAGCCTCCAAAGAGGGCAATGGTGGTGTCTGAAGAGCAGACAGACAGGGATGGGATGTGGAAGCTGCAATTTATTCCATAAAATCCAAGAATGAAAGAAATGTATAAATGTAGAGCAGTTTGTATGGAACAGAGAATGTTAAGGAAGTTGATACCATTGGTTCTTCTTTGTACTTGGATGAAGATCATACAGTAATGAATGTGGGTTTTTTCGTGTGTGTGTGTGTGTGTGTTGGGGGTTGTTTTCCTAATTTAACTAATAAACATCAGCTTGTAAAGAATACCTTCCTGCATCACTGGAAGAATACACAGCCCAGTTTTTTGGGCTTACAGAAATACTTTTATTCCTTGAAACTAGACTAATCAAGATAAACAATACAAGAAGAGATGCAATCTGGGAGGAAGATGAAGTAAGTTGTATTAACATTTATGTTTGCAGGGTTTTTTCCTTATCAGTGTTCTGTTGCAACAGGGATAGTACTTGGTGAATCTCCTTGTGATGCCTTTACAGGCTCCTATTTATAATCTAACTAAATTACACATCCTTTAAGAAAATACCATTCAGTTTTTGACATGATCAATAAGATGCCATCTTTTTCTTAGAGTAGCTGATTTAAAAAGGTAGCAAAGCTTCAAGGTCTCGTTTAGAGTCTGAATCCTTCACACAGTCTTTCTCTCATTAACTCTTCCCTAGGTCTGTTAAGGCCCTTCTTGGCTGTTCTTCAGTGCCCAGATGTCCCCTCTACTAAAGTTCTGACCATGCACTATTATTATTATTACATGTTTACAAATGCCCTGCTGTCATCTAAATTCCTTGTTTGTCTTCTACCACTGCAATCCCTGTGCCCAAAAATAAATACTTGTTGTTAGAGTAGTCAAATGAATGAGTGACTTGGGCCATCACTGTTTAGAACTGGTTGGTGATTTGGTTGTCTGAAAGCATGCTCAGTTCTCTCTTGACTAGCTCTTTTGTTTTTACCTGCTCACATAGACTGAGTAGTAGAATATTGAGTCTAGTTTAGTTGATGCAGGTGAAGTTCAGCTTTTGGTCATTTTAGCTTTAAGGGAGATTTAGTTGGAGAAATAAACTTGCTGAGCTGCCTACCTGGCTACGAATGGTTCTTCTAACGCCTTATGTTAGAACAAACTGGTCTGCTTACCACATCTGTGGCACGTATAGTTCAGTGAAATGTGCCGTGGCCTTGTCTTACTACTGGTACTAAAGGAGTTGTCCTAAGTCATTTGATTTAGTAGTAACTGAGTGCTTACTTACTCTCTGCAGATACTTCAGATGCTGCACAGAACAGAAAATCACCCTATCCTCCTTGAATATCCTATAAGCAAATGACAATAAGCCATGAGTATACACAAAGAATTCTGTGTGTGTTAGCAGGTGGTGAAGCTATAATTCAAAAAGGAAAGGTAGAACAGGGAAAGGGGAAAATAAGGGAATATAAGGACAGGGAGAGAGATGCAATTATATTTTAATATATTTTTTTTAAATTATCTTTAAGATTATTTTGAAAGGGAGAGTTTCAGAGAGGAGAGACAGGGAAAGAGAGATCTTCCATCCACTGGTTCACCCCAAATGGCTACAACAACTAGGGCTGGGCCAGTCATCATCCAGGAGCCTGGAGCTTCTTCTGGGTCTCCCAAGTGGGTTCAGGGGCCCAAGCACGTGGGCCATCCTCTACATTCCAGGTGCACTAGCAGGGAGCTGGTCCAGAAGCGGGAGTCTCTGGGTCTTGAACCTGCACCCGTATGGGATGCCAGGGTAGAAGGCAGTGGTTTAACCTGCTGTGCCATAACACTGGCCCCATAATTCAATTTTAAATGGACTGGAAAGTATAGGCCTCATTGAGGTGAATTTTGAGCAAAAATTAGAAAGGTTGGACACAGGCATATCTAGTGGAAGAATGTTCTAGGCAGAAGAGACTGTATAAAGGTCCTGTGGCAGGAGACTGCTGCTGGAGCAGGGAGGCCAGTGTGGAGCTGAGTGGGCGCAGGGGAGAGGAGTAGATGAGGAAGCCAGAGGGATAGCTGGGGACAGGGCGCTGGACAAGGGCTTTTCAGGCCATTGAAGGGATTTTGTGTTTTACTCAGAATGAAACCGGGGACCACTAGAGGAAGGGATTGACATGATCTGGTTTTCATTTGCAAACAATCACCCTGTTCCTGTGTGGGAATAGACTAGAGAGTTTCAGGAGCTTATGGTTACCTGGAGGGTGTGTGTGTGTGTGTGTGTGTGTGTGTTAATTTACTTGAAAGGCAGAGGGACAGACAGAGATCTTCAATCCGCTGGTTCACTCCCCAAATGGCTGCAATGGCCAGGGCTGGGCCAGGCTGAAGCCTGGAATCTCATCCAAGTTTCACACGTGGGTACAGGGGCCCAAGCACTTGGACCATTCTCTGCTGCTTTCCCAGGCCATTAGCAGGGAGCTGGATTGGAATGGAGCAGCTGGGATGGGAATCAGTGCCCTTATAGGATGCAGCGGCGCAGGCGGCAGCTTAACTCACTACACCACAGCCTGTCCCCTCCTGTGTTTGTTTAAGACGGAAAAAATGCTTTTTCCATTTTATGGTAATTGCTTTCAGTGGTGCTGGTAAGTAGAGATGCCAAACTATAGATACACAAGAGATGTTTTCCCACATAGGCTGTTTTGATTGTATGACGCTGTAAGTGGGGGCAGATGGATGATCGCTGGATGTTATCCAGGAAGGGCCTAATAAATAAAGCTCTAGAACGTGGTGCTGGCTGGAGCTCTGACAGCCACTTACTGCAGAGCTCTGCCCTCTTGCTGCTACAGTACATTTTACTCAGAGTCATTTTGAGAAAGGCTATTTATGCCTTTTATATTTTGATTAAATTTAAAGGGAATCAATCATCCTCACCAGTGAAAACTCAATGTCTGTTTCAGCCTTTACCTTAATAAAATCTGACCGAACTCCTCTTTTAGCGTGGGAGAACTAGATAGCTTTCCGACTGCACTCAAATCAAACCTGCCTTAATTTACTTTTGGAATTATTTAGAAAGATTTATTTGAAAGACAGAATTAGGGGCAGGTGTTGTGGTATAGCAGGTTAAGCTGCCACCTGTAATGCCAGCATCCCAGATGGGTGCTGGTTTGAGCCCTGGCCACACCACTTCCAGCTCCCTGATAATGCACCCTTAAAGCTAAAATGCACCTAAGAAAACAGCAGCAGATGACCCAAGTGCTTGGGCCTACCCCTACACCTATGTGGGAAACCCAGATGGAGTTCCAGACTTCTGGCTTCCGCCCGGCCCAGCCCCATCCATTTTGGCCAGTAGAGGAGAGAACCAGCAGATGGAAAATCTTTCTCTTTCTCTCCCCTCCCCCATCTATCTTATCTCTCTCTCTCCCTCTTTCTGTAACTCTGCCTTTCAAATAAAAAAAAGAGGCTGGCGTTGTGGTATAGCAGGTAAAGCCACTGCCTCAGACACCAGTATCCCCTGTGAGCACCTGTTTGAGTCCTGGGTGTTCCACTTCTGATCCAGCTCCCCGCTAATGGCCTGGGAAAGCAGTGGAAGATGGCCCAAGTGCTTGGGCCCCTGCACCAACATGGGAGACCTGCATGAAGCTCCTAGCTCCTGGTTTCAGCCTGGCCCACCCCCTGCTACTACAGCCATTTGGAGTGTCAACCAGTAGATGGAAGATTGCTCGCTCTCTCTCTCTCTCTCTCTCTCTTTCTTTCTGTCTCTCCCTCCCTCTCTCTGTAACTTAGACTTACAAATAAATAAATAAATGTTTATACACACACACACACGTATGCAGAATTAGAGGCATATGGACATATTAGTTAGAATTTCTAAGTTTCCTTTCAAAACAAGATAGATTCTGAGTAGAATAATCCGGGGCAGTGTTCTCTTTGTTTCCTTCCTGTCCTTAAAATTATTTAGAAAAGTTGAGAGAATAATCCTTTTCTTATCTGATGGCATAAAATGTAATCATCCACAAGGCAGTCTTGCAAGACACAAACAGAATAAGCCTTAAAACGTCGTAATTATTATAATTATGGCAACCATTATCCCAGATTTTTTAAAGAGGTCTTGATTTCAGAATATTACGTGGTTATTCACAACAGTCTCATATATTTGTCAGATTAGGTGCCAATTTGAGATTTAAAAATAGAGACTGGCCGACGCCACGGCTCACTAGGCTAATCCTCCGCCTGCGGCACTGGCAACCTGGGTTCTAGTCCCTGTTGGGGCGCCAGATTCTGTCCAGGTTGCTCCTCTTCCAGCCCAGCTCTCTGCTGTGGCCCGGGAAGGCAGTGGGAGGATGGCCCAGGTCCTTGCGCCCTGCACCGGCATGGGAGACCAGGAGGAAGCACCTGGCTCCTCCTTTCTCTCTGTCTCTCTCACTGTCCACTCTGCCTGTCAAAAAAAAAAAAAAAAAAACACAAAGACTGATTGGTATGGGAGATGGCACTAAGTTCTTGCCAGCTCTGCTTTCTCATTAGTGAACATTAACTGTCATGATAAGTATTGAGAATTGTTAAGGAATTTATCTGGAAATAGTACTTCCTTGCTTATTGTGATAATTATAAAACTTTTTTTTTTTTTAAGATTTATTTGAAAGGCAGAGTTATAGAGAAGCAGAGGCAGAGAGAGAGAGAGGTCTTCCATCCACTGGTTCACTCCCCAAATGGCCGTAACGGCCGGAGCTGCACTGATCCAAAGCCAGGAGCCTGAAGCTTCCTCTGAATCTCCCATGTGGGCAGGGGCCCAAGGACTTAGGCCATCTTTCACTGCTTTCCCAGGCCATAGCAGAGAGCTGGATCAGAAGAGGAGCAGCCGGGTCTCAAACCAGTGCCCATATGGGATGCTGGCACTGCAGGTGGCAGCCCCTATAAACCTTTTTAAAAAGGTCCTTCTCTTGCTGTAAATTCTATGTCAACTGGAAGACTTTGGAGGCAGTGTGATTAGGATCGTGGTCTCTGGGATTAGATAGATTTGAATTCAGCCCCTGACATCCCCACTCTGTTGGACCCTGAGTCGGTTACTTCTCCTGTCCTGTCTTCCTTTCCTCATTAATGAAATGAGTTACCTTACAGAGCTGCAGGGTAGAGCGTGTGAGACACAAACCCAGTAAACTTTACACAGTACTGGCGCAGACTAAGCACCAACTGCCTTCGATTCTGTTATGTTAAGCTGGGAACAGCTCTGAAATCAAACGTATCTTTATGAAAACATTTCAAGTAGTCCAATGTACTCTTTAAATTATGTGTAGAGGTCACCCTTTCCTCAAGACAATATAAATATGCGGGGCTGGCACTGTGGCGCACTAGGTTAATCTTCTGCCTGGGACATTGGCATCCCACATAGGCACTGATTCTAATCCTGGCTGCTCCTCTACTGATCCAGCTCTCTGCTAGGGCCTGGGAAAGTAGTGGAAGATGGCCCAAGCACTTGGGCCCCTGCACCCATGTGGGAGACCTGGAAGAAGCTCCTGGCTCCTGGCTTTGGATCGGCCCAGCTCCAGCTATTGTAGCTATTTGGGAAGTGAACCAGCAGATGGAAAAACTTTCTCTCTGTCTCTCCCTCTCACTGCCTGTAACTCTACCTTTCAAATAAATAAATAAATAACATCTTTAAAAAATATATAAATATGCAAGTTTTAAAATATGAAATGTTGGGGGCCGGTGTTGTGGCAGAGTGGGTTGAGCCACCACCTGAATTGCCAACATCCTATGTGGGCATCAGTTCTGGTCCCAACTGTGCCATTTCCGACTCATCTACCTGCTGATGTGCCTGGAAGGCAGCAGGAGATGGCTATGTTTGGGCCTCTGCACTCATGTGGGAGACCCAGATAAAGCTCCTGGCTCCTGGCTTTTGGCCTGGTTTAGCCCTGGCCCATATGATCATCTGGGGAATGAGCCAGAAGATGGAAGATTCATTCTCCTCTCCTCTCCTCTCCTCTCCTCTCCTCTCCTCTCCTCTCCTCTCTTCTCCTCTCCTCTCCTCTCCTCTCCTTGTCTCTCACTTTCTCTCTGTAACTCTTTCAAATAAATTAAGTAAAAATTTTTTTAAATTATATTTAAAAAAATGAAATGCTAAAATTGTAACCTTAAAGTTACAATTAGGCTAACACCTCTTGGTCTTGATGAAATTGAGAACTGGGGCCAGAATTGTGGCACAGCAAGTAAAGCCGCCACTTGCAATGCCAGCATCCCATGTTGGAGCGCTGTTTCATGTCCTGGCTCCTCTGGTTCTAATCCAGCTCCCTGCTAATGCACTTGGGAAGGCAGCCACCTTCATGCAAGACCCAGATGGAGTTCCAGGCTCCTGGCTTCTGCCTGGCCGAGCCATGGCTGTTGTCATTTGGGGAGTGAACCAGCAAATGGAAGCTCTCTGTCTGTCTCCCTCCCTCCGTCTCTTTCACTGTCTTTCAAATAAATAAAAAATCAACCTTAATAGGGAGAGAAAGAATGAGAACTATCCATGACAGCCATACAGGAAAATTGAGACAGAGGACCAAAAAAAAAAGGAATTCCTCTTGGAGGAAAGAAACTGTACACTCCCCGCCCCCCACCACTGCCAACTTTTTAAAATTGAGCCTCTTTGGGGTACTGATCTGCCTTTTGTGTTGCTGTAGTTGTGTGATCCAGTAATGAATGGGTGAAGGCTTTGTGTACAGCATATCTGCGGTGAACCTGTTGGACTTGAATGTAATCGCTTCCTGTAAAGACAGGATTAATAACCAGCAGCACACCTGTGAGGAGAAGTTCTGGAATGTCGCATCTGCCTCTAGATAAAATGTGTTCCTCCTTCCTGTAAGGGACATGTGACGCTATCGTCAGTGGACAATATCCCTTTACTAGTTATCCCAGAAAAAGGAGAATTTTAGTTTGAAAATCTAAAAATGCTGATTTAGAACCTATAATGTGGAAAGTTGTGGCAAGTTGATAATGAAATGAAAGTGTAGTGGTGGATTTAAAAATACAAGGTACTTAATTATGGCCATGTACTGTGTATTTCTCCTGCAAGAATAAGATTTCTTAGGTAAGCTGACAATCTTTCTAATTTCCATATATTTTTTTTTCTTTTTTTCTCCCAAGAGATTGGCAAAAGATAGAGCAAGTATATTTTCAGAGAGTTAGGCATTGTGGCTCAACAGGTTAAGCCACCACTTGGGATACCTGCATCTCATATCAGAATGCAAGGGTTCAAGTCCTGCCTCCTCTTCCCATCCAGCTTCCTGCTAATGTACACCATGGGAGACAAATTTTTGGGTCCCTTCCACCCACATTGGAGACCTGGATGGAGTTCTTGTTTCCTGGCTTCGGCCTAACCCAGCCCTGCTGTTGTGGACATTTTGCGCAGGGGGAGGGGGCAGTCAGTGGATGAGTGATTTCTCTCCTCCCCCACCTTTCAAACTTAAAAAAAGAATATGAAAAATGTAAACATTTTAGAAGAGGTGGTATAAGTGGTTGTTGAGCTTTCTAGCTTAGTTACTGTGGTGGGCAGCCTTTCCCGAAGCACTTTGTAAAGCCTCGTGGGATTCACGCCTCCTCAGAGGGTTCTTGGGATTGCCGTGTAACTCTCCATTAACTTCTAGGTATCTGGTGACGCATCTCATGGGGGCAGATCTGAACAACATTGTGAAATGCCAAAAGCTTACAGATGACCACGTTCAGTTCCTTATCTACCAAATCCTCCGAGGCCTAAAGGTACAGGCAATGTTGGTCTTCATTTTGAGAAATGATTTCTTCCCCCCCTCCACATAGAGCTTAAAACAAACAGGCAGACATCTTTTCTTAGGTCACATGTGGAACCATGTCCTGTCAGGTTCACTCAGTGACCAGTGTTATAGCAGGTGGCCAGTCCTGTTTCTTTTGTATTTCCCAAGCCCTAGGTGATTTTAAAGCTGGCCTAGACACTGCATGTAGCAGCCGCCTCTAGACACTGCAGGCTGCATACCTGAGAGCCGAGAACTCTGTTATTATGTCTGTCTCTTGATATAATGTGTTACCTTACCAGTGTGATGCTGAGGCTTAAGAGGGAGTCCTCAAGGAGTCAGTTTATTTGTGGGAGGAGCAGAAAAGGTTAAGAATGAAAATTAAACATAGAATTTAAAATTAAACTGCCTTTTATATTTAGTCATCAGGAGTCTTTGTTGAGCGCCAGAGCACCAGCCAGGTAGTGGGTTGAAAGCTCCAGTGAGAGGAAAGCTTAGCTGTGGAGAAAGGTCCAGAGACTGTTGGCAAGCCCCTCTGATTTCCATTCCCGTCGTGGACACCAGCAGTCCTTGGTGGCTCGTGAGAAGTCAGTGCAGGGTGCTGGGGTTGGGGCTGGAGACAACTTTAACTGGCTTTTTTTTCTTTTGCAGTATATACATTCAGCGGACATAATTCACAGGGTATGTATTTGAAATTTAAGTGAATGTGGCGTGGGGGTGGGAGAATAACATTTTGCCATGATCATAATCTAAACTTACTTAAGCCATTGAAATCTTGATGAGTGCAACTCTGCAATGGATTTACACTGATTAAAGAAAGATGTGCAGTCTGTGCCTGTGTGAGGCTGTTTGGACTAGAGACTGTGGGGTAGAGATCGTATATTGATAGCTGGGTGAGGTCTGTTATGTCTGCACCCTCGTTATTACCTGCAGAGAGAGCATTTATCATGCATCGTAACGTTGACCCTCCCCTCTCTGTGCTTGCTGCCTAGGACCTAAAGCCTAGTAACCTAGCTGTGAACGAAGACTGTGAGCTGAAGGTAAGGTGCACACGGTGGGGATGCTCGCTTTGCCTGGACACTGTAGTTTGGCTAACCAGGCATACTTATTTTACTTATTTACTTATTTGAAAGGCAGAATGACAGGTAGAGAGAGAGAGAGATCTTCCATCTCCTGGTTTACTCTCTCAGTGCCTGCAATAGCTTGTTGGTAGGCCAGGCCAGAGCCAGGAACTCCACCTGGATCTACTGTGTGGGAGACAGGAACCCAGGTACGTGTAAAGCCTTGTGGGGCTCGCGCTTCCTCAGAGGGTCAGCCATCGCCTGCTGCATCTCAGGGACATTAGCAGGCTTGGAAGTGTGGAGAAGCTGGGACTCAAGCCTGCACTCCTACAGGGGATGTGGGTGTCCCAGTGACAGCTTGCTCTGCTGTGCCACAATGCCCACCCCTAGGCAAACTTTCATAAGGAATGCATTTATAAACCATGACTTTTTATCTGGAAATTCATATTGTCCTTAGGAATATCAGACTTTGAAATTTAAACCTCTCTCTGTCACTCTGCCTTTCAAACAAATAAAATCTCTTTCTCTAAGAAAAGGACATGTTAGCCCCTAGAATGAGTAAGCTGTGTAAGTGACAATGAAAGTGGCATCAGGCGGGTTGTTTCCACTTTCAATTAGAAGTGTAACAAATTAATTATAGTAAAGGAAAATTATAGTCTGAATATCAAGTAAGAAATGCTGAAGAGGTGATTACAAAATAGATTGCTAAAAAGAAAAATGACAGCCACTCACTCAAAATAATTGAAACAAGAGATGAATGAGCTGTCAATAACGAGCAAGCAGCTTGGGGACTTGCTTCATTTCACATTTTTTTAAATCAAGTTTTAAAAAGATTTTTACCTACAGTAAAATGCACCACGAAGCAGCGCAGTCAGGCTGAAGAACACTTCCCTCTCCTAGCGTTTTGTGGAAATGGAATCCCACAGTGTGCGTCGCGAGTGTCGGGCTTGTACTCATAATCTTTTTTCTGTCTCGTCCTTGCTTCCTGTTCATTGCTGAGTACTAGTCCATCTCATGAGCGCACCAGCATTGTTTTTCCCTCCATGATTTGCTCCAGTTCCAGTCTGGGGCTGCCTAGAAAACAAGTTACAGTGACACTCAACGTGCAAGACTTTGTACAGATGTGTTTTCATTGCTCCTGAGTATGCAGAAGTGGCATTTTATTTTTCTTTTTGTAATCTTTTTATGGTTTTTTTATGTAATGTTTTTAAAGTTCTTGTGTATTTACCATACATTCGAAGTATGGATCAGGAATCTGTTTATGAAAATGCTATATTGTTTTCCTTCTTTTGTTAAGTCAGCAGTTTTTTCCCCGGCCTACCTCGTAAGTCTTAGCAGTTGGTCTGTCCTGTTTCCTTTCCTTAGATCCTGGATTTTGGGTTGGCGCGACACACTGATGATGAAATGACGGGCTACGTGGCCACCAGGTGGTATCGGGCTCCTGAGATCATGCTGAACTGGATGCATTACAACCAGACAGGTACTGCCTGCACAGGTGACTCAGGGCCTCACTAATGCCATGATGGATGTATTTGGGCTTCTCAGAGAGGGAGGAAAGGAGAGGAAACACCTTTTCCCTCCCCAGTGATCCTTTTCAAGCCTATTTCACTTGCTCAATGGGGAAGTGAGGTTTTTTTCATACACTGCTTTCAAACTTGGTGATTCAGCAATGGAGTTTTTACTTACTCGGATTTTCAGTATAATCCTTTGGGCACTTCTGACCTGAAGACAGTGGGTTCATAATCTGAAGTCCTCAGGACAAGTGACATCTATCCCTTTGTGAACAGCTCTGTCTCTTACCTTAGTTTGCCTTGTTCCACCCATGCTTCCCCCAAAGTGGGATGGAAGTCCGAAAGTCAGAGTTACACAGAGAGAGGAAAGGCAGAGAGACACAGAGAGGTCCTCCATCCGATGGTTCACTTCCCAATTGGCCGCAGTGGCTGGAGCTGTGCTGATCCGAAGCCAGGAGCCGGGAGCTTCTTCTGGGTCTCCCATGCGGGTGCAGGGCCCAAGGACTTGGGCCATCTTCTACTGCTTTCCCAGGCCATAGCAGAGAGCTGGATGGGAAGTGGAGCAGCTAGTTCGCGAACCATCGCCCCTATGGGATGCCGGTGCTTCAGGCCAGGGCGTTAACCCGCTGAGCCACAGTGCCGGCCCCAAGGGTGGAAGTCTTAATGAGCTGATTTACTCCTAGAAAAACGAGGATGGTTGTTGAGCCCCACATGTAACACACACACTAGTTTGAATATTTCACTGTAGTTACTGTTCTGTCTGTGGCCAAATATAACAGTGGTGGGAATATTTGCATGGTGTGTACTGTTGTTTCTTTTTAATTTTGCCAGTTGATATTTGGTCGGTCGGATGCATAATGGCGGAGCTGTTGACTGGAAGAACACTGTTTCCTGGTACAGACCGTATCCTTTGATCAGTTGCGGATTCTTGTTTTTTTTTTTTATCTGTATTCCAGTGTCCACGGACGTGTCCTACCCTTACCTCTCAGTTACTTGCTTTTACAACCCAGATATGCTTTCTGGGGGATGCCGTCTTGCTAAGTAGCTTGCCTGGCCAAGAAAGAGGCTTCAATTCACTTTTGTGAGCTGGAAGGATTCCTCATAAGCTGGAAAATGCTGTAAATCTCTCGTCTGTCATCTTTTTGCAGTAGGTTCCTCTTTATCTGAATATTAATGTTTCCAAAGCAGTTCTGAGAGCTGAGCACACTTGCCGGGCCCTTGGGATCCCAAGGACAGGTTTAGTCTGCTTGGACAAACGCTGAATGAGCACAAGACACCCATTTCCAACTCCAGGGCATCTGACTGTTGTGTTTGTTCTGTGTACTAAAAAAGCTATGTTTCTAATGCTTTGCAGTGATGCACCTGCTGATTCTCGTTCTGCTTGTCATTTAACAACAAATAGGAAAAGCAAGAAGTGATAAGGCCACCCTGTCATGTACTTTTGTTTTTTTCCAGCACAACTTTATCCCATATTTCAGCCATACGTCAAGTTACTCCCAAACTTGTGTTGAGTTTATGGTTTATCACCCCTTTATTTTAGCTCCTTTCCTATCTGCAGTGTGCGTGTTTCACAGTTCTGTAATAACGTCCTCAACATGTGGTTTGTTGTACCTCCCATCAAGAATGTTAAAGTGTATGTCTGGAATAGATTTGGGGGAATTTTGAAAGATTCAATCGACTGTCCTTTAAATGGCTTTGGCTGGCCTTTTAGAAATGCTCTGATGGCCTCTGTCGTGCTTGGCTATGGAGAAGCTATCTTAGCCCTGGCTTAAACAAACTCATTGAGTTTATAAACCAGAATGTCGGTTTACTAGGTTGCACCTTGGGATATGCTCCTGCAGTGACTGGTTTTCATGTGCTCGCTCTCTCTCCATGTAGTCTGCCTTCCACTAGAACTGAAAAACCTCTGTTCCCCAGGTAGAGCTGCCTCTCTCTGAACAGCACTGGACTGACACGGAGTTCAGTCTCCCCACACTGAGTTCCCTGTGTGACTCCATACCTCTGGATTTTCAGTTAGCTTAGTACCTAATATGTCACCTTTGTGTCATTACATCTCTGTTTCTCCAAAATTTGAATATGGACTTGGGCCAAGTTGGGAGAATTAGGTAAAATGTATAATTTCCCTTTTCCTCAGGTCTGTGTCTCAGCCTCCCGTCCTGCATTTGTTCTCTAGAGCAGATGCCATCCCGATGCTGTCCTGTTCTCCCCCGGCCTTTCTTCTTAGCATCTGTATCTCTAGCCAGCGTGCCATCAGTCTCATACCCCTGCCTGGACACACGAAACAGTGGAGACACAGCCGTCAGTCTCATACCCCTGCCTGCCTGGACACACAAAAACAGTACGCCCGTACTCTGAAATCGGACTTTTGGTTTTAAACCGTAGCTCTTTTACTTGCAGCTATGTGACTTTGGGCAAGTTTTCTAACCTCTCGGTTTCCCTAACCATAAAATGGTAGTCACAGAACGTATCTCACCAGGGAGTGGTGAGAAGCAAAGTACTCAGCCCAGAACCTGCCAGTAAATGCCTTTGTGTTAGCAGCCTTTGCAAAACAGTTTCCTCCCCACCCACCCACTTTATTGCCAACCTGTGAATCATTAATGGTTACATTTTAAAAAGTATTAATTCTGTGGCAGGTAGTAAAGAGTGGCTCCTTAGCACGCTCTTGCTAGAAAGTCTGCCAGCCGCTGGCTCTTGTGCCCCTAGGGTCCTGTTCACAGATAGCTGTCTACTTCTTGATGGCTTGGCCCTAGAATGTTCTGTCTATAGGAAACCACCCCTCTATGCATACCTTTGTGAGCTTTAGACAAACACCGTAGCATTTAAACTTTTTAATACGGCATCCAGTTTTTAATACATGAGAATTCATTTCAAAATTCTAATTTTAGTAATTCAGTGTTTCTACCTGGCTCTTTTTCAGACAGCTGTTCTCCTGGATTGTAGAAATCAAATTTGAAGGATTTGTATTTGTATCATATGTCATCTTTCTGTTAGTTGCCATCTGTGTAGATACAGTTTTGGTAGCTTGACAAGGAGAGAGGGAATTGTTCCCCATTATTTTTCCCTTGCCCGAGGCGCACAAAGCTCTTGTGTTCCAGCATAGTCAGTCTTAATCCTCATGGCAGAGCTCTAGAACCCTAGGCCCTGGCTCAGAAGACTCAGCTCCAGGTGATGTGGCTCACTGCACAGTCTTTAGGATCTGCCTGTGGCCTGAGCTTCCAGTGCGCAAGTCGGTACTGACCACAACCAGGGTTTAACCTCGCTCAATTTGAGTTTTAACCTTGGCTGATCCTGAAAAGGTTAGTTAGCAGTGTTTCATCATTTTACCCAAGGTCCCAGTGACATCAAAAAGCTAATCGTTAGAAGAGAGTGGTGGGTGTTTGGCCTAGTAGTTACAATGCCCGTGTCCTACATCACAGTTGCCTGGCTTCCACACCTGCCTGTGGCTCCTGGCTGATGTGCACCATGGGATGCAGCAGTGATGGCTCAAGTAGTTGGGTTCCTGCCACCCACACGGGGTGCTTGGATTGAGTGCCCAGCTCCTGGCTTCAACTTGACCCAACCCCAGCCTTTGAGGGGATTTGAGAAAAGAACTGGCAAGTGGGAGCTCTCTCTGCCTTCCTGCTGTATGTCTGACTCCCTCTGCCTCTCAAATAAATAATTATATATATAAGATTTTTATTTGTTTATTTATTTATTTGTTTAAAAAGCAGATCATAAGAGGGAGATCTAGCGGCTGGGTCAGGCCACAACCTGGAGCCAGGACCTCCATCTGGGTCTCCCACCTGGGTAGCAGGGGCCCGAGTACTTGGGCCGTCATCCACTGCTTTCCCAGACACGTGAACAGGGATCTGGATGGGAACAGGGGCAGCCAGGACTTAAACCTGCACTCTGACATGGGATGCTAGCTTTGCAACAGCGACTCACCCTGCTGTGCTCCAGCAACGGCTCTAAAGAAACACCTTTGAAAAGGAATTAAAAAACATCTAATTAGACCCCTGTTTTTATAGATAAGGAAACCGAGACCCAGAGAAGACATATCTGAAACAGTGTGTCACTCAGGCCCCAGTTTATTTCCAATATTCTAGTCTTTGCTAGTGCTCGAACTGTCAAAAACTCTTCTTGTCAAAAACCTTTGGAGAATATGCTGGCCCCACGCCTTATTCCTTTAGCCTAACAGGAATGTAGCATTCACTTAGGATTTTTAAGTGCAACTGATTGCTGAGGCAACCTCTAGAGGGTGCTCTTTATTTGAAACCAGAGTTTTCTTTTATTTTCCTCCTTTGTTAATCCTCTTGGGTTTGAAACTCGTGGTTTTTCAAGTTAAAAAAATTTTTGGTCTATTTTTGTTTATCTTGAGTAGTGGGGAGGCAGAGACAGAACTTCTGTCTACTAGTTCACTCCACAAAT
This sequence comes from Oryctolagus cuniculus, assembly GCF_051225735.1. Lineage (NCBI taxonomy): Eukaryota > Metazoa > Chordata > Mammalia > Lagomorpha > Leporidae > Oryctolagus > Oryctolagus cuniculus. Next base: position 133,299,328 of record NC_142871.1, on the reverse strand, counting down.
GCCCTCACAGGGCCCTTACCCATTCATTCTGATGATCTTTTGCTTTGAAAAGAGGACTTGGTCTAAAGAGTATTCTTAGGTGTAAGTTGTCCTTTTCCTCACTTGTTTTAGAAAGGTTCAGCAGATTTTTATAATTTAAATTTTGACATTATGATCATTACAGTTAAAACACATTTTAAGCTCTCAGGAAAAATATCTTCTACCTAGGAAGAAAGAGGTTAGACCTCTTATGAAAGATGGCTTGCTGTAGAAATAACTCATTGTCATAATATGATAAATTTTGCTTTGCTCTGCTTGTGTAGCTACTTGAAGCTCCTTCCGGCTCTAACTGCCTGGACATATTGTGGTGGCCTTACAGTAGCTGGTACTGTTGGAAGGTTACCCTGTGTTTCAGTGGATTGACCAGCTTTTGGAGAATCTATGGGGATTTCTTCTGAGGTTTGCATGCTTTGATTTCCTTCAGGCAAGTGCTTTTAGCTACTAAGCAGATTTTCATTTTGCATTGTATGTTTACTAATCCTCTAATATTGACTGTCACACTGTACTGATTCTCTTTGTTCACATCCCTCACACACATGGCTATACATTTATATACTTGTTAAGGTACAAACGCTTCAGATGGAGTGTGTGAGAACTTTGCTAGGCCTGGGATTAAATGAAGGCACTTTTCTGAACTACTTTCTTGTATATAAACTTTCCAAAGAATATGGTCATTCTGGGTCTTGAGGGCAAGGTTGGAAAGTAGAGCTAAACTGGAAAGCATATTACAGCAAGTCTTCAAATAAACCAGCATCCATTGAGCTCCTTCGTGGAAGGTGCCAAGGACGAGGTGATCCCTGTCCTGTAACAGATTCATCAGAGTCAGTGGAAAGGGAGATACAGGAGCTACCTGAAGAAATGTTTGCAAAACAGGATGGAGTAATAACACTATAGTAGAGGTATTAGTAAGCTATTGAAATACAATAGAGAATTAATTAGAACTTGAAGATATCCAAGAAGACTTCATAGCAGAGTTCTTACTTGAACAAGACTTTGAAGGGTAAATAAGAAGAGCAAAGGCTTGGTGCAAGTGAGGAGTGGAGGGGATTCTTGTTCATGTCTGAAACAAGTAAGAACTTGGAAACTTGAAAGTGCCTGGAGTAATCGGTATGAGTTGACATGTTGAGTGCACTCAGAAATAACATTTTGAGGTCGTCAGAAAAGAAGCCTGATGCCAACTCCTAAAGGGCCACAAATGTGAGGTTGCAGACCTGGACTTCTGTCTCACATCAGAAGAAGAGGGAGAGACAAGGGGTCCCCAGCCCTCTCCTGTGTGAGTCACTGCGGCTGGCCGGTGTTTTATTCTTCACATAGGTGGGGGGAAGTTAGGGCAGCTGAGAAACTCACAGCTCAGAGTCTCCTCCTTGCAGAAGAAAATTAATCATTTCAAATATCAGAAAGAAGTCCCTTAAATAAGACTGTCAGTCTCAACAACTTTATTTTAGAGATTAGTGTTGCTGCACATTTTGTAAAACTACCCACTTGAGAGTTAAAGTAGTCTAGGTTTTTCTCATCCGAGACATATATGTGATATATGTGTATGAGAGATGTGACACATGGTGTATATACATGATGTGTGATACATGGAAAATGTGTGAAGAAACTAATCTTTTGTAAATTGAGTAATTTTAAATGAGCAAAGAAGGTCCTTTGCTGATTTCTGTTGTTGTTGTTGTTGTTTTTTAAATATGTATTTATTTGAAAGGCAGAATTAGAGAGAGGGAGAGAAAGAGAGAGAGGTCTTCCAGCCACTCATTCACTCTCCAAATGACTGCAGTGGCCAGAGCTGGGCTAGACTAAAGCAAGGAGCCTAGAACTCCATCTGGGTCGCCCACGTGAGTTTAGGTGTCTAAGGACTTGAACCACCTTCTGCTGCCTTCCCAGGCGCATTTGTAGGAAGCTGCATCAGAATTGGAGCAGCTAGGACTCAGACCCGCACTAATGTGGGATGCCAGCATCACAGATGGCTGTTTAGCCAGCTGTGCCACAACACTAGCCCCTGACCTCTGTCCTAATGTAATCTGATTATGTTGCTCATTTAAAATTACTCAGTTTACCTGATTATGTTGGAACAAGACAAGATCCATTCTACCCCATCCCTGCCGTGTCCTCTTATAAATGTGGGCTTCAAATTTTTTGTTCTTGTCAATACGTCAAACTGAGAAACCAGTGTTAGCATCTTAACTTTCAAAACACACCAAGTTTTGCCATTTGTAGATGACAAAATTCTCTAATAGTATTAATTTAGAAATAGCTTATGTGAATGGACTTGTTTGGGTCTGGGATGGAGTATGGCATACACTTTGTCATAAGGCCACACAGTAAATACTTTGGGCTTTTGGAACCATATGGTTTCTGTCTTACCTCTGCTCAGTGTCATGTGAAAGCAGCCATCAGCAGTGTATAAATGAGTGAACATAACTGTGTTCCGATAAACCTTTATTTGTAAAACAGAAAGTGGGCTGAGGTTTGTGGACTCCTGTCTAGAATTTTCTTCCCTTTTGGCCCATTTTATGTGGGGCGGAGAGGGGAAGAGGCAAGATGCCAGTCGTTTTATTGCGTAAGTAATTCCTGTAACTTAGGCAACAGTGGCTTGCAAGAGCCATCAGTTAAGTTGTACCATATTGCCTTCTCATGTGAAATCTTAAACCCAAGTCTCTTCCCCCATCCTGCCCTACCCTCCCCTCGAAGACGATAAGTGCCTGTCATGTAAGGATATTAGGCTGAGTGCTGGTATAAGTGGGTCCCCACCTTCACTGAACTGTAACCACCAGTGGAGGTGACAGACAATAACAAACCAAGTTATCCTGGACCACCATGTCATCGAACGTGTTGCTGATGTGAGACCCCAGGAGGTGACATTTACACTGAAACTGGAAGTGGAGAAGGATCTGACGCTGGCTTGGGTCAGAGGACAGCATCCTCTTCTCCCTCCCCCTGAATATCAGTATAGTCGTGGGTAAAAAAAATCAGCTTTCACGGAGAACATTAAAAGCTATTTTGTAATATCCAGTCCCCTGCCTTTTTTTTTTTTTTTTTTTTTTTTGACAGGCAGAATTAGAGAGAGACAGAGAGAAAGGTCTTCCTTTTCCGTTGGTTCACCCCCCAAATGGCCGCTATGGCCGGCGCACTGCGCCAACCCAAAGCCAGGAGCCAGGTGCTTTCTCCTGGTCTCCCATGCGGGTGCAGGGCCCAGGCACTTGGGACATCCTCCACTGCCCTCCTGGGCCACAACAGAGAGCTGGACTGGAAGAGGAGCAACCAGGACAGAAACAGCGCCCCAACCGGGACTAGAACCCGGAGTACCAGTGCTGCAGGCAGAGGATTAGCCTAGTGAGCTGTGGCGCCCGCCCTCCTTTTTAAACTGCCTTTCTAGGCAAGACTAGAAGCAGTGAGAACAGGTGGGAAGGCTTTGTCTCCTGTTTGTTATGTGCATGGACATTCTGGGTATACCTTGGAGGCTCCGCTGCCAGAATAAAGTTTTGAGCACTCTGGCCTCATATTTAGAGCCGAGGATGTGTAGAGTTTGTGGGGCATTGTATATTCATATTGCATTTCTCAAGGTGGAACCCTCTTACCTTCTGCTTTAGCGTGGTTCTCTGCAGAGAACATGTAGTGGGAGAGTGCCCTCTGCTGGCTGTCACTCAGTGTTCGAGGGGGGAGTTTCTAGAGGGCATGCCAGAGCCCTCAGGCTTTGGGATCCTAGCAGGCCTCCCGCTGTCACACTGCGACATCCTTAGGCCACGCTTAGAGGAATGTGCGCAGACAGAATGTCCCCCTCTAGCTGCTGTGCCTGCTTCCGTCTTCTGACCAGTGCTGTTTGCTTGACTGGCTGCTGATGCTTTGTTGGAGGTGAGGTAGGTGTGGACTTCTGTGTCTTCCCCTGCTATCTCTGGCAGCTAAGAACGCAGGTAAAGTCGCTTCCCTTTCCTGATGTGTGATGTTGACAGATGCACAAAATGAATCTGATTGGGTGTGTGTGTGGCAGCATTTTGAATCCTCATACAGGAGCAACATGGCCCACTCGGAGTGACCACCCTGCAGAAGCCTTGACCTACATGAATCCACCATGTTGGCTTGGTTTGGGGGTTTCAGTTTTTGTTCCTGGGGTGTTTCGTTTGTTTTTTTGTTTTGGTTTTTTTGTTGTTGTTGTTTTTTGCTTTGTTTTGTTTTTATTGTTTGCTTTTCATTTTTATTTTGTCCCAACATTTTCCTTTATAGTCCACCATTAGATATTGATCAGTTGAAGCTCATTTTAAGACTCGTTGGAACCCCAGGGGCTGAGCTTTTGAAGAAAATCTCCTCAGAGTCTGTGAGTTGATGCTTTGATTGTAATTATCTGCCCTGGTGGGGACCTGTGCCTCTTGCTTTCCGTCATTGTGACCTTGACCTGGGTATGTTTGTTAGCACGGGTGCCCTTGGCGTGCTGGCTTCTGAGACAAGGTTGTAAGTGTGTGTGTGCGTTGCACGCCTGTGCCTGCTAGCATGCATGAGTGACTTTTGTTCTCTCTCGCCTGGGTACTTGGCCCATGAGAGCCTCGAATGGGCAACGGTATCCCAGTACAACCAGACTGGAGATTTTAATTCTTTCCAAGGAACCAATGGGAAATTTCTGTGTCCGCTCTCAAGCCCTGACTTCGTTTTTCTCAGAAGTTTCACATACGCTCACGAGCTCTGTTCATTTTTTGGATGGTGCTTGTTCTCAGAGCATGAGCTGCGCCACGCATCAGTCCAAGTTCATGACTAAAAGAGTGAAGCGTGTGCTGGCTGCACACAATTACCCTTTTGCAGGCCACTTGCTCTTTTATCATTCTAGAGTAGACAAGACACATGTCTGTGTAGAGTGCCTGTTCCCGACAAGGCCACCTCTCTTCCCAGGCTGTAGACCACTCCGAGGAAACACCTCTGCTCCTGGTAGCCCAGATGCCCGGGAGCAGGGCCGCAAACCTTCCTCCCTTGCCCTTCCTTTCAATCCCGAGCTGAATAAGCTGAGAAAAGGCTTTGGAGCTGGTACTTCCCAGCCTCCAAGTCGGGGCTTAGGCAGAAGCCGTGGGAATGTGACTCTGGCATGTTTGGGCTATGATTTCCTGCTGTTGGCCATTTCTTTGGGCCAGAGATGTGAGAAAGACTCCAAAAGCCCAGCCTCTCTTCCCTTCCCTCTCCATCTGCCTCCAAGCAGTTGAAAAGAAGGGAGAAAGAGCTGTAGAGCCCAGCCCAGCTGTGCCTGTCTGGCTCCCTCTCCCATCATTTCTCACCAAGGGGCGCTTTGCCCAGTTGGGAAGACTGCTGGGAAGCTCGAGGCAGACACGAGCAGGTGAGTTTCAACTGTTTATCATATCCCGGCCGAGAGCACCGCATCTGTGTATCTAGTGCATCTCTTAAAACAGCCACGAAGTGCAGTGCACCTCTCAGTTTCCACTCTGAGAGATGCAGAAGGGTGTGCTGGCTCTGTTTCATTTTGTTTCATTTACTTATTTAAGATAAGGAAGCACTAGCGTGGAGAGTCACACACTGAGTCATTTGGCAGAGCCAAGTATGGAGCCCAGATGTCCTGACACCGTGATCTAAACAGTCGTCTCATGCGGTTGCATGCAATTTTGAAAGTCAGTGTCAAGAGTTCTCTTTTTTAAAGATTTATTTATTTATTTGAAAGGCAGAGTTAGAGAGAAGGAGGAGAGAGAGAGATCCTCAATCCACCAGCCTACTCCCCAGATGGCTGCAAATGGGTGGAGCAGGGCCAATCCGAAGCCAGGAGCCTACCCTGGATCTCCCACGTGGGTGCAAGGGTCCAAGCACTTGGGCCATTCTCCACTGCCCACCCACCCCACCCCCCGGCATAGTATTGCAGGGAGCTGGATGGAAGTAGATTTGACCGGTGTCCATGTGGGATACAGGCACCAGAGACAGAAGCTCCACCCACTAAGCCACAACACCCAGTGTCAGAATTCTTGACTATATCATCAGCCTGAAGAAGTGTTTTCTTTTGCTTTAGGAAATGCAGAAGCTGGATTAGAGTGAATCAAGAGAGAGAAATACTTAGAAAGAAGAGTGTTTTTAAAAAACTAAACAAAATCAGACTGCATTTGCTTAGAAAGATTGACTAGTAGGAGGACGAGAGGAACGAGGAGGGTTGGGAAGATCAGGTAATTAATGAAAGTATAAATGGGACTGAGATAGCAAATTTATTCTCTGTCTGGGAGTGACTCCTCGCAGCTCTTTCTCAGCCCCCTCTCCCACCCCAGCCATCTGCCTATGGACAGGTGCTACCCCCTGTCTTCCACCCCAGCTGTCTGCCTATAGCTATGTGCTATTAGCCACAAGAAGTTCTAAAAGACAAAGTGTGGGTACAAGAGTATTTGCCTATTATTAATCCATCTTTTTTTTTTTTTTTTTTTAAGAAAAAATGGTCTCCTTTTAAAAATTTTTATTTATTTGAAAGGCAGAGTCAGAGGGAGAAACATCTGTCTGCTGGGTCACTTCCCCGGTGCCCACAGAAGCCAGGCCTGGACCGTGCTAAATCCAGGAGCCTGGAGCTCAGTCCAGGTCTCCCATGTGGTAGCAGGGACCCAAGCACTGGAGCCATCATCTGCTACCTCCCAGGGTGCCCATGGTCTGAAATCACAGGAGCCAGAACTTGACCAGACACTCCGATAGGGGATGCAAGTGTCCCAAGCAGCATCCTAACTATTGTGGCAACCCACCCAACACTCCCCACCCCCATCATTTATTTCTAAGAGGGAGACACTGGGTATATGACCTAATGATAAGATGTATTTATCTTATGTAAAATGGGGCATGTCATACATTGCAGCAGCTCTGGGGTAGCACTGGGCATAATTGAGAACCAGAATAACAGTTTATTCAAATAAGATTCCATTAAGTATAAGAAGCAGTTTGTTTCCCCTGTGTAATTTTGGCAAGTGAATAAAATTTGTTTAAACCTTCAAAAGGATAGACAAGATTAATTTGATATTAGTGACAGTGCCCTACTACCTGCTTTTTGTTTTTGGTTTTTAAGATTTATTTATTTATTTGAGAGGTAGAGTTACAGAGAGCAAGGTCTTCCATCTGCTGGTTCATTCCCCAAATGGCCTCAGTGGCTGGAGCTGGGCTGATCCGGAGGCAGAAGGCAGAAGGCAGAAGGCAGAAGGCAGGAGCTCCCACACTGGTGCAGGGGCCCAAGCACTTGGACCATCTTCCACTGCATTCCCAGGTCACAAGCAGAGCTGGATCGGAAGAGAAACAGCTGGGACATGAAGGTGCCCAAATGGGATGCCAGCGCCGCAGCATCTATGCCACAGTGCCAGCCCCACCTGTTTGTCTTAAAAGTGCACATATAGTAACCACTTAAAAAATCAACAAAAACCTGGCAATTCATGTGGGTACCAGTTCGAGTCCAGGCTGCTTCACTTTTTTTTTTTTTTTTTTTTATTAACTTATTTGAAAGAGTTACAACAAGAGAAGGAAAGACAGAGAGAGAGAAGTCTTCCATCCTCTGGTCCACTCCCCAAATGGCCACAATGGCCAGGAATGGGCCAGGCTGAAGCTGGGAATCAGGAGCTTCATCCAGGTCTCCCACGTGAGTGCAGGGGCCCAAACTCTTTGGCCACCTTCTACTGCTTTCCCAAGCACATTAGCAGGGAGCTGGATCAGAAGTAGAGCAGCCAGGATACAAACTAGCACCCATACAGGATGCTGGTGTTGTAGGGACAGTTTAACCTGCTACAGCACGACGCCAGACTTGCTGCTTCACTTTTGATCCAGCTCCCTACTAATGTGCCTGGGAAGGCAGCAGAAGTTGGCACAAGTATTTGGGTCCCTGCCACCCATGTGGGAGACCCGGATGGAGTTTCAGGCTCCTTGCTTCAGCCTGGCTGTTGCAGGCATTAGGGGAGTAAACCAGTGGATGGAAGATCTCTCTGTAACTCTGCCTTTCAAGTAAATAATAAATCTTAAAAAAAAAAAAAACCTAGTATTTAAAACCCTTTTGTTATTTCTCTCGGTATGCAAGTACTGTTTGTTATGGAACGTGTTTAAAGGTACATCTAAACTTTGTTGTGACAATGTTAAGAGAACTTCCTACTATCTTCTGAATTTGCAGGCCTCTGTCTTGGTTTGGAGGGCTTGTAAGGCAGGAACATGTGGGCCTCTCCCTATGGCCGGCCTAAAACCTGCATTAGCAGTAATCTCACCACTAGGGAGCTGAGTTCAGGGGATGAGAGTAGTGGAAAAATGATTACTTGGCTGTGGTGTTATAAGACAACACTTCAGCTGCAGGAGGGAATTAATAGTTCATGAGAAAGGGAACAAAAATGGGATTTATTGAATTATGGTGAGGATTTTAAAAATCTCATCAATTGTGCCTTTGGTAGAAATGCACTATAAACTAACAGTTCCCATTTGTGTTTTGGAACATGGGAATTATTATCTTTTTTTTTTTTTTTTTTTTTTGACAGGCAGAGTGGACAGTGAGAGAGAGAGACAGAGAGAAAGGTCTTCCTTTGCCGTTGGTTCACCCTCCAATGGCCGCCGCGGCCAGCGCGCTGCGGCCGGCGCACCGCGCTGATCTGATGGCAGGAGCCAGGAGCCAGGTGCTTCTCCTGGTCTCCCATGGGGTGCAGGGCCCAAGCACCTGGGCCATCCTCCACTGCACTCCCGGGCCACAGCAGAGAGCTGGCCTGGAAGAGGGGCAACCGGGACAGAATCCGGCGCCCCGACCAGGACTAGAACCCGGTGTGCCGGCGCCACTAGGCGGAGGATTAGCCTAGTGAGCCGCGGCGCCGGCCTATTATCATTTTTAAAGATGTAATTTATTTGAAAGAGTTACAGAGAGAGGTAGAGACAGAGAGAACCATCTCAGGTTCACTCCCCAGATGGCTGCAACTGGTGGAACTGAGCCAATCCAAAGCCAGGAGCCAGGAGCTTCTTCCGGTCTCCCACGTGGGTACAGGGGCCCAAGCACTCGGGCCATCTTCTACTGCTTTCCCAGGCCATAGCAGAGAGCTAGATCGGAAGAGGAGCAGCCGGGACTAGAACTGACACCCATATGGGATGCCGGCGCTTCAGGCCAGGGCTTTACCCGCTACACCACAGTGCCGGCCCCACACGGGAATTATTTAACATTGATAGCACAGTTAGGAGAGAGAATTTGCTGGAACAACTTACCTGTGTGCTTGTGCATGTGGGAAACCTCATAGTTTTGCCCTTATCAGATAATTGCTGTTTTGCACACTTGCTCTGGGCTGTTTGCTAAGTGAGGGGAATCCTTTCACATGTTAGAGAGACTTGCAGAGGAAACCACTGTGGCATGCCATGATACCACCGGCAGCCTGTGACTTCGACCTTGTTGTTGCCATTAGCCTCTAACTTCCCCCCATCTTTCCTTTTCTGCCTTCACCAGTGTGTGTTTGCAGCATGTACTTTAAACATATCACTACTAATGTCTTTGAAACGTGGCAGTGTTAGTCAACCAACACACCCACCCGTGTCTTACTTTGGAGGGGAGATGCCTTGAAGAACACCTGCTATAAAAATGTAGTCTCCTCCGTGTAAGGATCTCTTAGATATTCTGTCTTGTCTGAAGTCGAGTTAAAAGTTGCTGAGTCATGCGCATTTACCCCACAGGCAAACAGGGTTTAGCCATCAGAACTTGAAAATCGTTCTCTGGCTGGCAGTCTGTTTCCAGGGAACCAAAAATAGTTAAAATTAAAGATGATGCTGGAACCAAAGAGAGTCAGATTTTTGTATCTGCATGGCCAGCCATTCACAGAAGCACTCACTAACCTGCAGCCTTGGGCTATGGCCTGGGGTGGGTGGGGAGTAGAGGGTTTTTTTTTTTGTTTGTTTGTTTGTTCTGTTTTGGGGTGGTTTTTTGACCTTTTTTCGAGAACTTGAGTTGAAAGTTACTTTTTTTTTTTTGCACTGTATGTTTAACAATGCCCTTGACCAGGCATCTAAGATATTAACCAGCTTCAGCAGATTATGCGTCTGACGGGGACACCCCCTGCTTATCTCATTAACAGGATGCCAAGCCATGAGGTGAGAGCAAACAGGGGCTCCTCAGTGCCGGAGGGCACAGCCTCGTCCTGCCACTGTGTAACCAGCAGTGTCTCCGGATGCTTGCAAGTGCCTTGAGGAGCCGCTGAGGCAATGCCTGTGTGCTGTGGCAGGATGTGGACATCCGGGGATAAAATGTCATCCAAACCTGCGAGATTGAGAATGTAACTTGCAGGCTTGGAAACAGAAAGTGATGTTACTTTGAGGCTGTGTGTTTCTTCCTAGATACCAAGCCTGTCCTTAGGAAATGTTACCATCTAGTAACCTTCGGCAGAGGGGCAGTTCACCAAAGTTCCTGGGCTCGCTCTCCTATTATTTTTTTTTAATGACCAAAAGAGGGGTCTTCATTTTAAAAAAAAGGAAAACTAAAGTATTCAACACCAATTGGTACTAAATTTACAAACAAATAAATACGTAAATAATAGGGGATAAAAGGGCTAGGTGCCTTCCTTACTGGTTCTCTTCAGCCTGGCTTTGTCACTGGGAACTGATGGGGACCCTCAGTGCCTCTGGGAACCAGGCCGGGGTCGCCGAGGCCCTCTGCGGCAGCTGTGTCCAGGTGGTCTTCCAGAGGACTGCTGCTCCATGCATGAGACGGGGCTCTCTCCGCTATTTACTCTTCACCCTTGTATGGCCGACTAGAAAGGTTTGCCGTCGTGTGTGTGTTCAGGTCCTAGGACTTTCCTTTTGAGATCAGAAAGACTGTCAGCTGCTTCTCAAAATTCTACTCACTGCACAATGACCAAGAAGGTAAAGTGGCCCCCGCAACCAGAACCTTCTCTGACCTTGTGTATGTAAATGTAGATGTCTTCAGTCTTGGACTGTATTGGAATGGAGATTTCGAGGAGGTGGTGAAAAGCGCGCTCTCCTTCTAAGAGTGCCCGTGAGAGCAGGCAGTGTTTCTCTAGGCCCCACTTGGAACCAAGTGCTATGCTGAGAAGGTCCTTGGCTTTTGTCTCTCCAGTCCTGTCAGGTCTGGCACTCTTATGAATCCCACTTTACAGATGAGGAATCCAAGATTTAAAGAGAGTAATTTAACTGGCCATGAGTGGTAAGCTCCACATTTGAACTCAAGCCTGTCGTGCCAGAGAGACCAAACATGCAGCAGCTGTCCTGGTGACACACGTGCTACTTGTGGCGGAGTTTTAGTGTCGCGTGCTGGAGTATCACAACCGTGCAATGTAGGCAAGCCAGATACTAGTACTGGTATTTTACAAGTGAGATACACTGGTTGAGAGCTGCCTGGCAGGTAGCTGTAGCTTGTATGTGGTAGGGGAGGAATTTCTGCATAGGCCGTGTAATTTCAATTTCATTATTCTTTATTACCCACTATAGATTGTTTTTGATTATTTAAAAATATGTTTGAGCCTCTTAGCAGAACATATTAAGCTTCTGTTCACTTTTGTGTTACCAAGGTAACTTTGTTAGCAAAGGCCTGAATATCCTTTTGATGAGCTGAGAGCACCTGCTGAGGCTGGCACCATCTGAAGACTGTGGTCCTGGGCTTTGTTTAGGGGTACCAACCCCTCCGCCCATCTTAGCTGCTGAGAAAGGCTCCCTGAGAAAGGGCTGCCCGGGACCTCGGTTTTTGAGCATGTTATCCTGTGGCCAGAAAGCTAATGGAAAAGAACTGAACTGGTTCAGCATTCTCATTCACTTGAGATATAACTGGGAGAGAGCAGGACTAAGTAAAGGTGATGCCCAGAAGGGGAGACGCTAGGATGGCAGTAAGAGAGTTCTCCAGTAAGTGTCGGAAAGAGTCATAAACCCTGGAGTGAGCGCGCTTTGTCAGTTAACACGTGTTGCTTGACAAGATGAGTAACGTCACTGACCAAAGTTATTCTGAAAACCCTTGCTTTTCCAGGCAAGAAACTATATTCAGTCTTTGACCCAGATGCCGAAGATGAACTTTGCAAATGTATTTATTGGTGCCAACCCCTTGGGTAAGTGACCCTGTTCTCAGCTCACGAATACTGAACTGGTTACGACATAAATTAGGGATATGAAGGAGAGTTTTTCTTTTTGACCAAAAAGGGTATCATTAATTAAATTTGGGAAGGTAATGACTACGCGTACGGCACTTACTATGTGTATTGATTTTGTCAGACTTCTTCAGAATCCCATGACCTGCTGTATTTCTATGCTCACAGGATCCGGTGGGGGAGACGGGTGGCATAATGAAGAAAGGGGAGGAGGTTGGGGAGACAGTTGGGGCAGGAGGAAAGAGGCAGAGAAGAAAGCCATGGCGTGTTCACACCTCGCTGGTCCGTGCCGTCCCAAGCTGAGGCAGGGTAGGCAGGGGGGATGGTGCTCCCTGCAGTGCTGTGCTCTGCCCGCAGCCACCGGGGCTGCAGATCCGGCCGTGCTCCCCCCTTGCGTGCTTTTCCCTTTCCTTCTTCTTCCTCTGCCCCTCAGAGACTTAACCAGTCAGCCTCCTCCAATCCAAGGGGTGGCTCGGTGTCCCCTCCCACCACCAGCACCCACTCAGTCCTCGGCATGGACAGCCATGAAGATGTGCTGCCTCTGCTTGTTCCTTACGCTGGGGGCTGATGGGAGCGTCTCATGCCCAGAAAGTGGCTTTCCCTGAAGCCCTCACTCCCTGACTCCTGGAGAGTGCCAAGGACAGCGCTGCTTGGTGTTGGGGACAGAAGGGTCAGGGCAGGGCCCCAGTGCAGCGGAGAGGGGCGTGGTGCCGTGACAGCCAGCATAGGCGGCCTTCTCACTTCTGAAGATGGTGGTGCAGTGCCAAGTGCCGGAGACTGGCTGACTTCCCTGAAGTCCTGGGGGTGGGGGAGTCGTCCCTCATCATGAGGGTCCTGGCAGCCGATGGCCATGGTGACCTCTTTAGAAGTCGTGGATGGAAGCTAGGTGGGCTTCCCTTTTTAAGTACTTCCTCCATGGTGATTTTGCCAGCGTCTCAGGGTTGCCATGACAACCTTACTGCTCTTCGAAGTGTTGGGCAGTTCTGGGTGATTATGTCACATCTCTGCTGGGCCACTCCAGGTCCAGGGATGAATCCACAGACTGATCAAGGGTGTGTGGGATTCCAGCAGGTGCCCTGGCATGCTCACACTGGGCTGTGTGCGATGCGTCTGAGCTGTCATCCAGGGCAAGGATCTGTGAGAGGCGCTCCGTGAGCTAGAATGTTGGAAAAAGCTGTTGTATGCTGGTGGCTCCCCTGACTATCGTTCTGTTCTGATTCTTTTTTTTTTTTTTTTAACCTTTGTCAGCCCCAAATTTTAGGCAAGGCAGTCCTCACTGTTGGACTCCACGTGTCCAACTCCCTGTGCTGACTCAAAAGACTTGTTGACATCAGCATTCCACTAAAGCTTGTTCAAACAGAATCCCAGTCCTTTAGTCTTGTATCCTTCAAGGTAGAAATAGACACCTGCACATACGCACATAACGCAGAGACGAGCTCGTATACCCTACAGCAGATGCTTGCGGGGGAACCTCGTTTGGGAGTGGCGGCCCGGAACTGCGTGTTTGCGTATTGCTGCCGCGTGCTTTGCTGCCAGATGCTTCAGAGCCTCTTCTTTTTGTCTTTCCCATCTGTGGCGCCCATAGCCGTTGACCTGCTGGAGAAGATGCTTGTTTTGGACTCAGATAAGAGAATCACAGCAGCCCAAGCCCTCGCGCACGACTACTTTGCCCAGTACCACGATCCGGACGACGAGCCGGTGGCCGACCCTTACGATCAGTCTTTTGAAAGCAGGGACCTGCTCATAGACGAGTGGAAAAGTAAGTCCTGGGAGCTGGATGGTCATCGGGCACGAGAACTCAGATTCTAAAATCTTCTCCAGGTGGCCAATGAAAACTTCTCAATGGTCACAAGCAATCCCAGGTCTCCTTGGGATGCTTCTGTCTGGCCTGGCTTTGTGCATAGCCTCTCCCGTCTGCAAAGGACTTCGAGGTTCTCAGAGCCTTTGTGTAGACAGCATTGCTCTGAGATAAGTAGGGTGAGGGCAGTTTTACAGTTTTGCAACGAGGGAATTCACCTCTTATCTGTTACCTTACACCTCATTAGGGATGCAGCCAGGAATAGAAGCCACGACTCCTCTATCCAAGCTCATAGTCTTTCCATAAGACACGAGTGCAGAGCTGCAGCTCCGTCTCCAAAGCCAGGGCCGCAGCTCCGGGAGAGGTCTTCCAGCACCTTTCTCAGAGAGCTTTAAAGAGGGGGCCCTCGGCAGCTCTGTGTATGCCCTCCAACTTCTGTGTAGCCGTAAGCCCCACAAGAGTAGCCCGTGGAGTCGGTAAGGCAGCCAGCTGAAGTAGCGCCCCGAACCACCAGCCCGCCCAGGGAGTGGGGATCTGCATCCCTGACGTCAGAGCACCTGCCGGCGAAGAGAACGGCCCGAATTCTCACGGCTCACTTTTCCTTCCCGATTCCAGGCCTGACCTATGATGAAGTCATCAGCTTCGTGCCGCCACCCCTCGACCAAGAAGAGATGGAGTCCTGAGCACCCGGGTTCTGTTCTGGTGACCCCACTTCACTGTGAGGGGAAGGCCTTTTCATGGGAACTCTCCAAATATCATTCAAGTGCCTCTCGTTGCAAAGATTTCCTCCATGGTGGAAGGGGTGCGTGCGTGCGGCACGTGTGTATGTGTGCGTTAGTGTGTGTGCATGTGTGTGTCTGTGAGACGTGAGAGCCTCGTGTGACTCTACAGCAAGTCCCTAGCAGCCTCCACCTGCTCTGCTTCCTGAGAGTTGGCTCAGGCAGATGAGAGCTGCCCTCTTCTTAGGGATGAGTTAAATGCAAAGTGAGAAATATGAAAACGCCCCTGATCCCAGTCATGCTTTGGCCTCTCTGGCCTCTCCTGTGCGCCCCCTCCAATGGTGGGGGTGGACTTGCCCACAGCCCACAGCGGCACGGGGAGGAGGCTCACACCTTCCGGCTGCTTCAGGTCTGGAGCCATCCCTCGGAGATGGATACGGCCACAAAGGACCAACCGGCTCCTGCGCACCGGCCTCGGATCGACTCGCTTAGTGTGGCTCCAGAACTTGACAGGTTGCGGTTGAAACTGTAAATATGTCTGTGCCTTAAGAGAAGAGAAGTGAGTAGAGGTAGTTGAAAGCCTGCAGCTGCTGAAGTTCTGAGCCAGGCAAGCCGACAGGGCAGTCGGACGGCCACGCGCGGCCTTCAGAGGTGGCCGTGTGTGCATCTGCGCGCGTGCATGTGTGTCCGTCTCTCCCCTCCCTTGCCAGCGGGAGCCGCTACGTGCCTGTGCTTACCCCTCTCCTCCAGTGCACTGGCTCGGTGGTGGGAAGCAGGTTCCCGCCGTTAGTGCACTTCCCACGCGCTCTCCGTTTCTAGCACAGTGAGGGTGAATCTCGCACGTCTTGCTGTTTGAGCATGCACAGCTGCTCGTCCTGTTCTCGGCAGGCCCTGGTGCCAGGCAGGCTTGTCAGCGAAGCCTTCTCGGGTAGCTCGGACCCTGTGTCACCGCAGCTCACGTTGTGGGCGAGTGACATCATCCTCTGTGCAGCCCCGTGCAGCCCCCGTGCTGTTTCGTGTTGGAACACAGTCGGTGCTCCAGGTGCTCTTGATGTGAAGACCAGGAACAGACGGGGCAGGTGGGTGGGCAGATCTTCATTCTTGCCCCCTGGTTTTCTATGAGCTGTTTTGGGGGAGCCAACACGGGAAAGATCAGGGCTTTTCCCAGGAATGTCCCAAACTCTGGGACACGAGTTGTCTTCACTTCCAATAATCGATTCTAAGAAATGCCGAAAATCAGTGAAAAAATAAACACTCATGAAGCCAGAAACTCCTTTTGCTATCTCTCTCTAAATACGATTATAAGAAAAATAGTGACAAGGTGTCTTTCCCACCCCGTATGGCAGAGGCTCTTCTCGGCAGCTGAACATTTGGTCGACTTCTTGGTCTTGGTTCGGAAAGAAACACGTTTTCAGAATTTTATATATTGCAGGAATCCTTTGAGAATGTGGTTCCTTCTGGTAGGGAGAAAGGGCAAATTATTTTGATATTTTGTATTTTCAACTTTGTAAAGAAGAAGTATCCTCAGGGGTGGAAGAAGAGCTGTTTTTGTAATTTTCCCCAATTTCAGGCATTTTTTTGCTCCAGGAGGAGCTCACGTATTTAAGCCTATTGTGGAATAAGAAAGTGTAGAGCCACCTGCAGTGTTGGCTGTGTGACAGACCCTTGCCTTCGGGCCAGGGGGTCTCCGTTTCTCTGTGAGTGCAGAGGGTCGGGGACCCCCAGTCCACTGGAGCCAGGAGGAAGAGGAGGGCTGCTGTGACTGCACCCCACCACCACCACCAGTCTGCCCCTCGCGAAAGGAAGGGGAATGGAAAGGCCTCACCTCAACAGGCGGTCAGATCCTCACCACGCAGAGCAAGGTGACTTGGGTCGGCCATGGCTGGTCATACGTGCTGGTGTGGTCTCCTACAGAGTACCGCGCTGACTGCTTCTCCTCAAGGGTCCTTGCACACGTGATCACATGCGTGTTAGGAGGCTGCGTGCTCCAGGAGCCCGGACTCTTAAGCTGGAGCTCGCGAGAGCGCCTTGGCTTCCGAGCGTAATTCTCCCGTCTCCTGAGTTCTCGGAACAGAAGACACGGGAGAGAATGAGGGAAACTGCTCTTTTATTTGTATTCATGAACTGGCTGTAAGCAGTTATGTCATAGAGGATGTCAGATAACACCACTGGTTAAAATAAAGCCTATTTTTCAAACTCAGTGAGTTTCGCAAATTCATTCTGTTTTTCTCTTGATTGTTTTTGTTGACTGCTCATTGTGGCAGTGTTCTTTCAACTGTGGCCCATTACATGTTCCTGGCAGATCTTAATGTCACTCCTTAAATGCAGAAAGCATTTATAGAGCTCCTTAGTTGTACACTTTAGGGTTAAGAGAATCCAGGTCTTAGATAAAGCAGAGAGCAGATAAATAAGGTGTACATGGCAGAGGCTGCGTATTGTGCTTGGGTCTAAGAGTGGCATAGGACAGGGGCCAGCAAACTGGGGCCGTGGGCCAGGTCCTACCCACCACATGCTAAGAATGGTTTTAACTCTTTTTTTTTTACACTTGATCTTAGCCAAAAGGCCAAGAAGCGATAGCTCTTTTTTTTTTTTCTTTAATTTATTTTATTTATTTGAAAGGCACAGTTACAGAGAGAGACACAGAGACAGAGAGAGAAAAGTCCTTCCATCTGCTCATTCACTCCCCAAATGGCTGCAATGGCCGGAGCTGAGCTGATCAGGAGCCAGGAACTACTGTGTCTCCCATGTGGGTGCAGGGGCCTAAGCACTTGGGCCATCTTCTGCTGCTTTCCCAGGCCATAGCAGAGAGCTGGATCAAAAGTGAAGTAGCCGGGGCTCAAACTGGTGCCCATATGGGATGCTGGCACTGCAGGCTGGGGCTTTAACCCGCTGCACCACAGTGCTGGCCCCGGTTTTTACATTTTTAAATGGTTGAAAGGATCAAAAAAGACAATTTTTTTAAGCATGTGAAAAGTTAGTAAAATTTAAATTTCAGTGACCATAGATAAAGCTTCATCAGAATCTCGCCACACACATGTGCTCCCACACTGTCTGTGTCTGCTTTTGTGCAACAGTGACAGAGTTGAAGGATGCAACAAAGACAGCAGGGTCTATAAAATGCAAACTGTTCACCCTGTGGGCCTCGACACAAGTTTGTCAACTGCAGTCTACAAAATGAAGTCTCTTTAGTGCCTTTTCAGCTTTGATATTTGAAGACTGTGAGTGGTGTGCTTTTATTTTAAAATTGCCAGAGACCATCCCCACCCCCACCCCCACTGGTTGTGAATAGGTTTTTGACAAATGCATGATCATTTTAGGACTCTTTTGTCCTTGAAAAGACTTCGGAACAACTGAATTGCATCCCAGCAGGAGAGGACCAGAGGTCTCAGCTGATTTCTCGGACCTTTGCCTTGTGCTTCCCTCCCGGTGTCCTGGGAGTGGCAGCTGCCAGGTATCAGAGGATGAGGCTGCTGAGGGCAGGCAGCCAAGCTGTTTGTCCTTTGCTGGCGGGTCCCCGGCTCGGAGCTGGGAGCAGTGGCAGCGGTGAACCAAGCAGAGGCTCCCAGCCTGTCAGTGACTTCTCAGAGCCCTGAGAGCACGGCTGCACTTGTCACTGGAGGTCCCTTGGCCTCCCGAGGGGTCAGACCCCAGCTCCCCCGCCTCCTGGGACGGGAGGGGAGCCAACCACCAGAAGCAGCTCCCTTGGAGTGATCTCCTGGAGCTGACATCAGGGGAAGTCTGAGTGGGGCTCTTCTCATGAAAGCTAAGCAGAACTGTAAAAGCATGTTCCTAACTTCAGATCAAATTCTTGTAACGAACAAGACATGAATCAAGTGTTCTTCAAGTGGAACCGTGATTTAGAGTCTTACGATATCCTTCTCTCTGGCCCTTTGAAACGTGATCATCAAAGGAACTGGTGCAAAAATACTTGAGGTCATCACCAGTTTTCCCCGTGGCACTAATGTTTTGAAGTTCACATCCTTTTTTGTGTCTGTTGGTGATCACCTTGTCACCTTTCCCTTTGCTGTTAATGGTCTGAGTCTGTCGGAGCCGCGTTGTTCAGTGGCTTTGCCTGAAATTTGAGCAGTTTTCTAGTACCATTTATCAACTGCAAGTCAGCTGCCATTTGCAAAGACTTGGGATTATCACAGTTCATCTGCGTTCTGTTTGTACCATTGTCATATGCTGGAATGTAAGCAGAGACTAAGAGGAGACAGGAATGCACTGGGCAGCAGTCAGTCAGGGGTCCCCTACCTGAGATGCAAGGAGGGAGTGATCTTGCAAGGACTCAATTCATCAACGAATGGTCTCATGTCACAATGACTTCCATTTCTCTGTACAATCTAGTACCCTCAAGGATTTGCTTAATGAATATGCAGATAACCAAGACCACATTTATTTATAATTCAAATAGATCTTAACGTATGTACCCTTTGAACTCGGCATTTACATGGATCAGAAGGGCTCACAGGTGCACAAACAAAACAGTAAAAAGCTGTTCATGGCCACATTCTTTGTAGTGGCAAAACATGGGAAGTAATCCATGGCTGTGTCAGAACTTGAGGAGTAAGCTGGCCAGCAGGAGTCAGTATTGCACCAGGCATGGGCAGCTATGGGAGGTATCTTAGGAAGGAGGAAATGTAAACAGCAAAACAGTGGCCCCGCCCCTCAGCACTGGGAGAGACAGTACAGGCTGTGCATCCCTTACCCAAAGTGCTTGGCCCCACAAGGGTCTCAGGTTTTGGAATGTTTGCAGATTTTACCAAAACTCCAAATCTGAGATGTCTTGAGCACCAACAGGACACTGCACTATGACAGAGCATTTTGGAGTTTGGATTTTTGGCTTCGGGACCCTCAACCCATTTGTAGCTGGGGAAAGCCTGGAGGAACATAAACTCTTAGCAGCCATCTCTGGTTCCTGGGATTGTGGGCTCTAACTTTTTGTGCTATTTCTGTAATGTTTACTCTTTGTTTTCACTGATTTTTTTAAATTTATTTGAGAGAGAGAGAGAGAATTTTCCATCCATTGGTTCACTTCCCAGATGGCCAAAACGGCCAGAGCTTGGCTGATTTGGAGCCAGGAGCTTCCCAGTCTCTGACATGGATGCAGGGGCCCAAGGATTTGCACCATCTTTTGCTTTCCCAGGTGCATTAGCAGGTAGCTGGATGGAAAGTGGAGTGGCCCATATGGGATGCTGGCACTGCAGGCAGCAGCTTTTCCTGATACGCCACAGCGCCGGGCCCTGGTTTTATTTTTATAATCACAATTTTTTTTTCTCAATCAGGAAGATTTTTTCAATCTGTTTAACTTTGGGAACCATTTCCTAATTTCACTTTTGTCAGGGTTGAAGCCCAACATGCTTGCTGGAATGGGCTTGCTCCCAGCTCTCAGGCCTCTGGCGAGCAGCGCCCCCACCACTGCTCTGCGCCAGGATTATCCATTCCGCTGGGAGGGCTTCCTGGTTTCCTTCCCAGAAGAAGCGCTCAGCACTAACTCAGCTGACATCTTGCCCGAGAATTCTTTGTAGTGGGGGCTGTCTCACGCATTGCAAGGCGCTAAGCAGCACCCCTGGCCCCCGCCCATTGTGTGTCAGGAAATCACACACTACCTTTCTCCTGTTGTGACAGCCAAGACTCCAGATGTTGCCAGATGTTCCTTAGAGGGCAAATCATTCAGAGTTGAAACCCAGCGATCTAGAGCTTTCTCTCCCTCAGTCTTACATAACATCAAAGGGTTTTGGGAATACATAATACTAAAGGGTTTGAAACTTGCTAGCCTGCTGTAACTTAAATAAGTGGCTTTGAATCTTGGAAGGAAGATACAAATTTGATTTTTTTTTTTTTTTTTTGAGAGGCAGAGAGAGATCCTATCTGCTCCCTGTTCACTCCCCAGATGCCCACAATGGCTGGGCAGGGCCATGCTGGCTACTAGGAACTCAATCCAGATGTCCCACATGGGTGACAGGGACCCAAGTATTTTCTTTTTAAAAAACTTATTTATTTTAAAAGGTAGTGTTACAGAGAAAGAGAGACAGAGAGAAAGGTCTTTCACCTGCTGGTTCAATCCCCAGGTGTTGGCACCAGTCAGAGCTCAGCCAATCCAAAGCCAGGAGCCAGTAGCTTCTGGGTCTTCAAGGCAGGTGTAGGAGCCAAACACTTGGGCCATCTTCCACTGCTTTCCCAGATCGTTAGCAGAGAGCTGGACAGGAAGAGGAGCAGCCAGGACACAAACGTGCCCATATAGTATGCGGGCACTGCAGGTAGAGGCTTAGCCTATGCCACAGCGCCGGCCCAGGGACCCAACTATTTCAGCCATCGATTGCTGCCTCATGAGGGCATTGGCAGGAAGCTGGAATCGGGAGCCAGAGCCAAGAATCCAACCCAAGCACCCATATAGGGTGTGGATGTGGGCATCTTGACTGGCATCTGGGTCAGACCCCTCACCCGAACGGCCTTTTTAAAGACTGAAGTGGATCTTCTTTTGAAGTAAAGGATAATTCGGAAGGAAGTGTGATCAGTTTTGAATTAAGGCTGTTTTATGTCTTTTGGAAAAAAGGCGGGGGGAGGACAGGATGGATTATCTGGTGTTGCTGTAAAAAAAGCCTGAAGCCAGGTACTTCGAAAGAAACAGGTTTATTGGGCTCCCAGTTGTAGCAGGAAAGTCCACACAGCACAGGACCTGCACCTGCCAGGCGCTGGCTTGCTGCACCATCATGTGGCCAAGAGGCGAGGGCACAGCTGTGTACAGACAGGGCCAAGCCTGTGGCATGAGAACAGTCAAGGTCCCAAGGTAACTTCACAAATCCCTTGCAAGGATGATGTCCCCATGACCTTCCACTAGGCCCCACCTCTTAGTAGATGGACGTCCAAGCCAAACACATGAACCTTTCAGGGCACTTTTAAACTCTGTCTAAATCATAGCATGGCTGTTGAGTGAATTAAATTATTCAGAAGCTCATTGGCCATTATCCACAGACAAAATCTGGTAATTAAACTGGGGCATGACTACAGGATTTTATTAGATAGGCCAGTAATAGGTGGTAGTGGAAAGTACACTGGGTTTTGAAGCCACAGACCTGAATTCAAATCCTATCTCAGAGTCTGTATTGGCAGGAAGTGACCATGGGATGACTTACTAGTTTTCAGGTGACCAGCAAGATCAAATGAAATGGGGCCGGCGCTGTGGCGTAGCAGGTAAAGTCACCACCTGTGGCACCCAGCATCCCATATGGGCACCAGTTCAAATCCTGGCTGCTCCTCTGCCAATCCTGCTCTCTGTGATGGCCTTGGAAAGCAGTGGAGGATGGCCCAATTGTTTGGGCTCCTGCACCCACATGGGAGACCCGGAAGAAGCTCCTGGCTCCTGGCTTTGGATTGGCGCAGCTCCAGTCCTTGCAGCCATTTGTGGGGTTAACTAGCAGATGGAAGACCTTTCTCTCTCTCTCTCTCTCTAACTGTGCCTCTCAAACAAGTAAATAAATCTTAAAAAAAAAAAAAAGATCAAATGAAATAAGAAGCCTCAGTGTGCCGGTGGACACTGGAAATGCTGGCTAGTGGGCATCTCTCCGGAGCTGACGTTGGGCACTGGTGCTGTTCTGTTGGGGTGAGTTTGGAGAGGTTTGCATCTGGCCACAGTGTGAGCCCCTAAAGCCGGTCACAGGGGAAGCTCCTGAGGTCTGGAAGCTCCAGAGGCACTTCCTGGAAGGCTTACTGAAGCCAGACACTGGTGCGAGTGCTCACAGCCGGCAGGTTGCTGTTGCATTGCAAACCTACTCCATTAGTTCAAGCTAGAAATAGTGCCTCCTTGAGAAGGTACCAAGAGTTAAATGAGGAAGTAACCTTATGCCCAGTGTTGCAGCTGAAAAATCTTGCCAGCACCTTTTGAGTGTCAGTTGCAGGAAAAAAAAAAAAAAAGGAAAGGAAAGAGAAAGAAAGGAAGAAAAGTAAGATGTAAAACCACAAGCCCAGTGTAGATCTGTGACAGAGACCAGTGGTTCACAGCTCTGGCAGATCCAACAGCCTCGGCACAGTTAATGCTTCCTAACATCCCTTTTATACTCCCAAAGTGGAAGTCAGAGAATCCACAAACACAGTTTCAAAGAAAATGGAAATGAAGAGTAAAGGAAAAATGCAAATGCATTTCAATATGGAAATACTCAGGTATAGCCACACAGAAGACCTGGAGAAGAGGCTTGGTGCCTTTTCCTGTACCCAGAGTCACCTTGACTGCGACCTTTGTGAACAGACGGATACAGTTGTGTTGCCCTGGCAACGCACGTATCCTGACTGATCGCCCTCAGTCATGTCATTTTCTGGAGTCTGTGAACAACAACTTGTGGCAACATTTCAAACAACCACAGTCTCTTGATCTCCTCAGATGTGATCCCAGAAAACTTCACTCCATGTGCAAAAAAGTATTTGTATTTTCTATGTAAAATCAAATGGCTCAGATTGTCATAAAACGTTTTTTCCACTTGCATAAATGTCTACCAGGATATCTGCGATATGAAGCGGCTCTGGTGGAGAATCCCACTCAGCGTGCTCAAAGTCCCGTCATACCCTCGATCCTGTGACAGCCTGATGCGACCCCTCCCAAGGGCAGGTGCTGAGAACTGCTGGCAGGGTCCACCACTAGGGGCACCCCTGGAGCCCGGGGAAGTGCAACCTCCATGATAAGGACCCTCCTGGCTTCCTCCTGTTCCTCCACCTGCTTCCCCCCTTCCCTCCTGCCCCACTAAGTGGTTGTCATTTTACGAACTCCCGCTGGATGTTAGCAGGTACAGCTCTACGTTACAAACTGAGACTGGGCTCAACAGGCCACCCAGGTATCGAGAGTGAGACTCCTAGTTCCAAACGTTGTACAGCGCTGGAGTTAGCCGTGTCTCTCCTGGTTTTCGAAAGAGAATCAAGAAAAATGTCCACTCAGCGCAGCTTTTAAGGACTGCCTGACTCTACCGCTGCTGCTGGGCCGGGGAGGAGCCCCCAGCAGCCGCCGCTGGGAGCACTCGCTCACTGGGAGACTTGTCTCCATGTGCACACGCTGGGCCCCTCTCCCAGGCTTCCTCCCTCATCTGGGCTAGAAGGGCGCCTCCAGCCCTCCAAAGACAAACTCCCCTTTCCCTCCAGCCAGCTAGGAGTGTAACCCTCTTTGAGGGGGAAAGCAAGTCACCCCAAAATCCAAGACTTTGTCAGTTCAGGGTCACAAAGCCAATCACAAACCCGAAGCTGAGCATCCAGTGGCCAAGGAACAGAGAAGCAGGAGCCTCGCTCACAAGCCAGCCTCTGGGGGTGGAGAAGGCCCAGGGACAGGGGAACAAGGAGGAGGGGAGGCACACCTTAGGGTGAGGGGGGACGGTAGTGGTGTTCCGGGACAGGGGCCCCTCTGCCGCCTTTTTCTTGGTCCCTCCTGATTGTCATGTTTGCCAGCTGTCATGGCGCTGGCCATTGTGGGTTTTGGCGTGGAGATGAGATTGCAATGAGGCTTGAGATCTGGTTGAGGTCCCAGATTGGTTGGCAGCCATCTTGGGTCTCACCTGTTTAAGTCAGTGGGCCTGGGGAGGGAATTTTGCCCTGAAGCCCCTCACTAGGGGCTTGTGCAGTCACTGCCCTAGGGGACAGGAGGACGGAAGCCACAGTCTCCTTGCGTCTCCCTCCAGCTTCCTGGCACTTGGCCCCGGTGCCTCTCCGTGACTTGCCCTGCATGGGTGATTCCCCACCTGCTCGTGGCTTCCCCTCCTGGCTTTGTTCCTGATACTCCTTCTGTCTGGAACCTCTTCTTTCCCCTTCCCCACTCCCCTGAGCCAACATGCTCATTCTTCCATCCAGCCTGGACAGTACTCTCTGTTCCTCTTCCCCGACCGTCCTCAAGCCCGTGGGAGATGTCCCTGCCCGCTGGGTCCACCAGTGTTGGCACTGATCATGCTTTGGCTTTGGCACTGGCTGCTGTTGGGAACGCTCGCTCAAAAGAAGGAAGCACGAAGGTTAAGGACAAAGGCTGGGGAGCCGACCTGCCTGAGTTGAGAGTCCAGCCCCGCCCCCTCCCATGGGGGATGAGGGCAGGCAAAGGACTAGCCAGGACGGAGCAGGAGCTGAGACTGCTCTCAGCATCTGCGCTGCAGCCCCGCACCACCCAAGCCCCGCCCCCTCGGCACACCCACTTCCCATCGTACACCCACGCCAGAGCACCTTCCTTAGAAATGACCATGTGTGTGCTCCAGCCCAGTGTGGAGACACCATGACACTTCTGAGAGCCCCCAAAACAGGACAAAGGGGCAGCACTCATACCCCTGCCCAGACTCCGCCCATCTTGACTATTCCATCAGGGCACCACTGCCTACCTGGTAAAAGGTGGTGGGAGCAGTGAGGAGAGGGCCCTGCACTCACGTCTGACTGCCTACTGACCCTTTAAATAAACCCTGCTCTCCGGCTCACCTGCATGCCTCTAGCTTGAATCTGTTTCTGGTCTGGAGGGTACAGCCTGGAACAGGCCCAGCCGAGGTGCCCACAACATGGGTACGATCTCTGGGCAAATGTCTGTCTCAGAGCCTATCTCGTGGAGTAGCTGTGAGGATTAGATGAGTTAAAGACTGGAAAGCCCTTGGCATACAGTAGATGCTCAATAAATAGCAGCCTGTGGCATTATGTCCTTGAGAGCAGACCTTGTGTCTGTTGCATGTGCCCAGCCTGGTGCCCGGCACCCTGTGGACGTTCAGTCCCTGTGACTGAGGCTGAAAATGTCTTCCATCTTTTAATCACTTGCAAATCATCTTCTGTTCCTGTTTTTACAATCAACGCTCTTGAGAAAGAAGGAAAGATCATCAAAAGAAAGAAGCCAAATCTGAATAGATAATCTGCCCGCCTAAGAAACAGCGCTGAGTTCCAAAAAGACTCAAGAGAGGAGCACTGGGTTCTGATTCTCTGCTATGTTTTGCTGCGTGGTTCAAGTTGGATACAGAGCAACTTAATCAACTAGGACAGGAATCAAAGGATGATCCAGGGGCCAGTGCTGTGCCTCAGTAGGCTAAGCCTCCACCTGCAGTGCTGGCATCCCATATGGGCACCAGTTCAAGTCCCAGCTGCTCCACTTCCGCTCCAGCTCTCTGCTATGGTCTGGGAAAGCAGTGGAAGATGGCCCAAGTCCTTGG
The DNA here is from genome assembly GCF_051225735.1 of Oryctolagus cuniculus. Classification (NCBI taxonomy): domain Eukaryota; kingdom Metazoa; phylum Chordata; class Mammalia; order Lagomorpha; family Leporidae; genus Oryctolagus; species Oryctolagus cuniculus. The sequence goes on along the minus strand of NC_142871.1, from coordinate 133,273,590 downwards.
GCCCCTGCACCCATGGGGGAGACCCGGAAGAGGCTCCTGGCTCCTGGCTTCAGATCAGCTCAGCACCGGTGGTAGCAGCCATTTGGGGAGTGAACCAGCAGATGCAAGGCCTTTCCATCTCTCCCTCTCTGTCTGTAACTCTACCTCTCAAATAATCTTTTAAAAAACACTATAGGGCAGCGTGATGGCCATGGTCCAGATCACTGCTACTATTTCCCTATCCCTCTGCCGCTCTGCAATGAAAACATCAAGGAGAAAGAAAGAACCGGAAGTTACGATGGCATCTTGCACCTTCATTCCGGAAATATCTTTTAAGAACCTCCTCTGGGAACTTGGGGAAGAATGAGATCCCTGCCCTCGTACAGTAGATGTTTGAATGGAGGGAGGGACTTTTTCCAGCTCCCTGGCAGCCCATGGTTGCTTAGGAGGGAAGCAAGGGAGGTGGAACAAAGTCAATGCCAGGCTTAGCAGATCCTTGGAGACATTTTTTTTTAAGCATCTTTGTGATAGGAGCAAGCAGCACAGGCGGCTGAGAGGAACAGGCATTTCATCTGACTCAGGTTTTCTCTCGTGGGGAGGGGCTGTGCTAGGTGGGCTGGTGGCTCTCTTGTGTGAAATGAACCACAGCTGTCACCAAGAGAGGCTTGCACACACACACACACACACAAACAGAACCTCAAGCCCATGTTGCTGGAGGCCTTTTCTGGGCCAGCTACAGCTTCGGCCCACACCTCTAGAACTCAGCAGACAGGCAGTGGTCTTTGGGCCGGGCAGCCAAGGCCTGCCTGTCCTCCTGGGTGTGCCCTGGACCTCATCGGCTGCCCCCACCCTCTGTCTCCAGGGCGAGCTGTGAGGTGGTCATTTGCCACCTTTACCTGGAACCTCATTTCCCCCGGCCAGTGCTCAGGCCCGCCAGAGCTGACTGCCCTAGATGGAAAACTCCACGGCTCTGCCCAGTGAGCCAGAGGCGATGGCCATCTGATAATGGCCCCTGACGGAGTGCCCCTGCTGGGGAGTGGCCCCATCTGGAGACAAACAGCCCGGAGGCTGTCCTGCTCTGCGAAGCCCCACCTGCTAGGAGCTTAGGAAACAGCCCCGCCCTGCCCATCCTCTTATCAGCTTCCAGGCAGGCAGGAGTCGGGAGCCTTCAACAGGTGCTTCTCTAAGTTGTACTGGGCTTCCTGGAGTCAAAGCCCCTGCCACATTCCTCTCCCCGTTGTTCTTCTTCAGGACACAAAACAGGAGGTGAAAAAGAGGCTGTTCACAGGTGGGTGTAACCCAGACCTATAAAAACACACAGCTTTTCCAACAAACTCATGTAGCGGTCTGTGTCGATAAAAGGTGTTGAAATCACCAGATGGGCTCGCACTTCTTCTTGGGCATTTGTTTCCAGGCAGGTCAAAGATTTCAGCCAGAGAAGGCTTTCAGAGCAGGTCACAAAACCCAGGGACCGTGAAGGAGAGGCTCAGGAGTCCGACTGCCGAAGAACGGAGAAGGTTCCGCGCCAGGGAGCCAAGCGGCAGGACAGGATGGGGCAGGATGAGCCAGGGCAGCCCTGCAGTCCCAGCTCCCCGCCGTGAGCTGCGCCGACTTTCTGTAGGTCCCCGAGGAGCTAAGTCCAGAGACTTTTAAAAAACACATTTATTTATTTGTTTGTTTGTTTGTTTGAAAGCCATAGCGCTCTGCCATCTGCTGGCTCACTCCTCAAATGGCTGCAATGGCGGCGCTGGGCCAGGCAGAAGCTGGGAGCCCGGAACCCCATCAGGGTCTCCCATGCACATGCCGGGTCCTGAGCACTCAGGCCATCCTCCGCTGCTTTCCCAGGTGCATGGGCAGGGAGCTGGATCAGAAGTGGAGCATCCGGGATTCGAACCAGCATTCCAATGTGGAATGCCGCCATCATAGGCGGTGGCTTAACCCAGCTGGCGCCATAACACCAGCCCCAGAGTATTAATTAGCAGGGGAAAAAAACGGTGCAAACCTGAACGTCCATCAGCAGGAAACAAATTGTGGCGCCTTCCTGCAACATGAACAGCAGAGGGAATAGCCGGATTCTGCCTCCCTCTCTGCTCCCACCCCGTCTGCCCCAGGTTTTTGGGTCAGTGCCCCGGGGACAGGTGGCAGTGTCTGGCGACATTTCTGGTTATCATACTTGAGGGAGGCAGGGAGCTGCTCGCATCCTTTGGGTGGAGGCCAGGGATGCACTCCGGAGAACCAGAGGAACATCTGGCCCCAGACGCCAGCAGCACCGAGGCTGAGCAGCCGGGAGCCAGGCCGAGCCAGACCAAACCAGTCGGTGTGGCTACCAGCACTCCAACGTGAAAAAGGAAGCTGCCGGCCGATCCAGCTAGTTCTCGCTTACAGACCCAGCCGGGAACAGAACAGCTTTGAAAAGCAGGCGCAGAACAACACGCAGCAGCCTGAAGGCAGTGGCCGCAGAGGGCAGGAAGCCAGCCAGGGTCCAAAAGGTCTTCAGTGCTGGAGACTGAGCCAGCGCAGGTGCTAATTTCAGCTCCACCACTCACTTGCTGTGTAACCTTGACAAGCCGCTTACTCATGCCGGGCCTCAGCTATCACATCTGTAAAATGGGGTGATATTCATAATAGTACCTTCTTCGTGAGGGTTAGATGAGTGAGCCAACGTAGAGCACTTGGAACAGCGCATGGCTCCTAGAACTATTTAAGTTTTTGCGTTTGCTATTACGATTGTTAGGTTCTGTAATGTGTTGTGTTTTAGATTATGGACATGAAGTCGGTACTTATAGGAAAGAGCACAGGGCTTGCCTCAAAGAGGCTGTCACCCTCCCGCCACCCCCACTGGCTGAGCAAATGCCGCCCCCAACACTTGGTATTTTTCAAGCCAGGCCATCCCAAACACACCGCCGAAATCTGGGACACTGTGCGAGGCAGGGATGCTTTTTTTTTTTTTTTTTTTTTTTTGAGACAGGCAGAGTGGACAGGGAGAGAGAGAGACAGAGAGAAAGGTCCTCCTTTTCCGTTGGTTCACCCCCCAATGGCCGCTGCGGCCGGCGCACCGCACTGATCCGAAGCCAGGAGCCAGGTGTTTCCTCCTGGTCTCCCATGCAGGTGCAGGGCCCAAGCACTTGGGCCATCCTCCACTGCCTTCCAGGGCCACAGCAGAGAGTTGGACTGGAGGAGGAGCAACCGGGACAGAATCCGGCGCCCCGACCCAACCCGGTGTGCCGGCGCAGCAGGTGGAGGATTAGCCTAGTGAGCCGCAGTGCCGGCCTGTGCAGGGATGCTAACAGCACCTCCTAATTGGCGCAGACGACAAGCAGGACAGCGGGTGCGGCCCTGGTCTGTACCACCTTGGCGACCTCCCGCGCGGCGGCTCTCCCAAGCCCGCACGGGCTCCCACGCCCATCTGCGGGTAACACAGTTGTGGTTTTGTCTTCACCAGGGCGTGAGCTTCTGCAGCTCAGAGCTGTGTGACACCTGTCCACGGGACCTCGGTGTCACAACAGAGGCTCAGCAAAAATCAGACTGCGTGGATGAAGATTTCCCAACGCGCTGTGAAGTAGGTACAGAGAGAAACAAAGAGACACGCATGCGCCCAAAAAACTTACGCTTCCATTTTGTTTGGAAGTCAACTTGGAATTGAGAAACAATTCCAAGACGGAGGGCCTGCAGTGCCATGGATCCCGCGGGAGGGCGGGGGGCGAGGAACGGACTCGGATACATGGACAGGCCGCCAGCGAAAGGCAGGGCCGGAGGGCGGCGAGCCTTGTCCAGCAGGCTGGGACGCTGAGACTTCATCCTGGGGCCTCCGGGATGTCCCAGGGCTGCAGCCTCTTTGCAGATGAGCGCAGCCGGCTGGGCTGGGGGTGGGGGGGTGGGGGGCCTTGGGTGAGGCAGGGAGAAGCTGTTTGCGAGGGACGCGCAGGTTTGTCCTCTCTGTCATCCCCGCTCACCCCTGTGGCCACACCTTTCTGATTTCCTGTGCCTTCCCAGCTTCCTAACTGGTGTCACGAGTTAGGTAACACCAGGTTGGTGGCTTGAAGTTGGCCGTGGTGGGCATGCACACACGCCGGCTTGACCCCAGCTCCTGTAAAAAATGGCCTCATTTTTACTATTTGTAAAATGGGAATACCATTAGCCTATCTCATAAGGGTCCCTCAATGCAATGAGGTACACACAGTTCTTGGAACAGATTTTGGTGAGTGATTAGTGCGCCGTCAATGTTTGGGGACAGACCTAACAGAAACTGGAAGTGCCCAGAGAGGTGTTAGACTTATCTCAGGCCACACAGCAAATCTGAGCCCAAGCTCCGCTCGGCTGCTGACTCTGACGAGGGCCCAGGGACCTCCAGGGGTGACCTGGGTTTCCGTGGGAGGAGCCTGGCAGGCAGCACAGTGGCCTCTGCCCTGGACCGACAGGCTGTGAGGTGGCCCCGGGCTGCTCAGACTCCCTGCCTGGGGCAGAGCACACAGGAGCCCAGGCAGGGCCGTGACCCCAATCCCGCCAGTCGGCAGGTCATTTGGGCAGGGCTGCCCCAGGTGCAGGGGGGGGGGTGGGCCTGAGACAGGTGCATGGTAACAGCCACTGCACCGTCCACACCGCCGCGCGGTTTCTATGCACCAGGCCCTTGCCTGTGTTCTGAGAATTCAGCCATGAACAAGACACACAAAGCCCCTACCCTCAGCAGCCTGACGCTCTGGCACAGAGGACAGAGGACCAACAGGTTCACCAAGGTCCTGAGGAGGGCTGCAAGGAAAAGGAGGCAGTGTGATGAGAAGTCAGGGAGGACTCCCGGGGGAGGTGACACGCGTGAGTCCTGGCAGACAGGAGGGAGTGCCCTGCACAGTGTGTGTGTGTCATCTCCTCCAACCCGCCTGACTCGCCGAGGAGGAAGCACAAAGATGGCGCTCACCTGCTCCGGGCCACACAGCGGCTCGGCCTTGCAGTCCCCGGCTGCCTCTACTGGCTCACGGGCGGGCGGGCGTGCGTGCGGACAGGCCGGGGCCTTCCCTTAGGTCTGGAGTTCACCCCGGAACACCTCCTTGAAGAGATGAGAAGGAAGGAAGGAAGGCGGAGAGCAGAGGAGGGGCGGGCAGTTCCAGAAGGGAGGGGCGGGCTGACCCTGGGACCTCCGAGGGCTGTGGGCGGAGGGCAGAGGGCCCTGCTCCGGCCCCACATGCAGGCTATGCACCCTGCTTCTGTCACCATCACACACAGGCCCTGCTCCGGCCAGGCCCAGGGCTGGCCACACAAGCAAGGGAAGACCAGGGCAAAGCCCCCCGCCTCCCCGGTGACCCACATACCAGACCCCGTCCCACATCTGACTTAAATTACGGTCCTGGTTGGTGCTTTCTTCTCTCTCCCCACCACCACCACCACCTCTCTCTCTCTCTTTTTAAAAAAGATTTTATTTATTCAAAAGGCACACAGCAAGGGCTCCTCCATCCTCTGGTTCTTCCCCCAAATGGCTGTGACCGCTGAGGCTGGGCCAGGGTCATGGAGGTCTTCTATGTGGGTGCAGGGGCCCAAGCACTTGGGCCACCCTCTGCTGCTTTCCCAGGCGCATCAGCAGGGAACTGGATCAGAAGTGGAGCAGCCAGGACTCCAGCTGGTAGCCAAGTGGGATGCGAAGATGCGGCCCCTTCACTACTCCTTCCAGAAAACCTCAGGCTGGCTCACTCGCTGTTTGCTGGGGCCCAGCAGGGCTGGCGCACCCAGGGGGAGATGAACCCGTGCGCCACCGAGGGCACAGCGTTGTGGGTTGGGGCAGGGAGCGTGTTTGGAGGGCGGAGGGCGAGGCGCCCCCAGCCCACCCCGGGGGAGGGGTGCTGAAGCTGAGGGCGGGGAGAGCAAAGGAGGGGCCTAAGGGGGCGGGGCTGAGATGGCCTTGGGAGTTCCCGGGGTGCTTTGAGGAGCTGGCGCCTGATGCTTTGTTTCTGGGCTGGGGTTCTGCCCAGGCCCTGGCTCTGCTGACCCACGCAGCCACAGGAAGAAAGAGGTCTGGGCAGAGGGGGCAGAGAGGCCCCCGCGGTGTCCCCGGGTGTGCAGGGTCCTGCAGGGCCGCAGTGGGAATCCCTCCCCTCTGCGGGAGGCACATGGCACGCCTCACTCCCTCACCCATCGGGCAACACCCAAATGTCACCTCCTCAGGTCCCTAAGGGCCTGGGACACTTCTCACTGCCTTTTTTTAATAATATTTATTTTATTTACTTGAAAGGCAGAGTTACAGATACAGAGAAAGGAAGAGACAGAGAGAGATCTTCCATCTGCTGGTTCACTCCACAAATGGCTAGGAGCTTCTTCCGGGTCTCCCATGTGGGTGCAGGGGCCCATGCACTTGGGCCATAACTCACTGCCTCCCAGGCACAGTAGCAGGGAGCTAGATCGAGTAGCCAGGACTGAACCGGGGGTGTCCCAAGCCACAACGCCCACCCCTTGCCTTACTTTCTTCATCGCGCTGAGTACCACCTGACGCCCATCTGGCTGAAGCACGTGGACTTGGCCGCTGGCAGTGGCTTTCTGCGGTTCAGCTGTGAACTGCACAGTTGCTCGCTGGTCTCTCACCGGCCTCCCCAACCAGAGTGCCAGCTCCACACAGCAGGGATTTTTATCTGCTCCTTCACCCCACCCCCTGGCACGCGGAAGACCCTAAACAGGGATGACTGGGTGGTGAATGCTTGTGATGGGGATTTGGCAAACAGAATAGAGAGGGCCGCTTCTGGGGTGCAAGCCGACAGCTCGGCTGGGGCCTGGCAGGGGGAACACCTACTTACCACCTGCCAGGCACCGAATGAGACACTGGTAGTGTCCTCTCTTTCGGTCTCAAGCATGGCCTGGGAGGAGGGGCTCATTGCTCGGGCCCATTTCACAGACGAGCAGACTGAGGCTTAGACTAACCTGTTTGGGGTTGCACAGCCTGACAAGTCACAGAGCAGCCCACGCATGCAGTCTTTCATCTGCATCTCTCTGACTCTCTTTGGTTGCTTATTTTAAAGGAAGAATATGGGTGGGGGCGGGGAGAGCTCCCATCCTCTGGTACATGCCCCAAATGCCCACAAGAGCCAGCACTGGACTAGGTGTGGATCGCCCACCTGGCTGGCAGGGGCTCGGCTACTTGAGCCATCACCATGACTGCCCAGGGTACACAGCAGTGCAAAGCTGGAAGCCGGATAGAGCCAGGGCTTGAATCCAGGCCCTCCAGTGTGGGCTGTGGGCATCCCAAGTGCCTAGTGCACTCCCCAGATGCCCACCAGGGCTAGGGCTGAGCCAAGGCTAAAGCCAGGAACCTGGGACGCCATCCGGGTGTCCCATACAGGTGGCAGGGACCGTATCTTGAGCCGTCATCACTCTCAGCCAGGTTCTGCATGGGCAGAGATCTGGACTCGGGAGCTGGACCCAGGATTGGGACCCAGGTGCTCTGTGGGATGCGGTCAGCCGCCTGTCCGGGACACAGGCAGAAGAGCCGTGTCCACCACCTTCTCGGTTAGGGGTGACCTTGGGAAAATCACCGACCCTCTCTGGACCTCAGTTTGTCCATCTGTACAAGGGGAATGCTGATCCTAGCAAAGAACTAGTCTCAGGAGCTGGCAGCCCTGCTCAGCCAGGACTCGGCTGCTGGAGCTGGCCAGAAGGTTTCCCAAACGTCAACATCGGACAAGGCCATCTGTGACCAGCTTGGATCAAGACAAAGACCAGACTGCTCTAATCACATCTGAACACAGACAGACTAGATATGAATATTGTCTAAACTACAACGATGACCAATCATGGCCTAATGGAGCTAATGCGAACGGAGCTGCTTCCCCACCAGCCGCAGCTTCAGCCTCACTCCGGTCTGCCCTCCTTCTAGGAAAGATCCTTGAAGATGCCCACTCAAAATTCCCTCTACTTCCTGCGGCAGCCAATCCAGGGCAAAGCCCACCGCCCACGTCCACATCACCTAACCTTATAATAAGTCCTTTCTAACGCCCTGTCCCCGAGATGCCCCTCGGGCCTCATGCCAGGACCCCTGGCTGCGGGGAGTGATGAGCGCTCTGCCACGCTGGCTGGTGGTGTTAGTAGTTCCTCCCTGCCGGGGGTGTTGTGAGGATCATATTCAGACGAGGGGACTTCAGAAAGCTCAATGAAGACGGAATTCAAGGGTAAGGGTAAGGACAGGCGTTGTGGCACTGTGGGTTCAGCCACTGCTTGCCACGCCGGCATCCCATACTGGGGCACCAGTTGGAGTCCCAGCCGCTCTGCTTCTGATCCAGCTCCCTGCTAATGCTCCTGGGAAGGCAGCAGAGGATGACCTAAGTGCTTGGGCCACTGCCACCCATGGAGGAAACTTGGATGGAGTTCCTGGCTTCTGGCTTCAGCCTGGCCCAGCCCCAGCTATCATAGTCATTTTGAGATTGAATCAGCAGATGGAAAATTCTCATTCTCTCTCTCTCTCTCTCTCTCTCTCTCTCTCTCTCTCTCGTCTCTCCACTCCCTGTGAGTCGAATTTTAAATAAATAAAGAAAAGATGGGCGGAGCCACGGCCCACTTGCCTAATCTTCTGCCTGCGGCTCCGGTACCCCAGGTTCTAGTCCTGGTTGGGGCGCCGGATTCTGTTCCGCTTGCTCCTCTTCCAGTCCAGCTCTCTCCTATGGCCCAGGAGTGCAATGGAGGATGGCCCAGGTGCTTGGGCCCCTGCACCCGCATGGGAAACCAGGAGGAAACACCTGGCTCCTGGCTTCGGATTGGCGCAGCGCACCGGCCGTAGCAGCCATTTGGGGGGGAGGGGAGGGTGAGCCAACGGAAGGAAGACCTTTCTCTCTAATAAAAGGAAAAAAGAAAAGAGAAGGCTGGCATTGTGCATGGGGTCATCCAATACTTGCCCTGCTGGCATCCCGTATGGGTGCAGATTCGAGTCCTGGCTGCCCCTGACCCAGCTCCCTGCTAATGTCCCTGGGAAGGCAATGGAAGATGGCCCAAGTACTTAGGTCCCTGCAACCCAAGTGGGACAGCCAAATGGAGTTCCAGGCTCCTGGATTTGGCCTGGCTCAGTCCTGTCTATTGTGACCATTTGGGGAGTGAACCAGTGGATGGAAGCGCTCTCTTCTCGCCCCATCACTCTGCCTTTCCAATAAATAAATCTTTAAAATAACAAACACAAGATAAGTTTATCTGGGTGCAAACAATTTTGAAATCCATGCATAGTTCTTTTATAATATGCATCTTCCATGGACTTTTTGAAGAGCCCTCAAGTGCACTTGGAATACTACATTCCTAAGAATGAATACAGGGGCCAGTGTTGTGGCGTAGCAGGTAAAGCCGCTGCCTACAGTGCTGGCATCCCATATGGGCACCAGTTCAAGTCCCGGCTGCTCCACTTCTGATCCAGCTCTCTGCTATGGCCTGGGAAAGCAGTAGAAGATGGCCCAAGCTGCACCCATGTGGGAGACCCAAAAGAAGCTCCTGGCTCCTGGCTTCAGATCAGCCCAGCTCTGGGCGTTGTGGCCAATTGGAGAGTGAACCAGCAGATGGAAGACCTCTCTCTCTCTCTCTCTCTCTCTCTCTCTCTCTCTCTGCCTCTCCTTCTCTGTGTGTAACTCTGACTTTCAAATAAATAAATAAATCTTTTTAAAAAATGAATACAAAATACCCCTTACTTACAAGGGTTTGAATTAGAATTGTTCAACCTTGCCATAGTGCAAAAGTGAGCCACACTCGAGAAACAACACACTTCAGGTTTGGAATTTGGATCTTTTCCTGGGTTATCCATCCTAGGCACTCCTAGGAGCACATCCTAGTGAGACGCACTCCAGCCACAGCGCTGTCAGCCCCAGCAGACGAGAGGAAAGATGCCGGTTCCACAGTGCTCCGTGTAGCTAAGCTGTGATGTGGGGAGCCTGGGGTGGATTAAAGGCTTTTTCAACTTGTAGTGTTTCCAACTCACGATGGGTTTATTGGGACAGGACCTCCTTGTAGGGTGAACAAGATCTGTACTTGTCTTAGTTTAACATCATCTTCATTTTCCAAGGAGGGGAAGGAACTTTGCCCAAGGTCACATGGCCAGCATTGTGACATAGCCGGGATAGAAACTCAGGTCTCCTCCCCAGACTGATTTCCGAAAACCTCGCCTCTGTGTTAATCGGGCAGAAACCAAGCAGCCAGCATTGAGTCTGTGTCCAGGCTGGAGGCAAGCAAAGGGGTCCTGGACCATAAAGAGAAGAGAGCCCTGGGTGCTGGGGGTTCTGGGAGTGCTGGGGTGTCTTCAATGACTCCCTCCTCCTCCCGCATCCTTGCCCCCACCCCCACCCCATATCCAACAAGCCCTCCCCTCCAGAGCTGCCTGGCTGGGCCCCAGCGGGGCTCAGTGTCAGCAGAGTCTGAGGCCTGAGTCACTTCCTGGCCCTTGCTCAAGAGGTGTCCGGGGCCACTGCTGCAGCGGCTGGCCCATGGCCTGGTAGGATTGCACCTACTTAAGCAATGAGCAGCCTCCCTGGCGCTCCTCACCTGCCGGGGCGCCCCTCTGCTTCCTTAGGTGTCAGAGATACCAGCAGGTGTCCAGCCCCCTTCCTTGCTGAATCCTCAACCCAGAAGGAAACCCACAAAGAGTCTTGTCGGTGCCCACCCCTTACACCTGCCTTGTGGGACCCCACCCCAGCTTCAGAATCAGTGTGCCTTCCACCCGTGTCACCAAGCCCAAAGGTCCCAAACACCCCTGGCTCCTTCCCAGGCATGCCAGCTCTTCCCTTCTCACGGGGTCTCAGGCTGGATATGTCAAATTCCTCAGGGCAGGCTGAGCCAAGGGAGAACTAGTTCCATCCACAGACACAAGAGGGGATTAGCAACATAGGCCACTGTTTTCAAGGAGCCGCGTGCCTCTCACTGTGGAGACACAAAATAGCACCAGGCTGCACCGGTGTCTCCGCCCAGCTCTGCTCCTTAGCAGCTGAGTGCCCGTGGGCTGCTCCATTAACCTGGCGGTAGGACTGGCTCCTCCTGGCTAAGATGAAGATAATCTTGGCACTGGCTCACAGGCCTCTTGCGGTGATTAAGTGAGTTGTGTATGTGAAACACTTAGTGTGATGACTGGCACATGGCAAACACAAATGTTTATTAAAGAAATATGTTGTTGCTTCCAATGGGCTGACTCTTCTGTTTATTCTCTATGCACTTAGGATGTCCTACTATGTGTCACACACAAATAAGACAGATTCCCTGCCCACAACACCAGCTGGGCACGTCAGCGGGACCCTGGCACTCCCTCTGCTTCAGGTTGAGGCTGATGCTGCAGGACTAGACAGGGCTGTGACAAGGGTCTGGGGTCTGCAGGCTCCCTTGTGCGGACCCCCTGTTTGCTAAAGGCCAGCAACAGGTTCCTTTCCTCCTTGAAGACAGCCTCTCTCCCTTGACAGATGCAGCAATGGTCCCCTGCCACAGCCCCATGCCTCGCCAGACCGGGACCGGACACATGTGCTGGGCACACAGAGGGCTCCTGCCCATTTCCCAGCCACCACCACCACCACCACCCCCGCCCCGGGGCCTCCTAGGCCTCCTAGGCCTTCTCGGGCCGCAGCAGCCACCAAAGACAGGAGGCAGATGGTCCCTGTTTGTCATTGTCCTCGAAGGGCACAAACTGGACGTTTTAGTTCAAGAGTGGGCGTTTGAACATGCGTGGCTATTTGGGCATTGTAGAATTAGTGTGATTAATTCTTAAGTGTAAAAATGGTGCTATGCTTATTTTTTTAAAAAACAATCTGTATCTCTAAAGCGTAACAATATTTGTGGATGAAATATGATGCCCAGGCGTTGCATCAAAATAATGGCGAAACACAAATGCAGGGGCCTAAAGTTGACCATCCGTTGCTACAACGGACATCCCCAGAGGTGACTCGGACCTCACAGCTGGACAGACACGCAGCCCTGGCTCTGACCCAGATCTACTGAATCGGAACCGGTTTCAATAAAGTAAAATCCCAGGGGACGGGATTCGTGTGCACGTCCACGTGTGAGGCGCACGGGGCTACGCCGGCTACTTCCGTATGGGAAAACTTCGGAGACAAAAAGATTGCGGAGTTTTCTTTTCCGGAATGGGTTTCAAAACGCCGGGGGGCTCTTCCGGAGCCGGGAGTCCTGCCTTCCCCGTACCCCGGCACTCGGCTGGGAGCCGCCCACTCCCGCCCCGCAGCCCGGACGGCGTCCCGGGACCCGCACCTGCCGCGGGTGGCTCGGGGCGGCCTCTCCGGGGCCGGCCGGCAAATGGGGGTGCGGCGCTGTCGGGCAGGCCCGGGCGTGGCGGCGCCCAGCGCACCTGAGCCAGCAGGTGGGACGCGTCGCTGCCGAACGCCCGCCCTCGTGCGGGGGAGGGCGGGCGCAGTCCGGACCGCGGGCGCAGCCGCCGTGCCGGGGCCGCAGCCGCGACTGGGTGCCCGGGATGAGCCTCACCCGGAGAAGGGGCTTCTACAAGCAGGACGTCAACAAGACCGCCTGGGAGCTGCCCAAGACCTACGTGTCCCCGACGCACGTCGGCAGCGGGGCCTACGGCGCCGTGTGGTGAGACCCCTGGGCCGCGCGGCCACTGGGGGGCGCGGGGACGCCAGGCGTCGGGGCGCCGCCTCGGCCGAGCTGGCGGCGCGGGGAGCCGGTGGAGCAGGGCGCCGAGGGAGGGCGCGAGAGCAGCCCCGGGTGGCGGCGCTGGCTCGGAGCCACGGACCGCCTTTCTCTGCCGGGAGGGCCGTGTGGGGGTCTCAGCGGGGCGAATCAGGACCGAGTGGGCTCCCCGGAGCTCCTGGGCAGGTCCCCTTTGCCACGGATGAGTGCGCGGAGGCCCAGGAAGGGGAAGGGATTTTCCGGGTTGCAGTGGGAGGCTCCGCGTCCCGTCGGCGGCGAAAGGAGCCAGCCCTCGGAGCCGTAGCCCCCGCTCGGCTCCAGCCTCCTCCCCGCACTCCTGGCCCTCCGCCCTTCCACGTCGCAGGCGGTGGGCAGCGTCCCTCCCAGCCTGGCCTCCAAGGAGCCGAGTGGGGTTGGGGGTGCAGGTGGCCCAGGAGCGCGCGCGTGCGGGGACCAGGGGTGGGCGCCGTCCAGGCAGGAAGGCTGCCGCCCGCTGACCTGCCTTGTGCCCCCGCAGCTCCGCCATCGACAAGCGGTCTGGGGAGAAGGTGGCCATCAAGAAGCTGAGCCGGCCCTTCCAGTCGGAGATCTTCGCCAGGCGGGCCTACCGCGAGCTGCTGCTGCTCAAACACATGCAGCATGAGAACGTAGGGCGCGCGGGGGGCGCAGCCGAAGACCCCTCCCTGCCCCACAGGGCCCGCTTCCCGCCCCGCTCTTAAGGTTCCCCGGTGCCACGTCGTGCCCTGCGCACTGACCAGGAAGGGCCACAGGGTCTTTCTGGAGATAAGTACTGTTGCCACCTTGTCGCAGAGGGGGAAACTGAGTCACAGAGATTTCCCGGGTTAATTGGTCAGTCAGTGGCAGAGCTGGGGTTTCAGCGGAGCTGCCCAGCCCTGCTTGGCAGAAACGGCAAGGCAAAGCCCAGGACCCAGCTCTGGGCCCAGCATCCGCAGCCCCAGGGTGTCTAGATTAGAGGAGAACTATTTCAAATAATGATTTCAAACCATTGTCACCACGGAAGCTCCCCCTGCCTCCTTGTGCAGCAGACCCCTCCCCTGTGACCTCAGGCAGGGGGTGATCTTGTCACTGGCTGTGAATGAGCCTGTGGCAAGCCAGGGCACATGTGGCTGGGGAACCCAAGGCCAAGGGCAGGGAGCCTGCAGGCTGGAGGCCCCTCCCCTCCGGCTAGAGCAGAGAGTGGGCTTGTGCTGCTCTCCCTGAACGCAGACTTGGGAGCGATGCACTGAGCAGGCCTCACTGCTCTGCCCACCTCCCTCCCTGCCCAGGGTACAAGCTCCCTCCCAAATTGGGTAGGGGGGCCCACTCCTCTTTGACCTCCATCCCCTTACTGCTTCCAGCCGGGCTGGGGAGCCTGGCTCCTGCCGGGAGTGATATGTTAGGAAGGGCGGGTAGGGGGACAGTCCTGTGTGTGGCCGGGACCCTTGGGCACTGGAGGACATGGCGGCGCCTGCCCAGGCCTCACTGATGGCTTCTTCCCCAGGTCATTGGGCTCCTGGATGTCTTTACCCCAGCCTCCTCCCTGCGCAGCTTCCATGACTTGTGAGTCCGCCGCACTGGCGTATGGGGCTGGCGCGGGGCCCCGGGCCCCTCGGGTGCAAGTTGAGGGAGGGTCCAGAGTCTGTCTTCTGGGTTAGGGACCTCCTGTCCTGCCGGTCCCTGTGTCCTTGGGCTTGCAGAGGTGGGCTTCTCTCTGGAGAGAGGCTTTCTACCAGGGATGGAGGCGGGGCGGGCAGAGAGAGCTGAGCCTGCTGGGATGGCGGTGGTGGTGGTGGGGGGGGTGCCTGTGTGCACAGCTGCTTCCTTTATTCCCCAGCTTTAACCTGAGGGAGGTAGCCTGCCAGTCCCTACAGGGTCACCTCGAGTCCGTTCCCCACTCCGTGGGGACCCACGTGTGGGTCTGGACCTTGGGCCTCTTTCTAGCATGAAGCAAGGCTCAGGAGACCTTGGCTGCCTCTGGCTGCTGGGGTAATTGACAGCCACGCAGACCTAGAACATTTGGTTGCCACGTGGTTGGCTCTGGGGTTGCAGGGCCTGAGTGCGTCCAAGCTGTCGGGACGGCGCTGAGAAGCGCAGCGTGGTGAGTGTAGGCCCTGTGGGTCACCGGACCCCACGGTCAGCCTCAAGTCCAGAGAGGTGCTGTGGTCAGGTCGGATTTGGGGGCTGCACCATTGCAGCCGTGAGTAAGGAGTAGGGTGCAGTGCGGGGGAGGGGCCGAGTCTGGGGGACGGTGTCTGTGACCGAGACCCTCGTTTAAGCAGAAGGAATGGGGCTAACAATGATGCTCCCCTTCTGATCCAGCTCCCTGCTTCTGCACCTGGGAAAGCAGCAGAAGGCGGCCAAAGTGCTTGGGTCCCTGCACCCATGTGGGAGACCCGGATGGAGTTCCTGGCTGCGGGCTTCAGCCTGGCTCAGCCCTGGCTATTAGAACCCTTTGGGGAGTGAACCAGCAGATGGAAGATCTGTCTCTACCCGTGTCTCTCTGTAACTCTGCCTTCCAAATACATAAATAAACCTTAAAAAATAAGCCGAGGAGCTGGGGTGGTGGGGGCAGGCCTGGTAGAATGTTGTATCTGGTAGGACATGGGCTTGAGGGATGCACAGGTTCCAGCTTGGAATACAAAGTGGCAGAAGAACAGATCTGGGAAAGATGACGAATTCTCCTTTGGAATTTCACCTTTTTAAAAATGGTAAGATTTATTTATTTATTTGAAAGGCAGAGTGACAGGCAGAGGCAGAGAGAGAGAGAGAGAGAGAGAGAGAGGTCTTCCATCTGCTGGTTCACTCCCCAAATGCTTGCAACAACTGGAGCTGGGCCAGGCCAAAGCCAGGACCTTGGAACTCCATCCTGGCCTCCACATGGTGGCAGGGACCCGAGTACCCGGCCCATCACCTGCTGCCTCTCGGGCACATTATTATGAAACTGGATCGGAAGTGGAGCAGTCAGGACCTGAACTGATGCTCTGATGTAGGATGTGATGTCCCAAGTGGCAGTTTAACCTGCTGTGCCACAATGCCTTCCCCGGATTTCTTTTTTTTTTTTTTTTAAGTTTATTTATTTATTTGAAAGAATTACAGAGGCAGGGAGAGAGAGAGAGGTCTTCATCCACTGGTTCACTCCCCAAATGGCCACAACAGCTGGAGCTGGGCTGATCCAAAGCCAGGAGCCAGGAGCTTCTTCCGGGTCTTCCCATGTGGGTGCAGGGGCCCGAGGACTTGGGCCATCTTCTACTGCTTTCCCAGTCCTTAGCAGAGAGCTAGATGGGAAGTGGAGCAGCCAGGACTTGAACCGGCGCCCATACAGAATGCCGGCCCTGCAGGTGGCGGCTTTACCTGCTATGCCACAGCTCCAGCACCCCAGATTTTACTTTTTTTTTTTTAAATATTATATTTGAAGGAGACAGAGGTCTTCCATCCACTGGTTGACTCCTCAAATGCCTGCAACAGCCAGAGCAGGGCCAGACAGAAACCAGGAGCCCAGAACTCCATCAAGATTTCCCACGTGGGTGGCAGGGACCCAACCACTAGACCCATCACCTGCTGCATTCCAGCAGGAAGCTGGAATAGAAGCAGAGGCAAGACTCAGGCCCGGGCACTCGGATCTGGGATGGAGGTGTCCCAGGCGGCATCTTAAATGCTGCACGAAACGCCTGGCCCCTGGAATTCCACTTTGACGCCTGTGAACATTCTGGTGCTTATGAGCAGCTGCGAGGATAAAAAGAAACCTGGACCTCTGGAGAGGGAGGTGTGCGTCCTGTAGGTCGATGGACTGGACGCTGGTTGAAGCCCAGGAAGAGGCTGAAGGTGACAGGGTCATTCTGAGCCCGATGCCCCCATGAAAGCCAGCGGGAGAGGATGATGAGTGGGAGAGGATGATGGGACTGAGCCGAGGCTGAGGGAGCGTGAGAGACCGAAGGTCCCAGAGGGAGACAGGGAGGCACCGTGCCGGCCGGCGGTCACTGTTGGCCTGGAGCCGAGCGGGCTGGGGGGAGGACAGACACGGACAGCAGGCTGGCGGGGGACTGGGAGGGCAGGCGGTGGGTTCTGGGAGCACGGAGCCCCCTTCCTAGAAGCTCGGTGGTGAGAGAGGGACAAGCGGTGGTTGCCTGAGGGAGCAATGTGAAGGTAGGGCGGCTGCCTGGTGGTCGTGGTGTGGCGAGACAAGACTGGCAAGTTTGAGAACTAGGGCCCCGCAGAGGGGACAGATGCAGGACGGGGCCTGGGCACCTGCAGGATGGGGCCTGGGGGTGATGGCGGGCTGTGGTCGGGCGGAAGTAGGCCTCAGAAGTGCACAGGTCCCTGGAGGTGGCTTACACCTCCTTCTGTCTTTAAAGGAAATTCCTCTTAGAATCTTCATGGTTTTTTGTGTTGGGCTCCGGCTGCTTCTGCCTTGAGTAACTGTTTCATTTTGCTGACTTTGACCTGTGTTGCAACCCTGTAAGCTGCTGCCACAGCCAAGCCACCTCCTGAATGAAGGTGGACTTGGTGTTTCCTTCTTGGAAGGGCAGACATCTTGTTTGTGGAGACATCTCAGCCAGGCACGACCTCGTGCGCGCAAGAGCAAATATTTAGATAGAAGCAGAAGGAGATGCTGGCCCAGGTTTCTCACACTCGGCTTTCTGCGGGGCCTGGGGCTGCGGGTCTGAGGACAGCTCCGAGGTCTGGTTTCCTGAGCTCTGCCACTGGGGGGCTTACTGCAGGGGGTCGCTGGAGGCCATGGGGAGGGAGGGAGGCTGCTGGGCCTATCTCTGAGGCCCCTGTTGTGCCCCCCCCCCACCCGTGCCTGCCTCCCAGCTCCCACCTGGGGCTGGGCCAGCCAGGGCTTTGCTCCAAGACGTCCCTGTGACTTCCAGCTACCTGGTGATGCCCTTCATGCAGACGGATCTACAGAAGATCATGGGCATGGAGTTCAGTGAGGACAAGATCCAGTACCTGGTTTACCAGATGCTTAAAGGTCTTAAGGTAGGTGTGCACTTGGAGGGTGGCGGGGCGGGGGAGGGTGCCTGGCGTGGCGACCCGCGGTCTGGGGGAGCCTGAAATGGCTGCCGAGGCCCAGCAGGGTCACCGGGTTTCTCTCCCCCACACAGTACATCCACTCTGCTGGGGTGGTCCACAGGGTGAGTACTTGCTCTGCTCCTATCTCAGAGGCCCCCGGAATGGGGAGCATGGTGGGGTGGGGTTCCAGGCCCAGCCGCGGCGCCCAGGGCCTTGATGGAGATTGAGCTCTGAGCTGCCGGGCGCTTAGGGGACCCCTGGTCCTGGGTTCAAACTGAGGCCCAGAGAGGCCTTCGGGCCTGGTGCCTGGTGGGCTGGGGCCGCATTGCTGGCCAGGGCCAGGGCAGCTCCTGTCTCTGCCTCCCATCCAGGACCTGAAGCCAGGAAACCTGGCCGTCAACGAGGACTGTGAACTGAAGGTGAGGGGGCCCCGGGGCAGGCTCAGCCGGGACGGGGTGGGAGTGGGGGCGGGAATGGGCCCTGTGTCTCTCGGGAGCCCCTTGGAGCCGCCTCCCCTCAGCGAGCCCCGTGCGCCGTGTCCCCCGAGCCATAGATCCTGGATTTTGGGCTGGCGCGGCACGCGGACGCCGAGATGACGGGCTACGTGGTGACGCGCTGGTACCGCGCTCCCGAGGTCATCCTCAGCTGGATGCACTACAACCAGACCGGTGAGTGGGCGCGGCGGGAGGGCCGCGGCCGGGCCCCAGGCCCCAGGCCGGTCCCACGGACCCGCTGACCCCTCTCCGCAGTGGACATCTGGTCGGTGGGCTGCATCATGGCGGAGATGCTGACCGGGAAGACGCTGTTCAAGGGCAAGGACTGTATCCTTTGCCGGCAGAGCCGCGTTAGCGCCGCAGCTCGGCTCGGGTGAACCCCGGCTCCTGCGCGCCCCCTGTGGGATAAAGATGCGGACAAGCAAAAATGGGGAGGACCTGGGCCGCGCGCCTGGGCCGCGTGCCTGGGCCCGCGCACCCTCACCGGGAGCCTCTGATGAGACGCGCCTGGGTGCCTCGCGGGGACATGAGGGGGACTGTGGGGATGAGGGCAGGGTGCATGTGCCCCGGGGGCATTGGCCTGGTCTGGCGTGGGGGCACCCCCGCACCCACCCCGGGAGACCCCAGCCTGGCTTTCTTGAGTCTGGAGCCTGGCAGCCCCCACAGCGCCCCCAAGAGGTGACGGCAGGGCCGCGGGAAAGGCAGCCGCTGAGCGCCCGCAGAGCACAGGGCTGACCCTTAACCGTTGCCCAGACCTAGACCAGCTGACCCAGATCCTGAAAGTGACCGGAGTGCCCGGGGCCGAGTTTGTGCAGAAGCTGAAGGACAAAGCAGTAGGTGGCAAGTGGGGCCCAGCTTGGCCTGGGCTGTGCGATGGCTGGCCCGGCCTGGTGGGCTGGCTCTCTGCCCTGGCAGGCGTTCTGGCCTTCCTCCCAACTCAGATTGAGCTGAGCCCTTGGTCCTTCCCCGAGAGCCCCACTCGGCGCCCTGCGTGGGGCTGCAATACTTTCCCGTCTTCCAGGCCAAAACCTACATCCAGTCCCTGCCCCAGATGCCCAAGAAGGACTTCACTCAGCTCTTCCCACGGGCCAGCCCCCAGGGTGAGTTCCGGGAGCACCTCCGGGGGTGGGGGGGGCCCTGGCTCTGTCCCGCCCCCGGCCCCGCCCCCGGCCCCGCCCCCGGGGTGAGACTGACAGCTCTGCCGCTGCAGCCGTAGACCTGCTGGAGAAGATGCTGGAACTGGACGTGGACAAGCGCCTGACGGCCTCGCAGGCCCTCGCCCACCCCTTCTTTGAACCCTTCCGGGACCCCGAGGAAGAGACGGAGGCCCAGCAGCCGTTCGATGACGCCTTGGAACACGAGAAGCTCACAGTGGATGAATGGAAGCGTGAGAGCCAGGCCTCGGGGCCCCTCCCGCCTTTGCCCCCCTTCCTTTCCGTGCCTGGTCCCACCAGTGCCCGGGACACCCTTGGCCTTGCTCTCCGAGCAGACGCTGTCTCCCCCGTGTTGTCCGATTCCGCTTGAACCGACTTCCTGCTCATGCTGGGTCCGAGGTGGGGTGGTCGCCCTTGCCCTCAGCGCCCCTTACCCACCTCAGCCACCCTGCCTTTCGCAGAGCACATCTACAAGGAGATTATGGGCTTCAGCCCCGTGACGCGGAAGGACTCACGGCGCCGGAGTGGCATGAAGCTGCAGTGACTCGTCCCGCCCGACCGCTGGCCAAGTGCGGGCACCGCCACGGGCGCCGCCAGCCGGGTGCTGCCCCTGCGCCCGGCCCTCTTGTCACTGCTGGTCTCAACCCTTCTCGGAACAGAACCTTCTAGTCCATACAGGGCCCTTCTCTCCCTTGCGTGGGAAATGGGCCCAGTAGATGTAGAATTCAAAGATGTCGGCTGGGAGACAATAACTCCGATCATAACGGGCTGCATTAAAATGCCCGTCTGGAGACCAGCCTAAGTGTGGGGTCCCTTCCTTCCTGGGTGCAGTGGGGGCAGAGAGAGGTGGCTGCGCCCGGCCCCGGGCCTCTGGTGGTGTGACTGCTGCCCGCGGCTGCTATGAACTATCACAAACTGGATGGCTCAAAACAACACAAATTCCCACCGGCGCCGCGGCTCACTAGGCTAATCCTCCACCTAGCAGCACCGGCACACCGGGTTCTAGTCCCGGTCGGGGCGCCGGATTCTGTCCCGGTTGCCCCTCTTCCAGGCCAGCTCTCTGCTGTGGCCAGGGAGTGCAGTGGAGGATGGCCCAGGTGCTTGGGCCCTGCACCCCATGGGAGACCAGGAAATGCACCTGGCTCCTGCCTTTGGATCAGCGTGGTGTGCTGGCCGCAGCGCGCCGGCCGTAGCGGCCATTGGAGGGTGAACCAACAGCAAAAGGAATACTCTCTCTCTCTCTCTCTCTCTGCCTGTTAAAACACACACACACACACACACACACAAATTCATCACCTTGCAGTTCCCAAGCAAGGCAGCGGCAGGGCCATGCGCCCTCCGAGGGCCCTTTGGAAGGAAACTTGCTCACCCCGCTGTAGCTCGTGGTGGCTCCTGGCAGTGTGCGGCCTCCCTCAGCTTGTCGCTGTACCATCCCAGGTTCGGCCTGTGTGCGCACGTGGCCGTCTTCCTGTGTGCTGTGCTGTCTCCCCCCGTTAGAAGAGCGCCCGTCCCTGGATTTAGGCTCTGCCCTGGTACACCTGTCTCCAAGCAGTCACGGTCTGAGCTCCGGACAGGAATTTGGGCAGGCACTGTTCAGCCACGACGGGCGACAAAGGGAGAGGGCCCTTTCTGGGCCCCGTGTTCAGGCCTTGTGCTCTGCTAAGGAGCCAGGCGGGTGCGGCTGCTGAGCCGAGGGAGCTACAGCTGGGGAGGCGGTGTGCTCAGGCTATTTTGGGTGAGTGATAAGCAATCAAGATACCAAGCAAACAGCAGCAGTCTTGGGAGCTGCGCCGGCAGAAATGTGCGCTTTTCTGGCTTCGTGGTAAACCGTTCCGCTCCTTGCCCCTTGGGGAAGGTGGCACCGCTCTCCGAAGCTTTAACCTGACAACAGCCAGAGTCCCCGTTTAGGTCTCCAGCACTTGGGTAGAACAAGTTCCCGTCTGTACAGGCAGTCGGGGGCTCAGTGCACAGAGGCTCTCAAATGCTCCCACTGAGATGCCTTTCCCAGCACCCCATCCCAGGAGTCTGACTCAGCAAGGCTAGAGCCGCCCCTAGCCTGTGCGTTTGAACCGGGACGTCCCTCTCTGCCCAAGCCCTCCGACCAGGAAGGCTGTCAGACCACACGTGGAGGAACACTTGCCAGGAGGCCTCAACTAGAAACCTACAGTGGGAGACTGAGGGGCTTCAGATGAGCCCATTTTACAGATGTTAAGCCTGAGGCTCCGACATAGCATGTTTAGGGCAGGGAAATTCCTGCATGATCCTCTAGTGGTGGACACATGCCACTGTGCCTTTGGTAAAACCTGTAGAGCGGCACACCATGAAGAGAACCCCTCGAGTCAACCATGACCTTGGGATCAAGTGCCGGCACTGGCTCACTTGTAACAGACGTGCACGCTACTGCAGGGGGCAATCACAGAGGGAGAGCATGTGGGAGCCCGGAACTGCCTTCAGCAATGTCCACTGAAAATCAGCAAAACCCAGGCCCCTGAGGCTGGTGAGACAACCACAGCCGGGAATTGCTGGAGGTGGTAGGTCAGCCTCTGGCCGAGGCTCTTCACCCAAACTTGGTCCCAGGGCCGCCCGGCTGTCCGCTTGCCTGGCTCTGAGCTGGGATCATGGACTGCTCTCTCCCGCAGGGCAGCCTTGCACAGAGTGGGTGTCCTTGACTGGCACTGCCCATGTCTTGCTCACCTCTGACCTAGCCGGTTTCTAAACTGCCCCAGGGTCTACCTTCCTCTGCGGCTCTGAGACCCCTGGGTAGCCCCCAGGCCTGGCTCCAACCTTCTTAGCCTGCCACTCCCCCACCCCGCCCCCGCATTCTCTCAACTCATCCGCTCCCACTGCCTCCCCCAGGCCCTGTGCGCTGGGGCCTGCCGTGGACACAGTCCCGGAGCCCTCAGGAGGCTCACCTCACGCAGCAGCGGGCACTGCCCACGGTGTTTAAAGCAGGCCCCAGTCCCCGCAACACCACACGCACTGGAGCCCAGCACTCGGGTCCAGGCCTGGAGTGTGGGCTGCTTTCGGCGCCTCTGCCTAGAAGGCCTCTGTGGGTCCCAACACACAGGCGCCGGCACCCACTGAGCCCCTGCTTGGGTCGGATCGGAGGTCTGTGAGCGAACGGATGGCTGGTGCTGCAGGGCCCTCTTGGCTGCTTCTCCGCCCTGACCAGGACCAAGGTGGGGCAGAAGGCAGCAGCGCAGCCATGAGCAGAAGAGGGTCCTTGGCCTGTACCTTAGAGCTGTGCCTTGGAAGAGCTCCGGGTGCTGACTCCCAGGCCTCTCCCCATGTCCCTTGGTGCCCCCACAGACCCCCCCACCCCCAACTCAACCCGGGAGTTTCTCCAAAGAGAGGCGGAGGGGTTTGGATGTTCAGCACGAGTGCCTGTCAAGGGACGAGGCTTGGAGCGTGCCAGTGGGCACGAGGCCGCGAGCCGGGACACGAGTGCCCTGTGTGGCCGGCGGCGTACGTGAGAGCTGAGCCTGCTGGCCGGCAGGACCTCCGCGGCGCTGGGGGACAAGGTTGGGCTTTGCCACGTGCCCGCTGCAGGGCTGGCGAGGTCCTCACACACAAGCCGGCCCTGGAGACTGGGGACCAATCCCAGACAGCAGCTGGGCCCTCCCTCAGCACCTCTGTGCAGCCTGAGCAGCTCCTCACCCTAGGCTGCGGCGCTGGGACATCCGTGACAGCAATGGCGGCTATGTCATCCCAGGGCAGGGCGCACCCGGCGTAAACCGAGGGTGGCGCTGCTCACAGTGAGGGGAGGCCCACGGAGGAGGGGCCCTGCCAAGGGAGAGCCAGGGGGGTGCAGGCTACTTCCACCGGCGCGTGTGGGAAACTCACAGCTCCGGTCACGCCACGGCCACGGCCACAGCCACAGCCTGAAGGGGAGGACTCTCCCACCCCTCCTCCCTACTCCCAGCTTTTGTGTGTTTCTCTTCTGCGGAAGCAGTTCCCTGAGGGCCAATGCCGCACCCCTTCTGTCATTCCACAGTGAGCTCCGTGCTCTCCCCGTTTTCCCAGGTACCCCTGGGATCCCGCGCCTGCTGTCACTGGGGAGTCCCTGGAGCAAGGGTGGAGCCTGGGGAAACCCTGCTCGGGCTCCTCTGCCAGAGCCTGAGCAGCTGCCCGCTGGGCAGGGCCGACAGGGCCCACACGATGAGGCCGCACGTGGGGCCGCACGTTCAAACCTGAACTCCACGGTTTAGGCCCCAGAGTCAGCTGTTAAGTTAGTGGTGATAAGAAGGTGGAAACCTGATCTGACCATGGTGGCTTCGAGACCCTTGGAGAGGGATTCGATGGGGGCACTGGGTGGGTCTTGTGATTAGATCCTGTGGACACCTGTGTCGCCGCCATGATGGGCTGCGCCCAAGGCGGTGCCTGTTTGGACCTTGCGTGTCCAGAACTGGGAGTCAAAAAAACCTCTTTTCTCTCCAGAGTAGCCTCCCTCACGAATGCTAATATAGGGCACTTGACACCATGGAGCCCTTCTCCAAATGACATTTTTATGCGCATAAAACAAAATCTGTAAGGTGGCAAAGGAAGTTGGTTACGTTAATGTACCACTGCAAAAATATTTTTGATGTGTGTTGTGGCACTACACGAGTTTCTTCATTAACATAAGCCCCAGGGATGGGCACACTAAGCTTGTGTACATGTGGAGGAGGGGTGAGTGTAGGCCGTGTTTCTAGATGTTTGCCGCAAAGCGCAGAGGGCTGTACAGAGCTCTGTGATGCCTCCCGACCCCGCAGCTGGCCACCTCTCTGCGCACCTGAGGAGGCAGAGGTGAGTGGAAATGAAGCTGTGATGTCTGCCAATCCAAGGTCACGGACTCCCGGGTTCTACAGTTCACGGGCCCAGTTAAGAGCCGTCTTCTAGATACTAAGATGTGGCTTTAGGTATCCTCTATTTTTTTTCTTTTAAAAACTTTATGCATTTATTTGAAAGAGAGAGAGAGAGAGAGAGAAGGAGAGAGAGAGAATCTTCTATCTGTTGGTTCACTCCCCAAATGGCTGTAATGGCCAGGGCTGGGCCAGGCTGAAGCCAGGAGCCAGGAGCTTCTTCCTGGTCTCCCAGGTGGGTGCAAGGGCCCAAGTACTTGGGCCATCTTCCAGTGCTTCCCCAGGACATTTAGAGGGTGGGGGTTTGCAAGTGGAGCAGCCGACACTCAAACCAGTGCCCATATGGGATGCCGGCGTTGCTGGCGGAGGTTTAACTTGCTCCACCACAGCGCCCGCCCCACCTCGGCTGTTTCTTACAATACCCCATCCCCACCCCTCAGATGGTCATGGAGCTGGGTCGAAACTCCCAGCTCCCGCCCCAGAGGCCTACAGCAGTTACTTCTCCTCTTACTGTGGGCCTCCCAGTCTCAGTACCCAGGCAGGAACGCGTCTGCCTGGAGCCCTCTGCTGGGGGATTTGCGGAGGCCCCTATATCTAACTGAAAATGGGTGGGGGTCTTCCCTCCCTGCTGCACCGTGTCCCTCTGTGCTTGTACCCATGGAGACACTGAGGCGCAGAAGGGGGACCAGGGCCCAGGCCTTCTCTGTTTATGCCTGCACTGTCCCTCCCGCTGTGCCAGTGACCCGATCACTTACTGAGCTCATCTGCGGGTTTCCCCTCCCTGTGGCACAGGCACAAAAGCGGGCAGGCCCCGGGACAGGTTTCTGTTAACTGGCCAGGAGAAGCTGCCCGTGAGACACTTGTTCCCCTGTTTTCCCAAGGGTCTCAGCACTGAGAATTTTTTGCTAGGATTTGGGGGAGGGGGCGAAGGGGAGGCCGGGGAGAAGGCTGTGTGGCTGAGCAGCCATGAGGCTTGGCTAGGAGGTTTTTCCTACAGGGGGGAGAGGCCCGTGAGCGCCGCGCTCAGACTGTGCCCAGCTCCCTTCAACACCGTGGCAAAATGCTGGAAGAGATGGCTGGGGCCACCCAGGGAGGCTGGACCTTAAGCACAGGGTCCCTGTGTCCTGAGCTGTCTAGGGCAGCCAAACCATGGACCCAAAGCATCTTGTGGACTGGAGTAGTGGTCAGGCACTATTCCAAGCACAGCTGGTCACCTACCTAACAGCCACTCAGCGTTCCTATTAGCGAACCTACATTTTGCTTACACTGTAGCTTGCTTGGGAAGGGGGCCTCTCCTCCAGTTCTGGGGGGAGAGGGGGTGACCCGTGATTGCAAACCAAGTGTGCTTATTTTCCCCTGGCTAGTAATTGGTGAGGACTCAGTTCAGGATTCTGGCCAAGAGGACTTGCAGGGAGTTGAGGGGTTGGAATCTGCACCTGCTACCTGCCCTGAAGATGGTCTGTGAGTGCTGCAGCTCTGGCAGCCACTGTGGGACCACGAGGTAGCAAGCCTAGGGCAAAAAAACCCACACACTGAGAGTGATACCAGGGGAAGACTGAACGCCTGCATACATCAAGGAACTGTGAAAAGAAAAGAACTGCCTGCCTGTAGACCTCTTGCTTTATGAGCTAACTAACTAGCTTTCTGGGAGAGGCCCACACATCCCTAACCGGCACCTGTGACATCAGGAGCGCTTTCCCCAGGCTGCTGAGGCGGTTGGGATCACAGGGGTTTGGTAGGATTCCAAGGGGGAGACTCAGGAGACTGCAGCTGGGTTTCCTCCAGCCCAGCAGGAGGCGGTGTGGCCCAGGACAACCCTTCTCGTTCTCCAGCGTGTTAAGAGTAGTTGCACGGTGCCATGCAGCCATCTGCTGCAGCTCTGCCACCTAGCGGCCCTGTGGCCTTGGGCTCCGCTTGCTCATCTGTAAAATGGGGATAACGGGCCAGCGCCAGGGCGCAGCGGGTTAATCCTCCGCCTGCAGTGCCGGCATCCCATATGGGTGCCGGTTCTAGTCCCGGCTGCTCCTCTTCCAGTTCAGCTCTCTGCTATGGCCTGGGAGTGCAGTAGAAGATGGCCCAAGCACTTGGGCCCGAGCGTCCCTGTGGGAGACCTGGAAGAAGCTCCTGGCTCCTGACTTCGCATCGGCTCAGCTCTAACAGTTGCATTTGGGGAATGAACCAGCAGATAGAAGACCTTACTCCGTGGCTCACTAGGCTAATCCTCCGCCTAGCGGCGCCGGCACCCCGGGTTCTAGTCCCGGTCGGGGCGCCGGATTCTGTCCCGGTTGCCCCTCTTCCAGGCCAGCTCTCTGCTGTGGCCAGGGAGTGCAGTGGAGGATGGCCCAAGTGCTTGGGCCCTGCACCCCATGGGAGACCAGGAGAAGCACCTGGCTCCTGCCTTCGGATCAGCGCAGTGCGCCGATTGGAGGGTGAACCAACGGGATCAGCGCGATGCGCTGGCCGCAGCACACTGGCCGTGGCGGCCATTGGGGGGTGAACCAACGGAAAAGGAAGACCTTCCTCTCTCTCTCTCTCTCTCTCTCTCTCTCTCTCTCTGTCCACTCTGTAAAAGAAGACCTTACTCTGTCTCTCCCTCTCTCTATCTGTAACTCTACTTCTCAAATAAATAAATTTGTTTTAAAAAAAAATGGGGATAACAACATGAGGCTGGCACTCAGAACCTAGCACATAAGCAGCGCTCAGCGGGTGTGGCTTGTTTTGTGGATTATTTTCTCTACCACATCCTCTTCCCTCCGGGATTACCCCATCCTGCTGACAGCTCCACTTCCGCCTTCTCCACGCAGGGTCTCCCCCTCAGCTCCTCTGTGAACTCCCCCCGCAGGCTCGGCTCACTTAGTTACCACCGGATTCTGAGATTCCTGCCGACGAGGAGCCTGTGTGGCACCCCTGCTTCCTCGCCAGGACTGCCTGGCAGACACCCTCACACCTCCTCAGCACCGTCCCTTCCTCTGCAGGCTCCCCTGTTCTCCAGCGAATGCCTCCCCCACCCCCACCCCGGGCGCGCCGCTCCACCGCGCGCAGTGCCCACCCCTTCCTCTGGGAGTCAGTGTTGGGACTGTCTGCCCTAGGCCGCGCCAGCCCCACCGCTCCCCCACCCCCCACCCCCAAATACTCTGGCGCTGGTTTAGCTTCCCCTACCTCTCACTTGGCTGTTTTTCCTCCTGACCCTCAAGCCCCGCCCTCCCTCCACAGCCTGGATCCGACCTTGTCTGTGTTCTGCAGAACCGCCTGCCCGCCCCCCCCCCCCCCGCCACTTGGCTGCCCATCTTTTCCCCCTTCATATTCCTAAATGAACCTCTCCAATAAGGTCTCCTGCTAGGACCCCGACTGGGGCCCACGATGCCCACCCTCTCCTGGCCAGTCAGCTGGGCCCCCTTGCTGGGCGTCCCTGGCGGCACTTTCTTCCCCGAGCATCCGGCAGCCGAGGGAGCCGAGCGGCAGCGTTCTGTGCGGGGCGCCCGCGAGGATCTCCCCCGCAGACTCTTCTTGTCTGTTCTGCTACCTGATCCTTTTTCCTTAAAGTTGCGGAGATACCTCATCCTCCTGCTCAAAAGCCAAAGACAGCCTCTTCCTGCCTTCAGGTTCAAGTTCCATGCCTGCCCAGTTGTGTTGGTTTCCACGGTAAGAGCACAGCTTGGTGTTAGCCACAGTTGGCTTCTATTACAGGCCTGCTATCTGCAGCCTCTTGGGCAGGGTCTGGAGAGGTGGCAGAGTGGGGAGTTAAGAGCCTGGGTTCTGTGGCCAAAGACCTGGGATTTGCCCACACTGCCCCGCAGGGGCCCATGTGTCCCCACAGCAGGCCATGCTACCATGCCCTTGGCCATGCCCCTGCGATGCAGCCCTCCAGGACTCCCACAACCACAGCCACCAGGACTGAGGCCTGGCACTCTTGCAACCCCAGCCCCATCCCACAGGCTGCTACCAGGGCCCACAGTGCCCTGCCATGGTGAGAGGAGCACCCCACACCCCTGCCGCCGCCACCATCAGCTGCAGAGGAAGAGGTATAGGGAGTCTGCACTACAGCATCCCCCTAGAACGGAAGCCAAAGAAGCCTGCAAACTGACACCTGAAGACACATGTTCAGGGAAAAGTCTTTCACCACAGAAGCCACCCTTTGCAGGTGGTAGAGATAACCGATCCAGCGGGTGCCCAGGTATCAGTGGAAAGACACAGAAAGTATGAAAAAGCAGCAAGATGATGCCGCCAAAGGAATACAATAATGCTTTAGTGACAGACTCCAAAGAAAAGGAGATGGGTGAAATACCTGAGAACTTAAAAAGGGGGGCCGGCACTGTAGACCAATGGGTTAAGTCACTGCCTGGGATGCCTACATCCCAAGTCCAAGTGCCTGGTTCGAGTCCTCCTTACTCTTCTGATCCAGCTTCCTGATAATGTGCCTGGGAGGCAACAGATGATGCTCAAGAACTTAAGTCCCTGCCGCCCATGTAGGAGACTCAGATGGAGGTCTTGGCTCCTGGCTTAGCCTGGCCCAGCCTTGGTATTTAGGGAGTGAACCCGCAGATGGGAGATTCTCTCTCTCTCTCTCTCTCCCCTCCCCTCTGTATGTTACTGTGCTTTTCAAATATGAATCTTTTAAACAAAGAGTTCAAAGGGAAGATTCTAAGGAGACTCAAAAACACACGAGAACACAGACGGTTTAATGAAGAAATAATGGATGATATGAACGCAAAATTCTGCAAAGAGAAGCCGTGGAAATGAAGAACTGAGTAAGTCAAACAAATATATAGCTGAAATCCTCAGCAGTAGACTAAAGCGAGCATAAGCAAGAATATCTGAACATGAAGACAGGTTTTGACAAATATCCCAGTGAGACAAAAAGAACAAAGAGAATGAAGAAAGAGCTCCAGGACACAGTAAATGAGCACATATTCAAATTTTGGGGATTTTGGAAAAGAAAAGAACAAAGACAAAAGAACAAAGAAAAGTATTCAGTGAAACAACAGCTGAAAAATCTCCCCCATCTTAGGAAAGATAAGGACATTGCAGCCAGGAGGCCCCCAGGACCCCAGATAGACCTGGCCAGAAAAGATTCTCATCACAACACGTTACAGCCAGAAGCACAACACAAGCGCAGAGTTCTGGAAACTGTAGGACAAAGCGCCGAGGCACTCTAAGGGAGCCCTCACTGAACTAACAGAAATGCAAACCTTATCAACCAGGAGGGAGTGGAATTGGAGAAGACCCCCTAAAATATACACTGGAATGTGGCCCCTTAAAGCTCCATAGAAATGCTATCCGGGGTGCCACATGCGCTACCGGAATTTGGGGTGCCTTACGATTTCACCACGGGATTATTACTAAATCCCCGAAATTAATAAGCCCAAGAGGGTTCTTGCCTAATATTTAGAGAAGAATTCTAAATACCGGCACAGATAAACGAGGCAGCATGCTACGTTTTAAGCTTTTATTTAGTAAGAAAGATGCATAAGAGAGTGAGAGCTTTATTTAGGCGAGAGAGGTGAATAGGGGTTCATACCGAGCACCAGGAACCAGCCACGTGGTGGAGCATCTTGGCCAGGAAGCCTAGAGCACATGGCCCGAAGGCCACGCGCCCTGGAGGCGCAGGGCTACAGCAAGCCCTGTCCTGGCAAGAGGCCAGGGAAGAAGAGCAGGCCCGGCACACCGTGTCCCAGGCTTTTAACCCACTTCCAAAGGGGAGTGGTTAATTAACCTGATTGGCTGGTGGGCACCCAGGTGTGGCCAGGTAGGGGGATAAGGACACACAGGGGCGTGGTGAAGGCGTGGTCTTCCAGTTCATAAACCTAATGGATTTTAACCTATATGCCTGCCCACTTCAGGAGTGGAATGACATATTCCAAATTCTGAAAGAGAGAGAAACAGCAATAAACTGCTAACCCAGAATACTATTAGTAGCAAAGCTATGCTGCACAAATGAAGGAGAAACAAAGACTTCCTGTGATGCGCCAAATCCGAGGGAATTCTTTGCCATCAGACGACTTTACAAAAGATACCAAGGGAGTCTTTGGTCCAGAAGCTACCCTCCTGAGAGCCCAGGGGGCATGCTCTCTGAAATGTCCTCACACCAAACCCACTGGAAGAGCAAATGCACAAAAGAGAAACAGAAAATAATTAAACTTTGTCAGGACAGGAAACCACCAAACCACAAGGATGAACAACAATAAAGGAAGGAAAAAACAAGATAGTTAAAGAAATAACAAGAAAATCAACAAAAGGACAAAGCTAAGCCTTTACTTAACAACAATCTTGAATACAAATGGACAAAAGTCTCCAAATATAAGATACAAACTAGCTTAAGGGTAAAAAACAAGAACCAACAACACATTGTCTACAAGGAACTCAATTCACCATAAAGACACACACAGACTGAAATTGAAAGGATGGAAAAAGATACTCCATGCAAATGGAAACCCAAAGTCAGCATAGATAGCTGCGCTTACATCAGACCAAGTAGACATTAATACAAAAGCTATACCAGAGACACAGAAGGGCATCAAAACGATTAAGGGTCACCCAACAAGAAGACATAATGGTTGTAAATCCACCAGAGTACTTCCAAAAGTTCTTGGAAAAATATATAATTAAAATACAAGATATCTTTTCTATGAGCTTATTAAAGACCTCTCATAAACGTGCATAATGCCTGAGCACTTAATTTTACAAAACGAACATTACTGGAGCTAAAGAGAGAGAGAGATAGGATCTAGTACAATACTTCCACTCCCCACTTTTATCAATATACTGATCATCCAGATAAAAAACCAACAAAGAAACATCAGAGTTAAACCATACTATAGACCAAATAGACCTAACAGGTATTTATAAAACATTTCATTCAACAGCTTCAGAATAATAATTTCTTTTATCACTATCTAGTACATTTGTTAAAGTACGATCATACGGCCGGCGCCACAGTTCACTAGGCTAATCCTCCACCTTGCGGCGCCGGCACACCAGGTTCTAGTCCCGGTTGGGGCGCCGGATTCTGTCCCAGTTGCCCCTCTTCCAGGCCAGCTCTCTGCTGTGGCCAGGGAGTGCAGTGGAGGATGGCCCAAGTGCTTGGGCCCTGCACCCCATGGGAGACCAGGAGAAGCACCTGGCTCCTGCCATCAGATCAGCGCAGTGCGCCGGCCGCAGCGCACTGGCCGCGGTGGCCATTGGAGGGTGAACCAACGGCAAAGGAAGACCTTTCTCTCTGTCTCTCTCTCTCTCTCTCACTGTCCACTCTGCCTGTCAAAAAATAAAATAAAATAAAAAGTACGATCATACATTAGTCCACAGGAAAGTCTCAACAAGTTCAAAAATATCAAAATCACATCATGTATCTTTTCTGATCACAATGGAATAAAACCAGACAACAATAAAAGAAACGTTAGGAATTAGGCAAACATGGAAAATGAGCAATATGCTTCAATGAGTCACTGAAGAAATCAAACGGAAAAGTAAAAAATTCCATGAGACAAACAAAAATGCAAATACAACCTATCCAAGTGTAGGGGATACAGTCGACGCAAAAGCAGTACGGACAGGGAGGTTTGCAGCAATACAGGCTTACACTTTAAAAAAGAGAGAGAAAAAAAGATTTTAAATAAACAATCTAATGATGTATCTCAAGGAAAGCAAGAACCTACCAAACCCAAAGTTAATAGAAGGAAAGAAGGAATGAAGATTAGAGCCTGGGTTGGTTTTCTCAGCAACTACGTTCAGGGAGCCCAGAAGAGCATGGAGGCCCCCTGACCAGCATCCTCTGCCCCTTACCCCTCTGGGTTGGGGGTGAACCCCTGGGAAAAGGGGAACAACGGAAGGAGACAGAATGGCAGCCTCTGAGCCGCAGCAAGGCTGGAAATGTGCTCGTTCGCTCCCCGGGCATCTCCACTGCCTTCCCACTGTGGGAACATGAGAGAAATAAAGCGTGAATGGGAACATTAGAAAAAGAAAAGAAAAGAAAAAAGATTATAGCAGAAACAAATGAAATAGAGACTAAAAAACCCCAATGAAATAGTCGGCTTTTGAAAAATAAACAAATTTTATAAATCTTTAGCTAGACTATAACTAAGAAGAAGAGATCAGGCTCCAATTAATAAAATCAGAGATGATAAAAGAGATTTTACAACTGATACAGACTCAGTAGGGACTGTTATAAACAGCTTTCATCAACAAACTGAAAAACCTAAAAGAAATAGGTAAATTTCTGGACACATATAACCCACCAAGATTGAACCATGAAGACAGAAAAACCTGAACAGATCAACAATGAGTAATGATACTGAGTCAGTAATAGAAACTCTGTCAAGAAAGAAAAGCCCCGATCAGATGACTCCAGTGCTGAATTCCACTGGACTTTTAAGGAAGAACTGACGCCACTTCCCAAACTGTTACCAGTGAATGACAAGAAAGAATTCAGGCATGAGACAGAGAGCAGTGGAAAGCAATATAGCAAGGTTTATTAGGGCAGGGACATCCGTAAGAACAGATGGGCACCTCTCCAGACAGAACCTGAGAGAGAGTGCCCAGTCGTTCAGACTTGGGAGAGCGAGGGTTACATGGTTGAGTGGAGAGAACACACCTGGGCAGGCCAGGCGGGAGGCTCAGCAGAGAGGCAGAAGACTGAGCGAGTTGTCCAGTTGAGGCTGGGGCGGGGTGTGTGTGTGTGTGTGTGTGTGTGTGTGTGTGGTGTTTTAAGGAGATGGGTCTTTGTCTTCACACATCTCCTCCTGAAACAAAAGACTTTATGGGTGTAAATACTAGAAACTCCTATCTGAGTTTCCCCCTGAAGGTATCAGACAGGAGGAAGCCTAGCTGGCAGCCGCCCTGGGTTTAGAGGAAGGGTGAGCAAGACCCCCTGGAGGATTGGGATGGGAGCAGGATATTTGAAATGCAGATACTGGGCTGCATCAGGAAGATTATCAGGCAGAAGGGGTGGGGACCCCCACCTGGCAGGTTATCGGGTAGAAGGGGCAGGGCAGGATGCAAATACTGGGCTGCCCCTGACTTTGAGATGCATATGCTGGACCTAAATGTCTCCTTAGGCCTTTGTCACACACACATAAGCTCATATCTGACTTCCTACCTAACAAAACTACTTCAAAAAATCGAAAGGGAGAGATCATGTCCAAACTCATTCTATGAAGCCAGCATTACCTTATACAAAAACAAGAAAAGGACTCATCAGAAAAAGAAAACTATAGACCGATATCTCTGATGCAAAAATCAAATTCATCAGCACAAAAAAAGATCATTCACCATGATCAAGTGGGATTTATCCCAGGCAGACAGAAGTGGTTCAGTATACACCAAATGATAAACACACTACAGCATAACGATAGAACAAAGAATAAAAACCATATGATCCGGGGCCACTGCTGTGGCATAGCAGGTAAAGCCACCACCTGCAATGCTGGCATTCCATGTGGGTGCCGGTTTGAGTCCTGGCTGCTTGACTTCTGATCCAGCTCTCTGCTATGGCCTGGGAAAGCAGTAGAAGATGGCCCAGGTCTTTGGGCCCCTGTACCCGTGTGGGAGACTGGGAGGAAGCTACTGGCTCCTGGCTTCGGATCAGCACACTTCTGGCCATTGCAGCTATCTAGGGAATGAACCAGTGGATGGAAGACCTCTCTCTCTGCCTCTGCCTCTCTGTAGCTCTGCCTTTTAAATAAATAAATAAATATTTAAAAAGGAAGAAAAGAACATACGGTC
Organism: Oryctolagus cuniculus; assembly: GCF_051225735.1. Taxonomy (NCBI): domain Eukaryota; kingdom Metazoa; phylum Chordata; class Mammalia; order Lagomorpha; family Leporidae; genus Oryctolagus; species Oryctolagus cuniculus. The sequence continues at coordinate 133,239,810 of NC_142871.1, read as the reverse complement.
ACATCAAAAGATGCAGAAAAGGCATTTGATAGAATTCAACATCCATTCATGATAAAAACCCAGGACAAATTCAGTATGGAAGAACATAGCTCAACATAATAAAGGCTATCCGACAAACCCACAGCCAACATTGCATTGGATGGGGAAAAACTGAAAGCATTTTCTCTAGGAGCTGAAACTAGACACGGTTGTCTATTCTCACCAATCTGGTTCAATACAATATTGCAAATTTTAGAGCAGTTAGGCAAGAGAAAGAAATAAAAGCCACATAAATAGAAAAGGAAGAAATTAAATTATTATTGTTTCCAGAAGATATGATTTTTATACAGAGAAAAAACTAAACACTTTACCCAAAAAATTATTGGAGCTAAAAAATAAATTCTGTAAAGTTTCAGGATATAGAATCAACACACAGGAAGTGTGCATTTAATCTAGTAGTTATGATGCTTACATCCCACATGGGAGAGCCTGGGTTTGATGCCAGCTCTGACTCCTGACTCTTGCCTGTTAATGCAGACCCTGGGAGGCATCAGTTGTGGGTCAAGTAACTGAGTTCCTGCTACCCACGTGGGAGATCTGGATCATATTCTGATTCTGGGGTTCAGCCTTGACCGTTGTGGGCATTTGTGGGAGTGAAATAGCAGATGGGAGTGGATATATATATATAAAAATATAAAAATATATGCCGATAATGAACATATATTTACCAATAGTGAACTCACTGAGAAATTACAAGAGAAGTCCCATTCATGGAATACATTATTAATTATTTATTTTAAAAGGGAGAGAGAGACAGAGAGCACACACACCTCCTGGTTCACTCTCCAAATGCCTGCAACAGTGGAGTTGGGCTAGGCCAAATCCAGGAGTCAGGAATCGATCCAAGTGTCCCTCCTGGGAGACAGTGACCCATCTACCTGAGCCTGATGCCTTTTAGGATGTGCATTGGCAGGAAGCTGAAATCCAGCATGGAGCCAGGACTTGAACCCAGGCACTCTGATATGGGATGCAGGTATCCAAGTGGAGTCCTAACTGCCATGCCAAATGCCTGCTCCCCTAGTAATAAGCTTAACTAAGGACGTGAAAGACTTCTACAATGAAAATTACAAAATGAAAGAAATTGAAGAACACATAGAAACATGAGAAAACTTCTTATGTACATAGAATTGAAGAAATAATATTGTTAAAATGTCCATTCAACCGAAAACATTTACAGATTCAATGCAATCCCTATTAAAATGCCAATGATGGGGCTGGCACTGTGGAGTAGTAGGTTAAGCCTCTGCCTGTGGCACTGGCATCCCATATGGGCTCTGGTTCGTGTCCTTGCTGCTCCTCTTCCAATCCAGCTCTCTGCTAATGGCCGGGGAAGGCAGTGGGAGATGGCTCAAGTGCTTGGGCCCTTGCACCCATGTGGGAGACCTGGAAGAAGTTCCTGGTTCCCGGCTTCACGTCAGTCCAGCTTTGGCCATTGTGGCCTTTTGGGGAGTGAACTAGAGGATGGAAGACCTCTCCCTCTGTCTATAACTCTGCCTAGCAAATAAATAAAATAAATAAATCTTTTTTTTTAAAATGCCAATTATATTCTTCACAGAAATAAAAGAAGAAACACTTCTGAAATTCATGTAGAACCACAAATCAATCTTGAAAGAAAAAAAAAAAAGAACCAAAGCTGGGGAATCACAAGACTTGATTTCAAGACATATTACTGAGCATGGTACTAGCATGAAAACAGACACACAGACTGATGGAACAGAGGAGAAAATGAGGACAGAACAGAGAACAGAAGAGAATCCACGTATGTATAGCCAACTGATTTTCTTCAAAGGTGCCAAGAACATACACTCTCTTCCATAAATGGTGCTGGGAAAACTAGATACCCATAGGCATAGGAGGGAAACTTTACCGCTACTTCTCATCTTATACAAAAATCAGCTCAAAAGGGAAGAAAGACCTAAGTGGAGGTCATGAAACTATGAAATTACTTGGAAACAATAAATAGGAAACACTTTAAGATTGGTATAGGCAACAATGTTTTGGATAAGATCTCAAAAGCAAAATAGACCAACAGGATTGTATCAGACTAAGAATCACCTGCCTAGCAAAGCAGTCAGCAGAGTGAAAAGACAACCTGCAGAGTTGTAGACACATTTTGCAAACTACACATCTGACAAAGGATTAACACCCAGACATGTAAGGAACCAAAAAAACTCAACAACAACGAAAACCAAGTAGCCCAGTTAGAAATGGGCAATGGATCTAAAGACACTTTTCTCACGAGAACAAATACAAATGGCCAACAAATATAAGAAAAAAATGCTTAATTTCAGTAGCCACCAGGGAAATGCAAATTAAAAACACAGTGGGAGAACATCTCATTGCAGTTAAAATGGTGTTATCAAAAAGACAACAAATAGCAGATACTGGTGAGGACGTGGAGAAAAGGGAACCCTTATACACTGGGAACGCAAGTTAGCACAGCTACACAGACAACACTATGGAGGGCTCTCAAAACCAACCAACCAACCAAACAAACAAAATCCAAAAATAGATCTACTGCATGGCCCTGTATCTCACCCCTGGGTATATATTTGGAGGAAATGAAATGAGCATATCAGAGAGAAACTGGCATTTCCATGCTCACTGCAGCACTATTCATAAGTCAAGATATGGAATCAACCCTAGGTGTGTGTCATTGGATGAATGGATAAAGAAAATATTGTTCAGTCATTAAAAAGGAAAAGAAGTCCTGTCACTTTCTGCAAAATGAGTGTCACCAGAGGTCACTATGTTAAGTGAAATAAGCCAGATGCAGAAAGAAAATATTGCTTCCTCAGACACATGGACAATTAAGAAGTCAATCTGACGGTGGAATAGCGTCCTGGAGGCTGGGGGCAGTGGGATAGAGGACGTTGGATAATGGTAGTGCAGTAAGAAAGAATTAACAAGTTCTGGTGTTGCATAGCACAGTGCAGAGACTATAGCTCATCAAAATGTATAAATACTGTATGAAGGACTAGAAGAGAGGGGCTCGTAGGCTCCAAGCATAATTGAAATGCTAATGACATGATTTGATCTGTTTATGCTGTACACATATGTTGAAATACTATATTACATCCCACAAAATACACAACTATTACAGATTAATCACAAATTTTTTTAAAAAATGAAATATATTTGGATCTATGTAAACAAAGTGGAAGTGCACTGACGAAGAAATAACAGAAGATTTAAAAGAATGACCTGGGGTCTTGGCTTTGCCATGTATTAGTCACGTGTATCAGTCAGGCTTCTCCAGAAAAACAGAGCCGGGGGATATATACAAAACCTTTAGATAATTTCTGTCTGTCTATCCATCCATATTTCTTCATCATCAGCATGATCATTGTCATCTGTCTCTACATATGCCTATCTAGCTGTCTGTCCATGCGTCCGTCCGTCCACCCAAATCCATCCATCTCTGTTTCCTTTAAGGGGCTGATCACCTGACTGTGAGCACCTGGCATTCTGATATTCAGGGCAGGCACCAGCTGGCAATTCAGGTAAGTGTTGGCACTGCAGTCTTGAGTCTGAAATCCACAGGGCAGGCCAGGAAGGCCGGATGCTCAGGCAGGTGTGTGTGGTCCAGCGTGAGGCAGAATCCCTTCTCCTCCTGGAAATCTCAACCTTTTATTTCTTGTTTTTTTTTTTTTTAAACAAAAACTAAATAAAAATGCAATTGAGAAGCAAACACACAAACACCAAAAAATGCTCAACAAAAGAAAAGGGAATGCAATGAAAATAATTGCTCATCTCCTCTCTGTCTCCTGTTTCCCTGTTCTTCACCCAGAGAGCTGTTAATAATTACTTAAGTATCTAGCATGGGATTGGCATACACATTTTATATAAGTACACACATGTATTTACGTGTGTGTTTGTGTATGTGCCACCCTTTTTCACAGTTACACAATCCCCACTGTTGATTTTTCCATCCCACATCTATGAAACAGGAGTGTTGACTCCATCCGGCTGCTCCCTGGTGACTGGGGCAGAGCAGAGGATTTGGGGAATGGAAAATTCTGACACGGTGGAATGTGTCTTCCTTGGTCCTGACTTCTAAAGGAGAGCAAGTCAAAGACATTGGTTACAAAGTTTCTGTGTGTGTTACATACTGAATTCTGAATTTATGCCCTAAGCAAATTCTCAATACCATTATTACAAGTGTTAGTCCTAATTCAAAAATTCCTGCAAAAATGGGCGATTCTGGGGCTAGTGTTGTGGCACAACAGGTTAAGCCACTGCTTAGAACACCGGTATCCCATACTGGAGCACCGGCTGCTCTGCTTCCTTTCTAGCTCCCTGCTAACGCCCCTGGGAAGGCGGCAGAGGATGGCTCAAGTGCTCGAGCCCCTGCTACCCATGTGGGAGACCCATATGGAGTTTCAGGCTCCTGGCTCTGCCTGGACAGGCCCAGGCCTTTGTGGCCATTAGGGAGTGAACCAGCAGGTGGAAGACCTTTCTTTCTCTGTCTCTCTCTCTCTCTCCTTGTCATCTGCTTGTCTAAATAAAATACAGCTCTTTTTAAAATGGACACTTGGTGTTATATAAGAAATTAAGTTTGAAAAACAGTTTGTAGCTTGTTGGAAGAGGGCAGGTTTGAGAAAGGTAGTTTCTGCATGATTTCTCTTGCAGCTGTGAAATAACTAGTTGTGAAATAACTTGAGCAATATGTCAATACTCCTATAACCCAAAATGCAAATCAGAAGATTAACAGGGTTTTTTTTTATGATTTATTTATTTGAGAAGTAGAGTTAAAGACAGAGAGAGGCAGAGACAGAGAGAGGTCTTTTCCATCCACTGGTTCACTCCCCAGATGGCCACAATGGCTGGAGCTGGGCTGATCTGAAGCCAGGAGCCAGGAGCTTCTTCCAGGTCTCCCACATGGGTGCAGGGGCCCAAGCACTTGTGCCATCTTCTACTACTTTCCCAGACCATAAGCAGAGAGCTGGATCGGAAGTGGGGCATCTGGGACACGAACCGGTGCCCATATGGGAGGCCAGTGCTACAGGTAGAGACTTAGCCTACTATGCCACAGCACTGGCCCCAGATGAATAGTTTTCTAACCAAGGACCTTTAACCTCAAATCAGTAGAGCTATTAAGGCTCAGGGTGGGGATCAGACTGTAAACTGGACAGGCATATCTTACAGAGATAGGACAGTGTCCCTAGAGCTCTTGGGGTTGTGTACACAGCGTCCTTTTTTTAATAAGGTCACAGATTTCCCCTCTGGGTGGCTGTGAGGATGTTCTAAGCCACTTGGCTTTGGAAGATTGCCCTTCTCAGCAGAAAAACTTAAGAACAACCCTCTTCCCTTCCACAAAGTCCAAATAGGCTCACAATACAGGAAAAAGGCATACTTAGTATAAATGTTTACTCTCTTGCTTCTTCCAAGGCGTAAGGCATGGGTGAGGGCCATGAGTTTAGCCTTTTGGGCAGAGGTACCTGTGGCAATGCTTTTGCTTCCTAAGATTCTTGAAAGGTTTCTAGTGCATATTTAGCCTTTTAATTTCCCTAATCCATTTAGTTGCTTCCATCTATAAAGAGGTCCAGATCTGGAGTTTCCAAGGGGACATCAATCGGGTACTATCTGCTGGGAAATACTCTTCAAGGCACTCATGCACAGTTCCTCAGAAGGGTCTGGAAGCAAGGTGTTCAGCCTTTGCTCTCAGGACTTGGACTGACGGAGAGTCCCCTGCTCCATTGAAAGACAACTGCTTGCACTTGTGAATCACACTGACACATTTCTTCACAGCAACATCTAGGCTGTTGTGTAATCAAACAACCTGGCCCGCAACCTCCTCAAGCTGATACACGAAATCAACCCCACCTCTGTGTAGGGGCAGGCGAGTTCTCACCCCAGAGCCTGATTTTTCCTCTCTGAAACAAAGCCTTAGAGGAGCCTGCCTGGTAGGGAGCGCCAGGCGCGCACACACAGGACGCAGCAGGAATACTGTAGTGGTGGCACCAGTGCTGCTCTCTGGAGTGCTGCAGAGCACCACCATGGCTGCGGCGCCTGGGTTGAGCTGCGTGGGTTTAGCACGGAACCACCGGGAAGGACTGCACTCATTCCCTTCTGATTCTCCATCCCAACAGACTGATTCAGAACCTTTAGTTCATAGAAGCACTCCCAAATGGGATGAAATCTTCCAGAATTCTTCACATTCACCCCCTCCTTTTTTTTTTTTTTTTTTTTTTTTTTTGTGGGAAGAAAAATTCGCCACTCTTTTTTTCTTATTTCCATCTTTCAGACATAGGAGTCTAGGAACAATATGCCAGAAAGAATGAAGCTTCACTTCTTCAGCAGCTATTGCACGTTTTGGAAGAACTGCATATTCATACCAGCAAGCAGCCAAGTAGAAACCAGACGAGAGCTCAGTTCTTCTGGAAACCAGGAAATCAAATGAAGATGTCTGCATTGTGAAATACTGCTGGCATCTCAGAAAGCGCAATTTTTATAAATGGAAATTCCCTCTCTCCCTCGTTCGCTCCCTCCCTCCCTTCTCTACTTTTTTCTTGTGTTAAGCCAGTGGTGCCCACTCTTTGCTTCTGATGTGTTCAGCCCAGGCATCGATTTTTAAAAACAGGTGGGATGGGGTATGAGTCCCTCTGCCTTCCTCGGACGCTGCTCCATCGATTCTGCCCACCCACTGGACACTGTTCTCTGCCCTCGAAGGAGTTCGCTTGCCTTTCTCCCTACCAGCCCCCGCCATTTCCTGTCCTCCCTTCAGCAAAGCCTTGGCTTGAGCCCCTCCTTCAGAGCAGGGAATAAAGTACAGTGTTACGATTATATACAGGAGGGCACATCAGAAAGTTCCTGAAGAAAGGGAATTAAAATGTAAATTTATTTTGATGCAAAAATGTTTTGAATTGCATGCACAGGTTTTTCATAATACACAGTTTCCATGAGCCCATGGGAGGGAACGTGGGAGATCTTCATTCCAAGGAAGCTGGCCTGATAAAAGATGTTCAGAGGCAGAATAGCCATCCTTTTGCTGCCTGTTTCCCAAACACCATGAATACATAATTTCTGTTTTTCACGCTGATTACAAGGAAATTGTTATTCCAGTTTTATGGACAAAGAAACTGAGCCTCGGAGAGTTTAAAAAATTCCCCCGAGGGGCCAGTGCCGCAGCTCACTAGGCTAATCCTCGGCCTGCTGCGCTGCTGCGCCGGCACAGGTTCTAGTCCCGGTCGGGGCGATGGATTCTGTCCCGGTTGCTCCTCTTCCAGTCCAGCTCTCTGCTGTGGCCTAGGAAGGCAGTGGAGGATGGCCCAAGTGCTTGGGCCCTGCACCCGCATGGGAGACCAGGAGGAAGCACCTGGCTCCTGGCTTTGGATCGGCGCAGTGCCGGAGGCTGTATCGGCCATTGAGGGATGAACCAACGGAAGGAAGACCTTTCTTTCTCTCTGTCTCTCTCTCTCTCTCTCACTGTCTAACTCTGCCTGTCAGAAAGAAAGAATGAAACAAAGAAAGAAAGAAAGGAAGGAAGAAAATCCCCTGAGGTTTTTCTCCACTGCATGTTTTCCTCCTCAGTCTCCTCCATCACTTCCCCTTTTCCTCCTGTACCTGCTAATGTGGGAGTGAGGGCCCCACTGCTGTATCTGCTAATCGCTTCAATTCTCACTGCTTTAAACATGGCTCAAAGCCAATGAAGACCAAACGTAGGTCTCCCCTTGAGCCTTCCCGCTACTGTTCAGACTAATCAACATCTTCACTTGAAGTGTTTCAAAAGTTGGAGGGGCTCGTATTGTATTACAACAATTATGGATCCCAGACCAAGTTAACACCACAACTGCTTGAAGGGCCTGGAGAGACCAGAGCAGGCAGAAACTGGAGAGCAGTGAATCACTCAGAGAAGGGAAGGTGATAAGATGTGTGATTAATTGTAAGCTGTTGCCTGAGGGCTCTCCAGAATGGGTAGCATGGGATGGCCAGAACTCAGGCATAAAGCTGCTAGTCTTACTGGTTTGACAAGTCAGAGAATATGGAGGTTAGGAATAAAATCTATACAAAGGGACAAGCCACAGAGGCTTCATAAGGATTTTCATAAAGATTTGACCAAATCCTTGACTGACTCCTGACTTATGCAGGGAAGGGGATCCTCTAAGGAGTCCGCTAGAAAATAAACAGGAAAAAAAAAAAAAAAAAGCTGGAAGAGCAGAGCAAAAACTACACCTGTTCTCCATCTCAGGGCAGAGAATTTGGAATTATAAGCCCAAGTTAACTGCTTGGAAAGAAACAGAATCCAGATGCTCCACAGTACCCAAGAAAAGATTCTACACTTGCAAAAAAGTCAGGAAAACAATCAAAACAAAAGCAATCAAAGGAAGACAATCCTGACATAACTCCCCTTCCAGGAATTAGTAGATAAAGGTTTCAGAGCAGATACATTTATTCAAGGACTTAAAAGAAAACACAGTCATAATGAATGAATAGGTGAGAGATTTGAACAGAGAAATACAAACTATAAAAGAACCAAGGGGCCAGCGCTGTGCCGTAGCAGGTAAAGCTGCTGCCTGGAGTGCCAGCATCGGCGCCAGTTTGAGTCCTGGCTGCTCCACTTCCAATCCAGCTCTCTGGCATGGGAAAGCAGTGGAAGATGGCCCAAGTCCTTGGACCCCTGCACCCACATGGGAGACTTGGAGAAGGCTCCTGGCTTCAGATGGGCACAGCTCTGGCCGTTGTGGCCAACTGGGGAGTGAACCAGCAGATGGAAGACCTCTCTTTCTCTCTCTCTCCCTCTCTCTCTCTCTCTCTCTCTGCCTCTCCTTTTCTCTTGTGTAAACTCTTTCAAGTAAATAAATAAATCCTTAAAAGAAATAAAAAAGAACCAAATGGCAATTCAAAATTAAAAAGCATAATATCTGAAGTGAAAAACATGCTCAATAGGCTTAACAGAATCTAAAAAATGGAAAAGAGTGAACTTGAATCAAAATCAGTTAAATCAATAGTGATGTAAATAGCAAGTAGGAAAAAAGATTGGGGGGGGGGAATAACCGGGGGCTGTGGCATAGCAAGTAAAGCTGCCACCTGCCGTGCCGGCATCCCATATGGGCGCTGGTTCAAGTCCCAGCTGCTCCACTTCTAATCCAGCTCTCTGCATGGCCTGGGAAAGCAGCAGAAGATGGCCCAAGTGCTTGGGCCCCTGCACCAGTGTGGGAGACCTGGAAGAAGTTCCTGGCTTCTGCCTTAAGATTGGCGCAGCTCCAGCTGTTGCAGCCATCTGAGGTGTGAACCAGTGCTTACAAGACCTCTCTCTCTCTCTCTCTCTCTCTCTCTCTGTAACTCTGCCTTTTAAATAAATAAATAAATCTTTTTAAAAAATTACTAAAACTGGCCGGCGCCGCGGCTCACTAGGCTAATCCTCCGCCTAGCGGCGCCGGCACACCGGGTTCTAGTCCCGGTTGGGGCGCCGGATTCTGTCCCAGTTGCCCCTCTTCCAGGCCTGCTCTCTGCTGTGGCCAGGGAGTGCAGTGGAGGATGGCCCAGGTGCTTGGGCCCTGCACCCCATGGGAGACCAGGAAAAGCACCTGGCTCCTGGCTCCTGCCATCGGATCAGCGCGGTGTGCCGGCCGCAGCGCGCCGGCCGTGGCGGCCATTGGAGGGTGAACCAACGGCAAAAGGAAGACCTTTCTCTCTGTCTCTCTCTCACTGTCCACTCTACCTGTCAAAAAAAAAAAATTACTAAAACTTCACTGAATTTTAGGAAAATATTGTTATCTGACACACACATGATTCAATTCATAGAAGAAGAGATAGACATCAGCACAGAAAGATTATATAAAGAAACAATGGCCAAAAACTTACTAATTATGGTGATAAATTTAAACTTCGGATCCAAGAAGCTCAGGAAACTTACAGCTTGATAAATACGAAGAAAACTACTTCTAAACACATCATAATTAAGCTACTAAAAAAGAAAATGTGAAAAGTAACCAAGAAAAATAAAATAGTACATTCAAGAGACCAATGGTAGAAAAATGATATGACTCTTCACTGGGTATCATGGAAGCCACGGGACAACAACATTCCATTTTAATGTGCTAAAAGTAAAATCCTTTAAGCCCAGAATTGTATATCCAGCAAAAGAATTCTTCAAGAATGAAGAGAAATGAAGATATTTTCAGATATAGAAAAGAACTAGAAAAGTTACTGATAGCAGATATGCACTACAAAAATTGCTTTTTAAAAATGTCATTTATTATTTTATTTATCTGAAAGAGAGAGAGAAAGGACAGAGTTCTCATCTCACCTGCTGGTTTACTCCACAAAAGCCCACAATAGTTGGGGGTGGGCTAAGCCACAGCCAGGAACCCAGAACTCAATCCTAATGTCTCACGTGGGTGGCAGGAACCCAATTATTTGAGCCATCACCTGCTGCCTCCCTTGGAAGGCATTAGAAGAAAGCTGGAGGGGCCAGTACTGTGGCACAGTCAGCAAGGCCTCTGCCTGCAACATCAGCATCACTTATGGGCACCAGTTCATGTCCCAGCTGCTCCTCTTCAATCCGGCTCTCTGCTATGGCCTAGGAAAGCAGTGGAAGATGGCCCAAGTCCTTGGGCCCCTGCACCTGCATGGGAGACCAGGAAGAAGCTCCTTTCTCCTGGCTTTGAATCAGCCCAGTTCTAGTCATTGCTGCCATTTGGGGAGCAAACCAGCAGATGGAAGACCTTTCTCTCTGTCTCTCCCTCTCTCTGTCTATAACTCTGCCTCTCAAAAATAAATAAATTAAAAACCTTAAAAAAAATTCCAATCATATTAATAGAAACAATAAATGTAAATGGCTTAAACACTTCAAATTAAGGGCAAAAGTTGCCAGAGAGGATATGAATGTAGCACATATTCAAATGTCACACACATGAGAAGCATTTTAAGTATAAAGGCATAGATAGATTGAAAGCAAAAGGATGCAAAAATATATGATAGAGTCATTGCTATGGTTTGAGTATCCCTCAAGGACCCATTGACTGAGGCATTGGTCCACAGAATGAAAGTATTAGTAACTACTGTGCATTCTGGGAGGTAGGGCCAAGGAGATTCTTGGGTCACTTGAGGCATGCTCTTGGAAAGTAGTCCTCATATAGCCCCTTGAGTTCTTGGAAAAGGGTTGTTATAAAAGGGGTGAGCCTGGCCCCTCTGCTGCTGGCTTGAGATATGACCACTTTCCCCTCCATGCACTCCCAGCACTGCAATCTGCCGTCATGTGATGTAGCCAAGAGACAAGGTCCTCACCAGAACTGTGCTGATGCAGGTGCCATGTCCTTGAGCCTCCAATACTGTGAGCTGAGAAAACCTCTTTTCCTTCACAAGTAGCCTGTGTCAGGTATTCTGTTACACTGATGAAAAGCTGACTGATACAAGTACAGTTGTAACAGTATTTCCATCAATGATAGACCATGCATACAATGGCGGTCCCACAAAACTGTAACAGAGCTAAAAAATGCCTATCCCCTAGCAGCATTGTAACTATAACATTATACCAGCATGCATTGCTCACATGTTGTGGTGATGTTGATATAAACAAACCTGCCACACTTCTAGTTGCATAAAAGTTTGAGTAAAGCCTATAGAATTATTTACAATCCATAATACTTAATAAGGATAATGAATGTCTGTTACTGGTTTATATATTGACTATGCTATACTTTTTATCAGTCTTTTTAGTGTGTAGTTCTACTTTTAAAAGAAAGATTTATTTCTGGTGCTGACATTGTGGCACAGTGGGTAAAGCTACTGTCTGCAATGCCAGCATCCCATATGGGTGCCGGTTCAAGTTCCGGCTGCTCCACTTTCCATCTAGCTCCCTGCTATTGGCAGTGGATGATGGCTTGTGTTTGGGGCCCTGCCACCTACATGGGAGACCTGGATGAAGCTCCTGGCTCCTGGATTTGCTGCCCAATCATTGCTGCCATCTGGGGAGTGAACCAGCAGATAGAAGAGAGTGAGAGCGAGAGGGAGCATGGGAGAGAGAGAGAGAAAGAGAAAGAGATCTTCCATCTGCTGGTTCACTTCCCAGGTGGCTGCAACAGCTAGGGCTGTGCCAGGCTGAAGCCAGGAGCCAGAAACTCCATCTAAGCCTTCCACATGGGTCACAAGGGCCCAAGTACTTGAGCCATCACCAGCTGTTTCTCAGGTGCATTACCAGGAAGATGGATTGGAAGTGAAGTAGCTGAAACTCAACCCAGGCATCCTAAGTGGCGACCTGACCTTTTGTGCCAAATGCCTGCTCTGTATTCCTAATTATGAAAAAAATCTGGCTGTACAATAGTGTACAGTGTTATGCCAGCAGCAGCCTCATATGTCTCATAGTTACAGCATCTCTTGATCGCACCATTTTCTCTTGTGATTTATTTGATCTTGTGTGGTTTCGTTTATCTTGTGATGGCCCTAGGATCAACAGGCTAAATCGTGTGTGTGTGTGTGTGTGTGTGTGTGTGTAGTAAGCTGTACCATCCAGGTTTGTGTGATGATGCTGACAAAATGACAAAATCACCTAAATCATGCATTTCTCAGAACACAGCCCTACTGTTAAGTGACATGTGACTGTACTATGAAAACAGTTTGCTTGAGATAGCGTGAGTGGCTACAGTATATCCAACAAAAAAAGATTTCAGGACTACAAGGCGTTATCATAGATGAGGGATGCTCACAGGATGAAAGGGGTCAGTTCTCATGAGAAAAATGTACCAGTCCTAACAGAGTGTATGCTTAGAAACAGATCTTCCGAAATGCATGAGCACTAATAAAACTAATAGGACGTAAATATATCCATTTCCCTTTTTTACATTTCATATTGCTGATCTCCTCCGTTAACTACCCTAATACACTGGTTATGTATTCTAAACCCTTGATCCATCTGTTCTAATGCATCTTCTGATGGCGAATGTGGTTTGGTTGCAAGGCTTTTTCCTTTTGGAAATGATTGTGATCCTCTGAGGTCCCTTGAGCTTGGCCTGTAAAGTTGTAACCCTGGCTCCTCCGTCCAACAATGAGCTTTGGGGAGGGCAGAGACCACACCAGTAAGTATCATAGTAAGGAGCTGAAGTGAGAGAGAGAGATGAGAGATATAGAGAGACAGAAAGGTAGGTAGGTAGGTAGATAGATAGATAGATAGATAGATAGATAGATTAGATACATAGACAAACCAACCCTCGGCACCAGAAAATGAATGATCCTCAACCAGTCTTCAGGTCAAGTCGAACTGATAAGAGGGTTGGAGAGGTGACTACTTGAAGCCACTCAACATGCACTGGTTAGCTCTTGTGCAGAGCCAGATTTCCCTCTGCCATGATAGCACTCCTTCCACATCCATTCCAACACTCCAACACAATGGTAAATCAAGTGGAGATAGTGGGCAACCTTGCCTTGTTTCAAAGGAAATGTTTCTAAGATAACACCATGAAATATGACTGTTTACTGATTTTGAGTAGATACATACATTATCTGGTTAAGGAAGTTGATAGTGTTTCTAATTTTCTAGTTTAAAAAATTACAAATTGAAAAATAGAATTAAAAGCTTGTTCCATAAAAAATGATCTTGTGGATTTTTTCTCCCTGAAATCTATCATATAATGAATATGTTGATTAGATTTTCTAATGTTAAACTGTCTTAGATTCCCTTGGTAAATCCTTCTGAGTTATAACACACACATACTCAAGTGAGATTGATGTGCCATTTTGCTTTCCCACACAAAATTCATTTGATTAATCATAAGAAGGTTATTTTAATTCTACAGAATGTTGGGACCTCTTTCTCTTTCTGGAAGGATTTATAGATTCATACAAGAATGAAATGACATGTTCTTTGAATGACTGGAATAAATGGTTTATTAAACCAGAGTGGCTGGTTTAGTAATGAAGAAAAATGACTTCTTAATCCAGGAAGAATTATTTCAAAACCTTTTGGGCCTTCCATGTGTATGTGTAGATTTTCAATTATTGACTTTATTTTCTTGGTTGTAGATCGATTCAGATTTTCTGCTTCATTTTGTGTCAATTCATTAGTAATGTTTTTGGCAGTAAGCAAACATCTAACAGTGGCGGAAACAAAAAGAACACCCCCCTCCCCTGCCCCCGCTGACCTACCACCGCCAGGAGTCAGAGGAGAGATTCCAAGGCTGGTGCAGACTCGCCAGGGCACAGCCCCCTTAGGCCCTTCAGCTTGGCTGTCTTCAGCTGTTGCCTTGCACTTCCTGGTCTCAAGCAGGCTGCAGCCACCCTGGCTCCAAGGGCTTCAAGGTGGAAAGAAGTTGGAAAGCTCTATCTTTTCATCTGCGAAGGGAGACCCACTCAGCTGTCAGTGTTGGAACCTATCTTTCCTGAGATCAAGGGATTTAAAAAAAAATTATTTTATTTATTTGAAAGGCAGAATCACACAGAGAAAGAAACTGCTGGTTCACTCCCAAATGGATGTAACAGTCAAGGCTGAGCCAGACTTCAGCCAGGAGCCGGGAAATTCATCCCGATCTCTCACGCAGGTGCAGGGGATCAAGCTCTTGGGCCATCCTCTACTGCTTTCCCAGGTGCATTAGCAGGGAGCTGAATTGGAGGTGGAGCGACTGGGACATGAGAGGGCGCCCATACGGGATGCCAGCATCACAGGCAGCGGTGACCCAACCGAGGGATGTTTACTGGCTGTCTGAATAACTCAGAGTCCTCTGAGTGCTTTCAAAAGTCTGCACACAGGAAAACATGGCTGCTTGAAGCAACAACTGGATGCTGTCAGTTTTGGCAAATTGCAGTTTCTAGAAAATACTATACATCTCTACATACACACACACACACACACACACATATTTGAAATTTCTGTATGTCAGCATAAATATTGTCATAGTTTTCTCTCAGGATTTTTAAAATCTCTGCCCAGGAGCCAACGTTATGGCACAGTGGGTAAAGCGGCCGCCTGTAACACTAGCATCCCATGTGGGCATCGATTCAAGTCCCCACTGCTCCACTTCCCATCTGAAGAACCTTAAAAATCAAACCAAGATGGAGTGACTTAAGCTAACACTATTAAAAACAAGAAGTCACTTTTGCCCCAAATAAAAATTAAAGTTTAAAAATTACAGCCCTAAACTTTTTCCCCCAAAGCCAAAATTAGGTGCAGCTATAAAAATAAGGGGCCCTATGCTTAGCTAGCTGCGACACTTGTGCCTGGCCGTGCTAAGACCTAACCCAGTTTGTATGCCTCCTAATACTCAAATAACGGTGTGGGAAGCGGGACACCGCTCTCCCACAAGGGGAACAAAGGGAGCGAGACGTCGTTCCCCCCACCCCAGGGTGAACAAGATGGCGCTGACAGGGAAAGGAACTACTAAAGAAGTAAACAACAAAATGGCGACGAGGTGCGTGCCTCCCATGTGATCCCGTAGCTGATTGGACAGAAGACGCATGCCCTTCACATGATCAGCTCACGGATTGGACTGCTGTGTGCATGGACTCTATAGTGCTTTTGATTGGTCGCTGCGGGTATATAAACCGTGTGGCTTTGTACTGGGGGCGCTCTCTGGACTCCCGAGTTCAGGAGGCCTGTCTGTGCAGACGCCGAATAAATCCTCTTGCTTTTGCATCAGCTGGTCTGGAGTCTGAGTCTTTGGGCTGTGCCTCTCGACGTGTTAGCATCCTCACTCTGAGGGTCTAATACATCCAGCTCTCTGCTAATGTGTCTGGGAAAGCAGCAGAGGATGGCCCAGGTACTTAGACCCCCGGCACCCACATAGCAAACCTAGATGGAATTCCAGGCTTCTGGCTTTGGCATCGCCCAGCCCCAGCCACTGTGGCCTTTTGGGGGAGTGAACCAGTGGATGGAAGCTCTCTCGCCTTCTCTCTGTAATTCTACCTTTCAAAAAAAATTTTTTTAAATAAATAAATAAGTAGATAAATAAAATCTCTGTCCTATCTCTAGTTACGCTGCTCTTTTCCTTAATAACATTGCCCTTGGAGACCTCTCTCTCTCTCTCTCTCTCACTATAAGTTTTACCAGAGTGTTTTGATTTATTATTATTAATCTTTTTAGAGAATCCACTTCTGGCTTTTTCCATGCTTTCTACTGTATATTTGATTTGTGTTAGTCTCGCTCTTAATGTTAGCCCTTTTTGGGGGTTTAATCTACTGTTCTTTTTTTAACTCCTTAAATTGTATGCTTAGCTCATGAATTTTCAGTTTTCTCCTTTTCAAATATATACATTTAAGGTCATGAATTCACTACTAAACTGCATCCCATAAGATTTGTGTGTGATTAATTACTGTTTAGTATCAAATAATTTTTTCAGATCTTTATTTTTTATTTTTTTTATTTTTTTGACAGGCAGAGTGGACAGTGAGAGAGAGAGACAGAGAGAAAGGTCTTCCTTTGCCGTTGGTTCACCCTCCAATGGCCGCTGCGGCTGGGGCACCGCGCTGACCCGATGGCAGGAGCCAGGAGCCAGGTGCTTTTCCTGGTCTCCCATGGGGTGCAGGGCCCAAGCACCTGGGCCATCCTCCATTGCACTCCCTGGCCACAGCAGAGAGCTGGCCTGGAAGAGGGGCAACTGGGACAGAATCCGGCGCCCCAACCGGGACTAGAACCCGGTGTGCCGGGGCCACTAGGCGGAGGATTAGCCTAGTGAGCCGCGGCGCCGGCCAGATCTTTATTATGATTTATTTTGAGGCCCATAAATTATTTATAATCATCTTTTACAATTCCAAACATTTGAGATTTTAAATTTATCCTTTTGTTATTCATTTCTAATTCAATTGCATGTCAAGGGACATGATATGTATGCTAATGATTTTTAAAAATAGACTTTGGTTTTTGGAATAGTTTTAGATTTACAGAAAAATTGAGCAGAAAATACAAAAGGTTCCCATACACTCCCTATTCATGCAGTTTCCTCTGTTATTTTTTTCTTTAAGTTTTTTTTTTTTTTTTTTTTTTGACAGGCAGAGTGGACAGTGAGAGAGAGAGAGAGAAAGGTCTTCCTTTTGCCGTTGGTTCACCCTCCAATGGCTGACGCGGCCGGCACGGTGCGCCAGGCGCACCTCGCTGATCCGAAGGCAGGAGCCAGGTACTTATCCTGGTCTCCCATGGCGTGCAGGGCCCAAGCACCTGGGCCATCCTCCACTGCACTCCCTGGCCATAGCAGAGGGCTGGCCTGGAAGAGGGGCAACCGGGACAGAATCCGGCGCCCCAACCAGGACTAGAACCTGGTGTGCCGGCGCCGCTAGGCGGAGGATTAGCCTAGTGAGCCGCGGCGCCGGCCAAATAAATCTTTTAAAAATGTATTATTTCAAGCCGGTGCCACAGCTCACTAGGCTAATCCTCCGCCTCGCGGTGCCGGCACACCGGGTTCTAGTCCCGGTTGGGGCGCCGGATTCTGTCCTGGTTGCCCCTCTTCCAGGCCAGCTCTCTGCTGTGGCCAGGGAGTGCAGTGGAGGATGGCCCAGGTGCTTGGGCCCTGCACCCCATGGGAGACCAGGGTAAGTACCTGGCTCCTGCCATCGGATCAGTGCGGTGCGCCGGCCGCAGCGCGCCAGCCGCGTCAGCCATTGGAGGTTGAACCAACGGCAAAGGAAGACCTTTCTCTCTGTCTCTCTCTCTCACTGTCCACTTTGCCTGTCAAAAAAAAAAAAAAAAAAAAAAGCATTATTTCATGTTTCCATCATAATGTCATCATACAGGGTAATTTTGTGGCCCTAAACATCCCCTGTGCTTGACCTAGTCTCCTCTCCCTGTCCCTGCACCCATGGCGACCAGTACACTTTTCACTATATGGTTTTGCCTTTTCCAGAATGTCATATAGTTGGAATTATACCGTACATACACTTTTCATACTTTTTTTTTTCATTTTGCAATGTACTTTTAAAGTTCCTCCATGTCTTTTAAAAATGTTACTTGCTTATTTATGAGGGAGAGAGGGAGGCAGTAAGGGAGAAATAGTACACTCTTCAAATGTCCACAAGCCAGGAATTCAATCCAGGTTCCCTACATGGATGGCAGGGACCCAACTAATTGAGCCACCGGAAGTGGAGCAGCCAGGATGAGAGTCCACACTGGGATACAGGATGCCTCTGGTGTTCCAAGTGTCAGTTTAACCTTCTGCACCCCAGTGCTGGCCCCTCAGGGTGAGTATTAGCAGGAAGCTGGAATCAGCTGATAGGAGATGCAGATGTCTTAACTGCCAGGCTAAACGATCATTCTCCTCCATGTTTTCCTGTGGCTTGATGGCTCGTTTCTTTTTATAGAATTCCATGGTATGGATACATTACTCTTTATCTACTCACCCATCAAAAGACAGCTTGGTTGCTTCCAAGTTTGGAGCAATTACAAATAAAGCTTCTATAAACATTTGTGTGGAGGTTTTCCAGTGAGCACAAATGTTTAACTCATTTAGGTAAATACCAAGGCATGTAATTGCTGGATAGTATGGCGAGCATTTGTTTAATCTCATGTGAAGCTGCCGAACTGCCATCCAAATAGCTGCAACATTTTGCATCCCCACCAGCAACAGATGAGAGCTCCTTCCCAAGCATTGGTTTTTGGTGTTTTGCATTTTAGCCAATCTAATAGGTATTAGTGGTATTTCTTTGCTTTGATTTACAACTTTCTGATGACATATGATGTTGAGCATCTCTCCAAGGGTTATTTGCTATCTGTATAGGCTCTCTGGTGAGGGGTCTCTCGGGCTGCTTGTTTTCTTACTGTTTGCTTGTGAGAGTCCTCTGTATATTTTGAAGGCACGCCCTGTGTCAGATACGGGCTGTGCAGGGGTTTTCTCCCAGCGTGGGCTGTTAGACCCTCAGAGTGAGGATGCTAACACGTCGAGAGGCACAGCCCAAAGACTCAGACTCCAGACCAGCTGATGCAAAAGCAAGAGGATTTATTCGGCGTCTGCACAGACAGGCCTCCTGAACTCGGGAGTCCAGAGAGCGCCCCCAGTACAAAGCCACACGGTTTATATACCCGCAGCGACCAATCAAAAGCACTATAGAGTCCATGCACACAGCAGTCCAATCCGTGAGCTGATCATGTGAAGGGCATGCGTCTTCTGTCCAATCAGCTACGGGATCACATGGGAGGCATGCACCTCGTCGCCATTTTGTTGTTTACTTCTTTAGTAGTTCCTTTCCCTGTCAGCGCCATCTTGTTCACCCTGGGGTGGGGGGAACGACGTCTCGCTCCCTTTGTTCCCCTTGTGGGAGAGCGGTGTCCCGCTTCCCACACCGTTATTTGAGTATTAGGAGGCATACAAACTGGGTTAGGTCTTAGCACGGCCAGGCACAAGTGTCGCAGCTAGCTAAGCATAGGGCCCCTTATTTTTATAGCTGCACCTAATTTTGGCTTTGGGGGAAAAAGTTTAGGGCTGTAATTTTTAAACTTTAATTTTTATTTGGGGCAAAGGTGACTTCTTGTTTTTAATAGTGTTAGCTTAAGTCACTCCATCTTGGTTTGATTTTTAAGGTTCTTCAGGGCATGTCTTTCATCCTCTTACCAGGGTCTTTCGCAGAGTGGATGTTTTAAGGGAAGTCCAACTTATCTTTTTACAGATTGTGCTTTTGGTGTTGTACAGAAAAACTCCCCACCAAAACCCAGATAACCTACATTTTCTCCTGTGCGATACATTCACTCGCCCTGAAATGTGTGGCTTTCTCATTCTTCTTCGCAGTATAATCTCTTTAACTTCATTTCAGAAGTGCATCAGCCGTTCATTCCAGTTCTCCCTGTGCTGGCAGTCACTCCACTGAAGCCCTGATTTCTCAGAATCCGGGCTTTCCCTTCTTGCACAGTCATCCCCGCGTCACCAGAGGCCTCCCCTTCCGTTCTCTGGTATCCCTGCTCGCGTGGCTGTGTTCTCTAACTTCTGGACAGCCAAAGCTCTTTGACCCTCAAAACACTGCCACAGAGGTCTAAGAGGAAAGCCAGGAATGACACGGGACATGGAGGCGGCGTCCCTTGTTTCGCCCCCCTCGGACTTTGTGGATTCCAGCCTGCTGACCTAGATCTATGTTCAGTGCCCACTGGTTTTGAAGAACTTCTCGGCTGACTTTTTTTTTTTTTTTAAGATTTTATTTATTTATTTGAGAAGTAGAGTTACAGACAGTGAGAGGGAGAGACAGAGAGAGAGGTCTTCCTTCTATTGGTTCACTCCCCAGATGGCCGCAGCAGCCGGAGCTGCACCTATCTGAAGCCAGGAGCAAGATGCTTATTCCCAGTCTCCCACACAGGTGCAGGGTCCCAAGGACTTGAGCCATCTTCTACTGCTTTCCCAGGCCATAGCAGAGAGCTGGACTGGAAGAAGGGCAGCAGGGACTAGAACTGGTGCCCATATGGGATGCCAGTGCCACAGGCGGAGGATTAACCTACTACGCCACGGTGCTGGCCCCTCACCAAGACTTTTTATAAGGAAAGGTTTCCACTACAGAATTCAAACTGGCAACATCTTTTATATCAGAAAGGGAAATTTAACCAGTCTCTTTCTACCTTGTTTTGAGTAAATTAATTGAGTAAATTGAGTCCCTAATGAGTCTAACAATTATACCTTCATTTCGTTAGAAAACAATACAGTATTATTAAGAAATGTATTTGGGGCTGGCACTGTGGCACAGTAGTTAAGCCACGGCATGCATGGCTGGCCTCCCATATGAGCGTGGGTTCAAGGCCTGACTATGCTGCTTCCCGTCCAGCTTCCTGCTAATGTGCCTGGGAAGACAGTGGATGATGACCCAAGTGCTTGGACTCCTGCCACCCACATGAGAGACTCAGATGGAGTTCCTGGCTCCTGGCCATTGCGACCATCTGGAGAGTGAACCAGGTGATGAACGAGTTCTTGCTCTCTCTCTTTCTCTTTCAAATAAATAAATCTCCTAAAAAGGGAAATGCATTTGATGGACTTGTTAGGTAATTAGTTTCGTAAATGTCTAGTGGCTCTGATGAAGTATGCGTCTTACACAGGTAAGCCATGAAGTCGTTCATATAATCTCTGTCAGGCTGAATTTAGGCAGGTTAAGGTAAGAGTTCTCTAGGGCTGCCTTTAACGAATCAGCACACGCCAGCTGGCTTACAATAGAAATGCACTCTGTCGCAGTCACGATCAGCTGTCGGCAGAACTGTGCCCCTCTGGCGTTGTAAGGAGCAAGACTCCTGCCTTGGCCCTTCCTACTTCTGGTACTGGCTGCCAGTTCTTGACATCTTCGCTACACCTCTCCCATGTCTACCAGCCCTCACACAGTTCTCTTCCCCCTGTGTATCTGTCTCCAAATCTCCTCTTAAGAACACCAGTCATTGGACTTAGGGCCCACCTCTCCCAGTCTGACCTCACTGTAACTTGATTACATCTGCAGGGGCAGATGTTGTGGTGCAGTGGATAAAGCCACAACTCGGGACCCACACAATCCATTATCAGAATGGCTGGTTTGGTCCAGTCCCAGCTACGCTATGCCCTCGATCTAGCTCACTGCTATTGCACTTGGGAAAGCAGCAGAAGACGGCCCAAGTGCTTGAGTCCCTGACACCCATGTGGGAGACCTGGCTGGAGTTCTTGGCTTCTGGCATTGGCCTGGCCCAGCCCTGGCTGTGCAGCCATTTGGGGTGTGAACAGCAGATGGAAGAGCTGTCTGTCTGTCTTGCCCTCTCTCCCTATCACTCTGCCATTCAAATAAATAAATTTTTAAAAAATTAAACTGCTTATATCTGCAAGGACCTATTTCCAAATAAGGTCATAGCCACAGATATTGGAGTTTAGGACTTCAATATACCTCTGGGGAAGACAGATCAACTGACAACAGAGTGATGCTCCAGGCAACAGAGAGAGAAGAGACACAGCGCGCTTTCGGGGAACATTTGGATGGTGCGTGGCTGCTTCAGATTGAGAAAGTACCTATTCCACGCCTTCAAAGAAAGCAGGGCATAAATATGCTTGACCTTGGCCTTGAAAAGAATAATTAGAAAAACTAAAAGCCCAAATTCTCCATATTAACTAAAGGTATTTCTCAGAGAGAGTAGAAGTTGAAGGCAAAATGGGCCAGGAGTTTGGCTTAGCAGTGATACTCATGTCCCATGTCGGGGTACCTGGGTTCACTAACTGCCTCCAGCTCCAGACTCCAGCTTCCCACCAACGTAGACCCCAGGAGGCAGCAGTCATGGCTCAAGTAATTGGGTCTCTGCCGCCTACATGGGAGCCCTGGATTCTATTCCTGGCTCCCAGCTTCAGCCTGGCCCAGCCCTGGCTACCGCAGGCATCTGGGGAGTGAACTAGCAGATGGGCGTTCTTTATCTCTTTTTCTGTATCTTTCTGCCTCTCAATTTTTTTTAAGCCAAGTAATTGCAACTGAACAGAGAGGATGTGAGGGAGGAGGCCTGGTAACTGGCCACCATCAAATAGCTAAACAAAATGTGCTTCCTGTAGCTTAACTTCTGTTTCACTTTGTCCCTTGTTTTGTAGCGACTTGATCTGGTGTCTGGTAAACACTTCTCATGGATATCACTGCTTCTTTCTTACTGATGGACATTTCCCTGCACCGACTGCTCAAGTCTCAGAAAGCCTGGCTGTGCTATCACACCACACTCCCCCGCATCCCGCGGTCCGAAAGCCTCTTTGTCCGGGAGGAAAGAGTCCACAGCTGGGTTGGGGATGTTTTCCTCCAGCTCAAGGACACTTGAGGAAAGTCTGACCTACTTAGTTGAACCTCTTACTTTAGCAGGTGGAGCGCTGTGCCCACGGCAGACATGCACAGTGCTGCGGTCCCCGGGTACTGACCTGAAGGAGGCACCAGGCTTGGTCATGAAGTGTGTTCCGGAACTTCAGAATGGTCAGAGGCTGCAACACAGAACACGGGGTTGAAAGGTCGAGAGGAGGATGAAAATGGATCTTCACTATGAAGCTTCGAGGCTTTTCACAAAGTTAATACCAAGGCAGTACTGTCAAATTCCCAATTTAAAAAAAAAATCAGTGCTTCCACTGGCTTTTCTTTGTCAATCCTCAGTATGAGGACACCTCAAAACATTCATGGAAAACAGAATTAAAAGATGAGTTTATTTCTGTGTAAAAAAAAAAAAACACTTAAAATGCATGCATATTAGTATTTGCTTTTTTTTAAATCATTTTCTTTATTTTTATTTACTAATTTTGTTTTTCCCTTATATTTCTCTTAAGGAATCATCTATTGTGTTTACTTACTTGTGTTTATTTTAACTTGGTCTTCATTTATGAAATTACCTTTTATTTCTAATTATCTTCTGTCATTCATGTTGAGTTTTTCTCATTCTGACATGGATTTTTTCAATGCCACCTATTATTTTAATGTCTTCTAACTTGTTCTTTTATTTATTTATTTATTTATTTGATAGGTAGAGTTATAGACAGAGAGAGAGAGAGAGAGAGAGAGAGAGAGAGAGAGAAAGGTCCTCCTTCAGTTGGTTCACTCCCCAAATGGCTGGCGCTGCGCTGATCCAAGGCCAGCAGACAGGTACTTCCTCCTGGTCTCCGACGCAGGTGCTTGGGCCATCCTCCACTGCCTTCCCGGGCCACAGCAGAGAGCTGGATTGGAAGAGGAGCAACTGGGACCAGAACCTGGCGCCCATATGGGATGCTGGTGCCGCAGGTAGGGGATTAACCAAGTGTGCCACAGCGCTGGCCCCATCTAACTTGTTCTTTTAAAATACTAGGTTACAGTTTCGATCTACTGTGTGGGCTCCTCCTGGCAAGTGTCCATTAGCCAGCTCTAGAGATGTCATTCTGCCTATCTCTCTAGTTTATAACTCTAGTATGGGGTTGATCTTGACACTTTGCTATTGTTCATTTTCATGTGAAGTAAGTTCCTCTGCACTTTCAGAAGGCAGTTTGGTTCAGATGAGTTTTTCTGACTTCCCAGAGGTCTCTCTACTGTTTGGGCATAGTGTACCTGGCTCACTCTCTCTCTCCTCCCTCCAACTCTTATCTTGCCCTTAGGCTTCCTTGGGTGCCTTTCTTGTCCTTGTTCTGCTCAAGCTCGGTAGCAGTCCTCTGTTTCTGCTCGCTGTGGGGTCCTTGGAGCCCACCTCCCAAGGCTATCGGGGTGGTCTTGCACTTGCCAGCTGCTGGTGTGCACAGAACTCCTGCCTTCTACAGCCGTTCTCAGATGCCCCAGTGCATTTCCTGGTACTATTCTTAGGTCCTATTTTGGTTGTCTTCTTTAGAGGTCCTTTAGACACACCACTCTGCTTCTCCTCACCCAGATGCTGATACTGCGCAGGGCTGGGGCTGTGTTTGGGCCCCACTCCCTGGTATTGTAGGTTTTGTCACCTGCTTTTGTCATCAGTATCATCTACAAGGTGTTAACTTTACTGCCTAGTTACTCTGTTTTTATTTTATTTGAAGTTAGGGGAAATCCATTATGCCAATCTCAAGGAGCAATACACTGTGTGATTCCATTTCTATAACATTCTAGAAATGACAAAATTATAGAGATGGAAAACAGATGAGTGGTTTCCAGCTGCTGGGACGCAGGGCAGGAGAGGGCTGAGGGAGATCTTTGTGGCTACGTCAGGGTATTCACTGGGGGAAGGGTATGTGGACGTCTCTGTACTATCTTTATAACTTCCTGTGTATCTAACATTACTCAGGAATTTGAATTTTTTAAAGAGACGAATGAAGTATTGATACATGCAATACCATGAAAGTACCTTAGAAATCTTCTGCTAAGTGAAAGAAGTCTGACACAAAAGACCATGCACTGTGTGACTCAGCACACACAGAAGCAGAGACAGAACGCACCTCAGTCCATGCTGCAATGCGGGTGCAGTTGATGAGCGGAGAGAACAGGCAGGGACTGCAACGAGGCTTCTCTCTGGAGGGATTTTGTGGTGATGTAGATATTCTAGGCAGTCATGATGAGGACACAGCTCTGAGACCATTCTAAAAATTATTAAATCAACCCTTAAATTGAGTGAATTGTAGTCTCTAAGTTATATCTCAATAAAGTCCAAAAGATTAAGCAGACTGGCCATGTCAAGTATTGGTGAATACATAGAAAAAGTAGAAGTCTCATGCATTGCTGGTGCGAATGTGAAATGATACAACCACTTGGAAAACAACTTGGTAGTTTTTACAAAAAGCTGCAACCTACCATATGACCCAGCCATTCCATGCTTAGGACTTTGCTAAAGACAAGGGAAATACATATCCGTGACAATTTGTTCTCAAATGTTCATAGGAGCTTTATTTGTTTTAAAAAAATGAAAGGCCGGTGCCGCGGCTCACTAGGCTAATCCTCCACCTTGCGGCGCCAGCACACCGGGTTCTAGTCCCGGTCGGGGTGCCGGATTCTGTCCCAGTTGCCCCTCTTCCAGGCCAGCTCTCTGCTGTGGCCAGGGAGTGCAGTGGAGGATGGCCCAAGTGCTTGGGCCCTGCACCCCATGGGAGACCAGGAAAAGCACCTGGCTCCTGCCATCGGATCAGCGTGGTGCGCCGGCCGCAGCGCTGGCTGCGGCGGCCATTGGAGGGTGAACCAACAGCAAAGGAAGACCTTTCTCTCTGTCTCTCTCTCTCACTGTCCACTCTGCCTGTCAAAAAAATAAAAAATAATAAAAAAAGAAAACAAATATAGTCAAAAAATGAAAACCATGGAAATGTCGAACCATATGTGAATGCATAAGCAAACTGTGGTATAACCACACATTGGAATTCAACTAAGCAATGAAAAGGAATGAACTATTGATACATGCTGTAATAGAATGCATCTCAAATAACTGTCCTCACTGAAAGAAGCCAGGCAAAACAGAGTATACTGTATCATTCCATGCACATACCATTGGTTGGCTCAGGGGAGAGGAATAAGAAAAAGGATTATAGAGGCCAGAGCAAAGTTTTGGAGGTGATGGATATGTTAATTATCTTGGTAGTGGTGACAGTTTCTAGGGGATACACATATATCAAATTTATAAACCATGCAGTAAAACCATATATTTCAAACATGTGCACTTTATTTTTTTATTTTTATTTTTTTGACAGGCAGAGTTAGACAGTGAGAGAGAGAGAGAAAGGAAGGTCTTCCTTTTCTGTTGGTTCACCCCCCAATGGCTGCTGCGGTTGGCGCACCACGCTGATCCAAAGCCAGGAGCCAGGTGCTTCCTCCTGGTCTCCTATGCAGGTGCAGGGCCCAAGCACTTGGGCCATCCTCCACTGCACTCCTGGGCCACAGCAGAGAGCTGGCCTGGAAGAGGGGCAACCAGGACAGAATCTGGCGCCCCGACTGGGACTAGAACCCAGTGTGCCGGCACCGCAGGTGGAGGATTAGCCTATTGAGCCACAGCTCCGACCTGCACTTTATTTTTTTATCAACTATACCTCAATAAAACTTTAAAAATAAATTACACCACCATTATCATCTTCCTAAGATCAGCAAATTATCGTTTCAATTTTCAAGAATTCTTTCTTGTCTTTTGTTTATTTTTGTAATACTATGATATGCTTTTTTAAAATTTTATTTATTTTTACTTATTTATTTTTTAAAGATTTATTTATTTACTTGAGAGGCATAGTTACAGACAAAGAGAGGGAGGGGCAGGGAAAGAGGTCTTCCATCCGCTGGTTCACTGCCCAAATGGCCACAATGGCTGGAGCCGAGCAAAGTGGAGCTGAGCAGAGCCGATCCGAAGCCAGGAGCCAGGAGCCCCCCTCAGGCTGCCCATGCGGGCACAGGTGCCCAAGCACCCAAGCACCAGGGCCATCCTCTACTGCTTTTCCATGTCATCAGCAGGGAAGCTGGATTGCAAGTGGAGCAGCTGGGACTCGAACCAGCACCCATATGAGATGCTGGTGCTGCAGGCGGATGCCTAACCTACTATGCCACAGCACCAGCTTCTTATGATTTGCTTTTTGTTAAAAAGCTGTATCTCTGAGAATATGAATTATTTGCTGTTGTTGTTTGTATTCTGTTTCCTGAATTGGTGTCAGATTTAAAAAAAATATTTTTTAATCTTGATTTTTCACTTGTATGCCATCAGCCTTTTTCAGTGTCTGGTGATGGTTGGTTTTATGTTCAGACTATGAAAATAGAAAAAGCCTGGCCAGCGCCGCGGCTCACTAGGCTAATCCTCCACCTAGCGGCGCTGGCACACCGGGTTCTAGTCCCGGTCAGGGCGCCGGATTCTGTCCCGGTTGCCCCTCTTCCAGGCCAGCCCTCTGCTGTGGCCAGGGAGTGCAGTGGAGGATGACCCAGGTGCTTGGGCCCTGCACCCCATGGGAGACCAGGAAAAGCACCTGGCTCCTGGCTCCTGCCATCGGATCAGCACCGTGCGCCGGCTGCAGCGCGCCGGCCGCGGCGGCCATTGGAGGGTGAACCAACGGCAAAGGAAGACCTTTCTCTCTCTCTCTCTCTCTCTCACTGTCCACTCTGCCTGTCAAAAAAAAAAAAAAATTAAAAAAAAAAAAAAAAAGAAAATAGAAAAAGCCTCTCTGATAGCTACATATGCAGAAGGCCTGTATGGCTTTGGGTAAGGTGCAGGGATTTGCTTTTAAAAGAAGTCCTCAAATTCCAGAATGAAGAGGCTTCACTTTGGGTGACAAAGCCACACTGGACTTATGTTCTGTTAAGAGAAATATTCTGTGCTCCTGGTGCTAGGACTCTGGTGGAGGGACTGTCACTCAATTACTCTCCCGTGAGTGTGTGTGTGTGTGTGTGTGTGTGTGTGGCCTAAATAATCGCTTCCACCTTCAGCACCCATTGAAGCAGGCTCTCCCTCCTTATCTTGCACGAAAACACATTTACCCCCTTTCCTAGCAAGAGAATGCCAAGTCTTTACAGCCAGAAGCATGTCCTGGGAGATAAACGGCAGACCCAAATCTAGAAGAAGGCTGACACACAAAAATAAATACAGGGGTTTCGCTAATTTATTGCAGAACTGGAGTCTGTGCCTGTGCTCCAAAGCAGGAGAAATGTAATTTTAGTCTGGGACTGAATTGGCGAATGCGGGTGTTAACATTTTGTGTTCATGTGCTGGCAGCTGGGAGTAGTTCTAACAGTTTGTTCAACTGCTCAAGCAAAACCCAGGTGCACCATGGTCTCTACCATGGACCACACTCAGTTGAAGTATCTGAAGATTCTTAAAATGCAGACGTTTAAATACCAGAGAGGACAGAAACATTGGAAGGTTTTAGCCTATGTCAACCCTTCTGCCACACCATCATGTACATACAGTCGTTGCCCTCAGAGAGCTGGGAAGAAGGTGGTCTCTCCACCAAATGCTTAAGACATCAGTCGTGAGGGGAGCCACCATCTTCACTGACGCTGCCGGACCATGCAAATGAGCTGGAACGCCTGGATTCAGTGGGATTGGGAGCTTTCAGGGGGCAGAGGCACTTAGCCACAGACGCAAAGGGTGTGTGGCAGCTGGGAGTAGTGACAAGGTGACAAGACTGACCACCTGACAATAATGAATCTACAACTCACTCTACCTCCAGATTTCCAATTATGGAGTATTAGAATTGTCTTTTTTTTTTTTTTTTAATCATAAAACAGTTTGAGTTGGGGTTTTACCTGTAGCCAAAAGTGTCCTGATGGGGTTGGCATTGCGGTGTGGTGGGTAAAGCTGCCGCCTGTGACTCCAGCATCCCATATGGGCACTGACTTGAGTCCCAGCTGCTCCACTTGCCATCCAGATCCCTGCTAATGTGCCTGGGAAAGCAGTAGAAGATGACCCAAGTGTTTGGGCCCTGCAACCAAGTGGGAGACCTGTAAGAAGCTCCTGGCTCCAGACTTTGGACCAGCCTAGCTATAGCTGTTGTGGCCATTTGGGGAATTAACCAACAGATGGAAGATCTCTCTCTCTCCTCCCACCCCCGTAACTCTGCCTTTCAAATAAACAAATAAATCTTAAAAAAAAAAAAAAAAAGTGTCCTGCTGAGCCCCTGGCAGTAGAGGAGGGTGGACAACATGCTCAAGTCACAGTTGTGAAGTACCGGGGAGTGTTTTCACCCAGCCCTGGTGACCCAGCAGAGCCGGTGGCCGTCTGAGTGGATGGCAGACGCGCATGTGATATAGAGTCTGTGGGAGGCCCCTCGGTTACAGAGTGAAGCCAAGGCCTCATAAGCAAGTGATTATTTTCATTTTGAGAAATGGCCCTGGCCTTGCTCCTGGGTCCTGGAGGAACCCAAATTCGCGTAACAAAGCTGCCCTTTGTTACCATAGCTATGAGCCATCCAGCTATGAAGCTGGGCATTCCAAGCAACATTTTAGCTTGGCTACAAGAGATATAAAATACTCATATAAGATTGGGCACCAGCCATCTCTGAAGACACGGTTAAGTCGTATGAATGTGTGATTCACAATCCCACCATGCCTAGTCCAGCAGCTTGCCTTATGGAACAAGAGGATGCCTATTGGAGAGCCAGTTGTGTCTAGGTTGGGTGCTGGCAGGCAGGATATATTTTATGTTTTGAATCATAAGCCAATGTATGTTTATGTGCTATTAATTAGAATATACAGGTATGTATATTCTATAGAAACCTTAGAGCCAGTCTGGGTGGTTGACTTTCCAGGATCCTATAATTAGAATGTACAGGATGGAAACAGTGTGGCGGAAGTGGGAGAGTACCTTTGGAGATGAACTTTAAAGACTTACTCACCAAGTTATTGCTTCTTCTCTCCATAACTTGGGGCTCTGCTGATTTGGGATTTGAGAATACAAGAGATTACTGCATCTATAAAAAGACAAAACAATGTTTCCAGAGCTGGTCATTTGGTCTCTTACACCACACGTCCTTAGGCAAAAAAGGGGTTCGTAGTGTTGACTGGGGAGGCTGCTCCTGAATATTCTAGACCATCAGGGGAAGAGAAGACTGCTGCTTCCAAGTAGGGGTGGGCAAATCCTAACAGAACTCAGTCCTGCTGTTCTGGAGCAGATCTTATACCACCACAGCCAACGGGAAAAGTTCAAGGACACAATTACCAAGGACCCAGCACCCTCACGAAGGTAAATTTGGTAAGAAACCCCAGCTCCTGAGCTCCTGTGTAAAAGTAAAGAGGATGTGGTCCATATTGCACAAGGGGAAGCTTGCACATACCAGCCAGAGCCCCACAGCAGGCACGGAGCAGGTACGGTGGATGGCATTGGCCTCACAGTTGGGATGCCCAAAACCCACACTGCCGTGCCCGGGTTTCCGTTCTGGCTCTCACGCCTGACTTCAGCTTTCCACGAGTGCACACCCTGGGAAGCAGCAGCAATGGCTCGAGTAATTGGCTTCCCGCCACCCATGTGGGAGACCTGAGTTGAGCACCTAGCTTCTGGCTTCAGACCGAGCCAGCCTTGGCCAATCTAGGCACTTGAGGAGTAAATCAGAGGATGGGAGTGTGCTTTCTCTCTCCATGTCTTGCTCTGCTTTTCAAAGAAATAAAAATAAATAATTTTTTTAAAAAGAGAGCCACATCTAAACACAATATACAAAAACTCAGAACGCCAAAGACAAAGAGAAGGTTTTAAAAGCAGCTAAAGAAAAAAGGCAGACTATCTAAAAGGAAGAATAAACTAACAGCAGACTTCTTAATAGCAGTAATAAATTCCAGAGTATTGGAATAGTGTTTGCAGTGCTGAGAGAAAATAGTTATCAAACTAAAACTGTGCACCAAAAATTTATCTTTCAAGAAAAATGATGAATTAAAGATGTTTTCAGATAAACAAAATCCAATAGATTTTATCTGAAGAAATTTCTAAAGAATGTATTGTAGGTAGAGAATAAGAAGAAGATACAATGTGTAAGAAAGAATGGTAAGTGGGGACGGCGCAGTGGCACAGGAGGTTAATCCTCCGCCTGCAGCGCCTGCATCCCATATGGGCACCAGTTCTAGTCCTGGCTGCTCCTCTTCCAATCTAGCTCTCTGCTGTGGCCCTGGGAAAGCAGTGGAAGATGGCCCACGTGCTTGGGCCCCTGCACCTACATGGGAGACCGGGAAGAAGCTCCTGGCTCCTGGCTTCGTATCGGCACAGCCCTGGCTGTGGCGGCCATTTCAGGAGTAAACCAATGGAAGAAAGACCTTTCTCTCTGTCTCTCCCTCTGTCTGTAACTCTACCTCTCAAATGAAGAAAGAAAGAAAGAAAGAAAGAAAGAAAGAAAGAAAGAAAGAAAGAAAGAAAGAAAGAAAGAAAGAAAGAAAGAAAGAAAGAAAACATCAGAAGGCTGTGGCATAGCCGGTAAGGCTGCCAGCTACAGCACCAGCATCCCATCCAGCTACAGCGCCGGCATCCCATATGGGTGCTGGTTCCAGACCCTAGCTGCTCCACTTCTCTTCCAGCTCTCTGCTGTGGCCTGGGAAAGCAGTGGAAGATGACCCAAGTGCTTGGGCCCCTGCACCTGCATGGGAGACCTGGAGGAAGCTCCTGGCTCCTGGCTTTGAATTGGCTCAGCTCCAGCTGTTGGGGCCATTTGGGGAGTGAACCAGTGGATGTGAGATCTCTTTCTCTCTCTGCCTCTCAAATAAATAATCTTTAAACAATACATCAGAACAAACATTTTGCAAAATGATTATAATGAAGATGTCTAAGATGTTAAACAAAAGTCAAGGCTTATGGTAAAGAGGGATTGGTGAAAGCAGTTTCTCTTATTGAAGATGTCTTAGAAAAACGGTGAGACATATGGGGCATAAAAACCAGTAAACTCTATTTTCAGTAAGGCTGGGTGGTAGTTATCATCTATAGACTCAATAATGCGTGAGTACTGCCACAACATCACAGGAGCTGCATGGAGATTAAGTACAGCAGACGCCACAGGGGATGAAGGAAACACAAAGGGGCCAGAGGTGTCAGGTCTCAGAAAACACCAGCAAAACTGCATTTCCTGTGGGTAGAAGGCTCATCCTCCAGTGGGCAACCAACATCCTTTACCACCACAAGAGCTCAGAAAGCTGGAGATCACCAGAAAGAAAGCAACTGCTCAACAGCTATGTAGGTAGAATAACAAAAGGAAAACAGAGACATGGCCCAGAGCTGGCAGAGCTCAGAAAATACCCACAAAATAGATTCACAGATGGAGACACCTACAAAGGGCTGGGCCAGGAAAATCCATAAAGAGCAATAATAATTTTTTTAAAAAAAGGAATTGGAGCATTATCACTACAAAGATACCATCAGGAAGAGTAGAAAGGAATAGCCAAAGATAAGAGATGAATCACCAGACAAGGGACTGAGACAAAGGGGACATGGAGGACAGCAGTGAGCAAAGCAACCAAAATGAAATGGAAACAAAGAAAGAGTTCAAATCAGTGGCCCCATCCAGTAGAATTTTCTGGAATGATGGAAGTGGTCTAAACCTGTGCTATCCAACAGGGTAGCTGTGACCACATGTGGCTCCTGATGATGTGAAATGTGGCTGGTGTGACTGAGGGGGCTGAAATTTACCTTTCATTCAATAGTTAAAATTTGGGGGGCCGGCGCTGTAGCATAGTAGGCTAAGCCTCTGCCTGGGGCACTGGCATTGATACGGTCACCGGTTTGTGTCCTGGCTGTTCCTCTTCTGATCCAGCTCTCTGCTTATGGTCTGGGAAAGCAGTAGGAGATGGCCCAAATGCTTGGGCCCCTGCACCCATGTGGAAGACCTGGAATAAGTGCATGGCTCCTGGCTTCTGAGCGGTCCAGCTCCAAACACTGAGGCTATCTGGGGAATGAACCAGCGGATGGAGACCTTTCCCTCTGTCTCTCCATCACTCTGTAACTCTACCTCTCAAATAAATAAAAATATTTTAAAAAGCAGTTACTAATTTTGATTTATTCAGAAGGGTGAGGGGGAGAGAGAGAGAGAGAGAGAGAGAGAGAAAGAGAGACTGACAGAGAAAACTCTCATCTACTGGCTTACTAACCCAAATGCCCACAAAGGCCAGAGCTGGCTGGGACTGGAATAGGAGCTGAGAACCGAATCTGCATCTTCCACATGGGTGGCAGGGACCCAACCATTTGAGCCATCACCTGCTGTCTCCCAGGGGCTGCACCAATGGGAGGCTGGAGTTAGGAGCTGGAATAGGAATCCAACCCAGGCACTTTGATATGGGATGCGGGCATTCCAACTGGAGTCTCAGATGCAAGGGCAAACCCTTGTCCTAATATTCTGTTTCACTTTAACTTAAATGGTCACATGTGGCTAGACGCTAACCTAACTCAGGAATGGAGAGAAAATGATAGATGTAGAAGACAGGCAAAGAATATCTAACTCCACAAATAGTTGAAATCTCTGAAGAAGAAAAATGAATGGAACTGTTACATATTTATGATTTAGAGCCACATATACTTCAAGATATAGATTTCAAATCTTTGCTGAAATAAAAGAAGACCTGATTTCTTTTTCTTTCTTTCTTTCTTTCTTTTCTTTTTTTTTTTTTTTTTTTTTTTTGAGTCAAGGAACATACCTTGCTCCAGGGAAAACTGATTACTGGCCTCTAAAGAACTGGCTGAAGGGCAGGCATTGTGGTGCAGCAGGTCAAGTCCACATTCCATGTCCAAGGGCCAATTTCAAGTCCCAGCTACTCTGTTTCTAATCCAGCTCCCTGCTAATGTGCCCAGGGAAGATTTGCCAATGACTCAGGTACTTGAGTTCTGCCACCCATGTGGGAGACCGGATGGTGTTCTTGGATCTTGGCCAAGCAGCCATGTGTCTGAACCCACAAAAATAAAGTAACTTACAAAAGACAAAAGAAGACTGTCTTCAGGTTTCTTCACAGTAATACTCAGAACTGCAGAACGATACTTTAGAAACAAAGTGTGGGCCAAGGATATACCATGCCAGTTGTTTTTCACGTATAGAGACCGTGGACACCTGCTGACTCGGGGTGTATCGTTCCTCTGAGCTGTCCTTGAGCAAACCACTCAGGGACGAGCCTTAGCTAACTGAAAGATGATTGCAAAGGCCAGGGCTGAAGGATGGTGCTGAACATTTAGTCTAATATGTAATTACTGGAGTAGGATGAAATATGAGATCAGGGCAGCAAATCAGAATATAAATGCAATGTGATCTGAAAATCTGTAAATGATAGGACAAAGAAATGCAGGGGAAGGAAGGAAAGACAATAGAAAATAGTTGTACACTTGCCTCATCTGTAATAACTGAGATCAAATAATACATCGGAGCTTACACATTAAGTGATAGAAGTAAAGTCACACTGAACACCTCAAAAGTAAATACAAAGATCATATTGACTACACTGGAATACAGAAGAAAAGGAGGGGTGTGAAAAGACAAAACACAGGCCGGCGCCGCGGCTCAATAGGCTAATCCTCCGCCTAGCGGCGCCGGCACACCGGGTTCTAGTCCCGGTCGGGGCGCCGGATTCTGTCCCGGTTGCCCCTCTTCCAGGCCAGCCCTCTGCTGTGGCCAGGGAGTGCAGTGGAGGATGGCCCAGGTGCTTGGGCCCTGCACCCCATGGGAGACCAGGAAAAGCACCTGGATCCTGGCTCCTGCCATCGGATCAGCGCGGTGCGCCGGCCGCAGCGCGCCAGCCGCGGCGGCCATTGGAGGGTGAACCAACGGCAAAGGAAGACCTTTCTCTCTGTCTCTCTCTCTCACTGTCCACTCTGCCTGTCAAAAAAAAAAAAAAAAAAAAAAAAAAGACAAAACACAATGATTTTAACATTAACCATACTAGGTAATTCATGCTAAATAAGAAAATAGAGAATTAAGGTATCACATAAAACTACAATAATGAAAGTAACATTGCAACAAATGTGCAAACATTTGTAGCTATCAGACAAATAACAATAAACAGAAAAGGACATTTAACATACTGAAAGATTTAAATTTTAAAAAGTAGTGACAACTCAAAACAAACATGCCTAACATGTCAATAAGTATAAATCAGTTTAAATTACCCATTAAAATAAAATTATTTACCCAAACAATAGTAATTCAGAAAGGTAGAATGCAAAAGAATATACAGCAGATAAATTTTAAAAATAGAATAGGTAGGGCTGGTGCTGTAGTGCAGTGGGTTAAAGCATCAGCCTGCAACACCAGCATCCCATACGGGTGCTGGTTCAAGTCCCAGCTGTTCCACTTCCAATCCAGCTCCCTGCTAATGGCCTGGGAAAGCAGTGGAAGATGGTCCAAGTCCTTGGGCCCCAAGTGGGAGACCTGGAAGAAGCTCCTGGCTCCTGGCTTTGGATTGGCTCAGCTCCAGCCATTGTGGCTATTTGGGGAGTGAACCATCAGATGGAAGACTTCTCTCTCTGTCTCTCCCTTTCTCTATAACTCTTTCAAATAAATAAAATAAATTCGAAAAAATGTAATAGATAAATGTGAATTTTTTTAAAAAGCTGGCATCTTGCTCTTCATTTCAGAGAGGGGGAATGCAGGCACAAAAAATTAAATGAGGCAAAGAAGATTTCTACATAGTTCTAAAACACGCAATTCACAATAGAGATTCAACCATTTTAATACATATGTAACATAGTATGGTAGTGAAATTAATAGAGAAGACATGATAGGAGATATAAAAAGAACTAGAAACATACTATCAGGATAATACCTTAATTTACTGTTTCAGTATTTGTTAGTCACATGCATATAAGCAAAAGAAACACATACACACAGAGGAAACCTCACTCAATTCTCAAAAGTAGAGATCACACAGATTACATTCTCTGAACTCACATATAGGAAATAACAACAAAGTCAGAAAACAAAAGCTTTTTATTCCTAGAAACTTAAAAACACTCTCTTTTTGGTCAGAGAGGAACTAAAAATTGATTTTGTAGAATTTCCACAGAATGATAATGTAAAATTATATATTAGAACCTGGGGGATCTAAAACAGTGCCTAAATGCTTCTATCCGTGAAAAACAAGGACAATAACTGAATCAAACATATTGCTCAGAGCAGGTGCCAGGAAGAGCTGCTGACCAGAAAGTGCCCTTGGAGGGCCAGAGCGGGGGCTGAGGTGAGGGAAAAATAATAAACTAAAATCAACATACTGCTCAAAAAGATAGAAAAAAGAACAAAATAATAAAGTAAGGAATAAAGAGAAAAATGAAAGTAAAAGCAGAAATGAATAAGCAAAAACACAAACATGAAAGTTGATTAAAATGTAGAAAAAATAAAAAAGATAATTCTAATCTCACCTAATGAAGATGGGAGAAATCACAAATTCACAAAATAAGACATGACAGAAAAAAAATTTATAGAATCATTTTCTTTAAAAAAAAAAAAAAGATTTATTTATTTATTTGAAAGTCAGAGTTACACAGAGAGAGAAGGAGAGGCAAAGAGAGAGAGAGAGGTCTTCCACCCGCTGGTTCACTCTCCAGATGACAACAGCTGGAGCTGCACCGATCCAAAGCCAGGAGCCAGGAGCTCCTTCCCAGTCTCCCATGCAGGTGCAGGGGCTCAAGGACTTGGGCCATCTTCTGCTTTCCCAGGCCATAGCAGAGAGCTGGATCAGAAGTGGAGCAGCCGGATCTTGAACTGGCACCCATATGGGATGCAGGCACTGTAGGCGTTGGCTTTACTCGCTGTGCCACAGCACCGGCCCCAAGATCATTTGCAAAATTACTTTATGCAAACAGTTTTGAAAAACTGAATGCAATGTATTACATTTTAAAAATATTTATTTGAGATACACCTTGAGGGAGAAAGAAAAAGAAATTCTCATCTGCTGGTTCACTCTCCAGATGCCTGCAGTGGCCCGGTCCTGGCCAGGGACTGAAGGCAGAAACTGAGAATTTAACCCAGTCTCCCATGTTGGTGGCAGGAACCCAATCACTTGGGCCATCTCTGCTGCCTCTGGGTTCACATAGCGGTAAGCTAGAGTCAGGATCCAGAGCCAGAAACTGAACCCAGGCACTCTGCTATGGGGCTATGGGCTTCTTAATCAGTCTTAACTGCTAGGCCAAATGCTTGTCCTGCAATGTACTATTTTAAGGAAAAAAAAATTGTCAAAACAGATTCCTGGGTCATCTTTTCAGAATCTCACAAGGCCACAATCAAGATGTCAGCCAGGCTGCAGCCCACATGCTCTTCCAAGTTCATGTGGTTGTTGCCAAAATTAAAACACTTCTTTGCAGCTATAAAACTCAGGGCCAGTGTTGTGTGCAGCCAGTTAAGTCACTGGCATCCCATATCCCATACTGGAGTACCAGTTCGAGTCCAGTTGCTCTGCATCTGATCCAGCTCCCGGCTAAGGTGCCTGGAAGGCAGGGAAAGGTAGCCTGGGCCCCTGCCACCCGGGTGGGAGACCCAGCTTGAGTGTCTGGCTCCTGGCTTCATGAAGCCTGGCCCAGTCCTGGCTACTGAAGACATTCGGAGAGTGAAACGATCTGTCTCTCCCTCTCTGTGATGTTCTGCCTTTAAAAAAACATACATCTTTTAAAAAAGACAACTTAGGATGGTCGGCTCCTTCAGAGCCAGCAGGAAGCGTCTCTGAGCTCAAGGAAGGTCCCAAGCCCTCTTTTACCTGAGTAGGGCAGGCTCACTCAGTGTAATACCCTTTGATCAACACAGAGCCAGCTGCTTAGAGGTGGGCGTTACTGTGCAGGTGGTTAAGCTGTGGGCCACCTACATCCCATATCAAAATGCCTGGTTTTTTTTTGTTTGTGTGTGTGTGTGGTTTTTTTTTTTTTTTTTTTTTTTTTTTTTTTTTTTTTTTTTTTTATAGGCAGAGTGGACAGTGAGAGAGAGAGAGAAAGGTCTTCCTTTCCTTCCGTTGATTCACCCTCCAGTGGCTGCCGCGGCCAGAGCACTGTGGCCGGCACACTGCGCCTATCTGAAGGCAGGAGCCAGGAGCCAGGTGCTTCTCCTGGTCTCCCATGGGGTGCAGGGTCCAAGGACTTGGGCCATCCTCCACTGCACTCCCTGGCCATAGCAGAGAGCTGGCCTGGAAGAGGGGCAACCAGGACAGAATCCAGTGCCCCGACCGGGACCAGAACCCGGTGTGCCGGCGCCACTAGGCGGAGGATTAGCCTATTGAGCCGCGGCGCCGGCCCAAAATGCCTGGTTGACCCTGACTACTCCATGCCTCTGATCCAGCTTCCTCCTAATGTACCTGGGAGGCAGATGATGATGGCCCAAGTACTTAGTTCCTGCTAACCATGTGGGAGACCTGGATGGAGTTCTGGGCTCCTGGCTTTGGTCAGGCCTAGCCCTGGAACCAGTAGTTGAAAGGTCTCTCTCTCTCTCAAATAAATAAGTCCTTAATTTATAAAGTCAACTGATTAGGGACCTTAATGACATCAGTAAATCCCTTTACCCTTGCCACATCGCAAGATGATGATGGGAATGCCATTGTGTTTCACAAAACATCTCCACCCTGAAGCAGAGGGGATTCTAAAAAAATGGGGTCATTGGTAAGGGTTATTGTAGTTTAGATTCTGCCTACTACATCACGTAAGACGTAGCTCAATATACGTAAATATTATTTTCACAGAAAACGAGTCTTTTTACAAAGTTTCACAATTTTCATTAAAACAATACTGTAAACAATAGTAATATGTAAATCCTTCCTTTGTTTTTTTTTTTTTTTTTTTTTTTACAGGCAGAGTGGACAGTGAGAGAGAGAGAGACAGAGAGAAAGGTCTTCCTTTACCGTTGGTTCACCCTCCAATGGCCGCCACAGCCGGTGTGCTGCGGCTGGTGCATCGTGCTGATCCGAAGCCAGGAGCCAGGTGCTTCTCCTGGTCTCCCATGGGGTGCAGGGCCCAAGCACTTGGGCCATCCTCCACTGCACTCCCTGGCCACAGCAGAGAGCTGGCCTGGAAGAGGGGCAACCAGGACAGAATCCAGTGCCCCGACCGGGACTAGAACCCGGTGTGCCTGCGCTGCAAGGCGGAGGATTAGCCTATTGAGCCGTGGCGCCAGCCTGAAAATCCTTCCTTAACATTACAAAATACATTTATACCCTCAGTACGGACACGATTGCTTAAAGAGAAAACAGAATGAGCAATTACACCAAAACTGGGAAAAGACAAAGATGTCTACCACCATGAGTATTAACAACACATGAATGTTATCTGAAGATGCTATCAACATGACGAATTTAAAAACACCAGAAGTCGGCCAGCGCCGCGGCTCACTAGGCTAATCCTCTGCTTAGCGGCGCTGGCACACCGGGTTCTAGTCCCGGTCGGGGCGCTGGATTCTGTCCCGGTTGCCCCTCTTCCAGGCCAGCCCTCTGCTGTGGCCAGGGAGTGCAGTGGAGGATGGCCCAGGTGCTTGGGCCCTGCACCCCATGGGAGACCAGGAAAAGCACCTGGCTCCTGGCTCCTGCCATCGGATCAGCTCGGTGCGCCGGCCGCAGCACGCTGGCCGCGGCGGCCATTGGAGGGTGAACCAACGGCAAAGGAAGACCTTTCTCTCTGTCTCTCTCTCTCACTGTCCACTCTGCCTGTCAAAAAAAACAAAACAAAACAAAAAAAAAACAAAAAAAAAACACCAGAAGTCCATGGAGGGGCCAGCACTGTGGTGTAGCACATAAGGCCACCGCCTGCAGTGCCAGCATCCCATATGGGCACTGGTTCGAGACCTAGCTGCTCCACTTCCTATCCAGCTCTCTGCTAATGGCCTGAGAAAGCAGCAGAAAATGGCTCAAGTTCTTGGGCTCCTGCACCTGTGTGGGAGACCTGGAAGAAGCTCCTGGCTCCTGGCTTTGGATCAGTGCAGCTCCAGCCATTGCAGCCAATTGGGGAGTGAACCAGTAGATGGAAGACCCCCCCGCCCCACCTCTCCTGTGTAACTCTGCCTTTCAAATAAATAATAAATAGATCTTAAAAAAAGAAGGAAGAAGGAAGAAGAAGAAGAAGAAGAAGAAGAAGAAGTAGTAGTAGTCCAGGGGCCGGCGCTAGCTCACTTGGTTAATCCTCCACCTGTGGCACCAGTATTCCATATGGGCACCGGGTTCTAGTCCCGGCTGCTCCTCTTCCAGTGCAGTTCTCTTCTGTGGCCCAGGAGGGCAGTGGAGGATGGCCCAAGTCCTTGGGCCCCTGCACCTGTGGGAGACCAGGAAGAAGCACCTGGCTCCTGGCTTCGGATCAGCCCAGCACCAACCGTAGCGGCCATTTGGGGGCTGAACCAACGGAAGGAAGACCTTTCTCTCTGTCTTTCTCACTGTCTATAACTCTACCTGTCAAATTAAAAAAAAAAAAAAAAAGAAGTCCATGGAATGGAGAGAGTAAAGTCATTACTACTGCAGACAACATGACTGTATACAGGGAAGATGAAAGATAGTGGTTAAAAACTACTGCAAACCATAATAAAATCCAGTAAAGTACAACAGAAAAATTAACATATGAACATAATAATTTTCATATATACAAACAATTATCAGAAAACAGACTGTAGGGAAAGAATTCTGTACTATAACAACAAAAATATAAAATGCTCAACAATAACTTTAATAAGAAACTTAAGGAAATCCAAGAACTACAGAGAGAAAAGAAAACTCAAAAACTCTGAAATTATTGAAGCATTCAACAGAATTGAAGAATAAGACCTGTTTTCAGATAGTAAAAACTGCATGAAAGATGTTTCATTTTGCTTTTTTAAAATATAAAATTTCCTCTTTTTAAAAATCTTTGTTTTTTAGTTTTTTAAACCAAACAACTTTGTTTTAAAATTTGCATATATGGAAAAACAAACAATACTAATCAGCAAAAATGTCTTCTACACAATCACATAAAAACAGAAAGTACTGGGGCTGGTGCTGTGGCATAGTAGATAAAGCCGCCGCCTGCAGTGCTGGCAACCCATATGGGCGCTGGTTCAAGTCCCAGCTGCTCCATTTCTGATCCAGCTCTCTGCTATGGCCTGGGAAAGTAGTAGAAGATGGCTCAAGTCCTTGGGCTCCTGCACCCGCATGGGAGACCTGGAAGAAGCTCCTGGCTCCTGGTTTCAGATCTGCCCAGCTTCAGCCATTGAAGCAATTTGGGGAGTGAACCAGCAGATGGAAGATCTCTCTCCCTCTCTCTCTCCCCCTCTCTCCCCCCCCCTCCTCTCTCTCTCCCTTTCTATCTCCCTCTCTTTCTTCCTCTCTGTATTCTGTCTTTCAAGTACATAAAACAAATCTTTAAATACAAACAGAAAGGGGGCAGTGCTGTGGCATAGTAGGTTAAGCCTCTGCCTACGGTGCTGGCATCCCTTATAGGTGCTAGTTCAAGTTCTGGCTGCTCTACTTCTGATCCAGCTCCCTGCTAATGGCCTGGAAAAAACAGCGGAGGATGGCCTGAGTGCTTGGGCCCCTGAACCCACGTGAGAGACCCAGAAGAAGCTCCTGGCTCCCGGCTTTGGATTGGCCCAGCTCTGGCTTTTGAGGCCATCTGGGAAATGAGCCAGCAGATAGAAGGCTTCTTTCTCTGTCTCTCCCTTTCCCTCTCAAATAAATAAATACATCTTAAACACACACACCCACACACACCCAAGACTTCTGAGTGAGATTAAACATGTGTATATGTAGAAAAACACCTCTAGGAGTGGGCTGGAAGACCATCTCCATTCCCCCACAAGGATATAATAGACCCAACACAATCCCAATCAAAATCTCAGAAAGTTTTATTATGGGAATTGACAAGCTGACTCTAAAATTTATGTGAAACTGCAAAGAACACAGAATACTCACCATCTCCTTGGAGAAAGGAAAGCAATTTGGTAGACTTTAATCTACCTGCCTTCAAGCCTTATGATAAAGCTAAGAGAGTTTGATACTGGCAGGACAAACAAATCAATGTTATTGAATCAAGAGTTAAGAAATAAACCCACAAATATAGGGTAAAATTATTTTTGACAAAGTGTTAGAGAAAGGAAAATCTTTAAAAAGGAATATTAGAAATATAATTTATAAACAGTGAAAGGGGACAGATTTTAAGTGTGCAGTTCCACTCATTTTGTCCTATTTTAATTGGATAAAGGTATGGTAAAATGGCCCTAAGAAGCTAATATCCCTATTATTTCTGTAGGAATACTTATCAGCTCTTAGGGAAAAGGTAATTTTAAAATGGCATTCAACACAGAAAAGGATGCCCAAATGTTCTTATAATAATAGAAATTCAAACTAAAACCAAAATACCACTTTTTCACCTATCAAATTGGCAAAAACCCTAGAGTGGTAATACAGTCTGCCGATGAAGCTGTATTAAAGCAGGCACTCATGCAGGCCTGGGTGAGTGTGGACCACTATGGCCCTGTGGAGCCCTACTGCAATTCACAATGCATGTAGCTTTTGGTCCAGCAATTCCACTGTGGGTGATTTATCCCACAGACACTCGATCACATGTGGGAACTGATACATGTATAAGGCTATTTATTTTAATAGGATTTTTAAAAAGATTTTTCTTTTTATTAAATAAAGGCAGAATTATGGAGAGAGAGGGAGAGACAGAAAGAAAGATCTTCCCCTCACTGATTTACTCCCCAAATGGCCACAGTGGCCATGACTGAGCCAAGCTGAAGCCAGGAGCCAGAAGCTTCCTCCGGGTCTCCCATGTGGACTCAGGGGCAAAAGCACTTGGGCCATCCTCCGCTGCTTTCCCAGGCATATTAGCAGGGAGCTGGATCCGAAGTGGAGCAGCTGGGACCTATATGGGATGGTGTTGCAGATGGCAGCTTTACCAACTAGGCCACAATGCCGGCCCCAAGGTTATTCTTTTATAGCACTGCTTGCAATAACAAGGCTGAAAGCAAGCCAAATTTCATCAGAATGAGACTGGTAACTAAATGATGGTAATTCATATGATAAAACATGAGTAACTATTAAAAAACAAATGAGGGTGATCT
The DNA here is from genome assembly GCF_051225735.1 of Oryctolagus cuniculus. Lineage (NCBI taxonomy): Eukaryota > Metazoa > Chordata > Mammalia > Lagomorpha > Leporidae > Oryctolagus > Oryctolagus cuniculus. The sequence goes on along the minus strand of NC_142871.1, from coordinate 133,197,085 downwards.
CTATGCACTGATACGGACAGATCTCCAAGATATACCAAATGAAAAAACCAAAGCGCCAAGCAGTGAGTGTGGCATGCTATCTGTTCCATCAAGAGGAGGTGTGAAATACTAAAAACCTATGTCCATATTTGTTTGTGCTTAATGCAATTCTGCAGCGATATATAATAAACTAAAAAAAGTGATCTTCCATGAGAACTGAGCAGATGGGGACAAATATGGGAGGAAGATTTTTTGCTATACACCATTTTATATCTGCAGCTTTGGAACAATGTGAATGTATCACTTTGTCACAGAAACCAAACTCAAAAGGATAAGTCTAAAATACTGGAAAATTGTACTAGGAAATCAGAAGTCTGGGTAGGTAGGGTAAGAGAGTTCTAGGCTTCTTGAATTGTCTAGGACAAGACTTATAGTGCTGATAAACTCAAGACTTAAGTATGTACTCACGGTAAAATTTCAATGGAAACCACAAAGGAATAAAATTAGAATTGTACATTTTCCAAACCAGGAGAGAATAGATACAAGAAACGGTAATCAGATGGGGAAAATCCAAACTGAAGCAGGAAGTGTGAGTATGGGGAGGCAGGGAAAGTGAACAAGTATGAAGCACACGAAATAAGATGACAGAAGGAAGGTGAATGTATCACAGTGACATTGAAATCAGGGAGCTGGCAGTGCCAGTCAGGATGGAGATACTTAAAATGAAACAGAATCTAGCACTACCTATTTACAATAGGCTCACCTAGAACATAAGGCCGCAAGAGGTTGCAAGTAAAAGAAATGATGAATTGAGACAAACACTAACAAAAGAATGCTGAGGTAGTTATAGAAATACCAGAGAAAATGGATTTTCAGACAAAAACATTACTAGGGAACAACTGGCTCGTTACATAATTTTAAAAATACACCAGGGAGTCTTAAGTAGACACATGCATGTGTGCACAGGCACACACACACACACAAATCAGTAAAAATATAGAAGATTTGAAGAACATAATTAATCGTTGGCCACACAATAGAATTCTGAACCTAAAAATTAGGGAATATTCATTCTTCTCAAGTTCGGGTGGAACATTTATAAAAATTAAATACTAGCCCATAAATCAAGTCTCAGGAAATTTTACAGAATTGCTATATTAATTATACTCTGACTACGATGAAATTAAATTATATGTTAATAGCAATGAAATAAAGAAAAAATCCCTCATGTATTCAGAAACTTAAAAACTTAATGCCATTTCTACTAAAGTCCCACCAAGGGGCTAGTACTATGGCATAGCAGGTTAAGCCTCTGCCTGCAGGCACTGGCTCCCTATATGGTCTCCAGTTCGAGTCTGGCTGCTCTACTTCCTATCCAGCTCCTGCTAATGACCTGGAAAAGCAGCGGAAGATGGCCCAAGGCTGCTTTCCCAGGCCATTAGCAAGAGCTGGATTGGAAGTGGAGCAGCTGGGACTCGAACCAGCACCCATATGGGATGCCGGCACTACAGGTGGCAGCTTGACCCACTATGCCACAGCGCCAGCCCCAGTAAGTCCTTTTAAAAAAGTCCCACTAAAGTTTTATACAGAATAGACAAAATTATTTCCAAATTTACATGAAAAGGTAAAAGTACTAGAATAACCAAAAAATTTCAAAGAAAAAGTAGGAGGACCAGTCTACCCAATTATAAGATGTTTTATAGAGCTACACAAATTGAGATGACATGGCATTGGCAGGGAGATAGGCCCACAGATCAAAAGAACAGAATAGAGAACAGAATTAGATCTACACAAAAATCCCAAAATTTTTGATAAAGGTGCAAAGGCAATTTGATGGAAGAAAGACAGTCTTTTCTACAAATAGTGCTAACGTAATTGGTCATCCACAGGCAAAACTCCATGAACCGCAACACAAGTCTCATTCTGTACATAAAAATTGATTCAAAAGAGATCACAGACTTGATTGTAAAGCATGAAATGATAGAACTTTTAGGGAAAAAATTGGAGAAAATATTTGAGAACTAGCATCAGGCAAAAATTGCTTAGATTTGGCATCAAAAACATGATCCATAAAAGCAAAAATTGATAAACTGGAATTCATAAAAAATACTTTTGCTTTACCAAAAACCCTGTTGAGAAGATGAAAAGAGGGGTTGATGCTGTAGTAAAGTGAATTAAGCCACTGCTTGCAATGCCAGCATCTCATATCAGTTTCAATTCAAGTCCCAGCTTCTCTGCTTTTGATCCAGCTTCCTGTTAACATGCCTGGGAAAGCAGCGGATAATGGCCAAGTACTTGGGGCCCTGACGCCTGCCTGTATTGGGAGATCAGGATCTGGACTCAGCCTGTCCAGATCTGGTTATTATGGCCATTGGGGAGTGAAGCAGCAGATGGAAAATCTCTTTGTCTCATCCTATTTGCTTCATCTTTTCTGATGCTCTGTCTTTCAAATAAATAAATAAATCTTTAAAATTATATAAATTTTTAAAAAATGAAAAGAAAGACTAAAATTGAAGAAAAGATTTTCAAGCCAAATTTTCAGCAAAGGACTAGTAAATCTCAAATCTCAACAATAATAAACTTAATTAGAAAATGAATAAATGATAGTAACAGGCGATTTGCTAAGAGGATAGATAGAGGGCAAATGAGCACATATGAAGATTCTTACTATCATTAGCCGTTGGGGAAATGCAAATTTAATTCACAATAAAAATATTAACATACAGTCATCATTATAGCTAAAATAATAAATTTTGACAATATCAAATGCTGGCAAGGATGCAGATAAACTGGATTATTCGGACTGTTGGTGGGAATGTAAAATAGTATAGCTATCCTGGAAAACAGAATGGCAGCCTCTTAAAACAGAAAGAAAGGAAGAAAAAACAATATAAAGGAAGGGAGGAAAGAATCTCTAACCATGCAAACGCCACATGACTCATCAATTGCACTCCTGGACACCTAGTCCAGAGGAACACACAGGTTCACAGGATTACCTGTACACAAACCTTCATAGCAGCTTTAGCCATAAGAGCTTCAAAATGTAAACAACTTACATGTCCTCTTACGGGTCAGGGGTGAAACAGGCTGTGGTAGGTCCATATGATAGATTATTACTTAGCAATAATAACGAACAAATGATTGAGAAGGGCAACAAGCTGGATATATCTCTGGAGAATGAGGCTGAGTGCAAACAGCCAATCCCCACAGGTTAAACACCGTATGGTTCCAGCTATACGGTATTCTTGAGATGACAAGATTGCAGGACCTCAGAGCAAGGTTGAAGGGGCCTGTGGGAAGCTGTATCTGAACAACACAAGCATCCTGTAAGGTGACTTCTGTGTGTTCACTGTGTGAGTGTCAGTGTGACAGGAGCTACCTTCACGGTAGCAATGTAAGGACTCCAGAAATCCGCTACTCCACAAAAGCAGCAAGAGCACTGGCGGAAAAGAAATGTTAAATCGCCATTTTCAGAACTCTGGAGATTAACCAAAGGCTCTAACATCTGAGGAGCATCTATCCACACACACACACAAAGTGGCTGAATTCCAGTAAGAACCACAAGCTCCGTGGCATTTTAACTTGCTCCATTCCCGCTTCTTTCTCCTCAGTTCCATGGTAGCCGTGAAAATCAGCTAAGGCGGCAGTGCCTGCTCAGGGCACAGGGGTTGGAGTTTCCCAAATGCCTGTCTCCGAGCGTTGTTATTTGATCTGACTGGCAGTTCCACGGAAGCCAGAGGGCTCCCAGGGCCTGCCTTTACTTGGGCTGACTCCCTTCCCCGTGAGCAGTTTTTCTCTGGAGTGTGAGTTGGAAACAATCAGTGGCAATTGTTCTCAGGTGCCCGAGGTGATAGTGTTGAGGCAAAGAAGTTGACAAAAAGTTTAAAAGGAAAAACTGGGGAATAGGATGTTTGTAGATATGTCTGAAAAGTTTCAACATATTCCTGAAAGTCCAGAAGGCCACATGCATGTTGGGTTCCTGCCCAGGGCTGTGTGCTGCCCAGAAACAAGACCCGGACTAAAGCAGAGCCGTTCACTGGGAGCTGAGGCCTTGCACGGATGCCCTAACACACACACAGAGGCAAAGGCTGGGAGACTCACTAATTCAAGTCAGGAAGAAAATGTCTGTCCACTCATTACCTAATCATTACGATCTGCTAGACCACTGAGACACACACAGATAGTTAATTTTAAGCCCAATAGAATTATGTGCAAGTAGATGACCCTAAGTGACCAGGTGTGGCTTCACCCCCTGGCCAGCACTAGCTTTCTTGAGCGCCTCTCCTGGGACGCACCAAACTAACACCACCATGTATCGTAAATGATGGCCTTCATTGAACAACTGCCAACTGGACAGACTGTCTACACCTTCAAGCCTGCTTTACCCCCGGCAACGTGGTATTCTACACGTCCACATGACCCCTCTCTAATAAGCAGCCACTGCTCACTGCCCAGTGCCCACTGTCCGGGTGGGCTGCAACCTTACTTCAGACTCTGTGCTGTCCTTTCTACAGAGAAAGTCTTTTCTGCCTTAACTGGTCATCTCTGCAACTTCTTCAGACCCTAAAATCCTAAACCTCACACTAATCACTAAGCTAAGCAGGCAGAGACTATAGTGGTCATACATTTAAAATAATCCATACTTTACAGAATTAGTTCAGGAAAATAAGTAAACAAGTAGCAGCAGCAACAATAACAAATTCTGAGGAGTAGCTCCCTATTGATTTCCAGAATTGCCATGTTATATTACTTTAAGTGTCTAGTTTTCAACAAAAATTTGTGAGACATATAAAGAAACATGAAAATACAGCCTTTACACAAGACTGTGTGTTGGTGGAAGACGGTGAAACAGCTAATAGAAACTTCTCTTGGGTGGCCTAGATGTTGGACATACCAGACAAAGGCTTTAAATCTGCTATTATAAATATGTTCAAACACCCAAAGGAAACAGTATCTGTAGAACTGAAGGAGAGTGTTATGTCTTACCGAACAGAAAATGTTGGCAGAGAGACTGAATTATAGAAGAGGACCCACTAGACATTCCAGAGTTGAGAAGTACAATAACTGCAATACAAAATTCATTAGTGGGGCTCAACAGTGGATTCGAGCTGGCAGAAAGAACAACCAGCAAACTTAAAGCCAGGTACACTGAGAGTCCTCATTCTGAGAAACAGGGGAAAAATACTAAAGGGAAACTAACTGAGCCTCAGAGACCTGGGAAACACGAAATGCACCACCATACACATGGTGAGAAAGCTCCACAAGCAGAGGAAAGAAACAAAAAGAATAGTTAAAGAAATAACGACCCAAACTGCCCAAAATTTGTGAAAAGCATAATCTACACATTCAAAAAGCTCAACATACTCTGGATCTGATAATGGATCCACACCCAGACACAGCATACTCAACCAGTTAAACGTCAAGGACTAAGTAAGAAAGAATCTCTAAAGCAGTGCGAGAGCAGTGATTCACCACGTGTAAGAACGTAATTACAGGCATCTGAAGTCAAATTCCTGTAATTATATTATTGTTTTAATGGGATAGTTGGTTACAAGATGTGTGAGGGGTCACCAAGAATCACCCCAAAACCCAGTGATCTGTTAAGAGGAATCACAGGACTCAGGTTGCAGCCGTCCTCAAGGCTATGCCTATACTGGACCAATGTAGAGCAAAATCAGCAAAAGGGTGTGGCACAAGGGGCAAAGCCTGGCCCAAGGTGAGAAAACCAGGCCCAGGCTTCCCTGAGTCATCACATAATTACCTTAATAATGAGTTGTGACAACACACACTAAATTCTACCTACCAAGGAAGCACATTAGAGAACCTGCTCACGATTTTTACTGGAGGCTGGTCACACTGGTACTGCCTAACACACTGATACTGCCAAAACTTCAGGATTTCAGATGCTCAGCATAAGCCCAACTATTTGTATAAAGAGTTTAGACCCAGTGAGTGAGCCACTCTTATCAGTTAAGGTGGTGAGAACCCTTCCAAATCCAAGTTTCCAGATGGCAGCTATGCGCCAGTTCTGTTAAGCAGGTGTTCCATAGGATGGCATCAGACCTGCCAAGATAACTCTTTTCTGCCTATTGTCTATTCTCTCTGTCATACTGAATCGGAAAGTTAATTTGCTATAGCCACTTTTTAGTCCTTTTATTTAATTCTAAAATAATATCATTAAATTAAAAATATATTTCATATTAATACTTTTGAAATTACACAGTTTTAAAGTCAAATAAGGTGAGGCTTAAAAATAAAACCAGGGGTGGTCCTGTGGTGCACTGATTGATGCCTTGGGATGCCTGCAGCCCATATCAGAGTCCTGGCTCAAAGTCCTGGCTGCTCTGCTTTTGATCCAGCTTCCTGCTAATGCAGACCCTGGAAAACAACAGATGATGGCTCAAACATGTGGCCCCCACCATTCACATGGGAGATCTATGAGTTCTGGGCTTCTAGATTTGGCCTGGCCCAGCCCTCACTGTTGCAAACGAGCAGATGAAAGATCTCTCTCTGCCAGTCTCTGTGTATCTCTGGCTATCTTCCAAATGAAAATAAATCAAAAAGCAATAATAAATAAAACCAGAAACACTTGCTTCACTCCTATTGTTGCTCCTCTAATCTAAAAGCAACTATTTTAAACTCCAGCATTTATTTTTATTTATAAATAACTTGCATTTACTTTTTTTTATTTTAAGCTTTTTTTTAAAAAAAAGATTTATTTATTTATTTGAAAGGAAGCAATGCAGAGAGGCAGAGGCAGAGAGAGAGAGAGAGAGAGAGAGAGAGGTAGGTAGGTCTTCCATCCACTGGTTGACTCCCCAAATGGCTGCAATGGCCAGAGATGGGCTGATCCAAAGCCAGAAGCCAGGAACTTCTTCCAGGTTTCCCACGTGGGTGCAGGGGCCCAAGGACTCGGGCCATCTTCTATTGTTTTCCCGGGTCATAGCAGAGAGCTGGATCAGAAGTGGAGCAGGAGGGGCCGGCAACGTGGCTCACTTGGTTAATCCTCCACCTGCGGCACTGGCATCCCATATGGGCGCCAAGTTCTAGTCCTGATTGCTCCTCTTCCAGTCCAGCTCTCTGCTGTGGCCTAGGAAGGCAGTGGAGGATGGCCCAAGTGCTTGGGCCCCTGCACCCACATGGGAGACCGGGAAGAAGCACCTGGCTTCTGGCTTCGGATTCGCATAGCTCTGGCCGTAGTGGCCATTTGGGGAATGAACCAACAGAAGGAAGACCTTTCTGTCTGTCTCAATGTCTATAACTCTACCTGTCAAATAAAGAAACAAAATTAAGGAAAAAAAAAAAAAAGAAGTGGAGCAGCCAGGTCTCAAACTGGCACCCATATGGGATACCAGCACTGCAGGTGGTGGCTTTACCCGCTACGCCACAGTGCCGGCCACTAAAAAGTTTAATTATGTACCTATTATTAAATCTATCTCCAAACTCTATCAGTACTGAAATGTATATGGTTATCTATCCATCCCAATTGTGTCTGGAGCCATCTGTCTTCCCACACTAAGACTTTCACTCGAGGCCTGCTACCCAGTTCTCCCTGGGATTTCCCTTCATCATCACCATCATCCTGGGTGTATCTTAAAAAAAAAAAAAAAAAAGATTTATTTATTTATTCCAAAGTCAGAATTTACAGAGAGAGAGAGAGAGAGAGAGAGAGAGAGAGAGAGAGATCCTCCAATTGCTAATTTACTACCCAAATGACTGCAGTGGCTGGAGCGGATCTAGTATGAAGCCAGGAGCCAGAAGCCTTCCCAGGTCTCCCATGTGGGTGCAGAGGCCCAAGGACCTAGGCTGTGTTCTGCTGCTTTCCCACACACACCAGCAGGGAGCTGGATCAGAAGTGGAGCAGCCGGGACACGAATCAGCACCCTTATGGGATGCTGGCTCTACAGGTGGGGGCCTTAACCACGATGCCACAGGGCTGGCCCCCGGGAGTATCTTTTGCTGGGATTCCATTTCCTGGATCCCATCTCTTTTATTTTTCTTGGTTCTTTTTTCTCCTTCATTTCTGTGGAAAACATTATCCAGTTTCCTCCCATGAAAATACAGACAAATGTTATGGGATTCTTGCATGCCTGCAAGTGTCTTTCTGCTATTCTCACACCAGACTTCTGTACTGGAAACCACGTTCTCTCGGAATTTGGAGGGATTGTTCTATTCTCGCACGGCTTCTTGTCGTGTGATCTGCTTTTTCTCTCCAGAAGCTTTGAGGAGTCTTCCTTCTTCTGTCGCTACTGTTCTTAGTTTACATCTTCTTGCAGTCATTGTGCCAGGGCCCGGGAGAGCCTTCCGTCCTGGAGACTCACTGTCACCATTTCTGGGAATTTTTTCATTCTTGTTCTAGAACTAAAATGGGTATTGGGCCTTCCTCAAATTCTCTTTTCCTTCTTATTTTCTATCCCCTTCACCTGCTTTAACTCTCCCATTATAGACTTTAAAAATCGTTCATGTTTTTAATTTTCAAGATTTTGTTGTTCTTTTCTGATCCTTCTTTCTCTTCTTCTCTTCCCTCCTGACTCTGTCTCTCTCTGTCTCTGTCTCTCTCTCTCTCTAATGGCATCGTGCTTCTTCATCATGGATGTTGCTCTGAGGCTTTTAGAGACTTTTATTTAAGATTTCTTTGGTTCTCTACTATGTCTGGTTTTTTTGTTTTAGGCTTTGACCTTCATGAAACTTTCATTATACATCTGTTTGTTTTTGATTGTCTATTTTTAGATTATTTATTTATTTAAAAGGTAGAGGTAGAGAAAGAGAAGGAGAGAGAGAGAGAGAGAGAGATCTTCCATCTGCTGGTTCACTCCCCAAATGGCTGCAATGGCTGGGGCTGGGCCAGACTGAAGCCAGGAGCCAGGAGCTTCTTCGAGGTCTCCCATGTGGATACAGGGGTCCAAGTATTTGGGTCATCCTCTGCTGCTTTCCCAGGCATATTAGCAGAGAGCTGGGTTGGAAGTGGAGCAACTGGGACTGGAACTGGTGCCCATATGGGATGCCAGCACTGCAGGCTGCAGCTTAACCCGCTGTGCCACAGCACCAGCCCCAATTGTCTATTTATTAAGAAGTGATAATAAAGCCAGTGCCGCGGCTCACTTGGCTAGTCCTCCGCCTGCGGCGCCAGCACCCCAGGTTCTAGTCCCGGTTGGGGTGCCGGATTCTGTCCCGGTTGCTCCTCTTCCAGTCCAGCTCTCTGCTGTGGCCTAGGAAGGCAGTGGAGGATGGCCCAAGTGCTTGGGCCCTGCACCCACATGGGAGACCAGGAGGAAGCACCTGGCTCCTGGCTTCGGATCAGTGCCGTGCGCCCGCCGCAGCGTGCCGGCTGCAGCGGCCATTGGAGGGTGAACCAATAGGAAAGGAAGACCTTTCTCTCTGTCTCTCTCTCACTATCCACTCTGCCTGTTCTGCCTGTCCAAAACAAACAAACAAACAAACAAACAACTCTGTTGGGGGAGGAGAAAGGCTGAAAGTGACAAGCTGAATGTTCTACTGAGGGGTGTTCCATAATCCATAGTCATAACTAGGTCTTTTCTCCATCTTCAGAGAGGAATCCTGGTATTCTCTCATATCCTCTAATCCACTGCTTCTCAAAATTTAAAATTTAATGTGGGTGCCGGTGTGGTGTAGCGGGTTAAGTTTCCTCCTGCAATGTGGTATCCCTTATTGGTACAGATTCCTGTCCCTGCTGCTCCACTTCCCATCCAGCTCCCTGCTAATGGCGTTGGAAAGGCAGGGGAAGATGGCCCAAATGCTTGGGCTCCTGCCACTCATGTGGAAGACCTGGATGAAGCTCCTGGCTTCTGACTTCTGTATGGGCCAGCCCTGTCTATGGTAGCCATCTGGGGAGTGAACAAGTGGATGGAAGATCTCTGTCTCTTCCTCTCTTTCAAAATAAATAGTTCTTAAAAAAAATAAATTTAGTGTGTGTATAAATCACCTGGGAGGAATCCCATTAAAATGCTGATTCTGGTTTGGAAGGCCTGGGGTGGGGGCCCAGATTCTGCGTTTACAACCAGCTTGCAGGGGTGCCAGTGCAACTGGTTCTTGGGCAACAATCTGGGTGGCCAAGTTCTAATGTAAACCTGGTCCTGGTGGTCTACAAACTGACAGAGGGAAGGCGCAGGAGCTCTAAGGGTTTTGATTCCTGCAACCTGTTTTTTCAGCTCCCCATTGGAAGCAGCAACTGTGAGAACTGCTTTCATGTGGTTTTCTCTCAGCCCCTCCTGGACCACCAGGCCCCAGCGATTTACATCAGCTTTCCCTTCCTTATCAGCCTGGGAACAGGATGTGCAGCTTCATTTCAGTTCCCAGGCTCCCTGCGACACTGCAGTCCTCTCTCTATTGGTGTCTCATGTGCTCAAGTCCAGAATATCTTCAGTTCACTTTCTGGAGGAGGCAAATCTCATCCGCTGGTGTTTCTCTCATTCTCTTTGTTCTTGTAGATTTTATTATCTTGTGGATATTTTTTTAATCCTTTCCCACTCTATCAGTGAAGCTTGGGAGCGAATGAGGATAAATTCGTGTGCTCAAACCACATATTTAAACAATCTTTTACCAAACTTTTCCAAAAGTATTCTATTTATTATCAACTATCTTCTGCAGTGTAGAATGCAGTTTATAAATTGTTTAAATCTGCCATCATTTTGTTGTTTTCTACTTTTTCCACTTTTACTATATTTTCTTTCCTTGTCTCCTTTTTGACTGAGGTTTTTTTTTGTTTTGTTTTGTTTTTTGTTTTTTAATTTTTGACAGGCAGAGTGGACAGTGAGAGAGAGAGACAGAGAGAAAGGTCTTCCTTTGCCATTGGTTCACACTCCAATGGCCGCCGCGACCAGCGCGCTGCAGCCAGTGCACCGCGCTAATCCGAAGGCAGGAGCCAGGTACTTCTCCTGGTCTCCCATGGGGTGCAGGGCCCAAGCACTTGGGCCATCCTCCACTGCCTTCCCGGGCCACAGCAGAGAGCTGGCCTGGAAGAGAGGCAACCAGCACAGAATCCGGCGCCCCGACCGGGACTAGAACCTGGTGTGCCGGCGCCGCAAGGCAGAGGATTAGCCTAGTGAGCCGCGGCACCGTCTTGACTGAGTTTTAAAATTGTTCTTTTTTCCCTCTCTTCTACAGCTTTTGAGTTATATGGCTTTCTACTCAATTAATAACTAGTCTAAAAATTGCAACAGGTATTCCTGATCAACTTGTGGTAACATTTTCTCTAAAATAAACAACCGCTATTCTGTACATTTTGATAAGTTTTGACAACCTATATACCGACTATTTCTCCACTACAGTAATCAACCTATAGGGAAAGCAATCTTGAAAAGATTAATCTACAATTTGTTAATTGTTCCTGCTCTCTTCTGCCTTTTTTTTTTTTTTTTTTTTAGATTTTTATTTATTTGAGAGGTAGAGTTACAGACAGAGATAAAGGTCTTTTATCTACTGGTTCACTCCCCAAATGGCTGCAACTGCAGGAGCCAGGAGCTTCTTTCAGGTCTCCCACGTGGGTGCAGAGGCCCAAATACAAAGAGGAGCAGCCAGGACTAGAACTGGTGCCCATATGGGACAGCGGTGCTGCAGGCGGGAGCTTTAGCTCACTACACCACAGCACCGACCCCTATCTTCTGCTTTTTCTGCCTGCAAGACTCACCCACTCTGTCTAGCTCGTCAGAGCTCTTTTCCATTCTGTAGATTGGACTCTGCCTGATTCATGAGTCACTAATACAAGGCAGTTAGATCTTTGAAACTCAGTTTATTGAAATGTGCTTTGACACCCTTGTTTCCTTGTTCATGCTGGTGGCTCAGCCTGGCCCACACTCCCTCTGCCTGCTTGCTACTCAACACTTGCCCAGGCTTTAAGGTGGGACTCGGAACGCACCAGCTTCACAGCCTTCCCTCCCCTCCAAACTTGGCCATTTTTTGTTGTTGTTGTTGTTTGTTTTTTGACAGGCAGAGTGGACAGTGAGAGAGAGAGAGAGACAGAGAGAAAGGTCTTCCTTAGCCATTGGTTCACCCTCCAATGGCCGCCGCGGCTGGCGCACTGCACTGATCCAGGTGCTTCTCCTGGTCTCCCAAGGGGTGCTGGGCCCAAGCACTTGGGCCATCCTCCACTGCACTCCCTGGCCACAGCAGAGAGCTGGACTGGAAGAGGGGCAACCGAGACAGAATCCAGCACCCCTACCGGGACTAGAACCCAGTGTGCCGGCGCTGCAGGCAGAGGATTAGCCTAGTGAGCCACGGCGCTGGCCTTGGCCATTTTGCTTGCCTCTTTCTTGAAGCACTTGCACTCTGCCAGGTTTGTTATTCATGTCCTTGCTTTCTTCTTGTGATTAGGTTGCAAGCCTGAGAGCTTATCCTTTGCAGCTTTGTGGCCTTTACTTACCAGCAGCTCAGGAATAATTATTGAATAGACATGCATTTTACTTTGACCACAAAGGCTCCAGATCGTGAGTTGATTGCATCATTCCCCCAATCTTGGACCCTCACCGTGGAGAGAGCTGTTTAGCAACCCACCCTTTACCACCTCCTGCTTTGCCAGGGTTATGCCAGCATCGTGAAAACCTCTGAAGTTTGACCTTAGATCCAACTTGGATCTTATTTGTCATCAGATTGTTGATTTGACCTCTGATTTGACCTTTCTTTCCCTTCCTCCTTCTCTACCACCTCTTCCATTCTTCTGGCTCTGCCCTTGTGTTTCTGTGTGTAATTACCTAAATTCTTTCTGGTTTGCCTAACTCCCCAGCTCTAGTTCACCACACACACACTGGGGGTAATGAGAATACTATTTAATGCACTGATAAATTAATAACTTGCTAAATTAAATATGGCATGCTTATTGGACCTAGCTTTCACATACGCCCACAGTCTCTGGATAATTACCTCCTGCACATGTCCTCTGGTTCTAGAAGCAGACACATGACCAGACCTTACCAGAAGATCACCTCTCTGGCCACAGCTACTGGTTCAGGATGGCTGAGCCTGCAAGAGATGGTGTCCTGATGACGTAGTTTGAGTCCCTTGACTTGACCTTGCTTGAAGCTGGATGCACCGCTGAACTCCCTGGTTATGAAGTCAACAGATTTCCTTTATTAGTTAAAGTTGTTTCAGTTAAGTGCAATAAAGTTTTAATAAATAGCATTAAGCATAGTACCTTGAATGTGTTAGATACTATTTTTATTATCCTTATTACCTTGCCATAACTCCTACCCAGTTCAATCTTTTCTTTCTCAATGTCTACCCATATAGAGCAGCTAGAAGTTTTTTCTGGCTTGCTTCTTGCTTGCACACTACTAAAGGCAAGGGAAAAAAAATTCTACTATGCATATGATCACCAGACTCTTCCTAGGTGGAGATTTTTGTTGTTATTTCCCAAAGAAACATATATAGTACTGGACTCACAGTTGGTGGTCAATAAATATGTTTTGGAAATAAATGAATGGATGTAATTTAAAAGGACTGATATTCTATTTAGGACTTTTTGTTGACCTAGCTAAATTTCTTCCTAAGCAAACTTTTTATTATTAAACCATTTTCATGATAGCACAAAAAAATCACAATGCTTCCCCTCTTCATTCCTCCCAACTCTGGGAATTCAGAATTCTTTCGGCCAAGTGTCTAAGGAATGAATATTCTATTTAAAATGAGTAAATAATCAGTCAAGGCCTATTTTTTCATCATACATATTTTATTTATCTGGAGGGTATTGAATCTGACCTTTCAGCAGTTTCTTGTCTTGGTTCACTAGTGACATTAGTGATGCACAGACAAAGACATCCTGAGATGCAGAGAAAAAGTATGTGTAGGGGAGACATTTTTGGTGTTTATGTTTCTTCTTTTGGTTCTAAACAGTCAAACATTCTTCTATTCCAAATAAGTTAGTTTCCACTGAGATGAAGGATGTTACAAAACAACTATTTGAAATCAGAGGTCTGTGCCTTTGTTTATTAAATTTAATTGCTGTATGGTTTAATGGAAAGGCCAGGGGCTGGTGAATTAAACTCTTTAAAATAGCTAACGATTAAAGTGAATTAAATTTAGCGCCTCTGGGATTTCTGATACATGTTCCAAATTTGTTTTTAATGACATAATTGTTCCATGTTACATTTAAGATTACATCAGAGTGAACTGGTTATGTGTGCAGCTACGCTAATAGAAACCAATTCCAAATTTAAAAAGTGAAAGTGAGGACAATGGCCATGTTACCCCCCCAAAAAAAGTAACAGCTGAAAATGGAAGAGAAACATGTAGGCTGGACACAGTTTTAATATGAAAGCTCTAGGCAGAAAAACCCAGAGATCTCATGCATTAGGATGGCTTAATGCATTTTCAACAGTATTTAAACCATTATTTTACTTCTAAGTGTAAGTCAGCGCGTTCTCTCCAGATATTTATTCACTTATTTTAGTGGAAAAAGATAGCTCCCGATCACATAAGTGGGAATGGTGTTAAATAAATTTTGACAACACCTATCAAGAAATAAAAGGTACTAGTCATTTGCATAAAGAGTAATATTTCATGTTTTAAAAGAACAAAAAAATCAAAGTCTTGCTTCTGCTGGTCTTATTATGTTTTTTTAATTCTTAACTAAAAGTAACTGCAATATTCTTTCATCTCTGGGGCTTTCCCTTCTACAATTAATCATCTTTTCTTCCACATCTTCCTTCCAAATGCCTATTCCCCCTAGCTTTGGAACACTTGACAGTAATTCGTACTATTTCATCTTCACAGCTTTCAAAACATTGCCCTGCCCTGGCTTAGCTTCCCATGCCACTCCTTTCTTTGTAAAACTTGGTGAACTCCAGTGTTTTTGCACCGCTCTTTGCCAGATGATGCTACCATCGACTCAGAAACTACCTTTGCAACGCAAATTAGCTTCCATAATCTAGCGCAATCAAACTTGAAAACTCTATGTTTAAACCCCTTAGGATAATGAACACCTATCTTTCAACAGCAGCAGTACATTCATTGTAAACATTTCCAAGACTTGGACCTCAAGACTTTCTCCTTCACCGTCCTGTCCCTAGAATGCAAGTCCTTGATCATCAGAACCCAGCCCGGTCTCCCCAGCCACGCCAGCGGCGCAGGCACGGGAGACCTTTCAGAAGTCATCCCGCTTCTCATGTAGAGGCAGCCTAGCCAGGCGTCCTTTATAAACATCACTCCAAGAGGTGCTTAAGTCTCAGGAGGTAAGCCTTGCAATTCATAGGCTAAGGGGCGGGAGGGCAGGTGGCAAAGAAGTCCTTTACCCATTTTTTTTTTTTTTTAATTAAAACCGAAGCCAGTTCGATTACTTTTGCAAGTCTGAGCTGCCATTTGCCAAGCATCTTGTCGACAGCCGTCCGGAGTATTACATTAACCGACTCCTAGCCAAATCAGGTTTTAGGAGAAAGTGTTTCCCGTGCTTACATTGACGAACGAGTTACCAGACGTCCTTAAAAATCGACTGTCAAACTTTTCTGTTTACTCTCCTTAAATACAGAAGGGAAAGGGTGGCACACGACTAAGGTCCGTTTCTTAGCGGATGTCTGGTGCGGAGCCAGGCGCTCACCTGGACACAACAGAGGCAGGGCTTTCCCGGCTGGCCTCCCTGGGGGAGGGGCTGGACAGCGCCAGACCTTTGTCCTCGGGACCTGGACAGGGGCGGGGGTACCTTCTGGGAGTCACGCAGGCACCTGCATCCCAGGAAACCACGGACCCGCTTTGGACTTCAAAGGCTGCCCTGGCTTAATCTTCGGTGGTGCCCTCCAGCTTGGGGCGGGAGTTTGTCACCCCAACCTTAGCTGCCTCGCCCGCGGAGACCCGGGAAGGGGCGACTGGCCATTCTAAAGAGTTAGGGGTCCCCCCTTCCCTCCACGCTCTCGTCAGGCGCGCGGGGCGGCTGGCATGGACGGGGTGAGCCGGGGCCGCGGCGGGCGCAGACCCGGTTTCTGCTCGGTGCCCCTGCCGCGTCCGTACCGCCACCGTGAGGCCGAGCCAGGGACGGTGCCCCGTGGCGGCGGCGGCGGCGGCGGCGGCAGCAGCGGCGGCTCCGCGCTCCTCTCCGCGCCGCCCCGGCCGCCGCCGCGCCGGGGACGGGCGGGGGGATTTTTCTCCCGTTTCCCCCCTTTCGCGCTCTCGCTCCTGTTCAGCGGGAGAACCCGCGGAGCCAGGGAGGGAGCGAGGGAAGGGGTGGAGGTGGCGGGGGGGAGGCCGGAGGGGCGGATCCTGCCTGGGGGCTGATCCCTCCCTCCCCTCGGCCGGGCTCCGTGGCGGCAGCGGCGGCGGCGGCGGCGGCGGCGGCTCCATTCCCCCTCCTCCCCCGGGAGCGGCGGCGGCGGCGGCAGCCGAGCCGGGGCCCCACCGCGGGCCGGGAGGGGGCACGGCAGAGGCCGCAGAGATCGGCGCGGGAGGAGGCCGCGCTCCGCTCCCCGGGCCGCGCCGATCTGCTCGGCGGCCGGCCCTCCCGAGCCCAGGCGCCCCGAACGGTGTGGGGTCGGGCCGGCGGCTGAGGTAATGGGGGCGGCAGCGGGACCAGACAGAGCCAAGGAGCGGGCAGCGGGGCCTACGGGGACCAAGGACTGCGCGGGGCAGGGAGGGGGACGACTGGGGAAGCGGGAGGCTCCCTGAGCGGGGCGGAGGCGGCGCGAAAGCTCTCCTCTGGAGCGAGGGCGGCGGCAGGGAAGGAGAAGGCGGGTGAGGGGGGGAGCTGAAAAGCAAGGACCCCCTCCCGCAGCCGCCATCTTGTCTCCCCCCCGCCTCTGGAAGTCGAGCTGCCAAGCCCCGCCCCCGCCACGTTCTCCAATTGGCCAGACTAGCGGAGAGTCCCGCCCCTTGGTTGGCCCTTGGTTCCCCAGTTCCCCCTGACGAGCAAGTCAGGCGGCCAATGGGCACTCGGCTCTCTGCCTCGCTGGTTCGCTGGCGCTCGCTTTCTCTGTCTGAGGGTCCGATTCCGTGTCTGTCTACTGCGCTCTCCTCCGGTCTGAGGAGATGTTATTTCTCCTGTTTCCTCTTTGAGGGCCCAAAATTCTTCTGGAAGAGGTGCCCCTTAAATGGGCGGGAGAATCCTTGACTGGGGGTTGTGTGGAGTGCAGGGGGCACAGTCTGATTGCAGAAACTCCCTGTTCTTGGGAGACCCAGGGAGGGGGGATGGGCAAGGGGGGGCCCTGAGGGGACCGAAAAAAATCTCTAGAGAGGTGTTGGAAATATTTCTGGAGGAGGTGTGTATGTGCGAAGGACTATGTAGGCTGAGAAACTCCCGCCAAAAAAAACCCTCATCTAGACTGTAAGCTCCATGTGGGCGAAACGTGTCGGTCTCCCCGGCGTCAGCCCCCTCCCTCCGGGTGTGTGCTCCGCGGGGTCCTGAGGCTTGGTCCGGAGAGCTGGGGCGGGGCGGGGGGCTGCCGAGGAGGGAGCGGTGGGGAGGACCGTTGGGTGGCTTAATTGAAGGCAGGGGCCCCTCCGGTCTCCGGAGACTTGTAAGTTGGATGTTCTCACCTCTCCTCGGAGCTGCTTGCCTTTGGCGGGCTGGGGAATAAAACAGGTCTCTTGGCCCAGGCTGCCTGGAGGACTTGGCGTCCGTAAGGAATCTGGAGGCCAGGCGCCTCTGGAACCCGGACAGAACTGCTGGGCTGATTCTGTTTCCTTTGGCTCCGAGTGGAGTGGATGCCTGCCTGCCTGCCTGCCTGTCCTCGGCCAAATTGTGTTGTTTGTTTGTTTGTTTCAGTCACACTGGGAGTTCGGGAGGCCTTTGAAAGGAGGATGTTAATAACACCTTATTAACAAATGGCAACCCTGAAGAGGTAGATTTTACTGCCCTCATTTGACTGGTGGAGAGTGGAGGTACAGAGAGGTTAAGTGGCTTTCCCTGAGTCACACAGGGCCAAGGTTAGAACCTAGGTGGTCCTCAGAGCCTCTAGATGATGGCGTCTTTGTGATATTCTTACCTCCCAGTGAGAAGAGTTGAGAAGCTCTGTCACTTTCTAGCTTGGGTTAAGTCACATCTTTGTGAGCTTCTGTTTCTTTGTAACAAACGGAGAACATACTTTGTTTACTACT
Source organism: Oryctolagus cuniculus (assembly GCF_051225735.1). Taxonomy (NCBI): domain Eukaryota; kingdom Metazoa; phylum Chordata; class Mammalia; order Lagomorpha; family Leporidae; genus Oryctolagus; species Oryctolagus cuniculus. Next base: position 133,179,076 of record NC_142871.1, on the reverse strand, counting down.
ATTCCTCAAAGTAGTGGTGAGAAATACTAAAGGAAAATATATCTGTAGTTTGTAAAAGTATGCAAAATTATCACCTTGTACATTACAGATGAAGGTGGTAGAGCCTGCAACCAAGGTGACAAGTCTGTTTTTCCCTTTGAAATCGTCCCCTTTCCATGCCCTTCCAAATCCCTGTCCACTCTGTGGACCTTCCCAGAGGTGTTTCTTGGTGGTGATGTCTTAGGGGAGAACCTACCTCAGAGCTGTATGAGCTTCTTGTAGTTCCCTCCATCCAGAGAATGATGTGGGCATTTTGCTGCCCAAGAGTAGATTGGATTTAAGTGTTTTGGGAAAGAAGGGCTTTTTTTTTTTTTAAGATTTATTTATTTATTTGAAAGTGAGAGTTACACAGAGAGGCAGAGAGAGAGAGAGAGGGAGAGGTCTTCCATCCGCTGGTTGACTCCTCAATTGGCTGCAATGGCCAGAGCTGCGCTGATCCGAAGCCAGGAGCCAGAGCTTCTTCCGGTCTCCCCATGCGGGTGCGGGGGCCCAAGGACTTGGGCCATTTTCCACTGCTTTCCCAGGCCATAGCAGAGAGCTGGATTGGAAGTAGAACAGCTGGGTCTTGAACCAGCACCCATATGGGATGCCAGCACTGCAGGTGGTGGCTTTACCTGCTACGCCACAACGCTGGCCCCAAGGAAAGAAGGACTTCTGAGATAACTGCACTGAGAGTTTATCTTGGCTACTGGGCCAATCACCTTGGCCTTAGGTCCAGTGAAGTTCCCCCATAGGCTACTTGGTATTTTTTTTTTTTTTTAATTTTTTTTTTTTGACAGGCAGAGTGGACAGTGAGAGAGAGAGACAGAGAGAAAGGTCTTCCTTTGCCGTTGGTTCACCCTCCAATGGCCGCTGCGGCCGGCGCGCTGCGGCCGGCGCACCGCGCTGATCCGATGGCAGGAGCCAGGAGCCAGGTGCTTTTCCTGGTCTCCCATGGGGTGCAGGGCCCAAGCACCTGGGCCATCCTCCACTGCACTCCCTGGCCACAGCAGAGGGCTGGCCTGGAAGAGGGGCAACCGGGACAGAATCCGGCGCCCCGACCGGGACTAGAACCCGGTGTGCCGGCGCCGCTAGGCGGAGGATTAGCCTAGTGAGCCGCGGCGCCGGCCCGCTACTTGGTATTTGAGACATCTCTTGGAGCTTCTCCCACAGCTTCCAGGGTTTCTGCCTAGAAATGTCCTGGGTAGTGCATCCTGGGTGCTGCCTTTTGCAGGGAAGGCATGGCACACTGTGGTTTGAAGCCCCTAGATCACGTGTATTGAGTGTTGTAGTCACCTTCACCGCTGGGGAGATCCAAGAGATAGGATTTGTGAAATGGTAAATGACGGGGGAGGGCTGCAGACCTGCGAATTTTTGTTGGTGCAAATGGGCCCAGTGTTCGTATATAGAACTGGGAAGCGGATGCTGTTCTTGTTTTTCTTCTTTTCTGGAGCCTTAATTAGCCTCGCCTTTTCCATTGTTAGCTCTGCCACAGCCTGGTGAACATAAGCAGAACATGTGGGTCTTTGCCTGTGTCACGTTGTAATGGTCTGTTTATTTTGCTGTCCCTTCAGGCGGACAGAGCTGCTTGAGGGCAGGGATGCTGAATGTTTAATTTCTCTTCTCATTTAACTTGTACTTATTGAGCTCCAAGTGCTGAGGGTACAGCACTGAGCAAGTCAGGCGAAACTGCCTCTCCTCAGGGAGCTTACATTCTAGTCGAAGGCAGCAGACATTAAACATAATCAACAGGCAAGTTACATGGTGTGGTAGAAGATGGTGAGTGTTACAGGGAGAAATAGGATGAAAGGTAGCTTCTGGTGGGGAGGAATTTGCAGTTTTAGATAGAATGGTCAGAGAAAGTCTCACCGAGAAGTCACGTTTGTGGAAGGACTTGAAGGCCGCGTGGATGCCCGTTGAGGGGCTGGTTGTTCACACGGTCTTCTCGGTGGCCGCTTGATCACATGGAAGGGGGAGTGGGTACAGGTGCATGTGAACTTCCAGCTCGGTACAGGTGCATGTGAACTTCCAGCTCACGGTCTCCTGGCCTTCTCTCCTTAGGCCTGTGCCTTGGTTCCCAGGGGCCATGAGGAAGCCTCGTCGGAAGTCGCGGCAGAACGCCGAAGGCCGGCGTTCCCCATCCCCCTACAGTCTCAAGTGCTCACCCACCCGGGAGACCCTGACATATGCTCAGGCCCAGCGGATTGTTGAGGTGGACATTGATGGACGCCTGCATCGTATCAGCATCTATGATCCACTCAAAATTATCACTGAGGATGAGCTAACTGCCCAGGATATCACTGAGTGCAATAGTAACAAGGAAAATAGTGAGCAGCCTCAGTTTCCCGGCAAGTCCAAGAAACCCTCGTCCAAGGGCAAAAAGAAGGAGTCCTGCTCCAAGCATGCATCCGGAACCTCTTTCCACCTCCCACAGCCCAGCTTCCGCGTTGTGGACCCTGGCAGCCAGCCAGAAGCACCCCCACTGCCTGCAGCCTACTACCGATACATTGAAAAGCCTCCTGAGGACCTGGATGCAGAGGTAGAGTACGACATGGATGAGGAAGACCTTGCCTGGCTAGACATGGTGAATGAGAAGCGGCGAGTAGATGGACACGGTTCAGTGTCAGCCGACACCTTTGAGCTGCTGGTGGACCGCCTCGAGAAGGAGTCGTACTTGGAGAGTCGCAGCAGTGGGGCCCAGCAGTCCCTCATTGACGAAGACGCCTTCTGCTGTGTGTGCCTGGACGATGAATGCCACAACAGCAACGTCATCCTCTTCTGTGACATCTGCAACCTGGCCGTACACCAGGAGTGCTATGGCGTCCCCTACATCCCCGAGGGCCAGTGGTTATGCCGCTGCTGCCTGCAGTCCCCCTCCCGGCCCGTGGATTGCGTTCTCTGTCCCAACAAAGGGGGCGCCTTCAAACAGACCAGCGACGGGCACTGGGCCCACGTGGTATGTGCCATCTGGATCCCTGAGGTCTGCTTTGCTAACACTGTGTTCCTGGAGCCCATCGAGGGCATCGACAACATCCCGCCGGCCCGCTGGAAACTAACCTGCTACATCTGCAAGCAGAAGGGGCTGGGTGCAGCCATCCAGTGCCATAAAGTGAACTGCTACACAGCCTTCCATGTGACATGCGCACAGCGAGCTGGGCTCTTCATGAAGATTGAGCCCATGAGAGAAACCAGCCTCAACGGCACCATTTTCACAGTGCGCAAGACTGCCTACTGTGAGGCCCACTCGCCGCCAGGTGCGGCCACTGTGAAGAGAAAGGGTGACTCCCCCAGAAGCCTCAGTGAGGCTGGGGATGAGGAGGGGCTGAAGGAGGGTGGTGGGGAGGAAGAAGAGGAGGAAGAAATGGTGGAGCAAGAGCAGGAAGGCCAAGGCCAGGGGGTGGGCGGCCCTCTCAAAGGAGCGCCCAAGAAGAATAAGGCAAATCTGAAGCAAAAGATCAAGAAGGAGCCCGATGAAGTGGGCCGAGACACACCCTCCACTGTCCCCATGGTCACTGTCCCACAGATACCCTCCTACAGGTGAGCCTTCCCGGAAGAGCTCCTTAAGGACTTGTGGTTTCTCTTGGGCTGGCGTTGGCCCTGGGTCACGTCTTATCTGTGCCACCAAATTTAAACTTCTCCTGTGGATCCTGGGCTTACCTGACCTGGTTTGTGGTTTTGATTGTTCTTTTGGTTTAAGGTGAAATAACACACTTAGGTTGCTTAGAAACTCAGATGACATGGTCTCTATAGCAGTAGTTTTTGGCAGGGGCACTAAGTGGCATTTTGGGCAAGGTAACTTTGTCATTGTTAGAACTTGAGCCATGCATTTCCAGATGTTTGGCTTTGCTTGTCTTTGTAAATGCCAGTTGTAAATCCCCGTTCCAAATTCTGTTCTAGGTGACAAACCCAGACACTCCCCACACAGGTTTCCAAAAACTCTTAGAACTAATCCCAGTGCAGAACCACTCTGTCAGGGCCAATATGGGTGCCTGCTGCTCTGTCTTTGCTGTGATAGGGACTTTGCATAAGGGGATGGTATGGGGAAAACCTGCTATTTCTCCTCTTGAGAAGCATTAGATTTAGGGGAAAAGATCACTCAGTTGAACTATGTAACAGTCCCCTGGGCCCCCCATTAAATGTGTGTAGAGAAACTGTTGAATGTGTTTAAAACCATCAGGGAGGTAGCTGGAACTGCTGGAAAAATGGGAGCTTGGCAGAGAATCAAGAGACAGGCAAGATTTTCAGTAAAGGCTCATTGCAAGGGTCATGTCATTAAAAGGTGTACATTGTTAGAACAGGAAGGAATCCTGGAGATTATTCATCTAATGTAGTCCTTGCACCTTCTCCCACACCCCCAGATGAAGAAACTGCGGCCACAGGAGGTAAAGTTGTTTGCTCCTTTTTTCATTCAATGAGATATTTATTGAGTACTTACTATATGCCATGTCCTGTTCTAAGGGATGGAACTGGGTGGAAAGTGGCAGACCCTGGACCACAGTCTGGGGCCCATGAAGCCTCTAGATTATTTCCTGCTGCCCACCTCTCTTGATGGGAAGAGTAGAGGGAAGAGAGTCTTAGAGGGTACTGGGAAATGAGTGGCTTGAGGGTACCAGGCAGCCAAACTTGCCAGGCTGGGAAGAAAACACGTGAGCAAGATGGGAAAGGGGACGCTCTTGTGAGCCATGGACCAACTTGGAATTTCAGCAACTCTAAACGTGTCAGAGAGCTGTTCTAGGCTACTGCTTTTCTGAGGGAAGTGTGTATTTGCCTAGGCCACATCTGTAGGGTGGTTATGCCCTGGGGCTAGACTCTGGTCTTGTCTGTTCTAGATGCCTCTTGCAGAGCTGGTAGAGCATGCTGGCTAAGAACCAAATGAACCTGTGTTTGGATCCTGCTTCTGTCACTTAGTGCCCATGTGACTTTTGGCAACATGCTTTACTGCCCTCAACCTTAGTTTATTGATTTGTAAATGCACCCAACACACAGAGATGAGAGAAGTAAATGAGATAATATAAGTAAAACACTTAGCACAGTGCCTGGCAAATAGTAAGTGCTCGATAAATGGTGGCTACTGCTGCTGTTGCTATTTTATTATTATTATTCTCTTCCCTACCTGCACAATTGCTGTTGGAACTCTCCATGGCCAAGAGGTTGTAGAGGGAGGGGCTGCCTGCATCTGGGCAGGTGTGCTTGGCATGGGCATTGGTGGGGAATCTGTCCTTTGGGAAAAGGCCTTAGGACTTAATTTCGTAAGCTTGGCTTGACTGTGGAGAGGAGTGAGGCCGAGGTGAGCAGTGTCCTGCCCAACTTGCCCATCCTTCTTGGGTTCCACCTCCAGTTTAGCCGTGCTTATCTTCCTTTCGTAGTGAGATGAAAAGGCAGAAGAAATTCCACGGGAGTACTGAGGCCTTGCCTACCCTGGGAATAACCGATCTGGGGACGTGCCATGGCATAGCAGAGACGTGGATTCCAGTTCCACCCAGACCGCTCCATCTTATGAGCTACTTTAGTGGGTCTTTTCTTTTCTTTTTTTTTTTTTAAAGGTTTTTTATTTTATATATTTGAAAGGCAAAGTGACAGAGAGAAAGAGGGAGAGACCATTCCTGAAATGGCTACAATGAGAAGGGCTGGGCCAGGCTGAAGCCAAGAGCCTGGAACTCCATCCAGGTCTCCCATGTGAGTGCAGGGGCCCAAACATTTGGGCCATCTGCTGCTGCTGCTTTCCTAGTAGGAAGTTGGATTGGAAGCGGAGAGCCTGGGACTTGAACCAGTGCTGTGGTATGGGACGCTGGCATCATAGGTGGTGGTTTAACCTGCTGCGCCATAATGCCAGCCCCTCTTAGTTATTTTGACAGTTTACTTAGCATCTGCTAAGTATTTACTTAGTATGCTGCTAAGCTCTTTCCATCTTCTAGGACAGGGGTTGTAGGCTCTCACTAATTCCTTTTCTCGCCCCTTTCCCTTCTCCCCAGGTGTTAATGGGTGAAACTCTGACCTTAAGGTGTCTCATTTGGGTAGTTTAGCCAGCTAAATTTTCAGATTCTCTGCCCTCTTACACTTTTAGATCCACCCCCCCCGCCCAGTTTGGTCCAAAATGACCATTTTTAGGCAGTTGAGATTTTTGAAATGAAAAACCAGACGTGAAGCAACTCTCCAGGGTTACATCTGGGCTCAGGAGGCAGTAAAGGATGTACTCCTGCTGGCGTTCCTGCTGGCTGGTTATGGGCTAGCCCCAGGGCCGCAGGAGGCAAGACGTGGTGACCACACTGCCCAGTGCTTACTCGAGTTCCTTTTCCCTTTCTGTGCCTTTGTCACTAGGAGGGTGGGAATGTTGAGGCACAGCCAGTGTGTGGAACAGGAGAGTCGAGGACCGGGAAATAGGGTTTCTGGGAGAGGATTCTTTTAGAGGTTCAGGGCTGCAAGGCAGAAGGTGGAAAGTGAGTGAAATACCTCATGCTGGATCTGAGCTGCTTAACTTTGCTGTCCTTTTAAGGCTTTCTGAGGTGAGGCATTTGGCCACTTATTCTCTCTTCCTCTGTAAGGTTCAGCAATTAACCAGGGTCTGGATGGGATGCTTGGGCTGCGATATGGGTTCGCCACTGACCTTTTCCTTCGCTTTCCTGTGCCTCTACTCAAGGTTGAACAAGATCTGTAGTGGTCTCTCCTTTCAGAGGAAAAACCAGTTCATGCAGCGGCTTCACAACTACTGGCTGCTGAAACGGCAGGCGCGGAATGGTGTCCCCCTCATCCGGCGCCTGCACTCCCACCTCCAGTCCCAAAGAAACGCCGAGCAGGTAGGTGTGAAGATGGCCTGAGGCCCATGGAGGAAGGAGGAGGGTGAGGAATGAGGGTTGGGGCAGGGCTGGACCCTCCTCTAGCCCCCCCCCCCCCCCATGGACCCTTTGCCTGCAGTGGATTATCCCTCCAGGGGGTCTATCCCAGGAATAACTCTTAATATCAGACAGCAGCCACTTCAGATGGGAGAGGTTTGGCATAGGAGGAGCACACTCTAGGGGAGAGTGGAGAGCAAGCCCAACTTCTCCAACATGGGGAAACTCTCCAGATGTGTGGCAGAAAGCAAGAGGAGATGGACTGAGTGAGAGCCAGTTCAGCCATGCTGCTTGAACGAGGAAAAGATGCCCTTTTCTCAAGACAGTAAATATACAAGTTTATGATCTCGGGAGGTTGCACAGTCTGACTGTGGTGGCCATCAGCCATTAGCAGCTGAAGTTGGCCCATCTGCTCCCCTGATACTGCCCCTAACATATCAGCAACCTCCTCCCAACAAGTTTGTCTCAGATTCTTACCTGTTGGCCACTGGGCTGCATTTGACATTACAGATCAGCTATCCGGGCGCTTCGTGACACCATCTCCACCTCTTCCAACCCTTTACATCTTCTGCTGATGCAACTTCTTGCTCTTTGAAGATAATATTTCTGCTGGCCTTGTTGCCACCTGCTTGCTTGGAGAACATGCCCACTCTAGTAACTAAAAACAACCGTGTGGTGGTAGGCCTAGAGTGTTCATCTTATCCTCATCTCCCACCCCCACCCCCCTTTTCCCTCAGTTGTTCTGGGACAGTTCCACGTGAATCTGTAACCCAGACACTAGAGGCTGAATTACCTCCTGTCAGTAAACTTACTTTCCCATTATTGTCCTGGAACCCTTCTCCCTCCTGACCTCATATTAAGAGTTCACCACATTGGAAGCACTTCTGACTGTTCCCCTCATAATGTGCCACAGTTAATCCCCTAAACCGTTTGGGGGGATTTATCTGTATCTGGCCCTTTGTCTGTTCCACAGCTACCCTGCCTACCCATGCCCTCGTCATCTCAGTAATGGCTTTCTAGGTGGTCTCTAGCCTCCAACTCCTTGTTTGTATGTTACTCACGTGCCATTTCCATCTGTCACTTCCAGAATACATTCCCCTTCTCCAGGTAGGCCAAGTCCAGGCTCTTGTCTGGCATTTGAGCTGCTTGTTAGCTGGATCCTGGGTTTTCCATGGTGGTTGTGGTTTTCTAGCTTCTCTGTTCTGGCCATCCTGTTTTGCTCACCAAACAAAGAACCACAGATCTGTCTCCACACTTCTACCCCTTTGGTCCCACTGGGTCCAGAAGAGGCCTGCCTTACTGCCTTGCCCATCTGTGTCCATCACTGTTCTGTGAAACCACTCATTAGGTTGCTTTTCCCAGGAAACCTTCCCTTCCTAACTCTGTTAAGCAGACCTCCCTATTTTGCATCCTCTTACCGTTTTTAAAGTAATTGTTAAGCCTTCTGGGGGGTGCAGTGAGGTGTTTGATGTGTGTACAGTGTTCAGATTAGGTAAGCATGGCTGTCACCTCAAACAGCTTCTCAGTGTTTTATTTCAGTTTACATGATCAGTTTTCGTTGTTTTCCTGCTAATATTTACTTGTGTTTCAAACTTCGGTTTCTTCCTTCTCCCAGCTACAACTGTAGCCTCTTCTAAGGGAGGAATAACAGTCTTTTGTTCTTAGGTTTTATCAAAGTATGTTCAAGTCACTTAGAACAAGCTTACAGTAAGAACTTCACTTTGTTTTCATTTTCTAGCCAAGTCACATCTCTAGGGAGAAATTCTTTCCACCCCTGAGATGTCTGTTCTGAAATTCTTTCATCCCTGAGGGGCTGACCGATCTTGGGTGTCCCCGGGGGTAGTGCAGAGCATTCCCCAGGTCTCACTCCAGGAGTGATTATTGGGCTACCATGTGGAAGCGTCGCTACTAGGCCAGGGAAACACAGTAGGAAGACGCTGTGTGCAGGGGGAATGGCAGGGCTCTCAGGGACTGTGGGCCGAGGCAGAGGACGGGATTGCTATCTGCTGAGGTTCTATGATGCTTGAATGGAGAGAGGTCTTTGGGCAGGAAGGAGGTCACAGCTCCTCCTCTTGCCTCCTACAGCGAGAACAAGATGAGAAGACCAGTGCAGTGAAGGAAGAGCTGAAGTACTGGCAGAAGCTCCGGCACGACCTGGAGCGGGCGCGGCTGCTGATTGAGCTGATTCGGAAGAGGGAGAAGCTCAAGCGGGAGCAGGTAGGAGGAGCCTCAGTCCTCGGCTCTTAGGGATTTTCTTCCACTCTTCGTGTGACGTTGGGAGGCCTAGGAGCCCCCGCCCGGTGCCAGCTTTCTAACTCCCCTTCTTGCTCAGCGTTATGTACTCCGTCTGGCAACTCTGTATTGGGTGTGATGCTGCTGATGTCTTCCGTGATTTGGGGTTTGGCTCCTAGTGGTGTCAAGCATAAGCTTAATATCACATACCTGGCACTCAACCCTGGAGTTTCTGGTGCAGAAATCTCAGAGGAAGCCTGGCCTTGAGTATTTTGAAAAGCTTCTCAGTCTTTTTTAATGGGCATCAGTGGTTTATAACATCCGCCAAGGGAGCTTCTGAGTTCTCATTTGGCCATTAAGCACTGGGTCGGCTTTGTGGGTTAAGCCACCACCTTGAATACCTCTACTCCATATGAACACTGGTTCGAGTTCCGATTGCTCTACTTCCAATCGAAGCTTCCTGCTAAAGTGCATGGGAAAGCAGGAAAAGATGGCCCAAGTACCTGAACCTCTGCCACCCACATGGGAGACCCGGATGGAATTCCAGGCTCTTGGCTTTGGCCTGGCCCAGCTCCACTCATTGTGGCAATTTGGGGAGTGAACCAGCAGATGGAAGATCAGTCTCAATCTCTCTCTCCCTCTCTCTCTTCCTCTTCCTCCTTCTCTCCCTCCCTTTCCTTCCTCTTCTTCCTCTCCCTCTCCCTCTCTGTGTCACTCTGCTTTTCAAATAAATAAATCTTTAAAAAAAACCCCACTTATGGTCTTGAATCATTTAAATTTCCCCATGTCTGTTCCAAGAGAGTCTTAGCCCTGGGCATGGAGAATGTTGAAGTAGGTAGGATAGCACAGGAGTTGAGGAACATGAGCTGTGGCACCAGATCGCCTTGATTTAAATCCTGGCTCTTCTGCTCAGTGCTTGTATAACATTAAGCAAGTTTGTTAATCTCTCTCTCTTTTTTTTGACAGTCAGAGTGGACAGTGAGAGAGAGACAGAGAGAAAGGTCTTCCTTTTGCCGTTGGTTCATCCTCCAATGGCCGCCATGGCCGGCGCACTGCGCTGATCTGAAGGCAGGAGCTAGGTGCTTCTCCTGGTCTCCGTTGCGGGTGCAGGACCCAAGTACTTGGGCCATCCTCCACTGCACCCCTGGCCACAGCAGAGAGCTGGCCTGGAAGAGGGGCAACCAGGACAGAATCCGGCACCCTGACCGGGACTAGAACCCGGTGTGCCGGCGCCGCAAGGCAGAGGATTAGCTAGCCTATTAAGCCACAGTGCTGGCCAAGTTTCTTAATCTCTTAATACCTCCATTTCCTCATCTGTAACGTGGGGACAACAGTGGAGTCTACATCATAAGGTCTTTGTGAGGATTAGATAACTTATTTAGTATATAAAAAGAGCTTAGGGGGCTAGCACTGCGGTGTAGTGGGTAAAACCGCCACCAGGGAAGCCAGCAGCATCCCATATGGATGCCTGTTTGAGACCTGGCTGCTCCACTTTTGATCCAGCTTCCTGCTAATGCGTCTGGGAAGACAGTGGAGAATGGCCCAAGTGCTTGGGCCCCTGTCCCCTCATGGGAGACCTGGAAGAAGCTCCTGGCTCCTGGTTTCAGCCTGGCCCAGCCCCAGCTGTTGGAGCCATTTGGAGAGTGAACCAGTGGACAGAAGACCTCTCTGTCTGTCTCTACCTCTCTCTAACTCTGCCTTTCCAAATAAATAAATAAATCTTAAAAAGCTTAGGCCAGAGCCTGGCACAGGGTAAGGGAATTATCAGCTGTCATGGTGTTACTATAATGTTATTATTGATAACTCTGTCTCACTGAGGAATCTACTGCACATGACGGAGAGCAAATACTATTCATTGAATGGATGACAAGCCAAAACTATTCTCTCTAGTCCAGGAATAGCATGCTTCAGAGGTCTAGGTTAAAGATGTTCCTTTCTCTCTTTCTCCAGACTCTGTGTGACTGCTCAGCTCTAGCACAAGCCCTGCTCCAGCAGGCCAGTCGCCTGAGTTTCCACCTCCGAAGCTAGGCAGCTCTCTCCATGGTAGTGTGGGTGGCCACGGAGGACATCGCAGGACCACCTTTGCTTGTTCAGACTGTCAGTGCCCTCTCAGGTTTCTCTACCCACCTGCAGCTCAGAGAATTGAGAGAAAGAAAGGAGGGCCTGGCCCTGGGGAAGCAGGCTGGCCTGTTTAGATGTTACCAAGAGCAGAAACTTTTCAGTTGAATCTGTGGCTTCCCGCCCTCTTGACATTAGGGTACACAGGTAACATTTGTGCAGCGTGCCACTGTAAAAACATGGCTCTGCTTGCTGTTTGAGGGGTGATCCTGGAAACCCCGGCCCCTGCAGGATGAACAAGATGCTCCAAGGGCTGAGGGGACCAGTAGCTCAGTACACTAGGTAGGAAACTTGTCCAGGGTCCATTTTATATCACCAGTGTGCCCCTTGGACTAAGTCAGACCTGGGTTCAAATCCTGCCTCTGGTCTTTTCTAGTCAGGTGACCTCAGGCTAGTGACCATTGTACTCTCCAAACTTCAGTTCTCATGAGGATAATAATTTCTCCTTCAGCATTATTATCATGATTAACTGAGGTAGCACAGGCAGAGAGGCTTTGTGACTCGACGGTCAAGGGCACTCACTGTGAACCAAACCGGAACTAAATCCCACTCTGCCCTTTATTAGCTACATGACTCTAGAACAAGTTACCTAGTCTATGCCTCTGTTTTCTCTCTGTAGAAGATCTCATCTGTACCTGCTTCATGTATTCATTGCATAAAAGGCTTCAAACCTGACCTTGTACTTCTTTGGGCTGTAAAAGTATTAATTGGAGTCGTCATAATTATTGTTGCTGTAAGCTTGGGTATGGTACTTGATATGAAGGAAACAGTCACAAAATGGTGGTGTTTATCTTCCGTTTTTCTACAGCTATAACATTACCATGGGCTGGGTAATTTATAAAGAAAAGTTTACTTGGCTCACAGCTCCAGAGGCTGGCAAGTCCAAGGAGTGGCGACAGCATCTGCTGGGGGCTTCTGTGCTCATTATCTCAAGGAGGGGAAATGGGAGACAAGGGAGCGTGTGCAGAAGAGCTGGCTTTTATAACCAAGCCACCCCTGAGAGCGCTTCCATGAGAACAGCCTTCGTTCTTCATGGAGCCCTCATGATCCAACACCTCCCAGTAGGCCTGGCTGCCGACACTCTTGCACTGAGCAATAAGGTTCCAACACATGAAATTGGGGGTGGGGGACACTTTCCTTTTTTTTTTTTTTTTTTAAAGATTATTTATTTGAAAGGCAGAGTTACAGAGAGAGAGAGGGAGAAACAGATCTTCCATTCGCTGGTTCACTCCCACAAATGGCCTTAACAGTCAGGGCTGGGCCAGGACAAGCCAGGAGCCAGGAACTCCATTTAAGTCTCTTATGTGGGTGGCAGGGGCCAAGCATTCAGACCACCTTCCACTGCTTTCCCAGGTGCCTTGTTAGGGAGCTGGATTAGAAGGGAAGCAGCTGGGACTTGAATTGCGCTCATAGGGGATGCCAGCATCGCAGGTGGCGGCTTAATCTGCGCCACCACACTGGCCCTTGGGGGTGCTTTCACACCGTTGCACTGTTGGTTTCATGATTCCTGGGCAGCGGATTGGGTGATTGCTGCTATGTACTGGTTAGCTTAATACCCTGTGAAAAGCTGTTGTACGTGGTTGGTGAGTCAAGTTACCAAGAGAAGTGTTCAGTGCCTCTCTGCAGAGGATGCCCTGATTGCTCCCCCTCCTGCACAGGTCAAGATCCAGCAGGCTGCCATGGAGCTGGAGCTGATGCCTTTCAACGTTCTGCTGAGGACGACACTGGACCTGCTGCAGGAGAAGGATCCTGCACATATCTTCGCTGAACCTGTCAACCTCAGTGAGGCAAGTTTCCCCCACTTCCCAGGCCATGAACCCCTCCTGAGCTAGGAACTGGTTCTAATTAGGCCAGGAGGGGACGAGCTATAAGGTGTATAAAACTGGGGTTGGAGGGCTCTGGCAAAGCTAGTGGTAGACTTGACCACGGTGAGGGGTCAGCAGGAGGCCATGATGGGCCAGGCACCTGGGGCTCTAAGTGAGCCCAGTACGGCCAAATCAGAAAACAGGGAGACCAAGAAGGATGGTGAAGGGTGCATCTGTTTGGCTAGTAAATGGTTGTTGTAATTGTACAGGTTTTATATGTTTAGGTTCCAGATTACCTGGAATTCATATCCAAGCCAATGGATTTTTCTACCATGAGGCGGAAGCTGGAGTCCCACCTGTACCGCACCTTGGAAGAGTTTGAGGAGGACTTTAACCTTATAGTTACCAACTGCATGAAGTATAATGCTAAAGACACAATTTTCCACCGAGCAGCTGTCCGCCTGCGGGACCTGGGAGGGGCCATCTTGCGGCATGCCCGGCGGCAGGCAGAGAACATTGGTTATGACCCCGAGAGGGGCACCCACCTGCCCGAGTCACCCAAATTGGAGGACTTTTACCGCTTCTCCTGGGAAGACGGTGAGAAGCTGGGGTGGATGGGGAGGAGAGGGGCCAGGAGGAGGCACAGGGACAGAGCCCAAAGAACCAGGGATCAGGGTGGGCCTTGGGGCTGCCGGGTGGACTCCAGGAGCAAAGCTGGGGGTAAGCACAGATGGAGGTTATCTGCTGATAGCTGGGATAGTTCCAAGGGCTAAAGTTTAACTCATGCACTTAACATTTCTTGAATGGCAGGAAGGGGAAATGGGTGTCAGCTGTTGGAAAAGCTAAAGCCTTACCAGGGGTCTTCCTCTCCTGGAGCCCCTCAGTATAGCACTGGAGCATGGGGCGGGGGAGTGCAGTGCTGGTGTGTGTCTGGCTCGTTCAGAAGAGTGCAGGTGGAGGACCAGGAAAAGGGAATTGCCTCTGAGCCCCACACCCTCCCTGCCCCTGCTCTCTGCTTCTCGATGGCAGCAGCCACACAGTCACGCAGGCCAGGGCATTGCCAAGCCACCTTGTGCCTGCTCCACGGAGCCCATAACTGTGACTGTGAACTGCTTCCTGCAGCTGTTTCTCTGATTCTGACCTTGTCCCTATGGCTGCTTTCTGGGCAGTGGTGTTGCAGGGCCAAGGCCCCACAGTGACGCTTGCATCCGAAGGATTCGGCCCCTTGCCCTTGCCCTGGGCTGGGCAAGTTCTTCAGCCCCTTCTGTCCTCCCTTCTCCCTGGCAGTGGACAACATCCTCATCCCAGAGAACCGGGCCCATTTGTCCCCAGAGGTGCAGCTGAAGGAGCTGCTGGAGAAACTGGACCTGGTGAGTGCAATGCGGTCTAGTGGGGCCCGTACCCGCCGTGTCCGCCTGCTGCGCCGGGAGATCAACGCCCTTCGGCAGAAGCTGGCACAGCCACCACCACCACCACAGCCACCATCACTGAATAAGACGGTGTCCAATGGGGAGCTGCCAGCAGGGCCCCAGGGAGAAGCAGCTGTGCCGGAGCAGGCCTTGCAGGAGGAACCAGAAGATGATGGGGACAGAGGTGAGAGAAACTCACAGGAAGGAAGGGGGTGAAGTGAATGCAGGCTGAAATCTCTTACTGGGGGGGTCTTAAGGTTAGATCTGACTCTTGTGGGCAAGCAGAAGCCCTTGGAAGGGTTACCCTTCCACATTATTATTTAGGGATATTATTTAAAATCTTTAACAGCCAAAATTTATCTGTCCTAGTGTATATTGGCTGTTGTATTGGACTGGGCTCTTGGGGGCCCCTGATGGGAATATTCAATTGCTGGATTGTGGGAAGTGTCAGATGTTGGAACCTAATAGCTGCCAATTAAGTATTTCAGTATTTTGCACCTGATTTGGCTATATCATACATACCAGTTAAATATTAGCCTACCTAGTACTTTGACAGGTTAGGTTAGAGTGTAGAGGATAGCAGAAAAGACTAGACCCTAAGGATGGCCTGGACTCTGGAGCTACTTCATGGTTTGGACCCTGCCTCGCTGAGTCTATAGGCCTATTCCAAGCAGAGGCCAGACTGCAGGACAGCTGGGGAAGTGACTTCCATAAACCCATTTTTCCCCTTCACTGAGGACACTTTGTCTCTCATACCTGCTCTTGAGTCTGAGCCTGGGGCTTGGCCAAGAGGGCTCGCTACCCACACAGTCTAAAATGTTGAGAGGTACTCTGGTAAGGTAGGGCCCTTGTTTCTGGGAATGGCTCATTTTATTTTAGGTTGATAGAGAGTGCATGGGCTGACAGGTCTAATTTGGTGTTAGAGAGCTTTGTGTGCGTTGTGCCTCTTGCCAGCTCCCACTGTGGCAGTCAGTATGTCCCTAGATCCACGCTCCCCCCTGGGCTCTGGCACTATAGATTGAGACGGGGAGGTCTGGACAATGGCTTGTTGGTTCTAATTTTCAGTAGTTTCAAGATGGTAGGAGAGCAGACATGTTTGGAAACTTGATTTAGCGTACTTGATCAGTTTTCCATATCTGTAAACTTAAGCTCACTTCCTGCTGTTCTTGCTCTCTTATGGGTGATGTGAGACAGTTAACAGCAGAGGATAATACACTTGAGTCCAATGAGAACCGTAGACCCCAAATCTGCCAGGCTGAGGCTTAACCTAATTATTGATTAAGCAGCTTGTTTTCTTAGCTGTAGAGTGATGGTTTGCAGCCCTCACTTTGTTCTGCTCTTTAAAAAGCTTACCAGGTGAACTTTTAAAAAAAAATCCCCTCATTAGAAATTTGGCTTTAGTTGGTCTGGGGTGTGGCCTAGACTTTGGAATTTTTAGGAAACTTCCTAGGTGGTTCTAATTCGTGGCTAGGACTGAGAACTAGTAGTGAAGAAAATCTCGAATCCTTTCTCTTGGCCTCAGATACAAGATACAAGACACAAGACGTAGGCCGGCGCCGCGGCTCACTAGGCTAATCCTCCGCCTAGCGGCGCCAGCACACCAGGTTCTAGTCCCGGTCGGGGCGCTGGATTCTGTCCCGGTTGCCCCTCTTCCAGGCCAGCCCTCTGCTGTGGCCAGGGAGTGCAGTGGAGGATGGCCCAGGTGCTTGGGCCCTGCACCCCATGGGAGACCAGGAAAAGCACCTGGCTCCTGGCTCCTGCCATCGGATCAGCGCGGTGCGCCGGCCACAGCGCGCCGGCCGCGTCGGCCATTGGAGGGTGAACCAACGGCAAAGGAAGACCTTTCTCTCTGTCTCTCTCTCTCACTGTCCACTCTGCCTGTCAAAAAAAAAAAAAAGACACAAGACGCATCTCTAGGCTTACCACAGCCCATGGTCCTTGGTTATCAGTGTCAGTATGTGGCTTATAGTGGCAGACTCTTTCTAAAATGTTCAAGCAGGTTCTCTTTTTCTCTAACAGATGACTCCAAATTGCCTCCCCCACCAACCCTGGAGCCTACTGGGCCTGCACCTTCCTTGTCTGAACAAGAATCCCCCCCAGACCCCCCAACTCTGAAACCCATCAGTGATAGCAAACCTCCAGGCCGATTCCTAAAGCCCAGAAAGGTGGAAGAAGATGAACTCTTGGAAAAATCACCTCTGCAGCTAGGGAGCGAGCCCTTGCAACGCCTGCTCAGTGACAATGGCATCAATAGACTATCCCTCGTGGCCCCTGACACCCCTGCCGGTGTCCCGCTTAGTGGTGTGGGCCGCCGCACATCAGTCCTCTTCAAGAAGGCCAAAAATGGGGTGAAGCTACCGAGGAGCCCAGACGGGGCTCTGGAGAACGGCGAGGACCATGGGATGGCAGGCTCTCCCGCCTCTCCAGCCAGCATGGAGGATGAGCACCACTCCCGGAAGCGGCCGAGGAGCGGAAGCTGTAGTGAGAGCGAAGGGGAGCGGTCCCCCCAGCAGGAGGAAGAGACAGGTGACTGCCTGTGACTTCTGTCGATCCCTCTCGTCTGCTGTCCTGCTTTGCCCTGCCAGCCAGCACCTTCCCCAGCTGCCCATCTCGTAGTGGCCCCTGTGGACGCCAGTAGTGGCAGTGAGGGCTCCTCAGCTCACAGCTGGGCCTGGCATATGAGCTTGGGCCTGGGAAGAGGGGCTTTGAGCAAGCATTTTCAGAAGACCAGACTCTGGGCTCTTTGGCACTGGGGGGAGAAGGTTCTTGCCTTCATTTCAGATCAGTTGTTGCTTATTTGTATCAGGCTCTGTCCTAGGCACTGGGGATGGGGGTGGGGAGAGGGCAGGAACCATTGAACAAAACAGACAAAAATCTCTCAAGTGGGGGAAATAGATGAAAAACAAATGAGGACACTGTGGAGAAAAAATCCACCAGGGAAGGAGGATGGCAGTGCTGGGGTCGTGGCAAGGAGGGAGGTCTCTGAGCAGCTGACTTCTGACTGAGGATCTGAAGGAGTTGAAGACATGAGCTGTTTGAATAGCTAGGGGAAGAACCGTCCAAAGAGAGAGTCTAGCAAGTGCACAGGCCCTGGAGGTGGGAATAGCGGGGGGACTGCTGTGGCTGCAGCACAGTGGGGTGGGGCAGGGGTGGTAGAGGTAGGATACAAGGTCCCAGAGGTAGGTCATGGCAGCTTGGTCACTGAAGAGTCCTTCTACAGGCCCAGTGCTAGCTGGGCACTAGGGAATACTGAGTCAGGCTCCGTTCCAGCTCTGGGGGTGTCCTTAGACCAGCAGGGAAACAAGGTGATTTCCTAAGGGGCAGAGAAATCGTAGTGCTGAACAGTTTGTAGTCAGGTGTCGGGTGATGGGTGGCACTGCTCCAGGTGTTCAGGGACTTTGAGCTGAAGGAGTTGGGAAGGCTTCTTTAGCAGGCAGTGCCTGAGCTGACCCTGTAGGATGAGGGCAGAACGGGAAGGAGTAGATGGGGCAAGGGCTCAAGCCCTGGTGTGTGGAAACAGGAAGAGAAGAGTCTCTGAGTGACATTTTGGAGAGGGGCTCCACGGAGCCTCAGGAGCCAAGGCTGGATGTGTGGGGTGGGCCTGGCCACATGTGGACAGCCTTGAGTGCCAGGCAGAGCCGTTGAGTCTTGCTGGGATAGGGAACACCAGCCTGCTTGGTGGGATGGGCTGCTCTTGGCTTTTGTTCCTTGCGTCCCTCTCATGTCCTTTCATGTCCTGGCTTTGGACTGTGTGGCCAGCACTTGCTTTTCTTTCTTCCTGCCCAACATTTTGTTTGCAACAGTACCTCCCCCATCTGGCACAGCCTCCCTGTGTTAAGGCAGAGGGTTGGTGTATAGAGGCAGGAAGTTGAGGGCTGAAGTAAGGCCTCCCTAGTTTCGAATCCCTAGACTTCCACCAGCTGTATAACTTGGGGAAGATTAATTAACTTCTCTCAGCCTGTTCCTTTCCTTTTTTTTTTTTTTTTAAGATTTATTTTATTTATTTGTAAGGCAAAATTACAGAGAGAGAGAGATAGAAATGGAGAGAGAGAAATGTTCCTTCCACTGGTTTACTTCCCAGATGGACACAACAGCCAGGGCTGGGCCAGACTGAAGCCAGGAGCCAAGAGCCCTTTCTAGGTTTCCCACTTGGATGCAGGGCCCAAGGACTTGGGCCATCTTCCGCTGCTTTTCCAGGTGCATGAGCAGGGAGCTGGGTCAGAACTGGAGCAGCCGGGACTCAAACCTGTGCTTTTACAGGATGCTGGGTTTGCAGGTGGTGGCTTTACTTGCTACGCCACAATGCCAGCCTGTGTTTTTTTTTTTTTTTCTAATATGGGGGCTAGCAATACCAAAGCAAGGCTGTCAGGATTGGAAATAGCCTGTATAAAGCCCTTGGCATGTAGCAGTAGATGGTAGCAATTCTTGCAATCCTCTCAGTTGTATCTGGCTCAGCCAAACAGCACGGAAAACACTGCATTAAAAATGAAAGATCGCCGGCGCCGCGGCTCACTAGGCTAATCCTCCGCCTTGCGGCGCCGGCACTCCAGGTTCTAGTCCTGGTTGGGGCGCCGGATTCTGTCCCAGTTGCCCCTCTTCCAGGCCAGCTCTCTGCTGTGGCCCGGGAGTGCAGTGGAGGATGGCCCAAGTGCTTGGGCCCTGCACCCCATGGGAGACCTGGAAAAGCACCTGGCTCCTGGGTTCGGATCAGCGTGATGCGCCGGCCGCAGCGTGCCTGCTGTGGCGGCCATTGGAGAGTGAACCAATGGCAAAGGAAGACCTTTCTCTCTGTCTCTCTCTCTCACTGTCCACTCTGCCTGTCAAAAAAAAAGAAAAAAAAAAGAAAGATCATGCTGTTGGGAAATAAGTTTGGACATGAGGCCCACCCAGCCTGAGGGATCCAGCTGCTAGGGGTATTGGGGGTGCTGTTAAGTCTGTTCCCCCCACCCCCATTCCCATTCCTGCTTCCTAGCACCTAGGAATATTTTTGCACAACTTTAGTTAAATCTCAAAAAAACAAAAAAACAAAAAAACAAAACAGGTGTTAGTCCTTTACAGGTGAGGCACCTGAGGCACAGCTCATTGGCTTGATTTAAATTGGGGCCATAATGTAGAGGCAGAGCCAGGTCAAAGTATAGATATCTTGGCTCAGACACCTGCTCTTGACAATTTTCTGGCCAACATGTCTAATCTACAGCCCTCAAATCAAGTGTCTGGCCCATCCATCTCTGCACCCCTCTTGGCTCAGTTGTCAGAGTTGCAGGACTTGAGTGTGCTTAGAAATTGGGCAGATAGTAGAATGGTCATCTTCACAGCAAGATCAGGCCTGGGATGACCAGTCTTCATTTGCCTTTGAAGGGGCTTGCTGTAAACAGGCCTCTTACTCATGCCAAAGAGCATTCTACACAAGGAAGAAGGTCCTGTCTTCACAGGAGAGGCCAAGGCTTAAGAAGAAAAAGGTTCCTGTACTTCAGAGCCCATCTGGAGCCTATGGTCCTGGCTGGGTTCTCAGGAAGCTCTGGGCTGTTGGTAGCTGTGCTGAGAAGTCTCCCCATCCTCACCCCATCAGCCCTGCGAGATACCTCAGGGTGTGGTTGACACAGAGCCTTTATCCTGCCCCAACCTCTCCTTACACCATCTCCAAAAGTTAAGCTAGTTGTTGCCAGCTGAGTGATGGGTAGGGTGTGAATGTTTATCTGAAGACGCAAGGTGGGTGGGCCCCTGGAGCAGCAGAGAGGACTCCCTGATGATTGAGGTTTGAAATTAGAAGCAGATCCAGGGACTCGTGAGCCAGCCGGTATTT
The DNA here is from genome assembly GCF_051225735.1 of Oryctolagus cuniculus. Taxonomy (NCBI): domain Eukaryota; kingdom Metazoa; phylum Chordata; class Mammalia; order Lagomorpha; family Leporidae; genus Oryctolagus; species Oryctolagus cuniculus. The sequence goes on along the minus strand of NC_142871.1, from coordinate 133,158,861 downwards.
CCCTTTGTAGCCAAATGACAGAAGCTGGAGTCAGCTGGGTGCTGTGTGTAAAACAAGAGCAGAAGGCTGGGGAGGTAAATGCCATGTCTGCTCACTGCCCCAGCCAACAGTATTTCCCCCTAACCTTTGTCTCAGATCCCGTCCACTGCCCAAGGCCCGTTTGCCCCAGAGGAAGGAACAGCTGTCCTCTCCAGCCCTCCCCAGAGCCCTCCTGAGGAAGCTGCCTCCCCTGTGTTGGGAGAAGGGGGTCCCTGCGCTCAGGCTCACTCTGTGTGTCCTTGGCAGGCATGACCAACGGCTTCAGCAAACACACTGAAAGCGGGTCTGACTCGGAATGTAGTTTGGGTCTCAGTGGTGGACTGGCATTTGAAGCTTGCAGGTAAGAACGCTTGTCCCCAAAGCTTTTTCAGCATTTCTGCCGACTCTCCCTTTATTCTTCCTTCAGCTACAGGTTGAACCTCCCCCTCCTCATCTTGGTTTCTACCCCTGCTATTTCCTGAGGCCTCTGGTCTGTAACTCCATGAGCTCCGAGGAAACAGGGTGACCCTTGACTCTCGGGTCTGATCTGAGAGGAGGGCTGATGCGTTTCAGGTTCATGGACTGCATTTGGGGTCTAGAGGGTAGGGACAGCAGAATCTCCTTTTTCCCAGTAAACACTGGAGTCAGCACACATGCACATTCACGCACGCACTACACTAACTTACTACAGACATAGTTCTGCCCCAGGTCTTCTGAGGCCTGATAGCAAGGGCCTCTAGAGGTGAGGTTTGAGTCCTTGCTGTGTGTCCAGTGCTCGGCAAAACACCAGGGAGGAAGGGACTCTTAGAAATGAGAGACCTCCAGTGTGACAAAGGAAGAATGGCTTGTCCTGAAGGCTGACATGGCCCCATGTGACTGCTAAAGGATCTTGGGTTCTGAGTAGAGGAGGAAATGGACCCAGGGCAGCACAAAAAGACGACATGTTGATGTTTGAAGCACTTCCAGGACAGGCTGAGTGTGTGTGCTGGTGGGTACTCACTCCACCTGCTGCTGGGTCACTGGTGGGGTCAAAGAGGACTCCTAGCCAACTTCCTACACTGGACTGGTTCCCTGTTGAGGTTCCCTGGAGATTTCCCTTCCCACAAAGCCCCAGAATTACCCTGACTTTATCTCTCCCTGTTGGCAGCTTCCAGAGATACAGGGGGAATAGATAGGGAGAAACAGTTGCCAGACATAGGCATAGGGGAAAGAGACTGCAGAATCTTACGAGATACTTTGTCTGCTCCCAGGTTGGAATTCCTGACTGCCTTCATAGACAAGGCGCATGGAAGCCAAATTTAGTTGGGTTAAGGCAGAAGTGGGGCCATCACACTGTCCCATCCCAGCCCTTGCCTGAAAGTGGAAGGGGTGTTGCTCTGTCCGCGGGAAGGGCGCTTTCCCCAGCTGGGAGTCACAGAAGCCAGCCAGCCACTCTGACTGAGAAGGTGATGCCTTTCTGCAGAACTCCAGTCCAGTGCCACCGATTTCTCTGGGACCCCTGCCTGATGCAGGAACAACGCCATTGGAGGGCATTTGCTCTTGAATTCAGTGGTTCTCAGTGGAACTTCAGGGTTTCAGAAAGGAGAGTCAAAAGCTCCAACTGCAGGATTTTTCCCCCATACTATGGATGGAAGTAATTATATAAAGGCAAATCTTGTTTATTAGGCTGGAATCATAATCCCCGAATTAGAAATAACTTTGAAAGAACTGCTCACTAGCTCATCCCCAACACTCCCTCCCTACCTGCTCCTTGGTTTATTGATAATTTCCTGAGCAGGTTGAGGCTGCACCCTCTTTCAGTAGGTCACTCTTCCAACTACTGTTTATGAAACACCTTCGTTTTCCAGGCATTGTTGCAGTCTGTTCTCATGAAGCTTACATTCTAGAAGGAGGGATGGATGTTTAACAAGTAAACAAGATAATTATAGGTTGGGATGTCCACTTGGGCCTGGGTAACTTGGGAGAGAATGCTAAAATGCATCTATAATTGAATCTTTTGTACTTTTTCAATATATCAGGAAGGCACAGACCTAGTTTTGGGGCTCTGTTCTATTTTAATGAGCTCATCATTTCACAGTATGATATTAATAGTTCGTAATACTTTAAGACATTAAAACCTTCTGTCCATCATATGATAACCACAATTGCCATTTATTGAACACATGGTGTATGTGCTGTACTGAGCACTTTGTATTCATTAAATCATTCCAGTGACACACAGGGGACCCAAGCCTCAGGCGCTAAAGTAAACTTGCTCAAGTTTGCAGAACCAATTAGAGGAGCTGGGTTTGGAACCCAGGCAGTCTGACTCTAAAGGGCGCTTTGCTAGGCCCTGTTGTGTTCTATTCGAGGATGTTCATGAGGTGAACAGTTCGAAAAGCTGCCCTAATAAGATTACCAGCACCTTACCTTTGTCTAAGGCCTCAGAGCCTCATACAGATATTTATAGGGTGAGAACTGAATCCTGAATATGTACTGGGTATATTTTATGTTTTCCTGAACAAGTTCTAATTTTGACTCACAGTAAAAAAAGCTTCCAGCCTGGCTGCTAGTTACTGAAGGATTATGATTCGTTGACTTTTGGTTAAGCAAAGTTTTCTTGGTATGAGGTAATGATAAAATCAGTTCTAAAAAACACAAGGGTTTCTATCAGTCCTACCCCTGGCTGCCGCTTCTCCCACCAGTGGCTTCTTAAATATTTCTACTTTCTACAGATTATCAACCTGTCTTTTAAGCAGTATTTTAGTTGAAAAAATTATATATTAGTAATATTTTTAAAAGTTTGAGTGGAGAAAAGCCCTGGCCATATCTTACCAGGGGCTGTCCAAAGTGTGCTGTATATCAGAATTCCATTGGGAGCTGTTTAAAAACAACAACAAATCTGGGTGAGCCTCACTTGTACCATTGTCCTGGTATTGCCATTCTCATTTTTGCTTATTAGCTTCTAGTCTTTGTCTAATATATGTTTTACCTCTTTGAAGTAACCATGTTAAAAAAAATAAATTGGTCTACTTTTTAGTTAAAAAAAAAATCCATCTGTCTCTGTCCAAGAAAATTTTCACACATAAACTATTTGGAAGTGAGAAGTGGATTTTTTTTCCCAATTTAAAAATGTCTTTCCTAATTTGGGAGCTAAGACATGTCCATTATAGAAAATTTAGGAAAGAGATGAATTTTTATACTTCAAAAATAAATTGGTTTCTAAAGACAAAGCCACATGAACCACAGAGTAAAGAATTCTGGGCAGATGTGAGGTGGCCCCTGCTTATGGTCAGGCTACTGAGCATCTGGGAAGATTGACAAGGGGCTGGGGTGACCTTGCCTCTTTGTGAAATGCAAGGTTCCTATGCAGGGAAGCAGGAGTCTGCTTCCGGGTTCAGTCCCTCCACATGGGTGAAATGGTGCCTCAAAGCCTCATGGGAGCTTTTTGTTCAGCAGTGGGTCGTGGGTTAGTGTGAGTTTTTAGGGGGAAGGTAAGCAACCATCTTCCCTGAGGGTTTTTGCAGCTCCACTCCTGTCAGAGGTGGGAGAGCAAGAGTGGTCGTGTCAGTCATTGAAATTGCTCACTTCACCCCTCTCTCCCTGCTCTGTATGTAGTGGTCTGATGCCCCCCAAACGCAGCCGTGGGAAGCCAGCCCTGTCTCGAGTGCCCTTCCTGGAAGGTGTGAACGGAGACTCTGACTACAATGGCTCAGGTGAGGAGCAGTGTTCAGGCGGAGCTGGGGGCGCTGGGCCTCCCAAGGAGCCAGCCCTGCAAGCTGCTGCACTGCTGGGGCTCAGCACGGACAGCGGTCCCTGAGCTACCCAAAGCCTCGGACACTGGGCAAGCAGGTGGCCCTTACTCTTGGGTCATTCGTATTCTTGGTTTTGTTTTTTAAGTTTATTCTAAATTTGAATATATAAGGCATGCCCATGGTTATAGAAGCCAAAAAGGTACAAAAGAGTGGATAATGAAAGCCAGCACTCCCCTCCCTGGAGCATCCTCTGCAGGCAGTTTCTTTTGTGTCTTTCCGGAAGTCCTCATATATATACTAGCCAAAGTATGCACACAAGTAGAAAAGCCTAACACACTCACGTCCTTTTTTTTTTTTTTTTTTTTTTTTTTGGCAGGCAGAGTGGACAGTGAGAGAGGGAGACAGAGAGAAAGGTCTTCCTTTGCCGTTGATTCACCCTCCAATGGCTGCCGCGGCCAGCGTGCTGCGGCCAGCGCACCGCGCTGATCCGAAGGCAGGAGCCAGGTACTTCTCCTGGTCTCCCATGGGGTGCAGGGCCCAAGCACTTGGGCCATCCTCCACTGCACTCCCGGGCCACAGCAGAGAGCTGGCCTGGAAGAGGGGCAACCGGGACAGAATCCGGCGCCCCAACCAGGACTAGAACCCGGTGTGCCGGCGCCGCAAGGCGATTAGCCTAGTGAGCCGCGGCACCGGTCACTCATGTCCTTTTAAACCATCCTTTTTTTCCAGTTAATAATACATGCAGTCCTGACTTACTAGTTCAGCTTACTGTTTTCCTGCTTTATGATGGTTTATCAAGATACAACTCCATTGTAAGTTGAGGAGCATTTGTTCTTATGTACCTTAGAAGGCGATCCTTCTGTGCTTTCTATTGGCTGTCTAGTGGCCCATTACACAGGAGTTCCATCATTTGCTCAGCCAGCCCCTCTAAATGTGGACATTTGGATTGCTTGCCCTTATTTATCATAACTAGTATTACAGTGAGCTACCTTGTGCATGGATCATTCTGTGTCCCTGGGGAGTATCTACAAACGTGAAATTGCAATTTTGTTATTTTGATAGATACTGCCTGTCTGTGCGCGCTGGTATCATCAGTGATAACCACTGCATACATAGCCCTGTGGTTTCATGGATCTTATCTCCCTGGACTAAGGGGATAAAGGGCATGATCAGGAGGCGAGGCCAGGCTGGTGCTCAGGTCGAGCAGGTACAGAGGGTGCAACCTCTGAGCTCCCCTTTGGCCATGCCTGCCATGGTAGCAGGAGCACTCTCTGGATGCCCTGTGTTTGAAGTTTCCGCCTAACACACTGGCAGCAGGGATTGTCTCCCCTCTTACCTTTCCCCAGCTCCTTTATTTGCCCTTGGCAACAGTTTCTTGTATGTGTGTTGATGAGTGCATGCCTTTATGTTCCATCACCTTCTGTGACCATCGGTGCCCAGAAATCACCTCAGATGAATTTGCATAGCATCTAGCACAAAGCCAGGAGAGAAGCGGTCCACTTAGTGCTTCTGGTGACATTCATTCTTACTTTAAAAATGATATACTTAAAATAATGCCAAAGGAAATTCACAAAGAAAATTGACCTCCCATAGTTCCATCACCTTACCACTGTCTTCATTTCTCTTTGTTGCCTTTTGTTTATTTTAGGCACATTTTTAACCATGCTAATCCAAAGCACAGACACTTTTGTATTCTTTTTTTAGTGTTGTCCCATACTTTTCTCATGTTGACATACTTATATATCTCATATTATTGGAACAAAGTCTCCAACAATCAATGCATTATAATTTACTGAACTATTGTTAGATATTTGAGTTGCTTCCAACATTGAGCTTTATACATAATACAGTGAACCAATAGTTTTGTTCAAAGTCCTTTTATTCACTTTTAAAGTATTTTTCTTAGAATAAATTCACAGGGAAGGAATATACTGCAGCACATGGTTCATACATTTTTTTAACGGCTCTTGAGCTGCACCACCAGATTGCATTCTGAAATGATTGTCCTGGCTTGCAGTTCTGTCAGCAGTGTGTGATTGCGCCAGCTTCTACTCAGCCTGCCCCTTCAGTATTGGATTTGTTATCTTTTTATTATTATTGCTATTGATTGAATAGGGTCAAAACGGTACCTCATTATTATTTTAGTACATTTAAAAAAATCATAAATAACAGTTGTAACGTTTCCTTAGAAATACAGTTTCCAGTTGGTGAGATCTGGGTCCGTTTTCCTTGGTTGAGTGTGATCCCCTCTTCATTCCCAGTTTACAGACACAGGGAGGGAAAGGGAGGTTCTCTTGTGAGTCCAGAACATTGGTGAGCACTCACTGCTGCGTGCTTACGCATTGGGTGTAGAACAAAGCGAGGAGATGCAGCGCCTGCCCTCTGGGCCACATTGAATGTACACTGGGCTCTGACAGAAGCAGGCGCGTGGAGGGCCTGTGGACTCACCAGACTGCTGAGGGCTATACTTCCAGGCGGCATGGATAGCCAAGTGCAGCCCTATCAGGAAAGAATTCACGTAGCAGGTGATTTTACTGGGGGTCCTTCCAGGCATGTTTTTCCATGAGGCTTCTGTCTTGAGGACCAACCCCCTACCCCGGGGTGGGGGTTGGGGTAGGGTGGGGTGGGGCCAGAGAGCCATATTCGGCTTTGCTCAAGCTGGGGCATGGCTTCTCCCTGAGGCCCCCGGGTGAAGCAGTTGACATGTTTCCAGGGAAAGCCATCCCAGTGTTCTAGTCCAGATAATGGTAAACTATGGCCTGCTGCTGTTTTTGTATGGACCATGAGCTGAGAAAGATTCTTTACATTTTTTTAATGAAAGAATGATTTTCATGATATGTGAAAATGACATGAAATTCAAATTTCAATGTCCCAAAATAAAGTCTTCTTGAGACATAGCCATGCTAATTCAACAGCAGAATCGAGTAGTTAGAACAGAGACCATGTGGCCTGCAAAACCTAAAATACTTTTTGGCCCTTTACAGAACTAGTTTGCCGATGCCTGGTCCAGACTAATAACGTCTAAGGAAAGGGCAGGGCAAAGGAAGGGTGGAGGGTATATTGCTGACTCGTTCCTGGACTGCCCCAGTCAGATGGAAGCCACAGGCAGGCCTCCTGGGCACCATTACAAGTCCCCTTCGAGCTGTCTCCTCCCCTCCCCCACCCCCAGGCAGAAGCCTCCTGATGCCCTTTGAAGACCGCGGAGACCTGGAACCCCTGGAGCTGGTGTGGGCCAAGTGCCGAGGCTATCCTTCCTACCCTGCCTTGGTGAGTCTGCCCCAGACGCCATCCTCCTACCTCCTCTGGGCGGTTCTGGCCCCTGCCTTGCTTTGGGGGCTTATCTGATTGATGTAGCCAGCACAGTGTAGTGAGAGTCAGGGTGCCCTTAGCTGCAGAAGGGAGGGGGGCTTACCCCAGCCTGGGTGGGGCAAACCGGCTCCTAGTTTAGGGCAATTAAAATAGACTAAAAGCATGCAAAGATTAGGGTTCTTAGGACTTAAATTTTTTTTTTTTTTTTTCATTTTATTTCATTGAATTTGAAAGGCAGAGCTGCAGAGAAAGAGACATTAGAGATCCTCCATCTGCTGGTTCACTCCCCAAATGGCCACAACAGCCAGGTCTGAGCCAAGCCAAAGCCAAGGAGCCAGGAACTCTATCTGGGTCTCCCATGTGAATGTCAGGGGCCCAAACTCTTGGGCCATCTTCCACTGCCTTCCTAGGCGCATTAGCAAGAAGCTAGATCTGCAGCAGAGTAGCCGGGACTCCAGCTGGCACTCTGATATGGAATGATATCAGTGGCTTAACCTACTACACCACAACATGGGCCCCAGTTCTTAGGATTTTGATGGCACTTATTTGCTTATGCATTTAAATTAACATGTGCTTACTGTAGACAATTTTAAAGGCTATTGACAATGCTTAGATGTTTTATTAAACATGCTGAGCCTTTGAAATAATGAGGGAAGTATGATTGTTCCTATTTTGCAGGGAGGAAAACAAAACCTGTTAGCCATAGTCATCTAGCTGATAAGTGGCAAGCTTGGAATTTGAGTCCAGGGCTCAAAATTCATGATGTCAAAACCTGTGTTCCAAGCCACTGATTAAAAATCATCCACAGTCCCATCTACTCAGGGATAACTTGGTATATGGCCACCCAGCCTTTTTCAAATGCATAAATATGCATATATATGAGACCACACTCTGTTTTTAACCTCCGTTTCACCTAACAGCAAACCATGAACACGCATGTCTTATGCCATTATCTGTTCCCCCTTTAAACAGTCTTCATCAGCATTAATGACTGCATCATCTTTGGTTGTGTATACCACATTTCAACCATTGCCTAGTTGGTCATAGAGATTGCTTTGAATTTTTCGCTATGATAAACAACTGGCAGTAATCATCCTTGTAGCTTGCCTTGTGCACATCCATGAGTATTTCTTTGTAGGGAATTCTGAAGTGTACCTTCTTGGCGAAGTCTATGCAAGATCCTGAAGAAGTTGCCAAATTACCTGAAAGTTAGTTTGTACTCCTACCAGCAGTAGCTAAATTTCTATTTCTTCCAAAATAGCAGGAGCTGAAAATTCCATTTCTACCACCTTGGTTTTTCTTAGCGTTCTTTCTCAGTCGGGGAGGCAATGTCCAGCTGGCTATGGAAGACGCCACTGATTCTGAACCTTTGGAGCATGTCCGAATCATCTGGGGGAAGTTTTTAAACAATATGGGTACTGAGTCAGCTCCGCCCCACAGCTACCAAATTAGACTCTGAGGCATGAATATTTTTTTAAGAGCTTCCTGGATGATCTGTAGCCAGGGTTGGGAACCACCCCTACCAGCCTTTTAAGTGCATGGGGCTTCTGGCTCTTTTACTTGTGTGACTCTTTGGAGCCTTGAGATAAGGAGGGCAGGAGCTCTGATCCTGTTAGGACAGATAAGACAATTATAGCTCAAAAGAGGTTCTGCAGTTTGCTGGAGCCCTGTTGGAAGTCAGGTTGTCTACTCATGCCCTCCCTCGCAGAGGCAGGTATGGGAAATCCACACTGTGATCAAGCAGCCTGAGAGATTGCGCCTGGCGCTGCCTGCTTCACAAGCAGTGGCCAGGCGGGACCCTCAGGTTGGTCATTAAGGAATTGATTGAGGCTGTGCAGGTCTGAGGTTCTCTTTCAAACCTCACAATGCAAAAAGAGTAGTCTAAAACTAGTGTTTTTACTCACCTCCTTAAGCATTCTAATGACATTCAACCACCATCTCAACACAACCTGTGTTTTTATTTTGGTGTATGTTCTCCCAGTCTTTTTCCTGTGTGTACTTCAATATGTATTTGCCTCCATAGTGAATATACGGTTTTAATATTTTTCTTTTTTTGGCTCTTGTCTTTTTAGCAGATGTTTTTGTTTTTTTTTTGGGTGTGTGTGTGTGTGTGTGTGAAAGTAATGCACCACATTTATAGGAGTTTTAGAAAAATAGAGGGTAAAAAGGCAACACAAATCTCAAATTCTAAAACATCAACTTTGAGTATTTTCTATCATTCCTTCTATTAAAGTTCATTTAGTAAAGCTGTGAATAATAGTGTATATATGTGTTTAATATATAATAAGTTAACTTATCACAAGCTTTATTTTCATATTGTTTTACCTCTCCATAGCTTTCATCGAGTGAATGAGCCATTGTTCATTATTTTGAGATGTGAAAACTATTCCTAGGTGGCAGACTTACCTACTTTGCTTTTGCCTTAAAGGGAAATTTTTTCACAATCCACCCTGTGCAGATACTCTGAGTCCCACAGCAGGGACCAGCAAGACAAAACACTTCAGCGTAGCCGCACTGTCTTGTTTGGTAATCAGGGAAGCCTAAGAGGGTGCGTGTTGTTCTCAGTAGTACCCTTAGCTTCAGTTGTGGGAGGGACAGACAGACTGGGATAGAGATTCCTGACCAAACTGCACCACTGGCAGGTGGTGTGGGGAGGTTCTTCCGTCAGCTCTTATCCAGAGCACCTGCTCAGCTGCTTCTCTTGAGAGGGATGTGGGGAAGCTGGCAGATACCCAAAGGGAAGTAATCAGAGCAGTGTACTATGAGAAGAGGCCCTTGGGACAGGGTAGAGGAATGAAGATTGCCTCTAAAGAGAGTTTCGGAGGCTCTGTGGCTTTGGCCCACAGAGATGATCAGCCAGCTGCTCTGGAAGCAGCGTCTGTGTTGAGGCAGCGGGCAGCCGAGGCCCCCGCATTGGCCAGGTGTCTGGTTTTAGTCTCAGCCATGGTTTGAACCAGCTCCTCCTTCTGTGCTTGTCAGCTAACACCTGTCATCAGACTCCCCAGCATAAGCAAGAGATTGGAATGAGGTGATGTGTGAATAAATAGGAGCTTTGGAAACCTTGAAAGTGCTCCATAGACCCGGAGAGTTCTTGTTGTGTTGATGTTCCCAGGCATTTTGCTGTACACCTGTTCTGAGCTAGACAGAGAGGGACTGGAGGCCGGAAATAGGCCTGAACAGGGTGGGCTCAGGCCCTACCCTTGTGGCACTTGTTGCCTCAAAAATGTATCCCTCCACTGGCCCTTGTTTGCAACCATATGGTTCTCACCTCTGTACCGCCCTCCTGCATGCAGTCTTCTAGCTGAACATCGACTGCCTCTTTGATCTTATCATGAAGGATTCATGCTGTATCTGGACCTGGCTGGCTTGTTAGAGATGTTGGGAACTGGGGCTGTGCTTCTGTACCCCTGTGCCAGATGGTCATTGAGTGCATCTGTCCCTAGGGGGGAGCCAGAAAGGAGTGTAGTCAGGTAGAAAGATGGTGGGGAACCAGGCCCCTGTTAGATATAACCAGGACAGCCTTCCTGCTGACACACAGGTTTCTTCAGAGCTGTTGTGCCTGGGGAAGGCCCTGGCCATGGTTCTAAAGGGAAATTGGTGGCCAAAAAATGACCTCTCTTCTTCCCTGGACACTGGGAGGAATGGCATGGCCATTACAGATACCCACGCAGTCCTGGCACCCCCACGTGGGCTTCTCACTAGCTTGTTTCTGCTCTGAGGCCTGATGGTTTGTGGTGCGGGTTCCTTCATCGGAAGGACCGGTTGGGCAGAGGTGGAGGATTAGGACAGTCAAGATTTCCATTTTAGGGCACTGAGGGTCACAGAAAAGGCAGCCCCTCCATCACGTGGTTATGGGCAGGGCTGAGCCCGTGCATGGCTTAGTGTGGGGTGCCTCAGCAGTGGGTCCTGCAGTGGGGGGCCGTTCACTCTGTCCTCCCCCACTGAGTGCCCTTCTCCCTTTCTGCCTGCAGATCATCGACCCCAAGATGCCCCGGGAGGGCCTCCTGCACAATGGTGTCCCCATCCCTGTGCCCCCGCTGGACGTGCTGAAGCTGGGAGAGCAGAAGCAGGCAGAGGCTGGAGAGAAGCTCTTCCTTGTCCTCTTCTTTGACAACAAGCGAACCTGGTGAGTGGGTGTTGCTACCCAGGCAGCTGGGGCAGGGACATGCCAGGGTTGTTACTAATATTACTAATTAGTAACTAATACTAATACTAATACTGATAACTGAGCAGGTTTCTAAGATCAAGCTCCCTGGGAACGGCTGATTTTAGGGATTTGTATCAGGGAGCTTATCGGGGAGAGCTTAGGGCTGAGGGATGCAGCATTGGTCGGGGGGGAGAAGTTGACCTGCAGTGCCCTCGAGACAGGTCCCAGTCCAGTCCTCTGAGGAATCCTGGAGCTGGCAGCTTCGTGGAGGTACTGGGAATTGGGGCTGTGCCTCTGTACCCCCTGCCAACTCTCACGAGTGCAGCTCTCCCTGAGGATGGTGTGCCTCTTGGCCAGGCAGCTCCCTTAGTGGCTGTTTCCTGGACAGGCCCGAGAGTCTGTTGGCTGCCACACTCCCAGCAGCTGCGAGGACACAGGTCCCAGTCGGGGGAGGGGGGGAGGTTCTGGGCTGTGCAGTGTCCAGTGAAAGGGACTTGCCCACTCATGGTTTACAGGTGTCTCAAGGTTTCTCTTAGCATCAGCTGGAGAGTGCTTTTACTTCTTTTTTTTTTAAACATTCTTTTTTATTTAGTTTTTTTTTTTTTTTTAAGGATTGATTTATTTATGTGAAAGAGTTACAGAGAGGCAGAGAGAGAGGCGGGGTAGGGGGTAGAAAGAGAGGTCTTCATCCACTGGTTCACTCCCTAATTGGCTGCAATGGCCGGAGCTGCACCAATCCGAAGCCAGGAGCTTCCCCTGTGTCTCCCACGTGGGTGCAGGGGCCCAAGGACTTGGGCCATCTTGTACTGCTTTCCCAGGCCATAGCAGAGAGCTGGATCGGAAGTGGAGCAGCTGGGTTCGAACCGGCGCCCATATGGGATGCCAGCACTACAGGCAGTGGCTTTACCCGCTATGCCACAGTGCTGACCCTGAGTGCTTTTACTTCTGGTTCTGTAGAATGAAGAGGTAGCACTAGCTAGTAAGATAATGATAAGAATAGCTGCCATTTATTGAGTGCTTTCTTCTTGTCCTTATTAAATCTCTTTATCCTCATTAATCCTCCACAATCTATTTTGCAAATTAGGAAGCTGAGGCTCAAAAAGCAAAGGCCCTGTAGCCAGAACTGGGATACAAACCAAGATCTAGCTCTGAAGACAGTGTTCTTAGGCACATAATAGAGTCCTGCCAGGAACTTTAAAGGCACACGAGGTCAGGCCCCATCAGAGATGAGTTTAGTTCCTGATATCAGCTCCACGTCTCCAGCCATAGTTCCCTAATTCCTCAAGGCAAGGCAGGCTTCTGCCCTCCAGGGTGGCTATGCCAGTCCCAGTGGCTGGAAATGGGCCCCTGCAGACCCCTGAGCCCTGACCACCCTCAGAGCAGAGTAAAAGCCCAGAGAAGGGCCTGGCTGCCAAAGAGGCCCCGTGCCATCCTCCCAACCCCGCTAGCCGTCAGGTTCTTGGTGGCTTCCTGAGTGTGTGGGGGGTCCCAGTCTACTTCCTGGCCTGGCTAGTCTTGCATAAGTAGGCTTAGAAGAGTGCCGTGGGACCCACCACCGCCCAACCTCTTACCGTGCTTGCATTTCAGGCAGTGGCTTCCAAGGGACAAAGTCCTACCTCTGGGTGTGGAAGACACTGTGGACAAGCTCAAGATGCTGGAAGGCCGCAAGACCAGCATCCGCAAGTCAGTGCAGGTGGCCTACGACCGCGCCATGATCCATCTGAGCCGCGTCCGGGGGCCCCACTCCTTCGTCACCTCCAGCTACCTGTGAGGCCAGAGCTGGGCCTGCGTCTGCCTGCCCTGCCTCCATCCAAGGGGCACAGGGAAGACTGTTCTGCCCCAGCCAAGTGTATGGCCAGCAGCTTCCCCCTCTCGTGGCAGGCCAGGGACTGGGCTGTGTCCCCACCAAGGGCAAGGCCTCAGTTTCGACCAATACATGGTTCCCCTGGCAGGCCTGCTGTGTGCCAAAAACTCCTACCCAAGGTCCCTCGGGGATATTCCACTGAAGAACCAGTTAGAAGTAGAAATGTGAGGGGCTGGGGCCCAGCCAAGGAAATGGACCTGGCCCAGAAGACGAGCGGTCCTGGGTTCCTTGAGGGGCTGCTTGGCCCTCTTCATCCCCTCCCAACTAACTGCACCTCAGGGCGGGCGAGGTTCTGACACTGATCCCAGAGATGCTGTGGACGCGCCAGGGTCCCACGGGGAATCCCACTGAGCTCCCCTCTCCCCTCGTCACCCATTCTTACACCTCTTCCCGTCCCAGCCTCTGCACCCAGGCACGGTGTCTTTTCCCACGTTCCTTTCCTTACTTTCACTCTTGTGCCAAACTGACAGGAACTGTCACCAAACTGGTCTTTTTCCTTTGATGTCTCACTCCCTTTGAGGCCAGCTGCTCTGCCAGGTACCTGTCTCTGCCGGGCTCCTCAGGGTCTAGGCAGAGTCCCACCCCGTGGCGCCTCCACCAGTGCGCCGCCTCTCAGACCTGTGCTGTGACGGCGCTGAGGCCCAGCTGTGCGCACACTCCGTGGGACGCACCCCTGGATTGGGGCAGGGCCCTTCCCGTCTTCTCCCGGTCTTGCCTCGAGGTGGGCTGAGGTGGGTGTACCTGTCAGGCCGGGTGTGCGAGTATCTGTGTGTCCACCTGGGTGCGGAAGGGCTTGGGTGGAGCCCGCCCATCAGCTCGGCCCACTCCTCCTCCTCGAGGGCTTTCCTTTCTCTGCGCTGCGGTCCCAGCCCCCTCCAGCACCGTGGTCTGCACAGCATCCTTCTGCCTGCGCTCTGCCCGCCCAGCTCTGCTGCTCCTGCTTCCCAACTCCGGGGACCGGGACCCTTCATATTTGAAGCGCTCTTTCTCTTCACCCCCCCCCCCCACACCTTCTCAGAAATGGAAGGATACAGAAACTGTGAACGGGGAATGCTGACTGACAATGCAGCACACCTCTCAGAGGCTTCGACGTCTGGTCCCTGGGCGTTTCTTTTCACCTCTTAAGCACCAAAGTCGCAGGGCCAGGTTGCAGGCCGCTGATTGCCATGTTGATTTTTAACCTGATGTTCTTTTTAATTGTTTTAAATTTTTCATAGGGGAGTTTTGGACAAAATGAAGTCACTGGGGAGATCACTGCCATTTTTACACACTCAACTTTTTAAAAATACAACCAACCAACCACCACAACTTCTTATACATTTGGGACACGAGCCAGAGTTTAAAAGGGAACCAACAAAACTCTCTGTAACACAAAGGATGGGGTTTTGGATTTTGTACAATAATCAAAACGGAATTCAGCATATGGCTAGGGAAGGACATGGTGTATATAATTGTAGAATACTGTTCTAAATTATTCAGGCCTATACTTTCCATTGTTGGAGTCCTCCATTGTGTGGCCACACTGTGTGGCTTATTTACAGGAGCCAGTGCGTCCCCTCTCCCCAGGTAGTTGGTCAGCTGTGGACTCTGTGACCTTTGTCTAACCTGTGTTGTAAGATCTCGGGACTTTCTCCCTCTTGCTCTCTCTCTGTCTATCTCTTTCTCCCCCCAGCGCCTCCTCTTCTTAGTCTATTTTTCAGTCTCTCTCACTCTCAGTCTCTCTCTCTGAGTCTCATTTTTGAAAATGCTCTTTCAGAACGGGCACGGCTCAGACCCTGCTGCGGGTGGGGCCTGCTGTCTCTGTCGCGTCTGCTGTGAAGCACAGGATGCTCTATTTATTGTAGAAAGTGACTTTATTTGCTTTCTAGAATTGTTTATAACAGATGGTATAAGAGAGGTAATAAACAGAGAAAAATCTATGCCTGTAAAGAATACAAGAGTTAATTTTACCTACTATAATAAGACTGTCTGAAACTTATTTTCTCTCGGAGAAATAAATGTTCTAATGGGCAGCAGTTGCTGTGCTGTGTTTGGTGTAATCAGCGGGGCCTGCTTCCACTTCTGGATCCTCCCGACAGGGAGCGTCCGGCTGTGGCAGGCTCCCAGCTGGCGATGGCTCTGTCTGGCTGGCCGGCTGGCCGCCTCCTGCACCCCTGAGAGAAATGTGAGGGTGGGCTCTGACTGTGGGAGGTCTGGCCTACCTTCCCACACCTCAGCTTGTGTGTGGCCGTGTTCGGGAGATCTGCGCTTTGTCCGGCTGGAGAAGCGGCCCCCTGGACGGCTCCGGCACCCGTCTGCCAGGCTTGCTGAGCCTGACTAGGGTGCACGTGCCTCCTTTGCATTGTTGCGCTCCTGTGCTGTGGACAGGAAGCTGGGACACAGGTTTAACATGAGTCTAGCAGTCCCCGTTTGAGCTGAAGGGATCATTGAACCTCCCTGGCCTTCGCTTACAGATAAGAACACGGACCAGCAAGCTCAGACTTGACCGAGGTTGGCCAGCTATGAAACGGTGGCCGAATCCTGGGCCAAGGCTTTCCTTTATTTGAAAGGCAGAGTTACAGAAAGAGAGAGGGAGATGGAGAGAGATCTTCCATCTGCTGTTCACTCCCCAAATGGTAGCAAAGGCCAGGGCTGGGCCAGACCCAAGGTAGGAGCCTGGACTCTATCCAAGTCTCCTACATGGTTGACAGGGGCCCAAGCACTTGGGCCACCCTCTGCTGCTTTCCCAGGCACATTAGCAGGGAACTAGATTGGAAGTGGACTTGAACTGGGGCTCATGTGAGATGCTGGCATCCCAGGCGGCAGCTTTACCTGCTATGCCACAAAGCTGGCCCCTATTCTTTATTCTTTTTAACTTAAATTGGCTTATATGATTCTGAATTCCAAAACTCCTCCCTTTTTGTCTCCAGCCTCACCAGAGGCAACGAGTTTTAGCAACTGCATATCTAAGTTTCCAGATATCTTTGAATATAAGCTGGCACGTGTGTGTGTTTGTGTGTGTGTGTGTCTGTGTGTGTGTGTCCCCTTTTCCTAAGATGAATGGCAGTATACTACTCACATTGTTTTAGGCCTCTTTGAAAAAAAAATTATTAAATATCAAGTAGATACAAAAATAGTGCTTCCCTAGTACACAGAAATTTTAAACACACCCCGATACCATAAACCACCAGGTACTCACCACCTGCTGCAGGTACAGTCATGGGCCTTGGGAAATCTACCACGTGCCCCTCCCCAAGCCCACTCCCCTTCTAAATTTTATCTTCAATGTGATGCCTCGCTCTTTACTCTCTCTTAAGAGCAATATGTTTAATACATCCACAAGATTTCAAATAAAAAATACACATCATTCTTGCTACATGTTTTCAATCTCTGGACAACCAGAAACATGGTACTCAAACTGCATGCTTTAAAAAGAGGAGCCTGAAATCCCATTTTTGACACAAAGATGGGTTAATGTTGAACCACTCCAACCTCAGAGGTCCTCACCGCCCCCCCCCCAAAATGCCTCCGCACCTGCACACCAAACGCTGCCTCCACAGCTCTGCTGCTCTGCTCAGGACTGCCGTGGGGGCCGGTGCTGTGGCAGAGCACATAATGCCGCCACCCGCAGTGCCAGCATCCCATATGGATGCCGGTTCTTGTCCCAGCTGCTCCACTTCCTAACCAGCCCCTTCCTGGAAAGCAGCAGAAGATGGCCTAAGTTCATGAACCACTGCATCCATGTGGGAAACTCAAGATGGAGTTTCAGGCTCCTGGCTTTGGCCTGGCCCAGCCCCAGCTATTATGGCCATTTGGGGAGTGAACCAACAGATAGAAGATTCTCTCTCTCTCTCTTTCTCTCTTTCAAGTAAATAATTAAAAAAAAAAAAAGACTTGATTAAAACAACCCAATATTTAGAGATGTGTCATTGAATGAGAACCACTACAATGTGCTGAAAATTAAGCCCAGCCTGCTTACTTACTGAATGATTTTTTGTAAAGATTTATTTGGAAGAGTTACACAGAGAGAGAAGGAGAGGCAGAGAGCGAGCGAGAGCGAGGTCTTCCATCCACTGGTTCACTCCCCAGTTGTCCATAATGGCTGGAGCTGTGCTGTTTCTGAAGCCAGGGGCTTCTTCCGGGTCCCCCACGTGGGTGCAGGGGCCAAAGCACTTGGGCTATCTTCTACTGCTTTCTCAGGCCACAGCAGAGAGCTAGATCAGAAGTAGAGCAGCCAGGACCTAAACTAGTTCTCATATGGGATGCCGGCACTGCAAGCGGCGGCTTTACCTACGCCACAGCGCCGGCCCCACTGAATGTTGATAGAGGAGAGGCTGCCTCAGTTTCACCCTCATCACTCTGATTTTAGACAGATACCAAGAAGCGCCCCAAACATTAGTCACAGACGGCAGACTCTACCAGTGCTCTGGAGACAAAACCACAGACAAGCACCAGCTGAGAAAGTTAAATGAAAACAGGGCTTAAACCGTACATACAGTATGATTTCAACCTGTGAAAAACAACCAGAATGTGTCCTAAAAAAGACTGAAAGGAGATAGCTCAAATTATTAATAGTGACTATATTTAAGTAGTGGATCTACAGTGATCTTTCTGGTCTTTTCTAGGTTTTTCTCTGAGGGCATTTTAAAACTGTTAATTACTGGGCCAGTGCGCTGCAGTGTGATGGGCTAAGTCACTGCCTACAACACTGGCATCCCATGTGGGCACCAGTTCAATGGCTGCTCCACTTCTAATCCAGCTCCCTGCTAATGTGCCTGAGAAAGCAGTGGAAGATGGCCCCAGTGCTTGAGTCCCTGCACTCATGTGGACACCAGGAAGAAGCTTCTGGCTCCTGGCTCCTGGCTCCTGGCTTTGACCTGGGCCAGCCTGACCCAGCCTGACCCAGCCATTGGGGACATCTGGGGAGTGAACCAGCAGATGGAAGAACACACCTACCCCCACCACACCCCTGTAACTCTGCCTTTCAAATAAATATATTTTTAAAAACCTGTTAGTTACAAAAACATGAATCTGAGAGCAGTACTGAATTTGAAGTAATGAACTGCAGCCGAGCCTATGAGAAAGGATTATGTGCATTTATAAAATCAAGGGCGCATTCCCCCTGTTAGGAGGGGCCGGGCCCTCCTGCAGCCAGGGGGCTGGGCAACAGATTGTGCCCGCGAAAAACGCCACGAGCTCCACGAAGGGACAGGAAGAGAATTAAGCATAAGGTCGGCTCTTTCCTCCTATTTTCTGAGCGTAAGTCAAATGAGGAGGAAGCAAAATGCAGCTGGGTCCTCCTGTTCTCCGACATGCTTCTCGGAACGGCAGGCATTGCCCTTCGTGGTGCGATGCTCGTCCCTGAACCTCCCCAACGCCCAGCGAGGCCAGGGAATGCTCGTGTGCGGGCCCGCGGGGCGCGGCGTAAGGCTGCACCCCTCCCTGCGCGCAGTTCCCCGCGCTCCCGCGCCACCCGCTGCAGACCTCCTCCCCCTGCTGCTGGGGGCCTCCCGGATCTGCGCACACGCCGGCAGCGCTGTCACGGAGACCCCTGGCCCCCAGGGGAACCTTGCGCAGAGTTGGGCTCTCGGCACAGGCTGGGCCGGAGACCTGGGGCGGCGCGCGAGGACTCCCTGCGCCAATCCCGCCTGGACTCTGCCGGGCACTCTTGCCCGTCCCGCTCAGCCTCGTCCGGGTTCCCCGCAGGCCCGGTCGCATCGGGATTCGCCGCGGGCCAGGCGCGGCTACTTTTAAATCCTGCTACTTGATTGTGATGTGCCATAAGAAACATATAGTATCACACATAACATAAGCATTGTCATGAACGATCATACTGGATGGTAGTATATATATATGTGTGTGTGTGTGTGTATATATATATATATATATAGTATATATAACAACATCTTCTTGCGCTTGGAACGGCGTGGTCGGGCTGCGTCCCCAGGCGCGGTGGTGGTTGGTTTGCTTCGCTCTTGTTCAGCAGTGCGCTATACGCAGGTGCCGCGGCTACCTTTTCATCGCACTAACGGCTTTGGGTTGTGTTCAATCTTTTTTGCCTTCTGGAACGGCCCTGGTGTGGATGTCCTTTTATTTCTCCTGGTGTGTGTGGAGTGGGGAGTGGGATTGGGCAAGGATTTCTGTCCCTAGGCAGTGGCCTGTCGTCCCCGGTTGGATAATGCCAGTGTTTTCCATGAGGGAGTGGGGCCGTCCACACCTCCGCCACCCCACCCCCAGGCAGTGTGAGCGCCCCTTGGCCAGTGTTTTAATTTTCCAGACTCACCCGGGTGACACTGCAACCCACTGTGGCTTCTGCGCTCAAACGTGACGGGTATGCGGGGATGGCTCCCGTCCCAGGGCAGAGGACGTGCCCGCCCGCCTTTCCTGGCCGAGGCCGTCCCACGGTGTGGGTGTGGAAGCTCCGGCCCGGCCTCTCCATCTCGACAGACAGACACAGGGATGGCTGCAGTCTGCGGTGAGCGACTTTCTGTGTAGCTAGCTCGGCGCTTCGGCACGTGGGGTGTTTATGTACAAGCAAACCTCGTGAGAACAGTGGGTTAAAAGTTAAGCTGAGAAGCAGGTGATGGGCGCACCGCTAAAGACGCTGCTTGGGATGCCGGGGTCCCCCATCCAGTGCCTGGCTTTCACTCCGGCTCTGCTCCCGATGCCAGCTCCGTTAATGCGCACCCTAGGGGACAGCAGGTGATGGCTGTAGTGCTTGGGTCTCTGCCACGGATGGGGGAGACCTGGATCGAGTTCCCTGCTCCCCCACATTTGAGGAATGAACCAGTGGATGGGTGGTCTCTCTGTGTCTCTCAAATAAGATAAAATTAAAAAAGAAGTCTATTTTGGTACAAAAACTGAAATCCATGCATAAATCACATTTTCCTCGCATTTAAAGCATTTTTATTATGTATTTGAGAGGTGGAAAAGCAGAGACAAGCTGGCGGTCAGACCAGCTCCTGTCCACCAGTTCATTTCCCAAATGCTTGCAAAGGCTGAGGCTGGGCAGGAGCACAATGCAGGCCTCCCATGTGGGCGGCAGGAAGGCCATGGCTTGGCGTCACCACTGCCTTGCCGGGAAGCTGGAGGCAGGAGCTGGAGCTGGGACTTGAAGCCAGACACTCCCTCGTGGGAGGCGCGTGTCCCGACTTCTGGGCTAAATGACCACTCCTGCACGAGATGCTGAGACCAGGGAGTCTGTTGCCCCAGCAATTCTGCTGCACACTTGGGTTTGAGAACTGCTGTTTTCATCTGCGTAAGGAGGCACAGGCCGGGGTACAGGGGTGCGGGGCTCAGCAGGGCGGCACCCCTTCACCAGAGCGGCACCCCTTCACCAGAGCACCCAGCAGCTGGTCTGTGCGGTTTTGCTCTGGGAGGAAGCATGGACCGTGGTTCTACAATACACTCAGGACTCCCTCCTTGCCCGACTCTGCTGGGACCTGACGTGTTGCAGGCGCAGGCACTCCCAGGGGCCACGGGCCTTGGGCGTTGCCTGTCAAAGGAAATGATAAACTTCTCGCAACCTCTGGGAAGTCGGGAAGCTGAACCCGGGGTGTGGGAAGCCATTAGCTGGTTAAACAGCTGCAGAAACCATTTCGAGCTACGTGCTTGAAAGCCATCCGTCTTAACCTCACCCTGGTCCAGGGGTGCTGGAGGCATAATGACACTGCCATGCCCCTTCCACGCACAGGCTGAGCCTCAGAGAGGCTGAGTAACCTGAGCAAGGCCACGCAGCTGGGACATGGTAGGACTGGAATCCGCGAGTCTGTCTGATGCTAGCGCCCACACGCAGTGTCCCTCTCCCTCTTCCTCCCTCCCTCTCTCACTCATACATTCTGCATTTGTGTGGCCCCCAAAAGGATCCACATAACATTCCTCTTCCTCCGAACAGCTAAGGCTATGAGTGTCTTGTAGCTAGCTTTGGAATAGTTTGCACATACATAAAGAAGTACATTCCACAAATATTCTCCTACACTTTTTTTGAACAAAAAATGACAGCATCCTAAATGTATTATTTTGTATCAGATTTTTTTCCCCTTCACTCTGTTATTTCTTGTCAGTCTTTCCATGTGGGTTCTCTCTCTCTCTTTTAAAAAATATGTATGTATGTATTTATTTATTTGAAAGGCAAAGAGTTACAGAGAGGCAGAGAGAGAGAGAGAGAGAGAGAAAGAGAGAATCTTCCATTGCTGGTTCACTCCCCAAATGGCCACAAGGGCTAGAGCTGGGCCGATCTGAAGCCAGGAGCCAGGAGCCAGAAGCCAGGAGCCAGGAGTTTCTTCCGGGTCTCCTACATGGGTGCAGGGGCCCAAGGACTTGGGCCATCTTCTACTGCTTTCCCAGGCTACAACAGAGAACTGGATCAGAAGTGGAGCAGCCGGGACTTGAACCGGCACCCATGTGGGATGCCCGCACTGTAGGCGGCAATTTCACCCTCTAAGCCACAGCACTAGCCTCTCCATGAGGGTTCTCTAAGAGCATCTCATCTCTCTGCTTGGTAATCTGGGTATTCAGGCTGTCCTCTATTTGGTGGACGTTTAGGGGGCTTCTGACTACTTCAGGTAGAAACTGTTCCTGTGACAGCCTTGACCTTGGTCATCTTCGTGAACGGGTGCCTCTGTTCTATAAAGGCTCCTGGAGGGGAACCAGCGAGCCCCATCGGCACTATTCTACATACTCTCCCCAGATCCGCTCCCAGACTTAATCGTAAAAATATCACTTCCTCCTGTAGTCTCACTCCCTCACATGCTCCTCCCACAGACAGGACAGGGCATCCCCCTCTGTGCCCAGCACACAGCATGCCACTCAACATAGGTGAGCGACACACACACACACACACACACACATTTGCCTCTAGGGCACATTTCCTCATTTGGTTCCCAAATTAGCCTGACAGGAGTGATCATACCAAGCCAAGGCTCATCCTGATACCCTTGACCATACCTGACCTTGGACTCAGGCTGGGGAGGAAACCCAGGGTGCCACACTGCCTCCTAGTGGCTACTGTAAAGCAATCGTCCAAGGAAGGGGCGGGCTTTCAGCTTCATTCTGTCACTCCACACATGGAAACACTAAAGGCTCAGGGCCTTTACTTGTTGCTACAAGGATGAAATAGAGAATATCTAGCTGGCGTATCTTTTTTATTTTTTTTTTTACAGGCAGAGTTAGACAGTGAGGGAGAGAGACAGACAGAAAGGTCTTCCTTCCATTGGTTCACTCCCCAAATGGCTGCCACAGCTGGCACTGCACCGATCCAAAGCCAGGAGCCAGGTGCTTCCTCCTGGTCTCCATGCAGGTGCAGGGCCCAAGCACTTGGGCCATCCTCCACTGCCTTCCCGGGCCACAGCAGAGAACTGAACTGGAAGAGGAGCAACCGGGACAGAATCCGGTGCCCTGACCAGGACTAGAATCCGGTGTGCCAGCGCCGCAGGCGGAGGATTAGCCTAGCGAGCCGCGGCACCAGCCTACCTGGCATATCTTGTGTCCTCCCAGCATTGCAGTCAACCCTCTGTACACCTCTGTGCTCACCTGCTTCTCAGGATCAGCCAGGTTGGGGCTGCTATGACCTCGGGCCTACAGTAAGGAGCAGGGCTGTGTTCAACCCTAGGAAGAGCCCATGTTCCAGCCCCTCTACTCCATTGCCTCTCAGTCATTCGCATTCAATACATGACCCTGATAAATGATCATGATCCACATCATTTCAAACCTCTGCTGAGACGGTGGCTCTCTGCCTGATACGGGGCCCGAGATGATACAGGAAGGTCCTTCTGTGCTAAACTAGACTCCATCCTGCCAACTAAGCATTGCTGATACTCCCACCATGACAGCCCTCGGCCTTTGGCTTGCAGCTTTTTCTTTTCTTTTCTCTTCTTTTCTTTTCTTTTTTTAAAAAAAATTTTTTTGACAGGCAGAGTGGACAGTGAGAGAGAGAGACAGAGAGAAAGGTCTTCCTTTGCCGTTGGTTCACCCTCCAATGGCCGCCGCAGCTGGCACACCGCGCTGATCTGAAGGCAGGAGCCAGGTGCTTCTCCTGGTCTCCCATGTAGGTGCAGGGCCCAAGCACTTGGGCCATCCTCCACTGCCCTCCCGGGCCACGGCAGAGAGCTGGACTGGAAGAGGGGCAACCGGGACAGAACCCGGCGCCCATATGGGATGCCGGTGCCGCAGGCAGAGGATTAACCAAGTGAGCACGGCACCGGCCCCACTTTCTGTAGTAGTTATTATTATAAAAACAAAAGGGCTTCCTCAAAATGTAACATTAAGCTGCCCTCTTGAAAACGTCTTTTCAGACTGTACCAACTCCTGCCTCGGTGCCAGCTGGCCTCCCTGTCCCCTTACCCGGCGGGCTCTGCCCTGCTCTGGCCTCCTGCTTCTGTGCCCTCCTCTCCCCCAGGGATCTCCTCTTCCCTGGCTGGACCCCCTCAGCCCAGGGTCACGCCCTGCATAGCATCTACTGTGAACCCTATGTCCTACTTGTTTCTCTGCAACTGCGCTCCGCTTCTCCCCATGGAGCTGCACAAGCCAGTGGCCGCCGCCTTTCCACTGCCCTCTGTCAACCCTCACCCTCCTCCTTGCCCAGCCCCCTCGCACAGTGCCTTCCAACCTCTGTCTTGCCTGGGCCCCACCCCCATCCCGGCCTTGCTGCTGGGACCACTCAGAAAAACCCCAGCGCAGTTAACTCCAACGCTCCACCCACCTGCTGGCTGATTTTGCATCCGGCCATCCGCCCCACTAGAACAGCAGCCCCTGAGCGAGCACAGCAACCATGTCATTGTCCCCTGCCCCATCCCAGCACCTGGAAGAGGGCCTGGTGTACGTTGGTGCCCAGTCATTGCACATGCCTGTTTGTGGAAGGAGTTTCTCTCTGGGCATGGAGAAGGCTCTGAGCACAAAGCAAACCCATGGTCACATCTGGAAAGCAAGTGGGGGGCAGAATTGCTGGGCCCTGGGGCTTTGTGCGGGGCTGGGAGTGGGGGCAGGGAGGCCAAGGCCAGGGGTTCCCGCAGTTGGCCCCAGGACGGTGCTGCTGTTCCTTCCTCACTAGCTCTTCTTGGTCTGGGGGAGGAGCTTGGAAGAGTTCATTCTCAAGTACAGGATTTGACCTTTGCAGACCTGTGGCTTCCCGCCGATCTCAGCCACTTCAGCCTTCCGAGCAGGCATCTGGGTGGCCGTGGGCACTTCGTGCGGCTGAAGCCAGGACTGACCTAACCCGATCATGTCTCCCAACCCAAGAGCGTTCCAGAGGACTGAGGCCCAGGGAGCAGAAGGGCACATGGGCGCTGGTGGTGGAACCAGGACCTGACCCCACAGCCCGGGCTCCTTCGCCACTGTGTGTTGTGCTGTCCCTCCCTGCTATCACATGCAATCTTCTACGGAGGAGGCAGGGGGTCCTCACCCTTAAAGGAAGCAGGAAAAGCCCTGCAGGAGAGATTGAAGATCCGACCAGGCTCCAGTGACCCCACGGGACGTGCTCACCATGGGACAGCACAGTTCTCTGTGCTCTGCCCCAGTGCCTGCTCAAACCCTCCAGCCAGCGCGGGCGGTGGGGCTGCTGCTGGTTCACTCCCCAGATGCCTGCAACAGCCAGAGCTGGGCCAGGACAGGAGCCAGGAGCTTCATCCAGGTCTCCCACGTGGGTAGCAGGCACCCAAGTCCTTGCGCTGTCTTCTGCTGCCTTTCCCAGGCCATTAGCGGGGAGCTGGATTGAAAGCAGTGCAGCCGGGACATGAACCAGTGCCCATAAGGGATGCTAGCATCTCAGGTGGCCACTTCACACACTACACCTCAGCGGCGCCCCCCTCTCTGTGTGTCTTAAACACCACACCAGAGTGACTTTTCAATTAAGGCACACTTCCAGAGTGTTGTGGTGTAGTGCATTAAGCTGCTGCTTGGCACACCTGTATCCTGTATTGGAGTACAGGTTCGAGTCCTGGCTCCTCCACTTCCATTTCCGGTTCCTGCTACTGCCACCTGCACTGAAGACCCAAATGGAGTTCCTGATTCCTGGTTTCAGCCTGATCCAGCCCCAGCCTGTGCAGGTATTTGGGGAGTGAAACAGTGTATGGAAGATTTCCCCCACCCCTCTCCGTCTCCCCCTCCCTCCCCACTGTGTGTGTGTGTGTGTGTGTGTGTATGTGTTTCTGCCACTCTGCCTTTCAAATAAGTAAAAATAAATCTTTTTTTTAAATAAAAGCACACTCCCACACTCTAAAGGTTTGAGTCCTGTGGAGAAGAATTCGATCCTTATGGAACAGGATGACGACGGGCAGGGTAGATCCTGCTTGTAGAATTGGATACTAGGGGGTCCAGTTCAAGACCTGGCTGCTCCACTTCCGATCCAGCTCTCTGCTATGGCCTGGGAAAGCAGTAGAAGATGGCCCAAGTCCTCGGGCCCCTGAACCTCCCTGGAAGACCCAGAAGAAGCTCCTGGCTTCAGATTGGCCCAGCTCCGGCCATTGTGGCCATTTTGGGAGTGAACCAGCAAATGGAAGACATCTCTTTCTGTAATTCTGCCTTTCAAAAAAAAGAAAAAGGATTGGGTGCTGGCTGCATATGTGCCTAGAGAAGCCACAGGGATGGTAGCAGAGGGGAGGGGGAGGGAGCCCAGACAGACCGACCCAGTCCATGTAATGCCCAGTGCGCAGAACCTTCGCTCCGCCTGATTTCCACAGTGGGCCTGGGTCATGGGACCCTGCAGCTCCTGGGTGGTGGAAGCAGGACTGGGACGGACGCTTGCTCCTCCATCAAGGGGTCTCCCAAGGCTTGTGTCACACAGGACGGGATTAAGCACAACAAATCAGGTCCTTTGGGTTAACGATGATCCGTGCGTCCAGCAGAGGTGCTGGCCACCTCCTTCCTCTTATTCCTCGAGACCTGAGAACGGTGTACAGACTGGGCTTTCCACGAGACGGCTAAATGTTTGAACCAACTCATCGCCAAGTTTGGACTAAAAAGAAAACTTGTTCTTAAAAAAAAACCCAGAAGTTTGGCCGGCGCCGCGGCTTACTAAGCTAAACCTCCGCCTTGCGGCGCCGGGACACTGGGTTCTAGTCCCGGTTGCTCCTCTTCCAGGCCAGCTCTCTTCTGTGGCCAGGGAAGGCAGTGGAGCGATGGCCCAAGTGCTTGGGCCCTGCACCCCATGGGAGACCAGGAAAAAGCACCTGGCTCCTGGCTCCTGCCATCGGATCAGCGCGGTGCGCCGGCCGCAGCGCGCCGGCCGCGGCAGCCATTGGAGGGTGAACCAACGGCAAAGGAAAACCTTTCTCTCTGTCTCTGTCTCTCACTGTCCACTCTGCCTGTAAAAAAAAAAAAAACAAAGTTTGACTTTTATTTATTTGAAAGGCAGAGACAGAGAGAGAGAGCGATAAAGAGAGAGAGAGAGAGATCTCCCATCCTCATTCCCATCCCTCTGGGCCAGGTTGAAGCCAGGAACCCGGTTCTCCCACCTGGGCAGGCAGTGGCCCACACACTTGGGTCATCCCCCTGCTGCTTCCCAGTGTGTGCATTACCAGGGAGTTGGATCAGAAGCAGAGGTGGGACTTGGTCCCAGGCACCCCGATATGGCGTGTGGGCATCCCAGGCAGCAGCAGGTTCACCCACTGAGCCACAATGCCCACCACCCAAGAGCCAACTTGCCAAACCTTAAGTGAAACACAACTTTTTAAGCTGAATGTGCTCCAGGATGCCCAGTTTGGCCCTCTTTAATGATCGGAGGACTCACGCGGGCATCTGGACAAAGGCGTCCTGGTGTGACAGAAAGAACCACGGCGTGGGGGGTCAGGCCTCCTGCTTCTGGGCCCAGCTCTGACTTGGGCTTGCTATGTCACCTTGCGCTGGCCACTGCCCAGCTCTGGGCCTGTGATCCAGCACCACTGACAGGAAGGGGTCCAGGCCGGGCAGCTCTTGGGCCCCTCTGTACCTGAAGGCCAAGGACCGGAGCCGACTCGGAGCATGGGCGCTGGAACCCCTAGTCCACTCACTAGCCCGTGAAGGGATAGGTGGGACAAGCTATTTACCTGCTCTGGGATTCAGCCTCTTCATATGCAAAGTGGAGATGGCTCATGGTCCTAAGGTTGCAACACCAGGATAGAAGATTCAGATAAGAGGCTTGGTGGGGAGCCAGCGCAGACAGCAGACGGGATGCACGCGGGACAGCCAGTGCGCCCTTAGGGATGACCAAACAACCAGACAGGCGGAGTCTGAGCCGCCGCCAGCAAGTGCTTACTAAGCGCATGGTCGTCATCTCTTCATTTGTGGTGAACCCTTCCCCCTGGATTCCAAACCATTCCCAGGCCCTTCTGCCGAGACCTTTCCCCTCCCTGCCTTGTTCTGTCACGCGATCAATTTTTTGGCTGTGAAAAGGAAGCTGTTGAGTGGAAAGGCCTTTGTCCCCTGCTAAAAGAGACAGGCATAAGAGGAGAGTCTCTCTGTGGCCCTTGCTGTTTCTTCCTACCCCAGATATGCTATTTGGTGTTGTGGCAGCAATCTTGTGACCATGAGGCACAGTCCTAGGGAAGAAAACTCAAGAGAGCTGAGGACCATTATGGGGAAAGGCTGGAAAGAACCTGGGTCCTGGGTGACACTGCAGAGCTGAGAAACCAACCCCAGCAGGCTGTCTGTGCGGCTTCTTGCTCTGTGAAGAGCCAGCGTCGCCGGCGCTGCGGCTCACTAGGCTAATCCTCTGCCTGCGGCACCGGCACACCGGGTTCTAGTCCCGGTCGGGGCGCTGGATTCTGTCCCAGTTACCCCTCTTCCAGGCCAGCTCTCTGCTGTGGCCAGGGAGTGCAGTGGAGGATGGCCCAAGAGACCAGGAGAAGTACCACCTAGCTCCTGCCTTCAGATCAGCAGCGGCCATTGGAGGGTGAACCAATGGCAAGGGAAGACTTTTCTCTCTGTCTCTCTCTCTCACTGTCCACTCTGTCTGTCAAAAAAAAAAAAAAAAAAAAAAAGCCAGCGTCAGCCTCTGAGTCATGGTAGCTGAGTCCCTCCTGTCTGAGACATCACTCGACCAATGCTCTTACGTTTCTCCTGGTGCCAGGCGCTATGGTGGGTGTTAGGTTTACGAGAAGGGAAGAGGCATCATTAAGGGATTTTACAGTCTCTGCAGCTGTTCTTGTTGTTTTGATGCAATAAAAATGTAACCGATGGTATAATGGAAGTCTTTGCAGTCAGCGTGAGGACATACGTGAGGGAGGGGCCAGACTTCTCCTTCTAGACTGCAGAGACCTTGAGAACAGGTGCTTTGCTTTGTCCAGCACGTAGCCTAGCGCGTAGCCTAGCGCACAGCAGATGCTCTGCCGTTATTTGCTGAATGCGCTGTTCCTGCTGCTCACCGAGCACCAAGGATGGTAGCCCGGTTGGGCCCCTTCGAAGTCAGCTGCGGCTGTGTGACCTACCCTCACCAGAGGGGCGTGGGCACGAGGGAGACGCGCCTGAGCTGGTTGATGCACCTGTCTCGCTTCCCTTCCTCCCTGCTGCTGTGGCCACGGACCGTTCACTTGATACCATGACCTCCAAAATCAACCTTTGTCACTCGAAGCTACTAGGAGCGAAGGCTGTTGGGTACTGCCGTAAAACGTGGCTGCAGCTGACTACTACAGTGAGTGGATGATTGGTTACAGGAATGAATGACTACGGTAGTGTTGGTGATCACTTTAAGGGGCTGCACAGTCTCAAGGGGGCAATTTTGAGGCGGACTCGGCTGGCTCCGTCCTAATGGACCCTGCCCCTTCTCCGCCTCTCCTCCCTCCTGGCACTGCCTGCATCTCGCTACAGAGGTTGGAAACACCAAGTGATGGCTCTCCCAGCCTCCCCTGCAGCTGTGATGGACACGTCGCCCAATCCTAGCCGGAGGACCCCCACGGAAAGTCTTCTAGAAACGATTTTTCTCCCAGATTTAAAGAATACTTCCCCCTCGTGGAAGCTGCTCCCTGCTGAGGTTTCTGTTGCTTGCATCCAAAAGCATCTGACCTACACCATGCCGTCAGCCACACCATGCAGTGGTCCACGTGAGACACAAGGAGGCCTCCAACACAGGCCATGCCCACAGGGGGACAGCCCAGAGACAGAGCTGAGGGGAGCTGGGAACAGGACAGCAAGACTTACTGAGCGACTGGGTTTTGGGGCTGGATGCATCAGGGCTGGACAAACAACGTCTAAAAACTCAGGCACTGATGCCAGGAGCCCAGTGGAAGAGATGGCAAGGTTTACAAAATGCACCTATTTATTTAAGAGAAGGGGAGAGAGAGAGAGTGAGCTTTGCCCTCTGCTAATCTGTTCTCCAGATGCCTGGGGTGGCTGGGGCGGGGCTGAGATGGAAGCCAGCACCCAGAGCTCAACCCAGATCTCCCACGTGGGTGGTGGGGAGCATCCATGCTGCCTCTCAGAGTCTGCACTAGAAGGAAGCTGGAGCCAGGAGCTGGTGCCAGGAAATCAAAGCCAGATCTTCTGGTATGCGACGTGGGCGCCCTAACTCCTGGGCTGAGCGGGACAGGTTTTTAATGCGAAACCAGTCCCACCAGGCAGCCAGTCCAAGGACTGCAGGGTGCTGTAGGAGGTGTGAGGGAGGGAAAGGGGGCAGAGGAGTGAGGGGCGGCCTGTGGAGCGGACCTGGAAGATGGCTGCACTTGGGCTTAGCGTGATAGGGACGCCCCCCCGACCCTGAGTGTCAACCACGCGGCACAGCAGCCACCTCCGAGGGACTTTTGCCTGGCAATTTGTCACCATTCACCATTCACCATTGAGGTTGTGTCACTTCAACATTATGTCACCATTTCACCAGTCGGCTGGAAGGGCAGCAGGTGCACAGCCTAGCTCAGCACAAAATAGGCTTTGAGTGTCAACATTTACTTTTCAGTATGTATTTTAATATTGTGTAAATGCATCTTTTAAATATTTACACTTACAGGATGGCTGCTGAGTACAGAATTAGGTGCCTGTACCCTACAGATGGTGCCAGTGTTCCCCTGCTCTCACACCCGCGTTCCCAGTGCTTGGCTATTCGAAATGGTGCTGTGGTGAGCTCTTTGGTCAGAGTTTCTCCTATGCTTTTAAGTCATTTCTTTTGGATCAATTTCTGGAAATGAGATCACTAATACTGAAAGCAATGAGTCTCAAGACCCGACTGTTGACCGGTGCCGCGGCTCACTAGGCTAATCCTCCGCCTGCGGCGCCGGCACACCAGGTTCTAGTCCCGGTTGGGGCGCTGGATTCTGTCCAGGTTGCCCCTCTTCCAGGCCAGCTCTCTGCTGTGGCCCGGGAAGGCAGTGGAGGATGGCCCAGGTGCTTGGGCCCTGCACCCCATGGGAGACCAGGAGAAGCACCTGGCTCCTGGCTTCGGATCAGCGCGATGTGCCAGCCGCGGCGGCCCTTGGAGGGTGAACCAACGGGAGGAAGACCTTTCTCTCTGTCTCTCTCTCTCTCACTGTCTAACTCTGCCCGTCAAAAAAAAAAAAAAGACTGCTCTTATGTTTCAGAAGCAGCCCCCTGGTTTCCATCATGCACGGGAACGTGTTTTGCTGAACACTTCAAGTGCAAAGCCGAATCACCCAGGACCAAGAGAGTGAGTCTGGGCATCATTTCCATCTGGTGAGCTCGGCTCCCAGCCTGGCCCTTTGTGCTGGGTACTCCCAGCCGGGAACACTGCTCCCATTCCACAGTCACACGGCCTGAATTCAGAGCTTACAACATAGACGCCGCTCACCGAGCTGTAACAAAGCTACATACTCCTGTACTTCTTCTAAAATACAAAATCACAACCCTTTCTATAAACCGCCAAACCCAATAACCATCAGATACCCAAGTAAATAATCCGACGATGTGAATTGTTTTAAAAAGTAGATGCCTGGGTTTAAGTAATACTTCTGCTGCTTGAGAAGTAAGTGCTCCTGTTCTTTCTCCGTGAGTCCTCCTGAATTCTTCTTCCATCACAGCCTATCCCCATGCCCGCCCTGGTCCTTGCACTGATTACAAAGGCTGTTCTACCTGGAGCAGGGCTGACAAGTCTGCAGGGCTGGGGGTGACCACTGGCCTGGCCAGCTTGCTGGAGCAGGAATCCGTTATTACAACCATCGGATCTGCTTAAGCATGACCCTTAAAAGGCAGAGTTTCAGAGAGAGGAGGAAGAGGAGGGAGGGAGGGAGGGAGGGAGAGAGAGAGAGAGAGATCTTCCATCCATTGGTTTACTCCTCAAATGGCCTCAATGGCTGGGGTTGGGCCAGGCCAGAGCCAGGAGCCAGAGCCAGGAGCTTCTTCCAGGTCTCCAAGCACTTGGACCATGTTCTACTGCTTTCCCAGGTGCCTTAGCAGGGAGCTGGATCAGAAATGGGGCAGCCAGGTCTCGAACCAGCATGCACATGGGATGCTGGCATTGCAGGCTGAGGCTTCACCTGCTATGCCACAACATCGGCCCCAACCCTGGCCCAAGGCCTGACCCTTAGGCCTAGGCCTCTCCCAGGGGGCTGAGACCTCTCTGGGCCCTTGGTGAGTGGACAGGAGGGACTGACCATGGGGTCTGTGCCGCCACTTCTGTCTCCATGTGGCACAGGCCAGAATGGTTTGAAACAGATCAGAAGGATAGTCAAGGGGACAGCAGGGGCTTACCTCCCGGGGTGCCTCACTGTCACACAGTGCCCGAACAATGACCTGCCACCTCCCCCAAACCCTGGGGCTCTCTGAGCGCTCTCTGAAAGCGGCTGAAACCGGCAGCCTTTTCATGAAGCGCAGTGCCGGTAACAGCAGCATGGCAGTTGGTGGTAACAAGTGTTCGTCTCAAATGCTGAGGGTCACGTAAAACTCCTGGAGTCTTGCTGAAAGGCAGGTCCTGGCTTCCATGGCCCCGGGGTGGCCGCTGCTCACACACCACACCTTGAGTAACGGAGTTTACCACAATTTGTAAACATGGATATTCCCAATGTGGATTTCAAGGCATCCGTTTGGAGAATCGTCTGTTGTAGCCTGCTTACTTTATGGCCCAAATAACACATGCCTTAAGTGTTGCAGAGATTACATAATTGAGTGGCACACACTTAGAAGGGAGAAACTAGTGTCCACACAAGGTTTTCCTAAGGTGCTTGATGTGACTGGGGTGGGCGTGGTGCTGCAGCAGGTTAAGTTGCTGCCTGGGTTGCTGGCATCACATATGAGTGCTGGTTTGAGTCCTGGCTGCTCTGCTTCTGATCCAGCTCCCTGCTAATATGCCTGAGAAAGTAGCAGAAGATGGCTCAACCATCAAAGAAGGAGGTACCTTTCTCTGAAGGGAGGAGAGAACTTCCCACTTTGATTATGGCCTTGTCTAAATAATGTCAGAGTTTGTGGACTCAAGAGGCTTCCATAGCCTTGGCAGCTCATGACAAGAGCCTCAGGTGATTACTGACGTCATAAATAAGAGTGTCAATTGTTAAATCAACAACAGGAGTCACTGTGCACTTGCTCCCCATGTAGGACCCCTGTCCTTAATGTGCTGTATATTCGAATTAATGGTAAAACTAGTCTTCAAACAGTATTCTATACTTTGTGTGTCTGTGTGGGTGCAATCTGTTGAAATCTTTACTTAGTATATACTAACTTGATGTTCTGTATATAAAGATAATTAAAAATGAATCTTAATGAAGAATGGGATGGGAGAGGGAGTAGGAGACGGGATGGTTTGTGGGTGGGAGGGTGGTTTGGAGGAAAAAACTGCTATAATCCAAAAGTTGTACTTTCAAAATTTATATTTATTAAATAAAAGTTTTCAATAAAGAAAAAAAAAGGTGATGGCCCAAGTGCTTGGGACACCGAGCTGGTGTTCCAGGCCTGTTGTTTGGGGAGCGAACCAGTGATTGGAATCTCTCTCTCTCTCTCTCTCTCTCTCTCTCTCTCTCTCCCTCCCTCCCCTCTCTCTCTACTTCTGCCTGTCAAATAAATAAAATTTTAAAAAGATGTGATCACATAAATTTGGTGAACTTTGGACTTTGGGTTAGACAAATTAAGCCAAGTTTTTAATTTTAGAATGTTATCACTTAAAATGCTTGCTGTCCCATGAGTAACGTAAGAACCCACATTTGAAATTGCTTAAATAAGCACATTTCATTTTTCCAACATGAGCACTCTGGCAGCAGGGAAGTTCCTCACTTAGCTAATCCGAGACGAACGGGTGTGACTGGTGTCTCTGTACTTGATTAACTCCGAGTAACATCATCTCCTGCAGCTCCACCCACTTCGCTGCAAACGACAGAACGTCATTCATTTTTATGGCTGAATGTTACAGCATTGTTTGTGTGTGTGAGGTCCCCACAAAGTTCACAGAAAACGCACATTATGAAAAAAAACTATGCATGCATTTCTTTTTTTTGTAAGATTTATTATTTTATTTATTTGAAAGACAGAGTTACAGAGAGAGGTAGAGACAGAGAGAGAGCGAGAGAGGTCTTCCATCCGCTGGTTTGCTCCCCAGATGGCCGAAACGCTGGAGCTGCGCCGATCCAAAGCCAGGAGCCAGGGTCTTCTTCTGGGTCTCCCGCGTGGGTGCAGGGACCCAAGCACTTGGGCCATCTTCCACTGCTTTCCCCGGTGTGTTAGCAGGGAGCTGGATCAGAAGTGGAGCAGCTGGGACTAGAACTGGCGCCCACATGGGATGCTGGCGCTTCCGGCCAGGACTTTAACCTGCTCTGCCACAGCACCGGCCCCCTGTGTATGCATTTCAACATTTTTGCAACATAAACTCACACTAACTTGTGATCATGTGTCTGAACAGGATCTAGTTTAAGTCATCACCTGCATCCCAGATCAGAGGTCTGGTTGGAGTCCTCACTGCTCTGATTCCAGCCTCTGTGACTGTAGACCCTGGGAGGTAGCAGGTGACGGCTCACGTGGCTGCCTCTCGGCCAGCTATATGGGAAATCTGGATGGAGCTCCTGACTGCTGGCTTCTGCCTGGCCTGGCCCTGGCTGTTGCGGGTATTTGGGGAATGAACCAGCAGATAGGAATTCGCTTTCTTTCATTCTTTCTCCTCTCTGCTTTTCAAATAAATCACAAATAATGTATCATTTTGTCACGTGGGATTTTTGTGTTCCAGTGAGTGCTACTCAGCCATTTGTTAGTCTCTTCTTAAAATGTGACAACAGGGGCCGGCACTGTGGCATAGCGGGTAAAACTGCCGCCTGTGACACCAGCATCTCATATGGGTGCTGGTTCAAGACCCGGCGGCTCCACATCCGAAGCAGCTCCCTGCTTGTGTTTGGGAAAAGCAGCAGAAGATGGACCAAGTGCTTGGGCCCCTGCGCCCACATGGGAGACCTGGATGAAGTTCCTGGCTTCAGATTGGCCCAGCTCTGACCATTATGGCTACTTGGGGAGTGAACCAGTGGCTGGAAGACCTCTCTTTTTTTGTTACTCCTCCTCTCCCTGTAACTCTGCCTTTCCATAAATAAATACACTTTTTTTTTTTTTTTCAAAAAAAATAAAAAAAGCAACAGCAGCATCTCAGAATTCCCCGGCTCACTTCTTCTGTGCCACTGGCCAGCACTGTGGTCCCTGGCGGTCTCTGATTCCCCTTGTGCCGGGGCCTGCTCGCCATGGAGGACACCTGCCCAGCAGAGGGAGAAGGGAAGCAGGGTTTGGAAGCCAGGCCGATGCCTGTCCTCGCCTCACCTGCAGGATTTCTCAAGCGTGCTCATTTGATTAAGGAAGCCTCTCCCCCGCGGGTGGGAGTCAGGGCTGGGCCGGGGTGGGGGTGGTCTGGAGGCTGCTAGGCCAGAGGCCATGTTTGGGTCGCCACTGTGGAGACTCCGGGCTGCGCTGCTGTTCCCAACTCAACAGCTGCTCCCTGAATCACAGCTGCGGTTTGGACTCAAACTCGGGGTCTGGACTCAGCGCTGGAGCACACACCCCTCGGCGGCCAGGTGAGCGTTGTCACAGTTTGGAGAAAACTCCCAGAAAGTGGGTATCTTGTGAGAAATCCAAGGACAGGTTGCTGTCCTTGCGACTACAGCTAAACTGACGGCTCGGGACTTGGCTGTGTCAGTTATCTGCGCTCAACGAGGCCGAGCGAGTGGTGACTTCCTTGGGGGTTGTTGTGTCACTGGTCATCTGAGTCCTGGAAGTAGGAGTCCCCTCCAATGCCATTGATCATCCACTGAAGATAGTGGGCGCTTAAAGAAAAAATATATTGGAAAGATGTATAAGTACGAGGGGGTCTTTAAAGACTTCATGGAAGGTGGGTATTATAGAAAAAGCAACACATGATTTCAAATCTTTTTAGAAAAAGACGTATTTATTTATTTATTTGAAAATCAGAGTTACAGAGAGAGAGATGGAGAGAAAGACAGACAGAGAGAGAGAGAGAGAGAGATCTTCCATCTGTTGGTTCACTCCCCAAACGGCTGCAATGGCCAGGGCTGAGCCAGGTGGAAGCCAGGAGCCAGGAGCTTCTCTCAGGTCTCCCACGAAGATGTCAGGAGCCGAAACACCTGGACCTGCTTTCCCAGGCCATTAGCAGAGAACTGGATCGGAAGTGGAGCAACCAGGACTTGAACCAGCGCCCATATGGGATGCCGGCACTGCAGGCAGCAGCTTTACCCATTACGCCTCAATGCCTGCCATGTGATTTCAAAATGTTTTTGCACAAAAGTAAACTTATCTTTAATTCCATTTTCCATGAACTTTTTGAAGTAAAGACCATTTTGAAGAAGAGCGAGCCACCCCTCCCTCCAGTCACACTGTGGTTTCCATTGGCTGGACCCTCTCCACGTGCCCACGCTTCTATGGTCTGTGTTTCCTGCATTCTAAAGTACCCAAGGTTTAGGACTCAACACTGATTTAGTAAAAGCGTTTTAGAAAGCTAACAAGCAAACACCACAGGAGCCTGTGAAGAACGGCCATTGGTTCTAAGATACTTCCCGATAGCAGAAACCTTTAAACGTGTGGGACTACATACAGGCTTTAGAAGGGAGGACCGGGGCCAACGTTGTGCTGCAGTGGGTAAAGCCACTGCCTGCGATGTCAGCATCCCATATACGGTGCTGGTTCGAGTCCTGGCTGCTCCGCTTCCATGCTTCTCTCTCTCTTTCACTTTGAGTTTCAAATACATAAGTAAATCTTTTTTTTTTTTTTTAAAGGCCAGCAGTAGAAACAAGATGCTTACTTTGCTATGTACAAGAAAGTGTTTTACACTATTTAAGTTTTGGCCCAGAAACATATTCACGTGGCTCAACATTCAGAGGCTACAAAAGGATCATCAGGGACTTGCCTCCCTCCTGCCTGCCACGTGGTCCCCTCCCTCGGGGCCACCGACATCTTTAGTGTCTTGTGTGTCACCCCACATGCTCCTATGGGCAACTGAAGTCTTGCTTTTTTGCTCCCTTTTTTATATAAAGAATAGAATATTCCTCACCCTCTTCAGAGCCTGGCTTCTTTCACTTACAAGTCGTAAAGATGGACTCACATCAAGTCCCGACCTTTTTTCTTTCTTTTGTTTTTCTAGGTTACATCACATGCACTTCTCTCCCGCTGGCTATGAAATGGTTTTTGTTGTTGTTGTTGTTGTTGTTGTTTTTTTTTTTTTTTTTTTTTTTTTGACAGGCAGAGTGGACAGTGAGAGAGAGACAGAGAGAAAGGTCTTCCTTTGCCATTGGTTCACCCTCCAATGGCCGCCGCGACTGGCGTGCTGCGGCCGGCGCACCGCGCTGATCTGAAGCCAGGAGCCAGGTACTTCTGATCTCCCATGGGGTGCAGGGCCCAAGGACTTGGACCATCCTCCACTGCACTCCCTGGCCACAGCAGAGAGCTGGCCTGGAAGAGGGGCAACCGGGACAGAATCCGGCGCCCTGACCGGGACTAGAACCCAGTGTGCCGGCGCCGCAAGGTGGAGGATTAGCCTAGTGAGCCGCGGCGCCAGCTATGAAATGGTTTTAATTATCCGTTTCAATGGCGGCGTTGTGCGTTGGGTGTTGTGAGCTGACGGGACCGCAGCGCACTATGGGCAGCGACACTGTTCCTGGGGTCGTGCAGTGAGAGAGCTCCTCAGTGACCGGAGACCCCTGCTTGGTACCAAGGCGTCTTCCCTCAGGGGCTTACTTACAGTGAGCAGGGGAGAAGCCATGGAAATAACCCAGCCCCCCAGGGAGCCCCAGCACAGCCAGCGCCCACAGCGGGAAAGTGAGAGGGGTGTGGGTGGATGCACACACTGGCCGATGTGAGCGCAGGCGTGGATCCCGATGTCTGCATCGCGCCTGTGAGCCGCCCACGTGCAGCCACCGCAGGCAGACTCAGTCCCCGCTCACTAATCATGCAGGGCCCCTGCTGAACTCACAAAGATGAGAAAGAGACAAAGACAACAACACAACGTGGCTGCTTCCTAAACACTGCCACGTGCATTTTCTAGACGAGAAAAGGAAGGCACAGAGATGGTAAATAACTCACTGCAGGTGCAAACGACAGAGCTGGGGGTGGGACCCTGACGGCGCTCTCGGCTCGCTCCCTCGCCAGCTGGCAGCAGCTTGGGGGCACATTTGCCTCTGCTCTGTGGGTACACGCCCATCCTGCGCCCCTTCTCCTTCTCACTTGTGGGGTGAGCGCCTGGAACCCTTGAGGGTGGGCTCACCCCTCTGGATGGAGGAGCTGAGTTTCGTCCTTTCCTGGCCCACAGTGCAAGGGGCTGAGAGCTGGGGGGAGCCTGGCCTCGGGGCTCACAGAGCTTGATCTTGGGGTTCCAGGGGCCCAGCAGGACCCTCTGGGCTCCACCACCTCCTCCCCTCCCCCACCTCAGCCAACCTTACCTCTGTCCCACAGACATTCCCAGCCCCCAACCTCAGCCCCCAGGCGGCAGCAAACCTGAGTCTCACCAACCAGGCTGACACCTGCAGGTGAGGGACTGTCCCCTAACCCGACTCCCGCCCCCTCACACGATCCAATTCTCCTTTGCTATTGGACAGAAAACGCTCTTCAGTATGCACATGCCAAAGCAAATGGCAACTACAGGAAAACGAAAACATGACTGTCCCAGCAACCCCGCCTCGCCTCCTGGAGTGGTGGTGACAGTGACCACGGCTCGGGACACTGGCGTGGGAAGTGGGCTGCCCTCCACCCTCCAGCCCTGGTCGCCCTCCCCAGAAGTGAGCGCTCTTGGTAATCCGATTTCTGAAGTGGCACCTGCATAGGCACGAGCTGTCTCTGCTCTGGGACAGAAATGCTAGCACACTCTACATACCGTGTGGGGCCAGGCTTGCTCTCCCTGTCCCCCTGCTGATCGGAATCTCCAGGAGAACTTTGCCCACAGGCACATCCGGGTCCGCCCTATTCATTTCAGGGGTGGCCGATGACCCCTCTGCGTGTGGCCAGCTCTCCCCTGATGACACTTCAGATTCTTCTAGATCTTCGCTATCACAGTTGGTGCTGTATTTAAGAACCCTGTGCATCTACTCCTGGGAGACTTGAACCCAGGCCCTCCAATATGAGATGTGAGTATTTCTACAGGATAAATTTCTGCAAGTGCTGATTTTTCAATAGATGGCACAAAATTATCAAATGGTAGCTTTTCAGTAGAGACTGAACAAATATCTTAGGCTTGATGTTTAAAGTACTTACAATTTTTAAACCTTATTTAAAAATTATTTATTTAGGGGCTGGCACCATGGCTCACTTGGCTAATCCTCCACCTGTGGCGCCGACATCCCATATGGGTGCCAGGTTCTAGTCCCAGTTGCTCCTCTTCCAATCCAGCTCTCTTCTGTGGCCCAGGAGGGCAGTGGAGAATGGCCCAAGTGCTTGGCCCCCTGCACCCGCATGGGAGACCAGGAGGAAGCACCTGGCTCCTGGTTTCAGATCAGCGCAACACCGGCCATAGTGACCATTTAGGGGGTGAACCAATGGAAGGAAGACCTTTCTCTCTGTCTCTCTCTCTCTCTCTCTCTCTCACTGTCTAACTCTATCTGTCAAATAAAATTTTTAAAAATTATTTATTTATTTGAGAGGCACAGAGAAAGAGAGACAGACAGGCAGACAGACAGAGAGAGCCTCCATGTACTGGTTCACTTCCCAAATACCAGCAAAGGCCAGGGCTGGGCCAGACTGAAGCCAGGAGCCTAGAACTTCATCTGAGTCTCCCATGTGCGTTACAGGGACCCAACTACTCAAACCATCACTTGCACCTCCCAGAGTCTGCATAAACAGGAAGCTAGAGCCAAGACTTGAACCCAGGCCTCCAATATGAGATGCGGGCAAGGGGTGTTCTAACTGCTGTGCCTGACACGCCTGCACCTGGAGAACATCTTAATGCCTTTCAAACACAAAAACATAAACTGTAGAGGAAAGAACGATACACTTTCTTACTTTACAACCTTAAACTCTTGTACCATGGGAGACCTCACTGAGGTATTTTAACCTCACTGAGGTTAAAAGACAAGCCACAGGGGCCGGCGCTGTGTAAAGCCAGGTAAAGCGGGTAAAGTCACTGTGGCATAACGGGTAAAGCCGCTGCCTGCAGTGCCAGCATCCCATATGGGCACCAGTTCGAGTCCCGGCTGCTCCACTTCCAATCCTCTGCTATGGCCTGGGAAAGCAGTAGAAGATGGCCCAAGTTATGGGGCCCCTGCACCCACATGGGAGACCCAGAAGAAGCTCCTGCCTGGTGGCTTCAGATTGGTGCAGCTCCGGCCATCGTAGCTATCTGGGGAGTGAATCAGCGGTGGAAGACCTCTCTCTCTCTCTCTGCCTCTGCCTCTCTGATAAATAAACCTTAAAAAAAAAAAAAGCCACAGAGCAGGAGAGGGTATGTGTAAGGAGTTCAATGACACTAACGGTTAATGCCAAAATCTCCACGGTTTTTTTTTTTTAATGCCCATGCCCATTTAATTAATACAAATTTATGGAGCCAAGTTAAACAGATAAGTCATTTAAAGTCTCTTTAACATCTATAAAATATTAGAGATTTTTATTTTTATCTCAGTTAAAGACTGCCTTAGAACAGGAAGCTAACAGTCTCTATACAACTGTTCATAAATTTATGAAAAGAGAACTGCTTCCTTAAAATGCCTTTCTCTTTATGAGAAATAAAATATTAAAAATGATTGCCAGTCAAAATCTCCACGTTGTTGACCAAAGACCAATACCCTCCCCACCCCGAACAGGAAAGGGCTCGGAAGGAGCAATCCAGAGAAGAGGCCAGTAGAATAACCCACGCACCCAGGGCTGACGCCGCACCCACAAATACTCGGGAGTACTGGTTAAACATGAGAGAGTCCACACCCCTCAGATAGGCAAAAAGTGTCTCGTGCCAGGAGAGGTGACACAGCCTCTCATTACCTCGCCGTGGGAGTGTCAACTGGCAGAACCACTCCGGCCAGCACAGGGACACCCAGGCACGGCGGCTGCATCCTCCTGTCCCCCACTCTGCTCCGGTGGCCTCGCTGCCTCGGGAGAGACGGCCCCTCCCGGAGAAGAAGCTGCTCGGGTCACCCACATTCTGCGTTCCAGTCCTGGCTCCTCTTCTGATCCTGCTTCCTGCTACTGTATTCTGGGGGGCCAGAGATGATGGCTCAAGTGCTTGGGCCCCTGGGAGACCTGGATGGAGTTTGGGGCTTCTGGCTTCGGACTGGCCCAACCTTGGCTGTTGCGGACACTTAGGGAGTGCCCACGGATGGAAGATCTGCCTGTCTCTGTCTCTGTCTCTTTGCATTTCAAATAAAAATTAATTAATTATAAAAATTTGGGGACCTCTGTTGTGGCACAGCCATCCCCTGCAACTCTGGCATCCTCTATGGGCCCTGGTTCGAGTTCTGGCTGCTCTATTTCCAATCCAGCTTTCTGCTAATGCACCTGGGAAAGCATAAGAGGATGGCCCAGGTGCTTGGGCCCCTGCACCCACATGGGAGACCCAAAGGAGGCTCCTGGCTCCTGGCTTCAGCCTGGCCCAGCCCTGGCTGTTGCAGCCATTTGAGGAGTGACTGAGTGCATAGAAGATCTCTCACTGTCTCTGTCTCTTCCTTTTTTCTCTCTCTCTCTGTAATCTGCCTGTCAAATAAATAAATAAACTTTAAAAAAATTATTTCGAAGAAAAAAATTAAAAAAAATTTTTTTATTTGACAGGTAGAGTCATAGACAGTGAAAGAGAGAGACAGAGACAGAGAGGAAGCTCTTCCCTCCGTTGGTTCACCCCCCAAATGGCCGCCACAGCCGGAACTGCGCCACTACGAAGCCAGGAGCTGTGTGCGGTGCCATCCTCCACTGCCTTCCCGGGCCACAGCAGAGAGCTGGACTGGAAGAGAAGCAACCAGGACTAGAACCCAGCGCCCATATGGGATGCCGGCACCACAGGCGGAGGTTTAACCAAGTGAGCTACACCGCCGGCCCTTGAGGAAAAAACGTTTAAAGGCTGTAGATCATGCCCTCCCCTTGAGCGCTTATTTGGAGGTTTGAGCACGGGAGCGCAGCTACTCCTATACCCTTGATGAAGACCCGTCCTCCTCTAGTGGGGAAGGTCGTCCTCTTCGACCGAGCGCGCAGCTTCGGGAGGGACGCAGCGGGAGCGGTGAGGGTGGAAGGGGACACCCGCCTAGCCAGCCAGCCAGATCCGCCGAATCAACCCTGGCAATCAACGGGGTGACAGGTGTCGCAGCCAGACCACCCTGACATTCCTGCCCTCCCCTTCATCCTGTCTGCCCCATGTTGTCCTGTATGGCATAGAAATGTAAGTAATAGAATCCTTCAAAGGCATTAACCTGTCCACGTCATAACCCCGTCACCTCCACACGTTAAAATTCCACGGGTACGGTTCATACTCCCACGCTATGTGCTGAGAAATTCCCAGCCAGGGCAAAGCGAGGTGTGCCCAGGGTGCTCACTGCAACCCTGCCGGTGGTTACTGCATAACACTGGCAGCATCCCCAGCTGGGAGGGCCATAAATGCGTCATCCCACAGTCTCATAACGCGTTATCAGGAAGCAGTCAGAGTGGAAAAGGCTGGAACCATGTATCATAATGTCAAATAAAAACAGCGCATTGCAAAATGAATGCAATGTGTTTGTTTATGTAGAAGCTTAAGACATTTATAAAATAATGCTATATGTTGTTTACAAAATATATCCATGTAATAAAAGTATGACAACACGGAAAGGAAAGAATCTCACTCATGTGGGACATGGTCTCCCAGGGGAGGGGGCATGAGAGGTAAGATCAGGAGAGGGTCCCTAGGAGGCTCATCTGTTATTTCTTTTCTATAAGACCAAAGAAATATTTGCCTGAAATGTACTAAAACATTAAGAATTGCTCAAGGGGCTGGCGCCATCGCTCACTTGGTTAATCCTCCGCCTGAGGCACAGGCATCCCATATGGGCACCGGATTCTGTCCCGGTTGCTCCTCTTCCAGTCCAGCTCTCTGCTATGGCCCAGGAGTGCAGTGGAGGATGGCCCAAGTACTTGGGCCCCTGCATCCGCATGGGAGACTAGGAGGAAGCACCTGGCTCCTGGCTTCGGATCGGCGCAGTGCGCTGGCCATAGCAACCATTTTGGGGGGTGAACCAATGGAAGGAAGACCTTTCTCTCTGTCTCTCTCTCACTGTCTAACTCTGCCTGTCAAAAAAAAAAAAAAAAAAAAGAATTGCTCATGCTAGCTAAAGGGTGCGTGGGTGCTTGCTGTACTAGTTTTAGTACTTCATTCTCTGAGCCATTTCATAATGAGAGGAAAATCCTATTAGGGTGCATGGATGACCTCAAGGTCATTGGGCAGGTGTGTGGTGCGGTGGTGGACACTGCTTGGGACATCCATATCTCATACTGGAGTTCCTGGGGTCTGCCTGCCATTCCGGCTTCCTGCGAGTGCACAGCCTATGATGGTTCAAGTAGCTGAGTCTCTGTGGTTCACATGGGAGCCCTGGATTGAGTCAGCTCCTGACCCAGCCCCACCTGTTGTTGGGCATTTCGAGAGTAAACCAGCAGGTAGATCTCCCCCCTTCTCTCTGCCTTTCAAATAAATAAAAGCAGTAAGTTAAAAAAATTAAAGATAACATTATAGAAAAACAGCAAGCTCCCTCCCCATCTCAACTTTGTCAGATTTTCTTCTCTCTCCTTGTATCTTCTAAAATTCTCCACTTTTTAGTAGAGGTTTGAACACTTGCATGCCACAGAGGCTTGTTGATGGAGCAGTCACAGCTTCAGCCACACACCTCGAAGGCAAGTGCAATCTTAGGGGCTGTGCAGTTCTCTATCAGGACCCCATTTTATTTTATTTATTTTTTTGACAGACAGAGTTAGACAGTGAGAGAGAGAGACAGAAAGGTTTTCCTTCCATTGGTTCACCCCCCAAATGGCCTCTATGGCCGGCGTGCTGCACCATCTGAAGCCAGGAGCCAGGTGCTTCCTCCTGGTCTCCCATGCGGATACAGGGGCCCAAGCACTTGGGCCATCCTCCACTGCACTCCCTGGCCACAGCAGAGAGCTGGCCTGGAAGAGGAGCAACTGGGACAGAATCTGGCGCCCCAACGGGGACTAGAACCCGGTGTGCCGGCGCCGCAGGCGGAGGATTAGCCAAACGAGCCTCGGCGCCAGCCAAGGACCGCATTTTATTTTCCAGGAAGGGCGGGGAGGAGGGCAGATTCTACTTGTTGGCATCTGACAAAAGCAGTAGTTGGTAAGCTGCTCCTGGAAGGTTCACATGGCATTTTTCAGAGTTTTCATGCATGTCCTGAATTTCATTTCACCTACAGAAACAAAGTATCTATACCTTAAAGTATTTCTTTAGTTTATACTAAAAGCGGATGGCAGGGGTGAGCATTGTCCTAGCAGTTAAGTTGCCTGAGTCCCAGGTTCTGAGTCCCAGCTGCGTCCCACATGCCAGCTGCCTGCTAATGTGCACCCTGGGAGGCAGTGGGTGATGGCTCAAATGCCTGGGCCCCTGCCACCCATGTGGGAGACCCAGACTGGATCTCCAACCCCTGCCCCTGCCCTAGGCCAACCCAGCCCTGGCGGTGGCAGGCATCTGGGGAGTGAGTGGGGGGATGGCAACAATCTTCGTCTGTTAGTCGCTCTGCCTCTCAAATAAATAAAACTCTTGGAAATCAAAGGGCATATTTTATTTGTTCCTTTTGAGATAAAAGCTATACTTTTGCAGAAATGTTTAATAGTTCTTGCACTCAGCAGCAAATATCAAGTGGACAGTGCTTAATAAAGACATGAATTACCAATATTCAAGATATCGTCTATGGGGCCGATGCCGTGGCACACTAGGTTAATCCCTCGCCTGTGGCACCAGCATCCCATATGGGCACCAGTTCTAGTCCCAGTTGCTCCTCTTCCAGGCCAGCTCTCTGCTGTGGCCCAGGAAGGCAGTGGAGGATGGCCCAAGTGCTTGGGCCCTGCACCTGCATGGGAGACCAGGAGGAAGCACCTGGCTCCTGGCTTTGGATCGGCATAGCTCCGGCCGTAGTGGCCATTTAGGGGGTGAACCAATGGAAGGAAGGCCTTTCTCTCTGTCTCATTGTCTGCAACTCTACCTGTCAAATAAATAAATAAAA
This sequence comes from Oryctolagus cuniculus, assembly GCF_051225735.1. NCBI lineage: Eukaryota > Metazoa > Chordata > Mammalia > Lagomorpha > Leporidae > Oryctolagus > Oryctolagus cuniculus. The sequence goes on along the minus strand of NC_142871.1, from coordinate 133,114,323 downwards.
AAATCTTAAAAAAAATACTGTCTGCAGTAACAGGCAGCACACACACAAGCCATCTGGGGTTTGGTGCAGTCACTGAGCAGGTTCACACAGACTCCTGGCCTTCCTCTTCCATTCCCAGAGCACTAAGCGGCCTGCAATGCAGCTGTCAATCAGTCCCACCTGGTACTCACCCCTCCCATGCTTCACCAGGTTGGTCTGTGTGGTCTTCTGAGATCATGTTATAAACAGACTGTGGCTTCTGCCTTGGGTTCATTCTCTCTCTCTCTCTCTCGCTCTCTCTATTTCGCCTTCTCTCTCTCCCCCTTGCATTTCTCACTCTGAAGAAAGCAAGCGGCTATCTCGTGAGCAGCCTCATGGCTCAGCACATATGGGAAGGCATTGGAGCCTCACTGCCGTTGCTATAGCCGGCTAAGAACTGGCGCCCACCACCAACACCGAGAGTGAGCTTGGCGTGGATTCTCCTGCTCCAGTGAGCATGCCTGCATCCCTGGCTGTCAGCTCGAACCGCATGAGAGACCCTGAGCCACAGGCACCCAGCTGAGCCATTTTAAGGTTCCAGATTCTCCGAATCGTGTGAGATTATATGTGTTGTTGCAAGGTGTTAGGTTTGGGATGATATTTATGCAATGACAGGAAACTAACACACTCTGGGGTGCGCCAACATGGCCATAGTGCCCGGCGCCACGTTCATCAGAAACCACCTGGCCCGCTTGCCTTACTTCTCCTTGCCCGGAAGTGGGTTGCACACTACCCTTAGCCCCAAAGGAGGCTGGGAAATCGAGTGCCAGTCCTGTTCAGCTGCCCCGCAGGGAGGTAGGCAGGAGGCTGTGAGCGACGGTTCCTGCAGGGCCACCCCACGTTCCCTGCTTGTCCCATTGTCTCCGCGTGGCGTCACTGACCTTGTTTCTTTATATGCAGAAGTCAGGTTCAGGGTCAGTGTTATTGGCAAGAACCTTCACGGTGATGTTCTGACCTTCACGCTCACCAGGTCCGTCACTCAATAAAACATTTCAAGGAGGGTGGTACACCGTCAGCGGAAAGCCAGTATGGCTTTGTCCCCAAGAACAGACCTGGCTGGCTTCCCAGCCCTTGCAGGGCTTCCGGGTTCTCCTGCCGTCACTGTGGGTGGTCGAGCTGGAATCCTTCAGGGTGAGTGGGCTCTGATGAGTCACGCGAACTGGGTTAACGTGGGTGAAAAATATCCAAGATGGCTTTAAAAGTCACGAGCAGAAGCACTGGAAAGCGATCCTTCCTCGCGCCGTTCGCCTGCAGGAGGGAGGAAAGGGGGAGGATCTTCCCAACCGTTAGCCCCGAGGCACGGGGCTTGGCAGCCATGGCGCCATGTTGGGGGTCAGCTCCGAGGCGCCGGCGACAGCTCTGCTGGGGCTCCTCGTCCGCAGGCTGGAGTTTCTAGCCCGCTGGCAGAGGGGGAGTCTTGCATGGCTTTGGTGTCCACAGAACTGGGCACTCGCCTGGGAGACAGCCAGGCCTGAGAAGGCGGGGACGCCAGAGCCCGTGGCTGCACAGGTGCCCTCCTGGAGGCAGGGTGGTCCCTGGCGTCCTGAGGCTGCCACAGCCCGTGTGGAGCAGGCGACCTTGCTTCCTATTTCACGGGAACCACAAGATGACCCGGAAGGAGACGCTCGTCCCTAGCCGCCTTCCCATTCCCTCCGTCCCACCTAACCTTCTCTGCTGCCTCGGTGGCAGGGGTCTGTGTCCCCTGCGCCAGAGCCATCCCCGCCCCCCCCCCCCCCCCCCGTGCACAGTGCCAAGCTCCTGCTGTCATCGCAGACACAGCTTGGAAGGAGCACCAGCCCCCACCCCCTTTCTCAGGGCCGGCCCAGTTCCCAGGAGTCTTCCAAAGGCGGCCCCGCCCTCCTCTGGAGCCGTCAGCTGGGACTCACCCTGCCCATCCAACCAGTCCCTGGTGCCGCAAGCCCTCTGTGGCAATGGCTGCATTACCTGTCCTCCTCCAGCTGCCAGCCTGGGCTGGCCACCCCCCGCCTCCTGTCCTGTCCTCTGGGCCCAGCCTCATCCCCCTTGTGAGCTCACATGTATCACACCCATATCAAGCCTTCCTCTGCCGACCCCACCTTCTCCAGGGGGTCCAATGGTTCCAGAACCCTAATGATGAGGGACGCATCCCATGCCAGGCACTCTCAAGCCATTAACTGGCACAACTGCTGTGAAGCAGGGTGATTACTGTCCCTTTCACAGAGGAGGAAAACTGAGGCCCAGAGAGAGTACCAGGTCACAGTGCCTGTAAGCAGCAGAGCCGGGCTTCACACTCAGGCCTGTGTATCCAAAGCCCTTCATCTGTGAACCTGCGAGGCCAGCACACCCCATCCCTCCTCTGCAACGTCCCCAGCTTCCCCATGTCCCCCAGCCCTCAGCCCTGTGGCGTAGCATCTCTGATGGTCCCAGCCCTCACTGCCCACTCTCATCTCTTAACTTCTCTGGCAGGAATCCCAGTCCCACGCCACACAGTCCTGAATCGTGGCTGCCTAGTGCGCCTGCGCTGCTTCCCAGAGTCGCTGGGATCTGAGTGACCGGACTGGGGGAAGGCCTCTGTTGGCACCAAAGCTGCCCAGGCTCCACTCCTGTCACTGCCCACCCCACCCTAGGAGTACACTGTACACACACGGTCCCTGCTACACACACATCCAATCAGAAGCTCTCTTTTCCAGCGGAGACAGTGAGATGCCTGGGACCAGCTACCCAAGACAGAAAACTGCCGCCTACCTGGAACCCCGGGCCCTCCCCACGCAGTGGAATTCCCGTGGGGACTGGCCAGGTCCCCGGCACCGGTGTGAGCTGCCCAGGACCAGTGATGTCAGAGAGGGTGGAGCTGGACCAGGCGTTTGGCTGGGGACTTGGAGCCTGGGTTCTAGTTCTGCCTCGGGTACTGTGTGGGGAGATGTGGTGAGGCTGGGGGGCTGTGGCCAGGACTGCATGGGCAGCTCCCACAGGTGACCCCTGGTCCCAGGTGTCCCCTCCCTCACCAGATGGCTCCCTGCCCTGACCCTCACCCTGTTACGTTCATCCTTGGGCTGAAACAACCGCAGCTGTTCAGCCTAAGGATGAAACATTGCCGTCTCAGAGTGGGGAGCACGGCAGATGTGGGAAGGCCCAGATACTTAGAATGATCTGGATTTCAGGCTGAGCTCTTCCTGGGTGCTTAGGAGAGTGAGTGAGGGCCTGGGCTCAGTGAGAGCCGTGATGAGCAAGAGTTAAAGGGTCAGGGAAGGGGCCAGGAGAAGAGGGGGTGCTGAGCGGGACCTCAGGGCCAAACTTCTCCTGTATGATTTTGCCCTTGGCTGGTCCTGACATGTGTATAGACAAACAAGTGAATAAGCAAAGGGAATTGTGCAAACACATGGTGCACACGGACACGGCCTGGAGGAGCCGGGGAGGGCGTGGCTGTGGGAGGCCCACAGGTGCTGTGTGCTGCCTTTGAGGGCCAAGGCCGCCTCCTCCGGGGGAGTCCCCTCCCCTCAGGGGCTGGGCTGCCTGATCCCAGGCTGCTGCGGCCTTGGCTTCGGATGCCTCTCAGCTGAGGGTTCAGTGGTGCCGGCTGCTCCAGGTACGGCCTGTGCCGGGCGCCACGAGTGCTGCCTGATGTGCCGAGGGCTGAGGAGCCCGCGCCGGAGATGAAGCGAACCAAGCAATGATGCCAGCAGCAGCTTGGGGACCAGGACCCTGCTCACACCCCCGGGGCCTTCTGTGCCGAGCCCACGCCCCGGGACCTGGGGCCCCTCACCAACCTTTGGGGCTGCCTCCCGGAAGAGTTTAGCAGGCCCAGGTGGGCAGCGGCTGCCTGAACCCACTGCGGAGTTCCCAGCAGCCTGGAGACGGCTCCATTCCAGGCTTGGGCTGGCCAGGCAGCTGGGCAGCAAGTTCCAACAGGAGCGGCGGGCCCCAGCTGGGGCAGGCGAGCCTGAAGGGTGCTCCTGCTCCCAGCGGGGGACCAGAGGCGGACGAGATGAATGAACAGGTGTTTAAGGGGGACCCGGACACCCCTCATTCCATCTCCTTCTCGGGTAGCGGGTTCCTGTCCTTCTACCAGGCTGGGGCTGTGGACGCCCTGCGGGACCTGGCCCCCCGGATGCTGGACACAGCCCATCGCTTCGCGGGGACATCGGCAGGGGCCGTGATCGCCGCCCTGGTCATCTGCGGGATTGAAATGGGTAAGACCTTTGTTCTGGGTTCTCTGGGACATCTTGGGGGGGTGGGGCGGGGGGCATCTTCAGAACAGAGCCCCAGGAAGCTTGGGGAGGGGATGCTTGTGGGGCAAAGCCAGGCCTGGGTGGTGGGGAAGGTGGAGGCGGGTCGGTGTCAGAGAGAGCTGCCCTGATCCTAGGCCTAGGAGTCAGAGGGCAGGGTCTCTGCAGAAGTGATACCGGGTCACGGTCAAGGGGCGGGTACAGTCGTGGGCGTTGTGCCTCCTGCCTGTTTTTTTTTTTTTTAACATGCAAATAAATGCCAATGCCTTTGGGCAGGGCAAGGCTTCAGCTCTCCATCAGCTTGGCAGGGTTGGGTCTGTCCACCTGGCTTCCCGGGTGGCTGGAAAGATGAAAGGAGGAAACGAGAAGGGAGGGCCGAGGGTGGGAGACTGGGCCATCCTGGCTCACCTTCCAGCCTCCTGGGCCCGAGGGGGCTGTGGCAGCCTGGGCAGGGGAACAGCAGCCATGGAAGCATCTCTGCTGAGCACCCCATTGGGCGCGATGGCAGGAAGCGGCGGAACTGTGCAGGAAAGGCACCAGGAACCCCGTGGGGCCTGTTTTAGAAGGGTGCTCAGGGAAGCTGTTTCCAAGGTGGCCGGTGGAGACCTCAATAACGTGGGAGGAAAAGCCCCTTGAAGACACAGAGAGAGGCCCTGCCTGGCAGAGGGGCAGCCAGCAAGTCTGGGTCAGGGGCTCCCGAGCCCAGAGATGCCAGCTGAGACTTCAGTCGGAGACGTGGGGGAGGGGAGGGGACGCAGGCGGCGTGGGGAGGTGGGGAAGAGCAATGGCCCCATGGACGGACCTCGGCTCTGTCTTTTCACAACAGGGATGGGACTCCCTGTGCCTTGATTTTTGTTGCTAAAGGGTTATCCGCACCAACACAAGTGAACTGCCAGTGGCACCTGTTGGGCTGGTGGCACCTGTTGGGCGCCCCCCCGCCCCCTGCTGGGCAGAGCGGATGGGGGCGCTGAGCAGGAGGCTGAGGCTTCACACAAGGAGAGCCTGGGAGACTCCCCGCAGGGCCCCTGAGCTCAGCCAGCTTCCCTGCAGGTCCCGTCCTGCCACGATGTCCACACTGCCTGCCAAGTCTTTGTTGTCAAGAGTAACAGTCGGGCCCTCTCGCTGAGCACCTCTTACGTACAAGACGCCTTTTCTTGCTAAACATTTCACAAGTGACGGGGCGGGCATTTACCCCAGCATTTGGAACGCCAGCTGAGATGCCTGCATCCCACGTCGGATGTGCCTGGGTTCCATGCCTGATTCCTGCTCCTGACTCCAGCTCCCTGTAAATGCAGGCCTTGGGAGGCAGCAGGTGGTAGCCCAAGCACTTGAGTCCCCACCACCTATGCAGGAGAGCTGGGTGGAGGCCCTGGCCCAGCCTCAGCCGTGTGGCCTTTCTCTTTCTCTCTGTATGTCTCCTTTCCTCTCAAAGGAAAGGATGGGATTTTTATTTTTTTAATTTAAAAAATATTTCACAAGTAACACATTCTTTCTTGCTCTACAAAATTCAAACAATGTCAAGCACATAGAGTAAAAAGAAAGCCTTCCCCACGCCACCTCCCCAGGCCCTCTCTCCCTCCTGTAGCTCAGGGCTCATCCCGCATCCTTCCAGGTCTTTCTGTGTGCTCAGAGTCCTTTGCCAGTGACACAGCAGTTAATGCCTTCAGCACCCAATGACCTTCGGAACCAGCTGGGGCGAGACCCCCAGTGCTGTCATGGAGTCAGGGAAATCCCACTCTGAGGTGCCTGGCCCCTGGGAGGAGCCCCTTCCCAGGAACCCATGGGGGTCTCCTATTCCATCACTCCCAACTCCTCTGTCTTCAAGGGAAAATTTTTTAAGATTTTTATTTATTTTTTTGAGTGGTAGAGTTTGAGAGAGAGAGAGAGAGGTCTTCCATCTGCTGGTTTACTCCCCAAATGGCCACAATAGCTGGAGTTGGGCCCATCTGAAGCCAGGAGCCAGGAGCTTCTTCCAGGTCTCCCACGTGGGTGCAGTGGCCCAAGGACTTAGGCCATCCTCTATTGCTTTCCCACACCATTAGCAGGGAGCTGGATGGGAAGAGGAGCAGCCGGGACACAAACTGGCGTCCATATGGAATGCTGGTGCCACAGGTGGAGCCTTAGCCGACTACGCCACCGTGCTGACCCCAAGGGAAATTCTTAAGATAGACGACGAAGTCAGTGGTGTCTTCACCCTCTGACATTCAAAGATGTTTCCGAATTAATCCAGTTCGTTCAATTTGGCGGCTGTTCCTGGGAACCTACTTGGCCAGGCTGAGACCAGCATGGATGGTGGGGTGGGGAAGGTGCCCAGAGGGACTCATACCCGTGACAAGGACACCTGACTGCGGAGGCAGGGTGCAGAAATCAGGGCCTAGACTACCAAACAAGTTCAGGGGTGGGGGAGGTGCGTGGGGACTCTGTCCACTCAGCAGCACGTTCATGAGGCTTATCTGTGTCCCTGTCACCTGGTTCAGTCTCGTTAACTCCTGCTAACTAGCACTTCCTTTATATCAGACTCTTTTCTAAGTCCTGGGCGTATTGACTCATTCAGTCCTCACAACAGCATTCCCAGGTGGAAACTGTCATTATTCCCATTTTACAGCGGAAGCAACTGAGTCACGGAAGGCTTGTATAACCTGCCTCCAGTCACGCAAACAGCACACAGGATAGCTGGAGTTTGAACCTAGGCTGGCCAGAGTCTACACTCGTACTCCTCAAACAGCCCTGCTTCTTGACGAAGCAGTGACATGCGCGTGGGGGTGCTGGTGTGTGGTTAGTGGGCTCCGGGAAGTCTCTGTGGAATTGCAAGAGGGGGAGGGGATGAGCTCAAGGTGTCTGGGGGAGAGCGGTCGATGCAGAAGGAGTGGAGACTGCAAAGTCCCTCGTTGTCAGCTGGAAGCAGAACAAGCCCCAGGACCAAGTCTTCTGATGTCCCCAGCTTCTGAATTCCCGTAGGACAGCACCACAGGGCAGACAGCTGTTCCACTGACAGAATTATTAGTCTAAACAATACGGCAGTGAACAGCCATGCCCACTTGGAATACGTAGCCTATCATTCTAGGGTGTGTATGTCGTAAGCATTGCTCAATTAGTCTCCAGAGTGGTTGTACCTCTGGCCCCACCAGCAGCAGGGACAAGCCCCAATTTTCCCACAGTGCCTTCAGCCCCGGGTACGGTCAGACTTGAAAGTTGTATGTCAGTCTGCAAGTACGAAGCTATATCTAATTTATTTTGCTTGCTTAGTCTGCACGGCATTAAGCATCTCTGTAGCTATCTACTGACCGCTCTGTGCCCTCTCTGGGACTGGCCTGCCCAGGGCTCTTGCCTGTCCCCTGCCGAGTTCTCCGTTGTTGGATGATCTTCGTATGTTCTGCACACCACCCATTTGTCAGGTACAGACCTTGCACCTGTCTTCAGCCACTCTAGGGCTTCTCTTTATTTTGTCTAGGAGGTTTTTTGTAACTCAGAACATTTTAAAGTTAATGCAGTCAGATATATCAATTTTTTCTTATGATTTGTGGGTTTAAAAAAAACCTATTGATTTATTTATTTGAAAGCCAGAAGAATATAGAGGGAGAGGCAAAGAAAAAGAGTTTCTACTCGCTCACTCCCCAGATGCCTGCAATGGTCAGGACTGGGCCTAACCAAAGCCAAGAGCAAGAAACTTTATCCCGATCTTCCAGATGAGTGCCAGGAGCTCAGAGGGAACGCAATCCAGGTTTCCAAGTGGGTGGCAGGAGCCCAGTTACATGAAGCATCGCTGTCTGCATGGCGGGAAGCTGGAGTGAGGGGCTGCAGGCAGGAATTGAACCCAGGAACTCCAATGCAGAATGAGGGCATCCTAGCCACTAGGCTAAACGCCCACCCCTAATTTGTGTTCTAAAAATCTGTCTTTATTACAGTGACTTCTTCTGCATGACCTTTCAACAGTTTTAAAGTTTTGTTCTCTCAGAATCAGGTTCACTCCTCTGGAGTTGATTTTGTTGATGGGTTGAGGCAGAGACCTAATATTTTCAGGATTCGCCGTCCAGTAGCCAGTTAGAGGCAGCCCTCTCCATGTTTGCTTGCAACGCTGCTATATTCGAGTTCCTGCCTTCTTAGGAGTCAGTCCTCGGAGTCCCTCTTCTCTTTCGTTGGCAGATGTGTCTATTTCTGCATCACGTCACACCAGTTCAGTCATTATAGCCTTGTAAGGGGGGCACACCATGCATGGAAGCCCTCCTCCCCTTTTTCCTCTTTAATTATTGCCTCTATTATTCTTTTTTTAAAAGATTTATTAATTTACTTGAAAGTCAGAGTTACACAGAGAGAGAAGGAAAGTCAGAGAGAGAGAGAGAGAGAGAGAGAGAGGTCTTCCATCCACTGGTTCACTCCCCAGTTGACTGCAATGGCCAGAGCTGGGCTGATTCAAGGCCAGGAGCCAGGAGCTTCTTCTGGGTCTCCCATGCAGGTGCAGGGGCCCAGGGACTTGGACCATCTCCCACTGCTTTCCCAGGCCATAGCAGAGAGCTGGATCGGAAGTGGAGCAGCTGGGACTTGAACTGGCACCCATATGGGATGCTGGTACTGCAGGCGGCAGCTTTACCCGCTACGCCACAGCACCGGCCCTGCCTCTATTATTCTTAGCTTTCTCTTCCCCCATATGAAGAGTTCTGTTGGGCTTTTGATAAAATGACACCTCCCATTTAGAAGTGCAGTCTCTCTCTTATGGTCTTTTATCAGATGCATTACTGAGGGGCTTACAGTTTTTGTTGCCACAGGGAATGGAATATTCTTTTCCTTGATGTTTTCTAGTCTAATAGATTATCGCTGATACAAAGGAAAGCTTGTGGCTTTGGCATATCGATCTCTTCAAGCAACTTCTCTGAACATTCCTAATAGTTCTAAAAGTTTGTTAGCGGTTCACCTCCTACTTTGTGTGTCTGCATAGAACCAGGGATTTGTCTCTTTAAGGAAAAAACAATCCCCAGGGCCTCTCTCCTCCAGGCCACGCCCTCTCCCTTAGCTGCCTCAGGGCTTTTCTGTCCTAAGGTTGTGTGTTTTATTCTCCCTGAGAGCTGAGGCAGCAGACGAATCATTGTTTACTTTTTTTTTTTTTTTTTTAAGATTTATTTATTTGAGAGGCAGAGTGACAGAGAGAGAAGGAGAGGATCTTCTATTCTCTGGTTCACCCTCCACATGCCCACAGCAGCTGGGCAGGGCCAGACTGAAGCCAGGAGCCAGGAACTCCATCCAAGTCTCCCACCTGGTGGCAGGGGCCCAAGCACTTGGGGCATCATCTGCTGCCTCCCCAGGCACATTAGCAGGGAGCCGGACTGGAAGCAGAACAGCCAAACCCAAACTGTGCTCTGATGTGGCATGCCAGTGTCACAGGCCATGGCTTAACCTGCTGTGCCACGTGGCGGTCCCTCACCTTCTGTAGGTATGCCTGGTTCTGTGAAATGGCCAATTTGGAGGCAGGTGCACGCAAATGTTTATAAAAGCACTTACTACAGTGCCTGATTGCCATTAAAGAAGTGGTAAATGTTTGGAGAGGTGGTCCCCATGACAACCAGTAGGGGATCCAGAATTTTCAATCTGGTTCCAAGTAAGCTTGGAAACTTACCTCAAAGGTATGCTGGGATATTTTGGGAAATAAAATTGTTTCTTACCAAAGAATGGAGATTTGGCAGACTCAAAATGCCATCTCCACTTTCTCCACTGCTTAATACCTTCCGCTAGGAAACGCATGGCAAGTCTGTCCTCCCTCCCTCCCTCCTTTCCTCCCTCCCTCCTTCTCTCCCTCCCTCTCTGGGGTTCACTGAGCACCTACGGGGTCCTGCACAGGACACAAGCACCTGATGCTCCCCTCAGGGAGCGCACAGTCTTCTCAGATTTGAAGGCAGCCACCGAATAGTTACAATGCAAGGAAGCTCCAGTTGCATGCTAGCAGACCAAAAGGCGTAGGAGTGAGCACACCTCGAACCATGGAAGGCCTCTTGGAAGTGGCAGTTAGGCTAGCGCCTGCAAGGTGACTAGAAGTTGGACAGGTAGAGACAGGTTGAGTAGGAACCAAGGTCTCTCGCAAGGATGAGGCAATGACAAGGTGACAAAGCCACATCGACAGCCGAGGGTGGAGGATGATGCAGGCTGACGGATGTCAAGGGCGGATGTGAGAGTCTCGGAGGGGCAGGTGTTGGCTCTGTGAGCTGCTATGTCCAATATGGGGAAGGCTCTTCCTGAAGATGGGGCCTCTGCCCTCGAGCCGGAGTGCACCCCCTGGTTGTCCCTGCCTCAGTTAGTACTTGGATTGCAATGCCCCAGAATCCGAGGTCTCCAGAAACCCACAGTAAGAAAGAGTTGGTGGGGGCAATGCTGTGGTGCTGCAGGTTAAGCCCTGGCCTGCAGCACCGGCATCCCGCATGGGTGCGGGTCTGAGTCCCGGCTGCTCCACTTCCAATCCAGCTCTCTGCTAATGTGTCTGAGAAAGCAGTGGAGGTCACCCAGGTCCTTGGGCCCCTGCACCCATGTGGGAGACCCGGAAGAAGTTCCTGGCTCCTGGCTTCAGATTGGCACAGCTCTGGCCATTGCGGCCATTTGGTAAGTGAACCAGCAAATGGAAGATCTCTCTCTCTGTAACTCTGGCACTCAAATAAAAATAAACATATATTTTTTAACTTTTATTTAATGAATATAAATTTCCAAAGTACAGAATATTGATTACAATGGCTTCCCCCCCCATAACGTCCCTCCAACCCACAACCCTCCCCTTCCATTCACATCAAGATTCATTTTCGATTCTCTTTATATACAGAAGATCAGTTTAGCATACATTAAGTAAAGATTTCAACAGTTTGCTCCCACACAGAAACATAAAGTGAAAAATACTGTTAGAGTACTAGTTATAGCATTAAATCTCAATGTACAGCACACTAAGGACAAAGATCCTACATGAGGAGTAAGTGCACAGTGACTCCTGTTGTTGACGTAACAAATTGACACTCTTGTTTATGGCATCAGTAATCACCCTAGGCTCTTGTCATGAGCTGCCAAGGCTATGGAAGCCCCCTGAGTTCACTGACTCTGATCATTTTTAGACAAGGCCCTGGTCAAAGTGGAAGTTCTCTCCTCCCTTCAGAGAAAAGTACCTCCTTCTTTGATGACCCATTCTTTCCACTGGGATCTCACTCACGGAGATCTTTCATTTAGTTTTTTTTTTTTCCCCCAGAGTGTCTTGGTTTTCCATGCCTGAAATACTCTCATGGGCATTTCAGCTGGATCTGCATGCCTTAAGGGCTGATTATGAGGCCAGAGTGCTGTTAGGACATTTGCCATTCTATGGGTCTGCTGTGTATCTTTTTAAAAAATTTTGTATACTGGGATCCAGAGTTACATAAACCTAAATACAGGTTCTGGGGTAGAACATTTGCCACCCTCTGTGCTGTAATTGGGACTTCTCTTCTTGTCTTTACTCTTTACATTTTTTTTGTTTTATTTTTAAAAGATTTGTTTATTTACCCAAAAGGCAGAGTTAGAGACACACACACACACACACACACAGCACTCTTCCATCCTCTGGTTCACTCTGCAAATGGCCACAAAGGCCAAGGCTGGACCAGGCTGAAACCAGGAGCCAGGAGCTTCATCTAGGTCTCTCACGTGGGTGCCAGGGGACCAAGCACTTGGGCCATTCTCTGCTGCTTTCCCTGGGGCATTAGCACGGAGCTGGATCGGAAGTGGAGCAGCCAGGACTCGAACCAGTGCCCATATGAGATGCTGGCCTCGCAGGCGATAGCTTTACCCACTACGCCGCAGCACCAGCCCCTCTTCTCATCTTTACACAGTGCTCATCGGGAGCTGCTCCATCACAACAGTCCTTAGTCTCGGCTGCAGGGCGGAATCACCGCGGGAAGCTGTTGGAATTGCCACTGCCCTGGTCCCCCCCTCCCCCCAGGTGAATGAATCAGGCTCTCTGGGGTGTCAGACACCAGCGCTTGTTAAAGCTCCCCCAAGGGGTCCCACTGTGCAGCCCAGCGGAAAGCGCACGCTGGAGAACGCAGGTGTTATCATCTCCAAGCTTAGGACCAGGTGGGGCAGCAGGCCGAGCATCCCTGTGGAACCCTGCAGGAGGCCTAACACAGTCCCAGGCCAGCTCTAGCTCTGTGTCTGAGTACGCATGGGCAGTGGTTTGTTTTAGGGTAGAGAAAACCAGTTTCACTGCCGTGATTTCAGGCTGGATCACTTCCTGTGGATTGCTCAGGCTGAGCCACTAACGAGGGAGACCGGCCCGGGGTCAGGGGCTGGTCTCTGCGCCTTCCCCTGAGCCCTCCCCAACACCCAGCTGACTTGTCCACTAGGGAGCACGTGCCCAGAGCCTCTTGTGACTGTCTTTCTTTTCAAATCATTTCTCCTTTCTAAAAAAAAATTTAAATATGCAGCTCAATGGCTTTTGGTATAGTCACCGAGCTGTGGGGCCACTGCACAGTCAGTGGCAGGACATTTCACTGACCCCCCAAAGAAATGCTCCACCCCTTTTTCTGCCATCTTAAGTCCTCCATATCCCCCCCCCCACCCCACCCCCGGTAGCTGCTAATCTACTTTCTGTCACCTCCGATTTACCTATTCTGGACCTTCCTTATAAAGAGACTCACGATGTGTGGGCTGTGCGTGGCCTCTCTCTGAGCACAATGTTTGCCAGGTTCATCTGTTGTGTGATCCGTGCTGCCTCCTTTCCACGGTTTATTGAGGTTCCATTGTGTGAATAGACGCCCGTGGCTTATCCATCCTCTACATCGTGGGTGCTTGCGTTATTTTTATTTGGGGCGGTTATGAATGGTGCTGCTGTGAACATTTGTGTACATTTAAAAGGCATTCTGGGGCCCGCCTTGTGCCTGCATTGCCAGCATCCCATGCGGCTGCCAATTTCAGCCCTGGCTGCTCTATTTCCCATCCAGCTCCCTGCTAATGCTCCTGGGAAAAGCCGTGGAAGATGACCCAAGTCCCTGGGCTCCTGCCAACCGTATGGGAGACCTGGATGAAGCTCCTGGCTTCAGCCTGACCCAGCCCTTGCTGTTGCGGCCATTTGGGAAGTGAGCCAGCAGGTGGAAGACCTCTCTCTCTCTCTCTCTGTAACTCTGCCTTTCAAATAAGTAAGTCTTAACAAACAACTTTAATACTGAAAAACTTCAAGTATATTGCCAAGGGCAATAAAGCCCTGTGTTTTCATGGCACAGCTGTTATCATCAGCACCTCAGTGTGCCAACCAACGTCCACCTGTCTCCTCCCAGCCCCACATCATCAGAGCTGTGTGCTTTGTTAAAAATGTCTATTTATTCACTTACTTTTATTTTAAAAGCAGAGAGACAGAGATCTTCCATCTGCTGGTTCACTCCCCAAATGTCTGCATCAGACAGAGCTGGGCCAGGCTGAAGCCAGGAGCCAGGAACTCCAACCAGGTCTCCCACTTGGTGACAGAGGCCCAAGTACTTGAGCCATCACCCACTGCCTTCCAGGGTGTACATTAGCGGGAAGCTGGATTGGCAGAGGAGTAGCTGGGACTCGAACCACTTACTCTGATGTGGGATGAGGGTGTCCCAAGCAGCAGCTTAACCAGCAGTGCTGTGGCACCCTCTCTGGGTTGTGGGTTTTAAGATGATCTTTACCCTGCAGTCATTTGAAACTCACATGGAAGCTGCACATACCCTTCCCTTGGCGGCCCTCTCGCATCCACTTTCTTTTTTTAAATATTTTATTTATTTATTTATTTATTTGAAAGGTAGAGTCACAGACAGTGAGAGGAGAGAGAAAGGTCTTCCTTCCATTGGTTCACTCTCCAAATGGCAGCAATGGCCGGAGCTGCGCTGATCTGAAGCCAGGAGCCAGGTGCAGGGGCCCAAGGACTCAGGCCATCTTCTACTGCTTTCCCAAGCCATAGCAGGGAGCTAGATGGGAAGTGGAGCAGCCGGGACTTAAACTGGCACCTGTACGGGAGGATTAACCTACTGCGCCACGGCCCCAGCCCCCATCTTCTTTCTACTCTGTGGATGGGAGGGGGCATAGGCTGGTTAGCGTCACAGGGGAGCCAGGGGAGGGGAGGGGCAGAGACAGAGCATCTGCTGGCCGGGCTCAACAGGTGGCTTTGCTGTGCCCTCTGCACGCCGCTCTTTCCCAACACCGCTCACCTTGCCCCTCTGCCCTCAACACCCAGGCCCCACGTGTGAAAGATGCAGGGTTCAGGAGAAGGGCCATGCTGAGGGTTAGGGCAGGGCAGGGGCTCTTCTGCTCACCCCCACGGCAGCCTCGGGATGCATCCGTCTCAGTGCCTTTGCCCAGGCTGTCCCCTCCCCCAGGGATGCCACCCCTGCCTGTGCCCCCCACCCCGAGAGCCCTCCCTGACTGCCACTGGGCACCGACCCTTGACCCTCGGTGCTTCCACAGCCCCTGCCCCAGAGACCAGGGCCCCCCTTGGGGAAGCACAGTGATGAGGAGCCCTGCTCCCTGGGGTCTGAGAACGAAGGCCACAGGAGCCTCCGTCGGCAGTATTCGGAGCCCGGCCTGCCACTGGTGGGCTCCTCCCGTGGTCTCTTAGCGGGTAGGGGTGGGTATGGAGGGTGGTCAGGCCCACACCAAAATCTCTCTCCACCTCTGGTCCCAGGAATCCACTGGGCCAAGTCTGCCACCCAGAGCCACAGCTGAGCTACTGGGCAGAGGGAGAAGTCGGCTGCCCCCCCATCCCACAGCCTCACCCTGGGGCTCAGCGGGGTCCCCCGGGTGTTGCACACACCTAAGGGCTTGTTGAGAGAGTGCATCGGTTGGGATAGCAGAGGCTTTGCCGAGACAAGAGAGGACATCTTGCTCCTCACCATCCTTGGTCCCCTACAGCTGGTGTGGCCCCTCCCTGGTGTCAGGACCCAGGCCCCGCCCATTGTGCTGCTCACAGGCGTGGCCTCTTCCTGTGGTCCCAGAGGGCTCCGCGTCATGTCTGCCTTCCAGCGAGGTCCACCTCTCCCCTTATAGGGGAGGACCTGGAGGTGACCCCCATCCTATGGATGGGAAGCCAGCTGCGTGGCCACGCCAGCCTGTGAAGGAGGCTGGAAGAGGTATGCTTTACTCTGGGAGGCCGTGTGTCCAGCTGCACATCGGAGGCTCCATACCAAGGAAGGAGAGAGTGGATGAGTGGATGCGGCGACCACTTGGGTCTCTGCCTCCATGACCGTATTTGCGGATACAAGGGTGCTGGAGAAGCGACCCCTGGCTTGGGACCGAGACCATGACTCCATGTACACAGGTTGTGTCCAGTCTGTTGGGCGGGGAGGGTCTCGGTGGTGAACCACCAGAAGGCTGCTTTCCTGGCCCCCAGGGACACGGGCATCTCAGTGCCGTGCACCCCAGCACCCACGGGCTCCCTGCCTGCAGGGGCCTTCCCCTCTCCAGAGATTTCACCTCCTCCCAGGAGAGCCTCCGTGTCACCCTGCTCCGTCTCCCTTTCTGTGAGGTCTAGTTTGCCTGTGGAATCTGAGTGCCTGTTCCAGCATGGGGTGTTGTACTGTCTTAATTGTTTCAGATGGTCTGTCTCATGTCATCGATGGGATTGCAGGAAGCATCTGAGATCCTGCGAGTCCGGCGGCCCCCACCAATGGCTCGTAAGACAGGAGTTACTTGATCAACTCCTGATGACGGCCACCTGTCAGCAGGGGTGGTGCTGAATATGTCTGTAGTTTCTATTTGGGGTATTACCTAACTCTTAGATAATTTTCCAAAGCCATGGATGTGACTTGTAACGCTAGAATGTTGCAGAATGGCCTTACTTTAAGCTGATGTCCTTACCTTATTATTTTTTTAAGATTTATTCATTTTACTTGAAAGGCAGAGTTAGAGAGAGGCAGAGGCAGAGGCAGAGAGAGGTCTTCCATCCGCTGGTTCACTCCCCAGATGGCTGCAATGGCTGGAGCTGTGCCAATCCAAAGCCAGGAGTCAGGAGCTTTTTCTGGGTCTCCCACACAGAATGGTGCAGGAGCCCAAGGACTTGGGCCATCTTCTACTGCTTTCCCAGGCCATGGCAGAGAACTGGATCAGAAGTGGAGCAGCCGGGACTTGAACCGGCACCCATACAGGATGCCGGCACTACCGGTGGCTTTACCCACTGCGCCACAGCGCCGGCCCATTTCACTTTAGAGATAATTGTATTTCGCCCCTGGGAGAGGGACTCACTGGTTGGAGGTGGATCTCACTTAAGTTGATGGCTTCCAAACTGTGTTCCAGGGAGCCCCGGGCTCTGTGGCTGTAGAGGGAAGGTACTCTAAGCCCCGGCTTCTGCTAGCCAGCTCTGCTATTGTCTCTCTGATACAGGAAGGATCTTGCTAAAATTCCATTTAAAGAAAGTCTCCCAGAAAGATTAGTCTCCTAATCCCAACAAGCTGCAGACAAAGAGGCGGAGGAGCAGACTCTGGCTGAACAGCTGAGATGCTGATGAAATGGACCGGATCTGGCTGTGAACAGCGCAGCTGGACGTCCAGCCTCGGGGAGCTGACGTCCTCTGGTGCAATCCAGCCAGAGATGCACAGGCACGCAGAGAGGGTCAGCGCGGACGAGCAGGCCGTGCAAGCGCGGGCGAAGCTGTCGTGGGGCAGCTCGGGGTGGGCTGGTCAGGGAAGGCCTCTCTGGCCGTGGATGCAGCCGAAGGAGAGCCACCTGCAGTTCAAGGGAAGCGGGTTCCAGGCTGAGAGGTGTCAGGTGCGTCCGTCCTGGAGTCTCAGAAAAGGAGGCAGCTTTCCTGGACAGGAAAACGGGTTTCCAAAGGACATTGTGAAGCACATGCGAGGGCCAGGGGAGCCCCAGGGGCCCCAGGCCCACAAATGGGGCACAGCAGGAACCAGCATGACTCCTCCTGTGGAGACGGGGGATGCCACAGGTGCCTCCTGTTCTTATCTGACTCCCACACCTGGGACCAGGGCTCCTGCCAGCCCCTTGGGCCCTGGAACCATGGGTCGCTGGAGTTAGTGTCACTGGCAGGTGGCTCAAGGTATGTTCCAGGCAGCAGACCCTCTGGCACTCCTGGAGCTGGCCCTGGGAAGACGAGATAACCTCCTGGGGACCTGGGCTTTGCTAACTCCTTTCCTTGGAGTGTACCCATCTTTGTCGCTCCAATGCGGGCCGACACTGCCAGGACTGGAGGGGAGCACAGTTTCCTGGAAGGTGGGGGGGCTGCACTGCAGTCCCAGCTGTGGGTCCTTAGCTGGGAACCTGCCTTACGCTGCGTTCCCACCTGTAACTTGGGGTGGGAACACACACCGCCAACATGCCGGTGATGGACAAGAGAAGCCATGTGGATGTGTTCCTGGCGCTGGGGCAAAGATTAGTCACAAAATAAGACTTTGATGAATGAATGTTGAGTGGATGAATGACTAAGTGAAAAGAACATTGTCTTGAAATAGAAAAGCAAGGTAATGCGGTGTTTTTCAAACTTTAACTGAAGAACATCCAAGGAACTTATTTTTTTAAAAACATTTATTTATTTGAAAGGCAGAGTTACAGGAAGGCAGGAGAGAGAGAGGGAGAGGGAAATACCATCCATCTGCTGGTTCACTTGCCAGGTGGCCTCAATGGCTGAGGCTGGGCCAATCTGAAACCAGGAGCCAGGAGCTTCTTCTGGGTCTCCCACACAGGTTCAGGGGCCCAAGGACTTGGGCCATCTTCTGCTGCTTTCCTGGGCCATAGCAGAGAGCTGGATAGGAAGTGGAGCATCTGGGACTTGAACCAGTGCCCATATAGAATGCTGGCACTGCAGGCGGTGGCTTTACTAGCAACACTGGCCCAAATCCAAGGAACTTATTAGAACAAACCAACAAAGACGCCCAGCATCCGGGGAATCCAGCCTGGTCTGGTGAGCACTTGCAGTGCTTGACTGTGCGCTCATCTGCAAGAGGACTTGGTTTTCCTGCGGGGACTCTGGTAGCCCAGAGGTGGGAACACCCCTCTGGGCTGGCGTGGTTGACCCCGGCCAGCACCCCAGGGTTATCACCAGCTTGCCTCCAGTTGACTCCAAAGGTTGTTAGTAACCCAAGTTCTAAACTACAAGGAAGGCAGACTTGGGGTGTGGGTTCCTTTTTGGCATGGGAGACTGGGTTTTTCCACCCAGCGTGCCAGGCAGACACGGCCATGGGGATTTTCAGTGGTGCAGCATCCTCCGCGGGGTCCTGATGCTAAGCATCCCAGCCTCCCCTGGCTCCTGGTCGGATAACTGTCCCCATGGCCACCACGACGTCACCAGCTGGACTTCCCCTGGCCCTGGCGGCCAGGCCGCCCCTCATTTCTTCCCTTTCTTTCTTGTGAATTCAACACGTCCTATCCTTTTGCTTTATATTTCACCCCGTGGTTTTGGTTGGTGCATCTGTTCCAGAAGCTGGAGAGCTTCGTCTTCAGCTTGGCCACTGTGTCACTAGAGCCGTGACTGACAGCCTCTGCTTTCTCCCGTGGTGTGTGTGTGTGTGTGTGTGTGTGTACACGTATGCACATGTGTGTATGTGCTACCCAGATGTAACTTGGGTTTCAGTCCTGGCTCCTGGGCACACTTTCAGAATCAAAATAGCTTTATTAAAAATCAGTGCTGGAGCTATTGATCTGCCCGAGGCGGCCGTGTTTTGGGGGAAAAGGCGTTTCGCTTGGATCCACACCCGGCTCTAATGCTAATAATGCTTGCAGCTGTTGGCCAAGCTCTCCCATGTGCCAGGTGTGGGCAAAGAGCTTTACTTCTGTGCGGCGTCTACTTTAATCACCCAGAACCGCAGGAAGTGGATACTATATTTATAGTCATTTTACAGATGAGGAGACAGGGATTTAGAGAGAGCGGATAATTTCCCCCGGTTCATATCACACAGCCAGGACTGGGATTTCTCTACATTTCTACGCTTGTGATTTCAATAGTTGCTTTGCAAGAAGCACAAAGGCTCTCTCCCGACACTCCACAGGCCAAGCAATCGCACATTGATTAGCACAGTGAGATCAAATGGCTTGGCAAATGCAAAGAAGAACTCTTTATAAAATGCTGTCGCAGTGGTGTCACCGTGTGGTCGTTGTAACCCGCGCTACCATGTTGGGCTCCCTGCCGTTCTACTTTCTCAATGGAACTTGTGTTGTACATGCTTAAACTTCCCCAGCAAGTGGATAAAGATTTATTTCCCAGAATAATCCTTTGGGCTTAAAATATTTAAGGGTCTGGGCTGGACGGAAGCTGGGAGCCAGGAACTCAATCCAGGTCTCCCACAGGAGTGGCAGGAACCCAACTGCTTGAGCCGTCACCACTGCCTCCCAGGGTCTGCACTGTTAGGAAGCAGGTGTCAGGAACCAGGAATCAAACCCAGGTGCTCCAGTGGGGAACACAGGCAGTTAAAGTCTAGGCTAAACACATCCTCCTCCTTTGGACATTTAGGTGAAGGAGCACTGATAAAGCCCAGATGTGCTGGTTCCTAGGGAGGAAAGTCTCTTTGCCAAACAGCTCACGTAGGTGTAGGTGACGTGCACTAATCCATCCCCCTAGCACCAGCAGGGGTTCACAGAGCCCCTCCTACGTCCTAAATGCCTTGCCTCATCTGTGTTTTCATTTAACAGCAAGCTTCTAACTTTGGAGTGACGTGAGCTTTACAGGAAAGTGGCTCAGTGGATACAGTCACTTCTGTACTTCCTGCACCAGGTTTCCCCTGAGGCTAACACTGACAAGACCAACGCTGAAACGTCGGCATGGCTCCATCACTGTGAATTAATTCAGACATAATTAGAATTCACCTGTTTGTCTTTTTGTTTTGTTTTGTTTTTAAAAAAGAAGACATATTTATTTACTTATTTGAAAGACCTTTAGAGAGGTCTTCCATCCACTAATTCACTCCCCAGATGGCCGTGACAGCCAGGGCTGAGCCAGGCTGAAGCCGGGAGCTTCTTCTAGGTCTCCCATGTGGGTGCAGAGGCCAAACACTTGGGCCATCCTCCACTGCTTTCCCAGGCCACTAGCAGGGAGCTGGATGGGAAGACGAGCAGCCGAGATCCAAACCTGCACGGAGAGGGGATGCCAGCATTGTAGGCAGTGGCTTTACCCGCTACGCCACAGCGCTGGGGAACTCATCCATCTTTCTAATGTCCTTTCTCTGCCTCAGAATCCAACTCAGGTGCCCACACTGCATTTGGTGGACCCATGTTTAAGCTTTGTTTCTTTGCTTCACTTTGGAATTAAGTTCAGGAGAGACAGTTGAGCCCTGTTCCTGATTCTATAAGGAAAGCTCGCAAAGTGCAGCCACATGTGGCTCCCAGTGCTCTCCGAGAGTGCCCCTCTGCACCCTGCGGGGACCCCCAACCACCCTTGTGAAACCACCACGCAGGGAAGCTTTCGGCTCAGTCCCAGCCCGGGAGCTCAGGACATCCACGCGGGGCAAGCGCAAGAGAAAGGGCGGAGGCAGCAAACTGCCCTGCGGTTTGCCCACCAGACTCAAGTGTGGCTGGGCCATGGAAGAATCCCACGTTCCCGATTAGAAAGACTCCCGCCAGCCCAGCAGAGTGGAGGGTCCTCCTCGGTCCCAGCTTCAGGTTATTCCTTCTCTCCATTCATTCCTTGTTGGCTTATTTAAAAATTTATCAAGTCCCTACAGGTGCTAAGTTACGTGCTGGAAAACAAGATGGAAATAGTCTTGGCTTTGGGAGGATGAAATGGCTCATTTATGCATTCTTAAATAGCTTCTCAGCATTCGACACTGGGATAGGCAATAGCGGGGCGGGGAGGATGTATTTTTCATGCATAAGGTCTCTGAGTTAGCGTTTTCCCACTTCACAGTGCTACAGAAGCACCACCATTCGGTTTTTCGCTTTCAGCACAATACTCCATAAATTACCTGAGGTATTCAACACGTTATTATAAAATTCACTTTGTGTCAGGTGATTTTGCCCCTTCATAGGCTTAATGTAAGTGTTCTGAGCACATGTAACGTAGGCTGTAAGTAAGCTATGATGTGCACCAGGTTAGGGGAATGGTTTAATGCATTTTTTAAAGATTTATTAATTTATCTGAAAGTCAGAGTTACACAGAGAGAGAAGGAGAGGCAGAGAGAAAGAGAGGTCTTCCATCCACTGGTTCACTCCCCAGTTGGCTGCAATGGCCAGAGCTGCGCTGATTGGAGGCAGGAGCCAGGAGCTTCTTCCGGGTCTCCCATGTGGGTGCAGGGGCCCAAGGACTTGGGCCATCCTCTACTGCTTTCCCAGGCCATAGCAGAGAGCTGGATTGGAAGTGGAGCAGCCAGGACTTGAATCGGCACCCATATGGGATGCTGGCATTGCATGCAGCAGCTTTACCTGCATTTTTGACTTTGAATATTTTCAGCTTTCAATGGGTCTATAGGAAGCTGACCCCATCATAGGTTGAGCAGCATCTGGGGCCCTGTCCTGAAGGTGCGCATCAAGCAGAGGCAGGCAGTTGGCTTGGGGCAGCCTGGGTAACTCATGAGCCAGTGTCACAGGCAGTTATTCAGGGGCTGGGGTGACCTAAGAGCAGGGTGAGCAGGTCTGGCTTCCTGGAGGAGG
This sequence comes from Oryctolagus cuniculus, assembly GCF_051225735.1. Lineage (NCBI taxonomy): Eukaryota > Metazoa > Chordata > Mammalia > Lagomorpha > Leporidae > Oryctolagus > Oryctolagus cuniculus. The sequence continues at coordinate 133,092,559 of NC_142871.1, read as the reverse complement.
CAGCTCTTATACTAGGCTTTAGGATAAGGTCTGGAAAGGTGGCAAAATTAATAAATACATAAAAATAGAGGAGGGGAGGCAGAAGTTTTCAGGATGCGTTTATGGGCCAAGACGGGACTGGCCTGGCTGGAGCAAGGCCTGGGGGACAGGGGAGGCTCCATCTGGAGATGATTTGGGTCTGCTGGCGTCTCCCAGGGGTAACTGAGCCCTCAGGAGGGAGCGGGGAGGAGCCAACTGACCCTGCCCTGTCGCCCGAGACCAGGGGTGTGTCCCTGGAAGCAGACTGGCTTGGGCGTCCTGGGGCTTGGAGCCACCTCTGCTGTGGACCTTGGACTAGTGACTGAGCAGGCCTCAGTGCCTCAGTCTGTGAGGTTGAACCTGCAAGACGGGGAGGCACCAGGCAGGTGCAGAGCCATCATGACTGTTAGGGGCAGGAGACAGCTGGGGCGGGCCCAGCTCCCAGGGCTGTCACGGGGCCCTGGAGCTGCCCGTGACAGACAGAGGCCTCTGTAACAGGTCTAACCGACTGAAGCCTCAGACAGCGGCGGGCCGGAGCCTCGGTCTTCGATAGAGGTGCAGGTCTGGCTGGACACGCAGTGTGCCCTAATTAGAGCGGGTCCCCAGGGAGGAGCTGCTGCCCGACAACCTTGTCTCCTTGTCAGCTGGGGTTCACCTGGAGCCCCCCCACCACAACTCCCAGGCCTTGGGGTGGCTGGTTCTTTGCTGCAGCCTGACCCCAGGGTCCCCTTGCTGCACAGGGAGAGGCTAGGGGGGTGGCATTGCCCGTGGCCTTGAAGCAGGATCGCAAAAGAACCTTCTGGGCCCTCCAAAGGAAACAGAGGGGCAAGAGCCGGAGCAGTGGCTCTGTGGACATTGTGAGTTTTCAAAGAACTTTCTAGACACACTGCCTCTGCTTGTTTTATGTCAGGGTGATCAGTACAGGGCTCTGGGGGAGAGGCACACAGGGCACACAGGGCAGGTGGGGGCTGGGCTCTGGGGGCCTGGGCCTGATGTGGGGGGGGGGGTGGCTTGTCAGCTCTGGCGATGGGTGGGCAGGAGCACTTGTGTTCCCACAGCAACTCGGATCCTACAACCCAGCCTTTTAAGCCTGAGTCTGCAGTGAACTCTTGGGGTTAGAGGAGGTGTGTGTAGCCTGGTTACTCTCCATCAAAAATTACCATTTGGTTTGGTTTGAAGTGCAAACTAGGTCAGGGTTTCTTGCTGTTGGCTAAAGCCTGGAGTGCATTCAGACCAGAGCAGACGCATGGTGGGGGGGGGGGGGGGTTGCGGCACGCTCGGGTTCTGCCCCCGCGGACCGTGTGGCCTGTGCTACACCCCAGCCTGCTTTCACTCCCAGCCCAGTGGTCTGCGGGCCACTGTGCCTGAGCCTGCCCTTTTCCCCAGGCAAGTGTCTGTCTGGGCTGCTGTCTCTGACCTAGCCTCCCACAACCCCAGCAGCTTTAGGGCGGTGAGCTGAGAGGCTCCTTCCTAAGCTAGAGGGAGGCAATGGGCCCCCACCTGGCTTTACCTCGGAACAGCCATGCTCTTAGCTGTGTCATAGACTAGGTTTCCATTTAAGATTCCTTCTGCGGCCAGCATTGTGGTGCAGTGCGTGAAGCTGCTGCCTGCCATGCTGGCATCCCACATGGGCACTGCTTTGGGTCCTGGCTGTTCCACTTCCAATCCAGCTCCCTGCTAATGCACCTGGGAAAGCAGTGGAAGATGACCCAAGTGCTTGGGTCCCTTCGCCAGCGTGGGAAACCCTGATGGATCTCCAGGTCCCTGGCTTCAACCTGGCCCAGCCCCAGCTGCTGCAGCCACTTGGGGAGTGAGCCAGAAGGTGGAAGATCTCTCTGTCTCCCTCTCACTCTGCCTTTCCAATAAACGAGAGCCCCAGAGGGCCTCTGTGGATCTTCCAGTGACAACACTGTAGCGTCCAGCCAATGGCGCTGTGGCATGGGGCACACAAATAAAATGACTAAATCGGGGGTCACTGCCCCCTCAGGGGCTTGCTGCCACTGTGAGGATAAACTGAGATTATAGATAGGAAAGACTTTCTTGAGGAAGCCACTGTTGTCATGATAATAATATTAATCACCATTATTATTATGGTGGGGCTGGGTTGTCAAGATATACCCACGGGAAAGCGCAGCCTAGGATGCAGCCTGCAACCTGGGGCCAGGCAGGAGCGGCAGGCTCCCACGTGCTCCATGCAGGGATTCCCAGGGTTGCCAGGGCTTTCCTGGGAATGCTGAGCTCCCCAGCCCCGGTGCCCCGCCCCTCCACTACCCCCAGGAGCTGCTGCGCCCGCCCGGAGTTCCCAAAGCAGGGCCGCCCGCGGTGGTGCCGTGTGGTGATTGGAGGAGCTGGAGGCTGTTGCTAGGCTACCAGTCGGTGGGAGACCGGGCCATCACATCCCTGGTGACAGATCCATCCCACACGGCAGCGGACCTAATTCCATGCTGGATCCCAGCAGCTTAAACTGTCAGCCTCCAAGGGCCCATCTTTCTAGGACTTCTCACATAGCAGGAGGCCGTGGGGGGGTGGGGTGGGGGGAGAGCTGCTGTTTTCACCTGGCTGCTCCTCTCCCTGAGCCTCCGTGTCCCCCTCGACGTCTGCAGTTCCTCGGTGTGTTCATTATTCACGCATGCATTTGTGTTTATCACAAGCCTATGTGTTCCAGGCTCCATACTGAACGCTAGGGACGAAGGCAGGAATAAGACAGAGACCACGCTGGCCTCCCTCCGAGTGGGGGAACATGCGCATTTAAACAAATGAGATAAGCGCATCGCCCTTTCCTCCTCCCTCTCCTTCAGGGTTCTGCCAGCTCCCTCTCTCCTCCAGAGCCTGTTGACAGGAGAGGCAGCGTGGGGCCAAACAGATCAGCACTGCAGCCTGGGGGCGCCCTCCCACACAGGCCCTGCCCCTTTGCACGCACCTGTGAGCCCACATCTCGGTCAGAAGGCGGGCAGGGACCATGTGCCCTGTTCAGATGAGGAAGCCCACCCTGGTCACATAGGGCACTGCTGGCAAAACCGAGGTCGGGCGCTTGTTATACGCAGGCGTTTCTGAAACTGTCTGCCTCATGACGACACAGCAAGGTGGATGCTCTTTTCCCCTTTCTTTCTTTTTTATTTGTAAGATTTATTTATTTATCTGAAAGTCAGAGTTACACAGTAGAGAGAAGGAGAGGCAGAGAGAGAGGTCTTCTATCCACTGGTTCACTCCCCAGTTGGCCTCAATGGCTGGAGCTGCACCAATCAGAAGCTGGGATACAGGAGCTTCTTCTGGTCTCCCATGCAGGTGCAGGGGCCCCAGGACTTGGTCCATCTTCTACTGCTTTCCCAGGCCACAGCAGAGAGCTAGATTGGAAGTGGAGCAGCTGAGACTCGAACCGGTGCCCATTTGGGATGCTGGCGCTGCAGGTGGCGGCTTTACCCACTACACCATAGTGCTGGCCCCTCTTTTCCCCTTTTCTACAGGTGGAATAATAAAAGCTAACAAAGGTCATGGAGTCAGCCCTTGATGATCCAGATAGCATGCGGTACAGCTGGGATTTGAACCCGGCTCTGCAACGGACACAACCACAGATGAAACTTTCTCTGAGTAGCTTAAGCGGAGAGGCGACTTCCAAATGCCCTTCAAAGTCTCAGCCCCGGCATCCTATTCACTGAGGTTGCTGCTCAGGTTCTTGGCACAATAGGCTCATAAAACGCGGTCAGTTAGCCAGGGTAATCCACATATATAACCTGCTTACCTATCCATCCAGGGGCACCTCTGTCTTTCTCGGGTTTTTATTTTCCTTTGTTCACACACAGAGCAAACACTGAGCGCTCCCACTAAGTGCTGGGGAGGCTTGGTGGAGGTGGGGAGGGTGGTCCATCTCCTACAGGGGAGTTCTCTGAAGACCCTTCTGTGGGCAAAGCGCAGCAAGAGCGGAGGAGGGGACCAAAACCTGGCCACCAGAGAGCCTCCCTGAGGCACACGACACTTTGAGCCTGTGGTGCAATTTTTTTTTTTTAAAGTTTTTATTTATCCTAAAGTCAGAATTACAGAGAGAGGGAGAGACGGAGAGAGAGATTGTCTAACCACTGGTTCACTCCCCAGATGGCCACAATGGCTAAGGCTGGGCCAGGTCGAAGCCAGGAGCCAGGATCTCCTTCCAGGTCTCCCACATGGGTGCAGGGGCCCAAGCGCTTGAGCCATCCTCCACTGCTTTTCCAGGCCATCGGCAGGGAGCTGGGTCAGAAGTGGAGCAGCTGGGACTCGAACCAGCATCTAAGTAGGAGGTCACATCGTGGGCTGTGGCTTTACGTGCTGTGCCACGATGCTGGCCCTGTGGTGCCTTTTTAGAGTTCCACCTTGTGGTGGTCCCTGTGGGTCTAGTACCACACAACCTGGCGGTCTTCATGCAGCTTGGAAGGAGGCCTTTGATGGGAGAAGGTGCTGGGAGAACAGAGATGCGTAAAGAAGGAACTAGATTTATCCCTCCTCGCACACCCAGCAGCTACTGTCCTTGACGCTCGACTGTCCTCCAATGACGACTTGTTTAACCAGAATATTCTCCTGAGGGTGGCCAAAGAGAGAGAAAGGATGAGAAGCGAGAGACAGAGACTCAGGGAGACAGAATCTGCATGCAAAGATGCACACAGAGACCCAGAGATGCAGACACAATGTCACCCCGTGCTCTGCAGCCCCAGGACAGCAGGGATTGAGTTTTGCATGAGGCCTGAGACTGGGAGGAGTCAGACATCCCCTGCCTCCTCCTTCGCTGGCCACACGATGCTGGCGGAAGCACGGCCCGTTTCCAGGGCAGATGTGAGCACCTTGTGGGAATGGCCACATGATTCCCATGATTGTGGCTGCCGCTCTGTCCCGGTTACTCATCACCACCCTGGAGACTTGAGAGTCAACCATAAATGAGTAATACACAAAAGCCACACGTAAAGGCAGCATCGCCAGATCCTACGTACGCGTGCCTTGGCCTCTGGCACGCCCGCTTCTAGGAATCCACTCTAAGAAAAACAGTTAAGGACATGGGCAAAGAATTTAGAGGGAGTCTTTCCACAGCCGCATTCCTTTAAAAAGCGAGCAAGGAAGCACAATTTTTGCCCCATCCCTATAGAGGACCTCTAATAAATAATGATATCCCCTAACAATAATCTCAAATTCTACTTTGAAAATTAGCTTGTGAAGGGGGATTTATTGACTGTGCAAGACACATTAGGTGAAAACAGTAAGTCACACATATTGTATAAATAGGATTCCCTCTAAGTAAGAATAAAAAAAAATAAAGTCTAAAAAAGAAAATACATATATAAAGTCGAAAAAGATCAAATGATAACCTTCGGGTGGAAGACATCCAAGCCGGTTTTTTTCTCTTTTTGCTTATCTGCATCTTTAAAACTTACTTCCTTCACGATGTGCGTGTGTAATAAGAACAGATGTCCGTGCCTCCATCCCCACGGGCCTCCTGGTGGAAGTGCAGGTGCTTCGGGGAGGCTGAATCCTGTGCTCCCCGCCCGAGGCACGGGGAGAGGCCCCCGCCCTTTGCCAGGCTCAGGCTGCTCGTTAAGAATTGCAAAAACTGCGAGTCGGTGCCCCAGTTCAACTCCTCTTCCCAGCTGCTCTTGCAGGCGGGACCTTGGTGACCCAACACCTTGGTATTCATCACTCGGTTGCTTCAGCGCCTGCTAGTAGGCTGGCCGCCACCCTCCCTGGAGGGCAAGCACTGTCTACACACCTGGGCCGATGCGAAAGCTGACCTTGCTGAAACTGCAGGGCCTTCCCGCCTCCCAGGGGCACCTGCCTGCCAGCAGGGTCAGGTTGGGCCCCTCTACTCAGAGGCAGGTGCAATCCTGAATGCTGGTGAGAAGAGGCCGTCACCATGGCAACCCAGGCTCGCTCAGCCTCTTCAGCCCCGGGCTCAAGTCCAAACCTCAGGGAAAGAAAGTGATGGCTGGAGCCACAGAAAGGGCTGCCTGGCCCTCTGATGTCAGATGACGCCCTGAGCTTTTCTCTGCCGGAGTTTCCACATCTGTACAATGTCCTGAAATGGCTTGTCTCCACCCCACCCCCACGCCCGACCAGGACCAGTGTAGAATCATCTGTGAACTGTAAAAATGAGAGGAAGAGAGTATTCCACACCAGCTTGCTGGTGTGCGATTTTGGGGCAAATCACATGGCGTGAGGATGGCCTCGGTGGCTGTTTTGAAAGGGAGAATAAGGCACACAGGGATCTCTTCCCAGATACGCAGCAAGGCGCTGTGAGAATCCCAGAACCTCAGAGATGGGAGGGCATGCTAGTCCCAACCACCCATGCAGAATCCCTTTAATAAACCCGGGGCCGGGCACCTGTCCACCCTCTGCTTGTTTAAACCGCACCTCCTCTTCCCCACGGCGGCTCCCAATGACACAACTTCCCCATGGCTCCACGACACCAGCTGTAAGAAAGCTCTTCCACACAGGATGTTTTGCAGTCAACGACGTCCGTGTCTAAGAATTTAGCCATCCTTTCCAGAGCCACTTCCACTCCGGAGTTTTCCCGACGGCTTGTGTAGGGCAGAAATTCGCATGGTCAGCAAGAAGCGGGCTCAGGCCCCAGCTCTGGAAGAAGCTCTTGGCTTAGCATAGTAGAAGCAGCGTGGGTTCTGGGGTCACACACCCTAGGTTACATCTCACCTGCTCCATTCACTTCCAGCATGGCGAGAACTAAGCAAGACAGCTCTTCTTGCTAAGATTACAGCCCAAACCTCCCCGGTGGGCTGCTGGGGGCTTGGGGAAGGCCTAGGCGTTATGCCCTGCTCTGCCCCCTCCCTGAGCTGCTCATCTGCCCGCCAAGGCTCTGGCACCTGTGAGCCCTGACATGCTCCGGATGCCAAGGTCACCTTCCTCTTGGGCCGACACCGGGGCCATAAAGGAAAAATGATGCAATGGCTCCGGGTCAAGGTTCAGCTCCTCCTAAGCCTCGCAGCCAGCGCACCCCTCCGCGGGCCCCGACTCTTGGTACAAACCCGCAGCTGCTTCCGTGTGTGGCAGGAGTCTCTGGGAGACCCTGGGAGAATGTGCTCTGGGGTGGGGGGGCCCTCCAGACACGGCCACGGAAAGTAGGGTTGGGAAAATGACCGTATCCTGTGTCCACTGGCGGCCAGGGAGTCTGGAAGCCCGGGGCCAGCTGTGCCATCGCCCGGCGGGGTCCTCTGAGCCGGTGACTTCCTGCGTCGGTACCCTGCTCTCCTCGGGGGCGGGTGCTGAGTGAGGTGGCAGTCACCATTGCCCTGGTGGCGCCGACACCCCTGCCCTCTGTCTGCTCTGCAGATGAGTACCTCCGAGTCCTCAATGTGGGCGTGGCCGAGGTGAAGAAGTCCTTCCTGGGGCCGCTGTCCCCGTCCTGCAAGATGGTGCAGATGATGAGGCAGTTCCTGTACCGCGTGCTGCCCGAGGACTCCTACAAGGCGGCCACCGGGAGGCTGCACGTGAGCCTCACCCGCTTCACGGACGGAGAGAGCGTGGTTGTATCGGAGTACACGTCCAAGGAGGAGCTCATCGAGGCGAGGGGGCTGGGCTGGGGTGGGCAGGGGCCAGGGGTGCAGGCTGGCAGCGGGGCTTGGGGGCTGCCCCTGCTGTGTCTCCACAGCTCCCGGATGGGCCCCAGGTTGCCCCTCAGCCTGCTTCGTGCCCACAGTCTCCCTGTGCTGGGTGCAGAGTAGACCAGGAGGGGTTGCAGAAACTCGGGAGGAGTCAGAGGTGGCCGCCATCCTCACACTTCAGCCCCTCCCTCCACTCTGTCTTGCTGGCCTCTGGACCAGTCCTGGAGCTTCTCAGGGGCCCGGGGCTGCTCACAGGGGTCCCACAGCTCCTGGAGAGCCTCCGAGCCTGGGCAGCAGTGGCTGCTCCCCACCCCCTCCCTGGCCCTGAATTACTCCCAGTCTGTGGCGGGGTGAGGGGAGAGCCCCCCCCCCCCCCGGCCCTGACAAAGGCCTGCATGATTTCGCCCAGCCAGTCTGTGCACAGCTGGAAGCTTGAGCCACGGGTCACTGTCGCTGCCGGGGTGGGTCTGATTAAGCTGCCCTGCTTCCAGTCTCCTCCCCACCCCCAAACAGGGCCTCGTCCCATCCTCACAGCCCCAGCACTTGGCCTGAGCAGGCTGCGGACATGCGCTCAGGGACCCTTCCTCTCCTCCCACCTGCTGCCCTCCTCGGTTTATTAGCTCCCAGTTCTTCACCATCCACCTCCTCCCGCCCACCCCATGTTGCCACTCCACTTCCACTGCTGCAATGTTCTCTCCCCACACCTCTCCCTCCCATCAGGGCAGCCACAGCAAACCCTACCCAAACTGGACCCAGGCCGTCCGCACCTGCTGTGCCCTCGGCCAGGGTCCCCTCCCCCCTTCCCATCCTACTTCCTCTGCCTGACTCCTGCCCCAGGACCTCCTGTATCACTGCCCGCCCTGCTGCCCTGCACCCTCCTTTGGGGTCACAATGCCCATGCTCTCCTGCACCTCCAAAGCACCTGCCACCCTCTGTACTGACACCCACTGCATCTCACCCCTCCTTCATGTCCAGAGCCTGCCCAGGACAGATCCCAAGAATGGTTGCTGGATCACTCTGGATTTGCAGAAATTAGGGGTCTGAAGGGACCGTGGGATACTGAGGCCCTGTCTCTCCTCAAAGCTGGGGCATCAGACCCAGATGAACCATGCAGTTACCAAGCACCCACCTAGTTAGGGCCAGCTCCCAAACTGGACTTGGGACACTGCTTCCAGGGTGAAGGCCTGGGCTGGTGGCTGGGCTTGGGGTCGGCAGTCTCAGTCTTGCTCTGTCTCCCACAGGCCTTGTACTGCAGCTGCTTTGTCCCCGTGTACTGCGGCTTCATCCCCCCGACTTACCGCGGTGTGGTGAGTGCTGGGGGAGGAGGACAAGCCGGAACCAGGACCACCTGGGGATCCCCAGGACCCACATCCCGGACAGTGGAGGGGAGGGTCTTGGGTTGGAAAGTTGCATGCTTGTCTACTCAGAATTCCCACTGTGGGTAGACTTCCGGGGCTGTTGGATGAATGCCCCTCCCCACCCCGGCGCGGTGGGGGAGTGGGCTTCTCTCTGAACCCATTACTGAGCCTGGGAATCAAGGCTGCACAAGCGCACAAGGTTTTTCAGACTGGACACCAAGAGCAGAACACGAACCCTGGGCTTAGACCAGCGCCACCCAATCATTCCTGTGCCCTTGAACTCCTGGGGGTCTGGTGCAGTAATGCAGACCTGAGCCAGTGGATCCCGGGGTATCTGTGATTCCAGGCCGCCAGCCCACCCCCCACCCCGGCGTGGGGAAGGATCCGCATGTGCTGGTCCCCAGGCCACTCTCTGAGCCCGGCTGCCCAGCCCATGCCCCTCCTCTTGTCTACCTAGAGAAGATAAGCTCCAGGAGGAGGATTTGGGTGGAAGAGCCCCTATTGTGCATGAGCTGGGTCCGTGGCGGCTGAGCAGGGGCCTGGGCACCATCTTCTGCCGTACCTGGGGCAGCCCCAGGTCCAGGGCCTGAGGGTCCCCGTCTGGGCACCACGACCTGGCTGAGGGGGCAGAGTGAGGACAGAGCAGGGAGGGCCTCGGGCTCACACTCGCAGGCTCTCCGGGGGCCTCAGCAGACACGCCTCGCTCCGCCCACAGAGGTACATCGACGGCGGCTTCACCGACATGCAGCCCTGCTCCTTCTGGACGGACTCCATCACCATCTCCACCTTCAGTGGGCAGCAGGACATCTGTCCCCGCGACTGCCCCGCCATCTTCAACGACTTCCGCCTGTTCAACTACTCCTTCCAGTTCTCCCTGGAGAACCTCGCCCGGATGACCCACGCACTCTTCCCACCGGACCTGGTGGTGAGAGTGGGAGGGGCGCGGGCGGGGGGCGGGGCCGAGCTCCTTCCACGCCCCTCCCCTCACCCGGCCCTCCCTGCTCCGGCTCCCCCAGCGTTTTAAAATGGTTTGCTGGCGGAATGCCTCGGCTCTGACAGCCGATGCACCAGGCCGCGGCCCAGGGACTGAACCCAGCTTGTGGCTTGGTTTTGTACAGCCTGGAGCTAACAGTGGGTTTTCCATTTTTAAACAGTTGTTAAAAAAGGGGGGGAGGGCAGAGACTACATGTGGCCAGCAAAGCCCCAAATATTTATTCTCTGGCCCTTTTACGGGCCCCTTCCACTGGCCCCTTCCACGGGCAATATCTCATGTGATCCAGCAGCTGCCACTGCCATACACCCTGTGACTATGCCCATTTTACAGATGATGTTGAGGCGCTGAGAGGTTACAACCAGTAGGTGGCAGCACTAAGATTTGAACCCAGACTCCAAACTGCTACTTGTTTGGTCCAAATGTGCCTTCTCTGGTTCCACCATGAACATCTCACCCTCCCACGGTGGTGATCACCGTGAGTGATGTCACACGCTAACGCAGCCTTCCTGGGACGTGGAAGCAGAAACGGTCCCCAGCCCGTCTGAGCAGATAGCGAGGGCTGGGACACTGCGTGGGTTGGGAGAGCCTCATCAGAGTTCAAGGGCAATGAAAAGTGCTGCCCTGGTGGGGAGGGGGCTGTTCCTCTCGGTTAAACTTTCCCTGTGTTCCCTACGCCCAGATCCTGCACGACTACTACTACCGAGGGTACGACGATGCGGTTTTATACCTGAGGCGGCTGAGTGAGTTCCCGTGGGGACCCTGGGAGGGGGAGGGCAGGAAGTGGAAGGGCCCAGTGTTGGGCGGCTGCCCCCCAGATTTGCCACCTGGAGAGCTGGACATGGGGGTGGGCACCTGGCAGCCTGCATTGTCTCAGGTAGGCCGCAGAGGGCAGAAATTAGGATGTCCGTGGAGAGGGGGCTTTTGGAGGTGGGCCGGCGTGCAGGGCATCGCCATGCACATATCTGTGTTTTTTGTTTTTTGTTTTTTGTTTTTGACAGGCAGAGTGGACAGTGAGAGAGAGAGACAGAGATAGGTCTTCCTTTTGCCATTGGTTCACCCTCCAATGGCCACTGCGGCAGGCGCCCTGTGGCTGGCGCAACGCGCTGATCCGAAGGCAGGAGCCAGGTACTTATCCTGGTCTCCCATGGGGTGCAGGGCCCAAGCACTTGGGCCATCCTCCACTGCACTCCCGGGCCACAGCAGAGAGCTGGCCTGGAAGAGGGGCAACTGGGACAGAATCTGGTGCCCCGACCGGGACTAGAACCCGGTGTGCCGGCACCGCTAGGCAGAGGATTAGCCTAGTGAGCCGTGGCGCCAGCCATATCTGTGTTTTAAAGCCATGTTGAGAAAGTACCTAGTTCAGAGCCCCCTGGTGAAGTCCATTCTGTGTCATCCCATTCTCTTCCATTGTAGTCTCTCTCTAATAAGACCGTGTTATTGATGTAGAACAATATGTGATTAGTTTGTATTTGCATAAGACTTTGAGTGACATACAATTCAGCCAGCTAGAGAAGGGGGCTCCTTGCCCAGTGCTAGGTCAGCAGGTGGGCGTTGCCTGGCATCCCCTCTGTGCCCCATGGCAGGGGAGGGAGAGAGGGAGGGCTTTGGTGGCACTTGTCACGTGCTCTGGGCCACAGAGGCCAGGGCCACAGCTTGGTTAGAAGAAATGAAAAAATCCATTTTCCATATTTAGAATTTGAATTCCATAGGACTGCCGGGGCGGCGGATGTTTGGCTGAGGTTACGTGGCACACTGTTTCCCACGGGGCCACGCGCATGGGTGCCCTTCCTGGCAGCTCTGCAGTGTTCCATCGCGGCCGCCCATCAATCCCAGCCTGCCCGCTGCTTTGCGTTTCCGGGGGTTTGCTCACCTGAGTGAGGCTGGGGTGACTGCTTGGTGCTCGCAGCGTTAGCAGCCACTTTGGGGGCGAGGGTAGGAGTGGAGTGAGATTCTCTCCCTAGCACAGGTTCACACATGACTTCAAAATCACTTCCTGCTTCCCCCAGCTCCCAGGTCCCACCCCTTGACTTTTCTCCAGGCCCTTTCTCCCAGGCACCCCACCTCCCTGAGCTGTGTGACCTTGGGGAAGTCACTTCACCTCTCTGAGCTCTGGCTTCCTAGTGATTAAATAAGGACTGGCTCCTAACACTGACTAACCCTGTGAGCTCGGGCAGGAAATTAACCTGCTGGCGCCTCCATTTCCTGATCCGTAGAAGGGGCTCATCGTGCACCTGCCTCACTGCTTCCTGATGAAGACTAAAGCGCAAAGCCTTGGTGCAATGCGCTAGCAAACGGTGGCCTTCTGGGGAGTGCCAGCCTGCTGCGCCTAACCCACCACCCCTCCAACCCCAGCACGCACCTGTGGGCAAGACAGAGCCCTCCCAACCCCAACGCTGGAATCTCCCCCATCCCCCACAGCCGCAGGGGTGGAAGCTGTAGGAACCCAGCCCCAAGTGTCTAGCAGGTGGACCCCCTGAGTGGAGCACTAGGAACGGGGTCCTTTTGGCCATTGGCTGGGTGTTAGGAAAAGAGTTGCAGATTGGTGCCTCCTCGCACGGGGCTCTGTACATGTTAGGAAAAGAGGTGCATAATAGAGAGGAGGCAGTGTATGAATTTACAGCCAGGCTGAATTTATTCAGAGGAAATAAATCCGTAGAGGTGGGTGACCAACTGCCCGAGTGCACGCTGATGGAGCGCGTGGCAGAAGGAAGGCCCTGAGCCCAAGGACTGGGCCTTTTTATATCTTAGGAGGGCTAGGGCTGGGGGTGGGGGTAGGGGACAGCAGGCGGAGGGGAATTCCTGGAACTGGTCTTTCAGGTGGCCGTGGGGGCGGGTAGGGTAGGAAGGCAATAGGGTGTGGGACCCAACTGAGAGTCAAGGGCAAGACATACATTCCAATGTTTATCTCTTCTGGGCAGTGAGCAAGAGTGGCTGAGGCTCTTGTCTTTGTTCCATCACTGGGAAGCCCCCCTTCCTCCTCATGGGTGGGGTGGGCTCTGCAGGACCCCCTGACCTGAGACTTGGGTCTTGGGGCGGACGTCCATTCCCTGGCCCAGGAGGGCCCTCTACAACTAGGGGTGTGGAGGGAGGCCCCTCTACACTGTCTCCCCTGTATCCCTTGGCTCTCCTCTGGAACATTTTTCTCTTGGGGCAGGTCCTGGGGAGAGGTACAGAGTGGGGTTAAAGGTCACTCATCCCAGCAGGGGGCGGCGCAGCCAGAGCCCTCTCCCCCTCCCCCACAGCACACGGCACGGCGGCGTGGGTGGCTGCCCTATGCTCCAAGCCTCGTGGTGGCAGCTACTCCCGCTGTTGGTCCTTTCTCTCCTGCACTGCCCTCACCCCTACCACGCAGACACTTGGGGGCTTGATGGATGGAGTTTTTCTCCCGGCACCAGACAGGAGCAGGAAGCCCCACCCCGAGAGGTCTCCCTCCCGAAGGGATCTCCTGCACCTCACTACTCCTGCGTGCCCGGCCGCCCCTGGCAGCGGGAAGGGCATGCAGAGGTGCCTGAAAGTCCACATTCCCCACGCTGCTGCTCCGGGAGCCGGGGCGCTGGGGGAGGCTGCAGCTCCGAGCAGCTAACGCATCCTTCTGACAGCAGGTGTGCCCAGCCACGCCTGCCTTCCCTGCCTCCCGCCCTCCGCCCTGGGCAGACAGCCTGTCGCCCCCTCCCACCTCCCCTTGTCCCCTGTTCCCAGGCAACCCGGACCTGCTCCCCTTTGTTCTCATAAATTAATTTACATTATCTAGAGTTTTTGCTAAGTAGACTTTTTTGTAGCAAGGATTATTTCCCTCGTTTTTTTTAAAGATTTATTTTTATTAATTCGAAAGACAGAGTTACAGAGAGAGGTGGAGACAGAGAGAGTGTGAGGTCTTCCATCAGCTGGTTCACTCCCCAAATGAGCCGATCTGAAGCCAGGAGCCAGCAGCTTCTTTGGGTCTCCCACAGGGGTGCAGGGGCCCAAGGACTTGGCCATCTTCTACTGCTTTCCCAGGCACATTAGCAGGGAGCTGGGTTGGAAGTGGAGCAGCTGGGACTCGAACCAGCACCCATATAGGATGCCGGTGCTTCAGGCCAGGCCTTTAACTCACCAAGCCACAGCACCAGCCCCATTAAGTAGACTCTTAAAGGTACAGACTCTTTGGCTATCTGGTCTCCGACTCCATGTAGCTATGCTGAGGCTGGTCCAGGCTGTTGCGTACAGAACTCGTCCATGCCTTTGCACTCCCATCCCGCTGCGGGAGCAGCCGCTGCTCATGTAGCTGCCCACCTGTGCAGGGCCACACAGGCTGCCTCCGGACTGGGGCTATGACCGGTAAAGCTGTCGAGGGCACTCATGACTTAGGTCCATGTAGGCGCATGTGCTGTCCTTTCTCTTGGACAAATAGAACACTATGACCGCGTTGTATGGGACGTGTGTGTTCCACACACAGAAACAACCAGTACATATTTCAGTTGTGTTATCACATGAAGGTTACCAGCGCAGCCATCTGTAAGTGGGCAGCTCCCTGGTGCTGTCTCTACCGGTGTTACTGTGCCACCAACCTCTAGAACTCTCATCTCGCAAAACACACTCTACCCATCAAAGGACGTCTCCCCCTTCCTCCTCCTTTTCCTCCACTTCCTCCTCCTCCTCCTCCTCCGCCTCCGGCCCCTGGCAACCAGCATTCCGCTTCCTGTTTCTGTGAGTGTCACTGCTTCAGATACCTCGTATCGGTGGAGTCACACACCACTGGCTCCGGTTGTGGATGGCTTATTTCACTTAGCAGAGCATCCTCAGGGCCCACTCAGGCCGGGCCACATCGTGTGGCCGGATTGCCCTCCTTCGAAGGCTGACCAGGATTCCCCACGTGCAGATGCCTCATCGCCTTTCTCCATTCGCTGGCGCCTTGGGGGCTTCCACCTTTTGACTATTGTGAATAACGGCTGTGGTGACCCTGGGGGTGTAAATCTCTTTGAGAGCCTCTTTTCAATTCTTTTGGACCTACAGCCAGGATGTATGTTTGACTTTTTAAGAAACTGGCAGATTGCTTGTGCCATCCACACTCCCACTAGCAGCGGATGCTGGTTCCAGTTTCTCTGGATTCTCACGAGCACGTGCTATGCTTGGCTGTCTCATCCCAGCCACCCTGTCGCTCCCCGTCTTCATGGAGGAACGACACTAAACCCTGCCTAGGCTTCATATCCGAGTCACGGCACCATTATGTCGCTCCCCCTCTTCGTGGAGGAACGACACAGGACCCTGCACTGTTCTTTCATCTGCTCGGCCCTTCCCGGGTTTGCTGCTGGTTCTTCCCGGGTTGTCTGCCGTCCCTTCCACCTCCGTGGAAGGGCGGTTCCCCCTGCCACTTTCCCCACTTCCACGGGGGAGTGGCACACCGCCGGCCGGCTCTCTCGGGGGCTGCACAGGTGTTCCTTCAGATAGATGTTCCCCTTAGATGTTCCTGGTGCATGTTGTCTCTCTCCTCCTTTATAGTCCTCTTCCACCAATCCCAACTCTGCTACCCACACGCCGAGTACGCTGCTCTCCTCCAATCAGGAGTAGGTCCTACAGTTTATTGGTTGAACTGGAGGCAGCTGTGTAGAAGCTGTTTCTCCCTTCTCAGCGCCATATTGTGGGAGAGCAGATGCATAGAATAAGTCTTGATTCCAGTAACTTAGTCTAGTCCGAGTTGCTCCCCACACACCCTTGCAGGCATGTGGTGGTTTTAGCTTGCTTTTCCCTAGCGATCGATGGTGTTGAGCCTCTTTGCCGGTGGTCACCCTCTGTCGTCAAGTCTCTCGCCCATGTCTCACTCCCCAAACCTTTAATATGACACTAGTTTTAGATTCCCAGGGGAGTTGTGGAACAACACAGGGAGTTCCTGTGTGCTCCACACCCACTTCTCCCTATCGCTGGTGTCTCACGTGGGTCAGGGGTTGTAGGGCGGCACAGGTGTAACGCGGCACACAGGATGGTGCATCTGTGACGTTGATGATGTGGCCCACTGCTGCTGACTGCGGGCCATAGTTCATTAGCTGGAATTCTCTAGATTACTTGTGCAGACAATGCCAGCCTCCCCCATGGCATGCTCCAAGAGTACAAGAAACATCACAGTCATTTTTCCTCACTGTTAATTCAAGTAAAGAAAGACCACTAAATAGCACCAGTCTTGTTTATGACAGTCGCCGGGGAATCCGTGTTTTAGCAAGTGCCAAGCTGGTGCCAGGAGCCAGCAAGGCCACCTGTGACCCCTGCAATTGTCTTTCCTAGATGCTGCCTACCTCAGTTCTCCCTCCAAGAGAGTGATTTTTCCCCGGGTGGAAGTATACTGCCAGATCGAACTTGCCCTTGGCAATGAGTGTCCCGAGCGCAGTCAGCTGGACCTCCAAACACAGCAGGTCCGTCTGGAGGAACCCGTACGTCACACACAGTGGGCTCCCAAAGGAGACGGGACGGGTGGCCCCAGCCCGGCCGCGTCCCCACCTCTGCAGACTTCCGAATCCACGTGTGGGTGTCCTGTGGAGTCGCCTGTTTCCCCAACCGTGTCTTCATTGGAGCAGTCACCTGCATCCCCGCTGGTCTCATCACTGGCATGTTCTCCAACTGACTTGCTCCCTGAGCCACCCACGTCACCTCCAGATGTGCACCTGAACTCCAGCTCAGCCCCTGGCTTGTCACCGCCCATCACACCACCAGGGCTGCAACCCATGTCACCTCAGCGGCAGGTCCACATGCCTGGATCACCACTCAGAGCCCCTCCCTCCCAGTCATCCACATCACCCTGTCTAGCCCCAGGGCCCCCAGCTGTGGGGCCATCTCAACCACCGCCCCGCGATTCCTCTCCAGAACCACCTGCACAGCCACGTGTGGAGGAACTGGGACCAGAGAAGCCCCCAGGTAGGCCGTTTTCTGGGTTCTCCCGGCGTCCCCCATCTGGAGTCCCCTAGTCCAGTGTGCAACAGCATGGTGCAGACCCTTGTTGCTTTAGAGGAATGGAACAATTAGCCGGCAGCTCTCGCAGCTCTGCCTGCTATGAGAAAGGGCACCACAAGGGGGCAGTGCAACTGAGGTTTATTCATCCCTTAGCTCACGCCGAAGTGTGGTCCCCACCAGCAACAGCAGCCTGACTTGGGAACTCGCTAGAATGACAGCTCCCAGGCCCCACCACAGACTGAACAAAACACAAGCTCTGGGGCTGGGGCCCAGCTGCCCCGGGCCAGCCTCCTGCTGTCACTCACCCACGTTTCAGAGCCACTGTTGCCGTAGGCTCGCTGTGACAGCCGCGGTGTGGGCAGTGCTACTCAGACTGGGCCTGCGCGGGGCACATCTGGCCTGTGCTCTCAGCCCAGGGGGATTTTGCTCCAAGGACATGTTTCGCAACAACTGCAGACACTTCTGATTGTCCGTCTCCTGGTGGGTAGAGGCCGGGCATGCTGCTAAATATCCTCTAGTACGCGGGGCAGCTCCCCCCGCCCCATTCCGCAAAAGAGTTATCCGACCCTTGATGCCAACAGACGTGAGGCTGCTGCCAGCCTGCAGCGGAGCCGCAGCAGCAACACTCCAAGCCACTCCCCAAGGTGGGAGATGGGCAGCAGAGGGAGGGGTGTCAGTCATTTAATGATGCCCTGGGCAGTGCATGGGGGTGGGGGTGGGGATTGCCAAAGCCCTGACTTGGGCCTGAGTGTGCAAACTGAGAAACAGAGAGAGAGAGAGAGAGAAACAGCTCCTATTCACTGGTTCATTCCCACAGTGCCCACCCAGGCTGGGGCTGCACCCAGGCTACTGTCAGGAGCCAACAGCTAGAATCTTGGCCACTTGGGTGCCACCTGCTGGCGACTGGAATGAGGGGCTGGAGCGGGCGCTGAACCCAGGCACTCTGGCGTGGGATGCAGGCTGCCCATCCGGTACCTAACTGGCCCCTCTGCTGTTTTTAACCGCTATGCTCGATGTACTGTTGTGATCTCGAATATGCACGAAGTCTCAGGTCGCCTCTCTTTTCACCTGCAGCTTCCCCTGCCTCTTCTAGTCCCAAAGGCACAGCGCTGCGGGTTCAGCCGAAGGAAACCATCAGCAAGGCATCAGCACCGTACGTCTCCTTCTCTGGCTGGGGCGAGGTGGCCCAGCTCAGCTCAGCCGGCCTGGGAACCCTGGACTGCTTCCCCAGTTTGTGTGATGAAGTCCACCTTGTGACATCTCACAAGCCATGGGGTGGGAAGGAGCCTGCTGGGGTGACATCTCGTTCTCAGGCTCCCTCCCGTGCATGCTGGGAAGGCACCTCTGAGTGCAGTGGGAGAGCGTGCGTGCTTGCCCGGTGTCGCTCTGTGGGGCTGGGGGGCCATCTGCTTCCTGGCCTGCAATAGCTCCTGCCTGCCAGGTTAAGGGAGACTATGGAAGATCTTCCTTCATCCAAGTTATTTCCACTAGCAGGGCAAGAGGCTGGTGGTCCCGCACTCTCGGTTAGCCCCAGAAAACCACTGCTGTGATGCCCATCTGTTGTCTGGCTGTGTGATGTATATCCATGGTCATCTTTGCAGGAATACGAACGGCCTGAGGATGGCTATTTCTTTCAAGTTCCCTGGCTCACTCGCAGGCTGGAGGCCATTGGTTTAGCAGTGGAAGGCGCCAGCAGAGATCAGAGCACGGGTCGCCGGCTTGTCTCCCCCATTCCTTGCCTTGCCACACTGCGGCACCAGGAGGGCAGGGCTGGGGGCAGTCCCACTCCGGGGACCTGCACTCCAGCTCATATCAAACTTATTAAAATGCGCCCACTTTCCACGTGACCTCCGATTTGAACTATAAAACTTTTTGAAAGAGTTTGTATAAAGTTGATGCTTTTTTGTTCACATGGTTTGAGCTTTTTTGCTTTTTTGTACATGTGACTGTGAGTTTCAGCTCCTACCTGGCGTGATGTTACTAAGATCGATTATCCACTGATTACCAAACAAGCCCACATAGTAGGGGAGCATGGACCCCCAGCCAGGGCCGAGCATCGCGGTGTTCCCGTATCTGCCTTCTGGGCAGGAGCAGGGCCCTGATCCTGAGGACAGAGGACGGCCAGTAACAAAGCTTTCTCCCTCCCTAGGGACCACCCTGCCGGGGACTCCTGCTGGGTGACCAAGGTATTCAAGAAGAGCAAACCAAAGACAAGCAGCCCCAGAAGAGGCTTCCCAAGACCTCCCAAAAAGCCAAGCGGCGACATGCAGTGAGCATGACCTTCTGGGGGAAGTGGGGCTGGCAGGGAGGCTCCCAGGAGAATAAGGGGCACCAGGAAGGAGGGAACTTGGGCTTTGGAGCCAGACACACGCGTGGCCGGGGCACCTGGTCTCTCCAAGCCTCCGTTTCCTGATCTGTAAAGTGGGGAGGATCCCAGTTCGGAAGGTTGGGAGAGGTGAATGCCACTGACTACACGGATTGATAGCTGTATCGCAGCACTCAATAGTTAGCAAGTCTAATGGTTCTACAACTCTTGCGGCTTGGCCAGCTACCTCTCAGCTTCTGAGTAGCCACTCCTTAAGAGCTAAACTAGCGGGATGGGTGCTTGGCCAGGAGGGTAAGAGGACCTGGGCTCCAGCTCTTGGTTCCAGCCCCCTGCTGATGTGCACGTTGGGAGGCAGCGATCAGGGCCCAAGTAGTTTCCATTACTGCTGCTCCCGTGGGAGACGTGGATTTCACACACACCCAGCTTCAGCACCCTGGCCTTCGCAGGGTTTGGGAGAATGAACCAGAGGATGGGACAACTCAAGCGCTCTCTCTCTCTCTCTCTCTCTCTCTCTCTGTCTCCCCTCTCAAATAAAAAACTAAAACCTGCAAACTAGGCGTGTGGGTACCTACATGCCTACTAGAAATCTCACCTCCCAGAAGTTCATATTTTGGTAAACATCATTCCATATTTTTTAAGCACACACAGACATATTTTTAAAAATGTTTTAAAGATTTATTTATTTAATTGAAAGTCAGAGTTACACAGAAAGAGGAGAGGCAGAGGGAGAGAAGAGAGGTCTTCCATCCACTGGCTCACTCCCCTGTTGGCCGCAACACCCGGAGTTGCACTGATCCAATGCCAGGAGCCAGGAGCTTCTTCTGGGTCTCCCACATGTGTGCAGGGGCCCAAGGATTTGGGCCATCTTCTACTGCTTTCCCAGGCCACAGCAGAGAACTGGATTGGAAGTGGAGCAGCCGGGTCTCGAACCGGCACCCATATGGGATGCCGGTGCCTCAGGCCAGGGCATTAGCCCACTGCACCACAGCGCCAGCCCCATATTTTTAAATTTTTATGATGGGACCTTGTGCTGTGGTGCGGTGGGTTAAAGCCCCCGCCTGCAGTGCTGGCATCCCATATGGTACCGGTTCAAGTCCCGGCTGTTCCACTTCTGATCCAGCTCCCTACTAATGCACCTGGGAAAGCAGTAGAAGATGGCCCAAGTCCTTGGACCCCTGCACCCACGTGGGAGACCAGGAAGAAGCTCCTGGATCCTGGCTTTGGATCGGCGCAGCTCTGGCTGTCGAAGTCATCTGGGGAGTGAACCAGTAGATGAAAGACCTCTCTATCTATCTCTACCTCTCTCTGTAACTGTCTTTCAAATAAGTAAAAAAAAAAAAAAAAAAAAAAAAAAACAACTTTAAAAATTTTTTATGAAAATGGTATCTTGTGCTACAGACTGTTTTGTAGCCCAGTTTTTTTTTTTTTAAAGGAGCAATCTGGTTTTCTTTTTTAAAACATTTGTATTAATTTACTTTCATTTTCTATGAAGGGTAGACAGAGATCTTTCATCCACTGGTTGACTCCCCAAATGCCTGCAACAGCCAGGGCAGGCCTAGGGCTGGGCCATGCTGCAACCAGGAGCCCAGAGCTTAATGCAGGTGGCAGGGACCCAGGAATGTTTGCAGTCACCTGTTGCTTCCCAGGATACACCTTAGCAGGAAGCTGGATGGGAAGTGAGGGAGCCAGGACTCAAACCAGGCTCTCTAAGTTGGGATGTCGGCATCCCAAGCTGGCACCTAACCACGGCGCCAAATGTCCACCCGCTGTAGCCGGCTTTTTAACTGCAGACTAATGGCATAACTCCCCTCCATGTCATATCTACACTGTAATAGCCATGGGTGGTAATAGATCCACCCTATCTCCTCGGTGTGGATATACTATTTACTGCCTCAATCCCCTACTGACGAACATTTAGTCTGTCCCCCACGTTTTTGCTATTATCAACGTTACTGTGACAAACACTCCCCAAAATGCATCCTTGTAGACACACCCCAAGTGTCGTTCATTCGGCATTCTTTTCCAGAACTGGCATCGCCGGACCAGGTCTGGTGCTTGGTGCCAAACCGCCCTGCAGGGGGACTGCGGTGCCCTATACCCCAGCAGCAAATGAACGGCGAGAGACCCCCGCCCGCACCACTCCCCGACAGCGGGCAGTTCAGCGCCCCCCCAACACACCCGCAATTCTGAGATCGAGGAAGCTCTGAAAAACAAACAAACAAACAAACAAACAAGGCAAAAGCCTCTTCGAGGCAGGCATGGAGTTATTTATGGCCATTAGTACCCCTGTGGCACACATTTCCATGTCCTTGCCGAAAGTCAGGCTGGTGTTGCATTATGGGGTGTTTCTCACTGGGGAAGTTACAGACATATGATAAATGCACTGCATTTTTCTAAAATCTGAAAAATTCTGAATTCCACAGCACACCAGTCCTCAAGGGCTTCGGATAAGAAACTGGGGGCCTGTCTCATCTTTTAATTTTTTTAAGATGTATTTATTTATTTATTTGGAAGTCAGAGTTATAGAGAAGGAGAGGCAGAGAAAGAGACAGAGAGAAAGTGTTCCATCTATTGGTTCACGCCCCAAATGGCCACAACAGCCAAGGCTGGGCCAGGCTGAAGCCAGGAGCTTCATCCAAGTCTCCCATGTAAATGCAGGGGCCCAAGGACCCGGGCCATCTTCCACTGCTTTCCCAGGTGCATTAGCAGGAAGCTGAATCAGAAGTGGAGCAGTCAGGACTCAAACCAGCGCTCATATGGATGCTGGCGCTGCAGGTGGCAGCTTTACCTGCTAGGCCATAGCATCAGCCCCTCACCTTCTCATTCATTGCAAACTGATGGGTGACAACTAACATTTCCATAAAATAGGTGGCCAGTTATCACAATGCCATGTATTAAGTAAACCTTTTCCTGCTGACTTGAAATAGCACCTGTTTTATGCAAAATTTCTCATCATTGTTGGGCCTGCTCCATTGCCTATCCATTCCTGAGTAGGAGCAAAGTGTTTATTTGTTTTAAAGATTATTTATTTGATTATTTATTTGAAAGGCAGAGTAAAGACAAAAATCTTCCATCTGCTGATCCATTCCCCAAATGACCACAACAGTCAGCTATGGGCCAGGCTGAAGCCATGAACCAGGAACTCCATCCAGGTCTCCCATGTGGGTGGCAGCGCCCTAAGCACTTGGGACATCTTCTGCTGCTTTCCTGGGTGCATTCGCAGAGAGCTGGATCAGAAGTGGAGCAGCCAGGACTCGAGTGAGCACTCCAATATCATATAAGCGGCGGCTTAACCTGCTGCGCCGTAACATCGGCCCCAGTACAGTGTTTTAACTGCTGAGCTTTTCACTGGGTTGAATGTCTGGGGGGGTGGGGGGAGCAATGTATTTCTGGTAAGATTAGGATTCCAAAAAAGCTTTTGATTGGCTTAATATCATGCGCCAGGACTGCACTTAATAGTCTTTAGCCCTCTGGGCTTAGAGAAGTGAAGGCACCATCAAAATCACACAGCAGAGCTGCACGTGCAAGACGAGATTCCAGGGCATTGCTTCACTCTGGCCTAGCTTAGATGGCACCTGGAGTACAAAACCCAACCTTGAACTTGACACTTGTAAGATGTTTGCTCAGGTAGAAAGGCTGACTTTATATTTAATACATGTCTGTATCAATTATACTGTATAATGCCTTATGTTCCTATATGTAGTTATTTTCCTTACATAGCACCCTTGGATTCAGTCACCAATGTCCAGTTCATCGCTGGACCCTGGGGATACAGCAGCCTTCTGTTTGCCCTTGGATCCCGGGGAACAATCTCAAAGGGGCTGCCAGGCTCAGCAACTGCAGCATCGCCTGGGAGCCTGCTGGGATCCAAGTTCTTAGGCCCACTCGGAGCTACAGAATAAGAAGCCGAGGCTGAGGCCCGGTGGTCTGTGCCTCCCCTTGCCCAC
The DNA here is from genome assembly GCF_051225735.1 of Oryctolagus cuniculus. NCBI lineage: Eukaryota > Metazoa > Chordata > Mammalia > Lagomorpha > Leporidae > Oryctolagus > Oryctolagus cuniculus. The sequence goes on along the minus strand of NC_142871.1, from coordinate 133,069,427 downwards.
TGGGGGACTTTGCTGCTCACTGGAGATGACCAGCACTGGCTTGGGATGGGACAAGAGCCAGAGGAGAGAGGGCCGACGCATCCTGTTAGTGGGAGGGTCTCCAGGAAGGCTCCCTGGAGGAGCAGGAGCTAGGCAGACTGGGGGTGGGGGTACAGGAGGGTGTTCCAGGTGCACCTGTCACAGGGAGGTGCTGGGGTGAGCCTAGAGCCGTGGCTGGCGTGGGTGCCCGGTTCCTCTGTGGTGCCACAGATTCCATAACCGTGGAGATTTGAAAATAATCCAAGAAGGTGTCAGGCCCCGTCCCAGCAGAGGTGGGTTCTTCCTCCACTTGCCCAGAGAGGCAAGGGATGTGCCAGAGTCACACAGCAGGTGGAGGTGGAGGGTGGAGGTGGAGGTGGGCCTTGCAAGTCCCAGGTCCCACCTGCGTGTCCTTTCCCCTCACGTGTGTGTCCTCATTCAGGTCTGCGCCCTGCCCACTCAACCTCTCCCTCCTCTCCACCTCCAAGATGGTGTGGATCTCCTACAGACCCCACCCCAGCCGGACCCAGGAACACAGCTGCCCAGAGGTGTGGGACTCCCCTGCGGTGTCCTGGGGGTGCTGCGGGGACCCCTGGGCCTGTCCACCCACCTGCCACTTCCTGGTCACAATCAAGGTCAACTCGAGCGCCTGCCAGCTGCTGGAGTATTTCCTAATGTGTCAGAACAGGGGCCGCGACTGCCAACTCCACTCTAAGACGTGTCTGGTTGTGTGGCACCGTGCCCTTGGACAGTGCGTAATCTGTACAACCGTCCTCAGCGACCTGGAGGCCACTGCACCCTTGGCTCCTTCCCCAACAGCCAGGAATCCTTTGAACTCTTCTAAACTCCGTAATGTTTCAGACACCTTTCAGCAGGTCCCAGCAGAGAATGCCACGTGCAGGACCCTCGTCTAAGAAAGCAAGTCCTGGATAGGCCTTTGGTGTAAATTGAGATTTGCCACTCCCACACCTAGGGTTGGCTGTGGCAGGGGGGCCGCCCGAGGTGTCTGAGTTTGTAAGGGAAGCCCTCCGTGGGGACCCACACGTGATGCATCTGTGTCCCACTCCTTAGGAAGCCGGGAGCCGAGAGCGGAAACCTGAGCTGCCTGCGGTCGGGGCCGAGCCTGCTGCCTGCGCCTGTCTGATGCCGTCCCTGACCCCGGGCGTCTGAGTGCCAAGGGTGACGCCCACCACCCTTTCTGAGGTGCAGAGGACCTGCGTGGCCCGGACTCCTTCAGCCGCTTGCACTGCCCTGCTCTGGACGCCCACACGCTGCGCAGCCCCCCAGCGCCGGTCCACGGGCACTGCCTCTGTATGGCCCACGTCTCCCCGGTACCCCGGACACGGGCTAGCCCAGGACACCCCCTGCCGTGTCCTGTGCTGTCAAGAGACCAGGTTCTTCCTTCGTCCTCCTCAGCGTGTGCTCAGGGCTCCCCTGGGAAGGGGGGGGCCCGTAGGCGCTGGGGGGCCTGCTGCCCGAGGACAGGTGCCTTCATGCGCGGCCGACGGCCCGAGCCTCTGCGAACACCCCGCAGGAGCGTCACCTCCGTTTTTCCAGTCCGTCCAGCAAAACGAACCAGCTCCACTGCTCCGCAGAGAGCCGACAACCTCCCAGCCCCAGCCAGGCCCAGCTGCATTTGTTTAGCAAATTCTAGAAGGCAAAGCACAGAGCGCATGGGCGGCGGAGGAGGGCAGTGGTGGACTGGACACGGGAGTCGGAGGGGCTGGGCTGGGACTGTGGCAACGCAGCCCCCGGGGGAGCCCATGCGGAGCCCCAGGGTATCAGGGCGGAGGGGGGTGCAAACCATACCTTGCGGGCCCTGAGAAGGATCGGTGCGGGGCTGGGGTGGGGGGTGGGGTGCACCCTCTGCTGTTCTGCGAGCTCTTGTCCCCAGGTCCGGCCAGGGAAGCCTCTGGGCGTTTGCGGGGTGGGGAAAGAGAGGGGTTCAGGAGCGCCCCTCCCTGGGGGCGGGCCCAGAAGTCCAAGCCCATCCAACCAGGAGCTGGGCTTCCCTTCTGCGCGGGTCCACAATGCTCACTCCCTGGCTTCGGGGGACTTCCCAACAATCATGTCTTTTGACGCAAAGCCCCCGCTGAGCTCCGGGGCTGCCCACACCAACTGTAAGCGCCGGGCACGGCTTGACCTCCCTTCTCTTCAAGGTCATGAAGAGGATTGTTCTCGCCGCCGGTGGAGGCTAAGACGGAGGACACTGGACACCTTGTTAATCTGACGTTCAGATAAACAGCGAATAATCACTTAGCAGAAGCATGTCCCCCAGCCTGTGCTGCCATTATTTGCTGTTTCTCTGAAATTCAAATTTCACTGGACTTCCTGTATTTTTGTTGGGTCCATCAGACAATCCCAACTTGTTCTTGCCAATTTATCTTTTTGTATTATTGTTATCCTGTTTGTTTATTTGAAAGGCAGCGAGGCAGGGCGAAATCCCCTATCTGCTGGTTCACTTCCCGAATGCCTGCAATGACCAGACCAGGGCCGGGAGCCAGGAGCTCCATCGAGGTCTCCCATGTTGGAGGCAGGGACCCAAGCCCTGGGCCGTCACCAGGGTGCGCAGTGGCAGGAGGCGGGGTCGGGCGCAGAGTCTCAAGCCCAGGCACCGTGCTAGGGCAGGCGAGTCCTAACCGGCATTTTCACCGGGCTCGGACCGAACACCTGGCTGCTGTGTAGCCTTTTTTTTAAGCAACACTGATGGATCGTTTTTCAGGAGCCGGCCACTGTGCTTTGAAATTGGGAGGCTCACTGGTGCCAAGGGCAAGGCCGAGGCCGGGACACTCTTGTCTTCCAAATGAGCAGCTTTGGATGCCAGCCCCTCAACACCCCGCTCCCACTTCTCTGCTGAACCCACTGTGTCTGACTCACCCTGAGCCTCCTGACTTCTCAGAGGGAGGAAATTGGGTTAATACATCAGGATGTCCCTTGCCCGCCTTTTTTTTTTTTTTTTTAAGATTTATTTTATTTATTTGAAAGACAGAATTACAGAGAGGTAGAGAGGGAGAGAGGTCTTCCATCTGCTGGTTCACTCCCCAGTTGGCCGTGATGGCTGGAGCTGCGCCGATCCGAAGCCAGGAGCCAGGAGCTTCTTCCGGGTTTCCTACGCGGGTAAAGGGGCCCAAGGATCGGAAGTGGAGCAGCCGGGACTAGAACCGGCACCCATATGGGATGCTGGAGCTTCAGGCCAGGGCTTTAACCCGCTGCGCCACAGTGCTGGCCCCTGCCCGCCTTTTAAAGCAACAGGATCTCCCAGGCGCCTCAGACAAGCCTCTGTACAAGCACTCGTGGTGGTCCCCTCACATGGCGTCCCAGCCCACCATGTTCCTACGGGGGCAGAGTCCCCACAGCCACTAGGACTCCTGGGCATCCAGAGGGCAGGGCCAAGGGCTCTTGAGTCAGAGTTAGGGTCATACCTGGCACATAGTAAGTGCTCAGTGCAGTTGAATAAATGAGCTGATGGATTAGAGAGTTGGGAGCGAGCACTGAAACAGGAGTCCTCGGAGCCTGCTAGCCAGGGTCTATCTGTAGCTGGCCCCGTGACCTTGGACGAGGCGATTCCCATCTCTGAGCCTCAGTTTCCCCTCTGTGAGGAGAGGGTGATGATGCCACCTTCTCCTGTGCCCTCCTGTGCCGGATGTAGAAATGTGCTTTGAAAAAAAAAGACGCCTGAGAGCCCTCTACAAGATGGGAGAGGAGTCCAGTGCCTTTCCATGGAGAGCATGTTGTCTGAACCAAAACCTCGCCCCGTATCGGGACAGCTTGTGCTCTGCTTCCTAGGGGCAGCATTTGGGTACCAGAGGCCAGGGGCCAGTAAGAGATGATGTTGAATCCAGCTTTTCCTGGACGTCTGTCACCTCAATGTCACACCATTGTAGAATGAATGGCAGGTCTGGAGGGCAGGTGTCCAGTCCCCAGGGTTACCCAGACTGAGTCCTGGACTAAACCCCAGGACTCCTGCCGCCACGCCCAGGGTGCTGGCACCCAAGGACAGGACCCCTGGAGAGGACCCAGAGAGCCCCAGGCAGGGATGAGGAGGCTGAGCCCACCGCCCTGCAGGCACCAGACTGACAGCCGGGGCAGGTGCACGGCCCTGTCCCCGCCATTGTGAAGAGACATATCATGCCTTGTGCAAGTCTTTATTTGCTCCGACAGCACAGCACACGATTGAGGCTCAGATACCAGCCTGGGGAACCTGTGCCAACTCCTCACACCACTGGAAGAACACCAGTCCCAGGAGCACACCGAGTACCGAAGGTTCCCGCAAGCCAATCCACGGCCTGTGTCCTGCCTGCTGCCTGGAGGCCGTCCACCAATCACCCTCCTCTCTCCCTCCCCTTGCACAGAAGCAATAATCAAACGGAATGACTTTCAGAAACCCAGCTTTGCTGGGGTCTGAGGCCAGTCCTGTGGAAGTGCCTCAGGCCTCTCCCCGCCTGGCCCCAGGCTCAACTGGCCATCCGTGTGCCTGGTGGTAATAAGATTTTGTTGGCCATCCCTCTCCCCTGCAGCCTCGTGTTCCAGGCTGTGTCCAAGGGCGTCGGACACCTGGGGGCAGCACCGCCGGCCCTGCCCCGGGGATATGGCCTGGCTGACTCCAGCTTTTGAAACCTTCAGCTGTGTAGAAGGCACAGCTTCTTAGACCCCACCTCAACCTTTGTGCTAATACAAAAGGAAGTCGGCTTTTCAAGATCTATACTGCCATCTGCTGGAAAATGATCGTCATAACTCTACCAAGCCCGCAATGCCCTGGGTAGGACTAGCACCTCCAGGGCTATGGTGCTCTTGAGCAGTGCACGCCTGTGTAGCTGTCCGGGTGGTCACCTGGAAATCGTCCTCCACTTCCTGAAAATTACTCTGATGTCACTACAATAACAGCAGACATGGGTGTGGCATCATGGAACTTGCATTTTTTCTGAAAATAGATGGGAGAGGTGCAAGGCGGCAGCTTCATTTCTCTGATCGTAGAATTGTAGGACACAGGATGCTGAGCTCAGGGGTCCCAGGCCTATAGGTCTTCCCCCATCCGGGGGCCGCGGAGTCTCTGCGAGGCATCAACAGAGCATGAAGCAGTATTGGCCATTATCTGTTTGAATGCACACAGATATGCTGGCTGGAGATTAAACCAGAAATTATTTTTTATGACTAAGATTCATTAAAAACTACCCACGAGGAAGGATGTCAGCGAAGACAAATCTGCAGGCTGGCCTGGAATGCAAGATCCGGAGAGGAAGGGGGCACATGCTGGGTGCAGCGGCAGGCTGGGGGCAGGCGCTGCAGGGGGCGCCATGCTCCCCTAGCCCCCGGGGGCCCGTGTGGATGTCCCCAAACACAGCCTCCGCGGGTAGCTTCGCGGGAGGCGCCTGCGCGTGTTTGCCCACAGCTCCGGTCTCCTGTCCTCTCCGTGAAGCCTGGGGTTGGGACAGCAGGAAGCAACTTCGGGGGCCCTGGCTCACACCGTGAGCTGTGTGGCTGAGTGTCAGGAGCTCTTTTTTTTTTTTTTTTTTTTTTTTTTTTTAATTTGAAAGTCAGAGTTACACAGAGAGAGGAGAGGCAGAGAGAGAGAGAGAGAGAGAGGGGTCTTCCATTCAATGGTTCACTCCCCAGTTGGCCGCAATGGCTGGAATTGAGCTGATCTGAAGCCAGGATCCAGGAGCTTCCTCCGGGTCATCCCACATGGATGCAGGGGCCCAAGGCCTTGGGCCATCTTCTACCGCTTTCCTAGGCCACAGCACAGAGCTGGATTGGAAGTGAAGCAGCCGGGTCTCGAACCGGATGCTGACACTTCTGGCCAGGGTGTTAACCTGCTGTGCCACAGGGCCAGCCCCGAGGCAGGGCTCTCAATCTGGACTTTGGCTCTCAGGACTCGTGATGTTCTGGGAGAAGAAAGAGAACGTAGGTTTCAGCCCCAGCCACACCCCACACCCGCTGCACCTCTGCCTGGGCTCACACGCCACCTCCTGCCCCTCCTTTCTCTGCAGCTGCAGCCCCTCCCCCAAAGGTCACACTCCATGCCCACCTCCTCCTGGAAGCCTCCCAGGATCACAGAGCCTTCTCATCTACCTCAGCCACACGTTATTTTGAGATAGATCCTCGCTATGTGTGTGTGATTTCAATTTCACGACAGCTGGAGCTGGGAGCCACGCAGCAGGAGCCGTGAAACCATAACCAAAAAAACGTGAGTGCACGTGGACCACAGAATCTACCAGATTCGACCTTTTCATTCCATTTCCACGGACTTTTTGAAGTTCCCCTGTAGTAGCCCATCCAATGTTCCGTGACATCCCAAAATGGGATACTGTACATAGATTTTGGAGACCAGAGTCAAATAAAGAAGTGCTAATTGTCATAAGGTACGTGTGAAGCCAGCGAGGGTTCAGACAGGAAAAGGGCCCTGGTGGCTTAGGGTTGTGTCTCAAGGCCTGCAGGGAGGTAGCGTTTGAGCTGGACTCTGAACTTTCTGACTCAGCCGGGGAGGGGCGAGGACAGTGGATCCCACTGGAAGCTGCCTACCAGTCGTGTCACACCCTCCCCTGTGCCACCGGCTCTCCCACCCTCTCTTACCAGCTGGCCCTCCGTGTGCGGGAAGTGGGCATAACTGTGTTGGCAGCAGTGGCCCCTGGAGCCCATGAGTCTGCAGCTGGCGTGGCTGTGGTTGCCAGCAAATTTGTTAGCCAAGCTCAAGGCAAACGGGTAGGGTTTCCCGACGAGGCTCCGAGCCGAGCCGGGGGAGGGGGCCTCCTGGCTGCGCAGGGTGGCCACCAGCGTCCTGAGAGAAGAATCTGGAAACTCATAAAAAACCATCTTGAGGCTAGGGTGCCGCCTGATCTGGAAGCAGAAATAAAGACGGCCCATCAGGGTTGCTGGCAGGGGCCCCACCCCCTGGGCACCCGCTGGTCCCCAGGATGGGCTCCGCTTGTTAGCAGAGGCCTCCCCCAGGGGCCTGAGCTGCTCTCTGTGGAGGGCTCAGCATAGAACAGCCCTGGGTGGGTTCTAGTTCCCCCCGAACGTGCCAGGTGGGCTTGTCCCCGGGGCAGCCCCACAGACGAGGCCCTGGCATGCTTAGTCTGCTTTTGTTAAGTGACCCTAGGAAGGGCACAGGTGGAGCTTACACACGGGGAGCCAGCACAGAGCCCCTACCTTGGAGTGACACTGCCCAAGGGCTAGGGAGCTGGGGTCTTTATGCAGGGGAGGGCGGTGGCCCAAGAGCTCTAGGGCCCCAGGCAAAAGGATGCAGGGGCTGGCGGGTGGGAGTTGGGCTGCACTGGTGAGCGGGCAGCACACCCCCTGCTGGCGGCTCTGGGTGTGTCTCGCCAAGGGGCAGGCAGCCTTCTCTGGCAGGCAGGGGAACACCTCCAGCCATCAGAGAGCTGAGGTGTGTGGCTGGCAGAGAGGAGGGAAGAGGAAAGGCCGGGCGGGACGGGGTGGGGCCAGGCCTAGGCTTCCAAGGAGGCGGGCTAAGCTGCAGTGGGGGATTTGGAGGGAAGGGGTCCTGGCTGGCTGCGGATGCCACCTGCGCATTACATCATTTGAAGCCAACATTTGCCTTATCTGCCACGTATCCAGCATTCTCTGTGCATGCACTAAGTAGGCCGTGAGTCCCCCTTTTGCCAAAGAGGAAGCTGAAGTTCAAGGAGGTGCAGCGGCCCCCAGAGAGGCAGATGTCTGAGCTCAGATGCGGGGTCTGGACAGATGAGGCCCTGGGCGGGGCTGGGCAGGAGGGGGCGCCACTCACCTGCTTCCCCAGCTGGCCATCCCACGCTTGGAGAAGGGCCACCAGCTCCCGGACCAGGAGCTCCTCTACGGCAGAGAAGACGGAGTTAAGGGACTGAGTGATGCCCCGGTCCACCCCCGCGACACCTGCTACAACCGCACAGGACGGCCTGCAGCCACACTCAGCTGCCTGTGGCAGATGGGGACCTCCGTGCCAGGACTGAGACGAGGAACAGCAGACCTGCCATGGCTACTGACACAGCAGAATGTGCCCGCCCCGCCCCCTGGGTTGGACTTGGCCAAGGTAGAAATATGTATGCTCCAGCATTCTGCACACCCTATGTGTGGGGCCTTCCTCCCTCTGCACACCCCCAGCCTGCCTGCCAGCACACCACTGCCCTGGAGACCAGGGCCAGCCAGGATGTCACTGGAAACCTTCAACACGCCAGTGGGGTGGCCAGCACACTGGTGATTTGCAACCCTTGAGCAAGCCACTGCCGCCCCATCCAGCGACAGCCCACGGAAGGCACAGGTGCGAGCTGCCCACGAAGGAGCCCCCACTCACAACTCTGCTCCCACAGCCCCCATCCAGAGGCCAGGCCCAGGGCCCCGCCCCTATTCTAGAGTCTTCTGGGGTACTGGCCAGCGGCCCTCCCAGCTGCCCCCTTGGAAATGTTCCCCGTCCACCCTGGGAAAGCACCCAGGAACTGTCCTAAGCAGAGCAGGCGGGACTCACTGGATCCATGCGTTTCGTCCAGCGGATGTCCCCCTTCGGCCTTGTGGCTTCCGGCCTGGGGAGCTGCTTCTGAGAAGCTAGCTGGAGCCCTTGCTGCAGGCGAGCGTGCCTGGAACTCGGGGTCTTCGGAATCTGATGAAAACAAAGGTTGGGTGAGTGTTTCGTGCTGGTCTCCAATGCACACGTGCAGAGCTGCGTCTGGGCCGGAGCAGCTGCTGTTGGGGGCACGGGCAGGAGAGGGCTCCAGGCTTACGGGCCCCACACAGAGGGGCCACGGTGCTCTCTTTTCTCCTCTTCAGAAATCTGGCTTTCGTCCAGCGCCCCCTCTGCCTCCCACAGCCCGAGAGTGGGGCAGTGAGAAAAGCAAGCAGGGGGCAATGGGTCCCACCAAGTAGCCCGTTCCCCCGTCCCTCCTCAATGCTTGCTGAGCCTGTCCGAGCCTCACTTCCTCCATCTGTCTAATGGGAGTCATGAGATGGACCTCACAGGGTTGTGAGCCGGTCAGATGTGACAACATGTGTCAAAGGGGCCCGGAGCCAAGTGTCAGGGGGACCGTGGACGCCAGTGGTTCTCACGCTTTGATGCAGTAGAAAAAGCAAGCAAACAAAAGCATCAGAGAGAGAGGCCCAGGTCTTGTCGGCTGCTTTAGTTTCCCTGCTAGCTTCCCAGGGGGTTCTCTCTAAAAAAAATATTTTTTTCATTCATTCATTCATTTGAAAAAATTACAGAGAGAAAGGGGAAGACAGAGAGCTCTTCCATCTGCTGTTCACTCAATGGCTGCAGCGGCCAGGGCTGGGCCAGACTGAAGCCAGGAGCAATCACCCAGGTGTCCCACGTGGATGCAGGGACCCAAGCACTTGGGCCAGTCTCTGCTGCTTTCCCAGACCATTAGCCGGGAGCTGACTCGGAAGTGGAGCAGCCGGGACTCAAACCAGCACCCGTGTGCTGGTTAGGCACCAGCTTAACCCACTGTGCCACAGCGCCTTCCCTCCAGGGGGTTCTGACAGGTGCGGGGATCTCACACCAGGTGTGTGGAGGGAGGGAGGAGGACGTGTGTGGGGAGCCCTGGGTCCTGCCTTCAGCAGAACCTTCTCTTCTCCCTCTCTCTCTCCTCTGCCTCGCTCTCCCCGCGCTGCCCACAGCTCAAGGCAGAAGTCAAGACTCAGCCACCCTGGGGCCACCCCTGCCCTGGAGGAAGCCTCCGTTACCATGGCAATGCCCTTCTCACCCTCCCCCCGCCTGCTCACCAAAGCTGCCGGACACGGAGGGCCGGTGGCCTCCAACACACAGGGGCAGAAAGCCGGGCCTCTTGGGCGGCCGGGGGTCCGGGCTGCTGGCAGCTGCGGCCCCTGCCCTCTTGGGCTCCTTGGAGCCATGCCTCTTCTGAGCGAAGGCCTTCTTGCGTGTGGACTTTTTCTCGTGAGATGTGCTCCTGCAGGGCGGGGCCTCTTGGACTTGAAACCGCTGTGGGGAGATGCGAGAGGCTGAGTCAGGGCCCCACCTGGAGGCTGCAGGTGAGCTGGGGGAAGAGAACACTTCGGGCTGGAGGGTGCGACCCAGAGAGGAGAGTGGCAGGTGCTCGGTGCCCGGGGGGGAAACCAGTGCAGCCTTCAGGGAGCTGGGATGGAGGCTGGCTCGGGCGGGGCACCGAGCAGAAGGGGGCAGGGGAGCTATTCTGCCAGGCAGGGAGGGGGCTCCTCACCTCTGCCCCCTGCCCCTCCACGTCTTGAAGGAGGGCAGTGATCTTCCGGATGAATTCCTCTACAAAAGACCAAAGAACTCGCTTAGTTGCAGCGCTTGGGAAAGCTTTGCAGCCGGCCGTCTTCGTGCGGAAGGACAAATCGCCTCCATGGGTGGGTCTCCCAGGCCGTGACCCCTGCCCTCCTGGGCGCTGAGGTCCTGCAGCTGGCTCTCTGGGAGCTGACTGGGGGCGGCCGCTAGGGGCGCCACTCCGGCTGTGCGATGAGCAACGTTAGCCTCCCGTTCACATTACAGGAAACCAAAGCCAGAGAAAAAGTGAGTTGCCCCAAGTTCGCACAGCTCCCAGTGGCCAGATGCAAACCCAGACCTCCAAGGTGGCCGCATGCAGCGAGCTCTGTGCGGCCAGCACCTTCACCAACGGCCTCGTGACTGGCTCAGCAAGGCCGGCGCCGTCACCAATGTTGCACGCCGTTTGAGGCTCAGGCTGAGACAGACGGGCGGGGAGGGGATGCTCTGGGCCCGTGTTGCTTCCCGCCCGAGGCTCTCAGGAGAAGGTGAGGACAGTGCAGGAGCCAGGCATGCAGTTTCGGGGGCGGGGGAGGCTCTGAGCAGAGGAGGGCGGTACTGACTGGATTCTGAGGCTCTGTCCAGCTGCAGCGCCGCTTCGGGTCCCTGAAGTCCTGCCGGGGTGGGAAGCGCAGACGGGCTCGGACTTCCGCCACCTGCAGGCTGTGCCTCGGGTTCTTGCAGGCCTGAGAAGCAAAATGAGACCGCCGGTGGTGTCGGGGTCAGACTGCAGCGGGGGCCTGGCTGAGCTACCCGGGAGCCGGGGCGGGGCGACCTACCGGCCCACAAGCTCCCAGTGCATTCGCGCTCCTGTAGAACCAGCTCTGGGAAACTTGCTGCCCTCTCCTCCCTCCCCAGGCACCCCCAGTCTTCACTATTTTGGCTTTGTCCACAAGGTGAAGAGCAGGTGCCTGATTCTGTGGCTTCAAGTAGGATTATGGCCAGAGTCCTCTGCAGGACATCTGTCCCCAGGTGGCATGAGCCCTGCCACTGGGGACAGACTCTGGTCCCCTCTTTCGCCCAGCCAGGAAGGCCTGTTATTGTCCCTCCTGACACCCTGGAAGAAGCAGGTGGATCCTGTCTCCCTGTGGCCGGATACTGATGAGCCACGTGACCTTGGACACATCAGCCTCAGTCTCCCCACATGTAAGATGGGGTGATAATTGGACTTTCTGAGATGGTTGTGAGAACTGGTTGAGATACAGATATGCAGTGGGAAATGTCTTCTTTCACAGGCAGGGAAACTGAGGCACGGAGATAGGGAGGAAGTGGGACGTGCAGCTGGGATCCAGGTCCTAGCTTCTTCCTGCACACAATGCCCCCCCCACCAGGGGTCAAAGGTGAGTCTGTGGGGGGGTGAGAGGTGGGACTTATCCAGGCTGTCAGGATCACAGAGGGGCTGTGCTTGGAGGAGCCCTGCTGGCCATCATCCTCTCCTTCCCCTCCCCTCCCCATGCAGCTCAGGGCCCCCTGCAAAAGTCAGAACGGGAATGGCCACCCTTCTGGGGGCCAGTTCCAGCCCTGGGGATGTTGCTATGGCCACCGCGAGCCTGCTCACCTGGGCTGCCAGACACCGAGGGCCGGTGGCCACCAACGCACAGGAGCAGAAAGCTGGGCCTCTTGGGCGGCCGGGCGTCTGAGCTGGAGCCGTCTGCAGGCCCCGCCGCCCTGGGCGCCTCGGAGCTGGGCTTCCTGGGAGAGAAAGTGCTCTTGAGGCTGGACTTCTGCTTCCTGAGAGCGCGGGCCTGGGGGAGAGGAGAGAACCTGAGTCAGGCCCCTCACCTGGGAAAAACCCGAGGAGCGGCCAGGGCTGCAGGGCGGCCCCAGGCTGGGGCGGGGTGAGCTGGGCTTGAAGGACAGGACAGGAGGGGCCGGAAGCGGGGCGCGGAGGAGGCAGGGAGCCGCGGGGGTCCCCCCGCACCCCGCCCTCACCTCCTCTTCCAACTGGTCTCCCACTCTTCTGAGCAGCCGCACGATCATCTGGATCACCGCCTCCTCTGTAAGACAGCACACGCCCGTCACCCTTCCAAAGGATGGCCTCGGCCTGCACCTGCGGCGGCTCCCAAGGCCATGGGAAGCGGGGACAGCATGGCTCCCGGGGGCCGGTCCTTTCAAGAGCAGATTGGGAGACCCTCAGCGAAAGTGGAACGTTTGATGCAGGCACTAGCAGGCCAACCATGCCGGCACTCAGCTTGAGCCTGCTACTTCGTCACACTCCGCAGATGCCTTTTGGCAAGCTGTGTGACCTTAGGTAAGTCTGTCAGCCTCTCTGGGCCTTTATCTCTTTCCCTTCTGAAAGGAGGCTCATCATCCCTGTCCTGGCACCATCAGCAGGCTGCCAGGGGCCGGGCCTGGCAACACGTAGCAAGGCCAGTGCTGACTGCCCAACCTGCACATTTCCAGTGGGGACATGGTGGGTACCCGGCCTAGCTCAGGTGGAGGACACAGGGACATCAGCAGACGGGGCACAGAGAGCGCGGCTGTGCCACCTCCACCGCGTTGCCAAGCCTTCGAGCAGAGGCCACGAACCATGGAACAGGGTCCTTTCATGCCCTGGCCGACCCGCTCCGGGGCTGCTGCCCACTGTCCTCTGGCACTGCGAGCATTTGTGCTTACACCGGGAGAGGCAAACACGGTTCCCAAAGACCCCCAGGCTGTCCGCAGCGTTCTCTGCACCCTCACTGCCCTCCTTCAGCTCCCTCTCACTTGTGCGTGCTGTCTGGCTTATTACAAAATGGTTCTATGATTTTTTTAAAAAAGATTTATTTTATTTGAAAGTCAGAGTTACACAGAGAGAGAGGCAGAGAGAGAGAGAGAGAGGTCTTCCATCCACTGGTTCACTCCCCAGATGGCTGCAATGGCCAGAGCTGGGCTGATCTGAAGCCAGGAGCCAGGAGCTTCTTCCGGGTCTCCCATGCAGGTACAGGGGCCCAAGGACTTAGGCCATCCTCCACTGCCTTCCCAGGCTGTAACAAAGAGCTGGATTGGAAGTGGAGCAGCCAGGTCTCAAACCGGCGCCCATATGGGATGCTGGCACAGCAGGGGCTAGGGCATTTACCCACTGCGCCACAGTGCCGGCCCCAGTTCTATGATTAAAACGATACCCATACAAGGGATTTCATAAAGCTCATGGAAAAAAACGGAATTAAAAGTTCATTTTGGCCGGCGCCGCAGGCTAATCCTCCGCCTAGCGGCACCAGCACACCAGGTTCTAGTCCCGGTCGGGGCACCAGATTCTGTCCCGGTTGCCCCTCTTCCAGGCCAGCTCTCTGCTACGGCCCGGGAGTGCAGTGGAGGATGGCCCAGGTGCTTGGGCCCTGCACCCCATGGGAGACCAGGAGAAGCACCTGGCTCCTGCCTTTGGATCAGCACAGTGCGCCGGCAGCGGTGGCCATTGGAGGATTGGAGGGTGAACCAACGGCAAAAGGAAGACCTTTCTCTCTGTCTCTCTCACTGTCCACTCTGCCTGTCAAAAAAAAAAAAAAATAGTTCATTTTAGGGCTGCCGTTATGGCGTAGTGGGTAAAGCCGCCACCTGCGGTGCTGGCATCCCATATGGGTCCAAGTTCATGTCCTGGCTGCTCCACTTCTGATCCAGCTCCCTGCTAATGGCCTGGGAAAGCAGCAGAGGATGACCCAAGTGCTTGGGCCCCTGTACCCACGTGGGAGTCCAGGAAGAAGTTCCTGGCTCAGACCGGCTTAGAAGACTAAACTGAAAAGTCTCATTGGGCCTGCGCTGTGGCGCTGTGGGTTAAAGCCCTGGTCTGAAGTGCTGGCATCCCATATGGGCGCCAGTTCTAGTCCCAGCTGCTCCTCTTCCAATCCAGCTCTCTGGTATGGCCTGGGATAGCAGTAGAAGATGGCCCAAGTCCTTGGGCCCCTGCACCCGTGTGGGAGACCCAGAAGAAGCTCCTGGCTCCTGGCTTCAAATTGGCACAGCTCCAGCGGCCATCTGGGGAGTGAACCATCAGATGGAAGGCCTCTCTCTCTCTCTGGTTCTACCTCTCTCTGTAACTCTTTCAAGTAAATAAAATAAATCTTAAAAAAAAAAAAAAAAAAAAAAAAAGTCCCGTTACTACCTAAGGCAGAAGCATCTGCCAGCAGTCTTTCCAAACCGAGAGACTCCCTCCTGGGAAACCCTAAAATAAGTCAGCGTGGCCACAGCACGGGGAGAGGCGAGAGGGACCAGCGGCCCGGGCTCAGCGACCATTCTGAGTGATCGGCTCATCCCAGCACTGCCCTGGCCGCAGGGACAAGGACTCACGGTCGGGCTTCGTGAGCGCCTCTTCTTGCCGGTGATCTGTGGCTTGGGGACAGACGTCTGCGGCTCCAGCACCTTCCCCTTCGGTGAGCAAGGACTGATGGAGTTGGTCATCTTCCCCACCTGGAACCCAGAGGACAGCAGGTGGCGGTGTGCGCGGGGCGGGGACATGCTCCTGGACTGTTCATCTCCGGGAGCGCAGAACCCCAGCACCCCGGGGGCATGGCCAAAGCTGGCATTTGAAAAGCAGCAGCCCCCGCTCAGGCATCCTTCTCACTGCCCCTCTCCCTAGTCCTGGAGCTTCCTGAGCTCGCCTCAGGGAAGCTCCATCTTCCTGCAGCTGCGGTGGGATTTCAGCTCCAGGGCCCAGGAGTCAGGCCAGGGAGGCACCCTGGGGACCGGCTGTCTCACTGGGGGGGTCAGCCACTTTCTCAAGGTCACACAGCAAGTTCACTCCTGATGGAGCCAACTCTAGGACCAGGGTCTGCAGCCAGCTGGGTGATGGCGTTCTCCTCTCTCCCCCTTCCCATTTCTCCTGGGTCTGTTGCTGGCCCCAGGCCACACAGCTGGAGAAGGGAGGCCCTGCCAGCCATCAGCCCTGGTGCTGAAAATGTCACAGCAGTGCTGTCCCCAGCAGTCCCCCTTTCCCTGTCCCCCCTGGTGCTGGGCAGGGTGGTGGAGCCGCCAGGCGCAGTATGCTCACCTCCGTGAGCCGGGCTCAGCCTGGGCCGCCCTGCCTGTTGGTCTCCAGCCTCCATGTCTTGAGTCCCGTTGGTTTCCTCAGGGCTGGGTTTCTTAGAGCCAGATTTCCTGCGGCTGGCCTTCGTGTCCTGGACTTTCTTCCTGCAGGCTGGTTCCCCTGCAGCCTCTGGGGGCTCTGAGGCCTGGGGGAAGCCCTCCTTCCCTCTTGGCCTCCTGCTGGCCTTTTCTTTGGGCTCCTCGGACGCCCTCAGCAGGAAGCTCAGGAGTGTCTTTAATCATCTCGGCTGGGCCCACCACCTCGGGGCCTTGTCTCTCTTGGCGTCTTGTGGGGGCCTCTGCTCTCCCATGTCTTCCGGAGGCAGGGCTGCTGACCCCACAGACAGAGCCGGGCTCTCAGGACCCCTGGCGCCATCGCTGGCCGTCCGGCGGAGCGCCCTCCTGGGCGAGGCGGCCAGGGAGAGGTTCCCTGATGTGCAGCCCCTCGGCGGGGCCTTCGGCCTGTCCAGAGACCGGGTTCTCCTGGCTGCCGGGGGCTTCCTCGGGCCCCTCTGGTTCTCCATGGGCTGCAACAAAAGCAAAGAGCCGCTTCAGGAGAGGCCCACTGGACACGGGCGTGGGGCCCTCCCGGAAGGGGGTGTCCCCGTCCCCGCTCTCGGTGGGGGAGATGGGACCACGGGGAGACAGTGCCCCCATCTCACAGAGACTTGGCAGCCCCTCCTGGGATGCCAGCAGGACGCCAGCCCCGGCCACGCCTGGGTTCAGTCCTCAGACACTGATGCGGACTGGGGCCCCCAGAACTGCACGGTGCCTCTTTCCTGTTGCTCTGAGGCGCCGAGTGTGTGCGATTCTGTGCCCGCGCAGCCTCGGGAAACAGACCCCTTCCCCGCCCTGGGGAGCTCTGGCACCTCTGCGGGCTCACGTCCTCATCGGAAACGTGCCCCACCCCTGTCCTGTGCGTCTCCCGGGCTGCCGGGGGCATTTTACGGCTGGGCTCGGGCCACGCCAGCTCTGCACCTGCAACTGAAAACCTGCCATCTGCCCTGACTCTGTTCTCTCCCTTCCACGGCTGAGCCAGCCGTAGGGCTTCCCGCCTCACTCCAATGCCCGTCTCCAGCTGTGCTCACCTGGGCGATCACACTGGCTCCTGCGGGGTCTCCCTCCTCTCCTCTTGCCCTCCTCCCAGGAGCCCCTCCCTCCAGCAGCCCCAGGGGCTCCCTCCCTTCTGGGAGCTCCTGCACTGGCCATGGCCCCCTGGGCCATCACCTCCCCCTCCCCTCTCCCTTAGCCACCCCACCATGCCTGCTTGCTGTCGCTCAGTCCCGCTCCACCTCCTGGCCTTTCTTCTGGCCAGTCCCTCTTTCTAGAACGTTCTTCTCTCAGAAGCCAAGGATATGTTCAATTGTCTCCTGCTCCTGGAGGCCCTCCCTGGCCACTGCCTCTGAGCGCTCCCTCTGCCCGCCCCCCACCTGCCGCGGTGCGAGATGGGGCACTGAAGCCCCCCTGCCTTTGGTCCGTTCTGCCAGGTCTTGCATCCTCAGCGCCCACAACAACGTCCCCGGCAGACTCCTTGCTCCATGAACAGGTACATGTGTAACGCTGAAGCGTTCAGTAACCCGTGCGACCCACTGTGCGTCCGGGCTGGGCCCATGTGAGAGGCCCTTCTGCTCCCCACGAGGAGCCAAGCGGCTTCCAGGGGAACCGGGGAGAGAACCGCCTGTTCCGGCGGCGTCTCCTGCAGGCCTGGGTGTGGGCGGCGCCCTGGGGTGCGTGTCTTTTGTCCCCCAGGCTGCTCAGAAACCTTTGCTCCTTAATGGGCCATAAAAGAAAAACAGGATGTGGGTTAGAATCCCTAACCTGTGCTCCCAGGCAGCCGTGCAGTTAGGCCAGGGGGTCATCTACGCTGATTCCCCACTGTGGTTTTTCCTGTGTTGATGAAGGTGATTTAGTGGTAGGGGCCGTAAATGTTTTTACGTCATATCCCCTGCCTGTGCGAGGTGATTCATCTACTCTGAAATGTACCCCCTTGTTATGTCCAGCACAGAGGTGTGAAGCGGGCTTCCCATATGAACCCTGGCTTGAATCCTGGCCGTACCACTTCCCATCCAGCTCTCTGCTCATGTACCTGGGGAGGCAGCAGAAGGTGGCCCAACTGCTTGGACCACTGCTACCCTCAGGGAGACCTGGAGGATGCTCCTGGCTTCTGGCAGATGGAAGACCTCTCTCTATATATTTCTGCCTTTCAAATAAATAAATATTTTTTTAGAAAAGCTGCCATCACTATGGAGATGGTTTGCAGCATGGCTGATGGCCGCAGTGTCCCCTGCCCCATTCCAGGAACACCTGTGCCTCCTAATCCGAGCATCATGCAGCTGCACCAGAAAATGCTCTTCCTTCTTTGTGTTTTTTCCAGAAAACGGACTGATTTGCCCACCGCCTCCCTCGAAGAACCCAGATCCTCGGCCCAGAGGAAGGCGAAGGCCATTGCAGCTCCATTGCTCACCCTGAAGGTGCCCTGTCCGATTCCCCTTCCTGCTGTGACCAGCGCAGCCCAGCTCCGCCCACCTCTCTGAATGCCCCACCCCCTAGCTGCCCTCATGGAAGCCAGGAGAAGCACCGGTTTCCATAGCAACACCTCCCCGTGCACACAAGCCACAGCGACGTCTTCCTAGGCTTTCTGAACGACCATTTCCAGAATTCATCAAAGCAAGGCTTTCCTTTCCTTTCCTTGTTGTCTGTCTGTGCCTCACGGGGACTCCCTCCTGTTGGAAACAGTCCCCCACCACCACCTGGGCTGATACACCTAGGCAGCAGCACAGCCTCACTGCCTGGGCTCCCAGCTGCTCTCGGGAAATTGTGGATGGCCTTGACAGAGAGTGGTTTTCAGAGCAAAGTCCACACTGGCTCAGAAACACCCCAGGGACTTCTGATAAGACAGGGCAAGTCCCATCAGCAGTCAGCAGAGAGAAAGCTGACCCCGAGCAGGAAGCCGGCCTGTTTTCCTTGTCACGCAGCTGTTTGGTTTGCTTCTGAATTGCACGTTGACCTCATCCCTGTACTGGTTTCTAATGGGTGCACCTGGCTGGGTTCCCCTCTCTGACCTCACAGAGATCCTTCACCGCGCCCCTCCCAGCCCTGTCCCTCATTCAGTAAATATAACAGCCGGCTGGCTACACACCCACCAGCTGCGCCAAGGGACCGTGCGTGTGGCACTCATGTGTGGACCCACAGCCCACACCCAGCCGTGTGTGCACAGTCTCAGAAACCCAGGGCTGGGGCCGGCATTGTGGTGCAGCAGGTAAAGCCACTGCCTGCAAAGCCACTGCCTGCAAAGTCGGCATCCCATACAGGTGCCGGTTTGTGTCCTGGCTGCTCCACTTCCCATCCAGCTCCCTGCTAATGGCCTGGGAAAGCAGTGGAAGATGGCCCAAGTGCTTGGGGCCCTGCACCCACGAGGGAGACCTGGAAGAAGCTCCTGGCTTCCTCCTGGTCCAACCCCAGCCATTGTAGCCATCTGGGGAGTGAACCAACAGAAGGAAAACTCTCTCTCTCTCTCTCTCTTACACACACACACACACACACACATCTCCATCATTCTTTCAAAAAAAAAATCTTAAAAAGGAAAGAAGCCCAGAGTTTCTCCCCCAAATCAATGGGTGACCGCCACCACCTTTCTGCTTGCCACTTGCCCCCCTGTCCGTGTTCTGTTCTGTGACAGCAGATCCAGGTCTTGTGGCTCTTCACTGCGGCCTGCGCCTGGGAGGCCTTCAGCATCTGTGGAATGTGTAAGCGATACACAGACACAGAGCAGCCCAACTCCGCGAGCCCTTTCCTCTCCATTGACTCACTGAAACTTTGCTGTGAGACAAGAGGCCCTAAGCTATACAAGACTCCCCCAAGGTCCCACAGAAAGCCAGCAAAGGGTTGGGACTGGAATCCACCTATCTAAGATTTTAAGCCTATCTTTTTGCTCCTACCCCAATTAGCTTCCTGTAAACGCAGACACGTGCACACAGGTGAGCAAATCTGCTGTCTCATGCCACCCGAGAGAGCCACACCCACACACCCACTGTGACCTGTGGCTGTGGAACCACACGTGCACACACGCGCACATGAATGCAGGGTGAGGCTCCCCGATCCCTGGGCAGGAAGCCAGGTGGAGGGCCAAGGGCTGTGCCCTGAGCTCAGGTTCTACTTCTCACGGCCACACTCAGGAGCCCGGGGGGACAGCTGTACCACTTGGAGTAGAACCAGACTCCTGTCCTGGTGTGGCTCCGTCCATAGCCCTCGCTTCCTTGCATACCGGGCTGGCCTGGGGGACAAGTGGTCACCTCCGCCCTCAACGCTGGACCCCTTCTGCTCCTGCACCTCCTACGAGAACATTGTATTCCAGCAGGCAGCCGTACGACATCTGTTGCATCATTTGCAACAGGGGGAATTCGCCCCCTTCCCAGGTAGAGCATGCCACTGTGGCCAGCCTGGACTTTAAGGAAAATCCACCTCGGGCTGAGACAAAGTCGGCAGTGGTCCCCTCATCGTTACTCCTCCCTGCTCCAGCCCAACACCTGGTTGCCTAGGACTCTTGGCGGCTCCTAAACCAGGTTGCTTCTAGACCCATCACCCTCCCCTACCCCCAAGCCCTCATCTGAGAGCAATGGAGTCTCCATGAGATCTGCTGTCTTTAGACTGCTTCCAAGGACCTTAACCACCCCAGAACCTAATCCTCCCTCTAGCTGGATGATTCCTTTGCTACGCACCGCCACCCAAAGCCTGCGACAGAATCCCTACAACAGCCCACGGGAAACCCACAGGAGCCACGTGGAATGCTGTCCCCATTCTGCAGCTGAACAAACTAAGGCCCGAGGAAGTGAAGTGTCTTGCTCACGGCGGGGGGGGGGGGGGGGGAGTTGGGGGGGGTTGGGCAGCTGATGGGCCAGGCTGGGATTTGGTTCAGAGCTTTCAAGGACAAGCTACTCTGGGGTTCTCTGAGCGACCCCTGTTTGAGATCACATCCATGAACTCTGCTCCGTCTTTCTAGAAAAAAAGCAAACTGAGGCTTGGGGGTGGGGGGCCCAGCAAGCTGGCAGCAGAATTGGAATGGGATTCAGAGCCCGACCCCTTCCTTCTAGAACAGCAGCGAACCCACTCACAGCCCATCCCCAGAGAAGCAGGCGTTGTTCAGCCAACCTTAGATAACAGAAGCCGCTCAGGTCCTCGATGCTGGGGGCTGGGGCCTCTAGACCAGGGCCCTCTGTGTCAGGCAATGCTCCTTGTCGGCTGCAAGTGGTGTCCGGCGCGGGCTCGGGAGCAGCTCTTGCCGGGAGAAGGTGCTGGTGATTTTCAGAGAAGACGCTCTGGCCGTATATATCCTAGCTCCCAGGAGCTGAGGTCACAGGCAACCAATCCTGGGAGCCAGGGGCCAGCCCGGCCGCCTCCACCTGTCGCCGCCCAGCCCAGGGCTGCCTCCCGCTTCTCTGGGGACGAGAGGCTGAGCTCAGCTACCCTGGAAAACAGCAGTTTCACTCCACGACTTCCTTATTGTCCCCAGGCCCCAGAAAGCAAGCAAAGCTCAGACAACAACCTCGTGCCTGGCTGGGGAAGGCCCAGCCTGTGGTATTGAAACCCGGGTGGGGGCGGGGAGCCAGGGCTGCCTCCTCACCGCCACACCCTCCCTCAGTTCTCCCTGAACATCAGCGGGGACGGATGGATCTAGAAAGAAAGGTTGTTGGTGGAAAAATACATTTCATGACCTGAAGACAAAACCTGGAAGGGCTGATAAGGATCCTGCCACC
This sequence comes from Oryctolagus cuniculus, assembly GCF_051225735.1. Lineage (NCBI taxonomy): Eukaryota > Metazoa > Chordata > Mammalia > Lagomorpha > Leporidae > Oryctolagus > Oryctolagus cuniculus. The sequence goes on along the minus strand of NC_142871.1, from coordinate 133,048,436 downwards.
CCTGGATAGGGTGGCTGTGAATCTTGGGCAACCACTATACGTTTTTGTTTTGTTTTGTTTTTTAAAGGTTTTGTTTATTTATTTGAGAGGTAGAGTTACAGTGAGAGGAAGAGGAGGCCGAGAGAGAGGTCTTCCATCTGCTGGTTCACTCCCTAGATGGACACCATGGCCAGAGCTGCGCCGATCCAAAGCCAGGAGCCAGGAGTTTCCTCTGGGTCTCCCACACAGGTACAGGGGCCCAAGGACTTGGGCCATCTTCTACTGCTTTCCCAGGCCACAGCAGAGAGCTGGATCAGAAGAGGAGCAGCCGGGACCAACTGGCGCCCATATGGGATGCTGATGCTTCAGGCCAGGGCGTTAACCCGCTGCGCCACAGCGCTGGGCCTGATTTTGTTTTATAGAGAGCACTTGCATGTTTATAATCAGAAAAGGAACATGGGCTTTACCTAAATGAAAGCAAAAAATAGTTAGACATCTCATTTTGGTGATTGACAGGGAAGGCATTGCAAAATAAATATGGTAGCCCTGCGGTCGGGAGCTGCCCGTACCTGGGACCCTCTGCTGGCTGTGTGACCTCAGGCAGGGGCCACAGAGTCTCTGAACGTTCTCACTTACCAAACCAGCAGTCACGTTGGAGATCACGTGCCATCACGCTTGTAAGGAGAAGAAACTGTGCTGAGTGCCAGACACTTTTCTGTGCGCTCCCAGCACTTGGCAAATCCGCACCAGCAGGTGATGGTTCTATGGCGTGGAGCAGAGTTATCCAAGCTTCACTCACTCCGCCACCCAGCAGCCTTGGGATCCAGCTCTGGGCAAAGCGCTGTCTCAGCAATGCATTTAGGGAAGGCCTTAGCCCAAGGGTGACCCGGGCTTCGGCCTTGGGTTAGGTAATCTTATGCTGGTGAGCCAAGCCCTCCTCCCGTTCTCTCGAATCCTGTGTGTTCGTGTGAGGTTCTCTTTCTTATTCAGAGGGGAAGAAACCTGGCCTAGTTCTGCCTTGGTGGAGTCCACAGGGCGGTGAGAAGAGAGAAAGGCACAGAAATATCACCCAGGCAAGGAAGGGAAGGGTCACTGCTTCATGGCAGGAGAATGGCAAGTGCCAGAAACAGACACACTCAACACCCCTGCCCGGGCCAGGCTCATCAAAACTTTCATGCAAAATGCAGATTATTATTAAAAAAAAAACTTTTTGCACCTAAATAAACTTCTCTTTGAATCCTATTTCCCATTATCCTCATACTCTTAAACATGGCTGGCACAGCTGACTTTATGTCGTGAGTGTTTTTCACATACAGTAACAAAACAAATGAACAAAAAAAACAGACAGAGGGCGGTGAGAGCGAGCCGGGGGGTGGGGTGGGGAGAATTGTGCAGGCGCCTGCCCTCTGAGCCAGAGTTGCCTGCCTAGCCTCCTGCAGGACCGAGAGGCTGCCCTGAGCTTTCTCTGCCTCCTCGCACAGGGGCAGTCCAGCTCTGTCCTCGGTGCCTGGGATCTGGGAACAGACTGTGGCAGCTGCCAGCCGAGGGGGTCGGAGCCAGCTACACCACATGTGAAGTGGAAGTGAGGGATCCCTTGTGTTGAGAGTTTCAAGACGGGGCTGGCGCTGAGGCTCAGCAGGTTAAAGCCGCCGCCTGCAGTGCCTGCATCCCATAGGGGCGCCAGTTCAAGGCCTGGCTGCTCCACTTCCGATCCAGCTCTCTGCTATGGCCTGGGAAAGCAGTAGAAGATGGCCCAAGCCCTTGGGCCCCTGAACCTGTGTGGGAGACCCAGAAGAAGCTCCTGGCTCCTGGCTTTGGATCAGCGCAGCTCCAGCTGTTGTGGCCAACTGGGGAGTGAACCAGCGGATGGAAGACCTCTCTTGCTCGCTCTCTCTCTCTCTGCCTCTCCTCCTCTCTCTGTGTAACTCTGACTTTCAAATAAATAAATAAGTAAGTCTTAAAAGAAAAGTTTCAAGACAGACACCATGGAGCGTAAAGCCAAGCCCCGGGCACTTGTGCAGGTCGCACACTGCGAAGGGGATTCTGGGGATTCAGGGGACAGCACCCCATTGAGTGCCGTGAGGAGGGACGGCAGGAGACTGAGAGAGCGTTTCGTTTCTTTAAGTGTGCCATACAGAACAGAGCCCACGTCACAGGCGCACAGCCCCGTGAACGTCACAGATGCAGCAGCACCCTTGTAACCACCCCCAGACAAAGCTTTCTCGGCACCCCAGAGTCCCCCGTGTGCCCCCCACGGCTACCACTGTCCTAATGTTCTAGGTGTATATATCTATTTGAAAGGCAGAGTGACAGAGAGAGAGACACTCAGACAGACGGAGATCTTCCATCCACTGTTTCCCTCCCAAAATGTCCCCAGCAGCCGGGCAAGACCAGGCCAGAGCCGGGAGCCAGGAGTTCCATCCGGGTCCCCCACATGAGCAGCAGGGACTCAAGTACTCACTGCCTCCCAGGGCGTGCATTAGCAGGAAACTGGGTCCCAATCAGAGACAAGATTGATCCAGGGCACTCTGATAGGGGATGCCTGTGGGATCTGGGGACAGACTGGTTTATCTTGCTGCACCACAGTGCCCTCCCCCCCAGCTCCCACCCCCGCCAGCTGAGCTGCACGCTGCCTTTTTTTTTTTTTTTTTTTTTTTTTTTTTGACAGGCAGAGTTAGACAGTGAGAGAGAGACAGAGAGAAAGGTCTTCCCTCCGTTGGTTCACCCCCCAAATGTCCACCACGGCCTGTGTGCTGCACCGATCCGAAGCCAGGAGCCAGGTGCTTCTTCTTGGTCTCCCATGTGGGCGCAGGGCCCAAGGACTTGAGCCATCCTCCACTGCCTTCCCAGGCCACAGCAGAGAGCTAGCCTGGAAGAGGAGCAACCGGGACAGAATCCAGCACCCCAACCAGGATTAGAACCTGCGGTGCCGGCGCCAGAGGCGGAGGGTTAGCCTAGTGAGCCGCAGTGCCAGCCACACTCTGCTTATTTTTAGCACTGTGTAAATAGGCACGGGACTGTGCACTTTCTCTCCCGCCCGGCTTCTTTCACTCGACTCTGAGCTGGTGAGATTCACCCGTCTGCTGTCTGTGGCTGGAGCTCTCCCTCTGATAGTGACAATGTCAGATGTCACTGTGAGAGGGCTTCCATCCACAGGCTTAGCAATTAGTCAGTAAGGACCCCAATGCCCAGGAGCAGGGGAATGGCTAGGTGAGAGGTGGGCTAGACACAAATCGAGACAAATCGAGGCTGTTCTCTCCCGTTTACCTTCCAGTGTGGCCTGGGAGTGCCACACGGGGCACAGGAGATAAACCTGCAATTAGCGGGTGGGCGGGCGAGCAGCTCCTGCCCCTGGGATGGCGTCAGGCGGTTCTGAGCAACAGCTCTAAGCATTTCCACGAGGGACGTGCAAATCTCCCGGATGGCGGAACCCCGCTTCCCAGAAGTCTGCCTGTACCTGGGCAGCAGACTTTGCCCTGGGACTCCCCGGGGTGCAGAGCCAAGTGCAGAGCTGTGAGCAAGCTCTCCTCTCCAGAGCCATACCCCTGCCTGGAGTCTGCCCCCACCTGGGTGTGAGCCCCCAGCCCACCCAGCTCCCTGGGACGCCTTGCCTGCTCCGGCCTCAGGGACACCGGAGGACCACAACCACACGCCGCCTCCAGCCCCGTCAGGATGGAGGACAAAGCTCTGTTGGGTGGAAGGACTGGGTTAGGGCTTGTCGGGCTACCCCGACACTCAGTTTTCACAGCCATATAATGGGAATAAATGGTACCAGCTGTGCAGGACTGCTGGGAAACTGCAGAGAGGGGATTGGCGTGGGCACTAGCAGGCCCCTGGGTGGGGGCAGCCCTCGCTGTCGAGGTGCCCACAGTGAGACCTCCCCTGTGAGTCAGGGTCCTCAGCCGGAGGAACTCCCCCAGCTTTTCTTCCCTGCACCCCCAAGGGGACGTGGGGCCCTAACTGGTCTTTCATACCTCCTACCAGCAAACAAAGCCAGTGTTTTCTTTGGACCAGATAGATATTTGTAGGCGGGCAGAGGGTGGAGGGCCGTGCTAGGCATTGTGGGGTGTCTATCAGCAAACCGGGCCTCTAACTGCTGGGTGACAGTACCAGGAGTGAAAAGCAGAGATGTTCCCAGGCATTGTCAACTGTCCAGCCCGGTCATGCGTCCACAGGTGGCTCCAGGCTTGGTGCAGCAGCCTGGGGATGTCCTGATGCTCTTTCCTCCTGATCACAAGGTGGCTGCCACTTATCCCACTATGCCGCCATTGCAATCCCATTCAAATGCAGAGGAGAGGGAGAAAGTGATGGTGTCACTTGTGCCTTAAGGGCCCAAACATGCAGCCCCAGATGAAAGGGAGCCTGGAAAGTCAGTGGCAGTGGAGAAGGGGACTGGGATGGAGTGCCCCCCTCCCCCAGGACCTGACATGGCAGTGCTGGCCCTCCTCATCCTTAGGGGAATCTCTCCTTTCAACTTATTTGTTTGAAAGGCACAGTTACAGAGAGACAGAGGAAGAAACAGAGAGAGAGACACACACATGCAGAGAGGAATTTTCCATGCACTGGTTCACTCCCCAAATGGCTGCAACAGCCAGGGCTGAACCAGGGTGAAGCCAGGAGCCAGGAACTCCATCTGGGTCTCTCCCATGGGTGCAGGGGCCCAAGGACTCGGACCATCTTCCATTGTGTTCCCAGGCACATCAGCAGGGAGCTGGATTGGAAGAGGAGCAGCCAGGACTTGGACCCGCACCCATATGGGATGCCGGTGGCATAGGTGGCTTTACCCTCTGCACCATGCGCCGGGTCCATGGGGCTCACTTCCCTCCCCATCTGCTTTCCTCATTAGACCGTGCGCATGCTCAGCACAAGGGTCCTCATGCTTTCCTCTGTGTGCTCAGCCCCGTGCACCACACTTGGAAGGTGCTCCATCCACGCTCGCTGGATGCATGGATCAGTCGGTGAGCTGACTGCCCTGCTTCTACCTCTCAGAGCCCAGAACCCGCAACTCTGCATTCCTCTGCAGACGCAACAGCATCCAAGCACAAGTCAGCCTGTGATGCAAGTGACCACGCGAACAGAGTTGAACATCCTCCGACCTCGGCCACCCCTCCCCGCCTGGCCAGCTCCCTCTCACCCAGGTCTCGGCTGCCATGGCCCTGCCTCTGGGGAGCCTTGGCCGGTGTCCCCAGGGCGGCTGAGCCCAGCCCCTGCTCCCTGTGTGTGGTCTCTGCCTGGCGGCCCGCTCCTCACCTGCAGGCTTCCCGTCACCCCAGGGTCTGGGAGCGCTTCTCTGCGGAGGGCTGGCCCCTGGGTGTGTTCCTCTAGTGGCCATCCTACCTCTGCCGCACCTGCTCAGCTCTGTGGCCGGGTGAGAAAGTGGCCTGGATGACGTGAACGCAAGTGAGCTTAACGGTGCCCAGTAAACTCTCTTTACGGCCCGAGAATTCGCATCTCGTGTCAATGGTATGGGTCACGAAATCGCATTCTTTACAGAAAGCGTCTTCCAACCATCTGAAGCTGCAGAAGCCATCCTGCGAGCATCTGGGGCCGCATGAAGACAGGTGAGAGGCCACCGTCTGCGGGCCCGTGAGGCCCGAGGGGCACCTGCTTTGGGTTTCCCAGGCCATTCTCAGCAGTTAATAGCCAGCATTTCTTAACATCAAGCAGCAAATTTACATGAAACTCTATTAATTGACTCAGCCATCACAACCCAGGAGACTATTTCCTGGAAAATAAAAGACCGGGGCTGGCGCTGTGGTGTAGCGGGTAAAGCCGCTGCCTGAGGCACTGGTGTCCCATATAGACACTGGCGTCCTAGAGAGCGCCTGCTCAAGTCCCGACTGCTCCTCTTCCTATCCAGCTCCCTGCTTATGGCCTAGGAAAGCAACAGAAGATGGCCCAGGTGCTTGGGCCGCTGTACCAATTGCACCCATGTGGGAGACCTAGCTGACACTCTTGGCTCCTGACTTTGGTCTGGCCCAGCCCTGGCCATTGCAGCCACTTGGGGAGTGAACCAGCAAATGGAAGATCTCTTTCTCTCTCTCTGTCACTCTGCCTTTCAAATAAACAAAATTTTAACAAGTTTTTAAAATTTAAAAAAATAAAAATACATCAAATAGCCCTAAAATTAATGTGTGAGATCTATGAGATATGAAAGAATTGAGGAAATATAGAGAAATCCATCTTTTGGAATGGAAAGCTTATGAAAAAAATTTAGATCCTCCCTGATTAATATATAGTTACCACACTTCTAAACTAAAATTCTAGAAGAATTTGGAAATTGACAAAATTTCCCTGGCTATATTTTACCTGGGAGATCAATAGGTAAGATTACTATGAGATTTTTGGAAAGAAAAATAATTGAGATGCAGAAAGGATTTCTTTCTCTGTTGTTTATTAAAGGAAGCACAAAGCTTAGGAAGTAAAACGTCTGGATGAACTTTTGTTTCATTAATGGAAAAAAAATTTAATATGCACCCTGGGAGCAGAAGTTGATAACTTACGTGTTTGGGTCCCTGCCACCTGCATAGGAGACCTGACTGGGGTCCCCAGCGCCTGGCCTTGGCCTGACTGAGCACCAGCTGTGTGAGCATTTGGGGAGTGAACTTCCAGCAGGTGGAAGACCTCTGTTTATTTATCTACCTACCTACCTACCTATCTATCCATCCATCCATCCATCCGTCCATCATCTCCCTATCTATCTATCCGTCATCTATCTTTCAAATAAGTAAATTATTCTTAAAAAGAACTGATGAGCTAACCAAAGTGGGAAAAGCTCTGAAGCCATCGTGTCTAACCCAGAAATTGCACACGCGAGGCAGGAATCTCACCAAGAAGGAAGCGAGCGTTGGAGAGCCCTGTGGGAGGCTGGGGGATCAGCTAGCATCCACGCGTTGTCCTGTGCCAAAAAAGTAACTTCAGCTAGACTAATGCATCACATGTAAAACTAATACCACTTTTAAAAACTCCCCAAATGGCCAGACGACTAAATTTGGATGCAGAGCTTCCTAAGAAGAAACACCATCATGGGAGGAATCCTAGAAGGAACGAATGAAAGGCTTGACTCCATCAAAATCACAAACTTGTGCACATAAAACATCATAAAATTGAAAAGGCAGACACACTAGAGCAAATCATTTGCAACAAATAATACAGGCAAAGCGTCACTCCTTTAAAAAGGATTCAAAAGTAAATACACGAAAGTAAATTGTGAAAATAACGCACCAATGCATAATAAGTGCGTTCAGTGTCACTGTTTGATGTACAGCTGTACCTCGTATACCTGGTTACTTCTGTGGATAGAGGCTTGACACAATATTAGACAGAAACTTTGGGATTGAAATTGCATATGCAGAATCAATCAAATATATTAAAACGCATACATTTATTTATTTATAAATTTATTTTATTTATTAAAGATGTATTTATTTATTTGAAAGTCAGAGTTACACAGAGAAGGACAGGTAGAGAGAGAGAGAGAGAGAGGTCTTCCATCTGCTGGTTCACTCCCCAATTGGCCGTAGCGGTCGGAGCTGTGCCGATCCGAAGCCAGGAGCCAGGAGCTTATTCTGGGTCTTCCAAGTGGGTTCAGGGGCCTAAGGACTTGGGCCATCCTCCACTGCCTTCCCAGACCATAGCAGAGAGCTGGATCGGAAGTGGAGCAGCTGGGACTCGAACCCATGCCCACATGGGATGCTGGCACTGTACCAGCCCCTGTTCTTTTTTTAATGGAAATATAATTGCCTAAATATTTTAATGATTTCCCTTTGGAATAGAATCAATATGATTTTTACTTTCTTTTTTATTCTTTGTCAAGTGCTCAAAACGTGTGTGTGAGTATTATTTATGCAGCCAGTTGAAAATGAGTTAACAGTTTCTCTGGGTTGGACCCCCAAGAGGAGAATCACAGAAACAGATCCTGTTGAGGGGAGGGCATTTGGCTGAGCAATTAGGACACCACTTGGAATTCCCATATCCCACACTGGAGGGCCCAGGGTTCAAGTCTAGCTCCACCCCCAATTCCAGCTTCTCGCTGATGCAGGCTCGAGGAGTCAGCTCAAGCAGTTGGGTCTCTGCTATGTGTATGGGAGGCTTGGGTTGAGTTCCCGGCTCCTGGCTCGGACAAGAAGCAGGGAGGGGAGAGAGGGCTCTAGAAGGCCCGTGGTCCTCTGGAGCTAACTATCTTGCCCAAACGCCCTCCACGTCGCCTTCCATGGAGAGCCTCGCTCTCTCCTGCAGATGGGCCCAGGCCAGATCGGAATGGACTTAAAGGATGCAATGGAGGCTTCAGGAGCTGGGGCCTCTTTTACAGATGTGAGGTTGTGCAGATGACAGGGCAGAGAGCCCCGCGGCCACGCCAGCAACGTGCTGCCGTGGCGTAGTTGCTGTGGCTTAGACAGCAAGGAGCGCAGCCAGCGTCAGCGGTGGCCTTGGGTCCCTCGCAGTACAATTTGGCTCCCAAAAGATATGTTCCAATGCTGATGCCCAGAACATGTCTGTGTGAAACTGATTCGGAAAAAGGCTATTGCAGAGGTGAGGAAGTTAGGGATCCCAAGCTGAGATCATCCTGGCTTTACAATGGGTCTTAAAATCCAATGATGGGGCCAGCGCTATGGTGTAGCAGGTGAAGCTGCCACCTGCGGTGCTGGCTCCTGGCTCCTGGCTTCGGATCGGCACCGTTCTGGCCGTTGTAGCCATCTGGAGAGTGAACCAGCGGATGGAAGACCTCTCTCTCTCTCTCTGCCTCTCCTTCTGTGTAGCTCTGACTTTCAGGTAAATAAATAAATCTTTAAAAAAAGAAAATCCAACAGTAGGGGCTGGCACTGTGGCGTAGTGGATAAAGCTGCCTCCTGCAGTGCTAGCATCCCATATGGGTGCTGGTTCAAGTCCCGACTGCTCCTCTTCCAATCCAGCTCTCTGCTATGGCCTTGGATAGCAGTGGAAGATGGCTCAAGTCCTTGGGCCCCTGTACCCATGTGGGAGACCCAGAAGAAGCTCCTGGCTCCTGGCATTGGATCGGTGCAACTCCGGGTGTTGCGGCCAACAGGGGAGTGAACCAGTGGATGGAAGACCTTGCTCTCTCTCTCTCTCTCTGTAACTCTGTCTTTCAAATAAAAATAAAAAATCTAAAAAAAGAAGAAGACGACGACGACGAAGAAGCACATAAAGGACATATAAGGGCAATCGTTAACACCGAACACCCATGTCGAGGGAATTGAAGCCCAAACTCACAGCCTATGCAGCGCCTCGTGATGACCTCTGCTGGTAGGGACTTTCCTTCTCAGCCAGCGCAGACGTGGCAGAGGGCCCACGTAGCCACCAGCAGAGGTTTCCGAAAGGCGAGAGCAGAGCCCAGCCCAGGCGGCCCAGCAGCCTGTGAATCCCCGGCCGGCGTAACCTGGAAGCAGCTGGGTTTCGGGAAGGGGCGGGCCCTCGTGTAGCAGGTGACTCTGAACTGATTAGAAAGGACACCCCAGGAACCAGAAAACAAGTTCAGGAGAAACCATAAAATTCTTATCAACGCAATAGTCCAGCAACGTCTTGGTTTATGCTGTTCCATAACTGGCTCTATTTTTTTTTTTTTTTTTGAGAATGAAAGAGACAACGGCAGATGGAGTTCCCATTCACAATTCACTCTCCCCAATGCCTACGATGGCCTGGGCTGAGGAGGGCTGAAGCCCGAAGGTGGGAACCCAACGCAGCTCTTCCTGTGGACGACAAGGACTCAATTACTTGAGCCATCAGCTGCTGCCTCCTGGGGCTGCCACAGCAGGGAGCTGCAGGCAGGAGCTGGCATGCCCCTGGGGAATGAGGGTGTCCCATCAGGCGCTTAATCACTGGCCCAAATGCCCGCCTCCGGCTCTACAATAAACATTGCCCCAAGGAGTTTTTGGCCACAGAGCGGGAGGGGCTTCCTTCTCCTTTCCCACACCCCTAGCAGTCTCCTTTTTAAACTGAGTGGGCAAAAGACCTCAGAGCTCCAAGACAGATGGGTGGTGGGGTACTGTGGGTTAGGCCACTGCTTGGGACACCACATCCCATATCCGAGTGCCAGTTTGGGTCCAGGCTGCTCCACTTCCCATCCAGCTTCCTGCTAATGTGCCCTGGAAGGCAATAGGTGCTGGCTCAAGTGCTTGGGTCCCTGTCACCCACATCAGAGACCTGGATGGGGTTCTGGGCTCCTGGCTTCAGCCTGGTGCAACCCTTGCTGTTGTGGGCTTTTGGGGAGTGAATGAACAGGTGAAAATGTGTGTGTGTGTGTGTGAGAGAGAGAGAGAGAGAGAGTGTGTGTGTGTGTGTGTGTGTGTGTCTTTCTCTGTCACTCTGTCTTTCAAGTAGATGAGAATAAACATTAGAGAAAAGGGAACCCGGAGATCATTCGATGCTCGGGAGGCTGCTTGGCACATGAGATGTCACCGAGGAGTTTGCTTTTTACCCAACTTGCTCAGCCTTTAGTCCATGACCCTCCCTCTGGACGCCACTGTCCATCACGTGGGTCACTCTGGTTTCCATTTGGTCTTTATTTAATTATTAGGGAAGCTAACCATGTTTTATTTATTTATTTTTAGTTTTTGACAAATTCAATGTAGTTCATAGATATGGTTCTAAGAATATAATGATATTTCCTTCCTCTCTCCTTTTCTTTCTTTCAAGGTTTACTTACTTATTTGAAGAGTGGAGTTATAGAGAGAGAGGGAGAGACAGACACAGAGAGGTCTTCCATCCACTGGTTCTCTCCCCAGATGGCACAACGGCTGGAGCTGAACCTGTCCCAACCCGGGAGCCAGAAGCTTCTTCCAGATCTCCTACTCGGGTGCAGGGGCCCACGCACTTGGGCCACCTCCTGCTGCTTTCCCAGGCCATCAGCAGGGAGCTGGATCAGAAGTGGAGCAGCCAGGACTGGAACCAGTGCCCATATGAGATGCTGGCAAATGCTTAACCTACTACACCACAACACTGGCCCCCGTTAAGCATCTTCTTAAGTGCTTATTGGCCTCTGAGTTTGTTTTTGAGCTGATTCATAACTGAAAAAATAACATTCCACTTGGAAGTCATACTGCTTCCTCCAGAAAGCGCTCATCATGCTTGAGAGAATTTGTGGACGCCCTTTCTCCCCAAAACACACAGGTCTCGCCCTGGGGAGGGGGAGACCGCTCACGGCCCCCACAGCCACAGGCAGAGCCTGGGAGACCCGGGAGCCAGCACTCAAGGGCTGGGTGTCCACAGACAGGCCTCCCACGTGAATTCATAGGGGCCAGAGACAAATATTACTACGTATCGCAAAGGTGATTTTCATGCCGACAACATAGAAGTGTCCGATGTCTCCGGTACGAGTTGAACCACAATCAACGCTTCAGTCCTGGGGTGAGGAGGTGTCCTGTGGGGCCGGCCTCTCACGTCCATTCTAACCTCTCTCAAGGGCCCCTCGGTCACCTCAGAGTCTGCGAAGCGGAGAAGTGTACTTCCCAGACTTCCTTGCGGGTGGAGTTTCTCATGGGGATTGGGATCTGAACACTGGACGCTCCAGCCCGAGACTGGGGAGGAGGAAGCAAGAGGCTTCCTGTGGCTCCCAGCTACTGCGGGCATAAGCCAAGGTTTCCAGTAATGTTCCTGCACTTCCTCATGGGGTCACAGTGGCTGCCGCTGCCATGGTGGTGGTGACCAGCTCATCCTCGGAGGCCTCACCCCGAACCCACTCCTGCAGTCTCCCCAGGGAATCAGAAACCCCTAACTCTTTCTGTCTGCCCAAACTGGCTGCAATGGTTTCTGTTTACTGCAGCTGAACCCCCACAGCTCACAAATCACTCTTCCTCTCCACGGAGCCACGTGAGAGATGAGAGAGAAAAGTCTAGACAAAGGGATACACAGTCACGAGTCATGCTTATTATGATTTTCGTAAAAGCATTGTAATCAGATCCCGTGTCCCTGGAGAGAATTAGAAAAGTACACAAAGACACAAAGAGCTACAGAAAAACCAAGTTGTTAGCCCATAAGTATCAATCATTGACGAGAAGAAAATAATCAGCCCCACTGAGATGCTGGCCCTGATTGGCCCGTGGCTGCCACTCATTTGCATATGGGAGTACTGGTTTAGTCCCCCGGGAGCTGGAGCTGACAGGGCTCACGTAGTAGCCCGGGAGTAAGGGGGAGGAACTGTGGTGATGATCACTTACCCTGGCCACCACCCTCTAGTGCCCAGGGATCTAATTCCACCTGTAGCATGAGGGTGAACCTTAGTATCTTCACCCTGCTCGCCTCTGGCCTCCCTCCATGGAGCTGCACTGACCACCCCGTGGCGGCAGGGCGTCCTCCGCACCCCTCCAGCTCCAGCTAGAACGAGCATCCGCTGGAGCTTTGACAGCGGGACTTGGCGAGGGCGCGGCCGTCTCCCGTCTCCTGATCCGAGAACAGGAACTGTCCCTTTATTTAGATCTTTGTTTCTTTCAACCATGCTTTCTGGTCCTCAGAGTGCATACGTTGTACTTTCTGTTTATTCTTAAGTGTTTTTTTTCCTTCTTTATGTTATGATTTATAGAATAGTTTCTTAATTTTATTTTGATTGCTCATGGTTAGTTTTTTAGAACAAGTGATGACTTTCTTTTTTTAAAAAAGGATTATTCATTTATTTGAAAGAGAGGGATTAAAAAAATAAAAAAGAGAGGGGGAGAGAGAGAGAGAGGGAGAGAGAAATCTTCCATCCGCTGGTTCACGCCCCAGATGGCTGCAACAGCCAGGATTGGGTCAGACTGAAACCTGGAGCCAGGACTCTGATGCAGGGTCACGCATGAACAGATTCCCCACACAAAGGCCGAGAGAGCATGGAGGAGTCAGAGCAAATGGGAGACGCCCCTGCCCGGTGGGACCCTGTGGCAAGGGGCCAGCGGAGGCTGTGGGAGCCCCAGTAACCACGGTGCCAACCCCCTGCCTGTGACTTCCCCACCAAGACCGGAGGCTGGCAGTCAAGGCTGCCCATTGGTGCCAGCTGCACCAGCTGGCATTCCAGCCACACGGCAGGGGGAGGACAGGTAGGGAGGGGTGTGAAAGGGCGTGTGAAAGGGCAGCCGGACACTGGACCGGAATGAGAGACATGCTCTGTTCGCTATACACTGAAGTGCCGGCAATGAGTGTGGACATAAAGTGTGGGTGCCTCCGCAGGGCCCTGGTCATGAAAAACACCCCCCGCCCCTGCCTTCCCCCACCTGCTGCCTGCTCCCCAGATGGACAGCGTATGAAAAAGGCAGCCCAGGTCCTGGGTCCCCAGTGATCCCTCCCACTCTGCCAGGAAAACGACCCAAGATGGAGAAACAAATCACATCAAGATGTCCATTTCCATGCCACACCCAGCGTTAGCGGAACGAGTGTGGTGGGAACAGACCCGCCAGGGCTGACTTCCTTGGATGTGGGCGGGGGGGTGTTGATCTGCGTCTCTCTGACTCTCAAATTAAAGAGAAAAATCTTCAAAGGCTGTTCTCACTTGACATTACATCTCACAGTGCTTATCACCACCTGACATTGTATCCTGCATTTATTTGTTTACCTGTCTGTGTGGTCACCGTGGTCCTTCCCAGCTTCTGGACTCCTATCTTGTGTGGAGCAAGTGCTCAATAAGTACTTGTTAGAAAATGAATACGTGGCCGGTGCCACAGCTCACTAGGCTAATCCTCCGCCTTGCAGCGCCAGCACACCGGATTCTAGTCCCGGTCGGGGCGCCAGATTCTGTCCCGGTTGCCCCTCTTCCAGGCCAGCTCTCTGCTGTGGCCCAGGAGTGCAGTGGAGGATGGCCCAAGTGCTTGGGCCCTGCACCTGCATGGGAGACCGGGGAAGCACCTGACTCCTGGCTTCGGATCAGCGTGGTGCACTGGTCGCAGAGCCCAGCTGCAGTAGCCATTGGGGGGTGAACCAACAGAAAAGGAAGACTTTTCTGTCTCTCTCTCTCTCTCACTGTTCACTCTGCCTGTCAAAAAAAAAAAAGAAAAGAAAATGAATACATTATTTTACTAGAAACTTCTCAAGAGTGTCACATGGCAAGCAGGGCAGAGGGAAAGCCACTGGCTCTGCAGAAGCAGGAAGCAAGCCCTGGAGGGTGACTTCAGCAAAGCCACTGGGGATCCAGGGAGCCTGGGTCCTTCGGTTCCTGACCAGGGGTAGAGCAGCTTTTTTTAAAAAAAATAATTATTTATTTATTTGAAAGTCAGAGTTATACAGAGAGAGGAGAGGCAGAGAGAGAGGTCTTCCATCCACTGGTTTACTCCCCAGTTGGCTGCCATGGCCAGAGCTGTGTCAATCCGAAGCCAGGAGCCAGGAGCCAGGAGTTTCTTCTGCGTCTCCCATGCGGTGCAGGGGCCCAAGGACTCGGGCCATCTTCTACTGCTTTCCCAGGCCATAGCAGAGAGCTGGATTAGAAGTGGAATAGTTGGGTCTCGAACCGGTACCCATATGGGATGCCGGCGCTTCAGGCCAGGGCGTTAACCCGCTGTGCCACAGTGCAGGCCCCTAGAGCAGCTTTTGACACAGCCCTGGCACATGCCCCAGACCTGTAAATGGTCACATCTAGGCCCTGCCCAGAAATGTGACAAGGTGATGAGGAGAGAAGTCATCCCCAACAAAGAATTCTAGAAATGATTGGGAGAGAAAGGCGACACAACTGTGCACGGAGGCTTTTGGTGCCTTAGTTCTCACCCACCCCGACTACTTACTCAGATGGTGGGCTCTCCGTCCTTGGGGGGTGTTCAATTAGGGGCTGACAACCACTTACACAGCATGCCTGAGTTGGAGTGTTTTACGCACCTCCCAGCAGGTGGCAGGTGCACTGGGAAGCTCCGCCCCAAAACCAACACAAAAGAGGCTTTGCGCCACCTGGTGGACGTGGTATCAAACTGCAGGTCTCTCCCCGGAGAGCAGCCTTCTGCTGCTGTCTACATAATCCCACTTGCCCTGGGTTCTCTCAGACCCCTCAAGGATGGTAAGGCCACAACCCATCCATACCTCCAGACCCCCACCTCCCAAAGGGAAGCAGAAGGGGATCAGAAGCCTGAGGGACTCTGTGTTGCCTTCCAGGCACCGCTTTGTGCGTGCTGTCCCCGGGCACCCTCCCTAAATATGGCGATAGTCAGCTTCACCCCCCTGCCCCTCACGTATATGCAGACTTGCCAAGGCCAAGGCCCATCCCCCTCTGCATGCTCACCACCCCCAGGCCTCCATATGCGAGCCACTGATCTACAAGGGGCTTGGAAACCTTAAAAATGGAGATGGTGAGGACAACGTTTCTTTTTTCTTTTTTTTTTTTTTTTTTTGACAGGCAGAGTGGACAGTGAGAGACAGAGACAGAGAGAAAGGTCTTCCTTTGCCGTTGGTTCACCCTCCAATGGCCGCCGTGGCCGGCGCGCTGCGGCCGGCGCACCGCGCTGATCCGATGGCAGGAGCCAGGAGCCAGGTGCTTTTCCTGGTCTCCCATGGGGTGCAGGGCCCAAGCACCTGGGCCATCCTCCACTGCACTCCCTGGCCACAGCAGAGAGCTGGCCTGGAAGAGGGGCAACCGGGATAGAATCCGGCGCCCCAACCGGGACTAGAACCCGGTGTGCCGGCACCGCTAGGCGGAGGATTAGCCTAGTGAGCCGCGGCGCCGGCAGGACAACGTTTCTTAAACACGCACATTCTGATCTCAGAACCACCCACTTTAAATTCCCACCCAAACTAGGGGGCTGTCCCACTGGGCCTTAGTTCAGAGGGGCCACAGTGAGCCAGCCAGTGGGGAAGGCTCCCGTGCACAATGCCAGCTTCCCACAGAACCTGGTGCTGGCATTTCAGGGGTGCTGAGCCCTCGCGCTGCGCATGTGTGCTTTCTGCCTTTCTCCAGGAAACCTCTGAGCCAACACAGCAGTAGAAAATGCACCAGGGCCAGTGTCATAGCCTAACGGGTAGAGCCACCCCCTAGACGCCAGCATCCCATATGGACATCAGTGCAAGTCCCAGCTGTTCCACTTCCGATCCAGCTCCCTGCTAAAATACCGCGGAAAGCAGTGGAAGATGGCCCAAGTGCTTGGGCTCCTGCACCCATGTAGGAGACCTGGAAGAAGCTCCTGGCTCCTGACTTTGGCCTGGCCCAGCTCTGGCTGTTGCAGTCATTTGGGGAGTGAACCAGCAGATGGAGCAGCTCTGTCTCTCTCTCTCTCTCTCTCTCTCTCTCTCTCTGCCTTTCAGATAAATAAAATAAATCTTTTTTAAAAAGTATCATCTAACTAAAATAAAGTGTGAACCAGGCTCCTGCCCAAGACGGGGACTGAAGCCAGTGCTGGAGCAAAGGGAAGACATGAGACAGGGCAGCCGGGACAAGGGAGCGGCGCCCAGGGTTCCCAGCAAGGGACAGGGGCTGCGCCATCCGTCTCGCTAATGGACTTCCCAACACGCTCACTTTTCTCCAAAGCTCTTTATTTGCTGCCGACACTGAAGTCAGGTGTCAACAGCAGAAGAGGCTGGGACTGGCGGCGACTTTTCCAGCCCTGGCCATCTGTCTCCTGGTTCCGACACCTGCTGTGGGAATCCCCCCCCCCCATTCTCACACCGGGAGCTTTCCCGCCCCACCCTCCCCCACCCAGTGGAAAACAATGGACGTCTGCTTGAAGCTTGGTGCCAGGTCCACAGCAGGTGTTCAGTCTTCGAGATCCATCCCCAGACCAGGGCCCACGCCCCTGGGCAAATGGAGAAAAGGGTGGAGCCCCGCCCCCCATGGGGAGGGCAAGGGGAAAGTTCCAGAATCTGGGGCCCCTGACCCTGTGGTGCCAGTGCAGGTGCGGCACACGGTTCCCGGCCACTGACAGCCATCAACACACTGGCCAGCAAATGTACCCGGTGCAAGTGATCTGGGCACAGTGCCGAGACTGTGAGAAATGGGGCTTCAGCGGCAGCTGCGCGCCTGGCCAGGGCTGGGGCTCGGCGGGGGTGGGGAGAGTAGCAGCGCCTCCCTTTCCAGCTCCGTGGCTGGGGGGGGCTAGGCGTGGTGGGGGGTCAGGGGGCCACCCTGGAGCCTGGCCAACGGGCTGGGAGGGTGCAGCCTTTTCCAGCAGGCGCCAGACAGAACAGCCTGGAGCTCCCCTGGCCTGAGCCTCCCCAGCCCCGAGACCCAAAGGCTGGGAGTCCCCGGGGGCCCACACACGCTCACAGGGCAGTAAGAGCACCCCTCCCCCATTGCCCCCACACTGCATCCCTTCCTCCGGGCTGGCAGGGACGGGGGCTGGGGGGGCGGGGGCTGTCCATCACTGGGACTGGGGAGGAGCCGTGTCCCTGCTGTGGAGCGGCTGAAGGTCCCTCCCAGCCAGCAGCCAGGTCCCAAGCACGTCACAAACGCGGCCTGGTCCCAGCCTCCTGGAGTGGCAGCCTCACTTTCGAGGTTAGAGACCGTGGACTCCAGAGAGGTGCAGCAGCCTGTCCAAGGTCACACAGCACACAGGAGGGCGAGGGATGCCAGGAGCATGAGGGGAGGGGTGGTCCTCATCCCCAAGGCACCAATGAGCTGAAAACTGCGGAGGAGGGCGGGGGCCAGGCAA
Source organism: Oryctolagus cuniculus (assembly GCF_051225735.1). Taxonomy (NCBI): domain Eukaryota; kingdom Metazoa; phylum Chordata; class Mammalia; order Lagomorpha; family Leporidae; genus Oryctolagus; species Oryctolagus cuniculus. The sequence goes on along the minus strand of NC_142871.1, from coordinate 133,030,914 downwards.
ACCGGACTGCTAAGGAGCTCAGAGCAGAGAAGTCGGGCCCAAGTGCATCCAGGGGCCCTGGAGGAAACGGGGCTCCGGCTGGGCAAGCCTCTGCCTGGTCTCTTCATCTCTAACCTCTGGGGGGCGGGAGGCAGGGGGCGTGAATTAAACAAGGTAAACCAGAGGCAAGGCCTGTCGCCCAGGCTGGGCCCCCGGCGAGCACCTCGCCGCGGTCATTACTGTGCTGGAGGCTGGCGTGGTCCTGAGCCTCCCTCCCAGGCGTGCCTCAGCGCCTCTGACGGGGGTTTATAAGCGCGCCCCTTTTGTGGATGGGGAACGATGAGTCTCAATGAGGCACTGCCATCCCCTTCCTGTGTAACACGCAGGGCTGGGCCTTGATGCCCGGCAGAGTGCAGACAGGTCGCCAGCCGGGCCAGGAGGACGGTCCAGCCTCGTCCTCCACTTAGCTCCATCCCTCCCGCCATGTCCTGGGTGTGGGCCGGAGGCTCCGAGCAACGGGCAGCCCTGAAGCCCCCCAACCCCGTGACGTCAGATGCCATCTTCCAAGTATAGAAGCCACCCTGGGAGAGCGGCGCAGCCTCTAGGGGACGCTCCGTGCCCCCTGCCCAGCCCCAGGTGCCTGCACCCAGCCAGCCCTCATGGAGAGACTTCCGGCATCTCGTCCTCGCGTGCCGTTCCATCCTGCTCCTGGCAGATGCCCTTGGCCCGGGCCGCCTTCCCTGGAGTCTTTAGAAACCTAGAATTCAGGCCCCAGGGGCAAATTATCAGCTCCCCCCCCCCCCCGCCCAGCTGCAGGGGGCTTCTGGCCCGCCCAGCCCCAGCCCTGCTCCTCACCTGAACACGAGTTTCTGACCGGGTTCCTTCCTGATGATGTTGAGCTTATAATAGTGGCGCAGGGCTCGGGACAGCTTCTCGTAGGTCATATTCACTCGGTTCTGGAAGGTGAAGCGGCCCGTGTCAGGCCCCTGGCCCAGGCCCAGCCGTACCGGGCATGTGTGTCTGTGTGTGTGTGTGTGTGCGTGTGTGTGTGTGTGTGTGTCTCCCTCTCTGCTGCTCTGCCTTTTGAATCAACAAACCTTTTATTTATTTTTTTTAAAGATTTATCTATTTGAGGCCAGCGCCGTGGCTAACTAGGCTAATCCTCTGCCTACTGCGCCGGTACCCAGGGTTCTAGTCTCGGTTGGGGCGCCGGATTTTGTCCCGGTTGCTCCTCTTCCAGTCCAGCTCTCTGCTGTGGCCCGGGAAGGCAGTGGAGGATGGCCCAAGTGCTTGGGCCCTGCACCCGCATAGGAGACCAGGAGGAAGTGCGCCGGCTGCAGCGGCCATTTGGGGGAGTGAACCAATAGAAGGAAGACCTTTCTCTTTCTCTCTAACTCTGCCTGTCAAAAAAAAAAAAAAAAAAAAAAGATTTCTCTATTTGAAAGAGTTACACAGAGCGAGAAGAGGCAGAGAGGTGCTGGCCCCAACAAACCTTTTATAAAATTCCTAAGTTAAAAAAAAAATGATAGGAGCCAGCGCTGTGGCCTAATGGTAAAGCAGCTGCCCGCAGCGCTGGCATCCCATATGGGTGCCGGTTCAAGTACCGGCTGCTCCATTTCTGATCCAGCTCTCTGCTATGGCCTGGGAAAGCAGTAGAAGATGGCCCAAGTCATCTTGAGCCCCTGCACCCTCGTGGGAGACCTGGAAAAAGCTCCAGGCTCCTGGCTTCAGATTGGCGCAGCTCCAGTCGCTGTGGCCATTTGGAGAGTGAACCAGTGGATGGAAGACTTCTCGCGCGCGCGCTCTCTCTCTGCCTCTGCCCCTCTGTGTAACTCTGACTTTCAAATAAATAAATAGAAATTAAAAAAAAAAAAAGATAAGAATGCGGGGCCAACCACCCAAGATCACCTGCCGCCGCCCCGTGGGTCCCGGCATCCCCCTCGATGGGAATTCGGCCTTCCCAGCCCAGACACCCGGCGCTCCCGCGGGCCAAGACACGGAGCGCTGCACACAGACTGTGAAAGCCGCCGAGCTGGCCAAGGCCGGGAAGAAGCAACGGACGACGGCGCCGGAGCTTCAGCAGTGCTGGCCATCCACCAGAGGCCCCTGCCGGTCCCCAAGCCAAGGGTGAAGGCCCCATCCGTGGAGGGCCGTCCCCCGGTGCTGGGGGTCCACGCTGGCCCCCGGGGCCGCCCGCGCCTGGGTATGCTACGCCCCCTGCCGGCCGGCTGGACTTCACCTTGTGCTTCCCCCAGAGTCCGGCGAGCCCGTTGGGATCCACAACGCGAAAGATCTTGGCGTCCTTGTCCTCCCACCTGATGTAGGGCTCGTACCGGGGATCGAGGAGCAGCTGGTACACGAAATCCCACAGCAGCCGGCAGTCTGCAACGCAGAACAGGGGTGAGGTGGGGGCAGGCGGACTCGAGGTCAAGGCGTGGGAGCGCAAGCGTGAGGATGAGGGTCATGGTGGGAGCAGGACCCCTGCCGTCCTCCCCACTCCAGCGGGGGGCTGGAGCCCGCAGCTCCCAGTGGCAAGCGGAGCTGGCATTCTCGCCCAACCTGCACGCTCCGTCGGGGGTCCACGGTGGGGCTGCGCCCCTGCCTCCAGATCCCCCAGTGCCCCGGGCTTCTGTGGGTCCCAACACGCACCCTCCCTCCTGCGCTGCTAACTGTGGGGCCCCTGCACCCACGTGGGAGACCCGGAAGAAGCTCCTGGCTCTTAGCTTGAGCCTGGACCAGCCCCAGCTGTTGTGGCCATTTGGGGAGTGAACCAAGAGATGGAAGATTTTCCTCTCTTTCTCTCTCCTTCTCTCTGTCACTCTGCCTTTCAAGTAGATAAATAAATAACCTTTAAAACAATCCAATACTTGGGTTTTTAGTGACTTCAATAATTCCCTAGCCCAAAGCCAAGCTGCGCCCCGAGGTCCTTCCAAGGCTGCAAAACAGCTCCCCGCACCCAGCCAGCTTCTCTGCCCATCTGGTGGCCTATTAGTCATTCAACAACGAATGCAAACAGAAGTCACTGGATCTTGGAGAAGGCCCTGAACTCCTCCGTGCCTCAGTTTCCCTATCTGTGAAATGGGGCTAACAACAGGGCCAACCTCAAACTCTGCTATGGAATTAAGGAAATGGGCTGGAACGTTGCCCGGCACTAGGAAGCACTTGACAATTTGTGAACAAAGTTTTAAAAGGGAGGCTACCCCATGCCAACCAAACGCCTGCCTGTGGCTGCAGAATTGTGCCTGCCCTAGAGACGGGCTGGGCTTGGCAACCCAGACAGCCACCTGGGAGCCTGCACAGACCCCAGGTCGACACAGCCCTGGTCCTTATCACCCTGGCCCCTCTGCCCATCCCCTCCTGCCCTGGAGCAGCTCCCACTCACCAGCTGTCCTGCCGTCCCTGGGGGCCCGTGGCACCCTGGGGAGGGGGCAGAGCCTGGAGGTCCTGGAGCCCAGCCCTGCACAGCGAAACACGTTGAGGGTCTTCTCCCAGCCCAGGGGCCACTTAGCCAGGCAGAGGGCGTCCAGATGGCTGAGGGAGCCAGCAAGCCCGGGGTGTGGTGGCTGCTGCAGGAGGCCCCTGTAGGGGGCTGTCCGGGGGGGCGTGGTTCCCTCTGTGAGCAGATCTGAGCCTGGGGGTGCAACACGCTTCCTGCTAGAAGGTCGGGGGGGGGGGCTGCAGAGAGCAGTGGGGCAGGGCCTGGCGGGCTGGTGGGAATGAAGCCTGCTCTCAGACCAGCTCCCTGTCTGTTAAATGTCCTACAAGGCTAAGCGGGTGGGGGGTGGGGGGAGGCAGGTGCTGTGGCACAGTGGGTGAAGCCACCCTCTGTGACGCCACCACCCTCTGTGACGTCAGCATCCCCTGTGAGTGGGCATCCTGGGTCCCAGCTGCTCCACTGCTGTGACCTGGGGAAGCAGCAGAAGATGGTCCAAGTGCTTGGGCCCCTGCACTCACGTGGGAGACCCAGAAGAAGCTCCTGGCTCCTGGCTTTGGATTGGCCCAGTGAACCAGCAGATGGAAGACCTTTCTCTCTGTCTCTCCCTCTCTCGCTTAACTACAGTGCCAGGTCTAGAAGCCAGCTGTCCTCTGCCCAGTGCCCACTCCACTGGGAATATTTATGGGGAATCCAGGCACTGGTCTAAGGATTTTGGCAGTACATCTCTGAAACCACCCCATCCCATGCCCCCGACCAAAAAAAAAAAAAAAAAAGCCCCTGCCCTCATGGAGCTTATACTCTAGCAGGTGGGGGTCTGGGGGGGGTGGAGAAAAGATGATTCATATAAAAGGAGGGCGGGCATTGTGGCACAGCAGGCTAGGCTGCTGCTTTGGGTGCCCGCAGCCCACATCACAGAGCCAGGTCAAGTCCCGGCTCCAGTCCTGGCTGCTCAGCTTCTGCTTTTTTTTTTTTTTAAGATTTATTTATTTATTTATGTATGTATTTGAAAGTCAGAGTTACACAGAGAGAGAAGGAGAGGCGGGGGGGGGGGGGGCTTCCATCTGCTGGTTCACTCCCCAGATGGCTGCAATGGCTGGAGCTGCGCTGATCTGAAGCTGGGAGCCAGGAGCTTCCCCTGTGTCTCCCACGCGAGTGGAGGGGCCCAGGACTTGGGCCATCTTCCACTGTTTTCCCAGGCCATTGGCTGCTCTGCGTCTAATCCACCTTCCTACCAAAGTATCCTGGAAAGGCAGCAGATGACAGCCCAGGTGCCTGAGTCCCTGCCACCGACGTGGGAGACTCTGATGGAGCTCCTGGCTCCTGGCTTTAGTCTGACCCAGCCCTGGCTGTCATGGGCATTTGGGGAGTGAACCAGTGGATAGAAGATCTCTCTCTCTCTCTCTCTCTCTTTCTGTATGTGTGTGTATCTTTCTTTGTCACCATGCCTTTCAAGTGGGTGAAAAGGAAACATTTAAAAAATTTAAAAGATAAAGAAAATAGAGGCAATATACAATATGGGAATTAAACACCATAAAGCATATGGGAGCCAGAGGGCAGTTTCAGAGAAGCTGGTCAGGGAAGGCCTCACTGACAAGCTAGCCAGAGACTTGAGGAGATAGAGGACAAAGTGGCTCATGCAAAGGTCCTGTGGCAGGGTGGGTCTGGCTCCTCTGCTGAGGAAGGAGGCCTGCAGTTCCAGCGACATGACGGCAGGGGGCGCCAGAGGAGGCGGGCATTTGATGCGGTGCAAAGGGAGCCCAGGAAGATTTGAGGGAGAATGACACCACCTGGCTCTGGCCTCTCTGTGAGAACAGGTCACAGGACGCCAAGAGCTGCAGCAAGGAGACCAGCAAGACGGCGGGTCTCCCAGAGGGCTGGCCAAGCAGCTGTGGATGGTGGGAAGGGGCTGCATGCAGCAGGGGGCGGCAGGATTTGCTGACCTCCAGCGTCTGGGTGTGAGCACAGCAGGGGTGGGGCTGGGCTGGGGAAGACGGCAGGGGCTCCTGGGGTCGAAGCGCCTGCTGGGCAGCCCAGTGCAGGCGTGGGGCAGGCAGCGTGGGGCGCGTAAGGCTGGGATCCAGAGCCACCGAGGCCCGAGTGGGAATCATGGGCCCAGGAACGCATCCCACCCGTCCAGCACGAAGTGTGGCGAGGAGAGGAGAGAAGAGGCCCCGGGCCTGTGCTCTGCCCCCAGTGATGTGCAAAAGGGGACAGCAAAGGAGTGGTGAGGGTGGGTGGAAGTCCAGTGAGGCAGGGGGCCCGCAGGCAAAGCAAGGAAGGGCTCAGGGGTGCAGCCCAAGGACCCTGGGGTCCCTGCAGCCGCGTCCCATGGGGCCAGCGGGAGGACAGGAAGTAGGGACAGGCGGCAGGCTGGACAGGAGAGGGGCCAGGGGGAGGGGGAGAGGGCCCTCCAGATGAGGCAGATTTAGGGGAGGGGGCTCAGGGCTCCCCGAGGAGCGTCCTCACCTGCCAGGGGCCGTGGGGAGGGCCGCGCGGACAGCTGCCTCCACGCCCCTCCAAACCAGGGCCCGCGCGCCAGGGCTCGCCGCTGGGTCTTGATGCACTGGAGCAGCTCATACAGGACGTCGCCTGGGGTGGGAGGGGGCAGGACGGCAGGCTGCGGTCACTGCCTCCCAGGGTGAGGGCGGGAACACCTGGAGGCAAGCTTTGTGCTCACCGGGGGGGGGGGGGGGGGGGGGGGGGGGGCAGGCTCCCACGGCTGCTGGCGGAAGTCCCGGCCTGGCAATGGGCAGAGCCCCCTGGTGAACCAACTTCTAAAAAAAACCTCTCTCCCCGCTGGGGATGCAGCTGCCCCCCGGGCCTGTCCTTCACAAGGTCAGGCTGCTTCCCAGGCCCACTCTGTTGGCTGAGAACCCGTGGGCAGTGCACACACTGCACAACCGTACCTCACATCCCTAGGAGCAGAGGCAACTCTCCTAACGCCCATGGGATTCTCCAGGCTTTATGAAGACTGTCCCTGCCTTCCAAGGCACAAAGCAATGGCAGCCTCTTCTTGCAAGGCGGGAACGGGGCCCTGGCCATGGTCCCAGCGAGAGGACAAGAAAGAGAGCAGTTGGCTGAGAGAGGCGTCCTGGGACCCCCCAGCGGCGGTGGTCACTGGGGGCTGGGGCTCATCTGGCTTCCTTGGCCAAAGGCCAGGCCCCGTGGAACACACGGGTGTGTTTTTTTAAACATGCCAACTCAGCCTAAACACGAAGAGGTGAGTAAACAGGGACAGGTGGGAGCCCGGCAGCTGAGGGCGGGGCCAGCCGGCGCGGGAGCCCGGAGCAGGGCGCCTGCAGGGCCCCCAGAGACCAGAGGGAAGCCTGACCTGAGCCGGGAGCGCGAAGCCGGAAATCGTCCTTGGTGAGGAAGCAGAGCGCGCGGCCGTTCATCTGGAAGCCGAGCTCGCTGGGACTCCGCAGCGCGTACTCCCGCTCCGCCCAGCGCAGCCAGTGCAGGACGTCTTCCCGGCTCCACAGGGCGGGCTGCAGGCCTGCAGGGGCAGCGTGGGCTGGGGAAGCCGGGGCGGACCCCTGGGCAGAGCCGGGCCTCGCCGCTGCCGCTTCAACCTCTGGCTTGTAGGCCACCTCCCCAAAGAAGCCCATCGGGATGGCTGCATGCACGCAGACGCTCTCCGGTCCTGCCCGGCAACCCCGTGGTCACCTCCCCTGTTACTGAGTTACTTGCCCCTCCCGGCACCTTACTTTGCAATTGCATTGTACATTTGATAAAACTTTTATTTGCATGTGTTTATCATTGCATATGTATCCACTTATTGCTGGTACTCCTGCCTGCTTCCCAATCATTCACTTGGCAAATGTTTACTGAGGACTTACTACATGCTGGGCCCTGGATGGGTCTGCTGGGGCACAGCAGGTGCTCACTAAACACAACTTGAACCATTGCCGGCAATACCCAGACGAGTGGCTATTTTATTTCTCCTGTTTTGCCACTCTCCTGGGCTTGTTATGCTCCTATGCCAATTAAAAAAAAAAAAGTTTTATGTATTTATTTGATAGCAGAGTGACAGAGAGAGAGAGAGAGAGGGAGGTCTTGCATCCTCTGGTTCACTCCTCAAAATAGCCTGGAGCCAGGTCTGAAGCCAGGAGCCGGGAACTCCGTCCTGGTCTCCCACAGGGATGACAGGGATCCAAGTATGTGGGCATCATTTGCTTTCGCAGAAGCATTAGCAGGGAGCTAGCGGATCACGAGTGGAGCAGCTGGGACTCAAACCAGCACTTCCCCGTGGGATGTGGGCGTGGCAAGCAGCGCTTAACCTGCCGCACCGCAACACCGGCCCCTCGGACACAATTATTGGCTTCCTTGGTTTGGGTGAGGGTGAGCATGGCTGTGTTATGACTTCTGTGGGCCCTCTGTGCTTTTGCCTTTATGGGCTCCTTCCTCCACTAAAAAATAAATAGCTAGGGAATGGTGTTTGGCACTGCGATTAAGACACTGCTTGGGACACCTGCGCCCCATATCAGAGCTCCGGGGTTTGAGCCCTGACTCCTCCTCTTCCGGTAGAGCCGATCTGCTAATGTGTGCCCCCGGGGGCCAACAGACTCTGCTCATCCAGTCCAGTTTCTGCAGCTAAGCAGACTGAGGCAGAAGAGAGAGGAAACTGTCCAAAGCTGCACCTCTGTAATGACAAAGACTAAACCAACCTCTGCCTGCCTCATGCCCAAACAGCACAAGAAATCAAATTGGGTTCCATGTTCAAAGCGGGAAAAGCGTATCTGCCCCATCACTGCTCCACTCACTCAGCAATAGCTGATGCGCTAATGCACACGGGCCACCTGCCAGGCAGGCTCAGTGCTGGGGACGAGGCTGGGGAGAGGCCGGCAGGAGGAGGGTCCCACATGGGAACCAGCCAGGGGCGGGGTTGATACTGCCCAGCAGGCAGGGGCAGGGGCAGAGCGGCGGGAAAGTGAGAGATGCAGCCGGTTTGGGAGGACGGAGAAGTTGCCCTTCTATGTGAAAAGAAAGAAGAATAAATGTCTGAAGCCAGCCGGAATATGAATTTTAAGGGGAAAATAAAAAGAGTAGAAGCAAGAATTAGCCTTATACAGCATTCCCTACCACAAAGCCTCGGGATTACGATCTAGTGGTCACACACTATGGTGGACAGGTGTCGCTGGGAGAAAAGACGGAACTCCAGAATAAGAGTGTGTGTGTGTGTGTGTGTGTGTGTGTGTGTGTGTGTGTGTGTGTGTGATGTTAATAGATGACTGAGGCAGGATTTCTGTTTTGAGAGGCAGAGAGAGACAAATGGAGACTGGGCTGTCAGCTGCTGGTCCATTCTCCATATACCCCCAACAGCTGAGGCCAGGCCAGGGCCAAAGCCAGGGGCCAGGAACACATCCAGGTCTCCCACACGGGGGGCAGGGACCCACATACTTGAGGCATCACTACTGCCTCCCAGGGCGTGCATCAGCAGGAAGCTGGAGTCAGGAGCCAGACCCAGGACTCCGAGCCAGGAGCTCCAGTGGGGGACGTGAGGGTCTTAACCATGAGGCTAAATGCCCATCCCCTTTATTTTGTTTTTATTATTATTTTTTTTATTTCTCTGGACCCACTCCATTGCTTTCCTCTCCCCGCTGAGCCTTGATGAGTGCTGTGACAATTGCAGAAGGTGGTCCTCAGACCTCCAGCAGCGGCATTCCCGTGAGCTTGCCAGAAATGCAGTCTCGGGCCCCTCCCAGACCTGCTGAGCCAGGTTCCCAGGAGATTTGCCCTGGGAACCAGCTGGCCCAGGAAGGCAGAGCAGCCCAGGTGGCTCCTGTGCCCAGTCTCTGTCACTGAATGAGGCTGCGGGGGTGGTCACACAGGGGGTCCTGGGGCCTGCACTGTAGCCGCATCCCTGCCTCCTGCCCCACTCACCAGCCACGGGTAGACCTGCGTGGATGTGCACCAGGGCGGGGGCACAGTGGGAAGCCTCTACCCTTTCCCAATCCTGCATGAGGGTCACTCTGCCGGAGCCCCCAGGGATCCCTCTCCCCACACATCCTCCTAGTGGACTTCCCCCTGCTCTGCTGCTGATGGTCTTTGTTTACCAAGCAAATGCACACACACCCCCAGGGAGCTCCATGGAAGATGGCCTGTGTGCTGCGCTGAGCACCGACTCCCAAAGCTAAGCACCATCCCTTGGGTGCATTCACTTCCTGCAGAGGCAAAAATCTGCCCTGATTAAGGGGGTAGAAGTCGGGGGTGGGGAACAAGTGTCAGAGAGGTGTCCCGAGGTGCACATCTGGGACAGAGAAGGTGGGGCACGAAGGGCTGAGTCAGCCCCGCCTCCCGGGTCGCCTGGCAATGGTTTGCTTATCAGGGATGCTGTTGTCAGGGAAAATGGGTCACCTGGTGTTAGACAAGAACTGAGGGCCAGCACTGGGCTGTCTGAATACTTCCAGAAGTTTCATTAAAGACGAGTCACGGAATCTAAGATGACAGATACAGAAGATGTGGCTGTCACCCCTGCACTCCAGCCCCGGGCTCTGTCTGGGGACATTTTTTCTGGCTGCAGGAGCTCCCCTGAGCTGATAAATACAGGGGAGCGTGGGCATGCTGGAGAGTCCATTTTCAGAGAACCAGCCCTCACCCCATCACCGCTGGGCAGGGGGTGGTAAGGCCCCAGCTTCCTTACTGTGTAGCTGGAGAACTTCGGGTGTGTGCCATGTGCTCCCCGGAGGTCTGCAGTGGGCACGAGGTCCATGCGCCCACGGGGATGACGGCCCCAAGAACAATTTATGCTTTTTCTTTTCTCCCCCCCCCCCCCCACTGCTCCCTGGTGTTCTAGGATCTGCTCCGGGGAAGTCTCAGCAGAGGAGCAGGAGAAGTGTCATAGGAGCGCTAGTCTAGGATGCAATGGGCCACAGCCTCTGCTGTGCTACCAGGGACGAGGACGCCCTGGAGGGGAGGAATGCCACCACTGGGTGTGCGGGGAGACTGGCAACCCCTCCCCAGGCCTCCCACATTCTTGGGAGGTCTTGGTGTCCCTGAGGAAGGCCCCTGGTCTCTCATTTGTTCAACAAACGCTGAGTGAGCTTCCTAGCTTGGGGAGGTTGGTCTTTCAGAAATTTGACCTCCCAGTGCTTGGAGGAGAGTTGTAGGTCTTGTGTTTGAACCTCACTATGGGGAAGTGCGGCTCAGAAGTTGTGTTCAAATTTCCACCCTCAGGGCTGATGCTGTGGCATAGCGGGTAAAGCCGCTTCCTGAAGCACCAGCATCCCATATGGGTACAGGTTCTAGTCCCAGCTGCTCCACTTCTGATCCAACTCTCTGCTATGGCCTGGGAAGCAGTAGAAAATGGCCCAAATCCTTGGGCCCCTGCACCACAATGGGAGACCTGGAAGAAATTCCTGGCTCCTGGCTTCAGATCAGCGCAGCTCTGGCCGTTGCAGCCAATTGGAGAGTCAACCAGCAGATGGAAGACCTCTCTCTTTCTGCCTCTCCTTCTCTCTGTGTGTAACTCTAACTTTCAAATAAATAAATAAATCTTTAAAAAAAATTTCTGTCCTTGGGGCTGGTGTTGTGATGCAGCAGGTAAAGCTGTGGCCTGTGATGCCGGCATCCCATAGGAGACCCAATTCAAGTCTCAGCTGCTCCACTTTCAATCCAGCTCCCTGCTAACGCACCTGAGAAAGCAGCGGAAGATGGCCCAAAGTCCCTGGGCCCCTGAACCCATATGGGAGATGTGGAAGAAGCCCCTGCTCCTCTCAAGATGGGTGAAGTCATACCCGACGTTCCACTTCGCTCTCAGCTCTGTCCTCTCAGCGGCTCCAACAGCTGGCTGTGGCCAGGAAATCAGACAGGTGTGAAATCGCGAAGGCATGTTCCAGCTCCTGGGCCGGCTGAGCCAGAAGCAGCCCGGATGCTCCATAACCAGGCTAGTCCGCAGCTGCCCAAAAAGCCCACCTAGACCACAGAACACAGCCAGCAGGCAGCCGGCACCTGTCCGCTGATTTGCACGACTGACAAAGCGCATGTTAAAATCTCTTGGAAGACCATCAGCAGGACCAAGGTTTGCCTTCGCCTCCATGGAGTCCCTGTGTGATCTGAGCATGCGCATTCATCTGCGGCCAGCTCCATGGTGACGCGCGAGCTCGGGAGGGAGCACAGCCTTGGGGAGGAAGGCTCTGACCACCGACTCTCCCCCGGTCATCTTTGGGTGAATTTGGCTGTTCTATATGTCTTGCTTATGCTTCTCTGTCCTTGCCCAGATTTTGACAATAAGCACATGCGATTTGGTAACAATTGAAATTAAACAGAAGTATTTCCAAGCAGACTCCGCGTGTATGTTACAAGTGTTCACGGTTTAGCTTCCCCACTGGCAATGTCCCCGACTCTGTCTTTAAGTTGGAAGAGATGCGGTCACTCACTCAACTCCAACCCTCATCTCTCCAGGGAGCACTGGCGCCCTTCCGTGTTTGCTGTATGCCTTCTCTGATCCCTCACCAAGGAAAAACTGAAACCCAGCACAGGAGTAGCAAACGACAGAAGGCAACTCCTTAGGTGAGAAGAGCTCTTCTGCACCCCTCTACTTACGGAGTCTCCCGGGCAGCTTGCAGATGCCCGCCCCGCCCGGTAGGTTCACTTGAGCGTCACATGGGGCTCGGCCGTGGGCTCCCGGGGGTGGTCGAGCTGCTGGCGGGCGGAGGGGAGAGCCAGCTGCTGTGGGCTCCTAGTGAGAGCGAAAGCGAGGGCATCAAAGGAGAGCATCCTGGGAAGGCTCGGTCTCACTTACGGTGGCAAGAATTATTTCAGAGGGGAAGAGAGGGAGAACGGCTCGGGGGACCCCAGGGGCTGGAGAAGTGTCTGAACCCAGGGTCCGGCCAGTGGAGGACGGGGCTGCACAGTCCCACCGTCAGCCGTGGCCACCTGAGAGTGACTGACTCACCAGGCTGGGGGAGGAAACCCGTGGCAGGATTTGGTGGAAACAGGAAGTTGCCCCAAGGTGCAAAGGAGAAAACCCGGCATTTCCCCACTGTGGGAGCTCCCAGAGCTGTGTGCTCAGCTCCTGAGTCCGGGAATCAGGCTGCAGGGAGAGACTTTGGGATCTGCTGCCAGCAAAGCAAACAAAAAATCACAGTGCTGCAGAGCAGGGTTCAACCCTTTTGGGGTAGTTCCCAATCACTGCTGGTGGGCCCCTAGCCCCCCTCCCCAGGTTGGTGCTGTTTCCCAGGCAACCAAGCCTGAGAACCTGAGGGGTGGGGCCAAGGGAGGGGTTACTCAAGGCCTGGTCTTGCCTGGGACTCGCAGGAGGTGCCTTGTCTACTCCTCCTGGGCTCCAGCGAGGGATGTGGGTTTGGAGAGAGGGCAGAGAGGGGAAAGCTCTCGGAGGGGGTGACAGGGGCCCCGTCTGGGGAAGTTCTGAGGCTCCTAGGGGAAACAGCAGATCTTATAGGGGTCGCTCCGGAGGGGACGGGGTGTCGTTGCCCACTGCATTTGCAGGCTGCGAGGATATGGCTTGTGGGGGGACTTCACATGTCGTCGGTGTACGGTGACAAGGAGGCAAAGGGACAGCAGTGGGGGGGCCTTCAGGGGCCGTGCGTGCGCCTTCGGAGCCGCACTTAGCACCGAGGGGGTGTGACCAGCGTCTGCGGATGCGGGGACCGCGGGGGGGGGGGGGTGCATGGAAGGTGAGGTCTTGGACTGCGTTGGAAGGTGAGGTCCCAGCCAGCAGGAAAGTCAGCGAAAAACAGGTGGAGGAGAAAGGATCAGGGCCGGGTGGCTCCGAGTGCGCGCTGTGCGGTTCGGTCGCGGGGCTCTTACCTGCATTACAGGTGGAGGCTAGGGAGTCCCCGGCTTTCTGTCGTCAGCGCTCCCCTTGCCGAGCCCCTGAGGCCCTCGGCCTCCTCTCCAGAAGCTCCTCACTGGGCGTGGAGAAATGGGAAGCTCGCGAAGCAGGAAACTCCTGGCGAGAAGCGCCCGGGCGAGTGCGTGGGTGCCCCCTCGAGCAGGCGCGCACGGAGCTCGGGTAATCGCTATCCTTCCGGGAAACGAAATCGAAAGAGCCGGATCGGGCATCCTCGGGGCAGGCTAGGGGCGGCCCCTTGCGGGCAGAACCCGGGGATGCTGCACGCTGGCCGGTGCGGGAGGCAGGGAGCCCGGCTCGCGGTCTCCTGCCGGCGGCACTCAGCGCCTCGGGCAGCCTGGCCACGACTCCCAGGGGGGACTGAGGCGGGACTCGGCGGGATCCGATCGGTTGGGACGCTGCCCCTGACCACCAGAGGAGCTGTCTGACACCTTTCCCAGACAGCATCCACAGTGTGCGCCGAGACCGGAGGATCAGGAGGCTCTGAAGTGCGGAGTGGGCACCCCACGGAGGGCAGCGTGGCAGGGTCCAAAGCAAAGCCACAGACCACTTACTCCTGGCCCGGCAGTCCTGCCTCCAGAAATTTGTTCAACAACTATCCCAGATGCAGGTGGCTGTTTATCGCGGTTTATAATAGGAAGTGATTAGAAGCAACTCAGATGTCTCTAAGAAGGGGCTGTGGGTCATGGCAAGCTCTCCAAGAGGCAGGATGGCACAGTGGCTCCATTGAGAATCTGGGCGTTGGGCCATGGCGGAGTGGGTTAAGCCCCTGCCTGCAATGCCAGAATCCCATATGGGTGCCAGTTCGAGTCCCAGCTGCTACACTTTTGATCTTGCTCCCTGTCAATGCACCTGGGAAAGCAGCAGATGTCTCAAGTCCTTGGGCCCCTGCACCCATTTGAGGAAGCTGGATGAAGCTCTTGGCTCCTGAACTCAGCCTGGACCAGCCTCAGCTTTTGAAGCCATTTGGGGAGTGAACCAGAGGATGGAAGAACCCTTTCTCTCCCTCTTTCTCTGTGATTCTGCCTTTCAAATAAATAAAATAAATTTGTTTAAAGATTTATTTACTCATTTGAAAGGCAGAATTTACAGAGAGAGAAAGAGACAGAAAGAGAGAGAGATCTTCCATCTGCTGGTTCACTCCCTAAATGACTTCAACAGCCAGAGCTGGGCCAGGCTGAAATCAGGAGCCAGGAGCTTCTTGCAGGTCTCCCAAGTGGGTACAAAGGGCCCAAGTTCTTGGGCCATCCTCCACTGTCTTCCCAGGCCATATAGCAGGAAGCTGGATCGGAAGTGGAGCAGTCGGGACTTGAACTGGTGCCCATATGGGATGCTGGCATTGTAAGAGGCAGTCTTATCTGCTATGCCACAATGCTAGCCCCTAAAATAAATCTTTAAAAAAAAAAGGAATCTGGGCCTGCAGAGCATGCGTTTGGTACAGCAGTTAACTCAGCTTGGGACCCTGGCGCGTCATATGTGAGCGCTTGGTTTTAGTTCCAGCTGCTTTGCCTTCCATCCAGCTTCCTGGTAATGCTCACCCTGGGAGGCAGCAGGTCATACTCAAGCACCTGCTCCCTGCCACCCACGTGGAAGACTGAGATGGAGTTTCAGGCTCCCGGCTTCGCCTGACCCAGCCCCAGCTGTTGCAGGCATTTAGGGAATGAACCAGCAGATGGAAGATCTCACTTTGTCTGGCTGTCTCTCTCTCTTTCTCCAAACAAAATGAAAATAAACTAAAAAAAAAAAATCTGGGCTCAGGACAGCCTCTGTGGCTTGGAATCCCAGCCGTGCCTCCCGCTGGCTGTGAGCCCTTGAGCCTGCTGCTCCGTCTCTCCACCTTCTCTGTACCAACCGCTGCCTCTGTCAGCATCAGCAGAGCAGCCAGACAGAGCAGTTTACTGGCTGCCACGAACAGTGACTGACGTAACATCTGCAAAGCACCCGCAGCAGTGCTGGGCTGGAAAGTCAACATACACAGCAGCGGGTGCTGCTCCCTTCCTGTGCGTGTGTGCACACACACTCGCAATACACACATTCACACATCCACACTATACACACATCCACACTATACACACATCCACACTATACACACACTCACAATATACACTAAACACACACACTCACAATATACACTATACACACACGCTCACAATATACACTATACACACACATCCACACTATACACACACTCATAATACACACTATACACACACTCACAATATACACTATATACACATCCACACTATACACACACTCACAATACACACTGTACACACATCCACACTGTACACACACTCACAATGTACACTATACACACATCCACACTATACACACATCCACACTATACACTGTTCACACACATCCACACTATACACACACTCACAATACACACAGTACACACACATCCACACTATACACACACTCACAATATACACTAAACACACACACTCACAATATACACTATACACACACATCCACACTATACACACACACTCACAATATACACTGTTCACACACATCCACACTATACACACACACTCACAATACACACTGTACACACACATCCACACTATACACACACTCACAATACACACTATACACACACATCCACACTATACACACACTCACAATACACACTGTACACACACATCCACACTAAACACAGCACACTATACACACACTCATAATACACACTATACACACATCCACACTATACACACACTCACAATACACACTATACACACACATCCACACTGTACACATACTCACACATCCACACTATACACAGCACACTATATGCACACTCACAATACACACTACACACACACATCCACACTATACACACACATCCACACTGTACACACACACAATACATTCTGTACACACACATCCACACTATATACACACACTCACAATATACACTGTACACACACTTCCACACTATACACAGCTCACTATACACATACAATACACACTATACACACACATCCACACTGTACACACACTCACACATCCACACTATACACACACATCTACACTATACACACACTCACAATATACACTATACACACATCCACATTATACACACACAGTACACACTATACACACATCCACACTATACACTCACGCTCACAATACACACTGTACACACACATCCACACTTTACACATATACTCACAATACACACTGTACAGACACATCCACACTATACACACATGCTCACAATACACACTGTACACACACATCCACACTTTACACATATACTCACAATACACACTGTACACACACATCCACACTTTACACATATACTCACAATACACACTGTACACACACATCCACACTTTACATGCACACTCGTAATACACACTATACACACACTCATAATACATGCTATATGCACTCTAACAATACACACTATATACACACGCTCACAATACACACTGTATACACACATGCTCACAATACACACTATACAAACATCCACACTATGCACACACTCACAATACACACTATACACACATCCACACTGTACACATACTCACAATACATGCTATACACACATGCACACTATACACACTCACACACACTCATACACACACACCCACACTATACACACATACACTCACACTATACACACACTCATAATACACACTATATACACACACAATACATGCTATATACACACTCACATACACAATCATACACATCCACACTATACCCACATTATATATGCACACTGTCACAATATACACACTCACACGTATCCACACTCCTACACACACAGGGCTTCAAAAAGTCCTGGACAATTGCATTAAAGGATAATGTGGATTGTTTGTGAATGTTTTAAAGCCCCATCTCTCTGCATAATGGTCAGCCTTCCATAGCCAAGGGCTCTGTATGCCTCCTAGGCTTCATATCCGAGTCACGGCACCATTATGTCGCTCCCCCATTCGCGGAGGAACGACACTGGACCCTGCGCTGTTCTTTTGTCTGCTCGGCCCTTCCCGGGTTTGCTGCTGGTCCTTCCCGGGTTGGCTGCCGACTCCTCCACCTCCATGGAGGGGCGGTTCCCCCTGCCACTTTCCCCACTTCCGCGGGGGAGCGGCACACCGCCGGCCGGCTCTCTTGGGGGCTCTCTTGGGGGCTGCTCAGGTGTTCCTTCAGGTGTTCCTTCAGATGTTCCTGGTGCATGTTGTCTCTCTCCTCCTTTATAGTCCTCTTCCACCAATTCCAACTCTGCTACCCACACGCCGAGCATGCTGCTCTCCTCCAATCAGGAGCAGGATCAGCTCCTGCAGCTTGTCAAACTGATGAGGCAGCTGCGTAGAGGTTGTTTGGTCTCTCTCTCTCAGCGCCATATTGTGGGAGAGCAGATGCATAGAATAAGTCTTAATTCCAGTAACTTAGTCTAGTCTCAGTTGCTCCCCACAGCTCTGCACCCACAAATTCCACTAAATGGCAATCGCAAACACCCACGTTGGTCCTGAACATACACAGACCTTTTTTCTTGTTACTATTCCCTAAATCAACCAGTACAGCATCTATGTACACTGTATCAGGTGTCGTAGCAATCTAGAGAAAAGCTCAGGGGTGAGGAGTGCTCGTGTGCAGGCTCTGGGTAAACACTGCACCATTTTATCGGGGGACTTGAACATCTCTGGATTTTGCGTCTATGGAGACCCTGGAAGCAGTCCCCGGTGGGTACCCAGGGTGACTGTTTATACAAGGCATAGGTCTGTCACTGCTGCTTGTACAAAGAAGCCCCGGAAGGCACCTAACAAGCTAATAAGCATAACTGAAATGTGGGGAAGAAAGTAAGAGTGGCTTTTTTGCTGTAAACCTTTTTATATCATTCTGATTTTCGAACCATATGAAAAAGTGCCTACCTCAAAAGAATTAAAAAAAATAAATAAAAGGGAGTTTTGGAGTCTGCTCCAGGCCAGTTGGCCATGACCTAGATGATGATGGAGATTCACAGACTGAAAAAACCGGAGCCACGAAGGCGATGCGCGGATCTTCAGCGGCACAAATCGTGGGGAACCCAGGCAGGAAGGCAAGGGCTCCCAGCTTCACAGAAGAAATACGCACGCGGGGTTCATGCTCAATAACGTAACAACATTTATTTCTCTGTTAAAGTTAGTAGTTCTTAACAAGATACACACGTGGAACTTTTAACTCTTAACAACAAACTTTCTTAACGGATGTGGTCATTTTAACAGGGGAGTGAGGGACTGTGGGGCAGACAGACAGGTTAAAGGGGCAGAAGCGAATGAGTAACACACACCCAAGCAGCAAAGGCCTAGCACTCAGAGCACGCGGCCACGGCCGAGAGGAACCCGGTACAGGTTTGTGCTCGTGATGAGCTCATAGCTCCTCTGGCCCTGCAGTTCAGGTTTCTAGAAGGCAGGGCTGCTGGCCAGGGTCCACACAGGCCCAGTTGGAACAGAGCAAGCCTGAAGGAGGAGCAGCAGAGCAGACAGGCCTGTGGGCAGGGCTGGGAGAGGTGGGAAAACGTGGAAGCGATCCGGGAAGCCAGGGTTGGGGCTACCTGGGAGCAGGCTGGCCAACCGGGGGGGGGGGGGCTCAGGCAGGGGAGTGGGATGTGTCTGAGCACCCCCAGTTTGCACTGGAGTGTTGGCCACAGCGAGTTCCAGAGAAGTAGGAGCTGGGACTGCAGGGAAGTGGAGGGGTATATGGCTGAAAAGGATGGGGAGAAGATCGCCCTGCAGGTCCGGACACAGGCAACGAGGCTGGGGCCACCAGGTCACTGTTGGGCATGGCACCCGGGGAGAGGCCCAGGACACAATGCCCGCCTCCGTCATCTCGGGTTTGATGATGGGGTCCTATTTCATCCACAGGAAGAAGAGCTCAAGGGGAGCCAACCGGGGGCCCTGAGACCAGTCAGGCGCCTGTGTCTCCTGGGTCCCTAACCACTCCACGGGCGATCACACGCTGTTCTGGTGGCTGCTCAGCCGGTCAGGCCACAGCTCCCCAACAAGGCGGGCGGGGGCCGACAGGGACGGGCGAAAAGGGAGGGGGACCGAGAAGTCTTGCTCCCGTCTGCGCCTGCGGGATCCACGTTTCTCAGAAGGCGGAAGGCGGGCCGAACGTGACGTGGACCTTTGTTTTTACAACAAATGGTCATTCCAGAAGAAGCGCAGCAGCACCTGAACTCTTCTGAAGAAAAATAGGACAAAACGAGGCAGGGCATCCCTGCCATCCAGCGGAAGAGCCTGTTTTCAGAGAGAGGGAAGAGAGCGTTAAGAAAGCGAAAGCAACCAAGAAACCCGAAGTTTAAAGCAATAGACAACAGCGGCTCCATCCTGGCTGCTCCGTGAGTGGCACGAGCCGAAGGGGCTGAGCATTGCAGGCGTCCCGGCCTCTGTGTGGCCCGCTGAGTTCTCCCGCAGTGACCACCAGCCATTTGCGCACTCTGGCCAGCTCCTCTGTCCCCAACCCCCACGACGCTTAGGGAGGCCTCCCCAGGAAGCCAGCAGGCTTTCGAGGGTACAGAGCGGGCGTGGGTGGATGAAGGGAATAAAGTTGCGGGTGACAAGGCTCACCGGAGCAGTGAGTTAGCGCCACTGTTTTCCTGTGGGGACATCAGGAGGAGGAGGCTGAGGGGCAGACCCAAACGCGGTCCCCACTGGGCAGCCGCATGTGGCTGCTATGCCCGGGGCTCTTCCGTGGCGTCACCTCCCTCACAAGGACTGCAAGGCCCTCTGCCTGAGCCGTTCACGTCCATGTCACGTTCGGCCTCCTCCCTTTCCCTCTCTCATCTTCAGCCACTCCAGCCTCCATGCACGCCAGGCCCGCTCCTGCCCCAGGGCCTTTGCTGCCTGCCTGCCTCTGATGTCCCCACTGCCACGTCCCCCATCTCTTCCCAGGTTTTCCTCAGAAATCACCTTCTCCGGGACGCCTTCTCCTCACTCCTTTTCCTCAAGATCGCAACCTTGAGGCCGGCACTGTGCCGTGGCGGGTAAAGCCGCCACCTGCAGTGCTGGCAGCCCATTTGGGCGCCGGTTCTAGTCCCAGCTGCTCCACTTCCGATTCAGCTCTCTGCTGTGGCCTGGGAAAGCAGTGGAAGATGGCCCAAGTCCTTGGGCTTCTGCATCCACATGGGAAGACCTGGAGGAAGCTCCTGGCTGCTGCTTCAGATCGGCACAGCTCCGGCCATTGTGGCCAATTGAGGAGTGAACCAGCGGATGGAAAATCTCTCTCTTTCTGCCTCTCTTTCTCTTTCTGTGTAACTCTGACTTTCAAGTAAAATAAATAAATCTTAAAAAAAAAAAAAAAGATTGCAACTCTCCCTTCAGCCTTGTTTGCTTTTTCTCCAAAACAGCCGCCCCCACCTGATCCCCTCAACCCTTTGTCTCCCTTATGAACTCTGAAATCGGGCAGCTTTGTCTTTTGACTGCTGCCATATCTCCAGCACTTAACCAGGGCCTGACGCACAGCAGGTGCTCAACAAATATTAATTCACTGACTGACTGAATGAATGAGAAATCGTTAGCAGCAAGCTCAGCAATCCAGATTATGTTTTGTCAGGACTGGAAATCGTTAAAGGAAAACCAAATGCATTTCCTCCCGGTGTGGCAGAAGAGAAAAGAGCCTTGCACCCTTAAGTCCAGCTTTGCCACTTAGAAGCTGAGTGGTCTCAGACAGGTTACACAGTCTGTCTGATACTCAGCTTCTCCTGAAACACCCGTGATGTAACTCACAGGACTGTTGGGAGAACTAAATTGTTCAGTCACTGTTAAGGGACAGGCGTTTGGCATAGCAATTAGAACACACACAGCCCGCATCCGAGTGTCTGGGTTCAAGGCCCAGCTCTGCTCCAGATCCCAGCTCCTGGCTCACACATGCCTTGAGAACAGCAGGTGTTCTCTCAGGTAGTTGGGTTCCCGCCACCCACGTGGGAGACCTGCATTGAGTCCCTGGCTCCTGGCTTCAGCCTGGCCCAGCCCTGGCTGTTGTAGGCATTTAAGGAGTGAACAAGCTAAGGGAGATCCCTTTCTCTCTCTCTCTCCTTCTCTCTCTCTCTCTCTCTCCCTCTCCCTCTCCCTCTCCCTCTCCCTCTCCCTCTCCCTCTCCCTCTCCCTCTCCCTCTCCCTCTGCCTCTCTGTGTCTCTGCTTCTCAAACAGATAAGTTGGGGCGGCTGACATTGTGGGGCAGCAGGTTAAGCATCAGCTTATGCTGCTGCCATCCCATATCGGAGTGCCAGTTTGAGTCCTGGCTGCTCTGCTTGCAATCCAACTTTCCACTAAGGGAAGGCAGCAGATGATGGCCAAGTAGTTGGGCCCCAACATCAACATAGGAGACTTGTTTGGAGTTCCTGGTTCCTGGCTTCGGCTATTGCAACCATCTGGGGAGTGAACCAGAGAAGGAAAGATTCTGTGTGTGTGTGTGTGTGTGTGTGTGTATGTTGTTCTGCCTTTCAAAGAAATAATACGTATTTTTAAAAATAAATAGTAAACTTAATAAGTGAAAGTCTGTTTCCCTTCCCTTTTTCTAACAAACTAAGAAAAACATTCCTGTATCAATCAGGGTCACAGAGGAAGCAGATGGCACAGTCAAATTAGGCTAATGCAGGGAGGGGAAATGAGAGACTGCCCATGGAGGCGTGGGGAAACCACGGGACCGTGCAGGCCCCAGGGCTGTTTCCAGCAGAATTGTAACAGCTCCTAGGAGAAAAATGCCGCAGGCACCGCATTTAAGACCCCAGAGGCAACGAGAAGCCCGTTTTAGAACACATTTTATACTTAGAAAAATGACAGGCCCCAGATTTAAAAGAAACAAAACAGGTGCTTGAACAAAAATCCCTGCGAGAGAACAAAAACCGTAAACAGTTGAGGAGACAGAAATAAAAGGTGGCGAGCTCCTTGCTGGCAGTGCCCAGGGCAGACTGGCCACTTCTGGGAGTGCATCTGCAGCAGGAAGACTTCCAGAGTCCCCGCGACAGCCTGGCTAAGCAGGCACCAAAGGCAAACAGTGAAGCCCTGTTCCCTGCCAGGCGTGACATCCCGCAAAGGCGCTCACAGTTTTAGAGCCAAACACAGGAGGAGCTTTCTGAATTACCATTATTGTTTACTGGTTTGTTTATTTATATGAGAGGCAGAGTTACAGAGAGAGGAAGAGACAGAGAGGTCCTCCATCTGCTGGTTCACTCCCCAAATGGCTGCAACAGCCGCAGCTGGGCTGATCCAAAGCCAGGAGCCAGGAGCTTCCTCCAGGTCTCCCATGCAGGTGCAGGGGCCCAAGGACTTGGGCCATCCTCCACTGCTTTCTCAGGCCACAGCAGAGAGCTGGACTGGAAGTGGAGCAGCTGGGACTCAAACAGGCAGAGGCTTAACCTACTACACCACAGCACTGGCCCTGGGACATGATATCTTTAAAAGTCTGGGTTGCAGCCAGTTTGTAAAATACTGCAAGAAAAGCTGGAAAAGGCTAAGGTCAGACACATAGATCCATGGAATAGAACTGAGAGTCCAGAAACACACCCTCACACTCACAGCCAATTGACTTCCAACAAGGCTGCCAGGAGAAGCCAATGGGGCTTTTCAATAGTGGATGCTGGGACAGCTGTATAACCACATTAGAACAACAACAACAAAAAGTTGTATTTCTAACTCAAGCCATATAGAAAAATAAACTTCAAATGGATCAAAGATCCAAATTTAATAACTAGAACTATAAAGCTCTTAGAAGAAAACATAAGAGTAAATCTTCATGACCTTGAATTAGGCAATTATTTCTTAGATACAACACCAAAAGCACTAGCTACAAAAGAAGAGATAGATAACTTGAACTTTATCAAAATTAAAAAGTTTTCTGCTTCAAGGAACATCATCTAGGAAAGTGAAAGGACAACCTACTGAGTTGGGCGAAATATTTACAAATCACTTAACTGACACCTGGAATACATAATTAACTTCTTCAAGTCAGTAATAAAAAGACAAAGCTGTATCTCTTGTCCAAAGAAAAGATGTGCTTGGCTAGCAATCGGGAAGATGCAAATCAAAACCACAGTGAGATACCACTTCTCACAGCCCAGGCTGGCTGTGTTCACAGGCAATGATAAATGTTGGACCAGGAAGCAGAAAACCGGAACCCTCCTGCACTGCTGCTGGGCCACAGTCCAAAACGGTGCAACCACTTTGGAAAACAGCCTGGAAGTCCCCTAAAATGAAACATAGAGTGGTCACATGACCCAGCACCTCCTTCTCTAGGTGTATTCCCCAGAGAGTTAAAGGCATGGGGGCCCCACTGTGGCACGGCGGGTTAAGCCAACTCCTGCAACACCAGCATCCCAATGGGCACTGGTTTGATTCCCGGCTGCTCCACTTCCAACCCAGGTCCCTGCTAATGTGTGTGGGAAAGCAGTGGAAGATGGGCCAAGTGCTTGGCCCCTGCCCCTACATGGGAGACCTGGGTGGAGTTCCTAGCCCCTGGCTTCAGCTTTTTTTTTTTTTTTTAAAGACTTTGAGTGAAATAAGCTTCACCAAAAGGCTATATACTGTGCTGCTCTACTTACATTAAATGCCCCAAATATCTCTGTCTCTACATTTCCCTTTCTGTGTAACTCTGCCTTTCAAATAAATAAATAAATCTTTAAAAAATAACAACTGGGGCCAGCATTGTGGCATAGTAGGTAAAGCCACCATCTATGATGCTGGCATCTCATATGGGCACCAGTTCGTGTCCCAGCTGCTCCACTTTCAATACTAATAGCTCCCTGCTAATAGCTTAGGAAAAGCAGCAGAGGATGCCCCAAGTTCTTGGGTCTCTGCTACCTACGTGGGAGACCTGGATGAAGCTCCTGGATCCTGGCTTTGGCCTGGTCTAGCCCTGGCCATTGTGGCCATTTGCGGAATAAACCATCAGATGGAAGATCTCTCTCTCTCTCTCTCTCTCTCTGTAACTCTGAGAACAAATAAACACATCTTAAAAACAACAGAACAACAACAACAATAATAATAGGGGCCATTGCTGTGGCACAGCAGGTAAAGCTTCCACCTGCAGTGCTGGCATCCCATGGGAGTGCTGGTTCAAGTCCTGGCTGCTCCACTTCCAATCCAACTCCCTGGTAAATGTGCTTGGGAAAGCAGTGGAGCCTGACCCAGGTGCTTGAAGACCAGATGGAGTTCTAGGCTCAGGCTTCTGCCTGACCCAGCCCTGCTAGTTGCCGTCATTTGGAGAGTGAGCCAGTGGTTGGAGGATCTCTCTGTCTCTGTCTCTGTCTCTCTCTATATATATAACTCTGTCTTCCAAATAATAAATCTTTTTTTTTTTTTTTTTGACAGGCAGAGTGGACAGTGAGAGAGAGAGACAGAGAGAAAGGTCTTCCTTTGCCGTTGGTTCACCCTCCAATGGCCGCCGCGGCCGGCGCGCTGCGGCCGGTGCACCGCACTGATCCGATGGCAGGAGCCAGGAGCCAGGTGCTTTTCCTGGTCTCCCATGGGGTGCAGGGCCCAAGCACCTGGGCCATCCTCCACTGCACTCCCTGGCCACAGCAGAGAGCTGGCCTGGAAGAGGGGCAACCGGGACAGAATCCGGCGCCCCGACTGGGACTAGAACCTGGTGTGCCGGCGCCGCTAGGCGGAGGATTAGCCTAGTGAGCTGCGGCGCCGGCCTATAATAAATCTTTTTTTAAAAAGATGCCCCAAATAGGCAAATGAATAGAGACAGAAAGAAAATTGGTGGGGAGGACACAGGCTCACTGAGGACAGCCTGTGGAGGCAGTGATGGGGATTAACAAGAGTCCTCACCGGCCGTGAAGTGAAGGGAAGAAGCTGGGCTCTGAGGCACAGCCAGCCCTCCACCATGGGCCGCCATGCAATGGTTCCTCCTCTGTTGCCCACTGCAGGTTGTTCTAGAGGAAAACTAGGCTAGCTGTGGGTGTCATCACCCCCAAGATTTCAAACAGTAGCCTTTTAGTCTTTCCTAATTCCCTTATCATCTCTAACCATAATCAGAAGTCCCTGGGGGCGCGACTCGAGCCACAGCCTTCGGGTTGGTTTAAGGAGGGGAAGCCAGAGCTAAGGCACAGCTTCTGCTCCAACTGCACATTAGATTCACCCCGGGGAGCTAGGAAAATGCCAGTTACATCAGAATGTCCCAGAGGTGGGCCCTGGCATCTCTAGTAGCTAAAACTCCATAGGCAATTCTAATCCTACTGTGCGAGGGTGCATCAGTTTCTCCCTAATTGATGTGCACACGGATCCCCTGGGCCATGTGCAAAAAGGCCCATTCTGGCTTGTGACTTCCTGGTGGTGTGGGCAGGATTTTGAGCATCTAACCAGGTCCCTGGGGATGCTGCTGCTGCCAGTCCACGGATCACAGCGAGGGTAGCAAGGATGACAGCAAACGCTGGCCTTGACACAGGCTCACGATTTTTAGATCTGCTGATTGTGTGTGGCATTGTTGGTCCCAGAGCTCTGACCACTCCTGGGCACCTTGGCCACGGGGCAGCAATTGCTTGCTGTCTTTGCTCTTTCCTCCCACCTGACAGGCCCTTGCTGGGAAAAAGGAAGTCTCACCTCTTGAACCATCCTGTGATTGATGCTGTCCCCAATGAGTCTCAATTGTATGGCCAACTTCTGAATTATCTCTTCCTGGTGATGGTTCTGGCCGATGCTATTCTCTTTGGGCTGAGAAGGGGGGTTGTGATCTGCATTGACAGGAAAGAGTTTGAAAGAGAAAACTCTATTAACCATGGGTAAAATGATTCACCACTAGTTACTGAAAACTACATCAGACAATGAGAGAGATGAAACCCAATCACGAAAATAATTATCAAAAGGCAAAACCTGGGAGCATGGTAGTTAAAACCCCATTTGGGACACACACATCCCATATTAGAGTGCCTGGGTTCAGTCCTGCTTTCTGCTAATACACACCCTACGAGGCAGCAGGTGATGGTTCAAAAAGTCAGGACGCTGCCACTCATATGATGGGAGACGTGGATTGAGTCCCTGGCTCCCAGTCTCAGCATGGCCCAGCCCTGGCTGTTGTGAGCATTTCGGGAGTGAACCGCAGATAGAAGTTCACTTGCTCTCTCTCTCTTCCTGTCAAATAAAATAATCTTTTAAGAAATTAAAACTGTTTGTTTATTTATTTATTTTTAAAGATTTACTTACTTATTTTTTTTATTTGACAGATAGAGTTAGACAGTGAGAGAGACAGAGAGAAAGGTCTTCCTTCCATTGGTTCACCCCCCAAATGGCCGCTACAGCCGGCACTGCGCTGATCCGAAGCCAGGAGCCAGGAGCCTGGTGCTTCCTCCTGGTCTCCCATGCGGGCACAGGGGCCCAAACAACTGGGCCATCCTCCACTGCCTTCCTGGGCTACAGCAGAGAGCGGCACTGGAAGAGGAGCAACCGGGACTAGAACCCGGTGTCCATATGGGATGCCAGCGCCACAGGCAGAGGATTAACCAAGTGAGCCACAGCGCCAGCCCCACTTACTTATTTTTGAAAGAGTTACAGAGAGGAGACAGAGAGATCTTCTATCCACTGGTTGGCTCCCCAGATGGCCACAACAGCCAGCACTGGGCCAGGCTGAAGTTAGGAGTCAGAAGCTTCATCTGGGTCTCCCACATGGGTGGCAAGGACCCACACACTAGGAATGTCCTCTGCTGCTTTTCAGAAGGCCATTAGTAGGGAGCAGGATCAGAAGTGGATCAGCCTGGGGCCGGCGCTGTGGCGTAGCAGGTAAAGCTGCTGCCTGCAGCGCTGGCATTCCATATGGGTGCCAGTTCAAGTCCTGGCTGCTCCACTTCCAATCCAGCTCTCTGCTATGGCCTGAGAAAGCAGTAGAAGATGGCCCAAGTCCTTGGGCCCCTGCACCCGTGAGGAAGACTTGGAAGAAGCTCCTGACTCCTGGCTTCGGATTGGTGCAGCTCTGGTCATTAGTGGCCCACTGGGGAGTGAACCAGCAGGTGGAAGACCTCTCTCTCTCTCTCTCTCTCTGCCTCTCCTCTCTCTGTGTATCTCTAACTTTCAAATTAATTAATTAATTAATTAATTTAAAAAGAAATGGATCAGCTAGGACACGAACCCGGCACCCGTATGGGATGCTGGTGTTGGCAGCTTTACCTGCTGTGCCCCAGGACCTTTTATTTTTTAAGGCCTGCCCTCAAAGCAATGGGCATTTGGTGCAGTGGTTACAACACTGCTTGGAATGCTCACATCCCACATCGCAGTGCCTGTGTTAGAGTCCCAGCTCCACTTCCAGTTCCAGCTTCCTGTTAATGCACACTGGGAAGCAGCAGATGGCGGCTCAAGTGCTTGGGTCCTTGCCACCAATGTGGGAGGCCTCGACTGAGTTCTCAACTGTTGGCTTCAATCTGGTCCAACGAGAGCTATTGCATGCACGTGGGAAGTGAACCAGGTGACAGGAAATTCCTTCTCTCTCTCTCTCTCTCTCCCTCTCTCCCTCCCTTTTTCTCTGCCTTTCTAATATATTGAAAATTTAAAAAAAATCAAAGAGCCCAGGGTAAGAAAGAAAAATACACAACTTATGATTTACTAGGTTAGAGCAAGAGTGAGGTTTGCACAGAGGGGCCAGGAAGATGTCCCAAAGGAGCTGACAGCTGAGCTGAGTCCTGAAGTTTGAAGGATGGCCAGGAATTATCCAGGAGGGGCCAGCGCTGGGGCTTGGCAGGTGAAGCCATGGCCTACAATGCCAGTATCCCACTTGGGCATCGGTTTGTGTCCCAGCTGTTCCACTTCTGATCAAGCTCTCGGCTATGGCCTGAGAAAGCAGTAGAGGATGGCCCAAGTCCTTGGGTCCCTGCACCCACGTGGGAGACCTGGAAGAAGCTCCTGGCTCCTGGCTTCAGATCAGCTCATCTCTGGCTGTTGCAGTCATTTGGGGAGTGAACCAGCAGATGGAAGACCTCTCTCTCTCTCTCTCTCTGGTTCTACCTCTCTCTGTAACTCTGCCTTTCAAATAAATAAAATAAATAATAAATCTTTTTTTAAAAAATTAAGCGCCTGAGGTAGGCACTTGGCCTACAGCATATGGCCTGGATTCAGCATCCAACTCCAGCTTCCAGTTAATGTGGACGCTGGGAGGCAACAATGATGGCTCAAGTAATTGGGTCCCTGCCACTCATGTTGGAGACCTGGACTGAGTTCCTGGCTCCACGCGGTAGCCCTGGATACACACTTTTTTAAAATATTGAGCCTTTACACTGAAGTTGGATCTACATTAAAAAAAAAAAAAAAGTAAGTAAACTTCCTGATAATGGGAGGTTGTGTCTGGGGTTCTGTCCATTTACTTCATAAAAGTTAATGTAAAATGGGTTGAGAGCTCTGCTACGGCCCACCCGCATATGGCATTACTTGCTAGCTGAAGAGAGCTGGTGCCCCTGCCCTGTGACATTTGCACACCAAGACAGCGACACCATCATATTACAACATTGTAGCCAGAGAATATTCAGGTCATATATTGGAGGCAAGTGAGAGTCTTCTGACAAGATCATCAGACTGAAGGAAATAAGGGTCAAAATTGGCATTATTTTTGAAGAGTTGGATTTTGAATGTCCAGAGGACAAAAGTATCCCACCTAATACAATAAGGACTACTGAAAAGTTATGTGACTATATAAGCACACATGGTTCTGAAAATAAAACCTGAATCTAAATGGCCTCGTAAGAAATTTGGACAGAAGTCTCGTGTGTAATCTCTACTTAATTCCTTTGTAAGGCAGATCATCCTCCCAGTGTTGGAGCCTTCCGCCACGGCTGTGTGGCGAGGGCCCTGCAGGGGCACCAGTGCCAGCTGTCCTGGTTGCCTTGAGGGAAGTTCCTAAGCAAACCTGCTCCGAATCGGCGTGCAAGTGTCTTCCACAGCCACTTATAATGTAAATATTATATTGTCTCCTGTGCTGGTCTGTCGCTCCCCCTCTTCGTGGAGGAGCAACACTGAACCCTGCGCTGTTCTTTCTGTCTGCTCGGCCCTCCCCGGGTTTGCTGCTGGTTCTTCCCGGGTTGGCTACTATCCCTTCCACCTCCGTGGAAGGGCAGTTCCCCCTGGCCGCATTCCCCACTTCCGCAGGGGAGCGGCACACCGCCGGCCGGTTCTCTCGGGGGCTGCACGGGTTCCCTTAGATGTTCCCCATAGATGTTTCTGGTGCATGCCGTCTCTCTCCTCCTTTATAGTCCTCCTCCGCCAATCCCAACTCGGCTGAGTACGCTGCTCTCCAATCAGGAGCAAGTCCTACAGTTAATTGGTTGAACTGGAGGCAGCTGTGCGGAAGCTGTTTACTTCTCTCCCAGCGCCATATTGTGGGAGAGCAGATGCATAGAATAAGTCCTAATTCGAGTAACTTAGTCTAGTCCGGATTGCTCCCCACAGATCCCCCTTTCTTTTTATTTTTTAGCGTTGATACGCGCCTGTCTTCGGTGTCCCGCGGAACACACTCTGCTCTACTTGCTAGAGTTGCCACAGGCTCTTACAAGTCCTATCAATCAGGAAAACCGAATCCGGGTCCTCTCTTCGCCATTGTGAGGAGGTTTTTAGGCGCTGATGCGTGCCTGTGTTCGGTGCCCTGCAGCGCATGCTCTGGTCGAGCCTGCAGGGGCTTACAAGCTCTATCAGGCAAACCGAATCCAAGCCTTCTAATTGGCATGTTGAGGGGAGGCCTTATTTTTCTCTATTTCTCTATCTCCGGGCATTCCTACCTCTCCCATTTCACTTCTATCTTCCAGCATTCCCATTTCTCTTTTACTTCACTTCCAAACTTCTGTTTCTCTTATCCCTGCGGCTTTCCGGCACCTCGCCCCGCCGGCGGGTTCCCGGCTCTGCGCCGCTTCAGCCCGCGCGCCTCTCTGCGCGGCTTCCCGGCTTTGCGCGGTCCGCGGTCTCCACGCTTAACCCTTTCGCGTCTGAACCACGGCCTACGCCAGCGTTCCCTATCTATTCACGCCCCGTGCTCTCTCTGCACGCGGCGGCTTCCGCGAGTAACACGGCGTAGCTTGCGTCTCCGCCACTAGGATTCAATCTAAGTTCCCCGGGCTAGCCTGGCGAATTCAACCCAGCGTACGTCTCCGCCCCACGATTTGGCTTCCCGTCCTTTGCTCCCCGGGCTAATCAGACGGATCCCAATCTGGCTTGCGTCTCAGCTTCTGGTTTTAACTTTTCGCCCCCTATTCCCGGGCTAACTTGAGAATCCCAAAGTGGCTTTCGTTTCCGCCTTGGCCTGCCCCCCGCGGCTTCAATTTCCCTAACATTTTTCTCTACCCGGTATGTTTCCCCAAGCTTTCCTCCAACAATATTCCTCCCTCATTTCTCCTGGCCTCTCCCCACAGTCCGCGTCCGAGTCTGTTTGTTCTAGCTTTCACTTTCGCTTTCGACCTTAGAGATTTCTCCCAGCTTCCCCCCGTAGTCCGTATCCGAGTCTATGCCTAGGCTTTCAATAGCTTCTTCCGGCTCCTTTTTCGTCCGGCTTTTCCCTAGGCTGTTTGCTAGTCTCTCTCTCCGGTATTTTCCCAATTCTTCCCGTTTCTTCCCGTTTCTTCCCTCCTAAGTTTGCTATCCGTCCTAGGTTTCCTATCCGAGTCAGGTTTCCTATCCGAGCTAGGTTTCCTATCCGAGTCACGGCACCATTATGTCGCTCCCCCTCTTCGTGGAGGAGCAACACTGAACCCTGCGCTGTTCTTTCTGTCTGCTCGGCCCTCCCCGGGTTTGCTGCTGGTTCTTCCCGGGTTGGCTACTATCCCTTCCACCTCCGTGGAAGGGCAGTTCCCCCTGGCCGCATTCCCCACTTCCGCAGGGGAGCGGCACACCGCCGGCCGGTTCTCTCGGGGGCTGCACGGGTTCCCTTAGATGTTCCCCATAGATGTTTCTGGTGCATGCCGTCTCTCTCCTCCTTTATAGTCCTCCTCCGCCAATCCCAACTCGGCTGAGTACGCTGCTCTCCAATCAGGAGCAAGTCCTACAGTTAATTGGTTGAACTGGAGGCAGCTGTGCGGAAGCTGTTTACTTCTCTCCCAGCGCCATATTGTGGGAGAGCAGATGCATAGAATAAGTCCTAATTCGAGTAACTTAGTCTAGTCCGGATTGCTCCCCACACTGGTCCTCCTGCATACTCCCGATTTCATTCACTGAAAATGGGAGTTGGGCAACTTCTGGTTCAAGACTGAGCACAAACATTGGCTTCTCCTCCCTGAATCCCCTCCAAGACATCACCAAAATGGAGTAGAAAAAAGAAGAAAGCCAAAACACTGAACAGGATGGGAGTCCCAGCCAACAGCAGATGAGTGGGCTGTACACGTTTCTGGAGGCAGGAAGCAGATGGGACAAGATGTGGACAAGTGAATCAGGCAGAGAAAAGTCCAAGGACCCAGCTCAGGGGCTCCTGAGGCTTAGAAGCCTGTCTATCCCATGGAGACTGGGAGGCTGCGAGGGGGAGAGAGATGTGACCCTTACAGGAGGGCTGATGCGGGAACAAGAGCCCCGCCTGGCACCCTTGGCACCCCCAGCCCAGTGTACTCAGCACAGATCGCAGGCACAAAAGCCCCAGAAGAGTCAGTCTTCTGGCTAGCACTTAAGATTCCAGCTGAGATGGCCATATCCCCTGTCAGAGTGTCTGGGTTCCAGGCCCCACCTAAGCTACTGGCTCCAACTGCTTGCCGATGCGAACCCTGGGAAGCAGCATGTGATGGCTCAAGGAGTTGGGTTCTCAAGTAGTTGGAGACCTGGCTTGAATACCTGGCTACATGGCTTCAGCTCAGCTCAGCTCAGCTCCAGTCCAGCTCTCTGCTGTGGCCCGGGAGGACAGTGGAGGATGGCCCAGTTGTTTGGGCCCTGCACCCACATGGGAGACCAGGAGAAAGCACCTGGCTCCTGGCTTTGGATCAGCGCAGCGTGTCGGCCATAGAGGCCATTTTGGGGGTGAACCAACGGAAGTTGCTCAAAATGCAACTCCGCTGCCTGTCATTTGAGTTCTCTATTGTTGTCTGCAAGAGTATCTTGAAACATACACATATTGGGGCCAGCATTGTGGCGCAGCAGGTTAAGCCACTGCTTGTGACGCCGGCATTCTATATCAGAGTGGCAGGTCCACTTCCAATGTCTCTCTCACTGTCCACTCTGCCTGTCAAAAACAAAAATAAACAAACAAACAAACAAAAAACAGGGGGCTGGTGCTGTGGTTTAGCCCATAAAACCATCGCCTGCAGTGCCAGCACCCCTATGGGTGCCTGTTCAATACCTGGCTGCTTCACTTCCAATCCAGCTCTCTGCTATGGCCTGGGAAAGCAGTAGAAGATGGCCCAAGTCCTTGGGCCCCTGCACCCATGTGGAAGACCTGGAAGAAGCTCCTGGCTTCTGGCTTTGGATCGGCCCAGCTCTGGCTGTTGTAGCCACTTGGGGAGTGAACCAGTGGATGGAAGACTTCCTTTCTCTCTGTATCTCCCTCTGCTTCTGCCTCTCTGTAACTCTGCTTTGCAAATAAATAAATAAATCTTTAAAAACAAATAGAAGAACAAACACAACTCCCAAGATGATTCC
Organism: Oryctolagus cuniculus; assembly: GCF_051225735.1. NCBI lineage: Eukaryota > Metazoa > Chordata > Mammalia > Lagomorpha > Leporidae > Oryctolagus > Oryctolagus cuniculus. The sequence continues at coordinate 132,998,167 of NC_142871.1, read as the reverse complement.
AACCTGCATCCACAGCGGAGGATCACTGACCTAGAAAATGGGAAGACACGGTCAGCTAAACTTTTCCTTCCGGGAAAGGGAGAGTGAAATGCGGTGGGGGTGAAGGTGAAGGGCTGGATGCAGACTTTGCACTCAGTCAACAGAGATCTTTTAGAGGGCCTGTGTGTTGCAGGCACTGGTCCAAACCCTTTGTCACCGTAAGCTCTCTGTACTAGCTGATTTGTCCCCATAGACATGAATTGCTTTGATTCAAAAAAAGTTTAAAGCAGCAACAATGCAGGGTCGTTACCCAAATTCACACTTTTAAATACATTGGGCACCCAACAGGATCCACTTCTGCCTGGGTGGAGAGGTCAGCCACCTACACAGGGTGACACGGCTGGAAACTAAACACCTTGGGGGAAGTGGTCAGGTTGCGAGCTGACTGGGCGAAGGTGAGGGCCCTGGGGAGCACCCGCCCCACTTCCACCGCCATACACACCCGCAAGGCCCCCCAACTGCGTCTCAAAGGTCCCACCAGAGCTCCTGGACCCCAGCACAGAGTTAAGAGTGGAGAGGAGATAGTGTCAGGGAGGGCCAGAGTCCCAGCACATGGATCCGCCTCAGCAATGGGTAAGCCTGTAGGTAGCCTACACGGTAGGTAAAATACATGGCCTTCAGATCAAAATGCAACTCCACTGCCTGTCATTTGAGTTCTCTATTGTTGTCTGCAAGAGTATCTTGAAACATACACATATTGGGGCCAGCATTGTGGCACAGCAGGTTAAGCCACTGCTTACGATGCCGGCATTCTATACAGAGTGGTGGGTCCACTTCCAGCACAGCTCCCTGCTAATGTGCCTGGGAAAGCAGTGGAAGATGGCCCCAGTGCTTGGACCCCTGCTACCCACGTGGGGAACCTGGATGGTGTTCCAGGCTTCCAGCTTCTGCCTGGCCCAACCCTATTTGGGGAGTGAACCAGCAGGTGGAAGACCTCTCTCTCTCTCTCTCTCTCTCTCTCTCTAACTCTGCCTTTCAAATAATTAATCTGCTAAAAATACACATATTAATGAGATTCCCACCTCATCAGCCATCAGCAGAGAAGAAATGATGACACCAGTAAGGACTAGAGCTCACCCAGCAGAGAAGGAAGGGAACGGAGTGGGGAGACCCTCCAAAAACTCCACCGGCTTCAAAATGGGTCTAGGGGCGGGCCTGCCTGTGCTAATCAAAAGCATATTGATCTGCAGCTGTTAGTGTAACAGATTAACTGTCACCTGGGAAAGATCTGCATTAGGAAAATGAAATATAAATTGAATAAGTTTCAAAAATGGACATTGGAGGACTTATTTTGGCACAGTGGGTTAAGCAGCCTCCTACAATGCCAGCATCCATGTAGGTGCCAGTTTGAGTCCTTGCTGCTCCACTTCAGATCCAGCTCCCTGCTAATGCATGCTGGAGGGCAGTGGAGGATAGCCCAAGTCCTTGAGCCCCTGTACCCATGTGGGAGACCTGGAAGAAGCTCCTGGTTCCTGGCTCCTGGCTCATCCCTGTCCATTGTGGCCATTTGGGCAATGAACCAGCAGATGGAAGACATCTCTCTCTCTCTCTCTAATTCTGCCTTTCAAATAAATAAAACAAACTGGAGCCAGATATCAAACCTAGGTACCCTGATGCAGGATACAGGTGTCCTAACCAATCTTATCTGGTAGGCCAGACACCCATGCCAAGAAAATATATTTTCTTTTTTTTTAAACTTCTATTTAATAAGGGAAATATATTTTCTAAGCAAACACTTACAGCACTTCCAATGTGTCAACCACTGTTATAAGACGTTTACAATCAATAAATCAATTCTTGTTTGTTTGTAAGTACAGTTCTCAAATTTTAAAATATCTCAGAAATTTCAGAATTGTGGCTATGTCGAAAAATACCTTTGTTCTGAGCAGACAGTACGTGGAAATACTTAGGGATGAAATGAAATGATTTCTCACAAATGGCTTAGCAAAAAAAAATCTGTGTGCATGTATTCACAGGTGTGTAGAGAAAGATGGAGAAAATAAGTCAAATGTGGCAAAACATTAAACAAAAAAAGCGAGTCCATGTGAAGTGTTTGATTAGCTATAGACTCACTGTTGCAAATTTCTGGAGATTTAAAATTTTCCAAGACACACATTGCGGGCAGAAAATGTACCACAGAACAGTTCTTAATCTACAAGTAAAGCTTTAATTCATGTCTAATCTCTTTAGGTGGTTTCTCAGAGCCCTTAGAACGTAAGTGAAGTTACTCATCCAGCCGCCTTACTCTTCTCGACAACAGTCTCTTCATCTGACCACAGCTTATCTTCAAGGGTTTCTTGAAAACTCCTTTCCCTAAGATACCTTTTCAGTCTTCCAAAAAGAATGTGATCTCTCACTTTGAACGTGTGCAGCACTTTTTAGCGCTCTACATTTTGTGATCATTGTATGCTTTTTATTATATTCACTATATAATGCATATTAATTATATATGCCAACATACTTCCCTATTTAGATGTACTCTATCTACAACAATAATCACAGGTTACAGCAAGACACTCCCTAAAAGCTAGGAATTAAAAGGAAAGACGTGTCTTCTGGGAACTAGGAGGCGAGATGGACGTATGCCCAGAGAAGGGCTGTCATGGCAAGAGAAGCTGCCAGCTCCCCCTGCGCCTGCGCCCCTCCCCTCCTGGGGTGTCCGTCCTGGGTTACACCCGGGAGAAACGTCCTCTGATTTCCAGGGGAGGCCCACGTCCCGTTACGGCGTCTGGGCCTCCTCATAGGACTTAGGGCGCCACACTGAAGGCTTCTAAGTGCGTCTGCCTGCCCCGTGCCGTCTATACCAGACCCCACGCGCCAGGAGGGAAGAACCTGCCTTCTGCCCCTTCCTATCGATCACGGTCACCGTTCTGCCCACCCCGCACGGCGGTGGCGGCAGGGCCAGCCTTGACCCACCCTCCGTTCCCTTCCCTTCCCTTCCCTTCAGGGACGCGTCAGAGGGGCTGCTCTGGGCTTCCCACATCCCTACCAGCCCTCGGCTCTTCTAAGAAAAAGTGGCTTCAAGTTCCCCGATCAGAAAATGAACGTATTTCCCCCGCCCGAGTTAACGTTTCTCTGTGTCGATTTCCCCAAAGTAAGAAATCCCGGCTTTAGCGAGTCATTTTCCAGGCATCGGACGGCTGGTGATTTCCGTCGTGGGTCTCAGTGTCACAGCCCGGACAAAAGCCCCCGGGGGACGAGGCCGCCTGCTCGGCACGAGCTGTGCCTGGGCCCCTCCTCAGGGAACGTTTTGTAAGGTCGCCTGCTACGGAGCGCTCTCGGGCCGGACCCCGGACGCATGCCGGGGCGTGCAGAGCGCGCGCTCCGCCGGTCTGCCCGGGTCGGCCCGGGTCACGTGGGCCGGCTGCGGCCAATGGGGCGCGCGCACCGCGGCGCGAGCGGGGGCGCGCGCGATGCTCGCTCCCGGCCGCCTGCGCTGGGGGGAGCCGGAAGCCTGCGGCCGGCGGCGGGCCTCCGGCAGGGGCAGCAGGCGGATTTCGCGGCCCAACCTTCCTCCCGTGTGTCTGTCCCCTTGTGTACTGAGTTAGCGCCCCTCCTGACGCCGTCGTGACGGCACGGTGCCCCTCTCACAGCGCCCCCCCCCCAAGCCTGCAGCCCCCACCTCACCCCACCCCGTGACTGGAGCGAAATCGTGAACTGTGAGGGGAGAACCGCGCGGCTGCCGGAATAGGGGCGCAAGCGGGGTCCCCACATGCAAGGGGCCTCCCCTCGGAGGACCCCCGTGCTGCTGCTCGGCCGGCGCCAGTGGCCGCTGGGCTGAAGTCGCAGTCGCAGCTCAGCCCGTCCACGGGCGCGCGGACGGAGAGCAGGCTGTTCCAGGCTGGCCGCGCCCTCGCTCGGCCTCCGAAGCGAAGCCGTAGGTAGGAGAGGGAGTTAGGTCGACCTGGCGACGCCAGAGAGCCGTCGGCTTCCCGCGGAATCAGGCCGCGGTGGTGCGGCGAGTGTGAGCGCGCCAGGGCCACGGCAGGTCGCTGCAGCTGTGCGGGGCCCCTGCGCGTTCGCGGGGTGGGCCGTACGGTGTGTGCAGCACCTCGGGGGCAAAGGCCGAGAAACGCGCGCCCCAGAGGTGTTCTTAGGCGGCAGAACCTCAGGCTTTGAGAAATAGCTGTTGACTCTTGCCAACCAGGTAAAAGTCAGGAATTGGGGGTCTTCGCTAAAGGTGGTCAATGGCCACATCTGTGGTGGGCGAGCAACCGCCGGGATATGTGACATTTCCACTTTCTCAGTCGCATGTTAAAACTGCATAATAGTTTGAAATTCATGTTAATAGTGCCTTTCGGGGGCCCAGCATATACTGAATCTGAAAGCAGAAGACTATATATAAATTGAACCCCAACACTTTCCTTTTAATGCTCCTCAAAATATACATATTTTAATTTTCCAGCGTTTGGGAACATAGAGGACTCACACATTTTTGAAAACATTTTTTTTTTTTTGCAAAAAATAATGTCCCTCCCCTAAATGCAGAAATGCAAATATCGTTGGGTCAAGTTTAAAGACACATTTTTATTAAAAGTTGAATTTGATCTGTGTTGGCTAACTTGGGAATCATCTTAATGAGTTACCACATCAATAATTCAGGGCTGACAGAAACCAAGAGATTTAGAACCGTGAAGCAAAGTCACTTTTAGATTTTTTTGCCAACTAAGAATTTGAATGAATAAATTAACCACTATTTTCTTACAACTAACTTTTAAATAACACTTGCATATTTAATGCCCAAATTTAGGTTCCTAATACTGAGAAAAATACGTGCTAAATATAATCTTTATTTTAGTTTAATGCAAAAAAAATCTTACCTGGATTCCTTGACATGACTGGAGCTGGCCTGGAGCTGACAAGTTGGGTCATGTATGCCTTCTGAATACTATATTTTGCCCACTGTGATTTGCAACAATTTGTTACTTTGGGAGATGGATTCAGAGCTTCTGTAGGTTCATAAACAATGCTATGGTGTTTTTTCTTCTTCATGCTTTTTCCCTGTTGAAAAATATATTTTGAGAGCATTTTCTCCATTTCTCTGTAAAATATTTGAAATGTTAGATGAATATTGATGTTTTAACAGCATGGCCAGTGTTTATTCCACGTGCAAAAGGGTTCTGTATTTGGGTGGTAGGTGGAACCAGCTGATCCCTGAGGTCCTTTTCTATTTAGTTCTTCTTTCTAGGTCACTTGGTCTTTAGGTCTGCTGCACCACCACCCCACATCCTCATCTCCCATTAGTTTTTCTTTATCTTTTCCAGAGCCTCATTCCATTGGGGGGTGGGGGTGGGGGTTAACACACAGAAAGAGAGGTAAATTAGCTTGGCCAAAAGAAAAATAGATCAAGAGGCTGGCACAGTGGTGCAGCCAGTTAGGAGCACTGGTTTAAGTTCAGGTTACTCCACCTAGGATCCAGTTCTGTGCTAATGCACCTGGGAAGGCAGTGGAGATTGGAAGACCTGACTGGAGCTCTAGGCTCCTGGCTTTGGCTTGGCCCAGCCCTGGGAAGTGAACCAGAGGATGGAATATCTTTCTCTCTGTCCCTGCCTCTCTCTTTGTCATTTTATTTTTCAAATAAGTAAAATAAATCTGAAAGAAAAAACAAAAAGGTCAACACTTAGAGGGGTAGGAAGGGGTGGGGGTAGAACACATTGTGTGTCCCGGGGAGATTCTGATTTGCTCTCTTTCACCCTCCCCAACCCCCCCACCCCCCACCAGGCCCTCTCTGATCTTACAGCGCCAGTCCAGTGGGAGAAAATTTGAACCAAGACTTATTCTCTTCCTGGGCATTTAATTCTCTTGGCTTAAAGGTTGGCCATGAGTTCAACTTCCTCGTCTATCTTTCAAAACTAAGCAGTCGCTGAAAGGGAAAGAAAAGGTGAGAGTACACTCTCTCTCTCTCTCTCTCTCTCTCTGCCTCTCAAATACATTAAAAAAGCAATTTTTAAAAGATAAATGAACCTCCTAAGTAATTTTGAATTCTTGTAGCTACATTAAAAAGAGTGGGAACGGTGCTGTGAATAAGGATTAAGCCTCTGCGTGCAGCGCTGGCATCCCATATGGGTGCCCCGTTCTAGTTCCGGCTGCTCCCCTTCCGATCCAGCTCTCTGCTATGGCCTGGGAAAGCAGTGGAAGATGACCCAAGTCCTTGAACCCCTCTACCCACGTGGCAGACCCGGAAGAAGCTCCTGGCTCCTGGCCCAGCTCCGGCTGTTGCAGCCATTTGGGAAGTCAACCAGCAGGAGGATGGAAAACCTTTTTCTCTGTCTCTCCCTCTCTCTATAACTCTACCTCTCAAATAAATAAATAAGTTTAAAAAGGGGTGGGGGGCAAGTGTTGTGGCAGGTTAAGCCCCTGCTTGGGCTATCTACACCCCATTTCAGAGTTTCTGGCATCAAGTCCTGCCTCTGCTTCTGATTCAGCTTCCTACTAATGCATACCCTGGAAGGCAGCAGATCATGGCCCAACTACTTAGGGTCTGCCACCCACATGGGAGACCGAGATGGAGTTCCAGGCTCCTGGCCCAGAACTATTTGGGGAAATGGGATTTGCAGATGTGATTAAAGTAAAACCCTTGGGGCTGACGCTGTGGTGTAATAGGGTAAGCCTCTGCCTGTGGCACAATCATCCCATATGGGTGCCAGTTCATGTCCCAGCTGCTCCTCTTCCGATCCAGCTCTCTGCTTATGACCTGGGAAAGCAGTGGAAGATGGCCCAAGTGCTTGCGCCCCTGCACCCACCTAGGAGACCCAGAAGAAACTCCTGGCTCCTGACTCCTGGCTTTGGCCCAGGCCAGCTCTGAACATTCCAGACCTTTGGAAAAAGAACCAGTAGATGGAAGATCTCTCTCTCACTCCCTCTCTCTTTTTCTCTCTCCCTCTTTTCTCTCTGTAATTCTACCACCAAATAAATATTTAAAATATACATAAATCCTCTATTAAATACCAGGCACTGCACTAGATGTAGCTGTGAGCAAGACAGAACACAGTCTCCCGCCTTGTGGAGCTGCCAGTCTAGAAGGGAAAATGCAAATACACTTAATTGGAGCCAGGAGGATACAGACCTAACCCAGCGTGGGTGGTCAAGGACTCATCTAAGAATGCTGTTTAGGTTGGGATCTAAAAGAAGACTCGGAATTGGCAGGCGGGAAGATGAGGCAGGAAGGAGGGTGTCTGGGAGCTGGAACACCAAGTGCAAGCTTTTCAAAAGCAGTCAAGAATTCAAGGCATTTCAAGAACCAGAAATGAAAACAGTAAGGACTTTCCCATCAAGACAGCCAAGATCTTCCCCATTCCACCCTTTCAAAAGTCACCCAGAAATAACAAGAAGGGGAGAAAGCACCCAGAAACACCCACTTGGCCTTTACCGAGCTGGGGGTCACCCCAAACCACAGGGGACGAAATGGGAAACGGGTGGCGCTGGTGAGGGAGGTGGCGGATGGAGGGAAGGTCAAGCTCCTCGCAGGAGGAGCCGGGCAGGCCACCCTGGGGAGCCCTGGAAAGACACAGGTGTGGGAGGCCAGTGAAGTGCAGAGGAAGGTTCAAGGAATTGAGGTGGATGCTTCCGAAGAGAGATTTGTTTGCACACGCTTTAATAAGTCATGAACTCCCTGCCTGCTCCATCTAATGGCCTCAAGTTACTACTTTTACCTCCAGAGGAACCAGGAAATGTCACCTCTGAGAATTCTAGGCATCACTCAGACTGAAAGTCCTATATCTTAACTGAAAAGGGAGGAATCGGCTAATGCTGAAAAAGAAAACCCAGGCTTCTTCCCCCTGCTCAGACACAGGACTTCCCAGCCAGCTGATACTCTCTGGTAGAAGTAGAAAGGTGGGTGGGGATGTGGGGGAGGTGCTACTTCTGGGAGAACATGAGCCATGCCAGAAAAACAGCCACGGACTTTTGAAAGTCTCCATTCAAAAAGCCTGCAGTAAATTTCTTCAGTTGACCAGACTCAAACATACACTGTCAGAGACTCCAAATAAATCTTAGAGCACTTCTTAAAATACAAATGGACAGGGGGCCGGCACTGTGGTGCATCGGGTTAAAGCACTGGCCTACAGTGCCAGCATCCCATATGAGCGCAGGTTCGAGCCCTAGCTGCTCCACTTCCAATCCAGCTCTCTGCTGTGGCCTGGGAAAGCAGTAGAAGATGGCCAGATGGCTGGTGCCGTGGCTCACTAGGCTAATCCTCCGCCTGCAGCACCGGGAGGAGGCACCTGGCTCCTGGCTTCGGATTGGTGCAGCGCCGGCCGTAGCGGCCATTAGGGGAGTGAACCAATGGAAGGAAGACCTTTCTCTCTGTCTCTCTATCACTGTCTAACTCTGCCTGTAAAAAAAAAAAAAGAAGAAGAAGAAGAAGATGGCCCAAGTCCTTGGGCCCCTGTATCCACGTGGGAGACCCAGAAGAAACTCCTGGCTCCTGGCTTTGGATCAGCTCAGCTCTGGCCATTGTGGTCATTTGGGGAGTAAACCAGCAGATGGAAGACCTCACTCTCTCTCTGGCTCTACGGCTCTACCTCTCTCTGTAACTCTGTCTTTCAAATAAATAATCCTTTATATATATAAAAATATAAATGGACAAAAGGGCCTGTTTTAGAAGCACTGGGTTAAGGCACTGCCTGCGACGCCAGCATCCCATATGAGAGCTGATTGGAGTCTGGGGCTGTTCAACTTCCAATTTGGCTCCCTGCTAATGTGCCTGGGGAAGCATAGATCACCCAAGTCCTTGGGCCCCTGCACCCATGTGGGAGACCTGGAAGAAGCTCCTGGCTCCTGGCTTCAGCCTTGCCTAGTCCTGGCCATTGTGGCTATTTGGGGAGTGAACCAGCAAATGGAAGATATCTTTCTTTGTAACTCTGCCTCCTAAATAAATAAATCTTTAATATATGTATATGTATATATATATATGGACAAAAACCCCAGACACCAGAGGAAAGCCTTCAACATGAAATAAAGTAAAAAGCTACAACGTGGGAGAATTGGGGCAGGGGAGACAAGGAATCATGGGAAACAGATAATTCAGGGAGCATACAAATACTTGAAAGAAGCTAGGATATTGGCCGGCACCGTGGCTCAATAGGCTAATCCTCCACCTAGCGGCACCGGCATACCGGATTCTAGTCCCGGTCGGGGCGCCGGATTCTGTCCCGGTTGCCCCTCTTCCAGGCCAGCTCTCTGCTGTGGCCAGGGAGTGCGGTGGAGGATGGCCCAAGTGCTTGGGCCCTGCACCCGCATGGGAGACCAGGAGAAGCACCTGGCTCCTGCCTTCAGATCAGCGCAATGCACTGGCCATGGCGGCCATTGGAGGGTGAACCAATGGCAAAGGAAGACCTTTCTCTCTGTCTCTCTCTCTCACTGTCCACTCTGCCTGTCAAAAAAAAAAAAAAAAAAAAAAAAAAAGAAGCTAGGATAGCATCGGAGCAATGCCATGCCCTTAGGCGTTACCATTTCCCTCATGATGGTCGGGCTCTCTGGCCGCTGTGTCTCGCCAGCACCACAAGCGAATCATACCAGAAATTGCTAGCCCAAACTCCAAAATGCCACATACAGTTTCTGCTGAATGTGTATCGCTTTTGGACTACCATAAGGTAAAAAAAAAAAAAAAAAAAAAAAAAAATCCAGTCAAACCATCGTAGGTCAGGGGCCACCTTTATCAATGATTGATTTTAATTAAAGATTTATTTACTTATTTGAAAGGCAGTTACAGAGAGGCAGAGGCACAGAGAGGGGTCTTCCATCCACTGATTCACTCCCCAAATGGCCGCAACAGCCAGAGTTGCGCCAATCCGAAGCCAGGAGCCAGGAGCTTCTTTCTGGTCTCCCATGCAGGGACCCCAGCACTTGGGCCATCTTCCACTGCTTTCCCAGGCCATAGCACAGAGCTGGATCGGAAGTGGAGCAGCCGGGACTCAAACTGGCACCCATATGGGATGCTGGCACTGTAGGCAGCAACTTTACCCACTACACCACAGAGCCAGCCCCAACAGTGATTCTTAAAAATTATGTGCCTGAACTAGTTTAGTGAAAATTAAAAAAATAATTTTAAAAGAAGCAAGACAAAAGAAAATGTGATTGGAGAATAGTAGGTAAGTGGCCCCAGATAAGAAAAGATCCACAGGCAGATGCCACTGCTGCAGGGTCTCATACTCTGCTAAGGATTTTCGATTTTATCCTAAGAGAAATGGGAAACCATTAGTGCAAAGTGCGGAACATCCAGCCCACAGGCGCATAAAGCCAGCGAAATCATTTGGTCTGGGCCAGACCAAAGCCAGGAGCCCAGAACTCACTCCTACATGGGTAGCAGGAACTCAAGGACTTGAGCCATCATCTACTATCTCCCAGGGTGCACATTAGCAGGAAGCTGGATTGGAAGTGGAGTAGCTAAGACTTGAACCAGACTCTGTCTGATATGGAGATGAGTGTCACAAGAGGCAGCTTAACTTTTCGAATATCATTTTACTTGAAAGGCAAAGAGGTGGGGACAGATAGCAAGAGAGATCTTCCATCTGCTGGTCCAGTCCCCAAATGCCCACAACAGCCAAGGCTGGTGTAGACCAGAACCAGGAACCTGGAGCTCCATCTGGGTCTCCCAGCTACTTGACGCTTGACTCTTCCCTTGTTGCTTCTCAGAGTGCATGTAGCAGGAGGTTGGATTGGAAGTGGAAGCAGGGGGCTGGGCTGTGTTGCAGTGGGCTAAGCCTCTGCCTGTAGAGCTCGCATCCCATATAAAGGCGCCGCTCTTGTCCTGGCTGCTCCTCTTCCAGTCTAGCTCTCTGCTTATGGCTCGGGAAATCAGCGGAGATGGTCCAAGTGCTTGTGCCCCTGCACCCACATGGGAGACCCAGAGGAAGCCCCTGGCTCCTGGTTTCAGATCAGCTCAGCTCTGGCTGTTTCTGCCATTTGGGGAGTGAACCAGCAGATGGAAGACCTCTCTGTAACTCTGCCTCTCAAATAAATAAATAAGGAAGTGGAAGCAGAACTGGAACGCAAACACGCCTATATTGGATGTGGGTATCCCAAGCTACATCTTAACAATTGCACTGATTGCCTACCCCTGAATCCCTGGAGTTTATAAGTGGAACATGAAGCCAGAAGGGTAGATTTGCTAAGGAGTCTCAGAGAGTTAAAGTCAAAACGGTCCCATCAAGTCTCTTCCAACGGCTCCTGAAATGATAACTCCATCTCCTCAAGCCTTGATTTTTCCATCTGTGATATGGAGTAAGAAGCACTGAGCTGGGGCCAGCACTGTGGCACAGTGGGTTAAAGCCCCAGCCTGCAGCACTGGCATCCCATATGGGCACCGGTTCGAGTCCAGGCTGCTCCACTTCCGATCCAGCTCTCTGCTATGGCCTGAGAAAGCAGTGCCTTTGCCTCTGCCTCTCTGTAACTCTGCCTTTCAAATAAATAAAAAAATAATAATTAAAAAAAAAAGAAGGCCTGAGCTGCCAGGCTGCTGGGAGAGTTGAGCTGGTGCCTGCCTACCGGATGGAAGGCACTAGGCAAACAGTAGCTGTCGTTACAGCTCAGCTTCCTCATTTTTACATAAAAATATCGAAGACCGAAGAGGGAGTGACTGGTCAAAGGTGTCTGGGCTGGTGCCAGATGCCAGATCTGTTCCATTCCTTTTCAATCTTCTACAGAGATGGTTCCCTTCCAGGCTGAGGATCTACTAATTTTCGGCATCTTACAGGCCTACATCCATGAACAAGAAACAAAAAATAGACTAACCTAAATTGCTAAGTAAACTTAAATGTTGGGTGCTGCAGACAGAGCAGAAAAGGAACTGTCTGAAATTGCTCTTAACCTTGTTTACATGTCGCTGTCATTTGGTTTATTAAAAATCGAACAGCAGCTAGGAATGAATAACAAGCTAGCAATTTCCTTCCAGATCCATCTAAGGACATTGACATTGCCTCTGTGTGTGTGTATGTGTATGTGTGTGTGTGTGCGCACGCTTGTGGATGCATGAACCATTAAAGAGTCAGAACCAGCTGACTCCATGGCTCACTTGGCTAATCTTCCGCTTGCGGCGCTGGCACCCCAGGTTCTAGTCCCGGTTGCTCCTCTTCCAGTCCAGCTCTCTGCTGTGACCCGGGAGTGTAGTGGAGGATGGCCCAAGTGCTTGGGTCCCTGCACCCACATGGGAGACCAGGAGAAAGCACCAGGCTCCTGGCTTCAGATCGGTGCAGCCGTAGCGGCCATTAGGGGAATGAACCAACGGTAGGAAGACCTTTCTCTCTCTCTCTTTCTCTCTCTCTCTCTCTCTCACTGTCTAACTCTGCCTGGGAAAAGAAAAAAAAAGAAAAAGAAAGAAAGAAAAAAAGAGTAAGAACCTATGAGAGCAATTACGTGGTACATCATTTAAAAAAGAGAAAACCAAATATCCCCTTAAGAAGTGATGGTCAGGGCCAGCGTTGTGGCACAGCAAGTTAAGCTGCTGCTTGTGACACCAGCATCCATATCAGAACACTGTTTCAAGTCCTGGGTGCTCGCCTTCCAATCCAGCTCCCTGCTAATGTGCTTGGGAAGGCACTGGATGATGGCCCATGTACTTGGGCACCTGTTATTCTGGTGGGAGGCCTGACTTCCGCCTGGCTCAGACCCAGCTGTGTGGCCATTTGGGTAGTGAACCAGCAGATGGAAGATTGAGATCTCTCTCTCTATCACTCTGCTTTTTAAATAAGTATACAAATCATTAAAAAAAAAAAAAAAAGAAGTGATGTTTAATTCTCCCCAAATAGTAACTCCACTGTCATCCATGATAATAGAACATGTTGATATTTTGTCACTGTAACATGTTTTTATTTTCATCCAGGTTGCATAATACATGTGAAGGAAACCAGTATATTTGATGTACAAGTCATTTAAGGTTGCTGTCAGGGAGAGCAATTTTATCTCAAGAAAACGTCCTTGGGTGTTGCTTTGAGGGATCTTATTAGTTTGGATGGAGTGCATATATATATATATTAATACTACCTTAAATTTCTCAAGAGCTTTGAGGTTGTAATGTACTTTTGCATACATTTTGATTATTTGTCTTCTCCATGAGAACTTCATGGCAAAGGCAGAGCAGTTATCATCTTACAGGCTAGGAAACCCAAGCTTGTGGGTGACTTGCTCCGTAAGTGGCAGAATGGCCTCAAAAGGAGGTCAGCCGGCTCTTGTGCCGCCTTGTTTTCACTACCTCATACAGCCTCAAGAATTTGAAAGTCACTGCGTGTTTTTCTGCTCCATTCATACATCCAGAGACACTGACTTATTTCCAAGTAGGCATCAAGGATTCCGCATAAACCAGGAGAAAGTGTAGTTTGGGCTCTGGGTGGACAAGCAGACGCAGCCCGTTTTAACTTACCTAGGTCCCATTGTTTATCTTTTTATTTGTTTATTTTTCATTACGAAGTTTCTCAGAGGGGAGATGAGAGGCCAGGACATATGCTTGGGTAAACAGATTTTGCATGTTTCCAGTTATTGCAAGTGTCGGGGGAGGGAGGGTGTGATTTGAGCAGGGAAGAGACTCCTGTGGTTTTCTGTGATGGCTCAGTGGGTACAAACCTATTTTAATTTGTTCACTGCTTCACGTCCTAGTTGAAGCATCTATCTTTGGGGGTTTGTTTATTTTTATTTTCCTTTTCAAATATGATTTATTTTAAATTCGCCTAGGGAAAAACAAACAAAAACACCTTCCCAGGACTCTCAGCATGGGGCGCAGGAATGGGAACTGTGTATTCACAAGCCCCGGAACTGGCACCGGGCCAGTGCAGTCAGTCAGGGTCTGTCTGCAAACTGGCAACAGGAGTCACAAGGGAAAAACACTTTATCAGCTTACAACCAGCCTGTGCTGCACCCAGGCTGCCACGCTTCTGTACCTCCCCACCTCTGCCTGCCCAGGGCACTTCTAGTCCGCTCCAGACTCTCGGGCTCATGCCCTCGTCAAAACACCATTGAGAAATGCCTCCAGATTACTCTCTTGGCCATGACTGGACACTGGTCTCCTTATCCTCCCTTGTCCTATTATACCCATGCTCTCACACTCAAAATATTGAAACACAGTTCCAAAAGTGTGAGGATCTTTCAAAGGCTCTGGTGTTTCATGAGATGTTTAGTTCTCTTTTTAAGTCACTTAACCTTTTTTTTTTTTTTTAAAGATTTATTTATTTATTTGAAAGTCAGAGTTACACAGAGAGAGGAGAGGCAGAGAGAGAGAGGTCTTCCATCCTCTGGTTCACTCCCCAGATGGCTGCAACGGCCAGAGCTGCGCTGATCTGAAGCCAGGAGCCAGGAGCTTCTTCCGGGTCTCCCATGTGAGTGCAGGGGCCCAAGGACTTGGGCCATCTTCCACTGCTTTCCCATAGCAGAGAGCTGGATTGGAAGTGGAGCAGCCGGGACTTAATCTGAATAGTGTCCCAGAAGAGCAAATGGATATAATTTGCAAATAGCTTGGTGAGGAGAAACTATCTTTAAGTTCATGGGTAGGGCTGATCTCTCAAACTTTTTTCTTTTGAAATGCTGTAATGTAAAATAAGACATAGAGACAGCCAAGCACACGAAGGAAGTGTTTGCCGTAATGGATTACTGGTAGGCAGGGTCCTGTACCCAGCGTCAGAGAGACAAAGCTTTTCTCCTTATCCTAGAGGCCTCTTCCGTCCTCCGTTCTCCATCATAACTGCGCTCCCCACCCGAGAGGTAAGCTTTTCCCTGACTTTTAGTCACTTTCAGTCCCGTTTTTCTATAAACGTTTTAGCAGACAAAGGTGTTCCCCTGGACTGGTCTGTCTCCCTTGCCACATCCATGCCTTTATCTTTCTGTTTCTTAACTTTCTGCTGTCTCCCACAGCACAGAGGCCTCTGGGCCTGTAGCATCTTCAGGGCAGGACTTTGCAGATGGCACGCTCCTGGTTCAGTGTGTTCTTCTGTTCCCTGTGTGTCCTATAAACTGGCAGCAGGATCTCAGGGTGGGCTCAGACTGAGGTTTGTTTGCCTCATTTTAGATGGTGTTGTCTTCCCCCAAGAGGCCCTTGATGTTCGCTTCTCTTTTTCTGGTCTTAGGGTGTGTTGATGCCTCCACTTCCGATCCAGCTCCCTGCTAATGTGTCTGGGAAAGTAGTGGATGATGGCCCAAGTGCTTGGGTTCCTGCACCCACTTGGGAGACCCAGCTGGAGTTCCTGTCTCCTGGCTTCAGACTAGATGTTACTGCCATTTGGGGAGTGAACCAGCAGATGGAAGATCTCTCTCTCTCTCTCTCTCTCTCTGTCACTCTGCCTTTCAAATAAATAAAATAAATCCTTAAAAAAAAATAGAATAGAGTTTAGGGGCGGCGCTGTGGCATACCGAGTAAAGCCACCGCCTGCAATGCTGGCATCCCATATGAGTACTGGTTCAAGTCCTGGCTGCTCCTCTTCCAATCCAGCTCTCTGCTATGGCCTAGAAAAGCAGTAAAAGATGGCCCAAATCCTTGGGCCTCTGCACCCACCTGGGAGACCTGGAGGAAGCTCCTGGCTCCTGACTTCAGATTGGCACAGCACAGGCCATTGCGGCCAATTGGGCAGTAAACGAGCGGATGCAAGAACTCTCTCTCTCTCTCTCTCTCTCTCTCTCTCTGCCTTTCCTCTCTCTGTGCAACTCTGATTTTCAAATAAACAAACAAATAAATAAATCTTTAAAAATAGAGTTTAAAAATCTTGGAATTTCAAATTTCTTTTTATATTTACTACATATGCTGTATTAGGTAGAACGGATAATTAGCTTTGCAATAGCCACTTTTTAAAAATATCTTCATTTTTTAAAGATTTATTTGTTTATTTGAAGGCAGAGTTATGGAGAGAGAGAGAGAGAGAGAGAGATCTTCCATCTGCTGGTTCACTCCCCAAATGGCCACAACAGCCAGAGCTGTGCCAATCCGAAGCCAGGAGCCAGGAGTTTCTGGGTCTCCCACGTAGGTGCAGAGACCCAAGGACCTGGACCGTCTTCTACTGCTTTCCCAGGCCATAGCGGAGAGCGGGATCAGAAGTGCATCAGCCTGGACTTGAACCGGTGCCCATATGGGATGCCGCCACTGCAGGCGGAGGCTTTACCCGCTGCGCCACAGTGCTGGCCCCTAAATATTTTCATTCTTAAGATAGCGTCAACCTTAAAACAGTTGTTTGGTGTTAATGGCTGAAGGCATTGAGCCTCCGGGAACTGCTGGGGAGTTCCCCCGGGAGCATTTGGGTGGAACTGTCCTGTGTTCAGTGCGCAGTGAGGAAGAAGCTTGGGGGCCGATGCCCTGGGTTCTCAGCCTAAAGCACCATTTAGTGTTATAGCCTTGATTTCTGTACTTATGTCTTGTTTTCCTCATTGTAAATCCAAGTGTAAAATCCATCTCCCATGGTGGTTGTGAAGTCTAAGTGAAATAAGATATTGGGAAGACTGTTTTGCAATATTTACTAGTAAGCAGATACTATTTTTAAGGAGACTTAAATAACCCAGTTAATGAGATGAATTATATTGTGTATTAAATTGGCCATTACAACAGCCAACAATTCCAGGACTGCAAATTTGATATTATAAGGGGTTTCTCTGGCCGGCGCCGTGGCTCACTTGGCTAATCCTCCACCTGCAGTGCTGGCATCCCATGGGTGACGGGTTCTAGTCCCGGTTGCTCCTCTTCCAGTCCAGCTCTCTGCTGTGGCCCGGGAGGGCAGTAGAGGATGGCCCCAAGTGCTTGGGCCCATGGACCCGCGTGGGAGACCAGGATAAAGCACCTGGCTTCGGATTGGCGTAGCTCTGGCCTCAGTAGCCATTTGGGGGGTGAGCCAAGGGAAAGAAGACCTTTCTCTCTGTCTCTCTCTAATTCTGTCAAAATTAAAAAAAAAAAAAAAGAAGAAGGGGTTTTTCAGCTTCAGATACAATACATCTCAGAGACTCAGGATTTTGAGACGAATTAAATTAGAAATAAAATGAAACAAAAATTGGCATATACTTGTGCTTTCTGTGAATATCCATTTATAATTTCTGGATGTTTACCTCGAAACAGTATCAGATCTGATGAGCTATTGATTATATGAAGCTTAGGCCAAAAACTGAACTATGTGGACTTAGCTATTAATTAAAAGCATATTATCATTTACTCCTTTTGGATGATGGGTAACAGGTGTTTAATATGTCTTTCTGTGTCCTTAATGTCCAAAATACAAAGTAATAATAATAATAGAAGACATTGTGTAAGCCTGATTCTCCAAACTTTGGGCCAGGATTTTCTAAGTCATAAACATAGAAAAATCTTCCCAGAAAAGAAAAATCTGGTCCAAGGCATGTCTTACAGGACCATCAAAGGTTGTTTTTTTTTTCTTTTTTTGAGAGGAAAGCCGTAGCACTGGACTTTATGGAAATGCAAATGCAGGCATAGTTCGGGAGATCTGTTATGCTGCTTTGCTCTTGAAGTCTGGATCCTATACCGCCGAGTCATAGTGGTTTACGTTTCTTTTTGTTCTTGAACACTGTGCCAGAGACAGTGTCAAGTGCTCACCAAGGCCACGGTTGCTTTTCCCCAGGCGCACAGGAAATTCCGCCTCACAGCCTCCGTGGGCCTGGTGACAAGTTGAGGCCAATGAAGTGTGCGCAGCAGTGGGCGGCCACCTCCGGCCGGAGCCCAGCCCGGCAGGGCGCCCAGTCCGCGGCCGGGCAGAGGGCCAGAGCCGGACGCAGCTGGGAAGGCAGGGCGGTGGAGGGCTGCCAGGGCCGCGTCTCCAGTGACAACACAGGGAAGGAAGGTGGGAGCGGTCCGCCGGGCCTCCACGCCCAAATCCGAGGTGAAAACATCGCCGCCCTTGGCTTGGAAAGCTCCAGTCGTTGTCCCAATAAAGCCATTTTGCCGTTCAAGCGCCTCAGCCACTTGCAATCTGCTGGAATGGAGACTCCAACTATTTTCTCGCGTGGCCTCCACTTCGACCCCAGTCCTAACCCTTAGTCCCAGATTCGTTTTCAGGGACTCTCTTGTAAGGGAAAAGAAAATTGACTCGGAGCTTAGAAGTCACGCTATTACTAGTGTATAATGGCTTTTGGTCTTTTAAAAAGACAATAATTTGCATCATCAGGACAATTTAATTAGTATGATAGTATTTTTAAGTACACAAAGCCACTAGAAAGAACCGGCGCTGTTTTTTTTTTTTTTTTTTTCCCCAGCAGTCGTCTTAGAGCACACGGACCACATATGTGAAGTTTTTGAGTGTTTAGGTATTTTATTCATAACCCACGACCAGTTTTCCAGTCCTCTGCTTCTGGTTGCTTTAAAGTTTGTTAATACTGCGGGCATTTAGATGAAGCCCAAGGCTTGAGGAGAACGCGGCTTTCCCCCTCCTTGTTCTGGCCGGGATGCTTTCCCCGGACAGGAGCCTCGGAGCGCGGCGCGTTTAAGGAGCTCCGACCCGGTTACTTCCCGCCCGGTCCCCGCAAGCGGGTGCGGCGCGAGCTGACCTCACTGCCTCCGAATACCCGCAGCTCGGAAACCCAACCTCCCAGGCCCTGTGCGGGCGAGAGCCGCGGGCGCCGGCCGAGGGAGGAGGCGGTTCGCGCCCCGCCACCCGCGCGGGGGACTCCCGGCGTGCCCCGCGCGAGGGGACTCTTAACGTGAAGCGGCGGGTGACTCAGCCGCGTGGCCGCGCGGGCCGGGGCGGGGGGCGCGCCCTGCGGCACTGCCGGTCCCCGCGGCGCTGCGCGCGCCTCCCGGGCGGATTCGGGCCCCGAGCGCCGGAGCGCGGCGGCGAGCGACGAGTAAGTGGCGGCGCGGCGAGGGTTCGGGGGCCGAGACCCGGCGCGGCGGGCGTGGCCCGGGGCTTGGCCTTTGTGTCCCGGCGGCGTCTCGGGAGGACGCCGCGGGGCCCCGTGCAGGGCAGGGCAGGGCCGGGCCGCTGCGGGACGCACGGGCGGGGAGCGGGGGTCTGGGCGTGTGGAGGCGGTGAACCCCGTGCGGC
Source organism: Oryctolagus cuniculus (assembly GCF_051225735.1). NCBI lineage: Eukaryota > Metazoa > Chordata > Mammalia > Lagomorpha > Leporidae > Oryctolagus > Oryctolagus cuniculus. The sequence continues at coordinate 132,979,175 of NC_142871.1, read as the reverse complement.
GGCGGCCGCGTGCGGGCCTGGGGGGTCCCGAGAGCCGGGGGTGCTCGCGGGCCGGACGCTTGGGCTAATTCCGGCGAGTCATGGACTCCGCTGCCAAGCGAGTAGTTGGTGGGACTTCCTCCTCAGCTGCGTGGAGCGGAGCGGTTTTGCTCGGCCTTCGCGCCCCGCTGCCCCACGCGTGCCCCTGACCGAGCCTGCCTTGCAGGGCAGAGCCGCCTCGGGCCCGCCAGCCTGGCCCTGCCGACCAGGAGCCGCCTTCTGCCGCGGCCTGCGGTTCTGCCCCAGAATTCCCGGGTCGAACCGCTTTATTTTTAAACGAGAACCCAGGTTTGTTTTTCTTTGTTGGTTTTTTTTTGGGGGGGGTGGGGTGGGGTGGGACTAAGCTGGGTAAACAAAGCTGTGAGGGAACTGTTTAACTCGCTCACGAAAATACGGTTCCCAGTCCCTGGTGCTCCGACCTTGTTAAACCATTTATCTGCAACTGTTAGCTGGGGGACTGAGGGTTTGTGAAAGGACTTCACCCTTAACACCCGCCCACCCCCAGTCCCAGGGTGCAGACTTGCTCCTTGGTCAGGTCACAGTTGCCCAGCCAACCCTAGCGCCCCTCCCAGAAATTTGAGTCTGGAGATCTGGGGGGATGGGAAGGGGGTCTCGGAGTGTGCATTTTAAAAATGGTCTCTTGCTGGACCCCACTTAGAAAAACATCACATGGGGCTAGGCTTGGGGTGTTAAGCATTTATTTATTTTTATTATGTTTTTTAAAGTTTATTTACTTAAAAGGCCAGGGGAGGGGGGAGGGTGGGGAGATACCTTCCCTTCACTCCAAGATATCCACAACGGCTGGGGCTGGGCCAGGCCAAAGCCAGGAGCCTTGAACTCCGTGTGGCCTCCCAGGAGTATTGGCAGGAATGCTGGGTTGCATGCGGAGGTGGGACTCTGAAAGGAGGTGTGAGTGTCCCAGACCACAGATTATCCCAGGGTGCCACAACACCCCAGCTGCTGCTGCGTTTGCAGGTTTGAAGACTGTTGACTTGCTCCTCCCCTGCCCCCAGTCAGGCTCAGGAAGGCAGTGGGAGAAGCTAGTGCTGTCCTGGACTCCGACACTAGGGAAGGAAGTGACTTTTGTACATATGCCCATACTGCCTCGGTGGCTCAGAGATCCGGCGCCTCTGCCTGACTGAACTGTTCATTTTGCTGATGGAGGCAGCTTCCACCATCAGCCGGGCTTCAGCAATGCCATTAGGCCAAATCAGCCTGCCCGCAGCTCTGTCTCTCCCTAGAGATAGAAGCAGGGCAGCCTGCGCCATGTAACTCCCGTGGTCTTGAGCTCTCCGAGTCTGGTATGTGAGGATAGCACCACAGCGTTCAGGAGGGCTTGCAGCTTTGTATGAATTCAGCCAAAAATCTGAGTAGTGCCTGTTTGTGCAAGTACTGTGGTGGGCCATTTTGTTGACAATACTGTGGTAGGGCACATGGCCGCACTGGGCCCGTGAGGCAGAAGTGAGGGCTGAGTGACCACTGCTGCTGCCTGAAGCTTTTTCTGTTTCTTAGTCCCCCTTCAAGGAGAGACGAGGTTAGTGGTAGGCCTTGTGTTCTTTTTTCCAGTCCTCGGCATCTGAGTTCTTACTCTGAGCTTTTTCTATTGATTTGCACACTGTCATGTCTTTCCTTGTGTAGTTGGGGTGTCCTGATGACTGTGTCTTCCTCTGTCCTTTGGCTAACTGGGGCAAAAAGTTTGGGGGAATTTACCAAATGGTTTCCAGTTGGAAGACCTAGAGTCCTGGAAATTTGAGGCTTAGCGATATAAGGGAACCTACTAGAAATGTATCTAGTGCAGTTCTCTCAGCTTTCAGGTCGAGTCTTGAGAAATGAGTTGGCAGAGTTGAGGACTCCTGGCCCCAAGCCCAATACTCTTAGCACTCACACCAAGAAAAATATTTTCAAAAATAGAAAAGATCCAGAGAGATTAAATTATAAGTAGATGAAGGAAATGGAGAGACTTCCCCTGTGGCTACAAAGGCAGTATTATCTGGGAGGATTAGAGGTTGAAGGAGAATAGGATCCAGCTGTCTAGATCATCAAGAGTGGCAATATTGAGACAGGAACCCTGTGAAGCTTGAAATAAGCAGTGGAAGGACAAATAAGAGCAAGCAGGTAGTTATGTAGAACCCGCAAGATGTCAGGAACTCCGTGTTTTTAAAAATGATTTAATATAGGTTTAGACAAACACTTCAGTGAACTTTTATTACGTGTTAGATGCTTGAGCCGTGTCCTAAATCTTTTGAAGTTGTAGTCTTAGGTATATTGTTGTTCTTACCAAGGTTAATAGGTATCTCTGTGATACAATGTAAGGTTAATCTAACTGCTAATCTGAGTCAGTAAATTTCTTAATGTTGTATGGAAAATGAGATTATTGGAATCATACATGCATTTCTGGAATAACAGGACTGAAAGTATGGTTGAAAGAAGAGGGCCTTTGGATATTTTGGTTTAGAGTCCCCAAATTAGGCATGGTTAGATTGTTCTTGTATGTTTATGAAAGTAATAGAAATAGTAAGGGCTGAATGATTAGTGTTCATTATGCACCAGACACTAAATGGTTTCACATCATTGTCCCATTTAATTATCCGTTTTATGGATAAAGAGATTATTTACCCAAAGTCTTAACACCTCATAAGAGGCTGAGCCTGTATTCAAATTTAAGTTCATCTCACTTCAAAGCCATTAAAATTTATGCTCAATAGTGGCCTACTTATACTTCTCTGGATAGTGACTGAAGTCACTCTTGCAGCGGTTCAAATCTTGGCTTCTTCATTTATTAGCCTGGATAAGGTACTCCTCGTTTTCTGTGTCTCCAAAAACAGTAATAGTGCTACCTCTGAGGGCTTTTAGTTAATTCATCAAGTGCTTAGAACCATGCCTGACAAACTGTAAATTCTCAGGAAATGCTGCTGTTCAGGTTGTAATTATCACTAATAGTAAGTTTTATGATAAGTAATAAATGTTAGGTAAACCACATCTCTGTTCTTACTTAATCGGGCTAGCCTGGCCAAGCAGTGTGATGTCATGGAAAGAATCATGGCCCGGGTTGTTTTACCTGTAGTTCTGACCAGCTGGCCATAAATCTGGCTTCCCCTGACCCCTTCCTTGGCTTCCATTAATTTGCTAGAGGGGCACATAGAACTTAGGCAAACCTTCCCATTTATGGGTTCCTTATAGAGAATATGATAAAGGATGTAGGTGAAGCAATGCATGGTGGGGGTATGGGAAAAGGAGTGTATGGCTTCTGTGCTCTCTGGGGCTCCCTCTAGGAACCTGTGCGTATGCACCTAGCCGGAGGCTCATCCCAACTCTGCCCTTGTGCATTTGGGGGAAGCTTCGTCAGATGATTGATTAAATCATGTCAGTGCTCAGCTTACAGGTAAACCCACTTCCCTCCCTGAAAGCTGGGGACTAGGGCTGAAATATTCCTTGGTCTTTTCTGTGTCTGACACCCATCCTGAAACTACTTAGGGCTGCCAACCTCGGGTCATCTTATTATCATCAGAAAGACACTTAGCACTTGGAGGCTTACAAAGAGTTCAGGAGTTCTGTGCCAGGAAGTGGAGACAAGACCAAATGTGTATTTTCACAGTGTGATACCCTATTACAAATTGTTGCGATGAATATCTTTATTAAAGCATCTATTCATTATTATTATTCCCATTCTACAAAGTTGTAGAAGTGGCTTTTCGACCTAAGGATACAGGCACATTTTTTCAGGGCTAATGAAATACGTTGCTAAGTTATCCTTCAGAAAAATTATAAATTCAACAGAGTGCCCATTTCCCATAATCCTGCCAAACAGTATATTTCAGTCTGTCCATTGAATGAGCAAAAAGTAGTATTGTAGTATGCTATTGGGTTAACAAAGATACTTTGTAATCCTTTGTACCACCTATGCATGCTCTTTTAGAGTCCCGTATTATTTACATCTGTCATACTGTGGAATTTAGAATCGAGATGGTTGTTTATCATTTTACTAATGCTGAGAATTTAAAGGCAGCTTTGCTATTTTTAAGGTTTGAACTTCTGGTCAAAATGTTAAGAGGTCTGGAAACAGTGTTTAAATGTAAACCAGGGCCGGCGCTGTGGCTCAGTAGGCTAATCCTCCGCCTTGTGGCGCCGGCACACCGGGTTCTAGTCCCGGTCGGGGCGCCAGATTCTGTCCCGGTTGTCCCTCTTCCAGGCCAGCTCTCTGCTGTGGCCCGGGAAGGCAGTGGAGGGTGGCCCAAGTGCTTGGGCCCTGCACCCCATGGGAGACCAGGATAAGTACCTGGCTCCTGCCATCAGATCAGCGCGGTGCGCCGGCCATTGGAGGGTGAACCAACGGCAAAGGAAGACCTTTCTGTCTCTCTCTCTCACTGTCCACTCTGCCTGTCAAAAAAAAAAAAAAAAAGAATGCAAGAAAACTTTTCTAAGTTTGTCATATTTGGGAACTTTTAATGTTTAAGTTTGTTTTTTAAGATTTACTAGAGTTTTTTTGAGTACTTAAAAAGGTTTGCTTTGTAGGCAATTGAAGTGCTAAAATAAGAAAAAAGTTAAGATTGCAAATGTAGTTTAATTTTTTTTCATGGAAATGTCAAATTTAGGATAAGGTGGTTTATATTTAAAACTGGGGGGGTGGGCAGCGCCTAGGCACAGTAGGTTAATCCTCTGCCTGCGGTGCTGGCATCCCATATGGGTGCTGGTTCTAGTCCCAGCCGCTCCACTTCTGATTCAGCTCTCTGCTGTGGCCTGGGAAAGCAGCAGAAGATGGCCCAAGTCCTTGGGCCCCTGCACCTGTGTGGGAGACCTGGAAGAAGCTCCTGGCTCCTGGCTTTGGATCAGCACAGCTTTCCCTCCCCCTCTCCCCCTCCCCCTCCCCTTCTCCCCCTCCCCCTCCCCTTCTCCCCCTCCCCCTCCCCCTTCCCCTCTCCCTCAACTCTGACTTTTTTTTTGACAGGCAAAGTTAGACAGTGAAAGAGAGAGAAAAAAGTCTTCCTTTTTCTGTTGGTTCAGCCTGCAGTGGCCGCTGCGGCCATCACAGGAGCCAGGAGCCAAGTGCTTCTTCCTGGTCTTCCTTGTGGGTGCAGGGCCCAAGCACTTGGGCCATCCTCTACTACCTTCCCAGGCCACAGCAGAGAGCTGGACTGGAAGAGGGGCAACTGAACGGGACTAGAACCCGGAGTGCTGGCGCCACAGGCGGAGTATTAGCCAAGTGAGCCACAGCGCCAGCCTACTCTGACTTTCAAATAAAATAAATCTTTAAAATAAAAAAAAAATCCTTATATAAAAAAGACACTGTTTAAGGCCTTTAGTCTCTTTAACTGTAAATATAACTGAAGATCTTAAGTCCTAATATAAATCCAAGTAACACAGATTTTGAAAACTTTTTAAAAAATGATTTATTTATTTGAAAGGCCACATTAGAGAGAGAGAGAGAGAGAGATCTATCCCCTGATTCACTCCCCCAGTGGCCGCAATGTCCAGGGCTTGGCCAAGCTGAAACCAGGAACTCCTATCTGGGTCTCCCACATGGGTGGCAGAGGCCGAAGTACTTGAGCTATTTTCTGCTGCTTTCCCAGGCACATTAGCAGGGAGCTGGGACTGGAACCAGCACCTGTGTAGAGAGAAGGAGAGACCTCCCACCTGTTGGTTCACTCCCCAATGCCTACAATGGGTAGGGCTGGGTGGCCTGAAGCCAGGAGCCTGGAACTCAGTCCAGGTCTTTCACACAGGTGGCAGGAACCTGAGGGCTTGAGCCATCACCACTGCCTCCTAGGATCTGCATTAGTAGGACACGGGAGTCATGCGCCAGAGGTGGACATTGATTCAGGCACTTTTATTTTATTTTAAAGATTTATTTATTTTATCTGAAAGGCAGAGTTACACAGAGAGAGAAGTCTTTCATCCGCTGGTTCACTCCCTAGTTGGCCAAAACGGCCGGAGCTGAATCAATGCGAAGCCAGGAGCCAGGAGCTTCTACCGGTCTCCCATGCGGGTGCAGGGGCCCAAAGACCTGGGCCATGTTATATTGCTTTCCCAGGCCACAGCAGAGAACTGGATCGGAAGAGGAGTAGCTGGGACTAGAACTGGCGCCTATATGGGATGCTGGCACTGCAGGCGGTGGCTTTACCCATAACTATGGCACAGCGTTGGCCCCAAGGCACTTTGAAATGTTGTTTTAAAAACTAGGCCATACACCCACCCCAAGTAACTGATAGAATTTTTATATACACAGAAACTGTTCTTCACAGTTACATTGACTTAATATAAGATTATTGGGCAACCCCATTGGTTCAGTCTCTGGTGAGGGCCTTCTTGGCTGTACCACAACTTGGTAGAGAAGCGGGAAGGTGCTACATTTTGGATATAGTTTGGATGTTGAATGTCCCTCCATGTTTTGAAGGCTGGGTCCCCGGGGTGGCACTCTGGGACATGATGGAACCTGTTAGGAGGTGGGAAGGTCGCTGGGGGCATGCTCTCAGAGGGCAGTTATGGTTACAGGTGTGTTATGAATAAAAGCCTGAGTTGGGCCCAGTCTCTGTCTCTCCTCGTTCACCATGTGACACCTCTTCCAGGCACATGCTCTGCCATCTGCATGGGCCTCTCACCAGACCTAAGCCTGCACCATATGTTTCAGACTTTGAACATCCAAAACTGTGAGGTTTATTTATAAACCTTTTCTCTTGATTAAATCAGTTGCCTCGGTATTTTGTTATAAGGCTGAAAAACTGACCGATGCGAAAGGGGACCAGCTGCATGCAGAAGAGACGGAGTATGTGGGGTGCCTTGCTCTATAAAAGCACACTGTTGCAGGGCTAGCTGGGGCCCCTGCAAACTGCATGAATCCTCTCCAGGGGCCTAATCACCTCACACTGGGGCCTACCTTTTATTTTATTATTTTATTTTTTGTATTATAACTTTTACTGGAAGTATCTCACATTCATAATGGACGTTTTCTGGGTTTTACCACGTATTTTAATGTTCAAGGTTATTTATGACATGCGTGTATCATGAAGACTGTTCCCCATATGGGAACACTGACTATAAAAAATGGCATACCACTTAAGTGTCTTTTAATTGAAAAGCTAATAAACTGTCTAGTTAGGTTTCTCTTCCCCCAAAAAAGCAGATACCAGGTAGGTAGTAACCGAGTCTTCTAGGCAGGATTTTCAGAGCTGAGAAGATTCAAAACCAGAACAAGTCCTGCTGTGGACAGACTGATCGATATCTGTGTACTGACTACTGGCTGAAGACATCCCTGCAGCCCCACCCAGAACATTCACTTCAGGAAGCCTCTTTCCAGGTTCCAACTCATGAATGAAGATGGTATTTTCTCAGTTCTACTTCAGAAAACTTTCTGAAAGTTGTTTTATTTTTTTTTTTAGAGATTTATTTTATTTATTTGAAAGAATTAGACAGGTAGAGACAGAGAGAGGGGTCCTCCATCCACTAGTTCACGCCCCAGATGGCTAATATGGCTGGAGCTATGCCATAGCAGAGAGCTGGATCGGAAGAGGAGCAGCTGGGACTAGAACCAGTGCCCATATGGGATGCTGGTGCTGCAGGCCAGGGCTTTAACCCGCTGAGCCACAGTGCCAGCCCCAAAAGTTGTTTTATTTACAATGCCAACTTTTAAATGATCGCTCAAGTTAACTGGACAATGAACTAGACCGAAGTCGCTTTGCAAGAAGAGGGAACTCCCCGAATGCCAATTTCTATCGAGAACCCACAGTTCAGTTTTATTCAGAACAAAGAAAACAGGAACTTTACATCATACTGGAAGAAACTCCAGTTTGGAGTCTGTACGCAAACTACACATGCAGTGAGGACAATATTCTGCTAAAACAAATGGTTTGCTGTCGCGTTTGTCCACTGTTTGCCTGATACTAACAGTGTATACACAGAGCCGTGGGACTAGCGTTATGGACATTCCTTACAGGGTTATAGGGTCAGGCACAACGTCGCACTTCTCTTCACACTACTGGCTCTCTGCGCACCTGGGCTTCCTCCACTTCAGTGTACTCGCTGTTTGTAGGTCTTGCGAGTCCCCTCAGGAAACTCCCTTGCACATATTAGCCCCGATTTTGCGTCTAACATCAAGCAAGCCTTGGCTGTCTAAGTTGTTTGCAGCCAGCATGAGTTCACAAAGTTTTCCTTGGTCAGTTTCCAGGAATTCTCGGTTCCAGCCAGGGACGGCATCTGCTCGGTTTTCTTTGTTCTCATGGTCTTCAGGAGGAGGGCCATCCCTGGGGTGGGCACTCCTGACGACCTGTTTTACTATTGCCGCACGAACGCTGGTGGAGGCACTGGTGGTCACCTTCTTCATCATCCGTTCCCAAACCATCCAACATGATCCTGATGGTCACAGAGGGTTTGGCATTTCCACATCAACCTCAAAAATCTCTCCGTCAGAACTCTGCAGCTTAATTGAAGGCATGGTATTCGAGTTTGTGGAGACCGCACTGAGGCTGACAAGAGGGGTGGAGGACAAGGCCACTTGGGTCCTGCATTTTAAGGATTCCACCACTGTCAACATCACCATTCTGAGCACCAAGCTTCTAGCATGTGAGCCCTTTTTTAATGCAACGTTTTGAACATGACACTTCTCAACGCAGAAAACGCCGGCTACAGGACAGGGTCCCCTTAGTTTACTGTGTAATTCAAGGGCCTTTCCAGGCTGGCCCAAATCTGTTCTGCAACTTTGGCTTCCACAGGGCAGTCATGTACAGCTCTCTAACTTATGTGTTGTCCAGCTCCTTAGACAGTGACGTGCACTGCGTTCCCCGGAGTTGCGTGCTATGATGGGGACCCTGATTTCCCTCCTCTGTTCATTAATCCTTCACTCTACTCTCCTGCTCCTTCATATAGTAATAAAGCTGTATTTTACTTTCCTGCTGTTACAGGCTGTCACCTTCTCTGGAATGTTCTTTCCCCCTTTCTCTACCAGAGTTCTGCCTAATAGCACTGGGGCATTATATAACCATAAGAAGGATGAGTAATGTCTGTGAGCTCCTGATGGGATTTCCAGGATATATTGTTCAATAAAAATACCATGGTGCAAAAGACTCGATATAGTATTCTATATTTTGTGTAAAAAGGAATTAAGGATGCACTTGTATACATATTTACTTATTTCTGCAAAGAGAAACATGAAGGATAATTGAAAACTAACAAAGCCAGTGCTGTGCTGGAACTACAGCTCAGTGATGATATTAAGAGGTGGGGCCTGGGGTGAAGCTCTGCCCTTGTGGGTGGGATTAGTGCCTCATTAAAGGAGACTGAAGGAGCCAACCAGTCCTCTGCTGCTCCCCCTGCGTTTTGTACATTAGGACAGCGCCACCTGTGAAGAACAGGCCCTCACCAGACTCCTGTCTGCTCCTGCTTTCATCCTGGGCTTCTCAGCCTCTAGGGCGTGAAAAGATAAATTTTCTATTCTGTATAAACTTCCCGATCTCCCATCTCCGGTGTTTTGTTACAGCAGCACAAATGGACTGACAACTGGGTATCTGTGGGGAATAAGTTGGAGACTGGAGGGAAAAGGGGAGGGAGCCTTCTGGCCTTTCCTTTTTATGGGACTTTAACTTCTGAACCACGTAGATGTTTACATATTCAAAAAGTAATTTAAAAAATGCTGTGATTAAATACAGAGAGAAAACAACTTTTGAACATAGCACAAGGACTGTACATCCTTAGTGAGAAGTACTTCATAAGGGTAAAAAGAGCTACATCCCCCAAAACACTGAAACTCAGTAGGTTTATTGTTAATATTGGCATTATAACTGAAACTAGTCTATGAAGCAAGATTTTCAATCTCAGAGAAAAGATGTAATAATATACAGTTAGAAAAAACTGCTGTATTCAATTTGAATTGAAAAATATCAGTGTGAACTGAGGATTGTTTGAAAAAGAAATCTTCAACCTTTGTCACCTGGTGTGGCCCAGACACAATGGCACCTACACAGCAGCGAGGGCATTTAGTGGTCAGATGGTCCAAAAGAGACTCTAAGAGAAAATATGAGACTATTTGGATAGAATTATGGATTATATATTAATGGTATTATGAAATGTGAATTTTTCTTAGGTATGAAAATAGTGGTGTTTTGTACAAGAGTTTTTTTTTTTTTAATCTTTTATTTATTGAATATAAATTTCCAAAGTACGACTCATGGGTTACAATGGCTTCCCCCCCCATAGAGTTTTTTTTAAATTCTTAGGCTGTGCATGCTGAATTTTGAAGGAGGTGTGTTGTGATGTCTGATTTTCAAGTGATGTGGAGCCACGCGTGTACATACATGCAGTGTGGAGCCGCATGTGTACATACATGCAATGTGGAGCCGCGTGTGTACATACATGTTCACGTTTATACAGAGAGCAGCAATGAGGGCACGAGTGTCGGACTGAGCGCTGGTGAATCTGAGGGGAGGGTGTGGTTTCCTCAGGGATTTGAAAAGTTCCAAAATAAAAACTTGGGGGAGAACATCTTACCTGTACTTTACGAACCCAACCCAGATTTTGTCTCTTTTATGAAGATTTCCTTTCTCCAACAACACTAGCTAGAGGTGGTTTTCTAATACGAATTTTAAGAAAGTTTATATTTATATTAAAGGCTTCCAAACCTGAGTGCATGTGAGAATAGCCTTTGCCGTCGTTCTGTGTATGTGATGACAAATGTCCAGTCCTCACAGTAAGCCTACAGAGTCGGACTTGCAAGGGATGGCATCAGAATCTGGAACCACTGGTCCGTACCACTGACTCTGGTCTCATCCCCGAGGGTTACTCATCATTTTTACATACCCCCAGCTAACCAGCTTGGGAACTGAGCACCAGCACTTGAAAGTGTTGCTCAGTCCTCTCTGTCTTTCGCCGCTGGCACCTGCCATCCACACAGCAGACATTCAATAAACCCAGTGTTGACCACACAGGGGGTGCTTCAAAAAGCTCATGGAAAGTGGAATTAAAAGACAAGTTTATATTGGTGCAGAGAATTTCTGAAATTGATGTGTAATCTTTTAGTGATAGACATTTTCCATGAGTTGTGGGGACCCCTCCAGAAACTTCTGTCCAGTTTTGAGAGAGGAGAAGCTGATGAAAGTGCTTAGTACAGAGCATCCGGATACATGGTTGGAAAGCTGTATAGCATTTAGTAGCTCTAAGCCGACAGGTTTGGTTTACAGAAATACCATGTTTGTTATCAACAGATGTTAGGATTAAATGTTAACGGTGGTGTCACAGTTGAGGCTCATTGATGCTGCCAGCACCTGTGTAGCTGCAGTGGCGTGGGTGGGCTTTCATTTTGTAGACCTCCAGGGACATGAGAGCTACTCATGGGAAATGGTGACTGTAGTCAAGCCTGGCACACTTGATGTGGATAAATCACTGCTACTGCCTAGCGTCTTCCCCTCAGCACTTCTGCCACGTTGAGGCTGGGGCCAGAAACTCCACCCAGGTCCCCATGTGGGTGGTGGGAACTCTAGCACTTTGGCCATTGTCCATTGCCTTCCCAAGAGCTGAATCAGAAGCTGAGCCAGGACTCGAACTGGCACTCCTTATGGGACGTAAATGCCCCAAGCAGAGGCTTAGCACACTGCCGCAGTGCCAGCCTGTAAGATTCATAAAGGAAAAGTTTTAGAAATATTGATGAAAAACCACATTAAAATGAGCTCTTGAGGTTACACATTGTGGTGCAGGTTAAGCCGTTGCTTCAGATACCCGCATCCATGTTGGAGTCTGGTTTGAGTCTCTTCTCTGCTTCCCTTCCAGCTTCCTGCTAATGTGCACCCTGGGAGACTTCAGCTCAACTACTTGGGTCCCTGCCACCCAAGTGGGAGATCAGACACAGTTCCTGGCCCCTGGCTCCAGCCGGCCCAGCCCTGGCTTTTGTAGCTGTGTGGGGAGTAAACCAGCAGATAGAAGATGTCTCTGTCTCTCTCTCCTGCCTTGCAAATAAAATGAACTCTCATACATTACTCCTCAGATGAGCAAAGATGAGGAAGACTGAAACCCTGAGTGTTTACAGTTCTGGAGAATGGCTGCTCCGTGCTCCTGGAAGGAGTGTAAACTGATGGGTTATAGAGCACAGTCTGGCAGCGCATATGAAAACTGAAAACGTGGTTACCCTTTTCCATAGCAACTTTACTCCCAGGAGCTTATTCCAAGGAAATCATTGTGTAGATGCCAAAGGGTGTGTACAAGATTTCAGTACAGTTTTGTTGATTTTTATGATACTTGTATCTTTTTATGTTGACAGATTTTTTTTTCAATGAGCACATAGTGATTTATGAGCAGCAAGACTAATAATGCTAATTTTTTGAATGGGGGGAAAATAGCCATTCAGTCACAGGGTTTCTGTATTACTGCTACAACTTCTGCTTGGTGAAACTACAGCAGAAAGTACTGGTTTTCTCTTCCACTTCTGACTAACAATGGAAGAATAATAACTCCTAGAATCAGTAGTGAATGTGAGGTGATTTGGGGAAGCAGTATGCTGGGGTGGGAGGAAGGTGGGAATCCAAGGACCTAACTTGGAATGCGCCTCTGCCTGTTGGCTAGAGTGGTGATTGGGGCAAGGGGCTAACTTTTCTGAGGCTTTGCTCTCCTCTCCCTGCCCCAGTAAATTGAGAATAATTAAAGTATCTCTCCTGAGCTGGTTTCAGGATAGAATAGGCTAGGCTTGTAACAGCTCTCTGCAGATTCAGGTGGCTGTCTGTGGGGTAGGAATAATGGGAATCAACAGATACTGAGTGTCTTCTGTGTGCCAGGCATTGTTCTAAGCACTGGAAGTGAATTACCTTGCTTAATCCTTCTGTGAATCTTGAGTGGTTAATGGTTGGTCAGCCCCTCAGAAGTGAGGCGGTGGAGGGGCCAGTGCTGTGGCTTAGCTGGTAAAGTTGCCGCCTGCCGGGCCAGCATCCCAAATGGGCACCAGTTTGAGTCCAGAACAGCACAGCTCTGGCCATTGCAGCCATCTGGAGAGTTGAACCAGCAGATGGAAGATTCTCTGTCACTCTCACTCTCTACTTCTGTAACTTTGCCTTTCAAATAAATAAATCTTAAAAAAAAAAAGAGGCGGTGGAGACAGAGACATACAGGATGAAGGGTGGAGCCATCATGAAAGTATAGCTTTGGAGCAAAGCAGCCAGAAAGCTTTTAAGAAGTATCCCCATTGCACCAGTCTGCCAGATTCTTTGAGGGGAACAGCAAGGAGGTGGGAGGGGACTCTCAGTGGAAATAATTTCTTAACGAGACTCAGTTTCTTCACTGATTTAAACAACTAAGTTATTTTGGGCTTGGGACCATATTGTAGGAAAGTATTTAGAAATGTTAAGGATAGAGCTTTCTAAAGGCTTGATACTGGAGTGCTCTTAACATTTTTAGAAGTCATTTGGGGTCGGTGTTAGGTACTGCAGGTTAAGCTGTCATTTGGGACACTTGCATCCCAAATCCAGCTCCCCCTTTTTTTTTTTTTTTAAAGATTTATTTATTTATTTGAAAGAGTTACAGAGAAAGAGAGATCTTTCATCCACTGGTTCACTCCCAAAATGGCTGCAGTGGCCAGGGCTAGACCAGGTGGAAGCTAGGAACTTTTTCTGGGTCTCCTACATGGGTGTAGGGGCTCAAGTAGTTGGGCCATCTTCCGCCGATTTCCCAGGCGCATTAGTGGGGAGCTGGATCAGAAGTGGAGTAGGGGGCCGGTGCTGTGGCACAATGGGTTAAAGCCCCAGCCTGCAGCGCTGGCATCCCATATGGGCACTGGTTCGAGTCCTGGCTGTTCTTCTAATCCAGCTGCCTACTGATGGCCTGGGAAAGCAGTAGAAGTATGGCTCAAGTCCTTGGGTCCCTGCACCTGTGTGAGAGACCAGGAAGAAGCTCCTGATTTCGGATTGGCTCAGCTCTAGCTGTTTTGGCTATTGGGGTAGTGAACCAGAAGATGGAAGATTTCTCTCTCTGTAACTCTGTCTTTCAAATAAATAAAAATAAAAATTAAAAAAAAGCAGCTGGAACTTAAACCAGTGCCCATATAGGCATTGCAGGTGGCAGCTTTATCTGCCACGCCACAGTGCCAGCCCTCCCCCCGGAATCCAGCTCTTACATAGACATGGTCCTAAGTATAGAAAAGAATACTGCCTTTTCAGAAGATCATGCCCTCATCCTATCAGTCTGACTGCATTGTGCCTTTGAGTAGCACCTTGTTAAGTTTGATTGCTTCCACCCTCATTCCAACTAGTTTTTAGAAATCTGAGTAAAATGGCAGGATATTGAACTTAGTAAAATGTGATCCTATAAGTATCTTGTTTTCTTCAGAAATAATTGAGGGAAATTACAAATAAGAAAATCATCTAGAGCTTGTTTTGGATTCATATTCAAGGTGTTTGTGCCCCTGCAAGAAACCAGTGTGACTTTAGGTGCAGGGAATGTGTTGAGATAATTATATCAAATATTTTATGTAGATTTTACAAGATGGAGAGATTATGACACTAAATAGCTGACTGTTCCAGATTAGAAAAATCAAGATTTAGGGGCCAATTTTGGGGCACAACAGGTTAAGCTGCCGGCTGCAGTGCTGGCATCCCATATGGGTACCAGTTCAAGTCCCAGCTGCTCCACTTCTGATAAGGCTCCCTGCTTATGCACCTGGAAAAGCAGTGAAGATGACCCAAATGCTTGGGCCCTGCTACCCACGTGGGAGACCCAGAAGCCCCTAGTGTCAGCCTGGGCCAGCCCTGGCTGTTGTCATTTGGCGAGTGAACTAGCAGATGGAAAATACCTCTCTCTCTCTCTGTAATTCTGCCTTTAAAATAAATAAATAAATCTTTAAAAAGAAAACATACATACATACTTGTGCAGCTCTTTAGAGTATACACAGTGCTTTTACATAATGTACGGAAGAAGTTTAACTGGCTTGTAGGTATTCTTTGCTCTACAGCTGTACTATCTAAGTTCTATTTTATATATAAAGATTCATTTGTAATTTTTTTCTTAGATTTATTTTTACTTATTTGAAAGAGTTACAGAGAGAGAAAGGGAGAGACATAGAGGTTTTTCATCCGCCAGTTTGGCCAGGGCAGGGCCAGACCAAAGCCAGGAGCCAGGAGTTTCCTCTGGGTCTCCCACGTTTGGGCATGGGCCCAAACACTTGGGCCATCTTCTGCTGCTTTCCCAGACCATTAACAGGGAGCTGGATCAGAAGTGGAGCAGCTGGGACTTGAACTGGTGCCCATATGCGCATCACAGGCTGCTGCTTGCCCTTCTGTGCCACAATGCTGGCCTCCTATTTATCTGTAATTATTTGAAAGGCAGAATGACACATCATCCATCTGCTGGTTGACTCCCTAAAAGCTCACGGCAGCTGGGGCTGGGCCAGCCTGAAACCAGGAGCCAGGAATCCCACCCAGGGCTCCCACATGGGCAGCAGGAACCCCAAGCACTTGGACCATAATCCACTGCCTCCCAGGCACGTTAGCAGGAAGCTTGATCAAAAGCATGGAGTAGCTGGGACTTGAATCAGGCTCTGATAGTGGGTGTGGGCATCCTAGACAGCGGCTTAACCCGTTGCACACGACGCCTGACCCTATGACTATATTTTAAAATTTCTGGTGTTTCCTGAAGCAGCCTCTTAAGTTATTGTTGAGGTGTGCAAGGATGTGGTGGATCTTTGGTTCTTGTAATTATGTGTTGCTGTGACTCTCAGAGTGATGGTGACCCAAATTGTAGCAATACCGTATTAAAATAGTGCTTTGCTGCTGCTTTTCTCCCATCGGATCTGCTCTGAGGACCAAGATTCATTTAGAGGTGGTTACAGACCTAGTGGGCCAGGAAAATATTAGAGTTGAATGAAACATCCATCCTGGAAGAGGAGTAGCCCTTGCTGTCTTGTTGAAACTGGCTGCTCGGTGTAGGCTGAAGAATTTGGTGTCAGTTGGTTTACTTCTTAGGCTTCATAGGTCAGGAGATCTTTATTCTGTCGGGGGTTGTAGAGGAATTACAGTTGAGCAGAGATTAGGCAGAATGCTAGTCTGTGTCATTAAACATTAATCCTGAGAGAGTTTCTTAAAACGAGGAAACACCTGGCGAACTAGATCCTCTCTAAGAGTTTGACAGTACAGTTGGAAGAGTGGCTAGGATTGGAGACCATAATCAAAGCACCCTTTTTTGCCCTACCTGTAAGGTTTGCATTTTCTTAGAAGAGCATATATTCCTCTAATATAAATTAATCAAATGCAGATGCCTGTTAAGTGCTCAGAAAGTCACCTTTTCACTTCTCAGAGATCTCTCCCCTGCTAAGTTCCAAGTGCATCTTTTTATCGATCCACTGTATACAAATTAAACACAGCTTTGAGCCCTGGTACTGCACACAAGGAAGGAAATGTTTTCACTGTACTCCACTGTAGCAAAACTGGTTTTCCTGCATTGGAAGGGTTGAGTAAATAATTTACAGTCTCCTCTGTGCAAGTTCGCGAGAGAGAGGCCTGCTCAAGCTCCCTGGGTTGGCCCTGGCCATCTGGGAGAACAGCGGAGAGCAGTGTGACTTCCTTCCTGAGCAGCTGTGGGCAGCAGCAGCAGAGGCAGGGCGGAACCAACTGGAAAGCAGCAGACCCCTTTCATCTTGATGGAGTTCTTTCCAGTTCCATGGCCATCTTTATCCTGTCTGGATTTCTGTCTTTCTGTCTTCCTGTCTTTCTGTCTTTCTTTCTGTCTTCCTGTCTTCCTGTCTTTCTGTCTTTCTGTCTTTCTTTCTGTCTTTCTTTCTTTCCAGGCAGAGTAGACAGAGAGAGAGAGAAAGGTCTTCCTTTTTTCTGTTGGTTCACCCCTCAATGGCCACTGCAGCTGGCGCACCGTGCTGATCCAAAGCCAGGAGCCAGGTGCTTCTCCTGGTGCTTCTCCTGGTCTCCTGTGCGGGTGCAGGGCCCAAGGACTTGGGCCACCCTCTACTGCACTCCCGGGCCACAGCAGAGAGCTGGCCTGGAAGAGGAGCAACAGGGACTAGAACCTGGTGTGCCGGCGCCGCAGGCAGAGGATTAGCCTAGTGAGCCACGGCGCTGGCCCCTGTCTGGATTTCCACACTCTGAGTCTCACTTGAGGGGACTGGTGGTTCTGTTTCACTTTACCAAGTGCTAAGGAAGCGGCTGCATTTTTTGTAATATAAATGTGTTCCCTTGAAGAAGGGTGATCCTGAAGAAGCTATAGCCACATGTTGGGTTTTCTATCCATACATTCACTTTATTTCTTCAGTTTGCTTTATGCTGTAAGAGCCATTGTCGGAAAATACTCTATCAAACTGTAAACGTCTCTTTAAAATGATTTATTTTTAGGTACATGCACTGATCCATCTGTTCAAAGTAGTCATTTTTATATTTCATCCAAGTTAAAACATGGGTGAAGCTGAGCAATCAACTTTATGTTCAAAACTTTTTTTTTAAGGGCTTATTTATTTGAAAGGCATATTGACAGAGCCGGGGTGGGGAGAGCAAGAGCACGAGCTTCCATCCTGTCCCCTAACACCCGCAATTAGGCCAGGAGACCAGAACGCCATCTGGGTCTCTCACGTGGGTAGGGGACACAAGTAGTTGAGCCATCATCTGCCCTCTGCCAAGGTACACGTGAGCGGAGGAGCTGGGACTCGGACCAGCACTCTGATAAGGAACGTGGATGTCCCAAGTGGTGGCTTACCCTGTTGTGCTGCCGTGCCCAGCCCTGTGCTCAGAATATTTTCCTCTGGGTTATGAAGGGGCTCAGACTTTGGTTCATATTACAGATATTTATTGACACCTGCCACATGCTTGATAGGTCAGAACATTGAGAGCAGGAAAACCTGTTCCTGTCCTGGGAGCTTCTTCCCTCCTACACAGTATTGTGAAGTGTGCAGGCCATGCGCATACAAATCACTGGTGATTTAAAATAGTCTTCCACCAGAATGCCAGGTGGAAAGTAGTGCAGGGGTGAGCGCGGGCATGTTTTGAATAGTTGCAAGGGTTGCAGGATGTGATAACCAGCAGGAAGCTGTGTGTGGCAGTGACTCAGTGACTGTTGTTCATGGGAACTGTGCGCTGCTTGGGAAGGGGTGTCATGGCCTTCCAACCAGTGTGATTGTGAAGTAAGTAAGGTTTGGGGTTGAGCACAGGGTATGGAAAATGAGAGAGAGAAAAGGGAAGTTAAAAAGGAGAACCTCGGGGGCAGACGTGGCACGGTGGTTCGATGGAAGATCTCTCCCTCTCTCTGCTTTCAAATCAAGCAGTCAGCCTGACTTTCTTAAAGAACTTGAACACTGCAAGCACTAGGTTGTGTTTTGTTTAGCTCAGGTTGGCGTTACTTTTTTTTTTTTTTTAAAGATTTATTTATTTATGTGAAAGAGTTACACAGAGAGAGGAGAGGCAGAGAGAGAGAGAGAGAGGTCTTCCATCCGCTGGTTTACTCCCCAGATGGCCGCAATGGCTGGAGCTGTGCCGATCCAAAGCCAGGAGCCAGGAGCTTCCTCCGGGTCTCCCACTTCTACTGCTTTCCCAGGCCATAGCAGAGAGCTGGATCCAAGTGGAGCGGCAGGGTCAAACCGGAGCCTGTATGGGATGCCAGCCCAGGCTTAAGCTACTACGCCACAGCACTGGCCACAGTCAGTTTTGTTTACTTGAACAATTGGACTCTCCCTACCCGTGTGTGTCTCTGTGGTATAAACAAAACCAAATGATCACACTGCCATTTAAAATGTAGAGTTGGGGCCTGTGCTGTGGCATAATGGGTAAGGCGACTACCTGCAGTGTCAGCATCCCATATGGGCACCTGTTCAAGTCCCGCTACCCCACTTCTGATCCAGCTCTCTGCTATGGCCTGGGAAAGCAGCAGAAGATGGCTGCACCCATGTGGGAGACCTAGAAGAAGCTCCTAGCTGCTGCCTTCAGATCAGCATGTCTCCAGCCATTGAGGCCAACTGGGGAGTGAACCAGTGGATGGAAGATCTCTCTCTCTCTCTCTCTGCCTCTCCTTCTCTGTGTAACTCTTGACTTTCATATAAGTAAAATAAAATAGTAGAGTTGATTGTGTATGTGGCCAAAAGTGGTGGATTCTACATTTATTTTGTACAAAACTTAAAATTATTAAAATTATTCCCTGGTACCCAGTCTGTTAACATTCTTAGTGATTTGACAAAGACTATTTAGATCAGCCAGGTTCTTCTCAATAGAACAACACAGAAATGTGCAGATAGCCCATTGCTCCTGAGAACAGCAGTGAGAGCTGTCCGCTCTCCAGCTGCCTTCGTCCAGAGAAGTCCTTGGACACCTGTTCGGCGAGCTGGAAATCATGCATCTCCTGTCTTCCAGGATTTCTGTCTGGCCGAGCACACAGTTCCGGATACCGAGTCCAAGGATGAACGTTCAGCGCAGCGGTGACAGCGACAGGTCATTGCGGCAAGAGGCTAGCTGCCTAGCGGATGACACCTCAGCTGCTGCCCAAGAAAAAGAAACAAGTAGCCTGGCTTCCCCTGGTCTTCACAGTCTTCCTTATCCCTTGGGTCCCAGAAATGAAGGTACGGTGTTTAGCTGTTGCCTTCATCTGGGGGTTTTCTGATAGGTGAGCATGTCCTCTACCCAGAAGGCAAGAATAGAACGTTCATCTTGGTCTAGTAACCCATGAATTGGTTTAGTTTATATGTCACAAAAGCTGTCCATCACAGAAAATCTCTGCTTTTTTAATCAGTGTAGCACGTCTAACTTAGTGCTAACGGCGTAAGACAAACAACCCCACATTTGGAGCCAGAATTCTGACAGATCTAGATTCCAGCTTTGCTACGCATCAGCTATAACCATGGACGAGACACTTAAAGATCTTAACTCTAGAAAATAAGGACGTTAATATATTTCCTATCTCGCAAGGCTGGTGGCTTGATGTGAAAACTCCTGATTTCTGAGTCCTTTTTCACTTTTAATAAGATAATTAAGCTTTATTGAAACACCACTGTCATGTACATCTGCTTACACATTGCTCTCCGGCTACCATGGCAAAGACTGACCTGCAGGACCTGCAGGGTTTTCTTTCTGGCCTTTACAGAGTGTGCTGATCCCTGTTCTAGATAGTCCTCACGACTGGGATCCTCATTTCACAGGTGAGGAAACCAAGCCTTAGAAAGCTTAGGTAACTGGCTTGCGTCCACGCTGCGAGTAGGCAAGACTGGCAGGCTGTGCTGCATAACTGACACAGAGCAGTGAGTCTGTTTTCCTGCTCGCCCACTGAGGCAGGGGTCAGGAACCCGCGAGCACAATCGCTTTTTTGCTGGGGGGAGAGCAGGCGTTCCGAGGAACTGGCTGAGTAATGCAGGCCCCTGTGTGGTGTCTCAGCATGGAAGGCGTGCGGACCCGTGAAGGGTGAGCAGATGCTGCCTGTGGATAGTGTGGAAGCTCGGCTCCTGCTCCTGCTGTGCGAACACAGGGCCTTGCGGAAAACTTGTCAGAAGCTGAAGAATGAACGCTGGAGGCTTTCAGTCTCGATTTTGGTTTGCTTTTATCTACAAACAAATAGGAAAAAATGAGTGTCCTCCAGCTGACAGTTTATTTCAGGACATCAGAGTAACTGCCAGGAGGTGCCATGGACAGTAATCAGGTTCATGAGTGACTGCGCGCAGATTTAAAACGCTGAGGGGCAGCGAGCCGTGCAGGTGTATCTAACATTTTATTTCTTTTTAAAAAAGAGCCGGCGCCGCGGCTCACTAGGCTAATCCTCCACCTGCAGTGCCGGCACACCGGGTTCTAGTCCCGGTTGGGGCGCCGGATTCTGTCCCGGTTGCCCCTCTTCCAGGCCAGCTCTCTGCTGTGGCCTGGGAGTGCAGTGGAGGATGGCCCAAGTACTTGGGCCCTGCACCCCATGGGAGACCAGGAGGAAGCACCTGGCTCCTGGCTTGGATCAGCGCAGCGCGCCGGCCGTGGTGGCCATTTGGAGGGTGAACCAGCGGAAGGAAGACCTTTCTCTCTGTCTCTCTCTCTCTCTCTCTAACTCTGCCTGTCAAAAAAAAAAAAAAAAAGTTTGCCCCAAATCCAGGAAAATGTTAACTAAGGTGTAAATCTAGGTGAGATGTCTTATACTCTGTGCTTCTGTATGAAATTTTCATTAAAGTTTTTTTTACGTTATAATAAGATGCCTTAGGAGCCTGCCTCCCTAAAAGCATCCTCTGGCCGCTGGCCGTCCTCCTGTGAACACTCCTGGCTGTCCTCTGTGCACACCCAGATTTGAGACACTGAGCTGGAAGCCCAAGTGTGGCATGCAGCGTTGTACATTTGTAAGTGCTCATGCACACTGTATTTCAGACAATAATGAGAAGAACTCTGGGAGGGACGTGGAGCGAACCCTCGTTTTGTAGGTGTTAGACCGGGGTTAGGAAAGCTAAATCAGTTGCGTAAAGAAAACAACCTTTTGGTGACAACTCGGACACAAATTGAAGTCCCTCCCATGCCTAAGTCCCAATGCGCTGGCACTTCTCTGCCCAGAATAAGACCTGCCTGGTCATCATGACAAGGCACTTTCTGTGGATTTCTAGGGAGAGTGATTCTCATGATCTGGTCTGGAAAACAACATTTAAAGCAGTCTGGAAGGCTGTGAAAATGCAGAGTTGGGGCACCCAGCAGAAGCAGGTTCCTTCAGCAAACACGAGTAGTGCGTGCAGTGGATGTGAGGGCTGGTCCGGGCGCACCGGCGCTGCGGGAGTCAGGAGCAGGGCCAGGCACTGCTGCGTCTTCTGCACAGTGTTGGTGCAACATGGACATCATTTACTTGCAAGTGTTCCAGTCATTTTAAATGTGGGCATCCCTGCCTCCATCCCCCCGGCCCACAGCTGTGCGTGGCTGCGCACGGAGACCTCAGGGAGACCCAGAGTGCTTCCAATGTGTTTGTCATTTGCTCCAGGCGACACCTGAAAGTTTGGTTTTTTGTTTGCTTAGTTGTTTGTGTTAAAGCAGGCAGGGCTTTGGCTCTTGAGTTACTTTGGTTTGTTTGTGTGATCTTTTAGAGCTTTCACTTGACCACGCCTCTCAGCCAGCAAATGTGCAGCTCTCTCACATAATGCCACTTCCCGAAGACACCAAAGGCTCCTGCTGCCAAGGTGGGAGTAAGCGGAACCATGAACCCTTTATTGCTCCAGAGAGATTTGGAAACAGTAGTGTGGGCTTTGGCAGTAACTCCCATTCCCAAGCGCCAGAGAAAGTGACGCTTCTTGTAGATGGCACTCGCTTTGTTGTGAATCCACAAATTTTCACTGCTCATCCGGACACCATGCTGGGAAGGTAACTGATGATAAATTCTGTCCAGATTCACTCTGCTCTCTCTAAATAGAAATACCTGCTGTTTATCTCGCATTGGCTGTGAAAGTGAAAAGCATTGCATTGCTGTTTTTCTACCTTCCTCCTTCCAGGAGAGAGGGAGGACAAGCTGGGAAAAGCCTTCCGTGTGTGGGTGACTTGGGGACGAGGGGGTGTGTCCACGTCCAGAGCCAGTGTAGCCAATGAGCCTCTGGGCAAGGACTCTGGGAAGTGCCCTGCCGAGGCCGGCCCCTGTTCCCCTGCATCCACGCTGCAGTCCCATTTCCCAGTTCACAGGCTAAGACCCTGGGACAAGGTGAGACCTAAGTCATGCTCTCTTTCGCTTTTAATAAAAAAGAGAATTGGGCCAGCGTTCCGCGGGACACAAGAACAAAGTCGTTTTACAAATGCCTTTGATCTGCCATCTGCTGCCAGCTCTAGGCTTGGCCACAGAAGCTCTGCTGTCATTGTCTGATGGCCCAGAACTTTGGAACGCACTCTTTATGCCTAGCTTGTTTATTGCTTTGCTCTCCCCCTCTCCGACCCCGCCTGTCAGGGTCAGAGGTCAGGGAAGGAAACAGACTGCTCAGGAGGGTGCTGGCAGAGCCCCTCCTGGACAGCCCAGGCCTTCCCAGGAGGAAGAACAGATGAGGCTGAGAGTTTATGAACAAGCGTGCTGACGACAGTGTGCGTGGAGGCTTTGCTGTTGGGGTCTTCATCTACTTAGAAGTAGACTTGGCGCAGGCGTGCGGGGCAGCAGTTAGGACGGCATCCTGTGGCAGAGTGCCTGGGGCTGTGCCCGCTCTGCTCCTGCCTCTGGCTTCCTGCAGACGCACACTCTAGGAGGCAGCAGGTGATGGAGCAAAGTGCTTGGTTTCCTGCTACCCACAGACGAGACCTAGAATGAGTTTCTAGCTCCTGATATTGCAGGCATTTGGGAAGTCAATCAGTGGATGGGAGAATCCTCCCCACCCCCCCAATAAAAATGAAGACAATGAAAAAGGAAGTAGATTTTGTTTTGTTTAAAGATCTAACCTCACTCAGGACCTGAAGCTAACTTGAACTGAATTAGAAATCAGAACGGATCACACTGAATTGCTGAATTCTAGGCTAAATGAGATCCAGCTATCCAAACATGTGTATATTTGAACATATAAATTCATAGTGAACAATTTTACATAGAACCAAATATCCTCATATTTCTTAAACATCTGAATCAAGATGAAAGCAAAATATTAAAACATTTTTCTAATTAGCTCTATTTTTTTTAAAAAGATTTATTTATTTGAAAGAGTTACAGAAAAGGGGAGAGACATGTCTTCCATCTGTTGGTTCACTCCCCAAATGGCTACAATGGCCAGAGATGAGCCAATGCACAGCCAGGAGCCAGGAGTTTTCTTCCAGGTTTCCCACATGGCTGCAGGGGCCCAAGGACTTGCACCATCCTCCACTGCTTTCCCAGCTGCATTAGCAGGGAGCTGGATCGGAAGTGGAGCAGCCTGGACTCAAACTGGCACCCATATGGGATGCCAGTGCTGTAGGCCAAGGCTTTAACCTGCTGTGCAACAGCGCCAGCCCCCTACTTAGCCCTGTATTTTATCAGGCTTAACTTCTTGGTCTCAGATTTAGTGTCACCATTGTATACTCCTGCCCACTCCACCCAAAAAAAAAAAAAAAAAAATTCCTCAGTGCACGTTGGCTGTTTGAGGAATGTCACCTCTAAAAGTAGTGATCAACAGAAGAAAGGCAGTGAGCAGCCATTTATGCTAGCACTTAAGATGCCTGGGTCTCACGTCAGAGTATCTGGACTTGACTCCTGGCTGCAGCTCCTGACCATTGTAAACCTTGGAGGCAGCAGTGATGGCTCAAGTAATTGGGTTCCAGCCACCTACAAAGGAGAGATCTGGACTGAGTTGCTGTTCCAGCCCCAGCCATTGTGGACATTTGGGGAATGAACCAGTGGATGAGAACTTGCTCTCTGTCTCTTTCAAGTAAATCTTAAAAAGAGAGAAAGATGGAGCTGGCATCCCACCTGGGCACATTTGAGTCCTGGATGCCCCACTTCCAATCCAGCTCCCTGCTAATATCCCTTGGAAAGCAGCAGAGGATGGCCCAAGTGCTTGAGCCTCTGCACCTACATGGAAGACCTGAATGAAGCCCCTGGCTCCTGGCTTTGGTCTGGCCATTTGCAGCCATTTGGGGAGTGAACCAGCAGATGGAAGATCTCTCCCTCCTCACCCCCACCCTTTCCTGAAATTCTTCCTTTCAAATAAGAGAGAGAGGCAAGCATTTAAAAAAAGATTTATTATTATCATTATTTATTTGAGAGAGAGTTATAGAGAGAGAAAGGTCTCCCATCCACTGGTTTACTCCCCTAAATGGCCGCAACAGCCAGGAGCTTCTTCTGGGTCTCCCACGCGGGTGCAGGGGCCCAGGGATTTGGGCCATCTTCCACTGCTGTCCCAGGCCACAGCAGAGAGCTGGATCGGAAGGGGAGCGGCCAGGATAGGAACCCGCACCCATAAGGGACGCCGGCGCTGCAGGCGGTGCTTAGCCCACGACACCAGCACTGGCCTCAGCAAGCCTTTTCTGAGTCACAGATTCTTGGCTCTTCGAATCAAGAGATGGGCTGTCCCTCGCGAGAGGAGCCTTGTTCTTTGTCCAGGTGGCTCATTCAGCTGGGTAGACTCACAAATTCTGAGTTACGTAAGTTTGTTCTGTCCTCTGGCTGCCTATGGTACTTGTGAGCCTAACCAGGGGGAACACGGGTGGGGGTCACTGGTCACGAGGGGGCTGAGTGGGGGCGAGGGTGGATTAACGCAGAGCCTTGCCGCTGCTGGAGAAACAGCGCTGAGCCTGAGGGCTGCTGGAGGGCGGAGGGGCGGGCAGTGTGCCGCTGTGTGCGTACCCGTCCATGGCTCTCCTAGCTAGGCTTTAACCAGAGCATTCCAGAAAAACATCAGCATTCGTTGGTGACTGCTGTTACCCGGGTGCACTTGTGCATGATGCAGAGTGCCTTGGAAAGCATGTGACGTGGAGTCATTTTCAGACCTTTGAAAAGCAGCCACGTCAGAGTGGACAGCCCTGGTGAACCGGGGTAGCAGCACTGCCCTGCGTGTTAAGGAAGGAAATTGGGAAATCGAATCAGGCTGGCTGAAGACAGCAGGTGCCTGCCCTGCCCTGCCCTTGGTGCTGTCTTCCGGTTCCACAACTCTACACGAGTGTGTGGCAGGAGCACAAGTCACCAGATCAGTTGGACGGAGGAGAGCTAAGAGAGGGGCCAAAGGGGTGGGTAAGGGAAGCAGCTCTCTGTCCCCGCCCAATGGCTCGGGAGTTCCTGAGCCCGCTGAAGCGTGTGGGAGTGCTGATGAGGCCTAGCGCCCCCTCCTCTCCTCCTCTGCCTGAAGGAGGGCGTGTTCACTGTTGAGATCCGGCGGGAAACCACTGAGCTAGCTGCGCCGGTTACTGCAGTCATCAGCGATTAGATGCCCACGCAGACTCGGGAGTGCCGGGGACGGTGTGCCGGAGGTGGGGAACGGAAGGCAGGGACGAGGCGGGGCAGCGCGCGCCCTCGTGGCTCATCAGCAGGGGCCTGGGCAGCAGGGTGCGCCGGGTGAGGCCGTCACCACACCCTCCACGCACTCCCCACGGGCCGGGCCGTCTCTGCTGGCGCTGTTCTGTATCTGCTGCAGAAGCCCCTCCCTCGCTGCACATGAACCTTGAGGACTCGCGTCCTCATTCCTCCTTGCACACACATGCTTAAAGCAACTGCTACCTTCTGCTCTCTGAAGGGTGTTTCCTAAGACGTGCGCTCAGCTTGTGGGTGGCGGGTCCCAGTGCTGTTTGTGACTTGCACAGTGAGAGGCCGGAGTGGAACAGTGCGGGATGAGGTAGAGAAGGGGCCGTGCTGGGAGGGATCGGGAGGAGGTCACACTGTTGCCTGGCTGTCTTTCAGGATGTTTGGACCCGGAAGAGAGTACAACTTCACGCGGCCCAACGAGAAGGGAGAGTATGAGATCGCCGAAGGAATCAGCGCGACCGTGTTTCGCACAGTGCTGGTGTGTGGTTTTGCCCTTGTTTTACATGTCTTCCCCAGAGGCGTGCCCGGCCGGCCGTGACCCTGACTTTAGGGTCTCTGCTTCCAATCGTTGCCTTTCCCGCCTGTGTTCTGTTCCTGCACTTCAGGTGTGAGCTCAGTCGTCAGCAGGTTCTGATGGAAAGCGTCAGGACGGCCGGGGCCGCTTTGCCATCTGCCAGTTCGGCCAGCTTGGTGATCGCCCCGGTAGCCCCCTGCTTTCACAGGGCCGGGAGGGAGACGGGTTGAAGAAATGGTGTCCCATCTTAATGCGGCCTACAGTTCTCCCTCCTCGTCTGCTTACAGGATTATTACAAAACTGGTATCATCAGCTGTCCTGATGGCATCTCCATCCCAGACCTTAGGGACACATGCGATTATCTCTGCATCAACTTTGACTTCAACACCATCCGCTGCCAAGACCTGAGTAAGTGCGGGAGCCGTGGCAGCAGCGCTTGCGCCTGAGTGTGCTCTGGAACAGACTGACGTCTGCATTACTGAACAGAAGGACCTCCACGTGTGGGTTGCACATGATCTGCTGAGGCAGAGGCGTGATAATCAGTAACCTGTTTCCTCTACTGCTTCAAAGCACTGCAGGGCAGCGGGGTAGACACAGGGAACCAGGCGGTGAGTCTCAGCGTAGCCGGACCAGCCGGCAGGTCGCCACGCTGC
The DNA here is from genome assembly GCF_051225735.1 of Oryctolagus cuniculus. Taxonomy (NCBI): domain Eukaryota; kingdom Metazoa; phylum Chordata; class Mammalia; order Lagomorpha; family Leporidae; genus Oryctolagus; species Oryctolagus cuniculus. The sequence goes on along the minus strand of NC_142871.1, from coordinate 132,952,127 downwards.
CTGCTTCCCTCCTGCGGCCCTGCTTTCTCCACTCTGACAAACAAGGACACTGCTTGTCCAACATGAGCAAAGGCTCACTGTTACATAGCAGTTTGGCCAGGCTTTTTGTTACAATTTTATCACTTTTTTTTTTTAACATGCCCAACAAATTGGGCTTCCTTGCTAGTTCTCTTATTTATTTGTTGTCTATTTGAAAGGTTGAGTGACAAAGAGGGAGAGACAGAGAGATAGAGGTCTTCCATCCGCTGGTTTACGCCCTAAATGCCTCCAGCCAGGGCCGGGCCAAGCTGAAGCCTGGAGCCAGGAACCCCGCCCTCCAACTTTGTCTCCCCTGTCTGTGGTAGGAACCCAGTTCATGGGCCCATATCCACTGCCTCCCTAGTGCTTTAGCATGAAGCCGGATTGAGAGCACGGAGAACTGGAACTCGAACCAGGCATTCTGATGTGCGATCTGCACATCCCAAGTGGTGGCGTCACCACTGCCTGCCACAGTGGCCTCAAAGCCTGCCCCTTTTCATTGTTTTAACTTAATGTTTGCGAAGTGCTTTACAGCTGTGGAATCACTAATGTCTTAGGCACACTAGCTATGAGGGAAGGGTGGTAACTTCGTTTGACAAATGAGAAGCCTGAAACCTTGGCTTGTTTGAAGCTGCAGGCTTTAGGAAAGCTAAGAGTAGCACTCAGATTGCCTGGCCACAGACTTCTAGGCTTCCTGACATTTTGGAAGAATTGTCCTTTGACGTCCATAATGCATTGGCTGCAAGTTGCAGCGAGGCCTTCATTGTGGTCCTGTCTCTCAGTGGGCTCTGGCCCGGAGCATCTTCGGGAGAGGACCAGTTGACGGCTCCACCTCTGGCAGAACTCAGCTGTGGCCCAGCACTGTCTGTCCGACACAGCCTCTGCTGACGCGCATGCTCGAGGAGGCAGAGGGAGCCTGGTAGAATCTGAACGCGTCTGACCCAGTCAGCCTCCACCTCAGAGCAGGAGGCGTCTCCTTGCCTTTCACTCTGCGAACAGCTGTCACCTGTCTCTCTCTCGCACTTGACCAGAAAGCACGCTCACCTGCGTTTTCTCTCCCCAGGTGCTTTGCTGCACGAGCTGTCTAACGACGGTGCTCACAAGCAGTTTGACCACTACCTCGAAGAACTGATCCTGCCCATCATGGTGGGCTGCGCCAAGAAAGGGGAGCGGGAGTGCCACATCGTCGTGCTGACGGACGAGGACTCTGTGGACTGGGACGAAGACCACCCCCCGCCCATGGGGGAAGAATATTCCCAAAGTAGGAGAACCGTGCGTGGTGGAGATGCCCTCAGCAGCTCCGTCCTAGCGCCCACGTGCAGATCAGTGCTGAGTGGTGACGAGCGCACTCAGCCAGGCTAAGCCTCTCCCGGTGCGGCCTCCCCGTTATGCTGGGAAGTGGAATAACCTCTCACTCCACCCTGAGGCAGCAGATCAGATGTGGATGTTGCTCTCCTCTTCTTTTAAAAGGATTATTTATTTGAAAGAGTTACAGAGAGAGCTAGAGCCAGAGAGAGAGAGGTCTTCCTTCCACTGGTTCACTCCCCAAATGACCACAGTGGCCAGAGCTAAGCTGATCTGAAGCCAGGAGCCAGGAACTTCCTCCAGGTCTCCTACGTGGGTGCAGGTGCCCAAGGACTTGAGCCATCTTCTACTGCTTTCCCAGGCCACAGCAGAGAGCTGGATCAGGAGAGGAGCAGCCAGGACTCAAACTGGCACCCATATAGGATGCTGGCACTGCAGGCTGGGGCTTTAACCTGTTAACGCCGGCCCCTCCTCTTTTTTTTTTTTTTAAGATTTTGAATTGGTAGTAATTCAAAATTCAAAAAATGTGAAAGAATATACATTAAAAAATCTTATTCCCACCCTGGCCCCTCTGCTGTTTTCCTCTTTGGTTTTCTGTACTTCCAAGGATAGAAGGCACATACATGAACAAATCCATACTTGTTTTTCTCAAACTGTTTTAGGGGGCCAGTGTTATGTAGTGGATTAAGCTGTGGCCTGCAATGCTGGCATTCCATGTGAACACTGGTTCAAGTCCCAGCTGCTTCACTTCCGATCCAGCTCCCTGCCAATGCACTTGGGAAGGTGGCCCAAGTGCTTGGGTCCCTGCACCCACATGGGAGTCCCGGATGGAACTCCTGGTTCCTCGCTCTGGCCTGGCCCAGCCCTGGCCAATGCTGCTGTTTGGGGAGTGAACCAGCAGATGAAGACATCTCTCTCTCTCTCTCTCTCTCTCTCATTGTCTCTCTCTAACTCTGCCTTTCAAATGAATAAATCTTTAAAAATAGTAAGATTAACTAGTGTTCATACACTGTGTACATAATAATGCAATATAAAATACATGCTCTAACCCCTAGAGTAATAAAAGTTTTAAAAAATGATTTCCTATTATACAGACTGTTTGACACTGTGTCTTACATAAGCACCTCCACATTCTTTTTGTAGCTGCATAGTATTCGATGCATGCATGTGTTGTGTTTGGTTTAAGCATTTAAGTATAAATTGTAAGTGGTGCTGAGTGCAGTGAATCTCCTTTTAAACATAATCTTCACACACACGTGTCACTATCGAGTGTTCCTAGAGATGGAATGGCAAAAGCTTTGGCTTTTCTAATTTTGATAGATATCAGATTATTCTCCATAAAGGCTATACCAGTTTGCACTGACAGGTTTGTTTCCCATATCCTCACCAAAAGTTTTAAAAACCTTCATCTTTTCCACTCTTTATTTTTTTTAAAGATTTACTTATTTATTTGAAAGTCAGAGTTACACAGAGAGAGGAGAGGCAGAGAGAGAGAGAGACAGAGAGAGAGAGAGAGAAGTCTTCCATCCACTGGTTCACTCCCCAGTTGGCTGCAATGGCTGGAACTGCACTGATCCAATGCCAGGAGCCAGGAGCTTCTTCCAGGTCTACCACGCAGGTGCAGGGGCCCAAGGATTTGGGCCATCTTCTACTGCTTTCCCAGGCCATAGCAGAAAGCTAGATCGGAAGTAGAGCAGCTGGGACTTGAACCAGCACCCATATGGGATGCCATTGCTTCAGGCCAGGGTGTTAATTAAGCTCCTGCGCCACAGTGCTGGCCCCCTCCACTCTCTTAATATGCAGATAAATTCTCATGATTGGCACGAATTTTAATTTGCACTCCTCATTCTCTTGAATGAGGCTGAACCTTTTATTTTTTCCATTTACTTGAAAGGCAGAGAGAGGGCAGGAGCAGTGGGGAGGTGGGGTAGAGCGTCCGCCCACTGATTCACTCCCCAAAGGCCTGCAGCAGCTGGGGTCAGGTGGAAGCCAGGAGCCTGAACTCAGTCCTGGTCTTATGCATGTGGCGGGGACCTAAGAATTTGGGCCATCACTGCTGCCTCCCAGGGTGTGCATCAGCAGGAGGTTGGGATCAGAAGTAGAGCCCGGACTCGGACCCAGGCACTTTGTAAGGGGATGCAGGCAGTTTAATCACGACACCAAGTAGTCACCCCCGAATTTCGTAAGAGCCAGCCTTTACCCGTCACAAAATAGGAGCTGGTCTTAGCGGTTTGTAGAAGCCCCCATTTGTGGTTGTGCTTTCTATAGAATAAGAAAATTAGTGCTCAGTAGTATGCGTTGCAGATATTTTTCCCATGTGATTGTCTTTTTAGCTTTGTGGTGATGGTTTTGGCAGAGATGTTATATTTTTACATTAATTTTTCTTTTATGGCCTCTAGGTTTTGCTTCATACTCAGAAAGACCTTCCCTACCCTGAACCTATAAAAATTTCTCTTGTGGTATATGTGTGATTTAACATTTGCCCTTTGACCCACCTGGGTTTTTGGGCATCAGTGGTCAAGTACACTGTTGGTCCTTAGATTCTGTTACCTCGTCTCCTTTCCCCTCCAGAGGCCTTCACTCCTTGACTAACACCACTTTTTCTTTTCCCCAGTTCTTTATAGCTCCAAGCTGTACAGATTCTTCAAATATATTGAGAATCGGGATGTTGCTAAAACAGTGTTAAAGGAACGAGGCCTGAAAAATATTCGCATTGGAATTGAAGGTAAGACCAACCAGCCAACAACCAGCCCAGTCAGCGTGCAGGCACTGCATGGGCCCGGGGCTAGGCTGCACCTCGGGCCCCAGCCCAGTCCTGGCATTCAGAGACCGGGCTAAAGGAGTGCGGTGTTGTTTCGGTTTGTCCTCATGTTTCAGTCTCTCTCCCGTGGAGAACGCTTTGAAACAGCCCCGGGAGCAGGTGGGGCTCACTCGCACGTTCCGGATCAGGAGCAGCAGGGGCAAAGCACAGGAGGCGGGAAGAGCGCGTCACGAGCGGGCTCCGAGCGCGTCTCGGGCCTGGCGAGGAGCCCAGCACCTCAGGATGACTGCAGTCCTCAGAGGGGCGTCTGGGTTTACCGACAGAGCTCTCCGGGACCCTGAGCATGGCTCCCAGGCCTGAGCGGGCGGCTGGACTTGAGCTGGCGCTGCAGTATGGGATATGGGATGCCAGTGTCACAGGCAGCGCTTGCCCACGGCACCACAGCGCTTGCCCCTGCCGCTGCCTTGCTTTTGCACACCCAGCACATCGCATCTCCACTGTGTCTGATGTTGGAGGGATTTGAAGTGGGAAGAAAGTTTTGAGATCATCTGTTTCTTTTTTTTTTTTTTTTTGTTTTGTTTTGTTTTAACACTTATTTATTTTCTTGAAAGTCAGAGTTACATAGAGAAGGAGCGGCAGAGAGAGAGATCTTCCATCCGTTGTTTCACTCTCCAGTTGGCCGCAATGGCCACAGCTGTGCCAATCCGAAGCCAGGCGCCAGGAGCTTCCTTTGGGTCTCCCACATGGGTGCAGGGGCCCAAGGACTTGGGTCATCTTGTACTGCTTTCCCAGGCCATAGCAGAGAGCTGGATCGGAAGAGGAGTAGCTGAGACTCCAACCAGCGCCCATATGGGATGCCGGCACTGCAGGCGGCTACTTGACCCCCTGTGCCACAGCGCCGGCCCCTCCATGGTGTCTTTCATCCCTTGGGAAAGCCTAGGGGCACAGTGATAGGGACCACGTCGTCTCCCAGGGTGGCCCGCCTAACCACCCATTGAAAATGTTTCCGCCCGGCCAGCACCGCGGCTCACTAGGCTAATCCTCCGCCTTGCGGCACTGGCACACCGGGTTCTAGTCCCAGTCGGGGCACCAGATTCTGTCCCGGTTGCCCCTCTTCCAGGCCAGCTCTCTGCTGTGGCCAGGGAGTGCAGTGGAGGATGGCCCAAGTGCTTGGGCCCTGCACCCCATGGGAGACCAGGAGAAGCACCTGGCTCCTGCCTTCGGAACAGCGTTGTGCACCGGCCGTGGTGGCCATTGGAGGGTGAACCAACGGCAAAGGAAGACCTTTCTCTCTGTCTCTCTCTCTCACTGTCCACTCTGCCTGTCAAATAAATAAATAAATAAAAGAAAGAAAATGTTTCCGCTCATCTGAAACCCTGCCTTCTGGCTCTGCTCATTTGCAGCATGGGACAGCCTTCTAGGTATTTTTGGCCACATCCCTGTTTTGTAGGCCAGCACGACACATGTGCTTGACTCTCTCACACAGCATGCCTTCCAAGCAACAGAACCAGAGGACTGGGGTAGCCTTGCCCTGGCAGGATTTCTCTGTGGTGCTTCTACCAGCAACTAAAGTCTCCTGAAACTTCATTTAAGAGGCTTCTCTCCTCCTCCCATCACAAGGGCCGAAGTCTCGTCACTCTCCTTCTGTTTGTCCTTCGGGGCACCAGAGCTGCTCACCTGAGCAGGCGGGGACAGCGCATGCAGGAGGCTGGGCAGGGGGCCTGGAGCAGTGACAGGTCACTCCCCACATGGTTCTTCTGGCTGTCTTTGGGTTTGGAAATGAATGTGTTAGGAAGCAGAAAGTATGGCTGCAAGAGTGTTCCCAGTTGCCAGAGTCCTGAGAGCGGCCTCCTTCTGTGTTTCAGGCTACCCTACCTGTAAAGAGAAAATCAAGAGACGACCCGGGGGGCGGTCCGAGGTGATCTACAATTACGTGCAGCGCCCCTTCATCCAGATGTCCTGGGAGAAGGAGGAGGGGAAGAGCCGCCACGTGGACTTCCAGTGTGTCCGGAGCAAGTCCCTCACGAACCTGGTGGCGGCGGGAGAGGACGTCCTGGAGGACCAGGAGGTCCTGATGCACCACCCGCCCCAGGTGGACGAGCTCGACCGGCTGAATGCCCCACTCTCTCACATGGCTTCCAGTGACTTTCAGGACTGAGCCAGCTGTGGGCCCACCGCCGCCTGAGCTCCCGGCCTGCCCTGGGCAGAGACCCGCTTCTCCTGGCCTCTCCCGTCCCCGGCGGAGATGAAGGAGCACTCACATAGCTACTGGCCAGCTTGGCAGCCGCCCGGCTGATGTAAAACAATGGGGCCTGGCGCTGCTCACTGGGTCTGCGTAACCACAGAAGCAGAGGAGTCGGGACTGTGCGCAGTCCTCCCCTTTCTGCTCTGGTCTTGGCTTCTGCTGGTCGTGTTCCACGCCGGGCACACTGCCTAGCAGCAAGGGGACCAAACTTAAAGATGACAGCCTCTGCCTTCTAAAGGCAGGCGCTCGTGGGGTGCTCAGCGGAGCCACGGAGGACGCCCCCGGCTGCGTCCGCGGAGAACGTGGCTCTTAATCACGACGTCCCAGAGGGGATTCTTCCGAGCTGGAGTCCTCGTGAGTGCCGCCAACAGTCCAGAGCCACACAACGGGCTCTCCGGCAGGAAGAGTAAGGGTGCAACTGTTTATGAAACTTTTAGATTCAGTTTTTCAGACTCAGTCTACGGGTGATCATTTGGAAAGCAGCTCAGCTACAGCAGCGCGGCCCCACATCGGGCCAGCTGGGTCATTCTGGCTCGGAAGCTGGTGCGAAGCCGCAGGTCTGGACACCCAAGGGCGGCCCGGTGCCGTGGGTGTGGCTCGGAGAGCTGAGCTAGGACTTAAAAGCTTTCAAGATGAGTGCAGCAGTTTTGTTTTATCAGGAGTTCCAGGGGCTGGGAGCCCCCTGAGCAGGCTGTCCAGCCGCTGGCTTGAACAGGGGAGGCTTCCCCGCAGCGGTGTGTTTCACCTGGGGAACTAGCCAGTTAGCCACTCACCTGGTAAGAAACCAGCACTCACGCCACGGGAAGGGTGGGCTGGGAGCAGACTGACCAGCTGTGGTGACTGCGGGTGTAGGCAGCCCGGGCACTCCCTGGCCGCCGTGCCTCGAGCTCTCCATGGCTGTGAACAGCAGAGCTAAGCCTCAGCCCGGGGCTCCAGAGACTCCGGGGAGTATCTCCCACCCCGTGGGAGAAGCTGACCCTCCAGTCACCCGCCTCAGCTGCACCCCTCACTGTGAAGAGACAGTTACCTGGAGTTCTTGGAGTAAATTCCATTCTTCCAGGATACTGGAGGACAAGCTCCTTGAATGGCCTGGCCCCAGGCCCCAAGGCAGCTGGGAAAGCCCCTCCCAGGCCCGGGGGAGGGGGGGTTTCAGGGCTGCTCTGCGGGTGTGAGCAGGTCAGGGTGGACTCTGCTGTTGTCCCCTGGCAGCCGCGCCGCACGGCCATCGAGGCTGGGGGAAGGCTCGGGGTGTGTGTACCAGAAAGCAGCTGGCTCACGTTTGGGGTCAGATTCGGCCGTTGTCCTCGCCGGCCCCGCGTTCCCGCCGGGGGCAGCTGGGCAGCCTCGGCCAGCGCTTCACGGTGCTTCCGGTGAGCCTCTCGGTGGATTTTCATTACCACCACAGAGGACGCCGAGCTGTCATGTTTGTGTGCCCTGTGACACGTGTGACTTCGGTGCCGGCTTAGGTCTTGTTAAACTCTGCGTGTCCGCACACACAGCCGACACCTCGGTTAGTGCTTACTTGGTGAAATGGGCTTGAACCCTTGCTCTGTGTCAGTTTCCTCAAGCTTTCTAGGACTTTACCCCCCGAATTGGGTTAACAGGCTTTTGGCCCCAACCCTTGAGGTGACGTGTGTCTCCTGGCGCCACCCAGTGGTGGCGCCTGCAGGAATAGCTGGGGCCACAGGTTCTTTCTAAAGGAGGAAAATTTCTGCACCGACCTAGAGCTCAGCATCACTGTAACTTGGAGGCGCCCTCAGCCATGCCTTCCCCGTTCCTGGGGTCAGGACATCCCATAATGGCGAGGCCTCAGTGGGCTGCAGTCATCCCCGTACGAGCCAGTTCCTAGCCAGATGGGCAAGAGGCATTTCTCTCCACTCAGAGGTGGGATTGGGTTTGGTGTTCTTTCTAAGTGCCTAAATAAGCGAGCTAGGTTGTTCATCCAGAAACACTTTGATGAGAAAATGGTTCTACCCAGGCTGTCGCTCAGAGCACATCTGAGTCGGGTTGAGAGTCTCACCACATCATGTAGTGCCAGTGAGGAATCGTGTTGTGGGGCACAGGAGAGGAAGCAGTGTTAACACGTGTCGGGTTATTTCAGGATTTCTCCAAAGTCCAGGAAAAGAGAACAATGACAGCAAAATGTGTAAGGACGACAGAAAGCAGCTGCTAGATTTACTGTGTGGTAGGCGACAGCCAGTACTAATTTTAAACTAAATTCCAAGAGTCCAGAGTGATAGAGGATGGATACGGGTCTATGCACGTAACTGTGGGATCAAGCGTGGGCGGAGATGTACTTGGAAATAGTGCTCCAAAGCGTCTGAAATCCAGTACCCAGAGCAAGGCTTCAACAATCATAAAGTTTTGTTTTATCAAGTGTCAATAGAACGTTACAAACCAAGGGACTTTGGCAGTCTGTTCAGTGCTACTTCTTGCCTCATTTTGGAACTGTTCAAACGGGGAGCGGGAGCACAGCTGTGCTCTGGGCGGCCCCCTGCAGGGGAGCATTTTCTCCTAAAGGCAAAATGCCTGTAGGTTTTCTCTCTACGTTGTATCCATTTCGAAAGTTGCACTTGTTCACCTACCAGTGTTTACGAAATCCTGCATTTGGGATTCTTTTCTATAATAAAATATTATCATTTGTGTGTCCGTGTCGTTCTTAGCAGAAATGAAACCAGGTGTGGGGATGTTAAAAGGGACTGACAGGGTACTGCCCAGTGGCCAGAAGCGCGTGCTCCTTTCCAGGAGGAGACGGGGCCTCGCTGGGGGCCTGCAGGTCTTGCCGCTCTGGTATTTACAACCCAGAGGTTCCAGAGCCCTTAATGGGCTGCCTTCCGAGGTCCTGGTTGATTTGCACTCAAGACCATTTGAACACAGATTCAACTAAGCAGAACCCCACAAAGCTAAATGAAAACTTGAACGATAAAGGGATCCACACACTATGGGGCCAGCGTAGTGGGTTAAGCCACCACCCGCAGCACCAGCTTCCCATAGGGGCTCTGGTCCATGTCCCGGCTGCTCCACTTCTGATCCAGCTCTCTGCTGTGGCCTGGGAAAGCAGCAGAGGATGGCCCAAGTCCTTGGGTCCCCTGCACCCACGTGGGAGACCTGGAACTGTCTCCTGATCAGCACAGCTCTGGCTGTTGTAGACAACTGGGGAGTGAACCAGCAGATGGAAGACCCCGTCTCCTCTCTCTCCAGCTCTGCCTTTCAAATCAATCAATCAATCTGTAGAGAAAGCAAGTGAGGAGGGGCAAGTGTTGTGGAGTGGTGGTCAACGTGACACCTTTGACACCAGCATCCCTTATGACAGCCCATTTGAGTCCCAGCTGCTCCACTTCCAATCCAGCTCCGTTGAAAGTGTTGGGGAGAGTAATGGAAGTTGACCCAAATGCTTGAACCTCTGTCTGACCCAGAGAAAGTCCCAGGCTCCTGGCTTTGGCCTGGCCCAGTCCCAGCTGTCGCAACCATTTAGGGAATGAACCAGCAGATGATTCTAAATAAATAAATGTTTCCAAAAAGGGTCTTTGAAGGCTTCATTACAGAAGTAATGAGTTGAAGCCACGGTGTTGGGGAGATCAGCAAGAGGTGAGGAGTGAGGGGCACCAGCATTTAAGTGGCAGGCAGAGGAGCTGCCAAGAAGGCAGTCAGGGTGGGAGAGTTTAAAGAAAAGTTCCCCATGGGAGGAGTGCAGCAGGTATCCACTAAGATTGAGAATGCAGACTCCACTGGAGAGGGCAGAACACCAGCGGCCAGAAGAGTAACTTCCATAGAAGTGAATGCTCACGTTAATACTAACACGCTTGCCCACGGGTCAGGTTGGAGGGGAGAGGGAACTGAGGACGTACGTACCAAGTGGTGGCAGTGTCACGCCACTCTCCCCAAAGTGGTATTTACTACAGCTCCATGCCTTCACCACAGCGCAGGCCCCAGCTGCCAGCCCTCTTTCCCCTCTGCAGATCCCTACTAAATAAGCCACTCACACCTGTGGCGGCTGGTCAGCACGGCTGCCTGCCTGGCGGTCTCCCCACTGCACACCCACAGCCCGGGGCCGAGCTGAAAGTTTTGGACAATTTGGTGTTTGTTTTCCTGAAAATAGGAGTGAAAAGCATCATGGAGGCTTTTTTTTTTTTTAAGTCAAGACTGACCTTGATAGACCATTCCAGGGAAACATGAAGGAAATCAAAGTAGCATTCACTGGACCACGTTCAATCAAAACATCATTTGGGGGCTGGCACTGTGGTGGGGCAGGAAAAGCTGCCTCCTGCAGCACCCGCATCCCATATGGGCGCTGGTTCCAGTCCCGGCTGCTTCACTTCCAACCCAGCTCTCTGCTGTGGCCGGGGAAGGCAGCAGAGGATGGCCCAAGTCCTTGGGCCCCTGCACCCGCGTGGGAGACCAGGAAGAAGCTCCTGGCTCCTGGCTTCAGATAGGCCTAGCCTGGCTGTTGTGGCCATGTCGGGAGTGAACCAGTGGATGGAAGACTCTCTCTGTCTCTCTCTCTCTCTGCCTCTACATCTCTGTAACTCTGCCTTTCAAAGAAAAATGTTAAAAAGAAAAAATCTTTTGAGTTACAGGGACACCCAGAGAGACAAAGGATATAGAGTAGCTCTGTGCTGTGTTATGCACAGGACTCGTATGATGCCACAGGTAAGTCTTCCAGTTAGCAATCAGCTGTTTAGAACCCGGATATTAACCCTGAAGGAACTCACCCGAATCTCTCTTTTGAAAGCAGTTCTAACAAAAGTGAGGTACTGAAGAGAATTCTGATGCACTCAAGTCAAGAATGTGCTGCAGGACCTAAGTACTGTTTCACTTTCACAAGCACTGACGCTCTATTAATAGAATGGTTAACATTCTGGTTTTTGGGGCCCGTGTGTGGTGTAGCGGTGACACCGCCACCTGCGACAGCAGCATCCCACAGGGGATGTGTCCCAGCTGCTCTGCTTACAGGCCAGCTCCGCTAATGGCCTGGGGAAAGCAGAGGGACCCTGCCACCCATGTGGGAGACCGGAGGAGGCTCCTGGCTCCTAGCTGCAGCCTGGCCCAGCCTGGGACTTGCAGACATCTGGGGAGTGAACCGGCGGGTAGAAGATCAATCCCTTTCCCCACCCTCCCCCGCCCCAACTCTGACTTTCAAAATAAATAAGTAAATCTTTTTCAACTTTTTTTTTTTTGAAATGTACAAGTTCTATTATTTTCTAGCTCCCCCAGTGATAGGATCAACACTGAGTGTCGGGACCCTGAGCCCTACCCGCCCAGGCTGCACCTGGCCTCCCTCTGCCCGCGGCTTCTACTCTGATGAACGCTGCCTCTCCTGGCCTCTCCCTGAGGCTTCCCCAGAAAGGGGCTGAGAGGTGGCACCTTGGTCCACAACATCTCAGAGACACCCGTGCCCTGGTGGCCATGGAGGGCGCAGGCGTCCACCCCGAGCCTGCGAGACCCCTGGGGATGGGGCCGGGCTGTAGAGAGTGGAACAAAGGCCCGCCAGCTGGCAGCACTTCTGTCAGCAGGTGACCTGACAGCCGAGCCCCCAGCTGAGGGGGCGTGTGTGGGGACAGCAGCTCAGAGGACAGAGTCCCTGACGACAAGGCCAGCTCCGGCTTCTCTGGGACACAGAAGCACTTGGTGTGGCACCGTGGCTAGTGATGGCCTGCGGCCAAAGGACCCGCCGCAGGTCACAGGCTGCGTTTGCTTAGAACACCAGACTTTCCCGCTGTTGCACACCGTTTATTGAGAAGTTTCCAAGTTAAACGTGGGTATCTCCCCTAGGGCCGCTCCCGCATGCGCACTACCACACCCTCGTTGCTGCTTCCCGTTTCCGTGCTCACCACACGTTCCTGCGAGACATCGGGGTCAAAGCCCCGCCGTCCGCTAAGACCAAGAGGCGGCAGAGGAACACAGCAGTCTCACTTCTTCCTCTCACCACAGGCCGTGGATGCAAGGTGAAGGGGCGAGCACGTTCCCTTCGTCCAAAGCCAACTTCCCAGCGTTCGTTCTTCCTCCTCCAACGTGAAAACCTGAAGCCGGTTCACTCACCACTCGAACTGCTGCTCCTCCATTTCTCTTCCGAGTGGCTGGGCTGGACATGCTTTCCCTTCAAAGCTGACTTTCATACCCTCAAGGCTGGCAGAAGGCGGTCACCTGCTTACAGCTCGCGACGGGCAAAGCGACCACACAGGTGCAAACGATGCTTTCGGTTAGCAAACTTTTTGTAAAAAAGTAGTCATGCGTCAGTAAGGAGCCTGCACGTGCTCCTGACGCAGAATTCCTCTGAAGGCGGTGGCAGCTGTGAGAGAAGGCACTTCGTGTTACATCCAGGGGGCCTCTCCGGAGAGAACAGCACGGCTGCGGGCGACCGTCATGGAGGGCTGTCCCCAGGAAGGCACCTGCAAAGGAGAATTCTGTGGTCGTGATTCCAAGGCAAAATGGCTACTTCAAGTTGGGAGAGGAGAAACACTGAGAGCGGGAGAGACAGACAGTGGGCTGCCTGGGGCTCGAGGCGTGAACTCTGCGGGACCCGCCGGCCGGCTCTGACTTCCCACGGGCTGTTCCCTCTGAGGACGTCACGGGAGCAGGAGCAGCACCTGTGCCCTGCCCGGGCTGTCCTGGCCGTGTGCCCGGGGACCGACCGGGCTCCTGTGGGTAGCACCTGCAGGCACTGCCGCGCCAGGGCAACACCTGCCACGGGGATTTTCTGGAAGCGCGAGTTCCCGTGGGATGCAGGCTCCTTGACAACGCCACTGGCAGCAGGGCCTTGGAAGAGCAACGGCGGATGGGGCTGGTGCCCCCCGACCTGACATTCAGAAAAGCACGAGTGTCTCAGACGGACAGGAGCTGGGAGCTACACGGTGGACTGTCTTGATCCTAGTACCATAAATAAAGTGCACCATGAACGCAGGCTGAACCAGCACTCGCCCACGGCCGACGCGGGGGAGAAGCCACCGCCATCAGCCTGAGGCTGGCGGGCCACCTTCAGCCAGGGTGCCGGCTGCTGAGACTCTGACTATTGCTTTATTGTCGCGGAACTGCGGAACTTTGGCTATACACAGAGCAATACTCGCGGGCTTGGCAAACAGCGTTGTCGCAGCGTCCCAGGACTGGCTGATACCCTGTGAGAACCCACGACACTGATCGTGGTGGAGGACGATGCCTCCCCCGCATCCTGACGCGCTCAGGGAACTCCAGGCTCCTCCGCACCGCTCGGCGGGGCCCGGAGGCGGCGCTGAAGCAGGACAGCTGTGTGCGGCTGACGCGGCAGGACGTTCTGTCTTTGTTCTCAGAGGCACGCGGGAGGATCACATCGCAGGAACTTTACTATGTACACCGATGGGCTTCGCCGCTTCGCGGAAGCTCTTTCTAGAGTGTGGGAGGAGACCACGACGTTGTACCGAGAGCTCTGGCCATCCAGGACCCCGGGCCCAGGGCTACTTGGCTGCTTTCATGTAGGAAGGGATGGCCCCCCTTGCAGTCAGGCCCTCGAAGCGCTTGTAGGTGTAATTGATGAAGACCCAGTCTTTGTTCTTGTAGTCGGTCTCAGGGTGGTTACTGGTGGCCACTGGGGAAGAAACAGACGTGAGAGCGGATTTCACTGCCTTACTCAACAAACCACTGGGCCCAGCGCACAGGACATCCTGCGCACTCGCCAGACTCTATGTGGAAGGGCTCTCGTTCTCTCTGTGGCTTCTCTACGTTTGCTTGCCTGTGTCCTTTGAACATCACATTTATTCTCAAATGCTTTTCAAGTTTTACCTTTGCATTCCTGCCGTTTCACATTCTGACTCTTTGAATTTAACAACACAGGCACGGAGCCGTGCGGCTCCCACCAGCGGCGGAGTGCTCCAAAGGCAGGGCGTGTGCTCACTTTCCTTCAGCCAGGGCCCCCCGCTCCCCCCAGCAGCACTGGGAATCCACTTAGGAGGGATCTGGAGAACGGAGCGCCTCGCCACCTCCTCCGCCCGGACTTGTGAGCATCACCCCGAGCGGAGGGGCGACGAACGTGCTTAAGAGGCAGCAGCGGTATTACCTGTTGGTTTAAGGATATCAGATTCTGGAAACTCGTCGAAATTTGAGGTATCATCAATGCTTTTGATTTCAATAGATATCGCAGCAGGTCTCTCCCTGCCAAGAACAGACACGCCACAGTTACTATGGTTAATAACTGCGTTGCTTCCACAAAGATCCCTGGTCCGACGCGGGGAAGGCCTCTCACTGGCGGGAGGCGTTGCTTTTCTCTGAATGCTGACCAACCAAGTCAGCCGACTGTCTCCAAACCAAATACATGGCAAAGGTGGAACTGCAACCAGTCATTCACAACTGGAAGAAGTGATACTGAGGAGCTAAAACTCAACCTTAACGCGCTCCCCCTCCCCTGAGGCCTGCCTGACTACTGCGCGGGCAGGGAAGCCAAACCCTGCGGGATCCCCTTGTGTGGGGCTCCGCGCTCCTCCCACGGGAGTTACCATCAGTAGAGAGGCCAGGCAGAAATCACAAGGGTGTAAGTCGAACACAACGAGAAAAGAGAGGACGAATTCTTCACCTTCTGGTTAGCAACCAATGAACGCTGAGGAAGGCAGCCGGGCTATGACGGGGGCCAGGTGCTCCGGGCCAGGGCCGCACCCTGCCACCCCCGCCGTAATAACCTGCACTGCCCCTTCCCAGCTCCCGGACCACCTTCTCCCCAGTCCTCCTTCCGCTCCTCCCTCCCCTGTCTCCCAGTGAGAGCCTCTGCCGTGGAGGCAGGGGCAGTCCTGCCGGGACCCTCGGGGTTGCAGAGGCCGCCGAGTTCTCTGTAGAGAAAGAGGGCAGTGTGCTTCTTAGATGCTCCCTTCGCCGGGACACCAGAGGTCGCCTCACTGTGTGCAACACCTCATGGTACGTGAGCAGGACGCTGGACACCAAATCTGTACCATGAGCGAGAACCAGGAACAGACACTACATGTCTAAGAAGCGAATGCTGGTCTTTCCAAATTGGTAGCAAGCAAACTAGACTCTGAAACAACCCAGGCAGTTTCTACATGGGTGTACCTGATGTGTTCCCAGTCAACGCCTTCAAAAAAAGAATTACATTTGATTTCCTCAACTCCTGGCGCTCCAATTCTGTGTTCCCACTCACAGCAGAATCTGGAAGAGACAGAGGCCTTACCTTCAGAAAGAGAAAAAAAATAACCTTTCTCTTTCTCTCTCTCTCTTTTTTTTTTTTTTTTTGAGAGGAAAGGGAAGAAGCAAAGGTCCATTCAGGAGATAAAGTTCAATGCCAAAGAGTCTTGGTAGGGGCACTAAGGATGTCCTCAGATACCTCAAAATTAGATCCTTGGCTTTCTCAGAGATGGGAACTTCCGGAGGAAAAGTCAAAGTTTCTTTCCAGTTCATCACCTTCTTGTACGTCTCCTGAGGGGTCTCAGAACAGAAAGGTGGGTAGCCTGTAATAAAAAAGGAACTTGGGAGATTTTACGCCCCAGCACTTTCCAAAATCTGGCTGAGAGGCCTCTCAAGCACGAGTCTGTGTCTTTAATGACTCCTGGGTTGCACTCTATGGCCATTCCTCCAGGACGTGGCATGAGTTCCACTCGTCCCAGAAAACGCCGAGCCAGCTTCTCTATGGCCATTCCTCCAGGACGTGGCATGAGTTCCACTCGTCCCAGAAAATGCCGAGTCAGCTTCTCCTCCCCCCCCAAACTCCTAAATGCTCCTGGTGCCACTAGGAAGCCAGCCAACAGCTGGAGCTGGAAAAAGGAAGACTTAGGGAGGGTTGCAGATGTGGTCATCACCACGCCCAAAGGAAAAATGAGGACAAACTAATGACTCCATTCTAGGACTATCCTTAAATGCCGAGAGTGCCAAGCAAGCTAAACAAGAAACAAGCATAGGTTTTTTTGAAAACTACAGGGAAGAGGATAAACACTACATACCCTGTCACCCCACCTGCCCTCCACACAGGGTATGTCTACCTACACAGCCATCAGTCCAATACCCGGCCACGACAACACAGCCAGCCAGACTGCACAGCCAGCCATGCATGGGACTCCAATACACACTCTCCTAGCTTTCAGTGGTGCATGGCTACCCCCATCTACAGAGACACACCATCCAAGCGAGAGAGAGGCCACAGGGTTCCATGCTTCAATGGCTTGGAGAGAGAAAGAGGGGAGCAAGTTAGAAGAGCGGGGAAACACCCAGTTAAAGCTCTCTGCACACAGCGGCTGTCTGCTACGTGCCAGTGACTAAAAGAGCTGCTAGGCGGAGAGGAGGAAAACACGGAGAAAGGAAAACACAACAAAGGATCAGCAAAGCAGCCACAGGGCGCCAGCAAGCTGAGGACACCATGGATGCATGCGATTCAGAGTGGTCTACCTGGGAAACTTCACTTTGAAAGACAAGGGAGAAGTGTTCAGATCAGCCCCGCTGAGACAGTCTAGCTTCAGCATAGCAGTCCTTCCTGGGTGCACAGAGAGAGTCCTCTGAAAGCATGCGACTTACCGATGAGCATCTCATACATGATCACCCCAAGCGACCACCAATCACAGAGCTTGTTGTACCCGGTCTGCATGAACACCTCGGGAGCAATGTAGTCAGGAGTGCCTACTGTGGAGAAGGCCTGAAACATGTAC
This sequence comes from Oryctolagus cuniculus, assembly GCF_051225735.1. Taxonomy (NCBI): domain Eukaryota; kingdom Metazoa; phylum Chordata; class Mammalia; order Lagomorpha; family Leporidae; genus Oryctolagus; species Oryctolagus cuniculus. Next base: position 132,935,188 of record NC_142871.1, on the reverse strand, counting down.
CACACGTCAGGGAGGCCCAGCCAGGCAGGAGGGTGCCCAGAGTCCTGTCCTAGAGACCGACGCTGCAAACGCCACCTGCAGCTAGCCCCACACTAAGCAGCAGGACTGCCCAGCAGCCTCGTGGCACGCTTGATTTGTCAGAGCACTTTCCAAAATGAACACTAAAGCTTTGTTAGTGAGGTAAGAGACACTTCCTCCATCTATCTAAAGCTCAAGTGATCTAGGAAGGTATTCATGATTTATTGAACATCCTTTAAGTACCAGGTTCTGTAACAAAACTTCCACAAGGAGGACTTGTAGCTCAACTTTGCAGATAAAAGAACATGACCATCAAAAAGGCTCTGCTGCAGGCCTCAGGCCCAGCTGAGTGGCAGAGCCCAGTGGTAAATTAAGTATCTCACTCCAAATAACCCCTCTTCCCACCATGTATGTGCTCTAAGAAAATCATAAAAGGAATCGTTTACTTTTAAAAGCTACCTACATCCTACAGGTCAAACATTTATATACCAAACTTGGTCATTTCTGTGAACACTTATTAAAGGGGCATATTCCAAATTCTCGTATTCTACGCTAATGCACCGAGAGGAAGTGCAGCCAAGGCCTTCCAATGCACGTAACACTGTGGCCATGTGCAAGGCTCCAACCTAGGTGCTTTACATTTTACACAACTTCTACAACTAAACACCACAGCTGGGCAGTCTTTTTAAAGCGTTTATTATGACCCGTCACAAGCACACAGAGAAAAGCACAGACGGTACAACATACTTGTGCCCGTTACTCACAGTGAAGAGTTAACAATCTCCTGTGTTTATTTCAGATCATTTGTCTTTTAAAAAGAAACAAAACCACTGAACCTATGAAAGGTCTGACCCATCTAACCCCCCTGCCCTCCCAACTGAAAATAACAACTGTCCTCAAGTGGCTGTGTGGTTCTTGTATGAATACACTCAAAAATAACGTCTTTCTTCTTATACATTTATATAAATAAAGGACTTCTTATTCTGTTTCACTTTTTTAAATTCATCATTAAGGTTTTAAGACTCAGTCACTTTTCTGCTGTATACCATTCTGCTCAATGAATCACGATTGTTCTTGTCCACTTCCGTTGCTTCCAGTGTGCACCTGAGCAAGCACGCCTAACGCCTCCTTGACACTGCCGGTACCTGCACCTCGGCGTACACTGGGGACGCTCTGTAGTAGCACTGCTGCCTCTTGGGTCATGGGCAGCTCAACTGGATGAGCCATCTTCCAACTGTCCTCCCAAGTGCTTGTGCCTATTAACTAGCCCTTCAGGGATGAGCTCCAGGTGCTCCACATCGCACTAACACCTGGACCTGTCCGATTTTAGAGTTTACCAATCTGAGGAACATGAAATGGGATCGCTCTGTTTGAATTTGCATGTCGCTTACTCCTACCAATAGGTCAGTAGGCTGTTCTGGCCTTTTTCTGTGAATCCCTGTTCAGATCCTTTGCCCATTCGTTTTTTTCAGTTGTGTTTTTTTTCTTATTGACTCACAGAAATGCTTTATGAACTGAGGACATTCATTCTTTAACATTTTACATACTGCAAATACCTTCTCCCAGTCTGAGGCTTACTATTTGTATCGTGACCTTTTTAAATGAAGTAAGATTTGTCACCTAGCAACAAAAATTCTATCACACACATGCATGTGGGATGATCACATTCTGAAGCACAGCAATGAAAAGGAGCACCCATGAGTTCAAGTGAAGAGCCACACCAGTGCTGGGAACGCCGCGTGCGCCTCTCCCCAGCCCACCCCCACCCAGCCCTCCCACTTGTGGCTACGCTCAATTTCATCTGTACCTTTTACTCCTTTAAAAAGTAAATTTAATTTTGCCACAAGTATCTCTCGATGAAACCTTAGTTTTTATTTTTGCACTTTGTAAAATGGTATTGTTCTATGCAGTTTCACAACATCTAATGTTTCGTCTCAATGTTATGTTTCTAGAACTCATCCATGTTGTCACTGGTAGCTGCAAGTTCGGTAACTGTCACTTCTGTATTTTATTTCAGAATGTAACCATTTCCCTGTAGATGGACCCTGGGTGATTTCCAGTGTTTTTGCTATTATGAAAATGCAATCAATACTCCTCCATGTTTCCTGGTTCACATGTGCAAGGAGGTTCTTCAAGGCCTATGAGTAAGGGGAGAATTGCGCGACTGACGGGTGTTCACATAGATCCTGCAGGGCAATTTTGAAGGAGTTGTACCACGTGGCTTGCCTTTGTTTGTCTTTTGATATACAGAAAGTTATTTTTCCATTAAAGTAGAAATACAAGCCAAGTTTTTCTTTCATGATTTGTACTTGTGTCTTATTTAAAAAATCCTTTTCTTACTCAAACATCATAAAAACATAGCCTTATATTTTCCTTCTAAAATTTTTAAAGTTCTGTTCTCCAGATAAAATTGACTTTTGTATATGCTATAATGTAGGGATCCATTTTTTCCATACAGATACTCATAGCTGTTTTATTAAATACAAATATTAAATAACATAAATATCAGGGCTTTTTTTAACTTTCAAGTCTGACCTATGGATTGGATCGTCCCAAGAGGCATACGTAGTTTTATTCTTATCACACAGGTAAAAAGCTATAGATCCTCTTTAAATTAGAGAGATCTATTCCAGCAAAGATGAATACTAAGTAAATCTCATTTGTTCAGAACTTCTATTACAAAACCAGAGGTCAACTGCCGCAGGAAGAGTTCCTGCAAGACACCTGAGCGTTTAAAACAAAACCTCTTGGATTTACACAGCATGGCGGAGCGCAGGCTCGAGCCCGAGGGAGAGCACCGTAGCCACTCGGGACCCGAGTACCGCCTGGGCGCTCACTCTCGCCTCACCGCCCACGCTCTGCACTGCCTGCACCAGCTGCAGCCTTTCCACGCCGGGGCTGCCCCTTCTCACGGCAGCGGCCTCCAAGTCCAACTCCGCCACCTGTCCCCTTCTTTTTCCTTCTGTGGGCTGAGTGTTTATAGTGTCACTTAGAGCTGCAATTGGGAAGGGGTCTGTTGGCTAATGGTCATTTCAACCACAGGACGTGTTCTAGCCGTATGATTTCGTTTTAGAGTTTTAGAGGAAATAAAGTAACCTAGCTTACTACTTTATCACTCCTATAAATTCTACCTTAAAGATAAAGCAAACTGACAAAGATCAGATGCCTATATGTACACCATCTCTCACTTTCCTGGTCTAATAACTTCAAGCTGAGGCGTATCTATCACCTGATCAGTCACTGAGGCTCAGGGCGACCAGCACCTCTTAAGTTCAAACTTTGCAATGCAGTGGTACGTAGCCAAGGAGTGAAACCGAAGTCCTCACTTCTTCCAGGGATTCTCCATGAACTAACAAGTAGTATGCTGGGTAGGCAACTACACATCTCAGGCTTACCCAAGACCAGCACATTTATGCTACACATTAACTAGTGCCCATCTTCTACTGGGTACCAGCCAAACCTGATCACTCACAGAAGGTCAAAGTAACGTGGAAATTACATGTAGAAGACAGAAAAGTGACTATTTTCTTTAAGTTAACACTCAGTTTTCTGTTTCTACTGTGGCTAGGACAAAAAGTTAAGAACCCTAGTCACAGCACCAGGGTTTTCAAGTTTATTCAAATTCTCAAAGATTTCACTTAAACTACGAAATGTCACTTAACTCCAAATATGGACATAGTGACACCTCCTTCATTATGGTTCCTAGCAAACCTGGCCCCGCCCCCTGAGCACAGAGCTTCTGTCGAAGTCTAAGGACAAGGTGAGGAACTGAAACACTCTCCAAACAAGTGGCAGCACAGGAACGAGAGGTGAAACCCAGGACTGCTTTAAAAAGGACAAAGCGTCACAGAAGCTTTCTTCCCTTGCCTTAGCTTCCAAAGCACAGTTTCCCAACACTGCGGGAGCTCTCACTCCCGACAGTCTCCTCAGTGGAGGATCCCAATCTCCACAGGAGAATCACCTGGAGTCTAAAAACTCAGCTATCCAGACGGTACCTCAGACCAACCGAACCGGAATCGCTGTGGGTGGGACCCGGACATCAGGCTGGTCCCAAGCTCCCCAAGTGATTCTCATGTGTAGTCACATTAAGAACTACTGCTCCAAGGGAGACGTAGCAGAAGCATGTGACCACAAATGTTCCTGATGCCTCTAGCCCTCAGTGATCTACGGAAACAGTCTGTGAACCACAAGCAGCAGTTAGCAGTTTAAAAGACTGTCCGAGCTCCAAGGGAAAGGAGACTGTTGGGACTAATCATCCGAAACTGCAGTACCCCCAAGTTCATGTTATAAAACACATCAAAGATTCATTTCCATCACCGCACCCTGAAGGCATTTACTGAATGCCTCTCCTAGGGCCCAGGTTTAATATAAAAAACCGTAATACTCAAAGTCTGAGACCCAATGACAAGCTTCAAGCAAATTTTTTAAAAAATGTCTTACTTAAACAGTCCCACAGGCTTCCATCTTCACTTAACATTGACATCTACTTCCTATTGACCTACTAGGTGAGTTAACGGAGAACTATAAATCAGTATTTTACTAAGAGGCCTTGCTGAAATATAACACTGGGCAAACCTGCCAAATTAGACTGTACATGCGGACATGCAGAAGTACTATTTCTAGACAATACAAGTGTGCATGGTCATCATTCTGACATACAACATGCATGTTATACTTCAGCATATTTTTCTCCAATTTTTATTACTAAGTACTTTTTCTCATCGCAGAGAGACAGGGTGGGACAGATGAAATGAAGAGTCTAGACTTCCTGAAGTGGATCAAAGAGGCAGGGCCGGTGCTGTGGCATAGTAGGCTAAGCCTCTGCCTGCAATGCTGGCACCCATATGGGCGCTGGTTTGAGTCCCGGCTGCTCCACTTCCAATCCAGCTCCCTTCTATGGCCTGGGAAAACAGCAGAAGAAGCACTTGGGCCCCTGCACCCATGTGGGAGACCTGGAATAAGCTCCTGGCTCCTGCTGGCCCAGCTCCAGCCATTGAGGCCATTTGGGGAGTGAACCAATGGATGAAAGACCTTTCTCTCTGCCTCTCCCTCTGTCTGTAATTTTACCTCTCAAATAAATAAATAAGTAAAATATTTTTAAAAAATTGTAAGAAGCAATGCTGAAAGTCCCAGGTAAGTATTTGCAGTCAGTTTCATTGTGGGACCTCCAACTTAAATGTTACCCCTTCACCACCACAAACACGGGGAACAGGTAAAATATGAAAGAAAGGTACTGTTACCAGCCTGAGAGCTCAGAATGAGATCTCCCATTGAGAATATCACAATCAAACAACCTAACATGATCTACCCTTTTGGTGTTATCAACATAAACACAGCATCCTATTAAGGTAATCTTAAAAGCAAGGGATATGATGCAAGTATTCATCAAATACAAATTTATGTGCATTTTAAAAAACATATTCATACTTGGCTTGTAGCACTTCAAAACCCACAGATATTACTTACTAGTTGACGTCTATTTCTTTTCCAGGTTTCTGCTTTCCTCTTGGAATTCATATTCTGGAATGCTAAAAATAGAGAAAACAAGTTCTAAATAAAGTTCAGGCAGGAATGTTTACTGCTTTCTTGGGCTCCAGTTCAAGTCATAATGAAATTCTAAAGTCTTGCTTTTCTACCCATATTTCAAAAACTCTGAATGACTCATTTCCTTGCAAGTCTTTAAGTCCAATCAGAGGTTCTAAACCATTAACTACAAGAATCAACACAGTGAGAGTGGCATACAGCGCCTCTATGAGGACTGAGTGGGCTAAGGGGACACGGGCCTGAAGTGAACCTAAAACATTCACAATTTCTCAAAAGCATCATCAAATTTCCAAGAGCAGTCAGTTGTTATATACTCAGGGACTTCTGAATGTATGGCCCGTTGACATAAACTCCTCTGGGATGAACTGTCAGTTGTTCTTCATAGTTCTCAGTGATGTGAAAGTGCTCGAGCAGAAGGAAGCACGGAGGGGACAGGCATCGGCTCAGGGGTTAAGACCCCGGTTAGGATGCTCTCAGTCCATTTGGGAGTGCCTGGCTTGGAGGCCTGGCTCCACACAAGAGCCTAACTTTCTGCTAATGCACACCCTTGGGAGGCAGGGCTTGCTAGAGGCTCAAGTGTTTGGGTCCCTGTCACCCACATGGGAGACGAGACGTGAATTGAGTTTCCAGCTCCCTGCTTCATTCTGGCCCTACTCAGCTATTGTGATGTAAGCATTTGGGAAGTAAACTAGCAGCTAAGATCAATCTTTCTCTCTCTCTCTCTCTCTCTCTCTTGCTCTCTCTGAAGGAAGGAAGGAAGGAAGAAGGGAGGCACTGAGGATAAATCTAGTCTGGAGCTGTTTCCAGGACTTTTTTCTTGACTGCTTCTGCTTGCCTCCCCCACATCCGTCTCCAGTAACTTTCCCAGGAGGGATTGAAAGAAACGCGCTTTTCAACAGCTGCCTTAACACATCTGATAGCACTCATCTTGCCCCCCTGACAATACAACCACAGGCAAATCTTGGAAGGTATTTTTATTCTCTAAAAAGTCTGGTTGTGAGAATCTCCTATCTGTCCTACGTAATGCAGTTACCAAGGAAATGGCTCTTCTAGGCTCAGTTAAGGAAAAGAGGCCAGCATTAGGTTCACACTTACTGAAATCACTGGGCAGGCTGTGGTTCAGATTCCTGTAAAATTCTGTCCTATGTGCTTTTTTCAGTCCTGTGCAAAGACCAAAGTCAGAGAGTTTCACATGGCCCTGTGGGGAGGAAGCAGCGAGGTGATGGGTGAACATTCTTAGATGTAGAACAGAACATTATCTTCTGATCCTTTCAGTCAGTATTCATTACATTTCTATTGCCATACTACTCTTAAAAAATTCTACTAGAAGCCAAAAACATGGGACAGCAAATAAATTTTTAAAAGATCATCCAAATCCTACTATACAAGGGAAATTATTTTCATTTTTATGTACATCTTTCTTTTTATCCAAATAGAAACTTGTAAACATAGTTGAATACTCCATAACATCTACAGACAATTTTACTACTTCCTTAACTGAACTCAAATATTCTTGTTTCTACACAGGACTCCATATTACCATTTTTAATGTCCACACAACAGTCAATCGACTTAGCACATCGTTGTTTACCTAACCATCTGCCTAATACTAACTACCTTGCTGCATTTTAAATTCTTTGCTCTCAAGTAACATGGATAAAGTATTCTATGACAGAGAGGGTCTATATTCCCATCCTTAACTGTGTAAGATACAGAGGATGAGCTTAATAAATGGTGGTTAAATGATGAGTAAATGAACAAATCTGTTCTTGTAGCTTTTTCTCCTCTTAAATTATTTCACTGAGATGAATCCCAAGGACTAAACTATTTCAAAGACAAAGCAAATGAATATTACTGAATAGTTCTTACTAAGTTTTGCCATACCATATTCCAGCCATAAGTCTCTGACTATGAATTTTTATCAAGGAAAACTCAGACCTCCCATGAGCCATGCGCCACGATCAGGGGATTTATTGTGCTGGCTCATTTGTAGCTCTTAAGCCGCACATCACAGATTCAAGCATTCACTGGCTTGCTGGAAAAGCAGCAGAACCCAAGGCAGAAATCAGCCCATGCTCTTCCCCTCAAGCCAGAACGGTTTTTCTTCTCTAAACCCTCTCTCTAATCTCTTCTGGAAAGTGAAAATGATGACATCTTCCGGCAGAAATAAGAATTAATGTACACAGGGCTCCTCACATAGCGTCTGGCACATAACCAGCTCTAAGAAAGCAGTAGGTGTTCTTGTGGTTGTAGACGGGAAGGTGAAATCAAAAGCAGAAGAGGGAATCCTGGTGTTCAGGGAAATCCCTGCTCGAGGTCACGCCAGCAGCAGCAGGTGGCCTAGGTTTAAGCCCAGTGACTTTAGTGGTCCTGCCTTGACGCCACCTTTTCCAGGACATTCTCAGGCTTGAACATACACACATCCCAGAGCACGAGGCCACAGGAAGCCTGCTCAGACGGTCAGGCTTCATTATGTTTCTCCCATTACCTTTGGGTTGTGTGTGTATGTGTACGTACAGCAAGGTAAACTGCCAAACAAGAACAGCTTTGAGCCTACTAAGTTAGTATGTTTTTTTCTGATTTGCAAAAAACGTGTTCTACCAGTCAGGAAAAAATTTAATTTATAGTTCTCAGGATTATACGTTTTGCCTAAGAACCCTAAGAGAAGAGATATCTTAAAAAGCAGTACCTAGGCCGGCGCCGCGGCTCACTAGGCTAATCCTCCGCCTTGCGGTGCCAGCACACCGGGTTCTAGTCCCGGTCGGGGCGCCAGATTCTGTCCCAGTTGCCCCTCTTCCAGGCCAGCTCTCTGTTGTGGCCCCGGAGTGCAGTGGAGGATGGCCCAAGTACTTGGGCCCTGCACCCCATGGGAGACCAGGATAAGTACCTGGCTCCTGCCATCAGATCAGCGCGGTACACCGGCCGCAGTGCGCCAGCTGCAGCAGCCATTGGAAGGTGAACCAACGGCAAAGGAAGACCTTTGTCTCTCTCTCACTGTCCACTCTGCCTGTCCAAAAAAAAAAAAAAAAAAAAAAAAAAAGGCAGTACCTAAAGCAAATGGTATTCAAGTCTAGACTTTCAGGGACTTCTTTAGCTATTCTGAGTATACAGCAGGACCGCAATACTTCTGCATTTTCACTATTACAATCTACATCACTGAATACATAAAGGAGCTTGCTTATGACAACATTTTACACTAAGTCTGAGTTAGCATATTATAGGGGGCAAATCTGCATCTCCTCTTCAGCTAGACTGCATTCCCAAAACCTTGGCCTTCAGTACATTTGCTGAGCCTGAATGTAGACTACAGGAGGACAACTAAGCCAAAACCAGGACACCTAAATCTAAAAAACACACAAGGTAGGGGTAGGGCCTTGTTAAAAATATTTATGCACTTGGGGCTAGTGTTGTGGCATAGTGGGTTAAGCCACAGCCTGCAATACTGGCATCCCATGAGGCTGCTAGTTTGAGTCCCAGCAGCTCCACTTCCAATCTAGCTCCCTCCTAATGGCTTTAGAAAAGCAGCAAAAGATGGCCCAGGGTTTTGGGCGCCTGCACTCATGTGGGAAACCTGGGTGAAACTTCAGGCTATGGCCTGGTCTATTCCCCAGGCACTGCAGCTATCTATGGAGTCATCCAGAGGATAGATAGCTCTCTCTCTGTCTCTCCCTACCTGTCTGTAAGTCTGACTTTCAAATAAATTAAAAAGTCTTTTATATATGAACTTATGGTATTGAAAAATATATTCTACAGCATTTTTCTTTTAAAATATTTAAAATATTTCAAATACAGAAAAATATATAAAGTTCAATGAGCAAACACAGATTTAGCAATTCTTAACATTTTGCCATATTTACCTCATATGTGAGTATTTTATACATATATACACAATTATCTTTTAAAGTAGGGGTAGATATATGATTATTACATAATGTAGGATTCATGACAAAGATCATAAAATGAGGAAAGAAGAGTCTATTATGATGTAAGGGGTAAGAGATTCATTCATCAAAGTAGCATTAACATTTTAAAAGCAGAATTTACTTTCAGGATGCTAACTTCATATAAATTATAGACACAAACAGAAAGGCATCAAGCTTTATAACAAAATAGCAGTTACATTTCAGTGATGATAATTTTATAGGAAAATTTTATTCTTTATAATTGTGTTGTTCAAATTATCTACCATAAATATGCATTATTCTTACAATGGAAAAAAAAAAGCTATTCACCAGAAGAAATTATCTGACAAGTCTTTGGCTCTCTTGAAACAGAAAGATAGAGGTTTCAAGAAAAAATAAAAAGTTTCAGATTTTCCAAAGACAGCAGCAAAGTCATCGAAAGACAGCAACAAAGAAAAATACCCTAGGAATTAGATTTACTTTTCTACTTTAAAGAAAAATTCAGTCAAGATAACAATTCTGGGGGGCTAGCACTGTGGCATAGGTTAAGCCTCCATCTGTGGCATCCTATATGGGCACTGGTTCAAGTCCCAACTGTTCCACTTCGGATCCAGCTCCCTGCTGGAGAAAGCAACGGAGGATGGCCCAAGTACTTGGGTCCCTGCATCCACACGGGAGACTCAGAAGCTCTGGGCTCCTGGCTTCAGACTAGCCAGGTCCAGCCGCTGTGGCCATTTAGGGAGTGAACCAGCAGAGAGATCTCTCTCTCTCTGCCTCTGCCCCTCTCTCTGTAATATTGCCTTTCAAGTAAATAGATCTTAAAAAAAAAAAAAAAAAAAAAAAAAGATGTGTATAATGAAACAATTACATGGGTTTTTTAAAAAGCAGAGTGTATGATTTGGGACCCAAACTTTGTGACAGATTTTTGTTGTCTTTTATTTATTTTTTTGCCCTGCTTCCTGGTTCTTGGCTGGGTTCCTCATTAACTGATGAGGTTGCCCCACAGAGGGGTTCTGGACAGGAATGCATCAGTACTCTAGTTAATTTTATGCTAGAAGATGATTATCTTTGGCTTCATTAGACAATAACTCTCTATATTAACTTTGTTTTTCATCATTTTCAACAATGTCCTTTACTTTAAGGAGGAGCGTTGAATCCCAGGCAAAAGAAGTAACACCAAACTTATTTGTTAAAAAAGAGCAAACACACGGGTCGCTCACTGCTCTTGCACTGTAATTACACCTGGTACAGGTCTGTTACAGCAAAGCCTGCTCCATCAGCACGAACACACTACTCAGGCTGCTCCCCACCCGCATACCTTGCTGTCCAGGAGAAGGTTGTCCGGCTTTATGTCTCTGTGGATGAATCCAAGCTGGTGAATGGAGTCTATGGCTAGCACTGTTTCTGCTATATAAAACTGAGTCTCCTCTTCTGTCAGAGTGTCTTTTTTCATTAACAAGGTCATCATGTCTCCTGGAAACAGAATACAAAGCCACCACACACAAACACACACACACACACACGTGCGTGCACACACACAAGCACATGAGTAAGCATTAGTTCTCAGACACGTCATCCCTACATGCCAACATAAGGCAGCTAAGCAGACCTGTGCTGAGTCCCAGAGACCGACCCACATTCTCACCTCAGGGGAAATGGGGAGCAGTTGTTTCTAGTACTTTACAGGTAAAAATCACAGCCACAGAGAATGAGACGTTCTCACACCTAAGTTAGCTGATGCTGAACACAATCTGTTCTTTCTATTTTATTTGTGAGAGAAAAAGGAAATTTCTCCCATACTTTAAAAAATCTACATATATACACACACACATATGCTTAAGACACTTTTTTGGCTGTAGGACAAAAAGCTACTTTCCTTTTCACGTTATCTGCATAAGTACTTGCAGACTTCTCTCCATCTAGACTCAAATGGTACCTCCACATTGGCTACACTACCATTGCTATAGAGAGTGGCTGAAATAGCAAATAAAAATGCAAACATTGGGAATGTAAACTTCCCAACTTCTAGTCATAAAACACTAGAAGACACATAAACAAAAAGGCGGGATTTAGGTAGCAAAATATCAGTCAACAAAAAACTAAAAGTAAACAAAATACTGTACTAGAACGTGTGAGAACCGCCTCCCAGAAGTGCACACTGAACACCTCTCACAATCAGTGATTTTGTTTCTCTTTAGTGTTTTACCACAAGTATTTAAATGTGTGCCAAGTCTTTACGTAACTTTTAAAACACAATTATCAGGATTTTAGCAGTTAAAGGGTAACCGCCTTAGTTTTCAGCAAACTTCATTTCTGCTTAATATCAGCAACATCAAATAGCAGAAAAAGATTCAGATCCTAATTCAACAGTTAGACAAAAGCAAAGAAAACATGTACAAGTAGTTTAAAGCCAAGAGAAATAGGAAAGATTCAGTTTAGACCCCACATAAAGCCACTTGTTAGAAAACAGGGAAAAGAAAACCTCTGATTTTAATAGAGTATCATACTTTTTATAAATTTCATTTCACTTATAATTTTATTTTTTGTATTCTTGGACAAAATTGGATTATTTTTACCTCAGGCAAAAATTACACCACTTATTAAAAGCTCTTTTTTTGGTCCAAGACTTGAAAAACATGATTCCCTAATCACTCCTGGCAGCCATTCAGTGTGCAAGCACAGTGCAGACGTGGGGACAGTGCACTCAGGCCAATTCTAAGGTAGCTGTGTGGCCCAGGAGAGCAGCCAATGGCGTCACCTGTGCAAGTATGCCCAAATGATCAGACAGCTCAGGCCAGCTCCACGGAGTGCAAAGGGCAGAGTCCAGGAGATGTGAGAAGCCATGAAGAAAATGCGGGTAAGGAATGAGGAGATGCATGTCAAGGGACTGGTGATCAAGCTGGTTCTTACTCCTACTCAAGAACTAGCATCCAAATGTTTAAAAATTTATCCCACCGGCAGGTGTTTAGCCTAGCAGTTAAGACACCAGCATCCAACACCAGAGTACCTAGGTTCAACACCCAGCTCCACCTCCTGACTGCAGCTTCCTACGGCAAGGGCTCAAGTAATTGGGTTCTGGCCACCCACAAGGGGGACCTGGAATGCGTTTCAAGCTTCCGGTTTCTGCCCAGCACAGCTTCAGCTGTTGTAGGTCTTTAGTGAGTGAACCAGCAGATGGGAGCAAGCTATCTCTTTATCTCTCTCTCAGGTTTAAAAAAAAAGAAAAAGAAAAAAAGTTTCTCCTCATTCTACCACACTGTTTCTTAACTTTGATCAACAGTGAATAAAAAGTACTGGCGACCCTAAATCTAAATTAAGGGTTGCCACAAGATCAAAATCTTATGCCACAGTTATATTTGCTTTGCTAAGAACCAAAATGGAAATTAAAAGAAAAAAATTTCACCAACAGTTTGTTTAGCGTTCATGTGCTCACTGGGAAACAGCCGGAGTTCCTCAGAACGGACGTATGGTCTGTTCTGGGTTGACTCGGGAACTGTCTCATGTCTTAAGAGATGCACATGCTGAGTTCTGTAAAACTTGCTATCTTGAGTGTGAAAACTGATTCTGACTACTAACACAAGCAGGGAGAAAGAAACAAAAAGTTGAAGCAAAGAATGTTACAGCTTCAATTTTATCAGTTAGGTAACTTCTTATACATGATTTCCACGGGTAAGAGAACAGGCAGAGCTACCTGGTTTATTCCTACATATTTTTAGAAGAAAAAGAAAATAGAGAAATCTCCATCTGCAATCTTGAGAATGAACAAAACGGTTACTTTTTTGGCACTAAGACTGTAGAAATGCACCCCAGCACAAGACAGGTTACTGACTTTCTTTACAGACCTGAAGAGAGATATAGAAAGCAACTCTGTAAGCACAATCAAGTAGAAAGGAGGGTTAACTGTCGAGGTGAGAGAGAGAAACCATAGAACAAAAAGGAAAAATGACCTTTCATCGTCAGTAATTACCTCCAGGCAGGAACTCCATGATTAGGTAGAGGTTTAGCTTATCCTGAAAACTATAGAACATTTTCACAACCCACAAACTGTCTGCCTCCACTAGAATGTCGCGCTCCGCACGAATGTGGCCAACCTGGAGGTATACGCATTGGATTAATGACAAGCCTTGCTCTGCTTCTACTGTATATTTGTTTAAACAATTTAAATACTGTTTTGAGTATTTAATTGTAATGATGCATAAGATCTAATTTCTACTTAGATAAACCTATTAATTCAAAATTGACATTCGACTAGATGGTACTTGGTGATGAAAACTTGAGTGATGAAAGGCTTTCAAATGTGGCAAAATGAATGGCTTTATGGAAACAGCAACTTTACCAGTGTTATAAACTGAATCTCTGATTAGTTAAAATCACCACTCTTTGGCACCCATTTTTGTTCTAATAATCATTTATGACAGAAAATAAGCCGCCAAGGTAAGATTCTCTGAACAAGTCCTACCCTGGGGTCTGCAACGACAGTGCTCCAGTGGACAATTCTAGAACACTGTGATGCCACAGCATTCAGTTCACTATTGTGCACACAGTGTGCTCACTCAATTCTTACCAAATTGAAATATAAGAACACCTAAGAAAATTAATAGACTCAAATTAATGACACTTCCAATTCTTACTTTTACTAAAATACATAGCTAAGGAGACCCAATTGCATAAGGTTTAGAAGAACTGGTAAAAGAACTTTGTTAAAATAAAGCTTTACTATCAAATTTACCTTATTTTCTTTAAATATATAATAGTAAACATCACTGCACATTATCAACTTCTACCCCTCCCCTCTTTATTAAGTGTCACAAGATCCAAAGTTGAGTTGAATCAGATCTAAATCCATTAAAACCAAGTCCAATCCTTGAATAGAAGTTTTGGTCTTCATACATGCTACAGATCTTGAGTTTTTACAACATGTTCTCAAGTAAAGTGTGTACCGAGAGTGAAGAAATGGCATGTCTGCTGGCAAATTCAGCCCGTGGCTGCTGTTCTGTTTGAGACACCTTTCAGATGCTTGCTTGTTTCACAGGAAGACGCTCTTCTGCCACTCTTCCAGTGGGACACAGACCCCTCGCTCTCGCCGGTCTCTCACCTCCCCTGCCTCATCCTTCCCTGCAACTCTCAGGGCCCTGCAGGCATTCCAGTTTACAGATCTGAGTTTCCAGTCTCTACTAAAAGTGTTCTTTGGGGAACTTTTAAGTAACTTCAATATTGCGGAAAACTTACATTTTTACATCAGTACTAATGGTATGGGGCGGGGGGATGGACAGTAGGGTGATAAGGAACAGGGCTATGAAACCACAAAAAGCCGAGGAAGGCATGCTTGACCTTAAAACAGAAGCAAAGCTCTGAGGAAACTGACACTACTTGCTCACCTTCAGTAGTGGCCAAGACTCAGTTGCTATCAAACACTAGACCCAAGGAGGCAGCTTTCACCTGCAGGTTGCCCCTGGCTCCTGTTGAAGCCCTGCCAAGTGCAGGGAGCCAGAGAAAAGGGAAGGTACCACTATTACCAGCTGTCCTCACCTCAGAGGACAGTGTGATGACTGCAATACTTCCTGTTTGTCAACTGGAAGACTACAAACAGTCTGAATACAACTTGCCCTTCTCCTGAGACTGAAACAGCAACTAGGAACAACCTCAAGATCTAAGAGTGAGCTCAACTGAGTTTTGGGTAAACGAAGGAAGAGCCAAGGGTACAACTCATACCAAAAGTCTTTCTCATTCCATAAATATTTAATGAGGTGCGGGTGCTAGCTAACCCAGGCATTTAGAAAGTAAAGATAAAAGCCAGTCTTTTGTCCCATCAAAACTGTATCCTGGCATCACAATGCAAGGTTTTCCTTTTGCGGCGGAGGAGAAATGTCAGAAACCAGCTAAATGCTGGCATCTTATTTTTTAAGTATTTCCAGGGATCAGAAATTTCTACCCTTTGGAAATTAACCATTCTGCAGTAGGTAGCTTTAATTCTTGCTCAGTTCAGAAAAAGCAAACAAAAAAGATAAGCATTCCTCTGGATAAAGGCACCCGTAACTACAAAACGTCAGGCTCAGGATGTGAACTCTATCAGCTCTACCCAAAAGTGATGGGCTTGCATGCTCCTGCTTCTGATCTTCACCTAGCACAAACGCCGCACGCTTCTTCAGGATGGCTGACCCAGGCAGTGGGCGGCCCCATTATGAGATTAAACCCAGTGAATTAAATCTAGCACCAAAGGTGAGCTAAACAATTAAGCTAACGTACCCTTTAATGCATAAGTTAATCCATTAAAGTCCTAACAGACATTTTTCTTTGGAAAAATTTAGACGCTGATTTTGAAGAAGGCACATTTTGAGAAGAGGTTTTTACACAACATGCTGGGAACATCCTCTGTCACCACAGTGGGTACCTGGCATAGACTATGTAGAATTAATAACCTGAAAGTCATAATATGTACTAGCTTTATAATCTTACTCTGACTGCTAATTACCTTAAGAGAGGTTTTAAGCCTCGGTTGAAACTGTAGGAAATGTGTCTTGTAAAAATAAAACTTAATCATGAAACGCAAATATACTGACCAATCAATACAG
Source organism: Oryctolagus cuniculus (assembly GCF_051225735.1). Classification (NCBI taxonomy): domain Eukaryota; kingdom Metazoa; phylum Chordata; class Mammalia; order Lagomorpha; family Leporidae; genus Oryctolagus; species Oryctolagus cuniculus. The sequence continues at coordinate 132,919,152 of NC_142871.1, read as the reverse complement.
CTTTTTATTTTCCTCCTCAAGATGAACTCAAACTCTGTTGGTGCCTACACGTCCATACAAAAAGCAGGACTACTGAATCTGAACCAAGTTAGTGTCAGCATGACCTATAGCATCTGAAGATTCACTGCACCGGGGTCTGACCCTCTCCACTGAAACTCCTCTGAGTCTCTATCCTCTGGGTCACACGTGAAAACTAAGGAGGGGACGGCGACCCACACTTGAGCTGGCACTTAAATGAAGGCGGAGAAGGCTCAGTGCCTACGCCTCCCCTGAGCAGCAGCAAGAGCTAGCTTTGGGGCTAACTTCCACCCTTGTTCTTAAACTCGCCCCTGTAACATCGGATCTGTCACAGGACATCTGCAGTTGTCACCCACTGCAATCTGCTCTTAAGCACCCTGCTAAATTAGATTTACAAAAAGCCTGCATTCTTGCTTTTTAAAATATGCTGCAATATTTAAAACCTTATTTACTCTGCATAAAGTACTTATGCATTTTGCAGATCTATTTGAAAAGTTGGTTTGGTTATTAAAACATATTCTTAATCATTAAAGGAGAATTAGCATTCTCCTTTCATTTGCATTATATTGAACAAATCCACTCAGAAAATGGAGCACTGGTCTCTCAGATAGCAACGAGTCCCTCAGAAGACCCAACTTTGAGATAAGTGTGCAGAATGAAACATATTAAAACACGTTTTAGATTGTAAATTCTAAATTCTAATTCTGGGCTTCCGGTCCAAGGTTGACTACTAAAAACACACTGCCACACTGAGTATGTTGTCCTCCCAGAAAGGCTGTCACGACGAGGACATCTTGTGACCAACTGGGAGACTCCAGCTGCAGCTGCTGCTCTAACAGGTTTTCAGCTTTTCAAAGATGACATATAACCTACATGCATTATTTGCGCTTTTCAATATGTGCTTCCTTCTGGGGGGGGGAGGCAATAATACATGTACACACACAACAGAACTAAGGAAAACTAACAAAAATACGCATTTTTAACTAAGCAAAAAGAATGGCTTTAGGAGACACAACTTCACAAGCTGACTGAAAGTACCACTCCAACTGTGCCTTACCTGCTCTTTTTCAAGCATATCTGCTTTACGGAGTATTTTCATGGCATACACGTGCCCCGTATCTTTCTTTTGAACAAGCCGCACCTAAGAAGTTATCAAGAAATGCCAAATCAAATATTAACACTGTCGAGCAACACTTTCATGTGGCACAGAAATATTTAAACTGAAGCACGATAATTTTAATGTAATCAAGTAGCAGTGACAAAGCAGAAGAATGATAAAAAATAAATATATTAACACAGTGAATTCAGGCTGGAAACATCCTCAAATACTCTATATCTGAGCAGCTTTAGCTCTGTAAGTGAACAAACCAATCTAATGAAAGCTTTCAGGACTCGTTAACCCTCTGACATCTGTAAGCCAGTCAGCTCAGAAAACCTAAGTACACGATTACAGGTTGAAAATAAGTTTATGCACAGAGAAATCAGGAAAATGGGATTTAATACAGTTCTCCTTTTTCATATATATTTTCAATGTTTTTGAAGAGAACAAATAATTTGACAATGAAAACAAAGTTGATGGCCTACATGTAAACCAAAAGGAAAACTTCCTGGCCAGTTCTTATACATCCTCCTCTCCTCTCTCCAGGTAAATGCATTTTCTTCTCTCTGTGCCTCACCTCATATCTTTCCTAATGGAGCCCCACAGCGAGTCCTCCCCGAACAGAAAGTAGCGGCAGTGCTGTACCTTTCCCTCCCTCACAGACCCCAACAGTGACTCTGAGCACAGAGGATCAGGCTTGTCATTCAATTGTACTTTGAGCATTCTACTCCCCAGGTACTCATCTGTAGCAATATGCTGCCCCCTCTGTACAAAGGTAATATAACTACTGCAGTGTGCTTTTTGTGCACTTTGGGCATTTTGCAGCAATGCAAATGACCTTGCAAAGGCTCATTCAAATTGCCTCCATCAGATTGCTCACTGCCAAGCACAAGTCGTTTGTGAGAACAGAAGGGATAAAGCTGCCAAAGCTTTCCACTCTCTACTACTAATCTCTCAGAGCTCCTTTCTGGAAGTTCTGGCTCCGAGGCCATTTTTTCAGAGTGATACCAATCTGGCAGAAATAAAGGGTGTAGACATGATAAGAACTTGGGACCAGTATTGTGATGTAATGAGTTACGCTGCAGCCTATTACACTGGCATACCATGTGGGTACCAGTTGGGAGTCCTGGCTGTTCCACTTCTGATCCAGCTCACTGCTAATGTACCTAGGAAAGCAGCAGAAGATGGCCCAAGTTCTTGGACCCCTGCACCTAGGTGGGAGACCTGGATGAAGCTCTTGGCTCCTGGCCCAGCGCTGGCCATTGTGGCCATGTGGGGAGTGAACCAGCAGATGGTAGATCTCTCTATCTCTCCCTCTCTCTGTAACGCTACCTTTCAAACAAATAAAATAAATCTTAAAAAAAAAAAAAAAAGAAGAAGAAGAAGAAGAGGAGGAGGAGGAGGAGGAAGGAAAGAGGGGGAGGAGGAGAAGAAGAAGAAGAAAAATCAAGAACTTTAAGGTCAGGAAGATTTGGGTTCAACTTCTGATCCAGGGGGTCTGCACTGTGGTGTAGCATGGTAAGCCTCCGCCTGCGATGCTGGCATCCCATATGGGTGTCGATTCAAGAACTGGCTGCTCCACTTTCAATTCAGCTCCCCGCTAATATGCCTGAGAAAGCAGCAGAATATGGCCCAAGTACTTGGGCCCATGTGGGAGACCCGGAAGAAGCTCCAGGCTCCTGGCTTCAGCCTGGTCCAGCCTTGGCTGTTGTGGCCATTTGGGGAGAGGATCAGCAGATGGAAAATCTCCCTCTCTCTCTCTCTCTCTCTCACTCTCACTCTCACTCTCACTCTAACTCTGCCTTTCAAACAAATAAAAAATAAATCTTAAAAAAAAACATCTCTGATCTAATGCTCAATGGCTACGTGACACTGGGACTTTACATATACCTGTGGAATCTTAACTGCATCATCTACAAAACAGGCTATTGTCACGATTACAGGAGAAAAGCACGGAGTAAATAATTAATATTGATTCCCTCCCAATTTTCAATTCTCCCTCTAGATCAATATTTAACGCACCAATATCATTTCTGCCAAAATTGATAACTGGGACAGCGGAAAGAGGAGGAAAGAGGAAACAGGACAGACAAGGTAGTTAGGATGTGGGGCTGGCATGCCTGATCCATCTAACTCCAAACATTTTGCTTATATTCACAATCATGAGCTCATGCTATGTTATAATTTTCAAAGTTCTACAGTACTTTTGTTCTTGACAAGTAGCTGTGGTTCTTACCTCACCAAATGCTCCTCTGCCTATGACTTTTAAGGACTCAAAATCTTCCAATCCAAGTCTTGTTCTCTTCAAACGCAGAAACTCAGTCTCCTTCCGAGCATGCGCTGATCTCCTGAGCCGTTTCTAATGTCCAAATACAGAGCAGGAAGAGAAGGAGCTGAAATTCTGAAACTCTGTAATATATCGTATTTCTGACTCACTGAGCTGGAAAACAGGACTGCACTGGACTCTGGGTAATCACAGCAAAAGGATGCATACGAGGTCACCTCTCCTATCCTTGACTTTCAGATGTAACAACCAAGGCACACACAGCACCCATCCGGGACAGGTGGGTGCTCCCTGGAGCAGTCCAGTACCCTAACACTTCCACTGAAGGGGGACAAACAATCAACAACATGCTCCTTTCACATTTCTTATCAAATAAAAGTGTTCTTTGTTTTTTTTTTTTTAAATTTCCTTCTAGTTTTTTTACTCCTTGCAGCTCACTGTATCCCTCCAACTATCACTGATGTAAGTACTGGGTCTTTTTCACCATGGTCCTGGGTTCTGCTGTGGTTCGTTTCTTTTTTTCAAGGCATTTCCACTTCATTCAGTTTGTTGCCCGGGATTATTTCCACCCCCTACCATATCTGTGCACATTAGGCTGAAGGGCTGACTTAAGATCTATTTCACCTTAATAATGATTTCAGAAATTTGTCCCACTGAATTTTGTTTCACTGAATGCTGTAAGAATGCTACACCTTTCTTCTCTTAAATTTTAATATGATTTCATCCTTTTTCTTGCAATTTTAAATCTAATTAATTATTGAAATGTGCCAAGAGGCCTTTCTCTGCTGGATATTTAACAAATAACTTCTCCCTCCAAATAAAACCCAAACGCAGAAACATGCCACCTCTCAAGTTCCTGTTTCTGAGCCAATACCCTTCCCCTACGCACCCAGGTTAACTCCACGGGCAAGACTCAGCCTGCCGTGCTGGAATTCAAGGGAGATTCCCAGCATTAATTACCTCTTCATCTTTTAGGCCCTCTTCTTCCATCACTTTTTCTAACTTCTTTTGTCTAAAACAAACAACAAAAAATATATAGAATGGTAGACTTTCTGAAAACTCCATACACACATACAGTTGGTTTTTGAAAAATGATAAAAGTAAATCAAAAATACCTCATAAAAACAAAAAAAAATTTTGCAATGGCTAAGACAAATGAAAATATTCCTATCCTTAGGTCTATATTTATGTAAAGACTGTATAAGATTTTAATGTTAACAGTGAATCTTGTTTCAAAATTAAATGTTTTCTCTCGTTCCTTCCCTTCCTCCCCCCTCTCTCCCAGCTATTTCCTCCTTACCTAACCACAAAACAGCTGGTATTTGATGACCTCTTATATCAGGATGTTTCTCTCCCTCTCTGACCAAAATATACACCCTTTATTTTCACATCTTCTTCCTCCTCCCTGCTATGAGCAGAGTGACGCATGGCAAAGGTACAGGAAGAATTTAGAGATTCAAGGGTGGGGGGAGTGATGAGAAAGGGGAGTGGCACCACTATCAAAACTTAAGACGCCAAACCCCTGGAATACCAAACTTCAGTTTAGAAACTGGATACTTCTGATCGACAATCTCACACTGATTTGATACAACTAAAAAGAACAAGTAAAACACCCTGAAGAGCAAATCTTTATTTATTCATCATAATAAAAGAAAACACACGGGCTAGAACCTCTCCTCCACTACTTATCGGCTTTCCAGATAAATAGGCGACCTGAGCAGGGTGGGAAAAAAATCAAAGCACAGGGTACACTGAAGAAGAAACAGCTTGGAGTCTAGTAAGGCTGATACACATAGAACCAAGAAGTGTAGGTCTCACTCTGAGGACAATGAGAACTCATAGAGGCTTTTAAGCAGAATGATGCGACAAGACTTTTCTTTCAGAATGGTAACCAGCAATAATGAAGATCTAACAGACTAGGCCGGTGCCATGGCTCACTAGGCTAATCCTCTTCCTTGCGCGCCGGCACACCAGGTTCTAGTCCCGGTTGCCCCTCTTCCAGGCCAGCTCTCTGCTATGGGCTGGGAGTGCAGTGGAGGATGGCCCAAGTGCTTGGGCCCTGCACCCCATGGGAGACCAGGAGAAACACCTGGCTCCTAGCTTCGGATCAGCGCGATGCGCCGGCCACAGTGCACTGGCCGCGGCGGCCATTGGAGGGTGAACCAACGGCAAAAGGAAGACCTTTCTCTCTGTCTCTCTCTCTCTCTCTCACTGTCCACTCTGCCTGTCAAAAAAAGAAAAAAAAAAAAAAGATCTAACAGACTGGCAGGCAGGCAAATCAACTGAGAAGAGACTGAGGCCATTGACAGCTACTGTCCTAATTCAGTCACACAGCAAAGATCTCCTACTGCAATGAAGTGCCTTGTCATTGCAAAGAAAACCAATTGTAAGTAGGAATCAAAGGAAACATCTTAAAATGTCTTGTCTGGTGGGTGGGGGATAGACAATGATGTATGAACAAAGAAACAGAGAGAGAGGAACACAGAAAGAAAATTAGTTTGATTTTGGTCAATGAATATTTATTTCAGTAACAGTATTAAGTTAAAGTGAATGTTTTGTTGAGGAATTTTATTAGAAATCCACAGGATGAAACAAAAAATAAGAATTTGCATCCAAACTTGGGAGGATTTACTCTAATCTTAATGGGTCACCTACCCAACTTCCCCAATTTTCTTCTTTAAATTCCCAGAATACTTTGGGATATTCACCCATGTGTTCACAAGTATTAGAAGGAGAAGATTCCGCTGTCGAAAATTTCAAGGGTGTAAATGAATTCCATTTCAATGGCTGGATAATTAAAGTAGGGAACAGTAAGAAGGGTCAGAGCACAGGGGCAGCTTCGGCACAGCGCCCCTAGGGATGTCCGCGCATCCCATGTGACAGGGCCTGGTTCAAGCCCCAGCTCCCCTGCTTCTGACACAGCCTCGAGAGACGTGGATGGAGGAGTTCCTGAAGTCTGGCTTCGGCCTGGCCCAGGCCTGCCTGTTGTAGGCATTTGGAGAGTTAACCAGTGGATCAAAGATCTATTTCTCTTTCTCTCACCACCCTTCACTCTCTTGTCATTTTGCCTTTCCAATAAATAAATCTTTAACAACAATGACAACAACAAAAAATGGATCAACCTCAAAAACATGCTGAATGAAAGATGTTGTCCTCAAATGAATTATTTACTCTATGATTTCAATTATATGTTCTACTTGTATGGAATAGACAAGATGAATCTACACTAGAAAAAAAATCACAACAGTGGAATTCCCAAGGCTGAAGGAGCAAGAGGCATGAAAGAACTTTCTGGAAGGACTGTAATGTTCTACATCTTGATTTGGGTTTTAACTTATACAGATATGTGTGTTTGTTAAAACTCATCAAACAAGTTTCACTTATACAGCTATACTCATCTGTTAAAACGCACAAATTTTACACTCTCCTAAAAATATAAATGTTCGACTCTAGTTAATATTTTAAAATTTTATTTTCATTTTATTTGTAAGGCAGAGAGACAAAGACAGAGAGTAAGCATTCATTCACTGTCCACTCCCCTCATGCATGCAACAGCCAGGGCTGGATCAGGGCAAAGCTGGGAGCCCAGAGCTCTATCCTGGGCTCCCATATGGGTGGCAGGGACCCAACCACCTGAGCCACCTTCTACTGCCTCTCAGATTCACATCAGCAGGAAGCTGGATGGGATGCACAGTAGCTAGGACTCAAACCAGACACCAGATGGGATACAGGCAACCCAAGCAGCAACTTCAGCCAAGGCACCAAAGGTCCACCCTTCTACTTAATGTTATATAAGCAGAAATACTCAAAAGTACCCTGACATCTGCAGCAAACTTGTAAGCACAGCAAAAATCTAAGATGGAGGCAGGGCAGGCAACTGGCACAGAGGTTAAGAACCTGCTAGGGATGCCTCCACTGCATCTTGCAGTATCTGGGTTTGAGTCCCAGCTCCGCTTCCCCTTCCAGCTTCCTGCTAATGCACACCTTGGGAGGCAATTGGTAATGGCTCAAGTAGTTGAGTCCCTGCCACCCACATGAGAGATTGAGACTGAGTTCCAAGCTCCTGGCTTCAGCCTGCTGCAGCTCTGGCTGTTGCAGGTATTTGGGAGTGAACCAGTGGATGGAAAATTTTTTCTTTCTCTCTGCCTTCCAAATAAATAAAAAATAAATAAACTTTTAAAAAATTTAGATTAATGAATAGACATAGAGATGGGTAACACAAATACAATAAATCATAATTGTAGACTCTAGATAACACGTATACATGTATTTACTGTATAATTCTTTTAACCTTTCTATACTTCTGAGTACTTTCACAACAGAGTGTTTGAAAAAAAATTTTAATTATTAATTACTACATAAAAAGTGTATACCAGGCTGGCGCCGTGGCTCACTAGGCTAATCCTCCGCCTGCAGCGCCGCACACCGGGTTCTAGTCCCGGTCGGGGCGCCGGATTCTGTCCCAGTTGCCCCTCTTCCAGGCCAGCTCTCTGCTGTGGCCAGGGAGTGCAGTGGAGGATGGCCCAAGTGCTTGGGCCCTGCACCCGCATGGGAGACCAGGAGAAGCACCTGGCTTCTGCCTTCGGATCAGCGCGGTGCGCCGGCCACAGCGGCCATTGGAGGGTGAACCAACGGCAAAAGGAAGACCTTTCTCTCTATCTCTCTCACTGTCCACTCTACCTGTCAAAAATTAAAAAAAAAAAAAAGTGTATACCAGATCAGTAATAACAATAGCTGCTAGCATCACCATTAACTAAGTGCTCGCTATCCATGAAGCTTACAGTGGGTACCTACATATGTTATATCTAATCCCCACAACAATCCTGCAAGGCAAGGAGAATTATGCCTATTTTCTGGATGGGGAAACTGAGAAAAGACTACGGAACTTGTGCCAGGTTCATAGAGCTACTAAATGGTACAAGCAGAATTCCAAGCCCAGGTCTGACGCCAAAGGAGCTGATCTTTCCGCACTATCACACGGCTTTAAAAATGAACTCCCAGGGCAAGGGCTGGGCCTGCAGTCAAGTTGCTGCATCCTCTATCAGAGTGCTTATGTTTGAGTCCCAGCTCTGGCTCTTGACTCCAGCTTCCTGCTCACACAGGGAAACAGCAAGTGATGGCTCAAGTAACTGGGCCCCTGCCACTGACCTGGAGACTTAGACTGAGTTCCTGGCTCCTGGTTTCTACCAGGCCCAGTCCAAGCTGCTGGGACTGCTCCAGCAGAATGGAGTTCTCTTGGTCTTTGTCTCTCAAAGAATAAATAAATAAATAATTTGTAAAATGAACTTCAATTATCTAGCTCCATTTTTTAAATATATTTCAACAGAACCTTACGTTATTGACTAACAGAAATAAATGGTTAATAACAGGGACTTTGGGAATTTGTTATACCGTCATTCCACTGCAATGGGACAGTCTATTACATAGTTACTACTATTCTTGTCTTTTTTCAGCAATATTATCAATATGTTTTATTACACCAGACATGAATGCCATAGCCATGATAATTTTTTCAAGCAAAATTATTTACCTCATTTCTCGTTCTTCATGTTGAGCGATAAGGTTACTATAAAAATTCTCCAATGTCACTTTGGTCATCGTCACCCTTTCCTTTGTGTGATTACTCATAGACGAGCAAGGTGTTGAGCCTGTCATTGCCATGGCTGCTAAAAACAAAGACAAGAGGAGGTATTAGTTTTAGAGTTAGAATCCACCAATTATGCCTTCTCCTTCCCTTCAGATAGGAATGTATATTGGTATAAGAATCCTGGAAGGGTTTAATCCACTGTGGCTCAGTGGATTAAAGCTGTGACCTGCAGTGCCAGCATCCTATCTGGGGTCTGGTTCAAGTCCCAGCTGCCTCACTTCCGTATAGCTCCCTGCTAACACACCTGGGAAAGCAGTGGAGAATGGTCCATGGGCATGGGCCCCTGTACACAGAAGAAGCTCCTGGCTTCAGCCTGGTCCAGCCCCCATCACTGCAGCCATTTGAGGAGTAAACCAGAGGATGGAAGACCTCTTTCTGTCTCTCCCTCTTTAACGCTGCCTCTCAAATAAACAAATAAATCTTAAAAAAAAAAAAAAAAAAAATTCTAGAGGACACACATAATACACAACAAAGGCCACACAAACAGAATACTGGGTGAAAATAGTATAGGAGTATATTAATGTCCTTTGACCCAGAAATCCCACTTCCAAGTATAAACACTAGAGAAATTATCATACAGGCTTTTAAAGGGAGCACATATAGGATGTGCAGTCTATTCAGAATGTTCATTTTGCCATCATTTGTGTTATGGGAAGTTGAAGCAATTCAGTAAGGAAATAAATAAGTAAAATACTTTGAGTGCAAACAAGAAGTCACCATGTAGTAGTCAGAAGCAACTTCACAGGAATGTATCTTTAACATAGTGTTGGGGGGCCGGCGCCGCGGCTCACTAGGCTAATCCTCCGCCTTGTGGCACCCGCACACCGGGTTCTAGTCCCGGTCGGGGCGCCGGATTCTGTCCCAGTTGCCCCTCTTCCAGGCCAGCTCTCTGCTGTGGCCAGGGAGTGCAGTGGAGGATGGCCCAAGTACTTGGGCCCTGCACCCCATGGGAGACCAGGAGAAGCACCTGGCTCCTGCCATCGGATCAGCGCGGTGCGCCGGCCGCAGTGCACAGGCCGTGGCGGCCATTGGAGGGTGAACCAACGGCAAAAGAAGACCTTTCTCTGTCTCTCTCTCTCTCACTGTCCACTCTGCCTGTCAAAAACAAACAAACAAACAAAAAAAAACCATAGTGTTGGGGCCAGCATTGTGGCAGTGGGCAAAATCTCTACCTGTGGCACTGGCATCCTATATGGGCACTAGTTCTAGTCCTGGCTGCTCCTCTTCTGATCCAGTTCTCTACTACAGCCTGGGAAACCAGAAGATGGTCCATTAGGGCCAATGCTATGGGTAGTGGGTAAAGCCACCACCTGCAGAGCTGGCATCCCATATGATGCCAGATCATGTCTGGCTGCTCCACTTCCGATCCAGCTCTCCGCTATGGCCTAGGAAAGCAGTAGAAGATGGCCCAAGTCCTTGGGCCCCTGCACTCACATGGGAGACCCGGAAGAAGGTCCTGGCTCCTGGCTTCGGACTGGCAAAACTCTAGCCATTGCGGTCATTTGGGGAATGAACCAAGAGATGGAAGACTCACTCTCACTCTCTCTCTCTCTCTCTCTCTCTCTCTGCATCTCTGTAACTCTACTTTCAAATAATAAATAAAATAAATCATTAAAAAAAAAAGAAAGATGGCCTAAGTGCTTGGCCACCTGCAACTGTTGTAGGAGACCAGGAAAAAGCTCCTGGCTTCTGATCAGCCCAGCTCCAACCACTGTGGCCATTTAGGAGGTGAACCAGCAGATGGAAGACCTTTCTCTCAGCCTCTACCCCTGTTAACTCTAACTCTCAAATAAACAAATAAAAATATTAAAAAAAAAAAAAGCATAGTGTTGAAGTTTTTAAAAAAGAACAAGATCACAATACCATATGTGTAAATTAAGAACACACAGTAGAGGAGCCAGAGCTGTGGCATGGTGGGTAAAGCCACTGCCTGCAGTGCCGGCACCCCGTATGGGCGACGATTCAAGTCCTGGCTGCTCCACCTCCCATCCAGCTCTCTGCTGTGGCCTGAGAAAGCAGTAAAGATGGTTCAAATCCTTGGGCCCCTGCACCCAGGTGGGAGACCTGGAAGAAGCACCTGGCTCCTAGCTTTGGATCAGCACAGCTCTGGTCATTGCGGCCATCTGGGGAGTGAACAAGTGGATGGAGGACCTCTCTCTCTGTCTCTACCTCTCTCTGTAACTCTGTTTTTCAAATAAATAATTAAACCTTAAAGAAAATAAACTGAAATTTCCTTAAACCAAAAATAAAAACACAGTAGAATTCTTTGCCATCTAGGAATCTTCCTTAAAGAAATCAAAAACCCATACAGAGTCACACTTGAGGAGGTTAAATACAGCATTGTAATGACCAAGGAAAACTAGAAATAGCTTGAATATACAACAGATCCAATTAAGTGTGAAAAAGCTCTATAAAAAAATAATGTGGGGCTGGTGCTATGGCATTGTGGATAAAAGCTGCCACCTGCAGTGCTGGCATCCCATATCGCACCAGATCAAGTCCCAGATGCACCACTTCCGATCTAGCTCTCTGCTATGCCCTGCAAAAGCAGTGGAGGATGGCCCAAGTGCTTGGGCCCCTGCACCCGCATGGGAAGACCTGGAGGAAGCTCCTGGCTCCTGGCTTTGGATCGACATAGCTCCAGCCATTATGGCCAATTGAGGAGTGAACCAGCGGATGGAAGACCTCTCTTTCTCTGCCTCTCCTCTCTGTGTTTAACTCTGATTTCAAATAAATAAATAAATCTTAAAAAAAATGTACAGACATTGAAACAATGAAAATATGTTCAAATATTTGATGTCATGGGAAAATGTTTCTAATCTAAGTAAAAAGAACAGATTATAAAACACAGGCAAGGTGCTGTGGCATACAAGTAAAGCTGCCACCTGCAGTGCCGGCATCCCACATGGGCACCGATTCAAGTCCCGGCTGCTCCACTTCCAACCCACAGCTCTCTGCTATGGCCTGTGAAAGCAGTGGAAGATGGCCCAAGTCCTTATGTCCCTGCACCCGTGTGGGAGACCAGTAAGAAGCTCCTGGCTTCAGATCGGCCCAGCTCCGGCCATGGCAGCCAACTGGGGAGTGAACCAGTGGATGGAAGACCTCTCTCTTTCTTTCTCTCTCTCTCCCCTTCTCTCTCTCCCTTTCTCTCTCCTTCTCTCTCTGTGTAACTCTTTCAAATAAATAAATAAATCTTAAAACACACACACACACAAGGCCAGCGTTGTGGCATGAGTTAAGCTGCAGCTGGTTGAAGTCCCGGCTGCTCCACTTCTGATCCAGCTCCCTGCTAATGCACCTGGGAAAACAGTGGAGGATGGTCCAAGTCCTTGAGCCTCAATACCCACGTGAGAGACCTGGATGAAGCTCCTGGCTCCTGGCTCTGGCCTGGCCCAGCCCTGGTCATCACAGCCATTTGGGGAGAGAACCAGCAGATGGACAATCTCTCTCTATCTCCCCTGTCTCTGTAACTGCCTTTCAAATAAATAAAATAAATCTTTAAAAAAAAAGAGTAAATATTACAATCTCAATTTTGTTTATGTATTTACTACATGTGTACAGAAATACTAGAAATAGATAATCAAAATGTTATTAGTTTAGCAGTCAGAATATAATAGTTTCATTCTGGCTTCTGCTTTTCCATGTTTTTCTATATTTTCTTTAATGAACATGTACTATTACTAGTAACTTTCAAAATTTATTTATTGGGGCCAGTGCTGTGGTACAGTGGGTTAACGCCCTGGCCTGAAATGCTGGCATCCCGTATGGCCGCCAGTTCTAGTCCCGGCTGCTCCTCTTCCAATCTAGCTCTCTGCTATAATCTGGAAAAGCAGTGGAAGGTGGCCCAAGTCCTTGGGCCCCTGCACCCACGTGGGAGACCAGGAAGAAGCTCCTGGCTCCTGATCGGTGCAGCTCCAGCTGTTGTGGCCATCTGGGGAGTGAACCAGCAGATGGAAGACCTCTCTCTCTGCCTCTCTCTGTAATTCTGTCTTTGAAATAAAAAAATAACAAAAACAAAAAAATTTTATTTATTTATATATTTGAGAGGCAGGGAGAGAAAGACAGCTCCCACCCACTGGTTCATTCCTCAAATGCTCACAACAGCTAGGGCTAGGCAAGCACCAAAACCAGGAGCTGGGAACTCAATTCAGGTCTCATAAATGGGTGGCAGAAACCTAATCACCTGAGCCATCATCACTGGTTTCCAGGGTCTGCATCTGCAAGAAGCTGGGATCAAGAGCAAGAGTCAGGGCCGGCGCCGTGGCTCACTAGGCTAATCCTCCGCCTTGCGGCGCCAGCACACCGGGTTCTAGTCCCGGTCGGGGCGCCAGATTCTGTCCCGGTTGCCCCTCTTCCAGGCCAGCTCTCTGCTGTGGCCAGGGAGTGCAGTGGAGGATGTCCCAAGTGCTTGGGCCCTGCACCCCATGGGAGACCAGGAGAAGTACCTGGCTCCTCCTGCCATCGGATCAGCGCGGTGCGCCGGCCGCAGCACAGCCAGCCGTGGCGGCCATTGGATGGTGAACCAACGGCAAAGGAAGACTTTTCTTTCTGTCTCTCTCTCTCACTGTCCACTCTGCCTGTCCAAAAAAAAAAAGCAAGAGTCAGGAGTTGAACTCACACTCTGGGTTGAACTCACACTCTGGGATGCCAGACATGGGCATCTTAATCAGTGTTTGGCCCCCAGGAACTTGTGGGCTTATTTCCACAGTGAAAAGAAAATCCAGCCGGCACCGCGGCTCACTAGGCTAATCCACCTGCAGTGCCGGCACACCAGGTTCTAGTCCCGTTTGGGACGCCGGATTCTGTCCCAGTAGCTCCTCTTCCAGGCCAGCTCTCTGCTGTGGCCAGGGAGTGCAGTGGAGGATGGCCCAAGTGCTTGGGCCCTGCACCTGCATGGGAGACCAGGAGAAGCACCTGGCTCCTGGCTTCGGATCAGCATGGTGCGCCGGCCGCAGCGTGCCAGCTGCAGCAGCCATTGTGGGGGGTGAACCAACAGAAAAGGAAGACCTTTCTCTCTGTCTCTCTCACTGTCCACTCTGCCTGCCAAAAAAAAGAAAATCCAGGGGCTGGCACTGGGACACAGAAGCTTAAGCTGCCACCTGCAACACATGCATCCCATAAGAGCGCCAATTCAAGTCCCAGATGTTCTACTTCCAATCCAGCTCCCTGCTAACACTCCTCAGAAATCAGAGGACGAAGGCCTAAGTACTGCCACCCACGTTGGAGACCTGGATGGAGTTCCTGGCTTCTGGCTTTGGCTTGGCCAGCCACTTGGGAGATGATCTCCCTCCCCTCTCTAACTCTGCCTTTCCAATAAACAAATAAATCTTTAAGTAAATAAATAAAAATCTATGACTAAAATGTTGATCTTTAGGTATATATGTGCATTAAGGTGTTTAATAAATTTTTTCAGATTAACTGAATTTTCAAGTTACAATAAGGATCTATAAAGGAAACAATATGTCAAAGAAGAAAACCTTAATCACATTTCTAGTGATGGTAAATACCTCAAAAACAAGGGGTCCTGGGGCTGACACTGTGGCAGAGAAGGTTAAGCCTCTGCCTGTGGTGCTAGCACCCTATGTGGGTACTGTTCGAGTCCCAGCAGCTCCACTTCCAATCCACCTCCCTACTAATGCACCTGGGAAAGCAGCAGAGGATGGCCCAAGTCCCTGGGCCCCTGCACCCACCTGGGAAACCCAGAGGAGGCTCCAGCCCCAGCCTTTGCACCCATATGGGGAGTGAACCAGTGGATGGAAGATCTCTCTGTCTCTCTCTCTCTTCGTCTCTTTCTCTTTCTCTACCTATCTCTCTGTAATTCTGACTTTCAAAAAAAATAAGTAAATCTTTAAACACACACACACACACAGGATCCTAACTTCCTCATTTTGCAGAACAAAAAAAAAAATTCAAAAAGGTTTAGATCGTTTATAGAACAGTCTTTTCCTAAGATTGAAATCTCATTTTGCCCTCGATATTTTAGCTAACTTATATTATCACACTTGGCCAAACTGTTCACCAAAACTGACAGCTCCAGCACTGGCAATAGCGCTCAGTGTTTTCTATTTATACTTTCCTTCCATATGCTTCTGACTGTTCATCTCCACAAAAAAACAGAGTAAAATGCAGGAGGGGTTAAGGGCCATTTTCAAAGATAGTGTATTTTATGAAGTTTTCTTAAGTTTTTTCCCTTCTTAGTACTTAACAGCTTTTTAACTGTTTGTGGATTAAATTAATATATAAACATTTGTTACTGTTAACAAACAAGGTTTAACATTAAGAAACTGGGGGGCGGGGAGGCGCTGTGGTGCAGTAGGTTAAGTATCCACCAGAGGCACTGGCATCCCATATGGGCACAGGTTCAAGTCCCGGCTGCTCCACTTCTGATCCTGCTCTCTGTTGATGGCCTGGGAAAGTAGAAGATGGCCCAAGTCCTTGGGCCCCTGCACCCATGTGGGAGCCCCTGAAGATGCTCCTGGCTTCAGATCGGCCCATCTTCAGCCACTGTAGCCATCTGGGGAGTGAACCAGCAGATGGAAGACCTCTCTCTCTCTGTCTCTCCCTCTCTGTGTCTGTAACTCTGCCTCTCAAATACATAAATAAATCTTAAAAAAAAAAAGAAAAAGAAATTTTTAGGGAGCTGGCATGGTAGCATATCAGGCAAGGCTGCATGCAGGTTGCAATACTGGCATTCCATGTGGGCACTGGTTCAAGTCCTGGCTGCTCCACTTTGATCCAGCTCCCTGCTAAAGGCCTGAGAAAACAGCAGAAGATGGCCCAAATGCTTGGGCCCCTGCATCCACGTGGAAGACCCTGAAGAAGCTCCTGGCTGCTGGCTTTGGATTGGTCCAACCCTGGCTATTGGAGCCATCGGGGAGTGAACCAGCAGATACAAGATCTCTCCCCCTCTCTATGTCTCCTTCCCTCTGTGTAACTCTGACTTTCAAATAAATAAATAAATCATAAAATAGAAATTTAAAAAAATCCCCAGGCATAAATCACATAATCCCTTCAGTGGAGAGATTCAAAACCCAGGCTCTTGGAGGCCAGTGCTGTGGCATAGGCATCCCATATGGGCGCCAGTTCATGTCCTGGCCTCCTCCTCTTCCAATCCAGCTCTCTGCTAATGCCCTGGGAAAGCAGTAGAAGATACCCCAAGTGTCTTGGGGAGAGACCTGGAAAAAGCTCCTGGCTTCGGATCGGCGCGGCTCCAGCCATTGCAGCCATTTGGGGAGTGAACCAGTGGATGGAAGACCTCTGTCTGTCTATAACTGCCTCTCAAGTAAATAAATAAATCTTTAAAAAACCAACCAAAACAGTTCGAGTCCTGGAGGCTCTACTTAGATCCAGCTCCCAGCTAATGTGCCTGAGTAAGTGGCAGAAGATGGCCAAAGTGCTTGGGCCCCTGCCACCCACGTGGGAGACCCAGATAGCATTCCCAGGCTCCTGACACTAACCCTGGCCACTGCAGCCATGGGGCGGGGGCAGAGTAACCAGCAGACAGAATATCTCTCTCTCTCTCTCTCTCTCTAACTCTGCCTTTCAATTAAATAAATTTCAGGGGAAAAAAAATCAGGGGTCTACTTAAGAGGCAAACATTTTGATTCATGATGTGCCAAAATCACAAATTCAAGACACTACACTCAGAGCCATCTTATTACAAAATATGTTATGTTTTACAAGGAAGTTTCTACGACTACCAAAGCAAACCCAAATGTTTTTCATATATCAGCAGAGGAATGTTTTTAAAACCTCTGTTTCATTTATGAAGCTTGGGTGTGGTTCCTTATTTGTCAGTCTGTACCCCCTCCACCCACAATGAAAACCACATGCACTCCAAGTGTGTCTGAAGAAATCTGAAAACCAGACCTAAAAACAAGACAAAAGCAAGGGAGAGACTGAATATTTCTGGAGGCTCTTCACACATGTAGTCTCATTTTAACAGCTGAAGTCACTTCAGCATAAACACACAATTCCAGAGTATTTAGACAGACAACACAGGCCTTATGATAGGCGACTGATAAATGCAAGCTGGGTAAGTTCGTGATTTTTAGTTGTCAACAAAGCTAAAGTACAGAGTACATTTACACCGATGGGCATATAAAAAACTTGGGGGAAAAAGAAGTTTTGACTCGTTTAAAATCACAAGCATTACCTTCCAAGCTGCTGCTTAAAAAGATCAACAGGGCAGTAAGCGCACTAAAGATGCCACAATGGGCCAGGCTCTTGGCTTCCACACGCGGTCTCTAACGCAATGGTAAAGGTCGCACTGCCCTCCCCTTTGACCTTTCCTCAAACCCTAATGACCTTTCATCAAAAGACACGGTTAACACGGCCCTCTAGCAATTCATGGGTTCACTGCGACACCCATGTGCTTTTGTGAGACAAGATTTTCTCTCGTGCTTTTGATAATTCAAGCTTTCCTGTTCTGACCTACAAGCCGTTGGAGGCCCACTGCCCTGTTTCATTCTCCTTAAATCCTGCAGAATTAGAAACAATAGGTAGGTGAGACCTTCTTAGAAGGTTTTTTTAAATTAACAAAAGGATGTGATACTCCAAAAAGTCAGGGCTAAGGATCGCAAAGGAAAACCATTATTTTATTCATCTAGACAGTCAGGCCTGGATGACTGACTTTACAACGGTACTCTGTCTAAAAAAAAAAAAAAAAAAAAAAAAAAATCCTCTTGTCTCTCACCAATAGCTCATGCCTTTGTGACTGCCAACCCAGCTATCTTCCATTTGGGCAATTCAACCTTGAGACCTAGTCTACTCCGTAAGAGCCACATCTCTCCCACTCAACTGCAAGCCACTGGAAGCAGGCAGCACGTCTTACAACCCGCTCTAATGTTCTTCCTGGGAAAGATTAACCAAGACAACGCTCCTGGTTGGCGTCCTCCCCGGTGCGATGGGGGCAGGGTCGGGCCGTGCCCTGGCCCTCTGTACCGCCCGGGAGGGTAGAGTTCTCCCTCACCAGGAAGCTGCTGTCTACCGTTTGGGCGGGGAGGGCAGCCTGTTACTGCGGCGGTGATTATTTTATGTTTCAGGAAACCCGCACCTAACGGCTGGCTAGCTTGGAGCCAAGGCGGGCTGCTAGGGAGAGGAGGCACAGGGCCTACTTCGCCCCCAGTCTTCCTCTGGGGATGGCAAAAAGAACGCTTCTTTGAGTCGTTCTGTTGTGCCGCTGGGACGCGTTCCCAGACGTCCTGCAGGCTTTGTGCCAGCTTGCCTCCTGGTCCTGAGCGACTTTTTCCTACCCCCCACCCCCGCTCTATGTCTTTCCCACTCCTGTGAGTTTAAGACGACCTGCAGCCCAGGACCCTAAGCCCGGCCACCACGGCGGGGAAGGGGAGACGCAAACGTAGCACACACCCCACGCTGGGCTGCGGGCACCTCCGACCCTCAGACAACGGCCCTCGCGTTCTCAGACCCAGATAAAGGAAAACGGACGATGACCAGGATCCCGACGGGGACTGCCTGCTGGCAGCGAGCAGACAAAGCTGGCGACACGGAGAGGAGAGCCTGGCTCCCCGCCCCAGCTGCACACACACAGAGAAAGGACGGGGCGGGGAGGCTGGCACCGGGGGAA
The DNA here is from genome assembly GCF_051225735.1 of Oryctolagus cuniculus. NCBI lineage: Eukaryota > Metazoa > Chordata > Mammalia > Lagomorpha > Leporidae > Oryctolagus > Oryctolagus cuniculus. The sequence goes on along the minus strand of NC_142871.1, from coordinate 132,900,518 downwards.
TGTGGGAGAGGGCCAACCCGGAGCCTGGGAGCCGGGGCCCCAGGGGGCTGACAGGAGGCTGGGGAGAGGGGCCGAGGGCCGAGAGGGGACAAGGCTAGGAGGGGGGCGCCAACCAGAGAGAGGGGCAGCCCCAGGAGTCGGGGAAACAAGAGATGAGGGGGAAACCGGGGACGGAGTGGAGACAGCGGCAGCGAGACACTCACCAGAGCCCCGGGGGAGGCAGGGCTGTGGGCGGCGGACAGCCGCAGACGCCCGCCCGGTCAGCGGTCTCGACGTGCAGACAGGCGAAGCCCCGGCGGCGGCAGCCAGCTGCCAGCAGAGGGACGCGGACGCGTGAGGGGCTCTGAGGTAGCGGCCGAGAAGCGGTTGCGGGTGAGGACTACAGGAAACTCCCCAACTGCCGGAAAAGACGGCAGCGCGAAGGGGCCAAGGTAACCGGGTCCCCCCGGCAGCGGAGAGGGGCTGGAGTGGCGGCCCGGGGCCGGGACTGCGCGTGCGCGACTCCCCAGCGGCGGCGCCGAGACGGCGGAACTGCGCGTGCGTAGCCCCGCCCCCATGCGCCACGCCCCTCCCCTCGGGCCCCGGGCGATCGAGGAGCGGGTGGGGCCGGGCTGCTGAGCTGTGGGGCGGTGTCGAGGTGGGCCGGGCCTGGGGCGGGGCTGGGCTAGGGGGAAGTTCCCCTTGCTTTGTTTTTACAGATTATTTTGAAATAATTATGGACTCACAAGCTGTTGCAAAATTAGTACAGAGAAGTGCCCTATACCCATGCCCATTTGCCCCCCTTAGGTCTTTATATAAGCTTCAGCGTTATCAAAACCAGGAAATTGACATTAGCACAAATCAGTTAACTGAAGCAATGCGGTTAATTAGATTACAGACTTTGCTCGGATTTAACCAGTTTGGCGTGCACTGTTTTCGGGTGTGTGTGTGTTCTATGAAATTGAATCATTTGTATGGTTTCTCCACCCTTTCTGATTTTCCATCATTGTAGTCATAGGTTTGATGGAGCCCTCCACCCCACCTACTCTTTGTTCCAGTAAGGATTAATGCTTCTTTTTTATTTTCTTTTAAAGATGTTATTTATTAGTTCGAGAGGTAGAGTTACAGAGAGAAAGGTCTTCCATTCGCTGATTCACTCACCAAATGGCCACAACAGCTGGAGCTCAGCCAATCCAAAGGCAGGAGCCAGGAGCTGCTTCCAGGTCTCCTATGTGGATGCAGAGTCCCAAGCAATTGGGCCATCTTCCACTGCTTTCTCAGGCCATAAGCAGAGAGATGGATAGGAGGAGGAGCAGCCAGGACTTGAACTAGCACCCACATGAGATGCCAGTGCTGTAGGTGGAGGCTTAGCCCACTATGTCACAGAGCTGGCCCCAGGATTAACACTTCTAACCTGGGACCAGGTGAGCACTGCTAGGTTTGGGCATTGGCTACCTGGAGGGCATCCCAATGCAAACAGAGAATCTGTTTTCCAAAGCTGCCCAACCACTTAGCCTATTCCACTTTTCGGGTAGAGGTCCCAAGTTTACTAGCCCTTGGGCCCTTATTGCTTCAAAATGGAGCAAATTGCTCCCAACTACAAAGTGTCAGGTCCCTGGAATTAGATGCATAAGACATTGTTCCTGCCTGCCTTCCAAGGGGCTTCCTAGGGAACCAAAGAAACATGCTCCTACTCATTCACTTTCTTGTTTGTGTTTTCTTTATTTATTTTATTTTATTTTTTATTTATTTTTTTTTTTACAGGCAGAGTGGACAGTGAGAGAGAGAGAGAGAAAGGTCTTCCTTTGCCGTTGGTTCACCCTCCAATGGCTGCTGTGGCCGGTGCGCTGGGGCCGGTGCACTGCGCTGATCCAAAGCCAGGAGCCAGGTGCTTCTCCAGGTCTCCCATGCGGGTGCAGGGCCCAAGGACCTGGGCCATCCTCCACTGCACTCCCAGGCCACAGCAAAGAGCTGGACTGGAAGAGGAGCAACCGGGACAGAATCCAGTGCCCCGACCGGGACTAGAACCCAGTGTGCCGGCGCTGCAGGTGGAGGATTAGCCTATTGAGCTGCAGCGCCAGCCTGTTTGTGTTTTCTTTAACAAATTTTTTTACTCATGTTGATATTTGAAAGGCAGAGTTAAAGAGGGAGAGAGAGCTAGAGAGATCTTCTATCTACTGGTCCACTCCCCAAATAGTCACAGTGGTCAGGGCTGGGCCAGGCCAAAGGCAGGAGCCAGGAACTTCATCCAGGTCTCCCACATGGGTGGCAGGGCCCAAGCTGCAGCAGAGAACAGCCCTAGTGCTTGGGCCGGGACGTGGATGGAGTTCTAGGCTCCTGGCTTCTGCCTTACCCAGCTCTGGCCGTTGAGGCTATTTGGGAAGTGAACCAGCAGATGGAAGATCTCTGTTATTCTGCCTTTCAAATAAATAATCTTTAAAATATGTATTACATTAAAATATTCATCTTGATTATTAAGCTTTTTGCTGCCCTCTTAAATCTTGTACCCAAGGTGAGGTTCTTGCTTACCTGTTCACCTCACCTTAGTCCAGGCCCTGGAAAGATCATTCTAAATCCGTTCTGGTAAGAATTCATCATCAGTAGTGTCAGCCACACCAGCATCAAGATCTGGCCCAGCAATGGGAATAGATCAGGTGTTCAGTGTGATTCTTTTTTAAGATTAATTAATTTATTTGACAGTCTGAGAGATGGAAACCCAGAGAGCGAGCGAGCGCACACGGGCCTCCATCCACTCCTTCACTGCCCAGATGGGCAGAGCTGGGCCAGGCCAAGCTGAAGCCAAGAGCCAGGAGCTTTATCAGTTCTCCCACATGGGTAGCAGGGGCCCAAACACTTGAGCAGTCTTCCGCTGCTTTTCCCAGGCCGTGAGCAGGGAGCTCAATCAGAAGTGGAACAGCCAGCGCTAGGACCGGCACCCCATATGCTTTACCTGCTACGCCACAGCACTGGCCCCCTTCAGTGTGATTTTAAGCTGCCTCTTTGCACAGTTTGTTGCTAATCCTGCCTCTCTGCCTATCCCCAGAATTCTTTACACCACTCAGCTTTTTTTTTCCTTTTTCAATATCTTGTTAGTAAAGACTTTTGCTGCATCCATTGGCCAGAGTTAGGCTCTATGATTTGCACTTAAAAATTCCAAGTGCCAGGGCTGGTGTTGTGGGGCAGCAGGTTAAGCCGCCACTTGTGGCGCTGGCATCCCACAGCTGAGAGCCCGTTCCAGGCCCAGCTGCTCCACTTTTTTTTTTAAGGTTTATTTTATTTATTTGAAAGACAGAGTTACAGAGAAAAGTAGAGCCAGAGAGAGAGAGAGAGAGGTCTTCCATCCACTGGTTCACTCTCCAGATGATCACAAAGGCCAGAGCTGAGCTGATCTGATGCCAGGAGCTTTTTCTGGGTCTCCCACCTGGAGTGGTGCAGGGGCCCAAGGACCTGGGCCATCTTCTACTGTTTTCCCAGGCCATAGCAGAGAGCTGGATTGGAAGTGGAGCAGCCTGAACTCAAATTGGCGCTTATATGGGATGCCGGCGCTACAGGCCAGGTCTTTAACCTGCTGCTCCACAGCGCCAGCCCTTTCAGCTGCTCCACTTCTAATCCAGCTCTCTGCTAATGCGCCTGGGAAGGCAGCAGATGATGGCCCAAAAATGGTTGAGCATGTGGGAGACAAGGGTAGAGTTCCTGGTTCCTAGCTTCAGCCGGGCCCAGCCTTGGCTGTTGCAGGCATTTGGTGAGTGAACCAGTGGATGGAAGACTCTCTCTCTCTCTCTCTGTCACTCTGCCTTCTGAATAAATAAATCTTCAAAAAATAAAACAACAAAAACTCTGACCATGAATGCTTCAAACAAAAAGAAACAAGGAGAGGGGCCAGTGTTGGGATGCAGTGGGTTCGGCCACCTCCTGCTGCGCCAGCATCCGATATGGGCGCTGCTTCAAGTCCCAGCTGCTCCACTTCCGATTCAGCTCCCTGCTGATGTGCCTGGGAAGGCAATAGAGGAGGAACCAAGAGCTTGGGCCCCTGTACCCACATGGGAGACCTGGATGAAAATCCTGGCTCCTGGGTTCAGCCTGACCCCTCCCAGCTGTTGCAGCCTTTCGGGGAGCGAACCAGTGGATGGAAGAATTCTCTCTCTCTCTTTCTCTCTTTCTTTCTCTCTCTCTAACTTTGCCTTTCAAATAAATAAAATTAATCTTAAAAAAAAAAAAAAGACCAGAAGAAGGAAATGTCCATCACCCTGATTTGCTTAGTATACGTTGTATACGTTTATGGAAACATCACACTTTACTGCCTTATTTCCTGCCGCATGGTTTGTGGGGTGATATCAGCCACACCTTGTGTCTCTTGCTGAATCACAGGATTTACAGACCCACCAAACTGAGGATAGATTCTCACCAGTTTAGAATTCCAGGCTTGGCCGGCGCCACGGCTCACTAGGCTAATCCTCCGCCTTGCGGCGCCGGCACACCGGGTTCTAGTCCCGGTCGGGGCGCCGGATTCTGTCCCGGTTGCCCCTCTTCCAGGCCAGCCCTCTGCTGTGGCCAGGGAGTGCAGTGGAGGATGGCCCAGGTGCTTGGGCCCTGCACCCCATGGGAGACCAGGAAAAGCACCTGGCTCCTGGCTCCTGCCATCGGATCAGCGCGGTGCGCCGGCTGCAGCGCGCGGGCCGCGGCGGCCATTGGAGGGTGAACCAACGGCAAAAGGAAGACCTTTCTCTCTGTCTCTCTCTCTCACTGTCCACTCTGCCTGTCAAAAAAAATAAATAAATAAATAAATAAATAAAAAAAAATAAAATAAAAATAAAAAAATAGAATTCCAGGCTGGCGCCGCAGCTCACTAGGCTAATCCTCCGCCTGTGGTGCCGGCACCCCGGGTTCTAGTCCCGGTTGGGGTGCCGGATTCTGTCCCAGTTGCTCCTCTTCCAGTCCAGCTCTCTGCTGTGGCCCGGGAAGGCAGTGGAGGATGGCCCAAGTACTTGGGCCCTGCACCCGCATGGGAGACCAGGAGGAGGCACCTGGCTCCTGGCTTCGGATCGGTGCAGCAGCCAACCGTAGCAGCCGCTTGCGGGGGTGAACCAATGGAAAAAGGAAGACCTTTCTCTCTGTCTCTCTCTCTCCCTCTCTCACTAACTCTGCCTGTCAAAAAAAAAAAATTCCTGCAAATATCATAGAAAATCTCTGTAGGTTTGAGCAACTTCGAAAGAGCCTAATATTTATCGGCAGTTAGATCTCTGAGAAGCTCACTCCTCTGGAAGTAACAACTAACTAGATTCCCAGTGACTGCAGCAAATAGGCTTTGCTTTCCTCACGTGCAAAGAATCCTGGAGGTATGCGGCTCCATGGTGTCAGGACTGTCTCTTCTAATTTTCTTAGCTTTAGCCTCGTGGACCGGAGTTGACAGCCGTAGCTCCAGGCATCTTGTCTACATTCAAAAAGGGACCAAGGAAGCTAGAGCACCATCAGCTGTGTCTGTCCCTTTCATCAAGAGAGCAAGAGGCTTCTCCGCGGGTGCCAGCAGGCTTCAGGCTCTCATGAGGCCACCATTCCTGGGAAAACGAGCACTGTGCTTGCGTAGGCCCTGTGACCGGGATAGGGAGAGAAGAGTCAGGCATGGATGCTAGGTTAGCCAGCCAGTAATGTCTACCACAATCGTGTATATTCCTATGACTTTTAATCTTTTAGTCTAACCCACCAGTCTGTATGGAGAACCGAGACATGGCAGGACCATTAATCGGCCTGGGAACTCAAGCAACCTCTTCATGTTGTATTGCCTCTGCCCTCGCAATAATGGCTATCATAACATAGTTCACTCCATCAAGCTTCTCAGTTTGCTAACAGGTTTCTCTAAAACTCCCGGGGAGAAGAAAAAGGCATAGCCTACTAAATTTTTACTCATCTGCAGGGGATTGAGTTACTTGATTAGCATCTTTAAAATATTTATTTATTTATTTGAAAGTCAGAGGCAGTTAGAGACAGAGAGCAAGTGAGCTGGTTCATTCCCCAGATGGCCACAATGGCAGCGGGGCCTGGGCCAAGTCAAAGCCAGGAGGCAGGAGCTTCTTCTGGGTCTCCCACGTGGGTGGCAGGGGTCCAAGCACTTGGACCATCTTCTGCTGCTTTCCCAGGTCATTAGCAGAGAGCTGAATCGGAAGTGGAACAGGTGGGACACGAACCGGCGCCCATTTGGGATGCCAGTGTTATAGGTGGTGGCTTTACCTGCTACACCACAACACCAGGCCCTGTTAGCTTTTTTGTTTATTTCCCCAGTTTCAAACACAATAAATAATGTTTCCCTTCTCTTTAAGTGTTGCCCTAAATTATTCTTTGTCCCAAGGGAATTAGTTGCTTCCTTCCCTCAGGCTGAGCTGTGATTCCTCCACCAACTGGAACTCAACCTCTTGGCAAGAAGTGCAACCATCCTGGACACAGGCAGTGTGTGCGCCTTCCGCGCTGTGGCGCAATAGGTTAATCCTCCGCCTGTGACTCCGGCATCCCGTAACAGTGCTGGTTCTAGTCCCTGCTGCTCCTCTTCTGATCCAGATCTCTGCTGTGGCCTGGGAAAGCAGCGGAAGATGACCTGAATGCTTGGGCCCCTGTACCCCTCTCAGAGACCCATGAGAAGCTCCTGGCTCCTGGCTTCAGATCGAGTCGCTGTGGCCATTGCAGCCATCTGGGGAGTGAACCAGTGGATGGGAGACCTTTCTTTCTGTCTTTCCCTCTCACTGTAACTCTACCTATAAAAAATAAATAATAAAAATAAAATCTTTCATTTAAAAAAGGGTAATGACATCAGTTACCTCTGACTATTCCTTCCACAGGAGAGCAGGAGGGCTGGCACTGTTGTGTAACAGAGTAAGCCGCTGCCTGCAATGCTGGCATCCCATATGAGCACAGGTCTGAGTCCCAGACCTGGTGATCCAGCTCTCTGCTGATGTGCCAGGGAAAGCAGCAGAAGATGGCCCAAGTCCTGGACCCCTGCCACTCACGTGGGAGACCCGGGTAGGGTTCCAGTTTCCTGGCTTTGACTCGGCCCAGGCCTGGCTGCCATTGTGGCCATTTGGAGAGTGAATCAGCTGATGGACGATTTCTCTCTCTGTTTCTCTGTCTTTTTTTCCCCCTCTCTCTCTGTAACTGCCTTCCAAGTAAACAAAATAAAATCTTTTTTTTTTTTTTAAAGAGCAGGAACTATGCTTGGTGCCTGCTAACCCAGTGTTTTTCAAGCTTTAATGTGCACACAGATCTCCTGGGATTTGGTTAAAATGCAAATTCTGGTTCAGAAGGTCTGGGGCAGAGCCCAGAGATTCTGCATTTCAAACAAGTCCCTAGAGGTGCTAACTCTCCTGGTCCACATACCACTCTTGGAGTTGCAAGGAACTCCACCAGATAACTGAGTGGAAAATGAGAAGGAGAACCTGCCCATGGGCCGGGAACCCTCAGTCTCTTCTATGGCCAAGACTAGAGGGACCCATGGGGGCCCCAAGGGCACAATTAAGGAGACACTCGCTATCATGTTCCCTGCACTTGAATAACCCTGAGAGTGAGGGCATCCTTGTACTGAAAATCTTCTAGTTCTGACAAACCATCCACTGAGGGGCATTTGGTGAGTATCCCTCCACACTACTTTCTAATAACATTGATGAACACATATGGAATCCTACTGTATGTGATTATATTGTATATAAGAATACCTACAAGATTACACACACAATATTATGTACTTTTTAAAAGATTTACGTATTTGCTTGAAAGGCAGAGTAACAGACTGAGAGAGGGAGAGACAGATAGAGAGATCTTCCATCCATGGTTCACTCCCCAAATGGCTACAATGACCAAAGCTGAGCCGATCCCAAGAGAGGAGCCTTCTCCGGGTCTCCCACGTGGGTACAGGGGTCCAAGCACCTGGACCATCTTTCACTGCCCTCCCAGGCCATCAGCAGGGAGCTGGATCAGAAATAGAGCAGCCAGGACTCGAACCGGCACCCACGTGGGATACAGCACTGCGGGCAGAAGCTCAACTTACTGTGCCACAGCACCGGCCCCTATTATGCTGTACTTATTTGCTCATTTATATCTAAGTTGCAATGCTTAATTTTTTTTATTTGTATTTATTTATTCTATTTTAAAGGCAGAGAGATAGAGACAGAGAAGGAGAGATCTTTTATCTGCTGGTTCACTCCCCCCAGATACCTGCAACAGTTGGAGCTAGGTCAGGCTGAAGCCAGCATCCAGGAAGTCCATGTGAGTCTCTTATGTGGATGGCGACAATTTAACTCCTTGAGCCATCACCTGCCCTCCTAGGGTGCATAATAGCAGGAAGCTGGATCAGAGGCAGAGATGGGCTTCAGACCTGGCCACTCCAGTATTGGATATGAGCATCCCAAGTGGTAGCTTATCACACTGCACCAAAACGCCCGCCCCAGTTACAAAATTTTAAATCCTGAATCTTGCAAATTCATTTACTAATCCTGGTCCTCCGAAATGCACACATGGTTTTCTCTGAGTGCAGGAATTGTGAGTGGTCTATCTTCTTTATATTTTCCTGTGTTTTCCAGATTGTCCACACTAAGGAACCGGCACTGTGACATAGTGGGTAAAGCCAAATTGTCCACATTGGCCCTACACAACTTTCCAATTTCATTCTTATTTTTATCAGAGCAGCACCTGTATAGACCTGAACAAGGTCAGGTGAGCTACGGGACTTGGTAAACAGCACTTACCTGCCCCCCGCCCCGCCCCCGACGCTGCTCCCCCCCCCCCCCCCCCCGCCCCCGATGCTTCCAGAGTCACTCGGCAGAAGCAGCTGCTGTCAGTGCTTCCAAGGGTTCCTTTTCTTGCACATTGTTATTTAAGCTGTTAGATTCCTCAGTGGAGGTGAGCATTTAACTCATGCCGCAACTTCTTCCACCACCTCCATCCCTCTTACGTCAGTGGTAGCGTTTACAATTGAGCCAACTTGCCTTCTTATACAACTCTCTCCTGCCGCGGAATGAATTGACTCGACGTTTTATATCTTGCACAGTTCTGTTAAATAGTATTGCTGCGAGCTCCCTGCCAACACTCCACTTATGGTCAAACTCGCCATTAATTTATCAGCTGCATTTTTTGTCCATAGGGTCTCCCTCCCTGGAGCCCTCTGTACAAGTCAGGTTTCTCTTCCTCCTCCTCCTCCTTCTTTGAGATTTGTTTATTTATCTGAAAGGCAGAGTTACAGAGAAGCAGAGGCAGAGAGAGAGAGAGAGAGGTCTTCCATCCACTGGTTCACTCCCTACATGGTCGCAACAGCTGGAGATTGCTGGGCCAGGCCAAAGCCAGAAGCCAGGAGCTTCTTCTGGGCCTCCCACTTGGGTGCATGGGCTTAAGCACTTGGACCATCTTCCACTGCTTTCCCAGGCCATAGCAGGGATCTGGATTGGACGTGGAGCAGCCAGGATTTGAACCAGCACCCATATGAAATGCTGGCACTGCGAATGGAGGTTTTACCTGCTATGCCACAGCACCAGCCACAAAAAAAGTCAAGTTTCTTGAGATCCAGTAGGCGACAACAATAGTCTGCCCTCTTTATCCTAGGGAGATACATTCTAAGACCCTCAGTGGATGCCTGAAATATTGTATAGTACTGAACCCTGCTTCAAAACATTTGTGGAAAATAGAATTAAAAGGCAAGCATATTTGGATGCAAAAAATCTTGAAACCCATGTATACTTTTTTTTTTTATTTTTTTTTTTATTTTTGACAGGCAGAGTGGACAGTGAGAGAGAGAGAGACAGAGAGAAAGGTCTTCCTTTGCCGTTGGTTCACCCTCCAATGGCCGCCGCGGTTGGCGCGCTGCGGCCGGCGCACCGCGCTGATCCGATGGCAGGAGCCAGGAGCCAGGTGCTTTTCCTGGTCTCCCATGGGGTGCAGGGCCCAAGCACCTGGGCCATCCTCCACTGCACTCCCGGGCCACAGCAGAGGGCTGGCCTGGAAGAGGGGCAACCGGGACAGAATCCGGCGCCCCAACCGGGACTAGAACCCGGTGTGCCGGCGCCGCTAGGCGGAGGATTAGCCTAGTGAGCCGCGGCGCCGGCCCCCCATGTATACTTTTTCATACCACACACATTCCATGAGCTTTTCAAAGTCCCCTTGTGTATGCTATGTTTTTTCCCTATACCTACATATACATAATAAAGTTTAATTTATAAATGAGGCACAGTAAGAGATTAACAACAATAAAATAACAATATGCTGTAATAAAAGTTATATGAGTGTGGTTTCTCTGTCAAAATATGGGATATTTAATTTAATATTTCCAGACTGCAGGTTACCATGGATAACTGAACCTGTGGAAAGCAAAGTCGCAGAGAAGGGGGCCCCCCTGCATAGGGTTATACAGAGGACTGTGGAGACAGAGCCGTGTGTTAGGGACCTGGCTCGTGTGATTCTGAGCAATGGAAAGTCTGAGTTCGCAGGGCAGGCTGGACACTCAGGCTGCCGTCCACACTCCGGAATCCTCACCTGCAGACTGGAAACTCGGTTGAGGGCTCTGTGTTGCTGCCGTGAGACAGCATTCCTTCTTCCTCGGAAAACTTCAGCCTTGGGGCCGGCACTGTGGAGTAGCAGGCGAACCCTCCGCCTGCAGCGCCAGCAACCCATATGGGCACCGGCTCGAGTCCTGGCTGCTCCACTCCTGATCCCTACTAGTGGCCCAAGTGCTGAGCCTCCACACCTGTGTGGGAGAGCCTGCCGGAGCTCCTGACTCCTGGCTGTGGCGTTGCAGCCATCTGGGGAGTGAACTAGCAGATAGAAAAGCTCTCTCACTGTCTCTCCCTCTCTTTCTGTAACTCTGCTTCTCAAACAAACAAATAAATCTTTAAAAATAAGTACATAAATCCTAAGAAAAATAAAACCTCAGTTTTGTTCTGATGGTCTTCAACCAATTGGAAGAAGCCATTTTAGATGATGAAGGCTCATTAACTTCAAGTCAAGCGACTGTACGTGTTAATCACACCTAAAATAGACCTAATCAGCAACATCTAGACTGGTCTTTTTTTTTTTTTTTAGAGAGATTTATTTATTTATTTGAAAGGCATAGCTACAGAGAGGCAGAGGCAGAGAGAGAAAGAGAGAAGGGGGGCCTTCCATCCACTGGTTCACTCCCCAGATGGCCGCAATGGCCAGAGCTGGGTAGATCTGGAGCCAGGAGCTTCTTCCTGATCGCCCACGTGGGTGGAGGGGCCCAAGCACTTGGGCCATCTTCTGCTGCTTTCTCAGGCTATAGCAGAGAGCTGGATCAAAAGTGGAGCAGCCGGCCAGCGCCATGGCTCACTAGGCTAATCCTCCGCCTTGTGGCGCCGGCACACCGGGTTCTAGTCCCGGTCGGGGCACTGGATTCTGTCCCAGTTGCCCCTCTTCCAGGCCAGCTCTCTGCTGTGGCCCCAGAGTGCAGTGGAGGATGGCCCAAGTCCTTGGGCCCTGCACCCCATGGGAGACCAGGATAAGTACCTGGCTCCTGCCATCGGATCAGCGCGGTGCGCCGGCCGCAGTGTGCTGGCCACGGCGGCCATTGGAGGGTGAACCATTGGCAAAAGAAGACCTTTCTCTCTGTCTCTCTCTCTCACTGTCCACTCTGCCTGTCAAAAAAGAAAAAAAAAAGTGGAGCAGCCGGGACTCGAACTGGCACTGCAGGCGGTCTCCCCACCTGCTATGCCACAGCACCAGCCCCTGGACTGGTCTTTAACAATACTCCTGGGCACCATGGTCTAGCCAAGCTGACACAAAGAATTAACCATCACACCCTCTCACCCCCCAAAGAATCCCTCCCCAATCATACATGATTCTCTTTAGAGTACTCCTATTCCCTTTAAACACCATCCATAGCCTACAGCAAATATTTCTCAGGTGCATGGAAACAAGCCATCAGGGAACTGGGCTAAGGTACACAAAGTGTTACACACACACACACACACACACACACACACGGCGAAGAGGTGACTCAAGGGCACCCCTCCCCCCAGCTGCTGGGTGGGTGCTGAACTCGGGCAGCACGGACTCCATGGTAACTGCCAATAACCAAGCCAGGCGAGGAGAAAGAGAATTTATGCACAGCTCCAGTCGTTCCGGGCAGTATTAGTCGGATTAGTTGGGTCTACAACAGCTGCCTCACTGATCATTTTTATCCTGATGCTTAAATTGCAAACCTGAAAACCTCAAAGTCAAGAAAGCTCTAAAGGCAAAAGTAACTTTTCATGTGGTTTCTTGGACTCAGATGGACAGGTGAAGCAATGAGATGTTTTGATTGTATGCTTTTTCCTGCTTGGAGATTTTTTTTTTTTTTTTTTACTTTCAAGTGCATGCTTAATAAACCAGTCAAAATAATTGAGAAGTCTTTGGAGATACAGACTTTAATTTTTTCCAAATGACTGTGGGTGTGTGTCATGATGAGTCAATGTTTCTTTGGGAAATGAGGGTGAAAAATCTCAGAAACCAGTGAAGAATGCGAGGTGTGGCAAGTCCAGTGCCACACACTTCACATCCAACCAATGGATAAACTTTTCCCGCCTGCCCATATGGGAGTGGAGAGGAACATGCAAGCAACTGTGGCCTGAGGTCTCCTGGGAGAAGGAGAGGAGGGGAACCAGGATTTCCAAACAAAAAGAATGCAGGAAACCTTTTCCTCAAAGCAAAAACAAATCTGAAATCTAGAAGCGAAAGCGAGAAGGTGTGCACTGACCTCACCCAGTGTAGATGGGAACCTCTTGGAAAATAAGGGAGCTGCCACACCGCCATGGTTGAAAAGTTTTCCTTTGGCTGCCGGCACAGGGCTACGCAGATCCCCAGAAGCTAAGGCCCCTCCTTGGGGCTGATCTGCTATTTGCAAAGGTCCTGGAACTGCCAACTGAGAGGCCGTCTCAGAAATTCTCTAAATCCCATTTGTGAAAAAGATGTATGTATTTATTTATTTGAAAAGCAGAGAGAGAGAGAGAGAGAGAGAGAGAGAGAGAGAGACATTTTTACCCACTGGTTCACTCCCCAAATCGCCACAACAGCCAAGGCTGGGCCAAGTCAAAGCCAGGAGCCAGGAACTTCATCCGGGTCTCCCAGATGGGTGGCAGGAAACCAAGTATTTGAGCCATCATCTGCTACCTCCCAGGTGCATTAGCAGGAAACTGGATCGGAAGCACAGACAAGCCAGCATTCTTACGTGGGATGCCAGTGTCCCAAGCATGGCCTTAACCCGCTGTGCCACAATGCCTGCCCCATTTCTTCCAAATAGAGATAATAGGACAAACCTCCCCCTCCAAAAAAAAGTGTTCCATATCCATAAATCTGGAAAATGTCGGATTAAGTAAAGTTATGTGGTCTTATTTATTTCAGGACTTCTCAGTACCTTTAATAGCGTTTTTTAAAAGATTTATTTTATTTACCTGAAAGACAGAGTTAGAGAGAAAGGAAGAGACACACACAGAGCTAAAGGTCTTCCAACCACTGATTCACTCCCCAAATGGCAGCAACAGCTGGAGCTAAGCCAACCTGTAGCCAGGAGCTTTTTCTGCGTTTCCCACACGTGTGCAGGGGCCCAAGGACTTGGGCCATCCTTCGTTGCTTTCCCAGGCATATTAGCCGGGAGCTGGATAGGAAGTGGACCAGCCAGGACTCGAACCGGTGGCCATATGGGATGCTGGTGCTGCAGGCCAGGGCTTAACCCGCTGCACCACACCAACGGCCCCCTTTAATAGCATTTTTACTCTCCATCTGAAACATTAATTTTATCGGATTTCTCACAGTTATTTGAGATGCTTTGTGGAGCACTAATTAACATTTTCCTAGCTCACGGAACACAGGTCTGGATGGTCACCATTGAGGTGAGCACGAGATAGGGGTCCAGAAGATCACTGGCTAGCTCCCGGGCAGCTTCAGGCCAAAGGAGCCCAAGGAGGCCTGTTAGCCCATTGCCATCCCCTGGAAGCGAAAGACGACTTCATAAATTCCCTTTTCACGCCGAATTGTGGCTAACCGTCTCAGAATCCAGTAACATCAGAGCTCACAGGGAACATTGAGATCCCTGTAATTAAATTGTAGAATTCCCTGTCCACTGCCACAGTACCTTCCCAGATGGCTGAATTCACTGACTAGCACTAGTGTGATTTTGACACGTCTGCCTATAGTCAAAAATGAGCCTGACTGACGGCCCACGTCATCCCAAACACATCTCCATAGGACAAAATTTCCATAAGGTAAAATAATTCAGTCATTGGAGCTTGAAGCAAGATATGATCTGTTATTTCAACAGTGGATTACTTTTTTCATTTTTAGATTTTATTTTTTATTTATTTGAAAGTCAGTTACAGAGAGGAAGAGAGAGACAGAGAGAGAGAGAGAGAGAGAGAGAGAAAGAGAGATCTTCCATCTGGTGGTTCACCCCCCCCCCCAAACTGCCACAATGACCAGGACTGGACTAGGTCAAAGCCATGTGCCCAGAGCTTCTTCTGGGTCTCCCAAGTGGGTGCAGGGGCCCAAGGACTTGGGGCCCTGTTCTACTGTTTTCCCAGGAGCATTAGCAGGAAGCTGGATCAGAAGTGGAGCAGCTGGGTCTCAAACTGGCGTTCATATTGGATGCCAACGTCACTGGCAGAGGTTTAACCTGCTATGCTACAATGCTGGCTCCTGGATTCCTTTTTTAAAATTTTTAAATTTATTTGAAAGACAGAGAAAGAGAGAATTCCCTTCTGCTGGTTCATTCCCTAAATGCCTGCAACAGTCAAGGCTGGGCCAGACTGAAGCTGAGAGCCAGAAGCTAAATCCAGGTCTCTCATATGGGCAGCAGGAACCAACTACTTGAGCCACCATCGGCTGCCTCCTGGGGCGCACATTAGCAGGAAGCTGGAATTGGAAGTGGAGCCAGGATTTGAACCCAGACACTGTGATGTGGGCATCTCAATGGCATCTGGTTACCCTTGTGCCAAACACCCACCACTGGATTCTTTTTTTTTTTTTTTTTTTTTTGGACAGGCAGAGTGGACAGTGAGAGAGAGAGAGAGACAGAGAGAAAGGTCTTCCTTTTGCAGTTGGTTCACCCTCCAATGGCCGCTGTGGCCGGCGAGCTGCAGCCTGCACATCGCGCTGATCCGAAGCCAGGAGCCAGGTGCTTCTCCTGGTCTCCTATGGGGTGCAGGGCCCAAGCACTTGGGCCATCCTCCACTGCACTCCCAGGCCACAGCAGAGAGCTGGCCTGGAAGAGGGGCAACCAGGACAGAATCTAGTGCCCCGACCGGGACTAGAACCTGGTGTGCTGGCGCCGCAAGGTGGAGGATTAGCCTATTGAGCCATGGCGCTGGCCTTGGATTCTTGATTTACCTCTGAACCTACAACCTGCTTGAAACTGAGCTGTAGGTCATGTGGATGGCACTGTCCTAAAAACTGTGTATGTTTTAAAGAATAGGCCAAGGATAATAAAAAAAATTCAAAGTGAAAATCTCCTTCCTGCCTATGACTCCTTCCCCCTCCAAGTTAGCCATTTGTATTAATTAGCATTTTGTGGCCCCTTCAGGAGTTCTTTATGCAAATGGAAGCAGATGTGGATAAGGAGATTTATTTCTCTTCCTTTGTCTTATACAAAATGATACGGTTTTTATTAGGTCCTTGCCTATTGGGCCTTTTTCCTGATTGGTGAATAGAGGGAACCACACCATCTCTCTCCCGGAGTCCTCCCCTCCCACATCCTCCGAGGCTGGGACTCATCCAGACCCCTGCCGTTTGGGTTTTTTGGAAAGTCGCACTTGCACGGCTGGTTTTGTCAGTGACCTCAAATTTGAGCACTCAGGGTGTGGTTTACAGACGCTGGTATTTCACGCCTTAAGAAGAGCCAGTACACAAATGTCAACATTTCCAAAGCAAATGTGGGAGCGGTTGTTTGCATTACAAATGAACCTTGTAAAAATGATTCACCAAAGGCTTTTTGAGAATGTATTTACATATGTTTATTTATTTAATAAATAATACTTATGCTTGGTACAAAATTGAAAAGCATGTACAATGAAAATGCTCCACCTTGGTCCCCAGCGCCCGCAGGACCCCACTCCCCGTGGGCAGGGCAACAACCAGTATCCATCCATAGCCTTTGCATATGCAAACAGATCCACATATATCCTTTTACAAAAACAGCACTCTAAAGTCCTGTCTTTGCCCTTTGTTATTTTTTTTTAAGATTTTATTTATTAGCCGGCGCTGTGGCTCAATAGGCTAATCCTCCACCTTGCGGCGCCGGCACACCGGGTTCTAGTCCCGGTCGGGGCGCCGGATTCTGTCCCGGTTGCCCCTCTTCCAGGCCAGCTCTCTGCTATGGCCAGGGAGTGCAGTGGAGGATGGCCCAGGTGCTTGGGCCCTGCACCCCATGGGAGACCAGGAAAAGCACCTGGATCCTGGCTCCTGCCATCGGATCAGCGCGGTGCGCCGGCTGCAGCGGCGGCCATTGGAGGGTGAACCAACGGCAAAGGAAGACCTTTCTCTCTCTGTCTCTCTCTCTCACTGTCCACTCTGCCTATCAAAAAAAAAAAAAAAAAAAAAAGATTTTATTTATTTGAGAGGGAGAGACAGAAATGTCTTCCATCTGCTGGTTCACTCCCCAAACGGCTGCAATGGCCGGAGCTGGGCCAATCCGAAGCCAGGAGCTTCTTCCTGGTCTCCCACATGGGTGCAGGGGCCCAAGCACGTAGGCCATCTTCCACTACTTTCCCAGATCATAGCAGAGAGCTGGATTGGAAGAGGAACAGCTGGGACAGGAGCTAGTGCCCAACCAGCCAACCCAACCCTTTGTTATTTTTTGCTGAAAAACATATCTTGGAGAGTCTTCCATATCAAGACAGAACAGCCTCAGCCTTTTTATTTTTATTTTTGGAAAGGACCGTATGATTTTTCATTAATGGAGACACACATAAGAATCTTGCCTAAAAGAAGACTTTTGTCACGGTGAGCTCCATTATCCACTGTCAATCTGACTGGATCGCCGCAGTCCTGTCTTCAATCACACTCAGTTGTAGGACAAGATGCTCTCAGGGCGTTTCCAACGCGGTCTGTATGTGCAGCACAGAAATTCAGTGTTTCCTAGCTCCTAACTCTCAGTGTTGAATTTCAGACAACTTCAAGGTCTTCAGTGTAATCCAACTTTTTAGAACTTCTTCCTTTTCCTATGTTGTTCTATGTTCCCTCTCTCCACTCGTTATCCAAAGTTGAACAACCTAATGTAGACTTTTTTTCTTCTGTCTGTCTCTCTTTCAAGCAGCAAGCTTTTGAAAACTGTCTCTGGCCGGCACCGCGACTCAATAGGCTAATCCTCCGCCTTGTGGCGCCGGCACACCGGGTTCTAGTCCCGGTCGGGGCGCCGGATTCTGTCCTGGTTGCCCCTCTTCCAGGCCAGCTCTCTGCTGTGGCCAGGGAGTGCAGTGGAGGATGGCCCAAGTGCTTGGGCCCTGCACCCCATGGGAGACCAGGAGAAGCACCTGGCTCCTGCCTTCAGATCAGCGCGGTGCGCCGGCCGCAGCGTGCCAGCCGTGGCAGCCATTGGAGGGTGAACCAATGGCAAGGAAGACCTTTCTCTCTGTCTCTCTCTCTCTCACTATCCACTCTGCCTGTCAAAAAAAAAAAAAAAAAAGAAAGAAAAAGAAAAAAGAAAACTGTCTCTTTTCTCCGAGGCTTTTACCAACCTTCTGAAGACCAGCAGGAGCTCTTACCCTGCCATGGTCCCCAGCTCTGCCTGCACAGCAAAGCCCTCCACAGACCTGCTCAATGTAGGAATCGGAAGGATTTTTGGTCCTAGAGACAGGGGAGGGTGAGCCATTAGTATCCCAGCCCTCAGAGTGGCCAAGGGAGCCAGGCAACCTCCAGTGGCCTCATCATCCACTCACCCCAGCAGATGTACAAATATTATCATTTTTTATGTGCGACAGCAAAAAAAAAAAAAAAAGAAAAAATTGAGGGGGTCCCCTCGGGCACCACAAAGAAGCCTGGAGCTTCACCTAAGGTGCAGGGATTTTAGCGCATGCGTGATGGGCTGCCTGAGGCGCCAGCCGCACAGGACAATCAATCAATAGAAGACAGGATTATTCTCATGACTGCATCTTCTCAGGGTTCTTTGTACCTCAACCCAAAGAAAGAATCCGTGACGTCCCACGGGTGTCTGATAATCCCCACGCTAGCTGGCTTATGTCCACTTCGCATGAAACATTCGCTGGCCTAGGTTCTGAGAGAAGACGCTGGCCCGCTTTTTTTTTCCCCACCTTGGGACTCTTCTTTACGGATTCTTCTTCCTCCACTGGGCCTTTCAGGCTACGGTTTTTCCACTTTTGGCTCTTTGGTCTCTTCTGCCTCTCGAACCAAGCAGAAGTACTTCCCGGAGGGGCCAGCGCTGAGGTGCAGCGGGATAAGCCGGTGCAGCCTATCTGGGGAGTGAACCAGCAGATGGAAGATCTCTCTCTCTATGTGTCTCTCTCTCTCTATGTCTCTCTCTCTCTCTCTCTGAATTATAAATAAATAAATGAATGAATACTTTCTGGAAGTCCAGGGACAAACTCTTTTCTGATGAATTCCTAATGGGTGTTTCCAGCCCATACCCTTCCTCTGAGCTCCAGACCCAGGTATCCACCTGCCTCTCTGTCCCTTCTTCATGAATTGCTGGGGATGCAACATCAGACCCCTGGGGGAATGAGAGCTTGAAACAGAAATAAAAGTGTTCAATGTCAAGGTGCTCTTGCACCCTGGAATTTGTACCTACTCTAGTGGCTACTTCAAGTCTTTTTTACCTTCTTTAATTCTTTGATTTTGTCTACCCTCCCCCCACCCACCACCCCACCCCCAGCCCCTGGCCACTGCTGCCCCAGTGCCACCAATCAGCAGATTCTACAACCTCGCACTTCACACAGAGGCGGGGCCTCAGAGTGTTTTCTCACCTTCTGCCACCAAATTATAGGCATCCGCGTCCACCCTCAGGCTCAGTCCCCATGTTTAGGCCAATTTCCTATGGTGCTTTCTGGCTCTTTAGGGGTCCCCATCCTTTCTCTCTCACCTGGTCTCTCTGGTGCAGCCTTCCTCTTTTGCTCCTTTAATTGATTAGACGGAGATAGAGACAGAGAGAAGAACTCATCTACTGGTTCACTCCCCAAACGCTGGCTGGGCAGAGGCCAAAACCAAGAGCCAGGAACTCCATCCAGGTCTCCCATTGGGTGGCAACAGCCCATCTACTTAAGCCATCACCATTGCCTTCCAGGTCTGCGGTAGCAGGAAGCTGGAGTCAGGCACCAGAGGTGGGCGTGGAAGAAAGGCACACAGACACCCTGCCTTTACCAGAGTCTTCACTGCTAGGCCAAGTGCCTGCTCCGTGTTTGGTGCTGCTCACCGGCGTGGATACTTCTCCAAAGCCTCTCTGTTTTAGTCTCTTCCTGTGACCCCCATGTCCAGCCCCCACAAGTGCCATCTCCCATTTCCTTCACAACCACATTTCTCGAAAGAGTTGTCTCCATTTTCCATCTAGCTGTCTGTATTTTCTGTGTCTCAATCTCCTGCAATTTTGCTTTCTTCCCACAACCTGGCTTAAACTATTCTTGTCAAAGTTAGCAGCAATGTCCTCCCATTCAGTGGACTTTAATTGCTTAATATTATTTAATCCAGGTGCGATGGATAAGCCACTGCCTGCAATGCCAACATCCCATATGGGCACCAGTTCGAGTCCCAGGTACTCCACTTTTTTTTTTTTTTAAGATTTATTTATCTATTAGAAAGGCAGAGAGAGAGAGAGAAAGAGAGAGAGAGAGAGAGAGAGAGAGAGAGAGGTCTTCCATCTACTGGCTTACTTCCCAGATGGTGCAATGGCTGGAGCTGTGCTGACCCAAGGCCAGGAGCCAGGAGCTTCTTCCGAGTCTCCCATGAGGGTGCAGAGGCCCAAGGACTTGGGTCATCTTCTACTGCTTTCCCAGGCCATAGCAGAAAGCTAGATCGGAAGTGGAGCAGCCAGGACTCCAAATGGCACCCATATGGGATGGCGGCACTGCAGGCAGTGGCTTTACCTGCTATGCCACAGCGCTGGCCCCTGCTCCACTTTTGATCCAGCTCTCTGCTGATGCATCTGGGAAAGTAGCAGATGATGGCTCACCCATGTGAGAGACCCAAATGGATTTCCAGGCTCTTGGCTTCAGCCTGGCCCAGCCCTGCTGTTGTGGCTATTTGGGGAGTGAATAGCACATGAAAGTTCTCTCTGTCTCTCCCTCTCTCTTGGTAACTCTGTCTTTCAAATAAAATAAATACGTTTTGAAAACATTGTTTAATCCAACGGGCTTTTCTTATTCTGGGGGGTGGGAGGCCTTGGCACCTCTGTGGCGTTTGCTGCCCTGAGCAGTGGCTTCTCGAAGAACCACGTCTCCTTGCCATCTTCTTCCCGACAACGCTTTGTAAACAGCTCCGGGTGGCTTGCTGGGTAATTGCCAGTGCAGGGCCAGGATTTCCTTTCCACCCTCCCCAACGCCCAGTTTTGGCCACCTCCCTCTTCAGGTTTGCGCTGGGGGAGCCCTTCCCTGTCCCCGAGCCCCGTCTGCAAGCCTTGCCCTGCCAATTCCCCCAGCGTGCAATGAGATGTGGAGTCGTGCTGCACCCGGCTCTTCCCCTGGGCTGGTCTCATTTCCAGGGACTGCTGTGACAGCAAGGCTTGGGGGAGGGACTTCCTGCTCCCCGGTGTCATCTGTCACGCTGACGCGACCCACCTGCGCTGGGAGCTCACCCGCCCCCTGCCCACTGGCGGCACCTGATCCCATCACCCTCTTCATTCTCCTCACGGCTCTAAGGCTTTCTCTGTGTTTTTCCAGATGCTGTCAAAAGCGATCATTGCACATGATGAAGGGTAGGCTGGCCTCTTTGTACGAAATTCCACCTAGCAACCCCAGAATACACCAGAGTGGATAAGAAGCTCCTCTGATCTACATTTCTAATTCCCACTCCCGTAAAGCTTGGGCCAGTGTAGGGGACAGAGCACAGGGCCTGGAGAACACAAGCTTCTGGGGGCCGGCGCTGTGCATAGGGGGTTAGGCCACTGCTGGTAACCCATATGGGTGGTTGCTCGAGTCCCCACTACTCCACTTCCCACCTAGCTCCCTGCTAATGCACCCGGGAAAGCAGCAGAGGATGGCCCAAGTGCTTGGGCCTCTGCATCCACATAAGAGACCCAGAGGAGGCTCCTGGCTCCTGGCTTCAGACCAGCCCAGCCCCGACAGTTGCAGACAGTTTTGGGGAGTGAACCAGCAGATGGAAGCGCTCTCTCGCTCTCTCTCTCACTGTAACTCTGCCTTTCAATAAATAAATAAACCTTAAAAAACAAAAACAAAAAAGCACGAGCTTCTGAGTTCTCAGTTTGAGGTCCTGATCTCAAGTGGAGGTACAGTGGGCTCTCCTGAACTGTGCACACCTGTCTCTGCGTGTGCTTCCTTTCTGTGTGGTGCAGTATCATGGTTCAATAAGGGGCCGGCATTCTGGTGACACGGGTAAAGCTGCCACCTGCAATGCTGGCATCCCATTTGGGTGCAGGTTCAAGTTCCAGCTGCTCCATTTCCAATCCACTTCCCTGCTAATATGTGCCTAGGAAAGCAGCAGAAGATGGCCAGAGTGCTTGGTCCTCTGTACTAACATGGGAGACTCGGATGAAGCTTCTGGGTCCCGACCTCAGCCTGACCCAGCCCCAGCCCCAGCCATTGCAGTGTTTGGGAAGTGAACCAAAGGCTGAAAGATCTCTGTGTCTCTCCTCCTCTGTCTGTAACTCCACCTTTCAAATAATAAATAAAATATTTTTTAAGATTTATTATTTATTTTACTTGAAAGTCACAATTATACAGAGAGAGAAGGGGAGGGAGAGGGAGAGGGAGAGAGAGAGAAAGAGAGAGAGAGAGAGAGAGAGAGAGAGAGATCTTCCACCTGCTGGTTCACTTCCCAGATGGCTGCAATGGCCGGAGCTGCACTGATCTGAAGCTAGGAGTCAGGAGCTTCTTCCAGGGATCCCACGCGGGTGCAGGGGCCCAAGGACTTGGGCAATCTTCTACTGATTTCCCAGGCCACAGCAAAGAGCTGGATCGGAAATGGAGCAGCCAGGTCTCAAACCGATGCCCATATAGAATGCTGGCACTGCAGGAGGCGGCTTTACCCGCTACGCCACAGAGCCAGTCCCAATAAAATAAAAGTTTTAAAACGATTTATATATTGGGGCCAGCTCTGTGGCACAGCAGGTTAACGCCCTGGCCTGAACCAACGGCATCCCATATGGGCGCCAGTTCTAGTCCTGGATGCTCCTCTTCCGATCCTGCTCTCTGCTGTGGCCTGGAAAAGCAGTAGAAGATGGCCCAGGTCCTTGGTCCCCTGCACCCACATGGGAGACCTGGAGGAAGCTCCTGGCTCCTGGCTTTAGCCTGGCCCAGGCCTGATGAGTGTGGCCATCTGGGGAGTGAACCATCGGATGGAAGATGTTTCTCTCTCTCTCTCTCTCTCTCTCTCTCTCTCTCTCTGCCTCTCCTCTCTCTGTGTAACTCAGACTTTCAAATAAACAAAAAAAAATCTTTATTTTTTATTTTTATTTATTTATTTGACAGGCAGAGTGGACAGTGAGAGAGAGAGACAGAGAGAAAGGTCTTCCTTTGCCGTTGGTTCACCCTCCAATGGCCGCCGCGCCGCGGCCGGCGCACTGTGCTGATCCGATGGCAGGAGCCAGGTGCTTATCCTGGTCTCCCATGGGGTGCAGGGCCCAAGCACTTGGGCCATCCTCCACTGCACTCCCTGGCCACAGCAGAGAGCTGGCCTGGAAGAGGGACAGAATCCGGCGCCCCGACCGGGACTAGAACCCGGTGTGCCGGCGCCGCAAGGCGGAGGATTAGCCTAGTGAGCTGCGGCGCTGGCCTAAAAAAAATCTTTTTTAAAAAAAGATTTATTTATTTATTTGAGAGGTAGAATTACTAACAAAGAGAGGGAGAGAGGGGGTGTGTGGGGGGGTCTTCCATCCACTGGTTTACTCCCCAAATGGCCACAACAGCTGGAGCTGGGCCAATCTGAATCAAGGAACCTGGAGCTTTTTCCTGGTCTCCCACATAGGTGCAGGGGCCCAGGGACTTGGGCCATCTTCTACTGCTTTCCCAGGCCACAGCAGAGAGCTGGATCAGAAGTAGAGCAGTCCAGACTCGAACCAATGCCCATATGGGATGCCAGCACTGCAGATGGGGCTTAACCTACTACACCCCAGCGCCAGCCCCACAAATAAATCTTAAGATAAACAAAATAAATCTTCCCTAAGTCAAGACAGTGAAGATTTAGTTCCCTAAATGGGGTAAGGCAGAGGAGAAAAGCAAACCCTGGTGATGAAGACCCTCAGTGACTGTTCCTGACCCGGTGCTGGGGACACTGGGAACACAGGGACCCATTTAGGGCTGAATCTAAGACTGTGTGATGTCCTGGGAAGGAAAGAGAATCATTTTGCAAGAAAGCAGATAAGGCAGGCCTCTTTCCTCTTCAGCGTGACACAGAGGAATTTCTGGGGGGAAATGGGAAGATTCTGTGGCTTTGGAAGAGCAATGGGTAGGAGGCATTTGTAAATATTAACAACAACAAGACACGTACTTGTGCCTAATGTCACCAGCAATGAAGTTGGCAATCGCCCACATGGCTCCCCTTAACTGCTTAATTAATCTAATTACCTCCTACCATCCTCTGGGCCTTTAAAAAGATTAGACTTATTTACTTATTTATTAGAAAGGCAGAGGAACAGGGAGAGATCTCTCTCTCCTAGTTAGTTCACTCCCCAAGTGACCACAACGGCCAAAGCTGGGCCAGGAGAAAGCTGGGAGTCCAGATCTCTGTTCAAGTGCCCAGAATTCTGTTCAGGCCTCACATGGGTGGCAGGGGCCCAGGTACTGGGGCCATCTTCTGCTGCTCTCTCAGGTGCATTAGCAGGGAGCTGGAATGGAAGTGGAGGAACCCCATTAAATCAGCATTCTGACATGGGATGCTGGCATCATGGCCTAACCTCCCGTACCAGGACGCCGCCCCATCTTTTGGTCTTCCTTATCCCACATATCCTCATTTGTTGTTTATTATCTAAATGAAACACAAAGCCCACAGAAAACCAAGAGAAGCCACATGTTTGAGAAAGACCCCTATCATATTTCCTGATCATCTATAGTAAAACATCTCCTTTTTGAGACTCTCAAGGAGTGAGCATTTGGTCTACTGATTAAGACACCAGTTCAGGGGCCGGTGCTGTGGTGCAGTGGGTTAATACCCTGACCTGAAGTGCTGGCATCCCATATGGGCACTGGTTCGAGACCTGGCTGTTCCACTTCCTATCCAGCTCTCTCCTGGGAAA
Source organism: Oryctolagus cuniculus (assembly GCF_051225735.1). NCBI lineage: Eukaryota > Metazoa > Chordata > Mammalia > Lagomorpha > Leporidae > Oryctolagus > Oryctolagus cuniculus. The sequence goes on along the minus strand of NC_142871.1, from coordinate 132,876,175 downwards.
GTAGCAGAAGATGGCCCAAGTCCTTGGGCCCCTGTGCCTGTGTGGGAGACCCGGAAGAAGCTCCTGGCTTTGGATCAGCGCAGCTCTGGCCATTGCGGCCAATTGGGGAATGAACCATTGGATGGAGAATCTCTCTCTCTCTCTCTCTCTCTCTCTAACTCTGACTTTCAAGTAAAAAAAAAAAAAAAGACACCAGTTTGATATCTGGCTCTGACTTCCGACTCCAGCTCCCAGCTCCCTGCTAAAGCTAACCCTGGGAGGCAGCAGCAATGGCTCAAGGAGTTGGTCTCCTGCCCCTCCCACAGGAGAACTGGATTACATTCCTAGATGTTGATTTTGAGGAGTGAATCAGTGGATGGGATTTCTCTCTCTCTCTCTCTCTCTCTCTAATTTTCAATCTTTTTGTTTTTTAAAGAGGAATCTCATATCCTGGAAGGAGAATGTAAAACACAAGGGGCAGAGACCGACACTGTGGCGTGGTAGGTTAAGCATCTGCCTGTGGTGCCGGCATCCCATACGGATACTGGTTCATGTCCTGGCTGCTCCACTTCCAATCCAACTCTGCTGTGGCCTGGGAAAGCAGTAGAAGATGGCCCAAGTCCCTGGCCCCTGCACCCACATGGGAGACCCAGAAGAAGCTCCTGGCTCCTGGCTTCAGATTGGCCCAGCTCTGGCCGTTGCAGCCACTTGGGGAATGAACCTGCAGATGGGAGACCCCTTTTTCTGTATCTCTCTCTGTCTGTAACTCTGCCTCTCAAGTAAATAAATAAATTTGTAAAACACACACACACAAAACAGGAATATAAAGTGACACACACTTTTCTGCAAATATTGCTGGTTCTCTAGGGGCAGGAATGCAACCCCAGGGGCCTCTTTCTTTTAGGTAATCCCCACGGACACAGCAGAACAACAAGTGCAGTGACTGCCTGTTGGTGACTAAGAACTTGACATGGCCAGGAAGGAGTCTGTCTAGCTGTTCTCTCTCAGTGCCAAAATGCACCTTGAAATCCACCTTCTTTTGGCTGACTGAGAAAGATTTAAATGACTTACTTGGTTATATCTATTTTTTCTTATTGACATTCACACAGTGGGAATCTGATTTTTGCAGGTCCCTGCCTACAACTCCCTCCCATGATACTCTCTCCATCTGCCTTTGTTTTTCAATGTTCTGTTTCTTATTCTCAGTTAGGCTTCTCTCTGGAGAGATAGTTTGAAGAAACAAAAATAATTGGACCCCAGGGAGAGCTGAGGTTTAAACGAACTGATGAAATAATTTTTGTCTATATCATGCTTTTTGGAACCTTGCTTAAACACTGACTTGAAATTGAAGTTTTCTGTTTACAACAATCTCTTATTAGTGCCTAGTCCATGAACTTTGTACTAGGCCCTTCTGTTAGGGTCTTTTCTTTTTTCAAGCAATAATTTGGAATTTTCATGCTTACAAGATCCCAGATACCTCATTGAAATGCAGCTTCCTGGGCTGGCTCATGAAGGTTCCATTGAGTTGGTCTGTGGGGGCCTGAGGGTCTGCATTCTTAATGAGCCTCCCAGAAAATTATGGTGCTGATGTAACACAAAAATCTGTCTTCCTTGGTCACCCCCTTCACACACACACCCCTTTTGTTTAATTTGAAAAGCAGAGAGGCAGACAGACAGACACAAATCTCCCATTTGCTGGTTTACTCCCGAAATGCCTGCGATACCCAGGGCTGGACCAGGTCAAAGTCAGAATCCAGGTCTCCCACATGGGTGGCAGAAAGGAACTCAATATTACTTGAGTCGTCACCATGCCTCCCACATCTGCATCCGCAGGAGGCTGCAGTCAGTAGCCGGAGCTGGGAACCAAACCAGATACCCTGATGCGGGGTAAGGGTGTGCTAATCAGAGTCTTAGCATGAGGCTAGAAGAGAGGTGCACATGTTTGTGGCTGAGTAGTTTTCTCATCAGCCTGCCTCTTTGGGGATCTGACAGGCTTCTCTCACGTCATCTTCTGCCTATGCTTTTCAGTCCAAGGTGTCGGGGGTTCTGCTAGCACAGTCTCAGGGCACAGGCGTTTGGTGCAGTGATTAAGAGGCTGCTTGGGGCCGGCGCCGTGGCTCACTAGGCTAATCCTCCGCCTGCGGCACCGGCACCCCGGGTTCTAGTCCTGGTCGCGGTGTCGGATTCTGTCCTGGTTGCTCCTTTTCCAGTCCAGCTCTCTGCTGTGGCCCAGGAAGGCAGTGGAGGATGGTCCAAGTGCTTGGGCCCTGCACCCGCATGGGAGACCAGGAGGAAGCACCTGGCTCCTGGCTTTGGATTGGCGCAGCACGCTGGCCGTAGCAACCATTTGGGAAGGAAGACCTTTCTCTCTGTCTCTCTGTCATTCACTGTCTAACTCTGCCTGTCAAAAAAAAAAAAAAAAAAAAAAAAAAAAAGAGGCTGCTTGGGATATCCATGTCCCATGTCCAGGTAGCAGGGTTTAAGTCTGAGCTCTGCTTCCAATTCCAGCGGCTTGCTAATGTGTACCCTGAGATGCAGCGGATAGTGGCTCAATGATGGGATCCAGCCACCCAGATGGAATTGAGTTCCTGACTGCTGGCTTCGGCCTAGTCCAGTATTGGCTGTTGGGAGCATTTGGAGAGTAAATCAGCAGATAGGAGAGCTCTGTTTCCGTCTGCATTTCAAATAAGGGCCAGCACTGTTCAGCATTGGCTACAGGTCCAGCTGCCACCTGTGACTCGGGCAGCCCATGTAAGCACCAGTTTTTAGTCCAGGCTGCTCCACTTCCTATCAAGCTCTCTGCTAATGCACCTGGGAAAGCAGCAGAAGATGGCCCAAGTACTTGGGCCTCTACCGCCTTCATGGGAGAACCAGAAAGGGGTTCCTCGTTCTTGGCTTTGGCCTGGCCCAGTCCTAGCTGTTGTGGCCATTTGGGGCGTAAACCAGCAGACGGAAGACCTTCCTCTTTTTCTGTTTCTCCTTCTTTCTCTGTAACTCTACCTTTCAAATAAGTCTCTCCAAAAAAGCAAAAAATTAGGGGCCAACATTATGGCACAGGGGGTTAGCCATCGCCTGTAAAGCTGACATCCCACATGAGCGCCAGCTCAAGTCCCAGCCGCTCCAGTTCTGACCCAACTCCCTGTTCGTGTGCCTGGGAAAGCGGCAGAGTGCCTGGACCCTAAATGGAGTTCTAGGCCCTTAGCTTCAGTCTGGTCTACGCTCGTCCACTGTGGCCATTGGGGAGTGAACTGCAGATGGAAGATCTCTCTCTCTCTCTCTCTCTCTCTCTCCCTTTCTCTCTGTAACTCTGCCATTCAAATACATAAATTAATAACATAAATAAATCTTTTAAATAAGTACAGCAATAAAGTTCTCAGGCCCTTGTGAATCTCCTGTACATATCGTGTCCAGCAGACAAAAGGCTCTTCCTCATGTCTTTCTTTCCCAGGCTATCCCATCACTGTTTTTCACTTCTGCGGAGACAGTGGAGGAAATCCATCAGCCAAATTCTTTAAGATTTATTCATTTATTTGAAAGGCAGAGTTACAGAGAAGCAGAGGCAGAGGCAGAGGCAGAGAGAGAGAGAGAGAGAGAGAGAGAGGTCATCTATCTGCTGGTTCACTCCCCAAATGGACACAAAGGCCAGGAGCCTGGAGCTTCTTCCATGTCTCCCACATGGGTGCAGGGGCCCAAGCATTTGGGCCACCTTTTCCCAGGCCACCAACAGGGAGCTGGATTGGAAGTGGAGCAGCTGGGTCTTGAACTGGCGCTCATATGGGATGCTGACACTGCAGGTGGCAGCTTTACCTGCTACGCCACAGTGCAGGCCCCAGTCAAATTTTTTTTTTTTTAAGATTTATTTATTTTGAAAGTCAGAGTTAGGCTGGCGCTGCGGCTCAATAGGCTAATCCTCCGCCTGCGGTGCTGGCACACCGGGTTCTAGTCCCGGTCGGGGTGCCGGATTCTGTCCCGGTTGCCCCTCTTCCAGGCCAGCTCTCTGCTGTGGCCAGGGAGTGCAGTGGAGGATGGCCCAAGTGCTTGGGCCCTGCACCCCATGGGAGACCAGGATAAGTACCTGTTTCCTGTCTTCGGATCAGTGCGGTGCACCGGCCATTGGAGGGTGAAAGTCAGAGTTAGAGACAGAGAGAGATTTTCCATTCACTAGTTTGCTCCCCAGATGGCTGCAATGGCCAGCACTGGACCAAGCTGAAGCCAGGAGTCAGGAGCCTCTTCCAGGTCTTTCTGTGGTTATCAAGGGCCCAAACACTAGGATCATTTTCTTTTCTTTTCTTTTCTTTTTTTTTTTTTTTTTTTTTTGAAAGGCAGAGTGGATAGTGAGAGAGAGAGAGAGAGAAAGGTCTTCCTTTTTGCCGTTGGTTCACCCTCCAATGGCCACCCAGCCAGCATGCTGCAGCCGGCGCACTGCGCTGATCCGATGGCAGGAGCCAGGTACTTCTCCTGGTCTCCCATGGGGTGCAGGGCCCAAGCACTTGGGCCATCCTCCACTGCACTCCCTGGCCACAGCAGAGAGCTGGCCTGGAAGAGGGGCAACCGGGACAGAATCCGGCACCCTGACAGGGACTAGAACCTGGTGTGCCACAGGCGGAGGATTAGCTTATTGAGCCATGGCACCAGCCAAGGATCATCTTCTATTACTTTCCCAGGCTGTTAGCAGGGAGCTGGATCAGAAGTGGAACAGCTGGGACACAAACCAGCACCCAAACTTGCTTCACAAGTGGTAGCTTATGCTACAATGCCGGCCCCTCTGCCAAACTCTTAATCTCTACAGAGTGTGTTTTGTGTGAATGAATGCTCTGACCTTTTTTTATAAAAGTTTATTTATTTATCTGAAAGGCTGAGCATGGTGGGGAGAGAGAGAAAGAAACCCTCTATCCTTTGGTTCATTCCCCAAATGCCTGCAATGGCAAGGGCTTGGCTGGGTCAAAGTCGGGAGCCTGGAACTCCTTCTGGGTCTCCCATGTGGGTGGAAAAAGACCCAGGCACCCAAGAAATCACCTGCTACCAGGTGCATAAGAAGCTTAATTGTAAGCAGAACAGCTGGGACCTGGCACTCCAAGGTGGGCTGTGGGCATCCGAAATGGCAGCCTGACCAGCTGCACCCCAATGACCTTTTTCCTTTTTTAAAGATTTATTTATTTATTTGAAAGGTGGAGTTATGGAGAGGGAGAGGCAGAGGCAGGGAGGGAGAATCTTCCATCTGCTGGTTCACTCCCCAAATGGCCACAGAGGCTGGAGCTAAGCTAACCAGAAGCCAGGAGCTTCTTCTGGATCTCTCACATGGGTGCAGGGGCCCAAGGACTTGGAGCATCTTCCGCTGTTTTCCCAGGCGCATTAGCAGGGAGCTGGATAGGAAGTGGAGCAGCCGAGATTTGAACCGACGCCCATATGGGGTGCTGACTGGGCAGGCAGCGGCTTTACCTGCTATGTCACAGCACAGGGGGTATGGGGGGGGCACAATGACCTTTTGACCTTTCTAAGCTATTATGATAGGCTATACTGCTTTTTGTTTACATTATGCTTTCCTGACCATGATTCTCTTAATTTTGGCCTCTTTTGCCCTGGAGCTACACTGATAATTCTCCAGATTATCAAATCCTAGCACCTTTCTGCTTAACAATTCTTTTTCCCAATTTTCTCTTTTCTCTCAAATTTTACTGTAAGCAGAAAGAAGCCAGGCCACATCTCAACACTTCGCTTAGAAATTTCCTCCGCTAAATATCCAAATTCATCATTTGTTTTCCATGTGACAGTAACCATGATTTTACCACTTTCTGTCACTATAGGACAGACATTGCCTTTCTGCTAGCTTCCAATAACATGTCCCATTGGGAGGTAAGGACTCAGAATGAGCCTTCCAGATGCATTTTTCTGACCGTCTGGTTTAATGATTTAGGTATTCGCTAAGGCAATAGATATCTTCTCTACCACACTCCTCACTTCCCTCTGGGTTTTTGACATCCATATTTCAACCAATAGTCTGTTTAAGGTAAACTAGGCTTTTCTAGCTTTTTTTTTTTTTTTACAGGCAGAGTGGACAGTGAGAGAGAGAGAGACAGAGAGAAAGGTCTTCCTTTTGCCGCGCTGCGGCGGGTGCACCGCGCTGATCTGAAGGCAGGAGCCAGGTGCTTATCCTGGTCTCCCATGGGGGTGCAGGGCCCAAGCTCTTGGGCCATCCTCCACTGCACTCCCTGGCCACAGCAGAGAGCTGGCCTGGAAGAGGGGCAACCGGGAAAGAATGCCGGCGCCGCTAGGTGGAGGAATGGCCTATTGAGCCGCGGCGCCGGCCAGGAATTGGCTTTTGTGTTTGTGAGGTTGATGCGGCCACCAGGAGGGGCAGCCTGGAACCCTCTGGCAGAGACTGATGCTACCATCCACAGGCAGCATTTCTTCTCCGGAAAGCCCAGCTTTGCTTTTAAACCTTTCCATGGACTGAATTAGCCCGCTCTGGCTGGATAACCTTCCTTACTTAAAGTCAACTGATAATGACCTTTACATGTGTAACACCTTTACAGCAACACCCACATCTGCTGGTTAACTTCCCAAATTCCTGCAACAGCCAGATCTGAGCCAGACCAAAGCCAGGAACCCATCCTGGTCTCCCACAGAGGTGGGTGTCTTCCTTTCTCTCTGTAAGTCTGCCTTTCAAATAAACCTTTTAAAAAAAAAGGAACATGCATTTTATGAAAAAAAGTATGCATGAATTTTAAAATTTTGTACCCGAATAAACTTGGAGTTAAAAAATCCCATTTTTCCACAAACTTCTTGGACTGCCTTCGTATACAGTTACTGTAAGCATCATTCCCCACTGGGAAGGTATCTTAAATATTTAATTCTTTCTCTTAAGGGGCCAGTGTTGCAGAGCTGCTGGTTAAGCTGGTGCCCACATCCCATATGAGAGCTTGTTCAGTTCCCCATGTTCCGCTTCCAATCCAGCCTCCTACTAATGCACATGAGAAAGCAGCAGAAGATGGCCCAAGTCCTTGGCCTCTGTACCACATGGGAGACTCGGATGGAGTGCCAGGCTCTTGGCTTTGGCCCAGCGCAGCCTTGGCCATTGCAGCCATTTGGGTAGTGAATCATCTCTCTCTCTGTCTCTCCCTCTCTCTGTCTCTGTTAACTCTGCCTTTAAAATAAATCTTAAAATAATTCTTTTCCTGTAATTGTGAATTTTTAAAACAGAGAGTTGTTTTAATCCTCACACATCTTTTTGATTCACGTAGGTCATTCTTGTTCCATTTTGCAACATGAAAGATACGACGGTGAGACTGCAAAGAGTTTAAGGAAGTTGCTCAATGCTTCAATCCTAGCCAACAACCAAGAATCCTGATAAGCCTTTGCTTCTAAAATAAAAGCTCTCGGTTGCCAAGGCTCTTTGGGGATTTGTTACAGCATGCCTGTTCATGGGTGCCTGCTTCCTGGTAACGTGGCCACAGTCAAGTGAGAAACATCTCAGCTCCCTGCCAGGAACTCCCTCATCCTTGACAAGGTCATTGCCACCCTGGGTCTCACAGGCTGCCAGGCTGCCCTCTCCCAGCACCAGCTGGGATAAGGCAGGGGCTGAGCACCGCGGCCCAGCAGGTCCTTACCCTGAAAGCTCCCTTCATTGGCTTCTGTCTGCTTTTCTTTTAGAAATCAGAATTAATTAGGGGTGGCCTCCTGGGCTCTTTTCCAAGCAAGGATAGGGGTAGCAAGTAGCGAGTGACAGGAAGCCTGGCAGTCTGAAAGGAACCTAGATGGTGGAGTTAGAGGAGGCCATGGAAGCTGAGGGGTGGACAGGGCCGCTGCTCGGCTGGAAGGCGCTGGCACCGAGGGAGCCGTTATTAAAATATTGAAATACTTCAGTGTTCATTGGCAGATGGCTGCTGCTCTGAGACCCTACCCTGTGCCTATCTAGCCCTCATCCCCAGCAGCTGGTCTTTTCTCTCGACAACTTCCTGTGACTGTTTTGCTGAATATTTTGAATAATTCTCCTGGGTGTGGACACAAACTGGATTGCAATTCTAATGAGTGCGACCTGGCAGTCATAGTCTAACTGGCCAGAGTCGCCAGCCACTGTTGAAGTATATTGAGACAGACTAGGCTCTGCCTTCCTTTGGGCCACACACTTTTTGGCATCATGTTGTGATGTCACAGGTATTTCTTACTACAGAGTTCAAAAATTTGAAAACTCCAGGCTTGGGTATTCCAGGCAGAGGCACTGACTTCAGAGGCCACATCTTGTTTCGGCAGAGGAAAAATTAGATGACTGTGGTGTAGGTGGGGGTCAGGTATGGTGGTCAGTGGACAGTGGCCTGGAGGCACACTCGGTTGAGGGGCGCAGAAGGGACTGACGGTGCATCAGGGACCTAAAGCACTTGAGGACATCCGTGTGTTTGGGATGCATGGTTCGGGTGTGGAGGAAAGCACTTGGCCATAGAGAAAGCAAAGAACTTCGGTCCTGAAAGCGTGTGAGGTCCCTGGTGGGGGGATTCATCCAGGGAGGTGGGCAGAGGCCCTAGAGGAACCTCCAGGGCTCCCTGCTTTGGCAGGCAATGGAGGGAGAAGGCTGTGAAGGGCAGGAGAAGGAGCGCCGACGAGACCGACGTTTAGAAAACTGGGAGGAGACAGAGATGCTGGAGGAAGGGGATCACCAGGCTGAAGTGCCATGGGTGGAGCAGGATGAAGGCTTTGGACAGCTGCTGGACCTCAGAGGCAGCACTGGCCTGTGGCTGGGTGTCCTGACCGCTGGGTCAAACCGTTCCTCATAATTTTGAACTCTGCGACATTAGGCAATTGATTTCACATCTTTGTGCCTTATTTTTCTCCTCCATACAACGGAGATTATAAGAAAGTCTAGGTCAGAGAATTTCAAGGATTAAGTGTATTTGTAAAGAGACTGAAAGAGAGACACTCTAAAACTGGTTCCAAAGCTTATAAATACTGAGACCAGCATGGTGGTGCAGTGTGTTAGGCCACCGCCTGCAATACTGGCATTTCACATGAACACCAGCTTAAATCCTGGCTGCTCCACTTCTGATGCAGCTCTCTGCCAGTGCACCTAGGAGAGCAGCAGAAGATGGCCCAATTACTTGGGCCCCTGCACCCATGTGGGAGACCTGGATGGAGTTCCAGGTTCCTGGCTTTGGCCAGGACCAGCCACAGCCCTCGCCCCAGCAATTGCAGCCATTTGGGGAGTGAACCAGCAGGTGGAAGCGCTCTCTCTCTGACTCTTTGCCTTTCAAATAAATAAATCTTTAGGGGGAAAAAGTCTTGTTAATGTTGCATGCAAGCATAAGCTAAATGATCACAGCCATCACTATCAGCCAGAGATTGCTGTAGAAACTCTAGAGACTGAGGAGAGTGAATGTGAGCCATACTGGCTCTAAAAAGAAAAAAAAAATAAAGCTATCTTGCAAACCACACAGCAAGGCCCCTCTGCTCTGCCCTCTTGAGTTGCTTCTCATGGTTGCTTTTGAGGCCAGACTTGCTCACTTATGGGGATTTCCAGAGCAGGGCGAGGGCCACTGCAAGCCGGCCCCTGAGTACTTGTCTTCTAGCCCCAACCCTCTTCCAGACCCTTTGTAGGGCTGAGAACCAAATAAGGTAAACCAGCAGGCAAGCGTGGACGCTCTGGCGCCACCGAGGGGGAGAGAGGGTGGAGCTGAAATCATCCAAGAAGGGAAAAGCCTCCTGGGAAGCTCAGGAAGTGAGCTGCCTCTGGGGGCAGCCCAGCGAGGAACCACGAGAGGGTTCTCGCTGTTCCTTAGGGCTCCCCAGAGGAAGGGATGGGGGCGGCAGCCGAGGAAACAAACACACCCCGCACCCCCGAGACACCCAAGGCAGGCAGCTGCTGAGCCTTGCTGCCTTCTGCTCTTCCAAGGGCTCGCCAGGCTCCAGAGCCAGACTTGGGATTTTTAAAAAAAGTTGTTTATTTTCGCTTTATTTGAAAGGAAAAGAGACTGACAGACTAATGGAAAGAGAGCTTCTATCCATGGGTTCACTCTTTAAATGCCTGCAACAGCCAGGGCTGGGCCAGGCTAAAGCTAGGAGCCTGGATCTCAAACCAGGTCTCCTCAAGTGGTGACAAGGACCCAAGGACCCAAGCACCTGAGCAATCTCCACTGCCTGCCAGGGTGCGCATCCGCAGGAAGCTGGATCAGAAGTGGAGGAGCCTGGACTCACAACCTAGCACTCCCATAGGTTGCAGGAAATGACCAATTTGAGGCCAGCGTTGCAGGTGGTGAAATTCACCAGAGCAGATAGAGTGAGCAGAGCTAGATTTACTGAACACACAGCAAGAAAGCAGCAGGCCTTCAGGTCAGGTAGAGGCTGGCTGCTGCTGGGGCGTGGTCTGTAGCCTGAGGGGTACACCTGTAGCAGTGGGCCTTTAGCATCGGGTGGGACAGCCAGAGGCTGCCCGGTACAATATGGACCAAGAAGCATACTTGTAACTGCAGTATTTCCTCAGTTAGAGCCGTCTAAGCCGTCCCAGAGATGCCAATCACCTACCTGGGAGAAGCTGGGGAGCCTTTAGACCCCTGTTTCTTAAGGGAGTCCAACAAATGCCTGGGGGCCACCTTCGGACCACCAGCCTTGAGATTTAAATCCAGTCTTTATCCCCTTACAACCTGTGTGACCCTGGGCAAGTTACTTGGCTTCTCTATAGTCTGGTTCCCCTTTGTTTCCAGTGCTACAATCACCTTTTATGAATCAGGCAAATCCAGGAAAAGGCTCAGGGTAAAACTGAGTTTGTATACTTAGGTGGGGTGTTGCTACATAGGGAGAAATGTGCTCAGGGGACAGTGTGAGAGGAGTGGAATTACACACACATGCTCGGGAAGTCCTCAAACTTCAGTTGAGGGACTGGGAGAAATCAGATAACTGACAATGATTAGTAGCCAGCCTGGGGTGGGCATTTAGCCTAATGATTACGATGCCCACAATCCCACCTTGGAGTACCCGGGTGAAACACTGGTTCTGGCTGCTAAATGCAGGCCCTCAAAGGCAGCGGTGATGGCTCAAGTAATTGGGCTTCTGCCACCCACATGGGAGACCTGGATTGAGTTCCTGGCTCCCAGCCTCATGCCTACCCTATCACCAGCTACTGTGGTATTTGGGAAATGAACCAGAGATGGGAGCCCTTTCTCTATCTCTCTTTGTCTCTCTGACTCTCAAATAAATACATAAATAAAATATTAAAATAAAGAAATTGTGGGGGCTGGCGCTGTGGCACAGGGGGTTAACACCCTGGCACTGGTTTGAGACCTGGCTGCTCCAGTTCCCATCCAGCTCTCTGCTATGGCTTGGGAAGGCAGTAAAACATGGCCCAGGTTCTTGGGCCCCTGCACCCACGTGAGAGACCTGGAGGAAGCTCCTGGCTCCTAGCTTCGAATCGGCACAGCTCTGGCCATTGCGGCCAATTGGGGAATGAACCATGGGATGGAAGACCTCTCTCTCTCTCTTTCTCTCTCTCTCTCTCTCTGCCTTTCCTCTCTCTGTGTAACTCTTTCAAATAAATAAATAAATCTTAAAAAAAGAAAAAGAAATTATGGACTGATTTAAAAGGATACTTTTAAAGCCAAATTTTAGGTATTTTATTAAAATAGAACTTAAATTTTTATTTGTTTTCATTAAAACATAATTATAGAAAAATAGACCTAACAACAAATAGCTAAACATTTCTGTTTTCATTAAAATATAATTATAGAAAATAGATCGGCCGGCGCCGCGGCTCACTAGGCTAATCCTCCACCTAGCGGCGTCGGCACACCGGGTTCTAGTCCTGGTCGGGGCGCTGGAGTCTGTCCTGGTTGCCCCTCTTCCAGGCCAGCCCTCTGCTGTGGCCAGGGAGTGCAGTGGAGGATGGCCCAAGTGCTTGGGCCCTGCACCCCATGGGAGACCAGAAGAAGCACCTGGCTCCTGCCTTCAGATCAGCGCGATGCGCCGGCCGCAGAGCGCCGGTCATGGCAGCCATTAGAGGGTGAACCAACGGCAAAAGGAAGACCTTTCTCTCTGTTTCTCTCTCACTGTCCACTCTGCCTGTCAAAAAAATAAAAAATTAAAAAATTAAAAAATTAAAAAAAGAAAGAAAATAGATCTAACAAAAAAGTAAATGGGGGCCATTGCTGTGGTGCCACAGGTTAGGCTGAGGCCTGCGGCTACGGCATCCCATATAGGTGCTGGTTTGAGTGCCAGAGCACACTTCCGATCCAGCCCCCTGCTATGGCCTGGGAAAGCAGTGGAAGATGGCCCAAGTGCCTGGGCCCCTGCACTCGCATGGGAGACCCAGGAAAAGTTTCTGGCTCCTGGCTTCAGATCAGCGCAGCTCTGGCCCTTTTGGCCATCTGGGAAGTGAACCAGTGGATGGAAGACCTCTCTCTGCCTCTCTGTAACTTTGCCTTTTAAATATAAATAAATAAATCTTAAAAAAAATAGCTAAAAAAATCAATTGCCTTCCATTAATAAACATTATCATTTTGAAAGACAATCTATTTTTTTTCTCTGTGTGTCTACATACAAATACTTTTATCTTTTTTTTTTTTTTTTTTTTTGACAGGCAGAGTGGACAGTGAGAGAGGGAGAGACAGGTCTTCCTTTGCCGTTGGTTCACCCTCCAATGGCCGCCGTGGCCGGCGCGCTGCGGCTGGCGCACCGCGCTGATCCGATGGCAGGAGCCAGGTACTTCTCCTGGTCTCCCATGGGGTGCAGGGCCCAAGCTCTTGGGCCATCCTCCACTGCACTCCCTGGCGACAGCAGAGAGCTGGCCTGGAAGAGGGGCAACCGGGACAGACTCCGGTGCCCCGACAAGGACTAGAACCTGGTCTGCCGGCGCCACAAGGTGGAGGATTAGCCTAGTGAGCTGCGGCGCCGGCCCAAATACTTTTATCTTTGAAAAGTAGGTCATGCCTATGCTGATATGTAACCTTTTGGAGAAGTATGGAGAGAAATGTGGTGAATGCCCTTAAAACCTCCCCGGCCTAGCCAGTTCCCTATGGACATCCCTTTGCTGATTCTGTGTTTCCCAAACTGAGTGATTGTGTGACACCCTTACGGAGGACTCAGCTTTCCCAGGACACACCCTGGCAAGCGAGAGGAAGTGTAACTTGAGTAGAGCCATAAGCCGTCACCCCAAGGGAATGGTCCTCATTTGCTGGCCCATCCTGCATATTTTATTTTTAAAATGTTTTAAAATAAATTTATTTTTAAAGACGTATTTATTTTTTTTTTGAAAGCCAAAGTTATAGAGAGAGAGAGAGGGAGAGACAGAGAGAGACCTTCCATCCGCTGGTTCACTCCTCAGACGGCCACGATGGCCAGGCACCCCGCCTCCCTGTCTCTTGCTGGTCTACTCAGGCACATTTTTATTTCACCTGGCTGCTTTTCGTATATTTTAGAGTTTATATTACAAATGCATCCAGATAGAGCGTTAGTCCCTAGCTGAAATCTACCACTGACTTCACACATTTTTCTTGTTATTTGTTTTTGGAATTCCATCCAGGTCTCTGAGTGATAGGGGCCCAAGCACTTAAGTCATCCACCTGCTGCCTCCCAAGATGCATTAGTAAGAAGCTATACGGAAGCAAAGTAGCTAGGACTCAAACCTGCACTCTGGTATGGGATGTGGGTACCCCAAATGGCGGCTTAACCCACTGGGCTACAATGCTCACTCCCGGATGCAGGCATCTTACCTGGATACTTATTTTTTTAAATATTTATTTATTTGAAAGCCAGAATGAAAGGGAGAGACACAGAAAGAGATCTTCCATCCACTGGTTCACTCCCCAAATGCCAGGAGCCTGGAACTCTATTCGGGTCTCCCACATGGGTGACAGGGGCCTTAACCCGCTGCACCACAATGCCGGCCCCTAAGATCTGTATTTTTTAAAAATAAAATAGCAACGATGGATAGTTCAGGTTAACTGTATAAAAATCTCTATATTTAAGAGCCTGGATAGGCCAGCACTATGGCACAGTGGGTTAAAGCCCTGGCCTGAAGCGCTGGCATCCCTTATGGGCGCCAGTTCTAGTCCCAGCTGCTTCTCTTCTGATCCAGCTCTCTGCTATGGTCTAGGAAAGAAGCAGAAGATGGCCCAGGTCCTTGGGCCCCTGCACCCACGTGGGAGACCTGGAAGAAGCTCCTGGCTCCTGGCTTCAGATCAGTGCAGCTCTGGCTGTTGCGGCCATCTAGGGAGTGAACTAGCGGATGGAAGACCTCTGTCTCTGACTCTACCTCTCTCTGTAACTCTGTCTTTCAAATAAATAAAATAAATCTTAAAAAAAAAAAAAAAAGAATCTGGTATTGAGACCGGTGCTGTGGTGTAGCAGGTAAAGCCACCACATGCAGTGCTGGCATCTCATACAGGTGCCGGTTCAAGACCCGACTGCTCCACTTCCAATCCAGCTCTCTGCTATGGAAAAGCAGTAGAAGATGGCCCAAGTGCTTGGGTCCCTGCACTCATGTGGGAGACCCGAAAGAAGCTCCTGGCTCCTGGCTTTAGATTGGCTCAGCTCCAGCTATTGAGGCCATTTGGGGAGTGAACCAGCAGTTGGAAGACCTCTCTCTCTGCCTCTCTGTAGCTCTGCCTTTCAAATAAATAAATAAATCTTAAAAAAAAAAAAAAAGCATGGTATTGTGGTGCAGTGGGTTAAGCTACCACTTGGGATACCTGCATTCCATAGCAGGGTGCTGTGGATTGAGTCCTTGCCTCTGTTTCCAATCCACCTTCTTGCTGACACACTTGGGAAGCAAATGATGGCTCAAGTACTTGGCTCTCTGCAACCCACAGGGAGGCCTGGGTGGAATTCCAGGTTCCTGGATTTGACCTGACCCAGCCCTGGCTGTTGAGGGCATTTGGGGAGTGAACCAGTGCACGGAAGACATCTTGCATATGAATGGGATGGGAGGAGGAGTGGGAGATGGGATGGTTGAGGGTGAGAGGGAGGTTATGGGGGAAAAAGCTGCTATAATCCAAAAGTTGTATTTTGGAAATTTATATTTATTAAATAAAAATTTAAAAAAGACATCTTGCTGTTCTCTCTGTCATTATGCCTTTCAAATGATAACCACAAAATAAATAATAAATATTAGAACCATATAACCATATCAATCAAATGCAATGTGTGGTTCTATCGGGATCTTAAATCAAATAAATCAACTCTAAAAATACTTATGATATAATGAGGAAAATTGGAACAATGACTCTTTGGTAATAAGGAATTATTATTTGGTAATAAGAAATTATTATTATTTGGTAATATAATAATTATTATTTTAGATGTAATAATGATGTATTAGTTAAAAATACACAAGAGGAGGATATCTCGAAATTTCAAACCAATTACATTAAAGAAAAAAATATGAGGAATATGTCAGTTATAGGGGCTGGCATTGTGGTGTAGTAGGTTAAGCTGCTGCTTGCGACTCTGGCATTCCATGTGAGTAATTGGAGTCCTGGCTGCTCCACTTCTGGTCCAGCTCCCTGCTAATGTGCCTGGGAAAGCAGTAGAAGATGGCCCAAATGCTAAGTCCTTGTGCCGCTGCACACATGTGGGAGACCTGGGTGGAGTTCCAGGTTCCTGGCCTGGCCCAGCCCTGGCTATTGTGCTCATTTGGGGAGTGAATCAGTGGGTGGAAGATCTCTCTCTCCCTCCTCATAACTCTGCCTTTCAAATAAATAAATCTTTAAAAAATAGAGAAATGCAATATTCACATTGTTGTCCAGAATATGGTAGTAAAGTGACTTTTTAAATGATTATTTGTAGTCATTGTATGTGGTTATTTTCTTTCTCTTCTTGTAGAACAGGACTGGGGAACATCTAGCCCATGGGCTGCACAAGGCCCACAAAATCATTTGGTCTGGCCCTGCCAAGGCAATTGCAGGCAGGACTCACAATTCAATAATTCCATAGCTGGCTAGGTTTTTGTTCTTGGTGGTGGTGGTGGTTTGTTTTTTTTTTTTTTTTTTTTTTTCAGAGTTAGTGAGAGAGAGGGAGACAGAAAGAAAGGTCTTCCTTTTTCCATTGGTTCACCCCCCAAGTGGCCACTATGGCGCACTGCGCTGATCCGAAGCCAGGAGCCAGGTGCTTCTCCTGGTCTCTTATGCGGGTGCAGGGCCCAAGGACCTGGGCCATCCTCCACTGCACTCCCAGCCACAGCAGAAAGCTGGACTGGAAGAGAAGCAACTGGGACTAGAACCTGGGGTGCCGGTGCCGCAGGTGGAGGATTAGCCAAGTGAGCTGTGGCGCCGGCCATATTTTCTTTCTTTAAGAAAACGCTTTTATTGTATTTACTTGAAAGGCAGAGTTACAGAGAGAGGAAAGAGAGAAAAAGAGAGAGAGAGAAGTCTTCCATCTACTGGTCACTCCCCAGAAAGTTGCAACAGCAGGGGCTGGGTCGGGTGGAAGCTAAGAGCCAGAAACTCCATCTGGGTCTCCCACATGGGTGGCAGGGGCCCAAGGGCTTCAGCCATCTTCTTCTGCTTTCCCAGGGGCATTAACAGGGAACTGGATTAGAAGTGGAGCAGCTGGGACTCAATTGGTGCCTACATGGAATGCTGGACTGAAACCATGTCCACATGGGATGCTGGCGTCACAGGCAGCAGCTTAACCTGCTGCACCACAACACTGGACTCAGCATTTTTTTTTTTTTTTTAAGAAATTTGAGGGGTGAACGCAAACAGATAGCAAGTGAGTGCTCTCATCCATGGTTCACCAAACCAATTCAATCCATGTCTCCCTCATGGGTGGCAGGGGCCCAACTACTTTTTTTTTTTTTTTTTTAAGATTTATTTATTTATTTGAAAGTCAGAGTTACACAGAGAGAGAACAGGCAGAGAGAGAGAGGGTCTTCCATCTGATGATTCACTCCCCAGATGGCTGCAAAGGCCAGAGCCAGGAGCCAGGAGCTTCTTCCGGGTCTCCCACACGGGTGCAGGGGCCCAAGGAGTTGGGCCATCTTCTTCTGCTTTCCCAGGCCATAGCAGAGAGCTGGATCGGAAGAGGAGCATCCAGGACTAGAACTGGCACCCATATGGGATGCCGGTGCTTCAGGCTAGGGCATTAACCCATTGCGGCACAGCGCCGGCCCCGAGGCCCAACTGCTTAAGATATTACTTCTACCTCCCAGTAGGAAGCTGGAGTTAGCAGTCTGAGCTGGGCATTAAAATCCAGGCACTCCAATATGCGGATGCTAAAGTCTTTTTTTTTTTTTTTTAGGATTTATTTATTTATTTGAGAGGCAAAAAGAGAGAGAGTAATTTTCCATCCACTGCTTTACCCCCCCAAATGACCACGATGGAGAGGTCTACCCAGGCCCCTGGGTACGTGGGCCATTATCTGCTGTTCTTCAGGCACATTGGCGGGAGACTGAATCAGGAAGTGGAGCAGCTGGAATTCACACTAGCGCTCTGATAGGGGATGCGGGTGTCGCAAGAGGCAGCTTGCACAATGCTGGCCCCAAGCCAGTCTTTTCTTGAGTGGCCTCGTGTCAGCTGATGCACACCTAGGGCTGGGCCAGGCTGAAGCCAGGAGCCCGGAACTCCATCTGAGCCTCCCACATGGGCTGCAGAGGCCCAAGCACTTGGGCCACCATCTGCTGCTTTCCCAGGTGCATTAGCAATCTGTCCTTTTTAATTCTATTATTATGAGCAGACACTTAACCCCAGCTACATGATCACTTTAACACTTAGTCCTCTCTATATGATCACTTCAACACGTGGAATGCTATTTTTGCTTACAGGTGTTAAATCTTTGTATCTGTCCCCTCACTAAGGATAAAATCATTTAGAGCCACAATAAAAGACTTCAAAAGAAAATACCCGGACAGAGAACACATAAGTCAACAGCTGGTTTATATTTTAGCAAAGAGAGGGATAAAACCGAGGGAACTAAAGCTCAGTATTAAGTGAGACTAGACGGAAAAGGGGCTGTGCTAACTCTGGGGGCAGGAGACGAAACTTCCCAGCTGACTCCCGGTTCAGGAAAGGGAGAGAGCTTGGTGGTTTTCCAAACGCAACGGCAGAATTTCTCCTCCAGGAGTTAATTACAGTTGTGGCTCCGTCTCCCAGGTAAGTACAGCTGCCCGTATCGGGCGGAGCAAGGCCTGCGGTGCAATTCTTGGCCCAGGATTAAACTCCACCTTCTCCAGATACTTCCCTTTCCCGTGATTCGCTAAAGGTGACCGCTTTCATCCCTCGCCATCCGTGCCCAGTCCGCAGTGTGGGCCAGAGGCGGGAAACCAGCGAGGGCTGGGCGCACTTTCCAGGGCCAGGATTTTCCTGGAGCGTGCGAGCGCGGCGACCACAGGCGGGTGCCAGCAGCGTCACAAACGGCTCCGTGACCTTGGGAGCACCTGGGGGCCGCGCACGTAGGCGCGGAGCCCTCGGGTCCAGCCTAACCGCTCATGAGGGTGAAGTCATGAAAAAAAAAACACCCCAATACTTTCTACCCAGCAGTGGCAGTGACGGCCCGCCGTGTTTGGAGCGCGAGGCGAGGGGGGTCTGCACGCAAGCTGGGGGTCGCACACCGAGCACACACGCGTGGGAGGGCCAGGTGGTGGCCGGGCGCGCGCCGGCCTGCGGCTCCACCCACCTGACGGCAAGGCCCGAGCGCGCTCCCAGCAACCGCGAGTCTAGCAGCGTTTGTAGCCGTCTTACGTCACGGCGTCCTCCGCCTCTCATTGGACGAGCCTGTCCAATCATGTGACTCCGGGCCGGCACATAAATACGGGCGAGGAGAAGGCGGTGATCCGCCATTTCGTGGACGCCGAAGGAGAGGGAGTATCTGCGGGAGCCGGGCCGGGGCGGAGCAGCGCAGAGCGGGAAGATCCTTTGGAGCTTGTGGAGTTGAGCCTCCGCGCTTCTAACCTAAGATTTCGGTGAGTGGCCAGTGGCAGAAGGAGTGAAGTGAGGAGTGGAGTTTTAATAGTACGAAGATGGGATCAGGCCCAATGGCGGCTTCAGATTGAGACAAAGAGGCGCCGCCGCCATTTTGTGACGTTCCGCACGGGGCGGTGGCGGGGGCTCCCTGCGCTTCTGGGGGTGCTCCCCGGGCTTGCAGTGGTGGTTGTAGCCCACGTTGGGGGGGTGAGCCACGGTGGGGGGAGTTCCCCCGGGGGTGGGGCGAAGGCAGGTGGCCTCTAGCTGAATTGTCCTGGTGGCGCTCTTTGAGTTTTATGGCGCCTTTTTTTCCCTCCTTGATCCTTCATTTTCTTGGCGAATCTTCGGATCTTTTTTTTTTTTCTTGAAGTCGCTAATCAAGAGTGGAGCTTTCGATCCGTATTAAAGGGCCTCCTTTCTCATCTTTAGAATCCTGGTGTTTCAATTCGACTTAACTTATTACGGCCCGCAGCTAAGCACTTTTTTTTTCTCTCTGTAAACGAAGTTGGGCTCCATTGCTGCTGGAGCTGCTTCCCATTAATGCGTTGGGCCCAGGACGCGGTTGAGTTTTGATTTCTTTGAAAACCGAGTTCCACCAGTGGTTTGGTCTCAGAACGAGCTCCTGGGCACAGGGTGGGGTCAGGGCAGGTAGGGTGTGTCTGGACTGGATTTTTTTATTTGGATAATCCCAGGATGAGAAGAACGTGGTGTTGGAAAGGCTTTTCAAACTGAATTATTGAACAGGTTGCTTTTATGTAATTGAACCTGGTTGCAACTTGATCGGATTGATTTGCCAAGTGCCTGTAATAATAAGTATTGGAAGTTGATCGGATACAAGCCCAAAGTGCAGTAAATTCTTGGGGTAAAAGGGACCTTAAAAAAATTTTTTTGAGATGAATTTTATGTAGGATTTAAGGTATATAGTTAAGTGACATTTAGTCCATTCAGTGTATGCAGCCATGCCTTTTAGTTCCAAAATGTTTTTCTTCCCACCCTAAGGGGCCTCTCCCCTCCCCCCACCCCCTCTTCCTCGGCCTCGCAGCCCTGATGTCTCTAGATTTACTGTTCTCCGGTATCGCGCGTGGGATCCTATCGTGTGCGGGCGGGTGTGTTGCGTTGTGTGTCTGTCGGGGTAAAGCTGACGTGTTCCGCCGGTTGTAGCGTGCGTTAGTGCTTTCTTCCGGAGTACTCCCGGCTTGTTGGGTGTTCCACATTTTGCTTTTTCGGTTCTCTGATGATGGACGTTGATGTAACCCCTTTGGCTGTTGTGAAGAGGCTCCATTTTAAAAAAAATGGAGACTTTTTTTGCCGCTTGGGTTTTTGCTGTGTAAGAAACGGACCTGTTTCTGTAGCATCATGCCAAGGAAAGCTTTTCTTAAGTATTAAATCTGGGTAAGTTGGGACTTCGGAGGTCACCTGTGTATCGGTTGCCTGATGGTTTAATCTCACCGACTGGCTTTCTTCACTGCTCTTTGATTTGGTTTCTGCGGTCTGGACAGTTTGCTGCGTAGGTTACCTGCTTTTCTAAGTATTCTGGCGGTTAAATGAAGTAACTGGTGAGCGTCCTCTAACTAATGGCCTTGATGGTAGTAACTGCTCCTCCGTGGGTGGTGGTCTCCCTTGACAAGGAGGCATCCCCCACACCTCCTTTGAATTTCCTGGCTTCTTGGGGACTTAGGAGTGAAAATAAGGGGTGAATGGGGGTTTGGTTTGTAGCACGTTCTTTAGGAGGATCTTTTCAGTGATTCGGGTGTTAATATTTTGGACTTTTTTTTTTATCTCTTGTGTGTGTTACAGAAATGCATCGTGATTCCTGTCCATTGGACTGTAAGGTGTATGTAGGTAATCTTGGAAACAATGGCAACAAGACCGAATTGGAACGGGCCTTTGGCTATTATGGACCACTCCGAAGTGTGTGGGTTGCAAGAAACCCTCCTGGCTTCGCTTTCGTTGAGTTTGAAGACCCCCGGGATGCTGCTGATGCCGTCCGAGAGCTAGATGGAAGGTAATTTTATGATTCTAATGGTAAATGAGTTGCCTTTAATATTTAGAATCTCAAGATTTGGAGTCTGGAGATAAGAGTGGCCATGAACTGGTCATTGTAGGCTTTGTCTGCTTTTTTTTAATATGCTCTTCTGTGTGTTTGTAGTATTTCATCTAGGAAGTCTGAATTGGTTGCTATTTCCCTTTGTTTATGGTGTCTATTAACTGGTTGATAAATAATACCGAGTTGCCCTTCTCTCCCTCTTCCTGGCCTTTGAAAACCATTGGAGTTCATAAAGCAAGAAAAACTGTTCATCCTTGAGATGCGCAAATCAACTCTGCTTCAGAATTTCTGTCTCGGAGCCAGAGGCGGTGCCTTCAGTGGGTCCCTTTTCTCTGTAGCATGAAGAGGGGGCTGAGGATTGGCTGTAATTTGTTTTCCGGAGCCCCACATTTTCCCAGTCACTGTCCAGAAACACTTTGGCTGGCTTAACCTAACAGGCTGTGGACAAAGAAAGGGGGAGAGAATAACTTTTTCTGTTCTCAGCTATAATTTCTTAGTGTGCCATCCACTGTGTGATGATTGAGGATGGAGAGTTCTGTAAAATGGCTCTGTCTTCTTGTATTGGAGTCCCTTATATTTGGAGAGAGGGAGAAGGGAGACCAATAAATACAGTAGTTGAAATGGTGCTAAACTAGTAATTGAAATAAAAATACTGGGACCTCAAAGGAAGAAGTCACAGTGGGATACAAGAGAAATCCAGGAGTCTTCTCAAGGCGCAGTTGTTAACAGATTAACATTGAACCCAGTAATCAGACTGGCTCTAACAAGCAGTGAAAGCAGGAAGTTGGTTTCCTTGTGAGTTGGTACTTTTAAAAATCCCACCTAGTGTTGTTACTTAGTTTGAAGTTAAACTGGGGAACCAGAGCAACCATTTTATGTGTTGGAAAAAATAACAGGAACTGAAACTTGTTTCGGTATTAAAAGGATTGTGTAGATGGGAGATGTGTTCTTCGCAAAGTACATGACTGGGACAGTTTCTCCACGTTGATACACATCTCGGAGATGGTTTTAAATTTGCTTTTTCTCCCCCTCCTAGAACGCTGTGTGGCTGCCGTGTAAGAGTGGAACTGTCGAATGGTGAAAAGAGAAGTCGAAATCGTGGCCCACCTCCCTCTTGGGGTCGTCGCCCTCGAGATGATTATCGTAGGAGGAGTCCTCCACCTCGCCGCAGGTACTTGAGAGATAGTGTGTTTAGAGGTATTGGTGTAATGGAGTAGCTAGTAGGAGCAGGTGTTTCTCTTAAAGTTTGTTGGTGGGTTTTAAACTTGGAAGGATTGGAGGTTCCTATGAACGTTCATTGGCTGGGTGTAGTTGGGGTATGAGAGTTGTGCTGAGTGTTGGCTTTGTCTTTAGGTCACTGTTCATGTTGGTAGTCAGTAACTTCTATCTTGGATCTATCTTCTAGTTCATCTTCTAGTTGCATCTTTCCAAGTCTTCCCTTATACTTCAGTTTAGGCCTTTTTTCCATTTCTTGACTCCATAATGACAAACATTACATTCAACTCTAGCTCTTCACAAAAATGTGTTTTCTGCTACTAGCACAATTGTAATATTTATCAAAAAGGCAGCTGTTTTAATGTTGCAACTGGTAAAATGGAAATCATTCTGAAACTAACTGAAATCACTGACCAATAAAGGGGGCTAAAAAAGGAAGTATTCCCAGTCATCTGTTCTTCAATCCCAAATAGGAAAAGAATTCAGTTTTTTTATAATTGAAAATGGCATCCTTCTTGGACCCAGGCATTATTGTCTGGATGCTAACTCCACATCTCCTCAAACTTCCAAAATAGTTTCTATAGGACTGAATTTGCCTCTTACAGGTGAGTGAAGTCCTGGGAGATAGGAGTGCAAAATCTTGCCCCTTTTGCTGTTTTGAAAAACAACACATTGTTGCCCATCATAATAAAGAGTATTTGTTAGCTAATAGATGGTTGTACTGATGGCTTGTTTTTCATTTTTTTTTGTGCTTTTTGGTCCATCTATTAATAAAAATGAACCCCGTTACAGAGTCACCATCATGTCTCTTCTCACCACCCTCTGAATCTGCATTAGCCAGTCAACTAGCCCTTTCAGCGTCATGTGACCAGCGCGCCCCATTCAGCTTGGCTGGTGTCGTTTCACATGACCCAGGCTGGCCAGTCGTCAGGTTGCACCGCCCTTTGGTTCCCGAGCATGCTGTTTTCTCTCAGCCTTCTCTCCAACCTTAACCAAATCGGCAGCAGCCACCTCGACCGCCCACACATTCCTGGCCAATCAGCTCAGCTGTTTATTTACCAAATGTCTTCACAACAACTACAGCAGCAGCCTTCGGCTAACAAAAAAGCAGGAAAAATCCACAACACCCCCTTCGCCAACCAACTAAATCCAACGCAACATCTGGCAAAACCTTTTCAGCAAATTCTTCCTGGCCGTCAGTCCGGCAGCCTCACCTCACCATTTCTAGCTTGTTGAAACCCAAAACTAGTAAGTTTTTCCTGCTTATACAGTTTACTGCTGGTTAAAATAAGGAGTAAGCGGCTTAAAGTAATTCTTTTTTCTGGATCAAAGGCTGGCTGTGCATAATTGAATGGTAACGTACATATATATTGCTTGAAAAAACTTTTAAGGGTGATAGGGAACTCATAATGTAACCAGACCTTCAAGTGAAACTCATTTGCATGTGTGAGATGCCAAACTAAAAATTTTAATATCTCTAACAGATTTTAGCTTTTCTTTCTAGCAAAAAACAAAAAAATTGTCGAATCCTATCACCTTTAAATGGTTTTACTAACCGTTTTCAAATTTTACAATATTGGGGGTGAAGTGTGGGCCAAGCTAAGGTAATTTTGATAAGCCTAAACACACTCTTAAATGTTACGATCACAAATGCAGTTCTAATGTAGCACTTAATGGCATCATTATTTACACCTAGCGCGTTTTCACGAGATTACACTATCCACCTGGTACCTAAGTCTTGTCATGGACTTATAGGTTTGCATGGGTTCCAAATACTGGTTTATGGTACTGTTTTTGGAACTACTTGTGGGATTACATTTTGGTGTGGTGTTTGGGTAGTGAAGTTAGTTTGACATGGAAGTTTTGCATTGGACAGATCTGCTGTGAAGCATTCTTTGTTAAAGTGAATCCATGGTTGGAATACCTGCTTCTCACTTGAGCTTTTTGTTCCTTAATCCTTCTGTGCCTTTTTTTTTCTTTTCTTATTTTTTTTGACGATGGGTGCCAGTTCTTCGGCACATTTCACTGGGCCCAACAGTGAGATTGAGAAGTTGGGAAATGCCTCACGCCATATATACTAATTGACGATAAGCCTAATTTTGCTATTTCTGCTTTTAGATCTCCAAGAAGGAGAAGCTTCTCTCGCAGCCGTAGCAGGTAAATAACTGGCAGTTTTGGCCACACTCTCAGAATTGAGTGTGTCTGCTGCTCTGTTTTCCAAATGACTTGGTTAATGGAAATAGACTTTGAGTGATAACAATAGGCTCTTGCTAAGTTGCAGGGGTAAACCAACTTTGATTTTTCAAAGACGACTTAGGAAATATTGTCAAGTAATGACGACTAAGACCTTAACGTTCTTTCTGTGTAGGTCCCTTTCTAGAGATAGGAGAAGAGAAAGATCACTGTCTCGGGAGAGAAATCACAAGCCGTCCCGATCCTTCTCTAGGTCTCGTAGGTAAGATCTGTAATGACTTGAATCGTTTTAAGACATTGCATACATCATAAATAATGTCTGTTTTCTAATTCATAACTTAGTACCTTAAAAATATTTTGATGTTAGGTCATTGAGTAGCAACAGTTTATAAAGTTTTGAGTTCTGTTCTTTTTTTCTCTCCTGCAGCCGATCTAGGTCAAATGAAAGAAAATAGAAGATCCGTTTGCAAGAGAAGTGGTGTACAGGAAATAACTTCATTTGACAGGAGTTTGTACAGAAAATTCAAGTTTTGTTTGAGACTTCATAAGCTTGGTGCATTTTTAAGATGTTTTAGCTGTTCAAATTTGTCTCTTGGAACAGTGACACAAAAAGCTGTCATTCTCTATGGTTTGAAATGGATCATATGAGGCATGTGATACCAAGAATTGTTACTTTACAATGTTCCCTTAAGCAAGATTGAATTTACTTTTGAGCTTTAGTCTTGCAAAGACTGACCTCTAAATCCTGCCCAGCTAAATAAAGTGTGATGTTTTAATATTGTAGAAACAGCACTGTCAAAAACTGAACTAAAATGTCCTTTTTCCCTCAGCTGGTATATAGTAGGAAGCTGTAGGTGAGCAAGCAGTCTTTAGGAGCTGCTGTGACGCAAGCCAGCAGGTAAAAATAAAAGCTGCACCGTTAAAATAGATTAGAGGTTTTTGGAAAAACCCAGCTAGTCTTAACCCTGGGCAGAGGTTGTCTAGTTGGTCTAGAATCTAGTAAGTTTCGAGAAAGTTTACCTTTGCCTAGGTGATAAGTTCCTTATGTAATTGCAATATAGAATACATAGCTGTTTATATAACAGTCTTTATTGGGAAATTTGAGATTTCAGAAAATACCAATGTCCTGCCAGTTTAAGGGTACATTGTAGAGCTGAACTTTGAGTTACTGTGCAAGATTATTTTTTTCATGCTGTCATTTGTAATATGTTTTTGTGAGAATCCTTGGGATTAAAGTTTTGGTTAAAAATTGTTGTTTAACTTGAAAGCCTGTTTTTCCTTGCAAACTCAAATCTGTGAGCTTGGTACCAAGTCCAGGTATAACATTCCTATTTGGAAGCCATACTTATATTTTCTTGTAAAGTGCTTTTGAATTAATAAAATATTAGCATAATTGTGTAATAGTCAGTTGAGCCCACTGTTACCATTGTTCTTGTCCCATGGAAAACAGTTGGTCACACAATTCTTGAAACACAAAACTGAGAGGCATTATGGATCAGTCTTGCAGTGAAGGAGGTTTTCGGTCATCACCAAAGTGATTGTTGATAGTTACTAACTTTTTAGGAGTTGAAGCCAGTTCAGGTTCTGTGATAATATAGTGAACAACATTTTATAGTAGCAAACCCGGTACATTGTAACCCAAAATAAGTTGCCCTTCTGAAAAAAGGCTTTTATCTTTAGCATGAAATCTTAACACAAGGTTTTAAAAGTTGCTTCCATTTTATAATTTGAGGTGTTGCATGGAAATTCTAAACTGATCCATCACGTTGTAACATTCACAATATGGTTCAAATGTAACAGTGCAGATTTGAATATGGAGGCATGCATCACTTTCCTCTTAGAAATTGGGAGGCGCTGTAACTTCACAATTTCTGTGCGATTAGATTAAATCATAATGCAAAGTCGCGTGGCTTAGTTTCCTTAAGTGTGCTCCTTCAACATAGTTTTGGATTATGCTGTACTGACTTGTGTCTACTATGAAAGATCAGTCATTGCATCCAGAATTCAGTCTATAAGGGTATCTTAAGATAACAGATCCTAAACACAAGTCCTTTGCAGTAGGTCCCGTTAACCTTTCACACAGATAATAAGGGAGAAGAGAACTGATGTCAGGAAGGTTGAGGATGAGCCCGAGCAGTTGGGCGTGTTCAGGGAAGAGACTTCAGATTGCATGTGTGGTTGACTGGGCTCTCCCGCTCCATTCTTGCCTTGACATTTCTGGTTAGCCTATGAGACCTGTTTTGCTAAAAAGCCAAGCTTCCTAAGAAGGTAGGAAAGAAACTTAAAAAATGGGCTTTCTAGGGGAGGGGCAGTATACTACTTAAGAGTCTTAAATTGGAAATTTTCATGTATAAAGGGCGATTGATTATGGATAGAATATGGGTGATAAGTAACCTTTCAAGACCTCATTAGTGAGTTACCCTGACTTGGGTCCCTAAGATGAAGTCCTAACAGTTTTATGGCTTATGCTGGGTAAATATGGAACATGAAAATTGTTGTAGCCTTGAACTGCACATTGAGATTGGCTGAAGTTTTAAAGCTCCTGTAATTTTAGAAATCGCAGGTCACATTAGCGGCCTTCTGACCTGCAGTGTGTGATTAGATCACTATTAGTGATAAGTAAGCATCTAAGGAGTTTTTATGTTTAGAACGTATTTGCTCTATGAGTCAGTCCCATACTGTTTGTTTCTGAGGTCTACGGCTTCAGCAAAAAGTTGAAAAAACTAGCCAGAGAAAGTTTTTATTGGATGTAGATAACCTTTATCTACCATTTATAAACTTGAACATATATATCTTTGAGGTCATGTTAAAAAGATCATGTGATCCTTAGATAGCACCTCCTCCCATTAGATGGTGATCTGTTGTAGTTCACTCAAACCGTAATCTGGATGAGAAATCTGGTAGCTTTTATTGTAGAGCTCTGGTTCATTTTAGTGTAGTGCTGATTAATCCCTTATGACACTGATCATAGAGATGGTTCAAAAACACAGCCAGATTCCAGGATCATTAGGTTAGCTTTCCAGGATGGTCCAGCCCTGTGAATTTGGAAGAGTTCTAGGTGGTGAACATCCTTGGGCATATAAGAACCGCTGGTCTAGTACTCTGTCTAAATGTGCTTTTATTTTCAGGCTGTGGACTGGGATTTAGTTGTCAGATCTAGTTGGTGGTAATCTCTTCCAGTTGTATATTTTTGTACTGCCAGACTGTTGCCTTCTGGTTTTCCATTTTTTGAGAACATGAAAGATTTTTATAATTAAAGTTGCTGAAGAAAAATTGGATTGGAGTATATTTTTACCTAAACAGTCTGCTAGTGTTGAATTTGGTTTTATATGTCTAATAATTCTTCACATCATGTTTTGTTAGATTCTTTGGGAAACTGAAAGTAATTGAGTTGTAGTACCTTTGAGGTTCTGAGAAGGGATTATTGAAATTTGTTTTGATAAGCCTTGAAGAATTAGTCTTGGTCATGCAACATTTCCTTTGTTGATTTACAGAAATTCCTAATACAGTATTTTATATTTTTATAGTAACTTACTGCTTTAATTATCTGGAACACATGACATTAATCAAAAATGATTCCCAAACACATGAAGTATATGTAGAACTTTTCTCATTCTTAGTTTTGCCTCAGTTCAGACACAAAACATTGTAGGAATAAGACACGGATACTAGCCTCCTCACTTGGTAGTCACTCAGTCCTGAGATGGAAAGTGTTTCACAAGAGCAAGCCGATGCTTCCTTCCAGAGTAACAAGGTTGAAAGATGGGGCCTGGCGTGTGGTGCAGTAAGTTAGTAATCCTGCTTGTGGCACCAGCATCCCATATGGGTGCCGGTTCTAGTCCCGGCTGCTCTTCCAATCCAGCTCTCTGCTATGGCCTGGGAAAGCAGTGGAAGATGGCCCAAGTCCCCTGCACCTGCATGGGAGACTGGAGAGTGGCTCTTGGCTTTGGATCGGTGCAGCTCTGGCTATTGCAGCTAATTGGGGAGTGAACCAGCAGAAGGAAGAGCTTTCTGTCTCACTATCCAACTCTGCTTCTTAAATAAAAAAATTTTTAAAAAGACTATATATAGGAGAAAACTTTTAAAACTCCCTGTTCCCTTGTGGTTAGGCCTTTTTGGGCAAATTGCATTGTTTAGTGGCTTTTAAAGATTGGTTTATTTGAAGAGAAGTTAAGGGATGTGTATATGGGTCTTTCATCGGCCTTAAAATGATACCTGCTGAGGCTGAGCCAAAGAAAGCCAGGAGCTCCATTTGAGTTCCCAAAAGGGGGAGGCAGGGCCCAAGCACTTGGACTGTCTGCTGAGTTCCCAAAAGGGGGAGGCAGGGCCCAAGCACTTGGACTGTCTGCTGATACTTCCTACTTCCTAGGAACTATATGCACGTGGGGTAGTTCTGTGTTTAGAGATGACAAGATAGATTTGTCCAAGGTCACATGTTGTGGATGCCCCAGCAGCTATGGGGCAGTGTAGAGTGAAGCCTTTGGGGGGTCGGTGCTGCGGCCTAGCGGGTAAAGCCACTGCCTGCAGTGCTGGCATCCCATATGGAAGCCAGTTCAAGTCCCGGCTTCTCCACTTACAATCCAGCTCTCTACTGTGGCTTGGGAAAGCAGTAGAAGATGGCCCAAGTCCTTGGGCTCCTGCACCCGTGTGGGAGGCCTGGAGGAGGCTCCTGGCTTCGGATCAGCGCAGCTTCAGCTGCTGGGGCCAATTGGGGAGTGAACCAGGGAATGAAAGACACCCCCCCCCCCCCCGCCTCTCTCTAACTCTGCCTTTCAAATAAAAAAGAGATTCTGGTACCACATCTGTGCCTGGTGCAGATCCCCAGCACTACTCCTGGCTGCAGCTTTCTGTTGCAGAGCCCGGGAGGCCTGGGTTTTGTCCACAGCTTCGACTGGAGCAGCTACAATCTGGGAGGTGAACCAGTAAGTAGGTAGGAGGAGCTTGCTCTATCTCTGCCTTTCAAAACTTTTTTTTTTGAAAGGGAAGGCTTTCAGATTCGGCCATTCTATTGAAACTTCCATCTTAGGGCTGTGTCCCTTTTTAGTTTGAAAACCTGGAGGACAGCAAGTCAAACCTTGCAGTGATGAGTCCATATTTTCTTTCAGTCTTCACATCAGAATCACTTAGGGAGCTTTCCTTTCCTTTATTTAATTTTTGACAGAGTGGACAGAGAGAAAGGTCTTCCTTTGCCGTTGGTTCACCCTCCAATGGCCACTGCGGCCCGCGCATCGCGCTGATCCAAAGCCAGGAGCCAGGTGCTTCTCCTGGTCTCCCATGGGGTGCAGGGTCCAAGTACTTGGGCCATCCTCCACTGCACTCCCGGGCCACAGCAGAGAGCTGGCCTGGAAGAGGGGCAACCGGGACAGAATCCGGCATCCCGACTGGGACTAGAACCCGGTGTGCTCTGGCGCCACAAGGCGGAGGATTAGCCTAGTGAGCCGTGGCACCGGCCTGGGAGCTTTCCTTTCCGTTCTGTTCGTTTGAGCTTCCATCTGCTGCTTCAGTCCTCCAAATGCCCATCAGAGCTAGGACTGGGGCAGAGCCAGAACTCAGTGCAGGTCTCCCAGGTGTGTGACGAGCTCAGTTACTAGGGTTGGCCCTGCTGCCTCTCATGGTCTGTGCCAGCCGGAAGCTGGGGCAGGAGCCACAAGCCGGTATTGGACACAAGCGCTCCAAGGACACCGGCGTCTTTCCACGTTCCTGCGCAAGCAGACTCAAAGGACTCAGCCCTGGGGCCATCTCCAGACATTGTGATTTAGTCTATGCTCTGGAAGTCGATCCTGACGAGTCACTGGCCCTGCAGTGGTCCTGTTGATCCCTTGGGCTCCATCTTTAAGTGAGTGTGTTTCAAAAGTTCATGGAAAAAAGGCAATTTTCTTTTTTAAAGATTTATTTGAAAGGCAGAGTTACAGAGAGAGATGGAGAGCTATCCACTAGTTCACTCCCAGATGGCTGTGCCAGGCCAAAGCCAGGCGTCAGGAGCTTCTGGATCTCCCACGTGGGTACAGGGGCCCATGCACTTGGGTTATCTTCTACTGCTTTCCCAGGCTGTTAGCAGGAAGCTGGATTGGAAGTGGAGCAGCTGGAACTCAAACTGGTGCCCATAGGGGATGTTGGTGCTGCAGGCTATGGCTTAACCTGCTGTACCCTAGCGCCGGCCAAAAAAGGGAATTTAAAGATGTTCATTTAGGGCCCGCATTGTGGCAAGGCCAGTAAACAGCTGCCACCTGTGACGCCTGCATCCCATTTTGGTATACTTTCATGTCCTAGCTGCTCCACTTCTGATCCAGCTCCTTGCTAAAGGCCTAGGAAGGCAGCCAAGGATGGCCCAAGTGCGTGGGCCCCTGCCACTGGCATGGGAGACCCAGATGAGGCTGCTGGTTTCTGGCTTAAGTTTGGCTCAGCCCTGGCCGTTGTGGCCATTTGGAGAGTGAACCAGCAGATGGAAGAGTAAATAAATAAATAAATAAGTAAATTCTAGAGTAAATTAATAAGTAAATAATAATAAGTAAATTCTAAAGTAAATAAATAAATCTTGAAAAGCTATTGATTTTGGTGGAAAACTTTGAAACCCATGTATAGGTTTTCCCTAATATGCATTTTACACAACCTCTGAAGATCCCTTGCATGCATGAATTTCAACCTTTTTTGCACTGAAATATTTAAATTCCATTTTCCACAAACTTACTGAAGTACTTTGTACCTGTCTGCTCTGTACCCCATTTTCCCAACTTCCCTGTGTGGAACAAGCCACATTTCCACAACCATGCCCTTAGCCTGGGACTTGGGCTGCTGCCACAGCCTCTGCCCAATCCTGTTGCTCTTTCTTAACCATGCGCAAAGAGGCAGCCCTGGTTCTGTTGAGTCCAGGTTCTGGGCTGGGAACTCCTACCATCCCTTGGGCGCCTGCCGTGGTGCCCCTGTCCCCAGCACATGCTTTCCTTTACCCCATTTGTCATTCGTGTTGCGGGTGCTCCCTCCCCGCAAGGCGTCGGGGAGGAGAGGTGGACAAACGCAAGGGAAGGGACATGGAATGGAATTACTGCTGAGCACAGGACTGGAGCTTTGCCACATTGACCCGTGACATTGGGGACATCCCCCGTTACTCGGGAAATGGAGAGAGTGCTCTCACACCCGAGCCTCTTTTTTGGTAAAAACAAATTTGGTAATGATCCTGGACTATTTTGAAGTGAAATCCATTTTTTAAAAAAGGGAAGCCTGGTGTGGCACTTGGCACACAGGGTTAAGCTGCCATCTGCAGCCCTGGCATCCCATATGGGTGCTGGTTTGAGTCCCCTGCTGCTCCACTTTCAATCCAGCTGCCTGCTAATGCGCCTGGGAAAGACCCAGGTCCTTGGGCCCCTGCACCTACATTGGAGACCCGGAGGAAGCTCTTGGCTCCTGGCTTCGGATCAGCCCAGTTCCGGCTGTTGCGGCCATCTGGGGAGTGAATCAGCAGATGGAAGACCTCTCTGTCTCTACCTCTCTAACTCTGTCTTTCAAATAAATAAAAATCTTTTTTTAAAAAAGCAGTTAACAAAATAAACTTTATTTCCATGTGTGTCGGGACAACCGCTAGAAGGC
The DNA here is from genome assembly GCF_051225735.1 of Oryctolagus cuniculus. Taxonomy (NCBI): domain Eukaryota; kingdom Metazoa; phylum Chordata; class Mammalia; order Lagomorpha; family Leporidae; genus Oryctolagus; species Oryctolagus cuniculus. The sequence continues at coordinate 132,844,282 of NC_142871.1, read as the reverse complement.
GTGTCAGGTTCTGGAACTCAACTTGGAGCCATTCCACGTTGACTACAGGGCAGGAAGTGTGCGTGGAGCCACACCAGAGCACCGGGATGGAAACCAGAGCAGAGAGTAATATGATAAGCAGGAGGGGGCGATAAGGCTTACGTGAAGTTAAGGTAGCCTGCCAAGACAGACGGACAGACTGAAATGGAAAAACGAGGAAGTACAAGATGGCCTTAAAACTTGTATCAAAATAATTCCCTGGTTGTGACCTGGGGCTAATGAGAATAATAGGTGTGGAGTAAGTACTGCAATCCCTGGCACTTACTGTGGAAGCATGAAAGAGCACGTATCCTTAAACAGAGGAGCAGCTGGGGTAGGAGAGCAGTTAGAATTTACAGGGCATCCAGTTGATTCTAGAGCGTCATTCCGTATTCACACTTTCTCTCCCCGATGGCCTCATCCCGAGTTACAGGGCTTTTGCCAAGCCTGTGTGTGGACGGGTAATCCTCCGTGTGTCAGACATTTGGTATCTCCGTCCTTTCCCCTCTAAGGCCAGACCAGTGCCAGTCATTAAAAACCTCAACATAGCAATTGCTCAACTGCCCACTAGGAGGCAGTACTGCACCACTGAGAATTTCTGGGTGAAATTCTTTGCCCCAGTGACACATATCTCTTCAGTAGAATTGAGTCTACAGTGACTCCAAAGTCTCCCACTTGACTGTAAACCTGCATTTCAAGACCTTTTTTAAAAAATTATTTATTTGAAAGAGTTACAGAGAAGAAGTAAATAAGCAGAGAGAGAGGGAGATCTTCCACTTGCTGGTTTACTCCTCAAAGGACCACAATGGTGAAAGCTAGGCCGGGCTGAAGCCAGGAGCTTTATCTGGGTCTCCCACTTGGGTGCAGGGGCCCAAGGACCTGGGCCATCCTCCGCTGTTTTCCCAGGCACAGTAGCAGGGAGCTGGATCAGGAGTGGAGCAGCCAGGAGTTGAACCTATATGGAATGCCAGCGCTGCTGGGAGCGGCTTATCTACTACACCACAGCGCCAGCCCCCAAAACTTTGTTTCTTTTACAGATTTATTTCAAAGGCAGAACACCTGGTTCACTCCTCAAATGGCCACAACAGCCATGGCTAGATCAGACCAAAGCCAGGAGCCAGGAGCTGCTTCTGGGTCTCCCATGCTGGTGCAGGAGTCAAAGCACTTGGCCCATCTTCCACTGCTTTCCCAGGCCATAGCAGGGAGCTAAATCAGAAGTGGAGCAGCCAGGATGCAAACTGGCATTCTATTATGGGATGCCAGTATTCCAAGTGGTGTGTTAACCTGCTTAGCCTCGTTGTCCTTAAATTTTTTTGCATCAAGATCAACTCATCTTTTAGTTCCATTTTCCCCACATTTTTGCAGCCCCCCACGTACACTGCTAGGTTACTAGAACGTCCCCCTGTGGGGGAGGAAGGTTCTGTTACCCTACTTTGGAACAGACTTAGGTCCGAGGCCCGTGGGAAGTGGTTTTTGTGGAAGGGGTTTTCCCGTCAGCTGAACGCTGAGGAAGGGGTTTGGATAGAGCTGGCTGTGGACCAGAGCCAAGTGTGTGGGAAGAAAGCACCAAGGCAGGAAACAGAGAGGCTCCCTGTGGGCTGACGAGTCTGCACCCCATGGACTTGTCCTCAGGACAGAGCGGGGGATCAGGACCATGTTTGTGCCAGAGGGATGGTGGTTTGCAAACCGAAAAAGTAGCCAGACTGGAGTGACACCTCATGTAACACACTGACTACATAAAACCACGCAATGGTTTAGCCGTAAAAAGTATACTTCTAGGGGCCGGCGCTGTGGCACAGCAGGTTAAAGCCCTGGCCTGCGGTACCAGCATCTCATGGGCACCGGTTCTAGTCTTTGCTGCTCCACATCCAATCCAGCTCTCTGCTATGGCCTAGGACAACAGCAGAAGATGGCCCAAGTTCTTGGACCCCTGCACCTGCGTGGGAGACCTGGAAGAAGCTCCCTGCTCCTGGCTTTGGATCAGCCCAGCTCCGGCTGTTACGACCATTTGGGGAGTGAATCAGTGGATGGAAGACCTTTCTCTCTCTCTCTCTCTCTGCCTCTCTGTAACTCTGACTTTCAAATAAATAAAATAAATCCTTACAAAAACCAGAAGTATACATTTAATCACGTCGCCTTATAAAGACAGGCACACATTTGGATCAATGCAGTCTTAGGTCAACCTCGGGACTGGACTCATTTCTTTCTTTTGGTTGTTCAGAGAAGTAAGTGCAAAGGGTAATATTTTTAAACACCCGATTTCACAACTCTAGAAGTGATGAAACAGGAGCCAACAGCCTCGAAGCACTGGCTCACTTGGGCGTGTCCGCATGCACGCGGTTGGATAGGTTTGTATAAAGAAAACTTCAAGATGTGGCAGGCCACGCCCACCACACGTAGGCAAGGAACTCAGTTGAGGCCTGTGAGACCCCTGCCCCCGCTCTCTGCTCCTAGCCGACAGCCCTGAGGCCCAGGGCAATGGCATCAGATACTTGGAGCCCGGAGGGTGGGGTGGGGGGGCCACCCCTGGGCACTCGGCCTCCTGACTCCTGGTCCAGTGCCGCTCCTGAGCGACATCTGGCAGGGCAGCACGCCGCGGCCTGGCTGGCCAACCTCTCACCCCGAGAAGGCCCTGGCCGCGTGCCCATCTCCCTGGCAGATAAAGCCGCAGACAGATGGCAAACAGTGCACGGCCCAGGAGCTGACCCAGGTCTGATTCACCAGCGGCTGGTGCCCGTGCCAGTGGCACAGGCTGCCCTCTGGGCCTCTGCTCTTTCTTATCGCTCCTCTCCGCTTGGGGCTTTTGGGCAACAGGCAGACACCTGCGAGCGTGAGAATTGTTCTGGCTTTTTCAGGGAGTGCTTTCCTGGCGGCGCAGCGACTCAGCTGCCCCAGTCCCCGGCAGCTCAGCGTGTTGCCCCATCAGCCTGGTTTCGGTCTCAGGGTGGGGCCGCCATGTGGGGTGGGGCGCTGTGTTCCTAGGGCTGGCCCTTGCCCAGCGCAGACACCTTGGCAACGGGCGGCGGCTCGCGGGCTCAGAACAGGTGGGTCGCCTGCTCCTGGGATTTCAAAACGCCATTTATTGGCATGTGTCTCCCGAAAGGAGCAATGTGCTGAGAAATGATGGGACTTGGAGAAATGTCAGCTGCTCTCCCTCAGCGCCGCTGGGGCAGCGTTTGTCATGGCGGAGCTGGCACGTGTGTCTGGAGGAAGGGCTGCGTGGAAGCCGAGTGTGGCAAGCTTCGTGTGCAGAACCGTGTTCTCAAAGCAAGCGCCCACCCCGGAACCTTGCTGCATGGACACCAGGCTGCTTCTTAAGAACCCATCTCCCTGGGCTTCAAGAATCCAGAGCAGGTGTGTTGCTGCATAGGGCATGGCCTCTCTGTGAGTTCCGTGGTCCCCCAGATCGGGAGCGCCACTGCCTGGACCACACGGCCCTGCCCCTGTGCGCCTGCTCCGGGCCCCTCACCCGGGGCTCTCCCAGCCCTCAAGGCTTGAGTGCACTGGAAACCTCAGTCTCGACAGCAGGGACGTGGGCGTCCCGGTGCCCCCTCCTGGGCTTGTTGGGACGAAGAGGTGAGGTCGCTTATGTCGAGGGTCAACAAGAGCCCGGCAGAGAGGAGGACCTGAGAGTGGCCAAGCTCAGCGCTTCCCTTCAGCGACTCGGCTCCACCCCACGTCTTTGAGTGGCTCAGCGTAGCAAAGGTAAGCCAGGACCACGCTAGCCAAGTCAGACCGCGCACGGCAGCGAGCAAGCGGCCGGGGCCCAGGAGCTTCCGAGTTCACAGGTGGGGTGTCCTCGCCTGCTGCCTGTGCGCCCGGTGCTTGGTGCGGCAGGCTGCGTCTCTTGTTGAGAGGGTGTCCAGGCGCTGACGCCATCGCCCGCTCTGCAAATGGGGAAACAATTCCAGAAAGAGGAAGTGACTTCCCGAAGCTCACGGAGATAGTGGGAAGCGACCAGCTGGGCTGGAAACCCACACTTCCCAGTCCAAGCCCAGCACCCAGGAGCCGGGACCACAAGGGGCCCCACTCAGGTAGGTCCCGGCTGCTTGTGGCTTTTTTTTTTTTTTTTTTTTAAGATTTATTTATTTATTTGAAAGGCAGAGCTACAGAGAGACAGATGGAGAGAGAGAGGTCTTCTATCTGCTGGGTCACTCCCCAGATGGCCACCATGGCCAGAGCTGAGCCGATCCGAAGCCAGGAGCCAGGAGCCAAGGGCTTCTTCCAGGTCTCTCACGTAGGTGCAGGGGCCCAAGGACTAAAAGCCCTTAAAGCCCTGGGAGCAGACAGGCCGGAAGTGGACCCCCGCCTCGGGATTTTCAGGCCACTCAGTTTTGGAGCCGCAGGAACAGAGTTTGCGCTATCTGTAGGCTGACCCACACATCCGTGTGTCATCCGGGCTTTTCCCCACTATATTTATTTGAAAGGCAGAGAGACAGGGAGACAGAGATCTTCCATCTGCCGGTTTACTCCCTAGACAGCCACAATGGCCAGGGCAGGGCCAGGCCAAAGCCAGGAGCCAGGAGCTCTATTCAGGTCTCCCATGTGGTGCAGGGGCCCAAGGACTTGGGCCATCCTCCACTGCTTTCCCAGGCCACAGCAGAGAGCTGGATAGGAAGTAGAGCAGCCAGGACTCAAACCATTGCCCATAAGGGATGCTGAAACCGCAGGCCATAGCTTTGCCCTCCGTGCCACAATGCCAGGCTCCTCACTAATTTCTTTCTTTCTTTCTTTTTTTTTTTTTTTTTTTTGACAGGCAGAGTGGACAGTGAGAGAGAGAGACAGAGAGAAAGGTCTTCCTTTGCCGTTGGTTCACCCTCCAATGGCCGCCGCGGCCGGCGCGCTGCGGCCGGCGCACCGCGCTGATCCAATGGCAGGAGCCAGGTACTTCTCCTGGTCTCCCATGGGGTGCAGGGCCCAAGCACCTGGGCCATCCTCCACTGCACTCCCTGGCCACAGCAGAGGGCTGGCCTGGAAGAGGGGCAACCGGGACAGAATCCGGCGCCCCGACCGCTAGGCGGAGGATTAGCCTAGTGAGCTGCGGCGTCGGCTTCCTCACTAATTTCTAAAAGAGTAACAAACGCGTGCTGAGGACAGCGAGTGAGCCCACACCTTTGTGGACAAGTTGTTTCCCCAGATCCATGAGGATAATTGTGTGGAACACCACACAGAGCGGGCAGCCAGCGAGCCCTCGTTCTGTGATGGCCGTGACCCTCCCAGGGGCCTGCATCAGGGCCCAGGGGGAGGTCAGACCTCCCGGTGGTCCCGAGGGGATTTTTACTTAGATCCCATTTGGAGAAGGGGGTGGTTGGGCTGGAGGTGGCCCAGGGCGTCACTGGCTGTCCCCTGCAGTGAATGGAGCGGTGACCCAGCCTTGACCCCTGCTCTAGGCAGACTGCCATGCAGGGACCAGATGGCCCTCAGGGTCTTCTCCAAAGCCGAGGTTCCAGGGTTTGGGGACTCTGGGGGAGGCAGGTGCTGGTACACTGTGGGGCTGGTGGGCCTAGCGGTCGGCCGCTGGGCAGGGCAGGGCAACGTGCAGCTTTTTGTTCTGCAGGCATTGGGCAAGACTGAAATATTCTCCTAAAATCTGCTTAACCCTCAAGGAACGAATGGAGAAAAATAAGACCCCCGAGTGAGAGTGTGCCCCGGTCCACACGAAACCCACCCGATGCCTCCCCTGTGCACCTCGACTGTGTGTGTAAATTACCTCAGTGCCTGGCTGCTTGTCAAGGGGCCCATGGGAGAAGGACACTGGGGAGGGGTCCACGGGAGAAGGATGCCAGGGAGGTGTTCCCCATAGCGCCTGGGCGACCTCCAAGAAGTTCCACATCAAGAAGTGTCTACGGGGCGGCATTGTGGCACACTGGATTAAGCCACTGCCTGGGACACCCGGAGCGTGTTCTGGCTGCTCCACTTCCCATCCAGCTCTCTGCTATGGCGTGGGAAGGCAGTGGGAGACAGCCCAAGTGCGTGGGCCCCTGCACTCACGTGGGAGACCCGGATGGACTTCCTGGCTCCTGTCTATAGCCTGGCCCATCCCCAGCTGTTGCAGCCTTTTGGGGAGTGAACCAGCAGATGGATGGAAGATTTCTCTCTCTGTAACTCTGCCTTTCAGGGATGGAGGTCGTGGGGCTGTCTCAGAATCCGGAGCCTGCTTGCACTCCAGGCTGTACCATTTTGCAAGCCTGGGCAAGGGGCTTTGTTCCCCGAGCCTCCAGGTTTTCATTTGTGGATGGGAACTAATTCTGCGACTTCCCGGGGCTTCCGTGGGGTCTGAAGGAAAAAATAACCTCTGCCGAGCGGGGGCTGGTGCCAGGCACCGCACACCTGCACCCAGCTGCTCGGTCTCAGGAAACAGCAGCCCCCGGGATCCAGCAAACGGCCCAGCGGCAGGGGGCGCAGCTGGAATTGGTATCCAGACAGTCTGGTTTCAGGGCTGGTTTTCCTTAAGAACCCAGTCAGAGGATCAAGTTCTAGGCCTGGTGACTCCTAGGTATCAGCTTTCTGAGGAGGGCAGACAATTCAAGGACCTTAGAAAGCCCTGTTTCAGACTGTTTAACAGACGGGGACTCTTGGGATCAGAAGGTAAAGGACCCGTTAGAGGTCCTGGTGGTCTGGCAGATGCAGGGTTGGGGGGTGGGCGTGGGGGGAAGCCCCAAGGCCACCAGCCAGCCACACCCAGGCTGGGCGCCGCGGTGACTTCTGTAATCATGACCGCGGATTCATAGCGAGCTCCTAGGCCCTGCCACCTGCCGCATGCTAAATCCACGAGCCCCATCCCCACCCAAGCACATGCTGCAGGTTATAAAGGTGGGGATGGAGGACGATGACACTGTGCAGTGCCGGGTGGCAGCACACACACACGAGGGGCACGCACCTGCGGGGGGTGGGGGGGCAGGGCGGATGTGAGCACGGGCGTCAAGGCCACCGTCCCACTTCTGAGACGGCTGGGAGCCCTCGTCTGGAGCAGGCTTGACTCAGCCCGCAGAGCCCGAGGACTGAGAGTGAATGGAGGCCGCTGTCCGGTCCAGCAGTGAAGCCATTGCTCAGAACAGCCGCATCCCCTACCAGCTCTGCTCCTGATTCCAGCTTCCTGCTGATGCGCACCCTGGGAACCCACAGGTGGTGGCTCAAATGGTTGTGTCTCTGGGTCCTTGAGATCTGAATTGAGTTCTCAGCCCCCAGGGATTTAGAGAGTGGCAGTGGTTGAGGTCTCTCTCTCTCTCTCTCTCTGTCTCTCCATGTCTCCCTCTCTGCCTCTCGAAAATAAAATCAAGTAAAATGAGGCTGGATGAAGTGACTGCTAGCCTGGAACACACCAACTCCAGGCCAAAGGAGGGAAGATTGGTGGCGCAGCTCCTGGAACTGTCCCTGGGGGTACGGAGTGAGGATCCCCACTTCTGTGATCCCCAGGTCCCAGCCAAGGCCACAGGCAGACCCTCCAAGGGCTGCCGGGGAAGTGGAGCCAGCCCCTGGGAAGCCGGTCGCAGGTGGCACGGTCCCCACGCTCCTGTCAGGATTCGAGAAGATGCACATGTGGGCCCGAAGTGCCCTGGCCCCAAGGGCACGCCCACCCCTCTCCCAGGGCAGCCGAGTGTCCCTGCATAATGGCAGGTCTCCTGGTGTCCCTGGGGTCAGGTGTAGGAAAGGGGGACTTTGATCATTGGGTTCTCTATCTGTAGAAGGACAGCCAGATGCAGATCTGCCCTGAGCCCACCTGGCTCCCACACCCTCCCGCCCTGGTGGGCTGTTTGCCCTGGGTGAAGAGCCTGCAGTTCTGAGGTCCAGTCACAAGGTGGCAGCATAGGGGAAGAAGGCAGGTTCTCCCTGCCCAGCCGAGGACTGTGCAGGCAGGTGTGGCTGCCCGCACAGGGGTGTGCAAGGGATGTGGAACACACCAGCAGGGCACTCAGCATGCAATGGGGCAGAAGCCTGGAATCCAGTGGCGGGGGGCAGGACACGCACGTGTGGTTTTCCACGTTGGTCCTCGCCAGTTGAATGTCCTCACTCACTTTCCGCACTGGGATGACTGGGTGTGTGTGTGTTTCAAGGGTGTCCTGCAGGGTGGGTGTGCCCGTGTGACCTGGTAGGAGCTGAGCGTGAGAGTGACAGTGGGGGTGACGGGAAGGGCAGCAGCAGAAGGCTCAGGTGTCGCCAGAGAGGCTGGGAGGAACCCATAAAGCTGGGTGATGTCCCGCCTTATCAGCCAGCCCTTCTCCTGGGTCAACAGGGCCAGAGTGCAAAGTTCACGCAGATAGCGACTGTGGGGCACGAGGCCTGGTGGAGGTGGCCAGAGGAGGCGGTGGAGGCCCGACCGTGGGAGAGGGGACGGCAGGAGGGCCCTAACTTCCCGGCCACACGTGGCTTAAAAAGAGAGCAACGTACAAGGGCACTTTCAAAAAGTTCACGGAAAACAGAACGCAAAGAAGAATTTACTTTGGTATAAAAAGATTTGGAAATCCATGCGTAGCTTTTTCATCGTCGGCAGATCCCGTGCCTGGAAAACATGAGAAAAGGCCCTGGGTGTGAGCAGCGCACTGCGGGTGGGTGGGGAGAAAGCCCTGTGGCCGTCCCCACCCAGGGAAGAGCGGACTCCTGCCCTCTGCCTAACCTCCGCCCTCCAGGGAGCAGCTTCTTACGGGTGGAGCAAGCAAGGAGGGCCCGTCCCCAGGGTGGAGGAGGGCCCGTCCCCAGGGTGGGGGTGTTTCCAGGGGGCCCACCTGCCCTGAGAGGGCAGCTCCCAGCCCCGCGCCCGGAAGGCGGTTAGGAGCACCGTCTCCTGCCCGCTGCGGCTCAGGTTTCGCCCTTGCCTTTTATTTTTACCGAGGACTGGGTGGAGAGCTGCTGGTGCCCCAGGATTACTTTGCAACGACCGCCGGCCTTCCGCAGGGCGCTGGCTTGAGCCAACTGGTCACCATGGAATTTCTTTTTTTAGTGTATAAACAGCCAGGTTTGGGGCAGCTGTTGCCCCTGTCCGGGGCGGAAAGCGGCTTGTTGATGCGGTGGAGCTGCCTGGCTTGTGTTTCTTGGGCAAACACATTCCGTGTCTCGGCTCACCAGCTAGGAGGCCTGGAAAACGTGGCCTGGACACCCGTGGCTTCTGCTGCAGGGGCTGTACCGGGGAAGCCCTGTCTGAATGCCGAAGCCACATGATACAGGGCGTTTATAGCAGTTGGAGCGCTTTGCTTCTCGGTGCCCACCCTGCAGATGGTGAGCCCTCCAAGGTCAGCCAGTCGCTCTCTTTTGAAGCCAAAGCATAAAAATGGTGGCTACCAGCCATGGACAGATCAGGGCGCCCCCGCTCTGCGCGGGTTCTGAGGCCGGCGCTGGCCGTGTGCAGTGCCGCCATGGAGTGTGTTAGACGGGGTGAGGACCCTCCAGGGGCGGGAACACCCCACAATGCACTGCCTGGGGAGCCAGCCGGGAAAAGCAAAAAGGCTCATCCAGCTCATGGTTTCATGAGCATTCACAGGTTCAAGTCCAACACGGGGCAGCCCCACTGATCTGGCCTCTGTGGAGGGCGCAGAGAAAGGTACCCATGGTGAGCTGAGCCGGGAACTGGAGAGTGACTTGGCCCGGTGTGGACTTTACAACCCATCCCCTCAAAAACCATCTTCTGAGGGCATGCCCCCGGCGACCGGAAGACCTGCCAACACACCCACCATCTAGACACCGCAATTGGATTAAGTTAAATTAGCTCATGACCTCGGCATTCAGAGGTCTACATGTGTTCGGAGGACGAATCCTACTCAAACCGCTACAGGCAGCAAGGCGGGCACGTAGAAGTGCATTACGGGGCAGGGTCTAGAACCGAATTCCCAGGACAGGCAAATGCAGCACTTTAAGTGAGCACCTGCTGTGTGCTGGACATTCTTCTCATCCGAACACAGAGTTGGTGAGGGACACGGCAGTGGTAACCGGGGTCAGGATCCCAGCTGCCGAGTATCAGGAGCTCCCAACATGCCAGGCGTGTTTCCAGAACACACTTGTTTACCCATTGCGTCCCCGAGGCGCCCACGTGGAGCCGGAGACGTAATTATCCCCATGGCCCGGATGAGTAAGCAAAGGCACCGCGCGGTGGTGGCAGGACGCAAACCCCGGGCTCCTCTACTGCGGAGTGGGCAGAGGCCCCACCGGCCAGTGGGCAGGGAGCGCATGCGGGCCGTTTAATCGGGGGGGGGTGCCATGTGGCTGGAGGGACTCGGGGCTCCCTGGAAGGGCAGAGGAGAGAAGAGAAAGAGGGGAATGAGTAGACGGGGCTGCCAGTCCTAAGGTCACTGCCCAGCAGCCTCCCTGCGCATTCTTTCTGTTGTCACTCATGGCAGCCCCGGAGCGGACAGGGGAGGGGGTGCTGCTTTGCACAGGGCCCAGGCCCCACCCTTTTCCAAATCCCCTCAGCCAATCCCTGAGTCGCAGGCCCCTCTTCCTGGGCCGGCATTGTGGACTCCTCACCTTTCATTCATTCTTTCTTTTTTCCACCCCGCACCACCCCCCGCCGAAACCTTTTATTTAAGGCATACAAACCTCAAGCTTTTCATAAATACAACTTTAGGAACATAGTGATTCTTCTCACGGTACCCGACCTCCCACCCACACTCCCACCCCTCTTCCTCCTCCCTCTCCTATTCCCATTCCTGTTTTTTACTCAGATCTATTTTCAATGAACTTTATACACATATGATTAACTCTATACCAAGTAAAGAGTTCAACAAATTGCATGAAAAAAACAACTGTTCCTCAACAGCCGAGACAAAGGCTGTTCAAGTCATTGCTTCTCAAAGTGTTAACTTCACTTCTGTAGATTATCTTTTAGGTGCTCTATTAGCTATCACAGATAGAGGGGAACATATGGTATTTGTCCCTTTGGGACTGGCTTATTTCACTAAGTATGATATTTTCCCGGTTCATCCATTTTGTTGCAAACAACAGAATTTCATTTTTTTTACTGCTGTGTAGTATTCCATGATGTACATATCCCATAATTTCTTTATCAAGTCTTCAGTTGATGAACATTTGGGTTGATTCCATATCTTAGCTATTGTGCAATGAGCTGCACGGACCCCTCCCCTTTCTTCCTGAGAAGTCTGGGCACCCGCCCCTTTGGGAGTGTGGCCCACAGGGCCCTGCCTGCCAGCCAGGGCCCGCGGGTGGTGGCACAGCGGCTCCCCTCCTCCTGCCTGCACTCCATGGCTCCACCAGCTCTGCGCTCAACTTCCAGAGGCACCAAGCAATCCCTGTTCCACCCTCTTCCAGTTTGCATCCGTGTTTCCTGAGCGGCTGAAGGATCTCGCGCCGACTGAGGTCAGAGCCACTGCCACCCAGCTGGCTGCCAGTCGGGCCTCACAGGGCCCTTCTCGAACCTGCCATTGGCCCCGTGGCTCTGCCAAGCCCCCCTCTGGGGACTCTGCCCCCAGAACCCCAGGGGAACCTGACCCTCAGGCTGTATGTGAGATCCCTTCCCAGCGTCCTGCACGGCGAGCCCCCTTCGCCGTCCCCCCTCGCTCGCTCTCCCTAGCTCTGCTCTCCAGTCCGGCGTGGTGCACAGACCTCCCCGTGGACAGGATGAGGGTCAGGTGCTCCCGTGAGCTGGGAACAATGTCAAGGCTGTCTCCTGAGAACTTCCTCGGTCTGGCATAGCCTTAGGGCTGGGAATTCCCGTCTGTGAATTTTCCCAGTGTGCTGCCAGCTGCTGCTTCTCGCTCAGTGGTTTGATGCTTTTTTTTTTTCTTTCTGTTCCAGCTCCTCCTTTTGCTTTCAGTGCAGAATGGCGGTGGAGGGTGGGGCCCTGGCATCTGCTGAGTTAGGCTCTGTGACCATGGCCAGCTGTGGCCAGGGAGGGCTGGGATGGAGGAGGAAATGGGAGCGGAGTGGAGGAAGTGAGAGCAGTGTGGGGCGGCCTCGTTTTCCTGGCGGTCTTCGCGTCATTTGGCTGTCTGGGCGGGAGGCTGGGCAGCCCCTGGCAGGAGTGCACAGCTGCTGCTGGGGAGGGTGACACAGTGACCCAGTGACACCGATGCCAGAAGCACGTGGCTGCCACCGAGCAGCAGCCAAGGGGAAGCGCACGCAGAGCCCACGACTTTGGAAGAGTGTGTGGTGTGGGTGCTGCAACCCTGGAGGGCAGCCAGACGGTGACAGACCCCGGGTGTTTGGGATGAGGAAGACTTTTTCTCACCGCATAATTTGGCTCCAAGAGGGCGAGTGGGCCCCGTGGTGAGACCTGGGGAATCCCTGGGGCAGCATTGGCACCATCACACCTAACACTGGGTCTCCGAGGCAGGTACCTTGGGTGACTTCCCAGTGGGACACGCTGGCCTCCGGCATCATGGAAGGATTCAGTTCCGCTGTGTGGCACCGTAAAGCAAAACAAGTGGCTTAAACCAGAGAGAGGCTGGTTTCTCTGTCATATAAAAGAGTCATGGAGGCAGATGCTTTAAAAACAAGACCTAGGGCCAGTGCTGTGGTGTAGCGGGTAAAACTGCTGCCTGCAGTGCCGGCTACCCATATGGGTGCCGGTTCGAGTTCTGTCTGCTCCACTTCCAATCCAGCTCCCTGCTAATGTGCCTGGGAAAGCAGTGGAAGATGGCCCAAGTGCTTGGGCTCCGTACCTGTGTGGGAGACCCAGAAGCAGCTCCTGGCTCCTGGCTTCGGATCAGCACAGCTCTGGCCATTGAGGCCATTTGGAGGGCAAGCCAGCAGGTGGAAGCCCTCTCTCTCTCTCTCTCTCTCTCTCTGCCTCTGCCTCTCTGTAACTCTGCCTTTCAAAGAAATAAATATATTTTTTAAAAAGAACAATAAAACAAGACCTAAAGGACTAGGCACATTCTTTTTAAAGAATTTAATGTATTTTCATTGCGTGTGATAGGCAGAGAGACAGACGGAGATCTTCCATCCGCTGGTTCATTCCCCGTCCCCATCAGCCAGGGCTGGGCCAGGAGTCCCGAGCCGCTCCCCACGTGCACCCCAGAAGGCGGCTGAACGGGAAGCGGCTTAACCGCCTCAGCAAGCGCCAGCCGCTAGGACAAGCCTTCACCTGAGCACCTGTCCAGACTTCAGACCTGTTCCGCTCTCGGGTTGTCAAACCTGGCTCTGCATCCCCGAGTGTGGGGCCGCCCGCGGGTCACTTCCTCACAGCCGTGCGCCCCCTGCGAGGGCACACCTCTCAAAGACGCCTTTGCTCCTGCAGCTACGCAGCGTGTGTCTGGGCAGGTGGACGAACCCCTGGGCTGGGCACGGTGGTCCTCTTGCTGCCCTCCCACGTCTGCCCGCCTGCCTGCCCCTGGGGGTGTGCAGGAGGGGGAGCCGGGGAGGAAGGGCACCTGGGCAGGAACTGTGCAGCAAGGCCCCAGGGAGGGCATCTTTGATTGCACAGATTCAGTCACTTCCGCCACCTTCCTTTTCCTGCCACAAACACCGGCGGGTGGGAGGTGGGCTGGGAGTGCGCCCCCCATCCCCTCCCTGTAGATGTTTGGAGAGCCAGCCAGCCACTCCCCTAAGCTGGGCTGCCTGTTGGCTTTCCAAATGCAGGGGGTGGGGGTGGGGTGGCCGGGAGGCCTATTTCTGATGTCCCTGGAGAGCAGGGAGCCCCACGCCATGGCTCCAGGGTGATGGGGCTGCCCCCGCCCGACTCCTTCCTAATAAATCCCCCCTCCTGGCCTTTTCGGTTTTCACGTGGGGAAGGCCCTCGATGCTTGCACAGCCTGGGAAGTGGGCTGAGCCAGGCTATCATTCTCCCCATTTCACTGATAAAGAAGCTGAGGCTCTGATGAAGACGGTGGCTGAAAGTCACGTGTCATAAGTTGAGCTTGCTGCAGCCTCGCTTCCTCACACCCGTGACCATGGCAATGACAACGCCCACGGAGCAGTAGCCTGTGCCGGCATGGGGAAGCTGCCTGTCCGAGTGTGGCCTTTCGGCTCTCACAGAACTCTCTTAGCTGGAGTCTCAGCTGCATCCGGCCGGGCTGGGGTTTGAACCTGGGCTGTCCGACTCCCTGTCCAGGACTTCTCAAAGTGTGGTCCGCAGACCCCAGAGGTTGTAGGAAGCTAGCCCCGGGCCTACTGAATGGGAAACCACAGGCGATTCCGACGCGCTTGCCTTTGAAAGCCGCCAGCCATGTATATCCTCCTAACCGGGTGACTTCGATCCTGACTGAGCAGTGGGACCACGCGAAGCTTTCCTAAATACCAGTGCTGGCCGTGGCCCACAGCCTCTGGGGTGGTGCCTGGGCACCAGCAAGTTCGTTCACACACTCCCCAGGGACTCTCAGCTGCAGCCCCAGGCTGCCACCAGGTGCGGGGAGCAGTGAGCCCCGGAAGACTGTCCTGGAGGACATGAGGGCGGCAGACAGGGGCCCAGCTCCTCCTCCTTGCCACGCTTCCCCACCAGGGCCCTGGGAGCCCCAGACCTGGTGAACCGCGGAGACGGCGGCTGTTTCTCTTGGCCCCTGCCCAAGCTGGTAGCTCCGTGCTGAGCTGCAGTCCTTTTGTTGGTGTGGCTTAACTGTCCGCCCGGATTTTCCAGCGCTGATTAGATAGCCCGTGAGCGGCACATCCCGCTCTCCTCCCTGGGATTCCCAAAAAAGGGGCGGAAGCAGTGTCTGCCTGGGCGAGGAGCTGAGCCGGGCTGGCCGGGGGCCGCTTCCTGCTGCTGGCTGTCTCCCGCGGAGCTCGGCTTGAAGCGGCCTCCGATGAGGCCCAGCCAGGACACAGACGCCAGCCCGGTTCTCATCGGGAGTGCAGCGTGGGATTGTTCATTAGGAAATGAAGCCTTGGGAAGGACCTGGGGCGTTCCAACCCCAAGGGGCTCCTGGGGCTCCCCTGGGGCAGGAGGCACAAAGGGGAAGGCTTGCAGGGTGCCCGTGGGGCTGGCACCCAGACCTCGGCTGGGCGGAGGGTGGCTGGGGGGGGGGTGCTTGGTGCCTCTGAGGCGAATGGTGCGGCTGCATCTGCATGGCTGGGGAATCCACAGGCGAATCCCTGGCTGCTCCCCGCGTGAACCGGAGCCATGGGATGGCAGCTGGGGTCGACGCAGCCTCACTGGCAGGCTCACCTTCTGTGTCCGTGTTCTCCCCGGTTCCATCAGTAAGCCTTTAGTGAGCACTGGCTGCCCGAGATCCAGGTACAGTAATGGCAGCCATACTCACTGGAAAATCAGAGGTGCCCGGCATAGCTCCAAGCGTGTCGTTTGCATTAACTCGTTTATTAGCACCTTAATTTTATGCATGGGGAGGCTGATGCACAGATGCATTTAATAACTTGCCTAAGGTTGGGATAATTATTTTAGAATGTGTTCATTTATCTGAAAGGCAGCAATAACAGAGACAGAGCTTCCATGCACTGATTTAGCTCTCCAAATGTCCCCAACTGCCAGGGCTGGGCCAACAATCTCCATCCGGGTCTCTCTTGTGGGTGTCAAGGACTCGGTTACTTCAGCCATCATCCATTGCCTTCCCAGGCACGTGAGCAGGAAGTGGGTCGGAAGCAGAGAAGCTGGGACTTGAAGTGGCATTCTGGCATGGAATGCTGGCGTCCCAGGCAGCAGCTCACCCCGCTGCACCACATGGCCCGTCCTGCACGGTTATTATCTAGCTGGTAATCGGCAGACCTTGAACCTGAACCCAGGCACTGTGGCTCCACCACCCGCAAGCCTCGAGTCACCTCCTTGCCCCAAGGTCTATAAATAGCTAATTGCAGCCCTGGCTGGAGACGCCGTCCTGGGAGGGCCTCGCTGAGCTGCTGGCCCCTTTGATTCATTCAGTCCAAGAACCTTCAGACTGAGAAGCAAACACAGGCCTTCGCCCGTGCTCTTGGGGACGCTTCTGATAGAGACATGTTATTCAAACTGCCACACTCAAAATAGCTCCAGTGAACAGATTCTCACTGTGAAAATCGTAATCACAGGGATTCCTGGTAAAGGCGGAGTGTGGCTGCTCTCAGGAGGGAGCGACGCTGGAGCTGGGACAGAAAACACGAGCGGCGGTTGATCAAATGAAGAGGAGAGGGAGAGGAGTCTGGGCAGATGGAACAGCACCTGCGAAGTTCTGAGGTAGGGAGAGTGATGAGCGCCAGGACTCTGGCCAGCTGACCTTGGCCGGCCCTCTGGGGCATGGAGCTCACCTGTTAGGACCCCACCACTCCTGGGTGGGGCCCTATCGCCAGCCCTTCGTGGGTCAGTGCAGGAGACTGCCCCTCATTTTCTCATGGGGGTGTCTCAGTCTCCCCAGCTCCGAGGCACAGGCTGGGCTCGGGGAGCCCCAGTGCTGGAGGATGCTCTAGGGACCCGTGAGGACAGCCCCAGGGGACAGGGAGTGGGGCAAGTCTCCGGTGAGCACGCCACCGAAATGACCACTGTGGAAGGATACCGTGCGGTACACAGGGGCACAGATGGACTTCACAGGGAGTCCTGGGCACTCAGCACACACTGATCAGCTGCCACTACTCCACTGCCTGAGAAGGTACTGATGAAGCCCATTTTACAGGCAGGGAAAGGGAAAGCGAGGCTGGAGAACAGGACTGTTTGGGGTGACTCCTCAGCCCGACCCTATAGGAGGTCGCTGGGCTTTGGACAAGCCGTGAGCAATGTGCTAGCCCCTCAGTGGGCCAAGCAATGGAGAGGCTGGGAGCACAGGGAGAGGGAGCCTGCTGCCCCGGCCCCGCCCAGCCCCGTGCCTCCTGCATGCCCTGTTTATGGAATACAGTGCCTTTGGCTGGCACTGAGCCGGTTCCAATGCAATTAGAGCAACCACTACCAATGGCCCAGGGCTCCCTGCTCCCCCGCCCCGCCCTGATTGCCCCTCAACCCCGACACAGTGGCTGAAGGTCCAGCTGGGGACCCTGTGCTTATGTCTGCTGGAATCTGCCTGCCCGGCCTGCCCCAGCTGCCCTGACCTGCCACAGCCAGCACTCAACAGGTGCCCCAAACTGACACAGCACTGAGGGCTGGGACATTTGATTGGGAGGAAGATCACTGACCTGGCCGCTCAGATTCCCAATGGGAAGTGGAGTGAGCACCTCCCTTCCTGCCCCCACCCGGAGGGGGCTTTCAGCAGAACCCCGGGGGGGGGTGGCAGAGCTTCGGAACAAAGACGCTCAGGCTGCCCCCTCCTCCTTTCCAGGGCACGAATGCCTGCTGTGCCTGGTTGGGCATGTTGCCCATGCCCTGGGGACTTCTGGGGTTCCTGGGAGGCAGAGGAACTGTGGATGGGACAGGGTGGCCCCTGGATGCCACACCCAGGCCTCTCTCCCAGCAGCCCGACATACACTCGGGGAGGGGGCTTCAAGGGGTCGCTGTCCCTCTTTCACTTTGTTCTCACCTGGCTCACCCCAAGGGGGCAGGTCTGGGTGTGCCAGACCGGCTCAGACCAGCTCCAAGAGCCACCTGTTGCGTATTCAGGAATTTCGTGAGCGGGCCATTAAACGAGACATTATTAAAAATTAAATCCCACGGACCACCACCTGGCCTCCCATGGACCACCACCTGTCCTCCCACGGATCACCACCTGGCTTCCCATGGACCACCACCTGGCCTCCTAAGGAGCCCTGTGACACCGGGAGATTTTTCCCCCCTGGATCTTATGGCTGGTGTGTGGGGTGCATGCATACGGGAGACCTCAAAGCGTTCCTGGAAAAAATGTGTGTTTCTTTTTAATTCTGTTTTTCTGTGAACTCTCAGAAGCTGCCTTCTGTGGTCACAGGAGAAGACTGTGTTCCCCGCTGAGAACCCATGTGCCCCCTGTTCAGTGTGCATGATACAAACTCAGACAAAAGCAAATTACACGAAAACAAAGGTGCTGTCCACTCACGGCTCACCCCTCCCCGCTGACCTCGCGGCCATGGACACATCTCTTTGTTTCCCAGGAGAGCTGTTCGCCCAGCGCCCGCCAGCCAGCACACCATGGGGAGGGGGGTCTTTTAGCAAAGTGGCAGGCACATTGAGAGATGGTGGATTCCAGTCTCACAGAATCCTCACTTGAGGAAACAAGGGAGGAGGACTTGGAGAATTCCGGGGGTGCCTAGAGAGGAGGGGGGCTGGAGAGGAAGGCACCCCATCCCCTCCCCTGTTGACATCACAAACTGTGGCCCCCCCAAGACCCTTTCTAATTCTCAGCCCAGCTCCATCCGTGTCCCATCGAAGACCCTTCCGGGGGCAACGTGAACTTGAACGCTGCCATCCTTTGTCACCTCACACAGCATGATCCCAGCACCAGCCCCCTTGTCTTAACAACAGCAACAAGACCAGGTGGGTGTTGTGGGGCAGCAGGTTAAGCCTCCACTTGCAAAGCACGTATGCCATATTGGAGCGCCGGTTGGAGTCCTGGCTGCTCCACTTCTGATCCAACTCCCTGCTAATGTGCCTGGAAAGAACCCATGTGGGAGAGCTGGGTAGATTTCCCAGCTCCTGGCTTCAGCCTGGCCCAGCTCTGGTTGTTGTGGGCATTTTGGGGGTGAACCAGAGGGTGATGGTAGATCTTTGTGTTGCTTTGCCTTTTCATTAGATGAAAATAAATACACAAATATTAAAAACAAAAATCAGGGTAAGACCAGCAGTGCCCAGGCTGGGATGAAGACACAGGAGCCAATGTGCTGTGCACACAGTAGGTTTTTGAATGGACTGAACCATGTCCTCCGGTCCTTCTGCCTTTAAACGGCTTTGGCCTTGTTTCCTGGGAGCAACATCTTGTCCACCTGCTTTTTGTGATTGAGGGTGATTTGCTGGCAGGGAGATCTTTTCCTGTGTCCCAACAGGGCACAGTTCAGTGCCAGGTGCAAGGTGCACGTCATGGGACCTGTGGTCTCACAGCCTGCTCACCCACCTGCAGACAAGGTCACGAGGGGACCCAGGCAGCTGTGCCCCGAGGTGCTTCTCAGGATAGGAGTTACAGAGACAGTGGAGCAGGCCATACGAGCATGGTTTAGAACTAATGAGCAGACAGGTACTGTGGCTCAGCAGGTAAAGCTGCCGCCTGCAGTGCTGGGCATCCCATGTGGGTTGCGGTTCAAGTCCCAGCTGTTCCACATCTGATCCAGCTCTCTGCTACAGCCTGGGAAAGCAGTGGAAGATGGCCCAAGTCCTTGGGCCCCTGCAACCACGTGCGAGACTCAGAAGAAGCTCCTGGCTCTGACTTTGGATCAGCACAGCTCCCGCCATTTCAGCCATTTGGGGAGTCAACCAGTGGGTGGAAGATCTCTGTCTCTTTCTCTGCCTCTCTGTAACTCTGCCTTATTAAAAATTATTATTATTATTATTATTTTTGACAGGCAGAGTGGACAGTGAGAGAGAGAGACAGAGAGAAAGGTCTTCCTTTACCATTGGTTCACCCTCCAAGGGCCGCCGCGGCTGGCACATCGCGCTGATCAGAAGCCAGGAGCCAGGTACTTCTCCTGGTCTCCCATGGGGTGCAGGGCCCAAGCACTTGGGCCATCCTCCATTGCACTCCTGGGCCATAGCAGAGAGCTGGCCTGGAAGAGGAGCAACCGGGACAGAATCTGGCACCCCGACCGGGACTAGAACCCGGTGTGCCGGCGCCGCAAGGCGGAGGATTAGCCTATTGAGCTGCGGTGCTGGCCTAAAAATTATTATTATTATTTAAAGATTTATTTATTTATTTATTTGAAAGTCAGAGCTACACAGAGAGAGAAGGAGAGACAGAGAGAGAGAGAGAGAGAGAGGTCTTCCATCTACTGGTTCAGTCCCCAGAGCTGCGCCGATCCAAAGCCAAGAGCCAGGAGCTTCTTCTGGATCTCCCATGAGGGTGCAGAGGCCCATGCTTTTGGGCCATCTTCTACTGCTTTCCCAGGCCATAGCAGAGACCTGGATTGGAAGTGGAGCAGCCAGGACACGAATCGGCGCCCATATGGGATGCCGGCACTGCAGGCGGCGGCTTTACCTGTATGCCACAGTGCTGGCCCCTCTGTCTTTTAAATAAATAAATAAATATTTTTAAAAAGAAGAAGAAGAGGAGGAAAGAAAGAGACAGAGTGGCGGAGCATGGGTGATGCTGGGGGTAGTGCGAGTCAGTGCTACTTCACACAACTGTGCTTGTTTTTACCTATTTGTAAATCGACCAGTACTTACAGATGATTCTAAATGCTATGAATTTTGTGTGTCAGCACTGCACAGTGATGTTAAGTGCATTTCTTACTGCGAGTTACAGCCCAAATATTTAAAAAAACATTGACCCACCTGTGGCTTTCAATGTCTCTCTTTTTAAAAAAGCTTTATTTATTTGAAAGAGTGACAGAGAAAGAGAGAGAGAGAGAGAATCTTCCATCCTCTGATTCTCTCCCCAGATAGCCACAATGGTCAGGGATGTGCCAGGCCAAAGTTAGGAGCCCACGTGGGTGCAGGGACCCAGGCACTTGGGCTACGATCCGCTGCTTTCCCAGGCGCATTAGCAGGCAGCTGGGTTGGAAGTAGAGCCGCAGGGACTGAACCTGTGCTCCACAAGTGGCGACCTAACCTGCTGTGCCACAATCCTGGCCCCTTGATTTCTCCTGGTGAGCTCCTGGTTAAAAAGCTGGTCAAATCTGGCAGAGGTGTGGGGTGTGTTGGTAGGGGGGGCAGGGGCCTGGGCTCTCACGACAAGGATCTGAAATGGGCCAGGTTCAACTGTCCAGGCAAATAGCCATGGAGTCCTGGCCTTGGTTTTTTTTTTTTTTTTTTTTTGAGAGGTATAGTTACAGTCAGTGAGAGAGAGACAGAGAGAAAGGTCTTCCTTCCGTTGGTTCACTCCCCAAATGGCCGCTGCGGCCAGAGCTGCACCAATCCGGAGCCAGGAGCCAGGAGCCTCCTCCTGGTCTCCCATGTGGGTACAGGAGCCCAAGCACTTGGGCCATCTTCCACTGCTTTCCCAGGCCATAGCAGAGACCTGGACTGGAAGAGGAGCAGCCGGGATCTAACTGGCATCCACATGGGATGCCGCTAGTGCGCCACGGCACCAGCCCCCGGGCCTTGGTTCTTTCCTGCGTCCTGGAGCCGGTGACTCCTGGGGCCTCAGTGTCCCTACCTGCAGGAGGGGACTTGGGAAGCCTGCTCCCGGGGCACTGTGGGGATTTTCCAGGGCTGCGGAAGCTGCGGGTGGCTTGTGCAGGTGACGTTTCTGCTGTCGTGGAGCTGGTTCCTTCTCCTCACCTCAGGGGAAAGGGACGCCCACTGGAAGTCCCAGAGGTACCCAGACAGGTAGTGTGGAGGCCAAACTCCAAGGCGAGACTCCGCTGGGGGATTCCATACAGGTAAAGCCAAGTTCTGGACAACTCGGGACCTGGAGGAGAAGCCCCCTCTTTGTCCAGGGAACAGGAGGTCTGGGCTGGCTGCCACCTTCCTGCACTGGCTGGGCTCCCGGGAACATTGCCCACAAGTCTGAGTCACTGCTAGGAGCCACCCTGGGCCTGGGGTAGCTCCCTGCCCCCCACAGCTGCTTCTCCAAGCCCTGCCTCACTTGTCTGTCCCTGTGCTGGCAAACCTGTTTTCGGAGCAGGGAATGACGGCATGAGGGGAATATCTGGAATTCCTGGAGGATTTATAGCCCAGCAGCTGGGACAGGTGTGAGTCGATGACCCCAGCCCAGCTCTGAGCCTGCCTCCAGCTTGGTTGTGGGCTCCATCCCTGGTTCAGGGCAGAGAGCACTGAGCCAGGAGCCCTGTTTCTAGAGCCAGCCCTCTGACCCTGTCATGACCTCAGGCACCCCCCCCCCCCACCTCTCTTTCCTCAGTTTCCCCATCTGTACAACTCGATTTTTCCATCACAGTCAGAACTTGCATTCTTCTCTCATTCTGAAATCCCCAGGCAGGTGCCAGCCCAGCCAGAACCCTGCTGGCTCCCATTCCCTCCCCAGACCATGTGGGCTTCGGAATCCGGCTGGTGGGGCGGGCCAGAGCCGGGGTGGGCATCCTCTCTGCAGCCTGCATGGAGGGAGTGGGCTCTGGAAGCACAAGGTGCGCCCTGGGCACGGGCAGCAGCACCCTCGCCGGAGTGTGGACAGACAGACGGACAGAGGGACAGGGGAGCTTCTTGACAGCCCCCACTGTGTCCTCCCTTCTCCTCCTCTGCCTGATCTTGGATGTGGTCACTGTCCAGGACCAGTCAGAGGGACGCCCAAAGGCCCAGACCATCTCTGTACCCCTCCTCGCTAAACAAACCATCTCTCAGGGGCCAGGGGGTCAAGGTGTAGTCAGTCCCTCCCCTCACCCCGAAGTCCACCGGGTGGAATTGTTTTTTTTCTCTGCTGGGAAACGTGTCCAGACAGAGGCCAGCTCCAGCGCCTTCCCCTGACACCAGGCACCCCGTGACATCCTCACCCACCCCCTGCGCATGCGTTGGGTCCCTGTACCATGCCTGCTCTGCTGGGTGCTGGGATAAGGAGATCAAGTCCCCTGCAGGAACTGGGGCTGCTGGGCAGGGGGAGGGGCTCTTCTTACACATCTCTGCCCCCCACCCTAGCTCCCAAACTCACTCCCAAGGGCGTCTTTGCTTCTCGGCACCCAGACGGGTGCCTGTCACCTAACGGGGCTCCGGTATATTGCTGACAAAAAGGGAAAGTAGCTCACGCCTGTGATTTCGGGCTGAGGCAGGCCCGCAGTGCACAGTGTGGCCACGTCTCTCTCAGCTAGGAGCTTACTCCACGTGGAATGCTCACACACGTGCAATGACATCGGCGCCACGGCAGTCCTGTTAGCGAGAGGTGTCATTAGCGAGGGCGGAGCTTATGTTACGGTGCAGCTCCATAGAGCAGAGAAATGACGAGGACGCTCTCGTTGAAGACAGACTGGGGGACTGTAAGACACACTGCTGAGAAAGGAAGCAAGGGGTGGGCGGTTGGCACGGTGGTAAAGACAGCAGCTGGGACGCCCACCCCCCACACCCCACGCCCCACCCCCGGGGGGTTTTAGTCTGAGTCCCAGCTCTGTTTCCAGTTTCATCTTCCTGCTAATGCGCAGCAGGTGGCTGGCAGTGCGTGGGTCCCTGTTACCCACGTGAGAGACCTGCATTCAGTCCCCAGGTCCTGCCTTTGGCCTGGCCCAGCCCTGGCTGTTGCAGGCTTTTTGGGGGAGTGAACCAGGGGATGGGCTCTCTCTCTCTCTCTCTCTGTTTGCCAGTTTCTCTCTTCTTTATCTCTGCCTTTCAAAATATTTTTTTCTAAGAAAAAAAAAAAAGGTAGTTGAGGGGCAGAGATTTGACATTGCAGTCGGAACCCCGCGTCCCAGAGTACCTGGGTTCTTTATCTGACGTCGGCTCCTCTTTCCAGCTTCCTGCTTACCCACACCCTGGCTGAGTCCCTGCCCCCAGCTGGACGAAGTTCCCAGTTCTCAGCTTCAGGTCTGGTCCAAGTCTGCTGTTGCAGACGTCTGGGGAGTGAACCAGTAGATGTAACCTCTCTCTCTCTCTCTCTCTCTCTCTGCCTCTCAAATAAGCAAACATTTTAGAAAACCACAGTGATCCAGTGCTACTTTCAGGAAGGAAGGAAGGAAGGAAGGAAGGAAGGAAGGAAGGAGGGATCCAGTGGAAGGGAATTCTTGAAAATAACAATTGCGTTAGGGCAGTGAGATTATGGGTCATTCTGTTGCTTTGTTCCGTTTCCCTAACTTTCCATTATGTGACTTTGTTGTTATTTTAGCAGGAGCAGGACTGGATTCCACCCACAAAGTCCCACTGATTTGTGTAAAGAGCCGGAGCTCCTACTTGCACTTGGTGTTCATTCCAGGTTTGAAGAGCCACCGTGCTGCTGGCTGCTGGCTGCTGGCTGCTGGTGGTGGTGGGGGATTGTGACTGGGTAAAGGGAAAAGAGAAGTAAACATTAGAGTACCCTTCACCCTCAAAACCTCTGAGTCAGCGAACGCAGAGAGTTCCCTGTCTCCCGGGCTTGGTGCTGGCACAGCACAAGAGGGGCAGGACCCAGTCTCTCGGGCCACCTGAGCTCTGGCCGGGCCTCAAAGAGGACAATGCTGCTGCCAGATGCAAGGCCAGGCTTGGAAGGCAGCACGCAGCTTCCCCAGGGGTCAAAGTCACAGCTGTGCAAGGGCCCCACCTGCCCTGCCGCAGGGAGCACACGTCCACTCAGAAGCTTCCGGGCGGAAGCACACCATGCACGATTGCACAGCAAAGTGCCCAGTGAAGGCTGTGGTCACACAAGCTCAGTGGACCTGGGTTCCGCGTCTGGGTCTGCTGTTAACCACCTGCGAGGCCCTGGAAAAGTCATTTTGCCTTTTGGAACCTCGGTCCCTTCTATCTATGAAACAGGGGCAGTGTCGTAATAATGGACGGTACTTGCCTCGACTGCTTCCAAGGTTTCAGGAGGACCGTTGGCCTCGATTATATAAAACCACTGTAAAAGAACAGGTCAACCAAATGTGCTGTGCCCATGCAACACAATGTTGTTCGGCGGTAAGCAGGTAGGGAGTGCTGATGCGCACTGCCACATGGATGAACCTTGACAGAAGGGCGGGTGTCGCGGAGCAGCAGACTAAGCTACCACCTGCAGTGCCAGTGCTATAATGCAGCACCAGTTCCAGTCCCTGCTGCTCCGCTTAGGATCCAGCTCCCTGCTATTGCACCTGGGGAGGCAGCGGATGGTGGGTGGCTCAAGTGCTAGGGCCCCTGCACCCACGTGGGAGACCCGTATGGAGGTCCTGGCTCCTGGCTTTAGCCTGGATGGTTGCAGCCATTTGGGGGAGTGAACCAGCGGATGGAAGATCTCTCTCTCTCTCTCCATCTCTGCATGTCACTCTACATTTCAAATAATAAATAAAATAAATCATTAAAACAAACAGAAAAAAATGGTATACAGGAAGAAGTGGGGCACAAAAGACCCCAGCTGTGTGGCTCGCTGTATCTGCAAAACCCAGGACTGGAAAAGCCAGAGAGGAGAGCTGGGGTGGGGCTGGGGTGGGGCGGGGCTGGGGCTGGGCTGGGGTGGGTGGGGCTGGGGCGGGGCTGGGGCCGGTCGGAGGTGCCTGCTTGATGAGCCTGCTTCTGAGCTGATGGGAACAGTCAGGAACAAGACAGTTGGGTTGCACAACCCTCTGATGTACGCAACGCCCTGGTGCGGCACACTTTAACATGGCGAAATGGCCAATTGTGTGTGAATATCTTCCCCCAGCTTTTAAAGGCTGGAAAAAAAAAAGCAGACTCAATGATCCAAATCTGAGTTTTTTTATTACGATATTGTAGGATGATATTCTGTATTAGACACACAGAACTTCAGAGTTAGTCCTGTGTACCAAGGCAGGAGAGAAGTGACTAGGAAAAAAAAAAAAAAGGTGACCCTCACCCTGAAAGGTGCCGGGCCCGGGGACAGGCGTCGTTCAGGTTCAGCTGTGGGACAGGATGATGGGGGGGGGTACCCGGAGGGCACGGCCAGGGAAGCTGCTGACCTGGGGATTTCAAAACTGTCTGCGTGGGCTCACCCTTTAATTCGATGGCCGTGTGATCCTTTGGGGAGATTAACACACACACACACACACACACACACACACACACACACCCCGGCTTCCTGCCCCCACGCCGTTTCCCAGCCGGATGGGGGCCGCTGCTTCCTGGTGCCTGCCCTCGGGGAGGGGCAGCTCCTGAGCCACCGCAGAGCCGCAGGGACTTCTGATGACAGGGCTCAAGCGGGACGTGTGGATGACTGTGAAGTGACGGAACGATTCACTCATCTGCGTGCACGTCAGCCGAGCACAGAACACCGTGCCTCCTTTTCGCCGTCGCTGACACAGTCTGTCTCCTGCGCCCCACCTGGCCAGGGCGGGGACATTTCGGCCACACCTAACAGATAAACTCTCAGTCACCTCACGCACTGGGCCTTTATCCCCCAGGCTCCCGCCTCCATGCGGCCCTCCTCACCCCGCTAAGACACACCCTCTCTGCCCGGTTTCCTAAACTTCCCTGTAGCAAAGAGCTTGGATGGGCTGGCGCTGTGGCACTGTGGGCTGAGCCTCCCTGTGGGATGCCCATATCCCATGTCAGGGTCCCGCTTACTCACTTCCGGCCCAGCTCCCAACTAATGCATCAGGGAAGGCAGTGGGAGGTGGCCCAAGTGCTTGGGGCCCTGCCACTCACGTGGGAGACCCAGAGGAAGCTCCTGGCTTCTGGCTTCAGTCTGGCTCAGCCCTGGCTATTGTGAGCATTTGGGGAAAGAACCCTCAGAAGGAAGATCTCTCTCTCTCTCCTTCCCTCCATTGCTCTGCTCTTCAAGTAAGTAAATAAATAAATCTTTAAAAAAATAATACCTAACACTCATTGACAACTTACTATGTGCAAGGCATTGTGGTACATGCACTCATGGATTATTTTCTTTAGTTTCCAGGCAAGGAAACCCAAGCACAGAGCGCTTAACCCAGCTGCCCAGGGTCACCCCTGCAGTAGTGGGAGAGACAGGATTTAAACTGATGTCTGCATAACACCAAGAGTGCTCTTCACCCCTAAGATACCTCTCCCCTGCTTGAATTCAAGGCCTGTGGGGAATGGCCTTCTCTACCCTTATTTGTAGCTGTAGAGATGCGGGCTGGGCAAGGGGAAGTGACCAGCCTGAGGACACAGAACTGGTCAGTAGCAGGGCTGGGAATGTGCCCCAGTCCTGCACTCCTGACCCGGCGCTCCTCCCCCAGCCTTGGTGCCTCTGCCCTGGCATCGCCGTCCTGGACACTCAGTGGTGGCCACCACAGGGCGCTGCCCGTCCACCTGAGGACACTCGGGGCTCCTCAGGGCACTGCACTCTGCCCCCACGGGCGTCCTAGCTTCACAGAGTCCCTAAACCAGGAGGGGCCCATCAAGGGCACTGCTTCGATATCACCGCACCATAAACCTCTACTCACTGATTTCTCACATGCACAGTCTTGCTCATGGCCGAGCCATTTGCAGTCTGCTTCTCTCTGGTTTGCCGATTTTTCGGAATCGAAAACGCACATGGGGCTGGCAGCCCCATTGGGCCTCTGTGAATCCCCGCTCCCCGGTTTCACCTGCGCCAGGTGGGAAGCCCCGAGGCAGGGAAGTCCTGTGGGTGTGAGTAATTGGGGTGAGAAGCCTTCTGACCTCCAGTCACAGGATCATCGTCCCAGCACATTTCACAGGCCATAGGGGGAGTGCCTGTTCCAAGTGAGGGAAGAAGCGGCATCCATGTGCATTCGGGGAGTGGTGCCGTGGCCGGTCCTGTGCTCAGCCTTTGAACTGAATTAGTTCATCGGATTCTCACCCTTGCTCTGCGAGGTTGGTAATTCAAGCAGTCTTCAAAAAGTTCATGGAAGATGAGTGTTAGGAAAAAAAGTGGGTACAGATTTCAAAACCTTTTTGCAGCACAATTTATCTTTGACTTCTATTTCCCACGAACTTTGTGACGTATTATCCCCACTTTACAGGCGAGGAAATCAAGGCTCGGAGCAGGTAGCTTGCCTAAGCTCTCTGCTTGTAAATGAGCTGCTCTGGGATCTGAACTCAGCCTGTGGGACTCCAGAGACTGTCTCAAGGGTTTCAAGGGCAAAAGCCTTGGCAAAGCTCCCTCTGGGCCAGCCCCAGGGAAATCCAAGGGAATTCTTGGGCCTTGGAGCTCATCTCCCACCTTCTGCCGCCAGCCGGGGTTCCATTCCACTCGCCCCTGTTCCCGATCCTCCCCGGGCTGGCAGCTCCCGGTCACATGGCATTCTCTCCGGGAGCTTACTCTTGTGCGCCCATCCCAGCTGGCGTTTTTGGGCCTCAATGGGGAAGTGTCCTGGAGCTATCCACCAAGGCCTGCCCCCGCCACACCCCTCCCTGAGGGGACTCCTTACCCTGGAACCTGCCCCCAGGGCCCCAGCTGATCTCTTCCTGATGGACACTTGACCTAAGTCAGCTCAAGGGCAAACGGCTCACATACTTGGGCGTTGTAGGATCTTGCTTGGCAAAGAGGAGTTGTGCTAATCTGATGCCTTTGGGAAGTGGACATTCAATCACTTGTGTGATAAAGGTTGTCTCAAAGAGGACTGGAAGTGGGGAGAAGTATACTGATGAGCCTTGGACTTGATGAACAAAGAAACCAAGCACAGGCAATTAAAGAACAGAGCAAGCATATTCCAGAGGGTGGCAAAAACCTATGTAAATATCTGTTTACTCGCTGAAGCCTTCCGGAAGTTTATGGAAAATGGAATTTTTTTGGGGGGCAAAAAAAAATTGAAATCCATGCAAGGAGTCTTCCAAAAATTCATGGAAAATTTGCATGGTGAAAAAACCATGCATGGATTTCAAACTTGTTTTTGAAAACCCTGCCACAAGGCCCTGCTGTGCTATGAGCGCTGTCCCTGGAGTCTCCTGGGCTCCTCCATATCCTTCCATGCAACCTCCTGATGTGAACTGATGGCTCCTTTTCCATGAAGCCATAGAAGCTTTGTCTAGAAGGGAACCCGAGATAATTTACGAAGTTTGAACTTCCTCACAACTGGTCAAGGACACTCTGGGATTAAGAGATCCCAAAGTGCTCCAACCCACAAGTGCCAGGCAGCAGATTTCAGGCAGTGGGAAAGGCGGTCGCCTCATGTTCCAGGGACCTACTGCTGTGGAGACCCCGCCCCAACTTAGAGACCTGGAGCCAGCCTCGTTTCCACTGCTCCTGAGTCCATCCTTGGGGCAGGGCTGGCTGGGGACAGATGGTTTCTGCTCCACTCGGTGTCAACAGGGTGTCTCAAAGGCTGGGGCTGGGATCATCACTCTCTGGCTCACTCACTGACTCATGCATTGTGACTGTAGATTCATGCTGGCTGCTGAATGGGCCTTGGCCAAACACCCACATGTGTTCTCTCTGTGGCTTCTCCCCTTCCTTATGGCGTGGTGGTTGGGTTCCAAGAACAAGCACTCCTAGAGGGCTGGGCAGAAACTGTATCACTTTCTGTGACCTAGCCTTGGAAGTCTCATGGCCTCAGGGGCCCACTTGGTTTCAAGACAAGAGAGCGTATGTTAGGGTAGACTGTTAGCATTATATTGCATATTGGATGGGAGATATTGTGGTATGGATGCTTGGAAAATATCACCTACCACACAGAGCTAATGAGCTAGACATTAGCAGGACAGAGAAAGTGGAATAGTCCCTGGCCCAAATTTAGTCCACTATATGTAAATAGGCAGCAGTAGACTAAGAGGTTAAATAAAGCTACTGCTACAGTGAGGAGACAGAATCATAAAAAGCAGAGAGAAGTATAAACACAGAAGAACATTTAATGCAGGTGGAAACAGCCTAGCAGATCTCAGTATGTTCTGGGAGTCTATTTAAGAGTATGCTAGTGTTGGGGGCCAGCGCCATGGCGCACTAGGTTAATCCTCCGCCTGCGGCGCTGGCATCCCACATGGGCACTGGGTTCTAGTCCTGGTTGCTGCTTTTCCAGTCCAGCTCTCTGCTGTGGCCTGGGAAAGCAGTGGAGGACGGCCCAGGTGCTTGGGCCCCTGTACCCGTGTGGGAGATTAGGAAGAGGCATAGCTCTGGCTGTTGCGGCCATTTGGGGGGGTGAACCATTGGATGAAAGACCTTTCTCTCTGTCTCTCTCTCTCACTGTCTGTAACTCTGTCAAATAAATAAATAAAAAATCTTAAAAAAAAAAAGAGTATGAACCTGAATTCTCTTGTTAAGTAGGTAGGCATGGAGTGATATATATTTGGAATGATTTACATCATATATTATATTTTAAAAGAATGATTTATTTATTTGAAAGTCAGAGTTAGAGAGAGAAAAAGAGAGGGGGGGAGAGAGAGAGAGAGAGAGAGAGAGAGGTCTTCCATCTGCTGGTTCACTCCCCAAATGGCAGCAATGGCTGGTGCTAGGCCAGGCTGAAGCCAGGAGCCAGGAGCTTCTTCTGGGTCTCCCATGTGGGTGCAGGGGCCCAAGCACTTGGGCCATCTTCTGCTGCTTTCCCAGGCCACCATCAGAGAGCTGGATCGGAAGTGGAGCAGCCAGATCTTGAACTGGCGCTCATATGGAATGCTAACTCTGCAGATGGTGGCTTAACCTACTGTGCCACAGTGCCAGCCCTACATTATATATTACTAAAACAATGTTTTACAACAAATGCTGGTGAAGACATGAGGGAAAATGTACCCTAATCCACTATTGGTGGGACTGTAAACTGATTAAGCCACTATGGAAGACAGTATGGAAATACCTCAGAAATCCAAATATAGAACTATCATATGACCCAAGCATCCCACTCCTGGGGATTTACCCAAGGGAAATGAAATCAGGATATGAAAGAATTACCTGTACCCCTATGTTTATTGCAGCTCAATTCACAATAGCTAAGATATGGAATCTACCCAAATGCCCGAAGGGGCGGGGGCCCAGACTTCTCAGGAAGAAAGGGGAGGGATCCGTGTAGCTCAATGCACAATAGCTAAGATATGGAATCCACCCAAATGTCCATCAACTGAAGACTTGATAAAGAAATTATGGGATAATTATGGGATATGTACATCATGGAATACTACACAAGTGGTAAAAAAAATTAAATCATGTTTTTTGCAACAAAATGGATGAAATGGGAAAATATACTTAATGAAATAAGCCAGTCCCAAAGGGACAAATTCCATATGTTCTCCCTGATCTGTGATAATTAATAGAGCACCTAAAAGGTAATCTACAGAAGTGAAGTTAACACTTTGAGAAGCAATGACTTGAACAGCCTTTGTCTCGACTGTTGAGGAACAGTTGTTTTTTTCATGCAATTTGTTGAACTCTTTACTTGGTATAGAGTTAATCATATGTGTATAAAGTTCATTGAAATTGATCTGAGTAATCAGCCCTTAAGGCATTTGGATCCGGCTGAAAAGCCCATGAGAATATTTCAGGCATGGAAAGCCAAGACACTCTGGAAAAAAAAAAAAAAAACTAAATGAAAGATCTTTGCAAGTGAGATCCCAGTGGCAAGAACGGGTCATCAAAGAAGGAGGTACCTTTCTCTGAAGGGAGGAGAGAACTTCCACTTTGACCACGGCCTGGTCTAAATATGATCAGTCGGTGAACTCAAAAGGCTTCCATAGCCTTGGCAGCTCATGACAAGAGCCTCGGGTGATTACTGATGCCATAAACAAGAGTGTCAATTTGTAAAATCAACAACAGGAGTCACTGTGCACTTACTCCTCATGTAGGATCTCTGTCCTTAATGTGCTGTACATTGTGATTTAACGCTATAACGAGTACTCAAACAGTATTTTTCACTTTATGTTTCTGTGTGGGAGCAAACTGTTGAAATCTTTACTTAATGTATGCTAAACTGATCTTCTGTATATAAAGAGAATCGAAAATGAATCTTGATGTGAATGGAAGGGGAGAGGGAGTGGGAAAGGGGAGGGTTGTGGGTGGGAGGGACGTTATGGGGGGGAAGCCATTGTAATCCATAAGCTGTACTTTGGAAATTTATATTCATTAAATAAAAGTTAAAAATAAAAAAATATTTTAATTACAAAAAAAAAAAGAAAAGAAAATAGATCTGAGTAAAAAACAGGAATGGGAATAGGAGAGGGAGGAGGAAGAGGGGTGGGAGTGTGGGTGGGAGGGCGGTACCGTGAGAAGAATCACTATGTTCCTAAAGTTGTATTTATGAAAAGCATGAAGTTTGTATGCCTTAAATAAAAGGTTTCTGGGAAAACAAAACAAAAAAATCCAAATGTTTTGGCTTTTAAACGGATAACTCCAGTTTAACAAGAGATTAACTTTCCCTCATGATGGCAAATAAATATTAATATGGTATCCTATAATTATTTTGTCTTACTTTCCATTAAGAAAGAGCAAACTAGGGCTGACGCTGTGGCTTAGTGTGTAAAGCAGCCGCCTGCAGTGCCAGCATCCCATATGGGCACTGGTTCAAGTCCCGGCTGCTCCTTTTCTGATTCAGCTCTCTGCTGTGGCCTGGGAAAGCAGTCAAAGATGGCCCGAGGCCTTGGGCCTCTGCACCTGCATGAGAGACCAGAGGAAACTCCTGGCTCCTGGTTTTGGATCGGTGAAGCTCCTGCTATTGTGGCCATTTGGGGAATGAACTAGCGGATGGAAGACCTCTTTCTCTCTCTGCCTCTGTCTCTCTGCCTTTCAAATAAATAAATAAAATCTTAAAAAAAAAAAAGAGCAAACTATCTTATAGATCTCTTGGACATATCATTCTATTATCTATTTTTTTTTATTTATTTGACAGGCAGAGTTGTAGACAGTGAGAGAGAGGGATTGAGAGAAAGGTCTTCCTTCCGTTGGTTCACCCCCCAAATGGCTTCTACGGCTGGTGCTGCGCTGATCCAAAGCCAGGGGCCAGGTACTTCTTCCTGGTCTCCCATGCGGGTGCGGGGACCCAAGCACTTGGGCCACCTTCCACTGCCCTCCCGGGCCACAGCAGAGAGCTGGACTGGAAGAGGAGCAACCAGGACTAGAACCCAGCACCCATATGGGATGCCAGCGCCGCAGGCGGAAGATTAGCCAAGTGAGCCATGGCGCTGGCTTATTTTTTAAAAGGTTTATTTATTAATTTAAAAGTCAGGGTTACAGAGAGAGGAGAGGCAGAAAGAGAGAGAGAGAGAGAGAGAGAGAGAGAGAGAGAGGTCTTCCATTTGCTGGCTCACTCCCCAGATGGCTGCAATGCCCGGAGCTGCACCGATCCGAAGCTAGGAGCCAGGAGCTTTTTCTGGGTCTACCACGTGGATGCAGGGGTCCAAGGCCTTGGGCCATCTTCCACTGCTTTCCCTGGCCACAGCAGAGAGCTAGAAGTGGAGCAGCTGGGTCTCGAACCAGCATCCAAATAGATGCCGGCACTTCAGGCCAGGGCATTAACCTGCTGTGCCACAGCACCAGCCCCTCTATTATCTTTCAACCTCTCTTGCTATTGAAGAGAATCTGCTGTTAATCTGTTTTAGTTCCTTTGTAGATCATCTGTCTTATTTTCCTGTTGTGTTTAAGATTTTTCTTTTTGTCTTCTTTGTACTGCATTTGCTCTTGTCTATGTGTTCACTTGTGGAATTAAAACATTCTTCTGAGGGAGCCACATGATCTTTCAATCTGATGATACATGTTGTCTAATGAAGAATTTGTGTGGTCAGTTTTGGGTTCCTGGGAGCAAGCTTCTGAACTCTTAGAATGTCCCCAGAGACAGAAATGCTTTGTCATCATGATGAGGCCCCCACACTGTACCTGGATGTATGTAAATGAGATGATTTAGGATAGGGGCTGGTCACACCAGACTGCCCAGCCATACGACCAGAGGGCTGGGGATTTGAGCCATGTGATATTAGGCCATCCTCCGTCAGGGAGCGGTGAGCTGGAGACTGGCCAATGATTTCACCAGCACGCAAGCATTAAGAAACGTCAATATTCTGCGCACTAAGGCTCTGGTGACCCTCCTGGATGGTGAACGCATCAACGGCCTGGGAAGGCGACGTCCACACTCCATGGGGAGAGGGCATGGAAGCTCCAAGTTTGGGACCCTGTGGGTCTCTTCCTTTGGCTGATCCTGATTTGTATCCTTTGAAATAAAACTGTAATCCTAAGTTAGCACTTTTCTGAGTTCTATGAGTTTGCCTAGCATATGATGAAACCTGAAGGGATCATAGGAGCCCTCACCCTTGTAGTCAGCTAGTGAGAAGTGTGGTTGGCCTGGCAGCCCTTGACCTTGCAACTGGGGTCTTAGCAGGGTGATCCTACCGCCCTTAACTTGGGGAGCCTGGGTGAACACCAGGTGGTTGCTGCCAGAACTGCATAGCAGTGCTCCTACTGTGCGAATCTTTCTTCACTCTAGAAAGATTTCGGTGTTAGACACAAAAGCTCAGTCAGACCCTGGATTGCTAAAAACCTATAATGACTCCCCATTGACTGCTGTTCCAACGTGAGCCGGCTAAGGCCCCTCCCCCATTAACTAGGAGAGAAATAACATCAGACCTCTGGATACGGATAGGCAGGTAGCTAGCAGGTGGCAAGGAGTTAAAGGCCACTGACACAAAAGCCACATGTGCACTGCTCAAGTCCCAACACTTTCCGCACGGATTCAACACAGTTGAACACTCGGCACACCCGCTCTGCAGCACACGGCCAAGCCTCACTTAGCATCACACAGCAGCCGACACGACGCCTTCCTGCAGATCACCGCGTTCTACAGCCCCACTCCACACGCTGCCTCCTCCAAACATTCAGGCAGGCCCTGCTCTGAGCACCACCATTTATCCTTAAGGAGGTGGGAAACTTCTGGCTCATGGGCCATATAAGGCCCTAAAATCATCTTGTCTGGCCCCGCCAAGGCAATGGCAAGTGGGCCTCAAAATGCCACAAACTTATAGCAAGCTAATTTTTAACCTGAGTTTGTATGATCTGCCAATGATGTCATAACCCTCCAAGGGGCCCTTGGCAGACAAGTTTCCTGCTCCTGACAGACCAGGCCAGCTCGGGCGGGGCGATTCTCCCTCATGAGTCCGCATGAACGCCTTAGTGGGTATTAACACTTTGCCTTTGAATCCACCATGCTTTCCTGCTCACCTCTACTTATTTCTCTTGGCTGTATTCCTACATGCAGGAAGACAAGAATCCAGACTAAGTCTAGCCTGGGGTCTCCCTGAGCCCAGCTGGGGCTCCCAATCCCCACAGCACTTTGATGTTGAAATAAGAAAATAATAAGGGGCTGGCATTGCGGTTCAGCAGGTAAAGCCACTGCCTATGAATGCTGGCATCCCATATGGGCACCAGTTCATGTCCTGGATGCTCCACTTCTGATCCAGCTCCCTGCTAATGCACCTGGGAAAAGCAGTGGAGGATGCCCCAAGTTCTTGGGCCCCTGCTACGCATGTAGGAGACCTGGGAAAAGCTGCTGGCTTCAGAATGGCCCAGCCCCAGCCTCTCCTCTCTGTCTCTCTCTGTAATTCTGACTTTCAAAATAAATAAATATTTTAAAAAGGCAGTCTTGGGGCTGGCATTGTGGCACAGCAGTTTAAACTGCCTCTTTATGCCACTGGCATCCCTTGGAACACCAGTTTAAGTCCTGACTGCTCCACTTCCAATCCAGGTCCTTAATGCATCTGGGAAAGTAGTGGAAGATGGCCCAAGTATTGGGGCCCCTGCCACTCATGTGGGAGACCCGGATGGAGTTCCTGGCTCCTGACTTTGGTCTGGATTGGCCCAGCCCTGGCCTTTGTGACCATTTGGGGAGTGAACCAGCAAATGGACCATCTCTCTCTTTCTCCCTCTCTTCTGTCATTCTGTCTTTCAAAAAAAATAAACATTAATAAGGGGGGGGGGGGTGCGGGCATTCTTCATGCTCTGTCCAGATCGTCTTAAATCTCTTTTCAGGTTCTGTTCCCACTCCTGGTTTCTATGTGACTTTGTTTATTTTTTCTTCTTCTTTTTTTTTAAAGACTTATTTATTTATTTATTTGAAAGTCAGAGTTACACAGAGAGAGGAGAGGCAGAGAGAGAGAGAGAGAGAGAGAGAGAGAGAGAGAGAGAGAGAGGTGTCTTCCCTCCAATGGTTCACTTCCCAGATGGCCGCAATGGCCGGAGCTGTGCCGATCTGAAGCCAGGAACCAGGAACTTCTTCTGGGTCTCCCATGTGGGTGCAGGGGCCCAAGGACTTGGGCCACCTTCCACTGCTTTCCCAGGTTATAGCAGAGAGCTGGATTGGAAGAGGAGCAGCCAGGACTAGAACTGGCGGCCGTATGGGATGCCAGCACTTCAGGCCAGGGCGTTAACCCACTGTGCCACAGCGCTGGCCCCATATGTGACTTTGTTTCTCAAGCCATGCACCTGTGACTGCTTTTGGACAACAGCTGTATGGCTCCTGGAGCTGCTTCCCTCAGATGGAGAAAGCTGGAAGTGCCTGGTTGTCTATGCCCTGTGGAGCAGCCATGGGAATCTGGAGCTAAGCTTCTTTATCCCGGGCTGAGATAAACTCTCAGGTATAACGTACACTGCAGTCAGGCTGAGCCCAGGCCTTGGCCTGAGTTTATACCCTCACTTGGCTGCATCTCCTTTTCTGTGCTGCACCTCCCCCCACACTCCTTTCCTGGATTTTCCTAGGAACACTTCCTTAATAAACCACCTGCCCGCAAATCTTTGACTCAGGGTCTACTTCTGGGGAGCCTAAGCTAAAACAGTTCCCCATTACTCACCAGCCAGCAGGTTGCCACGTGATTGGCCGTGCCTGGGAGGAGGGGAGTCTGTTTCCCAGGCCTTCGGGAGCCAGGCGTGGCCCAGGGAGAGGCTCCTGCCAGCTGAGCATGGTAAGGAACCACGTACACAGCCCATGACTCCACTCTTCAGAGTCATCACATGGTGCTGCAAACGCTCTTTCCTCAGGTCTCACATCAAGACATGACAAATGGATCCACGGCCAACAAACAGCCAACATGCAACCTGAGCAAGAACAAACATTTCTTATTGTAAGATACTGGGGTGTCAGGGGCCGGTGCTGTGGTGCAGTGGGTTAATGCCCTGGCCTGAAGCGCCAGCATCCCATGTGGGCGCCGGTTCACAACCGACCGCTGTACTTCCAATCCAGCTCCCTGCTAATGCCTGGGAAAGCAGTAGAAGATGGCCCAAGTCCTTGGGCCCCTGCACCCGTGTGGGAGACCTGGAGGAAGCTCCTGGTTCCTGGTTTCAGATCAGCCCAGCTCTGGCCATTGTGGCTATCTGGGGAGTGAACCAGTGGATGGAAGACCTCTCTCTCTGTCTCTGCCTCCCTTCTCTCTGTGTAACTCTGACTTTCAAATAAATAAATCTTTAAAAAAAAGATATTGAGGTGTCAAGCTGTTACTGTGGCCAAACCCAACAGATATAACATGGGCGATGTAGTATGGTTGGTTAAGAGCACACTCTCTGGAGTTAAGCAGCGTAGGGTCAAAGCCAAGTTCCACTACTGTCTAGCTGTATAAACTTGGTCAAGGGACTCCAAGAGCCTGTTTCTCCATTTGTAAAATGGAGACATTAATGACATCCATTTGATACTGTTATTGTAGGGATCAAATGAGTTAATGTATATAAAGTGCTTCTGGTAACATCTGGCATATGATCAACCAGTATTAACTCCAGTGAGCTGTATTTATAAACTGCCCTAACCCATCTCCAAGCTTTCCATGTTTTCTCCTACAACCATGAAACTTGTTGGTTGCCTCCTATAATGGATTGAAATGCATCCTTCCTAGGGTCATGTGTTGGGATCCTAATTCCCAGTGTGCTGCTGTTAGGGGGTAGGGACTTGGGCACATGACCCAGTCACGAAGGCAGAGCCCTCATGAATGGGATCAGTGCTCCTATGAAAGGGACCCCTGAGAGTTCTCTCACCCCCTCCTTCCACCCTAGGAGGATACATGAAGACTGCAACTAGGAAGAGGGCCCTCACCAGAACCCAGTCACAGGGGCTCCTTCTCAGATGTCCAGTCTGTAGAATGTTGAGAAACACATTTCTGTCATTCATAAGCACCCAACCCATAGTGCTTTGTGGTAACACGTAAAAACTGATTGACCCCTCCCAAGCATCCGCCCCATGCCTCCCCTCTCTCAGTTTCTATTTGGGGATCTACACAGTTTGGGGAAAATAATTTCACTGTGAATTTAGATGGTTTCTGCTGCGAAAAGACAAACTTAACAACACATTTACTTAGAAGCTCTGAGCTGGCTCAATCTGCAATTCTACAATCAGGCAAACTGCATTCTGTTACTAGAATAAGCACTGAGATGCGACGAGCTGAGGAGTTTGATTTTACAGAAAGGGAAAGCAGAAACAGAACACAGTGTGGCTTTGCTGTTCCAGTTACTTTCTTTGTAAAGGTTAAAACGGGGAAACCCCTCATTCGGCCACCTAACACCAGCGTGTTTGGGGATTCTCTCTCTTCTGGTTTCTTGGAAGGTCAACTAAATACATGCAACTTTAGCCCGAGTGACTCCATTTTGGTTTGGTCAATGGGACCTAGAACAGGAGCTCAGCTCAAACCATAGGGCTTCCTAGTAATTTTATTTACCACCTAAAATGAGCCAAAGAACAGTATCATACTGGTAAACCATTCCCAGAAGGCAGGACAGTGAAGCTGACTTCCCCAGGGTAAATATTCCCTCCAGGGCTAGGTGTCATGGCATAGCAGGTAAAACCTCCGCCTGCGGCACCAGAATCCCACATAAGCTGCTGCTTTGAGTCCCTGCTACTCTATGTCCAATCTAGCTCCCTGCTAATGGCCTGGGAAAGCAGTGAAGGATGCCCCCACGTGGGCCCCTGCACCCACGTGGGAGACCAGGATGAAGCTCCCAGCTTCAGCCTGGCCCAGCCCTAGCCACTGAGGTAATTTGGGGAGTGACCCAGTGGGTGGACATCTCTGGCTGTCTCCCCTCTAACTCTGCCTTTCAGATAGATAAATAAATAAATCTTTTTTTTTTTTTTTTTTTTTTTTTTTTTTTTTTGACAGGCAGAGTGGACAGTGAGAGAGAGAGAGACAGAGAGAAAGGTCTTCCTTTTGCCGTTGGTTCACCCTCCAATGGCCGCCACGGCCGGCGCACCGCGCTGATCCGATGGCAGGAGCCAGGTGTTCCTCCTGGTCTCCCATGCGGGTGCAGGGCCCAAGCACTTGGGCCATCCTCCACTGCACTCCCGGGCCACAGCAGAGAGCTGGCCTGGAAGAGGGGCAACCGGGACAGAATCCGGCGCCCTGACCGGGACTAGAACCTGGTGTGTGTGCCGGCGCCGCAAGGCTGAGGATTAGCCTAGTGAGCCGCGGCGCCGGCCAAATAAATCTTAAAAAAAAATTCCCGCTATGCCAATATGAGGCTACCGGGGGTTTAACATCTGGTTTGCAAAGTTCCCAAATATTTAGCAATGGCCTCGTGAGCCAGTAGTAGCCGGCTGCAGCACATCCCATGCAACACTTGAAGCCAAATATCTACTGCAAGTGGCTCCCGTCAGTGCGACTCTCCGGCATTTTTTAAGTAATCAGACATACACAATCCTCCCCCGCTCCCAAGTTGTAAAAACGGAGTTCTCCAAAATGTATGCAATCACCAATACCTGACCAACCTCATCTAGGACAACCAGGATAACGGATGGAATACACACGAAACATGGAGGAAGGAAAGGATCCAGACAAGGCAGGAGGCGGAAGAGCAAAAGCAGACCTGACGCACGAGCACTGGGGATTTTACAAAAAAGGCGCTCATCGTCCCTCCACACGCGCACTGATGGGGGGGGAGGGGGCTTCGACTGCACGCCCTCACCCAGCATTTTCCTCCCTTGGCTGTATTTTCAAGACAACAGATTCTCTATCACGGGCAAGAAATTCAGATAGGGCCTCTGGGGCGAGATTCCGGCCTTTCTTCCCAGGTTTTTGGGCCACGCAGAGCTCGTTTTTCCGTGCGTGGATTCGCCCGCAGCCAGCGTGCTGTCAGGCGCCGGGTGGGCAGCCTTCTCCGCCCACGCTGCCCGTCACTCAGCCGTGCGGTGGGGACAGGAGTCCCAGTGGAGTAGGACAGCGCAGCCAGCGGCCCTCCCCGGCAGGTGAGGAGCGACAGAGCAGCGCGGCACGCTTCCCCCGTCGCCACAGCCTGCATCCCGCTTCCCGCCCCCGCCGCTTCCCGGCGGCCCGCGCGGTGGGCGTGGCCCGCTTCCCAGAAGGCCCCGCCCCCGCAGCCTGGCCGTCGCGGCGCGGGCGGACGCCTGGCCTCATCGGGCCAACCGCCTTCGTGCCACCTCACGCTGTGCTTCCCCCACACGTGTGCGATAGGCACGCGCGGCCGCCACACAGGACAGCACGCCGCGATCGGCGCACAGCGACACGCCCCGCCTCTCCACCTAACAAAGCCCGCGCGCCCCTGCACACGGAGCATGCGCGCGGGCTTTGTTAGGTGGAGGGGCGCGCGCGCGCACACACACACACACACACACACACACACACAGCTACACGCGAAGTGCGCGCAGGTCGCCGCCTCGCGCGTGGTGCACAACTCACAGGCTGCATACAACCGGCGCTCACTCCGCCCGCCAGTGACAGGAACACCTCCCGTGACACACATTTGCGCACACGCTGCGAACTGTGCGTCTGATGGATTTGCGCGGGGCCTCTCACACCCACATGCCACACATATGTCGCCCTCCTCACAAGCGTTCCACACCACACCACACACAGAATACATATTTACACCCCTGCTGAGAAATACAGTGCACATTCATCACGGACCAACGGCATGCCACGAAAAAACCCACGCAAGCGCCCTACCCGGGTGCACACGTCACACCTTCACATACATGGCAGACATAAACCCAATAGAAACCCAGTGTCTCACTAGGTCCGCAGCGCACCCAATGTTTACAGCCATGAATAGTCACACACACACACACACACACACACACACACCCCTCAGCACCCGGCATACATCTAATCTGCTCTTACCACCACACCTCCGCCTCACCCACCCAACCCCCAAGTGCACCTAGAGTGACCTGGAGGGGCTCACTTTTACCACTGGGTCCCAGGAAACCCCTTAATCCTTGGCAATCCAGATGGTTACTCACCCCACACCTTGTTCAAACTCATCCTGCCTGACCCCCAGCGTGTATTGGTGATTGAACCTGCCGGCGGCGGGGCAGGCTTGGGACTCCCACATCCCGTATCCCAGGGCCCGAGTGTAATTCCAGCTCCTGTCTCCGGCTTCCTAGGAATGCACACCCAGGGAGGCAGCAGGTGATGGCTCAAATGCTTGAGTCCCTGCCAGCCACATGGGAAACCCGGATTGGATTCCTAGATCCTGGCTTCTGCCTTGCCCAGGGCCAGCCGTTTTCAGACATCTGGGGAGTGAGCCAGCGGGTGGAAGCTCTCTGTCTCTGTGCCTCTCTGAAAACATCCCGAGCTGCTCGGTGAGCAGAGAGATGGGGGCCGCGTTAGCCCAACCCTGCGGGAACCCAGGCGTGTCCCTGAGCACCCAGCTCCCCAGCTCTGTCTGGAAGGGGAAATGGGACTAGGGGGAGGAAACACCTTAGAAACAAGGAGGAGCCCACACCTTCGAAGGAAAGAGGCAGGACGGCCTAGCCACACCTGGCTTTGGGGTTTCACCCTTGGCAGAACCCTTTTCCTGAATTTAGCTGATCCTTACCAAACCCTGTGAGGTAGGTGACGTAGGTGCTGTTATGACAGCAATGCCAGAGCAGCCCAGGTGAGGCACAGCAGGTCTGGGAAAGGTTCCATCTCCCTGCCCCTCCCTTCCAGACCCCCCTCCCCTCCCACCAGTGGCCAGCAGAGCGTTCTCTCCCCCTCCGCCCCCCCCACTGGGGCTGAACTCAAGAAGCCACCTGTCTTGAGCCACCACCTTCAAAAAAGCCTTTCATTCCATCATAATGGGGCAAGACGCCCAGGCCGCCCCACCCTTGGGGTGGATCAGGCGTCTGCCTCCCCATTGGGTTTTGAGGTACATCAAAAGAGCTCCCTGAACCAAAATAGCTCTCACTGGCCCTGCCTGGTACCCTGAACTCACCCCAGGAGAGCTTCCTTGGAGGTTAGGGCATTGTGCCTCCACGGCGCCTGCTCAAGGTGCACCTGTGAACTTGGGCGGGCCTCTGGGACTGCGGCCTCTGGCCCCGACACCAGCGTTTGCTCTCTGGCACTCCGTGCATTGCAACAGACCTTGCTTGATGCCACCAGCTGATGGGACTGGGTTGCCTCCAGAGAGTCCTATGGGAATGGGGCACGGGATGGAGAGGTTTTGATTGTGGGCGAGAGGGGGCTGATAGGTATGCAGAGTGACTTGGACAGCGACATCCAGGATGGTGGAGGTGTGGGGGCGCTGAGAAGGGTGGGGACACACACTTTGCCAGAGTAGAGGAGACCCTGGCTCCAGAAAGGAAGCCATGAGCTTTCCCGGGGTGCCAGGAAATAGACGAGGGGCAAGTGGATGGGCTGGGCGAGGAGGGGTCCGTGCCTGCCGAGGGAGCCATTTGTGGGGGCTCTCTGGGTCATGGGTGTTGCCCTGTAGAAGCCGCAGAAGAAAACGTGACGGCATGGGAACGTGCCTGTGATCTGGTGATAGCGAGGAAAGATTACAAAACAGAACACGCAGTGGGACTCCCGTTTTGTAAGAGCCGCTGCCAGCCAGCAAGCCGGCCACAGCTGTTCCTCTGTGTGGAGGATGACTTGCATTGCTTCCCGGAGTCTATGTTGCCCAGGTTTTCTGCAGTGAAAAGAGATCCCTGGCCCATCCACCCCCCTAAAATCAGGAAGAGAGTTACTTTAGGCATAGGATTCATGGACTGCGGACTGATTGCTTATGAAGGTCTCTGGTGTTGGCACCCCATGCGCTGCAGGGAAGTGGAAGCTGTGGTCCCTGCTCTCAATTTGCCCTGAACCCAGGTCCGGCCCAGGGTACAGTCCTTGCAGAAGATCACGGGGTACAGACACAGACTCTCTGGGTTCCAATCCCTCTTCTGCCGCTGTGTGACCTGGGCCAGCAGCACGACCTTCCTGCCTTGGTTGCCGCATCTGTGAAATGGGGATAATAATAGTACCTGCCAGGATTAGTTGAGCTGATATGTGTGAACGCTGAGAAGTAATCACAGCCTAAGTGCCAGCTGTTACGGCCATTAGTGGTTAAGAGCTTCGCCTCTGGAGCCAGCCTGTCTGGGTTCAAATCCTCGGTGTCTCCGTCTGGCTTGGGAAATGATTTCATCTCCATCTCCACCTTAGTTTCCTAATCTGTAAAATGGGGATGAAAGTAATTGTGCCTCATTCATGAAGTGAGTAATGGTGAAAATTAACCAAGTAACTATGGATAAAGCACTCAGAACAGAGCCTGGCACATAGAAAGTGCTTAGTAAATACGAGCTACTTTAATGCTAATTGTTATTATTATTATTATTATTATTGGGCGAGGCAGGGAATGGAGAACCACACAGCACCCTGTGGAGGTCCCCGATGCATCAGAAGGCTGAGTTCCCTCTCCTGTACTACCCACCAGCACAGGTAATTCTGGTCCTTTAAGTGTTGAAATGACTGAGACCAGTGTTGTGGCAAAGCAGGTTAAATTGCTCGATAACACCATCCCATATCAGAGCATGGGTTCGAATCCCTGCTCTGCTTCCAATCCCATTCCCTACTAATGCACCCAGGAGGCCAGCCAAAGATGGCCCAAGCACCGGGGCCCCTGACATCCACATGAGAGACCAGCGTGGAGTTCCTGGCTCCTGGCTTCAGCCTGACCCAGACCTGGCTGTTGCAGCCATTTGGGGTGTGAACCAGCAGATGGAAGATCTCTTTCTCTCCTTCTCTCTCTCTGTCACTCTGCTTTTCAAATAAATATTTTTTGAAAGATTTATTTATTTATTTTAAAGGTAGAGTTATAGAGAGGCAGAGGCAGACTGGTTCACTCCCCAAATGGCCACAATGGCCGGGGCTGAGCTGATCTGAAGCCAGGAGCCAGGAGCTTCTTCCAGGTCTCCTATGTGGGTGCAGGAGCCCAAGCACTTGGGCCATCCTCCACTGTTTTCCCAGGCCATAGCAGAGAGCTGGACTTGAAGAGGAGCAACTGGGACTTGAACTGGCACCCACATGGGATGCCAGCGCCATAGGCACTGGTCTCTCAACTAAATAAACCTTAAAAAAAAAACCGTGATCGCCAGGTGTCATCCCTGCCCCCGACCCCATGGCCTCCCCGGCACCTCTGCAGCCACACACGGGTGGATTTGTGGCGAAGCAGATGAAGGAGGCTTGCAGCACTCGCGTTTGCGTGAGAGGTGCCCTGGCCGTGTCTATTTGTAATCATGTCTTCTTTTTCATACAGGGTTGTATCATTGCACAGACTTCAGCCCCACCAAGCAGGAAGCCTTCCTTGGTTTTAGGAAGGGGATTCCAGTTCGGAGTCTCAAGACCCTATCCTCGGCCGGCGCCACGGCTCACTAGGCTAATCTTCCACCTTGCGGTGCCGGCACACCGGGTTCTAGTCCCGGTCGGGGTGCCGGATTCTGTCCCAGTTGCCCCTCTTCCAGGCCAGCTCTCTGCTGTGGCCCGGGAGTGCAGTGGAGGATGGCCCAAGTGCTTGGGCCCTGCACCCCATGGGAGACCAGGAAAAGCACCTGGCTCCTGGCTCCTGCCATCGGATCAGCGCGGTGCGCCGGCTGCGGCGGCCATTGGAGGGTGAACCAACGGTAAAGGAAGACCTTTCTCTCTGTCTCTCTCTCTCACTGTCCACTCTGCCTGTCAAAAAAAAAAAAAAAAAAAAAAAAAAAAAAAAAAAAAAAAAGACCCTCTCCTCTGACATCCA
Organism: Oryctolagus cuniculus; assembly: GCF_051225735.1. Taxonomy (NCBI): domain Eukaryota; kingdom Metazoa; phylum Chordata; class Mammalia; order Lagomorpha; family Leporidae; genus Oryctolagus; species Oryctolagus cuniculus. The sequence goes on along the minus strand of NC_142871.1, from coordinate 132,800,072 downwards.
GCCCCTCTCCTTCGCCTGGTCACCAGAGCCCTGCCCTAGGCAGTATTTTGGCCCACATGAGCCTGTTTACTTTTGTTATTGGACTGTAGTATCTCACGTCTCCTCCTGCGGCCAGAGTCTCTACGTGTCATCAGTGAGGCTGGGAAGAGATCACAAAAGGAGATTTATTTACTTGAATGGCAGAGTTACAGAGAGAGAGGGAGAAAGAGAGAGGTCTTCCATCCACTGGTTCACTCCTCAAATGGCCTCAACGACTGGGGCTGGGCCAGGTCAAAGCCAGGAGCCAGGAGTTTCTCCCATGTCTCCCACATGGGTGCAGGGGCCCAAGCACCTGGGCCATCTTCCACTGCTTTCCCAGGCCATCAGCAGGGACCTGGAACAGAAGTGGAGCAGCCAGCACCCATATGGGATGCTTGCGCTACAGATCGCAGCTTAACCCACTATGCCACAATGCCAGACCCCCGAAATAGCTTTAAAACAATTTTGGGGGGGCTGCCATCTGCAGTGCCAGTATTCCGTATGGACACCTGTTCAAGTCCCTGCTGCTCTGCTTCTGACCCAGATCCCTGCTAATGGCCTGGGAAAAGCAGGGAAGGATAGCCCAAGTGCTTGGGCCCCTGCAGCCATGTGGGAGACCCTGATAAATGCTCTTCGCTCTTGGTTTTGGCCTGGCTTAGCCCTGACCATTGTAGCTATTTGGTGAATGAACCAGTGGATCTATTTCTCTCTTTCTTCCTCCTCTCTTTCTGTAAATCTGCCTTTAAAATAAAATAAATAAATCTTTAAAAAATATTTCATTTGAAAGGCAGAGACAGAGAGAGAGAGAAGTATTCTATCTGCTGGTTCACTCCCCATATGGCTGCAATGGTTAAAGCTGTGCCGATCCGAAGCCAGGAGTCAGGAGCTTCTTCCAGGTCTTCCGCGTGGATGCAGGGGCCCAACGACTTGAGGCATCTTTCACTGCTGTCCCAGGCCATAGCAGAGAGCTGGATCAGAAGTAGAGCAGCCGGGACTCGAACTGCTGCCCGTATGGGATGCCTGCACTGCAGGCAGTGGCTTTACACGCTATGCCACTGTGCCAGCCCCTAAGAAATTAAAAAAAAAAATTTTATTTAAAAGGCAGAGAGAAAGAGAGAGAGAAAGACTGATAGCTTCCATGTGCTGGTTCACTCTTCAAATCCTGCAACAACTGGGGTGGACCAGGCTGAAGCCAGGAGTTTAGAAGTTCACCTGAGGTCGGCGCCGCAGATCAATAGGCTAATCCTCTGCTTAGCGGCGCCGGCACACCGGGTTCTAGCCCCAATCGGGGCTCTGGATTCTATCCCGGTTGCCCCCCTTCCAGGCCAGCCCTCTGCTGTGGCCAGGGAGTGCAGTGGAGGATGGCCCAAGTGCTTGGGCCCTGCACCCCATGGGAGACCAGGAGAAGCACCTGGCTCCTGGCTCCTGCCATCAGATCAGCGCGGTGTGCCGGCCGCATCGTGCCAGCCGTGGCGGCCATTGGAGGGTGAACCAACGGCAAAAGGAAGACCTTTCTCTCTGTCTCTCTCTCTCTCACTGTCCACTCTGCCTGTCAAAAAAAAAAAAAAAAAAAAAAAAAAAAAAAGAAGAAGAAGTTCACCTGAGTCATGTGGGTGGTAAGGACCTAAGCATTTGAGCCATCGCCACTGCCTCCCAGGGGCCATGTTAGCTGGAAGCTGAAGCTAGAGGTGGGAATGGAACCCAGGCACTCCTGCGGGACACTGGCATCTTAACCACCAGGCTAACAGCTCACTCCCTGGGCTGGTGATGAATGAATGAATGACTGAATGAATATTCCTTGGTCTGTTTTGTTCTTGAGGAAAACCGAAAGGGAAATGGCTCAGTCCTGGAGTGGAGCCCATCTCTTGGAAGACAGGAGAAGCAGAAAGGTGTTTGGAATCTGTCTAGGACAGGAGGCCCCCCACCCCAATCCTGGAGTGATTGGCAGCTCCAGAAGCCAATCAGGAAGGAAGTTAGGAAACCCTGCCGGGTCTAGAGCCTTGAGCAGCCGCTGAAATGGATGCGCAGTCACACGTGGGTGCTTTGTTGACAGCCCATGTTCTCCTTACGTTTAGGTCTTATTAATGCCGCTCTGCCTGTCCATTTTATTAAAATTTTATTTTATTTAAAAGTGAGTAAATAGGGGCCAGCACTGTGGCATAGCAGGTAAAGCTGCCACCTGCAGTGCCCCCATCCCACGTGGGTGCTGGTTCGAGTCCCAGCTGCTCTACTTCCAATCCAGCTTCCTGCTGTGTCTGGGAAAGCAGAAGAAGATGGCCCAAGGACTTGGGCCCTTGGACCCACGTGGGAGACCCAGAAGAAGCTCCTGGCTTCGGATCAGCTCAGCTCTGGCCGTTGCATCCATTTGGGGAGTGACCCAGTGGATGGAAGACCTCTCTCTTTCTGCCTCTGCCTCTCTGCAACTCTGCCTTTAAAATAAATAAATAAATCTTAAAAAAAAAAAACAAAAAAAGAGTAAAATCGTACAGGCATGGTGGCACAGCAGATTAAGCCACCATTTGGGATCCTTTATTGGCACTGCGGATCTGAGTCCCACCTCCACTTCCAATCCAGTTTCCTGCTAATACACCTGGGAGCCAGCAGGTGATGGCTCAAGGACTTGGCCTCCTGCCACCCGAGGGGAGACCCGGATGCAAGGTCCTGGCTCCTGGCCACAGCCTAGCCCAGCCCTGGCTCTTGCAGGCATTTGGAGAACGAGCCAGCAGATGGCAGATGTCTGTTTCTCTCTGTCACTCCACCTGATAAATCACAAGAAAAAATAAACATTTAAAAATAAATAATGAGTAAAATTGAGCAGCGGCGGGGGCGGGGGGAGCCTGATTGCCTCCCTGTTAGGCATGAATTCCCGTGTCTCTCTGGCTCTCGGGGCTGGATCAGAGGGGATTTTCTAGGCTGTGCTCAGAAGCTCGCCTGTCCCACACTAGACCCTTCCTCACACTGAGGGTGTCTGTTTCGGAGCTCTAGCTCTGTCTCTCACGAGCTGGGGCCATCCACACCCCATCCCAGATGGGCAGTCGAGGCTAGAGTTTGAGGGTTGAGCAGGTGTGAGGTTAATTGTATGCGTCTGCTTGGCCAGGGCATGACACTCAATGGTTTGGTCAAACGCCAGGCCAGCTGCCGAATGTACTTTCCAGGCGTGATCGGCCTTTAAGTCAGCACAAGTTGAGGCAAGCCGGTGACCCTCTATAGCCTCAGGAGAGCAGCCCGGGGTCCCCGAGGAGGGAGAATCTTGCCCCAGACTGTCACGTCCGCTTCTGCCGCGGCTCCTGGAGACTTGCCAGCCCCGCCGTCCCGCCAACCAACTCTTCATGCTTTTAAGATTGATTGATTTATTTGAAAGAGAGTTGGAGGGGGCCGGCGCTGTGGTACAGTGTGCAGTGAGTTAATGCCCTGGTGCGCCAGCATCCCACATGGGCGCCGGTTCTAGTCCCGGCTGCTCCTCTTCCAATCCAGCTCTCTGCGATGGCCTGGGAAAGCAGTAGAAGATGGCCCAAGTGCTTGGGCCACTGCACCCACATGGGAGACCCAGAAGAAGCTCCTGGCTCCTGGCTTCAGATCGGCACAGCTCTGGCTGTTGCAAGGCCAACTGGGGAGTGAACCATCGGATGGAAGACCTCTCTCTCTCTGCCTCTCCTCTCTCTATGTAACTCTGACTTTCAAATAAATAAATAATTAAAATAAAAAGAAAGAGAGAGAGAAAAAGCACAGCTGGAACTCCATTTGGGTCTCCCCCATGGGTGCAGAGGCCCACTCATTTGAGCCATCTTCTACTGCTTTCCCAGGCACATTAGCAGTGAGCTGGGTCTGAAGTGGAGCAGCCAGGACTCAAACCAGTGCTCATATGGGATGCTGGTATCACAGGCAGTGTGGCTTAACCTGCTGCACCACAAAGCAGCCACAACTGAACTCCTTAAATTGTTTTCTCCTTCCTTCCTTCCTTTGTCTATCTGTCTGTATATCTATCTATCCATTAGTTCTGTTTCTCCAGAGAACCCTGGCTGGTTTGAATGTAAGTTTTTTGTTTGTTTGTTTGAAATTATCTTTGTTGTTTTTTTTTAAAATATTTATTGATTTGAAAGGCAGAGTTACAGATAGGCAGAGGCTGAGAGAGAGGGAGAGAGAGAGAGAGAGAAAGAGAGAGAGTCTTCCATCCGATGGTTCACTCCCCAAATAGCCGCAACAGCTGGAGCTGCGCCAATCCGAAGCCAGGAGCCAGGAGCTTCTTCTGGGTCTCCCACGTGGGTGCGGGGGCCCAAGGACCTGGACCATCTTCTACTGCTTTCCCAGGCCATAGCAGAGAGCTGGATCAGAAGTGGAGTAGCCGGGACTCATACCACTGCCCATATGGGATGCCAGCGCTCAGGCCAGGGCGTTAACCTGCTGCTGCATAGCACAGGCCCCAAGATGTATTTATTTTGTTCAAAAGGCAGAGGCGGGGGTGTGTGTGTGGGGGGAATTCTTCTATCTGCTGGTTTGCTCCCAAATGACTGCAACGGCTGGAGCTGAGCTGATCCAAAGCCAGGAGCTAGGAGCTTCTTACAGGTCTCCCACATGGGTGCAGGGGCCCAAGGACTTGGGTCATCTTCCACTGCTTCCCAGGCCACAGCAGAGAGCTGGACCAGAAATGGAGCAACCGGGACTAGAACCAGCGTCCATGTGGGATGCCGGCACTGCAGGCAGCGGCTTTCCCGGTTAAGCCACAGCACTGGCCCCTGAAATAATCCTTTGTGATGTGAATGACTATCATGATTAAGCAGGTGGACAGGGTTGGAGTCCTGGTGATCTCAGCCAGTTTCCTTGTCTCTCCCTTCAGGTCTGAGTAGGCTGGGGTTAAAACTTTCAGTGATGAAAACGCATTAGGAAGGAAGGTCCGAGTTCTTCTCAGCTACCCCCCTGCCCCCATGAGGGTAATGTGTCTAAAGGCAGGTGTGTTTGTCCTAACAGAAGAGCAGTGCACCCCACCCTAACCATCCAGCCACCGGATGGCGCGCTACGCAGCGGTGAAAAGGAAGGGAGTGGGGAATGGCGCGGAGAGAAACTGAGTGGGGAGGGGGTGGGTCAAGGGAACAACCAAGATGCCAGCAGGGTTTCCATTTAGATGGATCAATGGAATATCTGCGTTTTACTTACAGGTCTACAATCTCTCACCCTTAATTCCAGAACCCGCAAACCTCTGAAAGCTAAAAGTGTTTCTTTTGGGGCAAATTCATTTGGTAGTAAAACCAGTGCTAAAAGGATGTGAAGCCATTTGTACTTTTTATGCCATGCGTGTTTTAGTGTGAATACGGTACACGCCAGGACTAGGGGACCTGGATCGCCTTGGGGTGCCTGGGCTTACTGGGTACCCTGGACATGGAACTTGCGGGTGCTAACCCCAGGACAGTCCTGGGCAGGCGTCAGTCACTGGCCAGCCTAGGCAGAGCCGACTGGGGGTGTTAGGGGCTGTGTGCCACCAGCACCTTATTACCTGTCTACACCCCGCAAGGCATTTGTCCCCAGGAGCCTTAGTTGAAGGGCTGTGGACCTGGGTGTTCAGAGATTAACCCTGGAAGGAGACCCAGCGGCGGCCGCAGTGCTGGGAAGGAAACAGCATGGCTGGGAGGCGTGTGTGTGTGTGTGTGTAGGAGGTGGGGGCTGGGGGTGTTCACTGCATTTCCTTCTGCATCTTGTCACTGTGAATCATGGGAATGGATGATCGACTCAAAAAATAAATACAGGAAGCGATGGAAAAATGAAACTCGGCACTTTTGACTGCACCACAAATAGAACTTTAAAGACCTTTGAAAACACAGGCGACTCTTGCAGCTGCCGACAGTGCGGATGCGGCCGAGCCTGCCCTCTGAGGTCACCTGTTGGGCCCTGGTGTGGGCGTCCAGGGGCTCGGTTTCCTGAAGGCAGAGGGCTGAAAGCTCTAGGGAGCAGCAGGTGGCCCGCAGCTCTGACCTGGAGCACAGGCTGCGGCGCAGCTCTGGGGGATGTTGTCCTGCTTGGTGGTGGTTGTTGTTATTATTATTTTGGAAAGTCGAGAACCATCATACAGAGCAAGTAGGAGCAGGCTGGGCCAGCTGAAAGCGTCCACCCCACCGCTGCCCTGGGTCTCCCGGTGATATAATTAGCCGGTTTTTTCCAGCGGTGAGTGGGCGGCTCACTCCTCCGCTCCCGGCAAAGCCAAAGCCACACGATGATGCAACAAGAGGCAAGCCTGGGCAAGGCCCGCGCGACGGTGCCGGAGGGTGGGGCGGGGCCGGCCGGCCAGCCACCGGGCTGCTGAGATGCAGGGGTGTGGGGGGAGTGCCGGCCTCCTGCTCTCTAGGCCTGAGCCTGGCCCTTCCCCCTCTCCCCTACTCTGGACACGATCTATTCCTAGCTCCCTGGCTCTCCCAGAGGGGGAGGGGTCAGCTGGGAGCTTCTGGAGGGGAGGTGGGGGCACCCCAAACCTTGGGGATGGGGCTGAGGAACTCTTGCCTGGGGCAGATTTTCAGAATACACCACGTGCAGCTGGCTGAACCCCCCACCACCACCCCCACCGCATAATCATAACTCAGTAGGTCCAGGTAGGGCCAGGACTTGGAGTATATTTAAGAATTTAAGAATTGTGGGAGACCAGGATAAGTACCTGGCTCCTGCCATCGGATCAGCGTGGTGTGCCGGCCGCAGCGCGCCAGCTGTGGCGGCCATTGGAGGGTGAACCAACGGCAAAGGAAGACCTTTCTCTCTGTCTCTCTCTCTCACTGTCCACTCTGCCTGTCAAAAATAATAAAAAAAGAAAAAAAAAAGAAAAAAGAAAAAAAAGAATTGTGTTATTATCTAAAATGACATTACCTATTTAAAAATAGACATATTGTGATGGGTAAGCAGCCCGAGGCCGGCAGACTGTGTGCAGTGCAATTCCAGGGGGCACCGTCTACACAGCCCGAGATGATGCTAATGGGATCCTGGGCGCGGGCAACCCAGAGGACCTGCTGCTCTTCCCAGAGGCGGCCACTGGCACTGCTGCTTGTCCTTTTCCAGAGAGTTCAAGTACAGGGAGCGCATTCTTTGCAAGAGGGAGCTCAGCTTCCTCCTGGCCGGGTGCTGGGGCTCACAGACCTGCAGGAGAAAGTCCCCAGAGGGCTGTTTGTGCACCAGGCTCCCGCGAGGGGGTCCACCAGGGCTGGAAGACCCTGTCAGGGTCTCCAAACCTGCACTGCCGCAATCAAAGAGCTTTTCTTCTCCGTAATCCTTGTTCTTCGGCCACCCCCTTGGGATGGGGGGGGGTTTCAGATGAGTTTGCTGAGTCAGGGGCTTTTCCTGCCTCTCGGGCCAATGACTTCTCACACTTTGATGTCTGGCTGTGTGCAGCAGGAAGCAGGGTCCTGCCGCCAGGCTGGGACCCAGTCACACTGTCTCTTTGTGTCCTGATTTCTTCCTCTGGGAGCTCAGATGGACCATGTTTACCTCGATTTTTCTCTCTCTCAGGACAGTGGTGAGATTGTAGATAGGAAAGGACCCATTTTACAGACGAAAAGACTGAAGTCCAGGCTCTGCAGTGGAGAAGCGGCACTGTTCTTGTGGCCATGACACTCAGTCGGGAGAGACCATGGCGCAGGAAGATGAGGGAGAGGAAGGGGTCCCCTCTGTCCTGCTCCCTGCAGAGGTGGCCATGGCTCCAGGTCATCCCACATGTGGTTCCCTGTGTGTCTAGGTGGGGGGCAGGGGAGGGAGCGGGCATGATTTCAGAGCCAGGCCTTCTCTGTGGTCTTTGTCCCTCGCCTGCTAGAAGCAGAAATGTTAAGACCCCTCTGTCACTCTGCCTTTCAAATAAAATACATCTTTTTTTTTTTAAAAATCCCGGAACCTTGAATGGTGCTCAGTCACCTGTAACCCGAACACCTCTTACTGGTTTCATATGTGGCTGAAAAATTCCATTTCATCGGCTGTCACTGAGATGTGAGGGTTTATCTGTTACAGTGGCCAGTGTCATCAAAACATCTCTCTCGGACACTGTGCCCCGCCCCCCCCCCCCCCCGGCTGTTTTCCCTAAGTCCAGCCCTGAGCAGCTGGCTGTGCCCAGACATAGCTTCTCCCAGCAGGTGCAGGGCTGTTGGAAGCCACGCAGGAGAGGCTAACATCTCCCTGGCTCTGAGCTTGACCCCAGAGAGACCACCAGCACATGGGGCTTGGAGGCTGCAACTGTTGCATTCCACAGTGGTGCTGCTGGCCTTGGGATCACAGGGGACACACAGAGCCACCCTAGAGAAGTGAAGCCAGGCAAGCAGCTGAGGGGAGGGGGAGCTCTGACCCCTGCCTGTATGGCCTCAGCCACGCTGTCTGCTTGTGCGTCTGGAACAGCTGTTCTGAAAGGGGCATGTGTACGTGGGAGGTGGGGGAGTGCCGACGAGTGAGGTAAGGATCTGACATCACTGCTGTCAGAGACCCCTCACTGGGCACAGCGGGTAAAGCCCACGTCTGCAGTGCCAGCATTCCATATGGGCGCCGGTTTGAGTTCCAGCTGCTCCACTTCTGATCCAGCTCTCTGCTATGGCCTGGGAAAGCAGCAGAGGATGGCTTGAGTGATTGGGCCCCTGCCACCATGTGAGAGAGCCAGATGGAGCTCCTGGCTCCTGGCTCCTGGCGTTGGCCTGATCCAGCACTGGCCATTGCAACCATCTGAGGAGTGAACCAGTGGATGGAAGATCTCTCTCTGTCTCTCTATAACTCTGCCTTTCAAATAAATAAATACATCTTTTTTTAAAAGAGAGAGAGACTTCAAACCCAAGACCTTCAGCACTTTGATGTATACTGGACCTTTTCTTGGGAGGAATTTAAAAGTAATTAGGAAAGAAAAAAATGTAATGCATAATCCGTGTCCTTTTGCAATTATCCGGAAGGCAGTTCTGAGCTGAAGGGCCTTGGGGGAGGGTGTCTTGGAGGCTTCGAAGGTGTCAAGGCTCACACACCTGAACTCAGAATCCGTGGGCAGGTTCCTTGGCCACCAAATAGCTATCCTCAGATGTCACAGGATCTGAAGTTCCACCATTAGGGCTTCATCCCTTTGGATTGCCTTTTGTTCCCCCACAAAATGCAACATGTATTCGGTACTTCAGACTTCTCCCAGAAACCCTGAGAGAGACAGTGAGGCCCAAAACCTGGGTGATGGTTCTCTAATCACTTTTCTCTTGATAGGAGGACGATGGGGTGGCTCTACTAGTATGTGTGTCCAAAAGAAACTTGCCCATAACCCCCAGAGGCATGTTCCATAGTGAGGCGCCGGTTTGAGTCCTGGCTGCTCCACTTCTGATCCAGCTCCCTGCTAATGCGCCTGGTAAAGCAGTAGAGGATGGCCCAAGTGCTTGGGTTCTTGTCATCCATGTGGGAAACCAGGGCGGGGTTCCAGGCTCCTGGTTACAGCCTGGCTGTTGCAATCATTTGGCGATAGCGAACCAGCAGATGGAAGATCTTTCTCTGTTCCTCTAGCTTTCAAATAAAAATAGCTTTTCTTAAAAAAAAATACTTATAACAGTTCCATGTATAATAACAGAAGATTGGAAATAACCCACATGCCAATCGGCAGGAAAAGAGGGAATTGGATACTTAAAAAACAGAAGGTGACTGGCCACGCCACGTTTTAATTTGTGTCGCTGCCAAACAAGCCCTGTTAAAACGCAGCGGGAGTCACAGGAAAGGGTTGCTCCCAATTCTGCCGTCTGGGCAGTGCTGCTGAAGACATCTGCTCTGTGTGGCTTCAGTCAAGAGGTTCAGCGGGGCTGCAGGACCAGCTTTCAAGGTGGTAGCCACGCGGCTGCCCGGTGGTTCTGGCTATTGTCTGGGGGCCTTCGGTTATCCTCCGTGTGGCCCTTCTATGGGACTTCTCACAGCGAGGAGGACAGAGGGGAACAGAACTGCTTGCCTGGTGGCTTGAGGTCCCCAAGGAGGCAAAACCAGAGCCCGCTAGACCTTCTTAATGCTTAGGCTTGATGCCGGCGCTGTCCCCAGCCAGACTCCAAAAGAGAGCGCATCCCTACGGAGTCTCAGCTCCCTCACACCACAACCCGCAGCCCCATTCCCCTGCGGAGCTCAGATAAGGCTGTGCACGGAATCAAGTAACCACCACGCCTCGTCCACACAGGTGCCTCCCACGCAAGCTGGCGGGGCTCTGCTCCACGCTTCGCTCAGGGCCGCAGGCTGGCTGCTGGGGGCGTCTCCGTGCTGCAGCGGCACCATCTGAGACCTCACCTGGGCCGGAGCCGAAAGCCTGGAGGATTTCACTTAGCCTCAGCCCCAGAGACAAAAGTCACTTATGTTCCCTCTTCAGGGGCTAGAGCCAGTCCTATGCTCCTGTCTGACCTTCAGGGGCCGCACCGAGGGATGGAGACAGCAGCTGGAAAATGCATGGGCAGGACCGCCTCGGCCACGGGTGGCCAGAGCCATGGCTCACTTGGTTAATCCTCTGCCTGCGGTGCCGGCATCCCACATGGGTGCCGGGTTCTAGTCTCAGTTGCTCCTCTTCCAGTCCAGCTCTCTGCTTAGCCCTGGAAGGCAGTGGAGGATGGCCCAGGTGCTTGGGCTCCTGCACCCGCATGGGAGACCAGGAAGAAGCACCTGGCTTCTGGCTTCGGATCAAGGCGGCGCAGCGCCGGCCGTGGTGGCCATTTGGGGAGTGAACCAATGGAAGGAAGACCTTTCTCTCTGTCTCTCTCACTGTCTATAACTCTACCTGTCAAATAAATTAAAAAAAAAAAAAAAAGAAAGAAAAAAGAATCTGGGGCCAGTGTTGTGGCTCCTGCGGGTTAAGCCGCTACCTGCCAAGTCAGCATCTGTATCCCAGCCGCTCTGCTTCCCATCAGCTTCCCACCAATGCTCCTGGGAGAGCAGCAGTAGATGACTTGAGAGCTTGGGCCCCTGCCACCCACGTGGGCGACCCAGATAGTGCTCCTTGCTCCTGGCTTTGGCCTGGCCCAGCCCTGGCCCTTGTGGCCATCTGGGGAGTGAACCAGCAGATGGAAGATTCTCTCTCTCTCTCTTTGAAATAAATAAAATAAATCTCAAAATAAAAAGTAAACATAAAATTCAAGCTAGTATTTCCTTGGTAGTAGGGGTGGAAGATGAGGGAAAGTGTCTGTGGTCTGAGTATTCTAGATTCTGGTTTGAGCAGTGAGTGTTAATTACGAGTGAATGAGTGGATACATAACAGGGCTCAGAAGCAGTGGCACGAGGCCTAACCCCGGAGTGCGGCCAAACATGGCCCTTGCATACGTATTCCCGGAGCTGCAGGCCGAGACTGCTAGGCCTCCAAGGTAGAGATGAATAAAACATGGGCCTACCCCCTCCACGTTCCCCGCCCCAGGGACTGCACAGGTGCACAGACCAAGCAGGCCATCGGGGCAGAGCGGAGAGGCTTGCTCAGCAGGGGCACTGGGTTGGGTTAGGTCGTGAAGGATCAGTAGGAGTTCAACAGGCATAACATGGAGTGGGGCGGGGTCAAGGGCACTCACAGCCTCATTCCAGGGAGAGGGAGCCCCCTCTGCAAAGGCACAGTGGGCCCTTCCACCCTCGGGTGGCCCCTCGCCTCCCTCACCAACTCAGGGCTGGGAACCTTTTTCTGCCAAGGGCCATTTGGATATCTAGAACATGTGTGGGCAGTGCAGAGTGATCGACTTAAACATTAGCCCGCTGCAGATTTATTGAATTTCGAGTCCTGCCTGCGGTTGCCTTGGCAGGAACAGCCTGAATGATTTCATAGGCCTTATACCGCCCAGGGACCCCGTGCGCTCCACCCCTGCCTCAGATGGACAGATGGACTCACTCACACTGTGCCAGGCTGCCCAGAAGCCCCTGCAAGATTCGGGTACCCCTGCCTTGGCTGCCTGGAGTGCTGGCTGGTGACCGGGCAGCTAAGTCCCTCTGTAGGCGTCGGCTCTGCCGAGGGAGCTCTCTGGCCCGCGTGTGGGTCTCCTCCCGCAGGGACAGCCACCTCCGATCCAAGGAGCAATATGAAGGGCTCGCACCCACCCTTCAATTAGGAAACGCTGTGGGGCCATCCCAGCTCCTGGCGGATGAGCCTTGGCCTCCCCAAAGCCTCCAGCCTCCTCTCTCCCCCCGATCCTGTTTGCCTTACACCCAGGTGGGTGCTGATTGCAAAGCAGCTCCCAGTCAGCCCCTTTCAAGCCAGTCCCCTCTTCAGCGGGTGCTTTCTGGAAACTGAGCTAATATACCCACTAAAGTGGGAGTGATTGCTAAATTCCACAGGTGCTTTTTCTGGGTGTGTTTGTACAGCCGTCGCAACAATGAATTTTTATGGAGTGGTCCCTGGGTGCCAGGCTACGTGCTTTGCCTGTATGATCTTACCTAATGGAGACCAGAACTTCCCGCAGAGGAATGGTTTCCAATGGTGACATTTCAGGCTTGGGAGGCTGCAAGTGAGTCTGTGACACCAATTCCATCACGAATTTCTCTGCATTACTGGATGGCCTGTGGCGACGCGGTGCTGGCTGGGTAAAGCCCCCGGCAGCCCGGGGAGGGGACTCTCCACCTCATTCTTCTTCTTTTGATTATTACTATGTCTTAAAAGGCCAGCAGGCTTCTTCTGCTTCGCCAGTATGTAGTTTCTCTGTTCCGCCTCTTGCGCGGGGTCTCACTTCTCGGGAGCCTGTGTGGAGGTGAATTCCTCGGAGAGCTGCCTGCCCCTGTCTGGGACTCCCCAGCCCTCTTCTAAGAAGTGGTGACCTTGTTCCACACTTCCTCTCGCTTCCCAGGCAGCTCCTGCAGCCACCATCCAGCCTGCCTCACATCCTCCTGCTGTGGCCTCTGCTTCCCACTTTCCTCTCTGTCACCTCTCCCCCGGCCCCGCCCACCCTGCCCTGGGCCCGGGTGGGGGCGGGGTGCTGGCCTGGACCCACGTGTGTTCCCCAGGCTGAAGCTCTCTCGGTCCCGAAGCGGCTAGCTTTCCTGAGAGCATGCCCGGGCAGCAGGCTGCAGTCCTGACCGGCCCTCTGGCCCTCGGAACATGTCCCAACATGTGTCCCCTGGTGGCTGCTCTGTCCCCCCCAGGCCTTCTCCTCTTCCTAGCCTGCTTTAGGATCCTAGACAGGAGACCCCCAAACCTCCAAGAAGACTTTGGCCTCAGTTTCTCTGAACCGACTGTGATTGTGTGTGTGTGTGTGTGTGTGTGTCGGGAGTCACATATTGTGTGTATGTGCATGTGTGTTGGGAGTCAGATCTTGAGTGTGTGTGTGTTGGGAGTCATATTGTGTATGAGTGTGTGTATGTGAGTGTGTGTGTTGGGAGTCACATGTTGTATGTGTGCATGTGTGTGTTGGGAGTCACATATTTGTATGTGCATGTGTGTTGGGAGTCAGATTTTAGTGTGTGTGTATGTGTTGGAGTCACATGCTGTGTGTGTAGATGTGTGTGTTGGAGTCACATGTGTATGTGAGTGTGTGTGTGTTGGGGGTCACATATTGTGTGTATGAGTACATGTGTGTGTTGGGAGTCACAGATAGTGCGTGTGTGTTAGGAGTCACATGTTGTGTGTATGAGTACATGTGTGTTGGGAGTCAGATGGTGTGTGTGTGTGAGTGTGTATGTTGGGAGTGTGTATGTTGAGAGTCACATCTTATTATTTCTACAAGCTCACTCCCCTGCTATCTACAGGCTACAAGTGGCCGCCTGGAGAGCAAGGTCACAAATATATGTGTGTGTGTACACAGTATGAAACAGTATTAGGCACATAATGGGTGCTGTAAAAGTCCTTGTTGGATACTGTTGTGGTATTAAGGCAGAAGCTACTCCAATTCTTTTTACTGCCCACCAACAAAAAGAATTATTTCATTGTGAAGCTCAGTTCCACAAAACTTTAAATAATTCACTGCAAGCCTTCATTAAAAAGGCTTTTCCCCCCAGAGTAAACAGGCAGACAATGTCAAGTCTATTTGCAACGCCTGAGAGTCCAGCGGGGGGAGAGGTGCCTGGCCTCTGCTGGACACTCGAAGCTTCGCCTTGGGACCAAGTGGGGGCGGGGAGGTGCCGAGGTCCCCTCCAGTCTTGGTCTGACTTTGGGGCAGGCAGGTGGTGGGGGGCTGCTGCCACGCTCGCTCCCCACCCCCGAGGGCTCCCGTCCCCACGGCCGAGGAGCAGCAGGGCTGTCCTCCCTGAGGTCAGCTGCCTAGGGGAAGCCGACCGGGCATGCCTGGGCAGAGATTCCCAGACACTGAACAGCCTGCGGTGTCAGCAGTTACAGCCGCTCCAAGCCTGGATTCTGCCTTCTGCTGGCATTTCTGCTCACACAAACACTCCATTCTTTGCAGTTTCCAGACAGCAAAACTGCAAACGGGACAGGTGAAGGCAGGAGGCGAAGGTGAAGGAGGAGGAGGTTTCGTGTCCGGCAAGAAGCGCCAGTGGACACTTCCGGATCGCCCCTATCAAAGGCTCCTCAGTGAGCTGCTTGGAAGTGATGGCCAGCGGACCTTTCCCTCATCCTGGGCCACAGAAACACACGGGGACCACAGTGTGGTCCCGGCAGGAGGCATAAGGCCAGCATTGCCACCAGAGCCAGCTTGGGGGCGGGGGGAGGTCTAGCCCCAGAACTGGGTGAGCGGTGGGGGCTGCTCTAGTGAACTCACCAAATTTGCTCTGGGGAGGGGGAGGCGGCTGTAGTGGGGTGCAGATTGGCTCAGGGTCTGACTTCTCCCTTTCTTCTGGAGGTCCGTTTGACCCTTTCTGAAGAGTCCCCGATGCCCCCTTCCCTGGTGCATTTGATAAACAGCAAATGTGCCTACTTCATTTTCTACAAAAGCAATTTACTTATGTTTATTTGAAAAACAAAGGAAGATTGACAGAGAGATCTCCCATTCCCTGGTTCATTCCCCAAAGGCCTGCACCAGCTGGGATTGGGTCAGGTTGAAGCCAGGAACCAGGAACCCCATGTGGGTCTCCCATGGGGGCGGCAGGGACCCAGGTCCTTGAGCCATCACCTGCTGCCTCCCAGGGCCTGCATTAATTATCTGGAAGCTGGGATTGGACGCAGAGCTGGGACTGGAACCCTGACATTGCACCCAGGTGGGATGTGGCCATCCCCAAGAGAGTCTTAACCACCTGTGCCAAGGGCCCACCACAACATTGCAGGTTCTGCGGGCCTCGGTTCGCTCCTCTGTGAAATGACGGGGTGTACGCCTGGCACAGGTGCTTCCGGGCGGGGGCTCAGAGGGAATATAGTGGGGGCGTTTCTGAACATTGCTAAGACAGGCACATCATTTTTACTATTTATAATTTTTAATGTCATCCCTTCTGATCTGTTTTCTGCACCAGGGAAATCCTTGTCCAGAGTCGGCTAGCGCGGGGGCAGAAAGGGGCCTCATCCTGTCCCCCCTGCCTCTCCCTGGCAGTGCCAACCGCCCCCCTGCCCCGACTTAAAAAACTCAGACTTGCGGCTCAGTTAGCGAGGAAACGAACGCAGGCGCCGGCCGTGGGAGGAGGGCGCGCCCGCCCGCAGCACGCGAGGCTCCCGGGCCGGCAGTCCCGCTGGAGCTCGGCCAGGCTTCCGCAAGGACCAGCGCGCGCGCGGGTACCGCCCGGCCCCGGCTGCGAGGTGGGCCGAGCACCGGGGCCCGCCTCGAGAGGCGGGCCGGGGCGGGGCGGCGGCTATATCAGGGCCTGGCCGAGCGGCGCCCGCCGAGGTGTGGGCAGCCGCAGAGCCAGTCCTCGGAGAGCCAGAGGCGGGCGCCGAGTCACGAAGACACCGAGACACACAGAGAAGGTGAGGCTGCGGCAGCCGAGCCCCAGCGGCAGCTCGGAGCGGAGCCCGGCGTGTCCGCGTATGGCTGTCGCGGGGACCCGCGGCCGCCGAGGGCGGCGTGTTCACAGATGGTTCCGTGGCAGGTGGACGACTGCGTGGGTCCGGGCGCGCTCGCAGGGGCGCGCGTGCCGGGGGGCGGGACGCGCCGGAGACTCCGGGTGGACAGCGGAGCCAGAGCACCAGGGATCCCCGCCCGCGCGCGGCTCCCCTCGAAACCCAGCTGGGGCGAGGGGAGGCGTGGATGTAGCAGCCCGGGAGCTCGCTCGCGTCGTGGGGACGAAGCCACTGGCTCCAGGAGGGGCGGGGGACGCAGAGTGGCACCAGTTTATCTGGGGTCGGTGCTGGGGCGGGTCTCGGATGCTGGTTCCCGAGTCCAGTGCCCCTCCATTGCCGCGCCCGCCAGCCGGCGGGGCTCTGAGGTCAGCGCCGGCTGTGTCCCTGGCCCTCGGGAACTTGCCAGGACACGTCCCCTGAGGACGAGGGAGGCGGTGACTCACTGTGACAAGGAGACCCCGGGGCATGGACCCAAGCTCCGTCCCCCGCCCCGCCGCAGACTCAGTCCCCCCCAGTCGGCACAGTGACCTGGTTGGCCGGCACGGCATGTTCCCAGGGAAGCCGGGACACTCAGAGGTCCAGGAGCGGGTGTCCGGTCCCCACTCCGCGGCGCACCATCGGGAACCTGGAGCGGGACGGGCCGTCGCAGGGGTTCCACCCACGGCTTCCCCGCCGCGACTTGGAGGACCCCGGCCCAGCCTGCCCTTGGGCCCGGCCCTGGAGCCCCGGACGAGAGCGGAGCTCGGTACCGCCGAGCAGCGGGACGCGCCGCCCCCAAGCTCGGGGCCAGGGGACCGTGAGGAGGGGTCGCATCGCGGCCGGGTGGGGCTTCTGGGGGCGGGGGGCGCAGCTGCCTTGCGCGCGGGCGGGGCGCCCGACCTGGGCTGAGCGCAGCAGGGGGTGGGGGTGCGCTCAGGCACGGGCTCGGGCAGCGGCCCCTCGCGCGCCCCCCGCCGCGGGCGCTCCGAGACCCTGCGGCCGGACCGGGCCCTCGGGGGCGCCGAGACTCCTTCCTCCCAGCTTCCCGCCCTCCACGTCGCGGTTCGGGGAGGACTTTCGAGCGGTTTTGTTTTCTTTGCGGCCGTCTATTTTTATTTTCCAGGGATCTGACTCATCCCGTGCTTTGGGCGTGGAGATAAGGTGGAGGGGCCAGGTCCCGGCGCGCCTGTGCATGCGCAGGGGCCGCGCGCGTCTCCGAGTCCGCCGCCCCGGAGTGTCCGTGCGCGCGCGTGGGGTCTGTGTCTCTCAGTGTGCCTACCCGTGCGTCTGCGGCTGTGTCGGTCTCTGCGTGTCTACCTGTCGGCGCGCCCCTGCGTGTGTGTGTGTGTGTGAGTCGAGTGTGCGGACGGCTCAGCGTGACGTGTTTGCGGCGCGGGCCCCTCCTGCCCTCCCCGCCTCGGGTGACGCGAGGCCGGAGTGGAAGCGAAGTCCCGGCGGGCGGGAGCGCGGGGCAGGAAACTGACTCATCACGGCCGCTCCCGGCGCCCGGGCCCTGCCCACGCACCGCCCTCCGACGCGGAGTACCCTGGGGCCCGGCGCCCCCTGCCGGCCCCGGCGCGAAGGGCCAGCCAGCCCCGCGAGCCCGGGGCGCCGCTCGCAGCCTCCCCCCACCACCCAGGCCGCGCCCCACGGCCGTGGGCTCTACAGCACTTACTGAGCCCCTACGATTCACTGGCCAGCTGGGGGCTGAAGCCTGAGGCATCCCCGGGGAGGTTCCCCTCGGTGGCCTGGGGAGGAGAGACCCAGGAGAGGTCCCGCCCCCCGCCCTCGCCCATGGGGCACCCACGCAGCGTCCTTGTCAGACCCACCAGTGTGTTCCCCTCTTGGCTGGCACCTCAAGAGGGCCTAGCTGGGTGACGGTGCCAAACACCGACTTAAATCCCCTTCTGTTTGAACTGAGTCGCTCGGGTGGGGATAGGGGGTCGATGCAGATTTCTAAAAAGTGCCCCCCAACCGTGGGGATTCTGGTGGGCCTCAGAACTGGGGAAGGGGGCCAGGAACCCAGGATGACCGCTTGCGGGCCTCGATTCAGTGACTACCCCAGCCTTGGTCCCCACTTCTCTGTAAAGGAGCTCATTCAAATCCAGTTTTTTGGAGGATGGCTGTGCCCTGGAGAGGGTGGACAGCGGTTACCGGAGCCCTTTGCGGCTGCTGCCCTGTGGGACCTGTTTGGGGGGCAGTGGCCTTTTGCCTTTCTAGCTGTGCGGTTTAGGATGCAAGTCTCATCTCGTAAAGCAGCTGCCCTTTGAACTTGGCCTGAGGTCACTGGGTGACTTTCCTCTCCAGCCAGCTGCATGGTGGAGCTAGGGACTGTGCTCAGGGTGGGAGGGGCCGTGGGGTAGGTGTGGCAGGTGTGGCTTCAGCAGAGCTGTCCCCCCCAGAGCCTGTGAATCAGGATCTGTCCCCAGGAAAAGCTGGAGTCAGGCCAGAGCAGGGCGCCCTCGCGAGCAGACTCCCCCTCACTTTTCCAGAATGGGAGGTGTGCAGCCTGGGTGGACCAGCCATCTTTCATGTCCATTGCCCACAAAACGGGTTTCTTGGAGGCAGGCAGGGCTGTGAAGGGTCCAGACTTTGGCTTGGCTCACCTGGTGTGCCTGGCAGGATGTGGCTCAGCCGGGGGAGAGACCGCCACCCCGCCCCACCTTCCCCCGAGGCCACCCACCTGATGCCATCCTTGGGAAAGGCCCCCAGCCTACGGCACCTGTCAGCTGCCGTCTGGAGGGGGAGAGGCAGGGAGGAGGCCCAGCCAGAGCTGCAGGCACAGAGGCGTCCTAACACCACGGTCTTCTCAGCGCCTTGGCCAGGTGCTGCCCAAGCATGTCCCCCACCTCTGAGACTGTTGCTGTCACCGGCCTCTTCCTAGAGAGGAGGAAAGGGGAGCGCAGAGACGCTAAGCCACTGGTCGGGGTCGCCCCGCGGAGCCTGCCCTCCAACCCAGCCCCTGTCACACCTGCTGCTGCCCCCACCCTGGCACTCTCTCAGCTTCCATAGACCAGGAAACGGAGGCCCAGAGACATGCAACGTCTACGTGGGAAGCCGTGGGGCTGGGATGACAGCCTGGGTGTTTTTACTCCAAAGCCCGGGGTTCACTTTTCCAGGCAGGAATGATGGGGGAGGTTGTGTTGGGAGGCTGGAGGAGCCCCTGCCTACGCCTCCCTCTGGGAACCGACTTCCTGGCCAGGACTATCACTGGGAAACTACTGGACTCTGGCAATTCACACCCCTGAGGGCCACCTCAGGGGAGGACAAATTGATTTTAGCTGATAACGCTGATGGCAAACAGGACCCTGCTCCCGGCCAGGCCATTGCAGTGAGGTCATGCTGTGGACATAAGCTCGCCCCGTGCTGCCCATGCCCCCATTGACGTCAGGGTGCCTGGCTGGCTGAGTTCTGCCCCCACCTGGGGTCTGTTGGGGGGTGGGGGTGGATGCCCCGCCCCAGCCAGGGTGCGGTAGAAAGTCCTTGTTGAGAACCAGGAAGCGTCCTCACCAAGGCCTCCCTTCCACTGTCCCAGCCCTAGGCAGCATGTCGCAGCCGTCGGACGAGGAGCCACAGCCCCCGCACAGGAGCAAGGCTTGCCGCCGCCTCTTCGGGCCCGTGGACAGCGAGCAGCTGCGCCGAGACTGCGACGCACTCATGGCCGACTGCCTGCAGGAGGCCCGCGAACGCTGGAACTTCGACTTTGTCACCGAGACGCCGCTGGAGGGCAACTTCGCCTGGGAGCGCGTGCGGGGCCTGGGTCTGCCCAAGCTCTACCTGGCCCCGGGGCCCCGGGGTGGCAGGGAGGACCCGGCAGGGTGCAAACGGCCGAGCACCTCATCCGCCCTGCTGCCGGCGGCTCAGGAGGACCACGTGGACCTGTCGCTGACCTGCACCCTGGTACCTCGCTCCCCGGAACGGCCCGAGGAGTCCCCAGGCGGGCCTGGTACCTCTCAGGGCCGGAAACGGCGGCGGCAGACCAGCCTGACAGGTGAGGTCGGGCGTGGGGAGGGATGCCAGGGGGGACTGGGGCCCTCGGAACCCCCCCCCCCCATGCGGGGCCTGTCCTGTTTGCTTCAGCTTGTCCCCGAGAAGGGAAGCCGCCTAGGTGAGGCTGCACACAGGGCTGTAGCCAGCGTTTGTCCAGGGTGTATTTATTACCCGGCAGTCCTTGCTGAGCGACTGAAGACAATCTTGCTCCCCTTCCAAGGAGACGAGGCTCCGAGAGGGAGAGATTGGCCTGAGGTCCCGCAGGGTGTGTGCTGGGGAGAGGACACTGGCCGTAGTGCCATTCTGGCCCCTGCAAACTTTATTCCCTCCCCTCATCACACACGCGTCCCTCCCTCCCCCCACCTACCCGCCGTGTCCTCGTCGGCATTTTTCTACCCTGGACCCAGGCCTTCTGACCTTGACACAGGCCATCTCTCCCACTAGCATATCAGCCCCACAAAAAAGGGATCTGGGCGTCTCTTGTTCATTGCGGAGTCCCCAGCCTGGAGAGCAGTGTCTGGTGGAGCAGGTGCTCCATGAAAGGTGAATGAGTGATGCTGGCATTTGGTCACCTATTATGCCGGGCCCTGGACCAAAGCCTTTAGAAAGACCATTGATTTCCTCCTTAGAGTGCACTCCCACGGAGAAGCCTCATTTGCAATTTATTATTTATTCATTCGAGAGACACAAAGAAAGCTTCCTTCTGCTGGTTCCCTCTCCAAATGTCCTCAGTAGCCTGGGTTGGGACTGCAGGCAGGAGCTGGGAATTCAATCCAGGTCTCCCACATGGAGCGCAGGAAACCGATTTCGGCATTAGCAGGAAACTGGAGTCGGGAGTGAGAGCCGGGAATAGAAGCCAGGCACCCTGGTGTGGGAGGCAGGCATCCTCCTCGCTGGGCTGGAGGCGCACTCCCACACCTCGTTTTGTAGGTGAGGCAGCTGAGGCTGAGGGGTGCAGACGCGCGTCCTACGGGCCATTTTCAGTTGGGTCTGAACTGATGGTGATGACAATGATGACTCCTGTGGACTTGGGCCAGGACACTTTCCGTGGACTGGTGGACTGCCTCCCACAGCGCTGACCAGCGGAGTTCTATGCAGGGGTGGGCCTGTCCAGTGCAGGGGCCCCTGCGTCCCAGGAACCAGATCTTTGCTTGTGCTGGATTTTAGTCCCCGGAAATAGCCACGTAGGAGTGGCGGCTCCAGCTCAGGGCAGTGTGGCCCAGACCAGACTCGTGGACAGTCACATCAGTGAGGCACAGGGGTGCTCCCTGGGTTCTTCCCCATCCCTTAGCAGGGTGTCCCGGCCTTAGGGGAGGCTGTCCCAGCCTCTGCACAGTAGACTTTGGGCGTGTGACTCAGTGGCGCCCCCTCGTGGCCTGGCTGACTCCACGTCTCTCTCTCTCAGATTTCTACCACTCCAAACGCCGACTCGTCTTCTCCAAGAGGAAGCCGTAATCCGCCCGCCAGAGGCTGCTGGCTCCTGGAAACAACAGGGGGGCCCCCCGAAGGCCCCTTGCACATCTCTGCCTTCATCTGCCCTTCAGTTTGTGTGTCTTAATTATTATTTGTGTTTTAATTTAAACTCCTCCTTGTGTACATACTCTGGCAGCCCCTACCCCCAGCCTCCGGCATTAGAATTATTTAAAAAGAAATTAGGCAGTAGAGTGATAGGCGCCCGAGTGCTGGGTATTTTTATTATATGAATTGTTATTTAAACCCTTTTTCCTCCCTGTGCTGTCTCTGTCCCCTCCCTCCCAGGGGTGAGCTGGTGCTGGCTCGGGGCCAGTTGCCTTGTCCTGCCCGTGCGGCCATCCTTGCCTCCTCCGTGGGTGGTGCTGGGGCCCGGCTCCTGCCCCTAGCCTCAGCCCTCCCCTGCGTTCTCAGACCCAGTTCCTTGAGAAGGGCGTGGATAGCACTTTGAAGGAGGGGTGTGGCGTCATCGGAAGCTCTGGAGTCCCCTCACCTCCTCTAAGGTTGGGCAGGTGACTCTGAGATGGGCACAGCCTGCACGGGCCTGGGGCTCTGTGCCCTCCTGGCCCATGATGCCCCCTTTGTCCTGGGAAGGCTGGGGGAAGGTGAGGTCCCCGAAGCAGCCTCGCCCCGCCCCGTGGTGCATCCCGTTCTGGGCTCCCACGCACTGTCTGGGGCCTCGGCTGCCCAGCCCTGTCTCCTGCTCTCCCTTACCCCCGTCCTGCCCCTCCGGCGCCCTCGCAGCCCCAGGTAGCGCAGCCCAGAAGGGCGGGCAGGTAGGCAGGCAGGTGGCAAGAGCAGGGCTGCCCGGTCGGCCTCTCGCAGTGCTACAGGTGGGGTCCAGTGTTGTGGACAGGCCTCCTCTAGTGGGATCTGTGTGGGTAGGGGGGTGCTGGAGGCAGAGGGTTTTCTAGGAGGGAGACCCCAGTCCCCGGAAGTCATCCCATATCTAACCCGTCCCTCCTTATTTCATTGCACTTTGAGTAGCGGCTGAACAAGGAGCAGCTCAGGGCAGGGCAGGGCAGGGCAGGGCAGGGGAGGCTGTCGAGGGCACATGGATTGGGCCGCTATGGCTCCGAGAGTGGGGGCTTTGAGTCCCTGGAGATACCGAAGCACTGGGCACTTCTGACCCCAAACACCTTCCAGCTCACTCTTGGGACATCTCCCACTCCCCACGTGTCCTAGTGCCCTTGTCTCTCCACCTAGGCCTCACACCTCCCGTGGGCAGGGACCACATCCTGCATGTCCCTCTGTGCTTCACAGCCCCTCCCCCAGTGCTGAGTATACAGCAGGTGCTCAATAAATGTTTCTTAATGACTTGTGCATTGCTGTTGTGGTCATTATACCTTGTCTTTTATAAAAGCAAATAGATGGGGCTGGGGGGATGTTTTTATCATTTAAAAATAATTCTACAAATTAAGTTAAGCATTTATATTTTTAAAAAAGATTTATTTATTTATTTGGAAGAGTGGTAGAGAGAGGAGAGACACACAGAGAGAGACAGCTTCCATTCCTTGGTTCATTCCTCAGATGGCTGCAATGACCCCAGGCTGGGCTGATCCAAAGCCAGGAGCCGGGAGCTTCTTCTGGGGTCTCCCACATGGGTGCAGGGGCCCAAACACAAGGGCCATCTTCTGCTGCTTTCCCAGGCCATTAGGAGGGTGCTGGATGGGAAGTGGAGCATCCGGGACTGGAACCAGTGCCCATATGGGATGCTGGTGTTGCAGATGGTGGCTTAGCCCACTGTGCTACAATGCCAGCCCCAGCGCAAGCATTCACATTTTAAAAATTCAGAAAGCTCAGTAAAGAGAAAGACCATACCGCAGACAAACAACAAAGCAAGCAGTCTGTTGTCACACCTCTGCAAATGTGGCCAATGCCAATATTTTGGCCTTCTGTAGGTTTGTTTGGTAAAGTATAGATTGTGACACCATCACTACTCATCGAGGAAATGCAAATTAAAAGCACATACATGCAAGAGAGCAGCGTGACTAATGTGAGAGGTTGACTATGCCAAGTGTCGGCAAGGCGGGGAGCATCAGAGCTTTTGATCGTGTGCTGGTAGGAACATAAAATATTTCAACTGCTTTGGAAAATGCTTGGCAATGTCTTTTTTGTTTGTTTTTTAAAGATTTATTGATTTGAAAGGCAGAGTTACAGAGAGGCACAAAAGAGAGGTCTTCCATCTGCTGGTTCACTCCCCAAATAGCTGCAATGGCCAGAGCAGAGCCAATCCAAAGCCAGGAGCCGGGGCTTCTTCCAGGTCTCCCATGAGGATACAGGGGCCCAAGGACTTGGGCCATCTTCTACTACTTTTTCAGGCCATCATGGAGAGCTTCATTGGAAGTGGAACAGCCAGGACTTGAACCAGCACCTGTATGAGATGCAGGCAGCAGCTTTACCTGCTACACCAGAGTGCCAGCCCAATGTCTTCTTTAAAAAAATTTTTTTTTAAAAGGATTCGTTTTAGTTATTTGAAAGGCAGTGTTACAAAGGGAGAGGGAGAGACAGAGAGAGATCTTACATCCATTGGTTCACTCCCAACATGGCTGCCAGAGCTGGGCCAAGGTGGAAGCCAGGAGCCAGGAACTTCTGGGTCTCCTACATGGGTGCAGGGGCCCAAGCACTTGGACCATCTTCCACTGCTTTCTCAGGCCATAGCAAAGAGCTTGATTGGCAGTGGAGTAGCCAGGCTTCAAACTGGTACCCATATGGGATGCCAGCACTGAAGGAGGCAGCTTTACTTGCTATGCCACAGTGCCGGCCCCTATATTGTTTTTTTTTTTTTTTTAATTGTTTTTATTTGAGAGAGAGAAGCTGAAGGAAATCTCCCATCCACGGATCACTCTTCAAATGCCTGCAATAGCCAGAGGGGCTGAAGCCAGCAGCCAGGAGCTCCATCCAGGTCTCCCATGTGGGTGGCCGGAACTCGACTGCTTGAACCGTCACCATGGCCTCCCAGGGTCTGCATGAGCAGGAAGCTGGAGCTGACAATGGAACCCAGACACTCCAGCGCGTGGCAAGCCCAGCCCTGCGTGTGCAGTTCTACTGGAACACAGGCATGGCCTTTGTGTGCTTGCTGTCCATGGCTATTTTTGCATGGTTGTTTTAAGTAGAGCAAAAGCAGAACTGAGGAGCTGGACAGAGACTACACGGCCTACAAGGAAAGTCTCAAGAACTCAAGAACTTTCTAGCCAGCCCTTTAAGAAAACGCCAGTGGGTCTAGGAGCAGTGGGGGCAGAGGAAGATCAGCGTCACGTGTGAGCCTTGGCCTCCCGTGAGGCCTTCATGTGACTCTCAGGCTTCCTCTCTAGAAACAGAAGGGACACTCTTCTTTTTTAAAAAATATTTATTTATTTATTGGAGAAGCAGCGTTACAGACAGAGAGAGGTCGAGAGACAGAGAGAGAGGTCTTCCATCCACTGGTTCACTCCCCAAATGGCTGCAACGGCCGGAGCTGCACCAATCCGAAGCCAGGAGCCAGGAGCTTCTTCCAGGTCTCCCACGCAGGTGCATGGGCCCAAGCACTTGGGTCATCCTCCACTGCTTTCCCAGGACATAGCAGAGAGCTGGATCAGAAGAGGGGTGGCCGGGACTCGAACCGGCACCCATATGGGATGCCGGTGCCGAAAGTGGAGGCTTAGCTCACTACGCCACAACGCGGGGAGAAGGGGCCCTTCTGTAGGCCTGGCAGGTTCAGGGGAGGCTGGGAGCGCAGTGTCCTTGGGTGCAGCCACGTGTCAGCACCCATTCTCCCTGTCGGGGTCCTGATGCTGGGCTAGGAGCCTGCGGGAGTGGGGGCAGCCTCTCTTGCAGCCCCTCCACCTTCACAGTCGGATGCCGAGCCTGATTTCAGGTCATGGAGAACGGCTGTCTTCCACCGCTGGCCTGAGTGCAGCCTGCCGGTCTCTTCCTTCCGGGCTTCTCATACAGGCTGCTCCGCAGTCCTCACTGCCACGACCTCGCCCTCCAAGCCCATTGCCACGTCAGTCTTGTCCCTGGAGTTCCACGGTTCCAATCAGCACACAGCGCTGGGCCTGGGACGCTGCGGTGCTGCAGGGCTCAGCACCAGCTCCTGGGCCCTCAGGGTTCCGGCGCCGAGGAGGGCTCGGATTTCAGAAGCCCGTCCTGCTTCCTGCACCAAATGTCTAGGGCAGATTAAGCAATGTGCGACCAGGACTTGTGGGCTGCCGGTTTACGTGGGCAGTAGTCCCTAGATGTGCAATGTCGAGAATGGAGAATATGGGAAAGGCAGGGGAGAAACCCAGAAAGCTGTACCATGTGAAACTGTTAGTGGAGATGCTGGGGTACAGGTTCTGGTCTTCGCGCATAGAATTCAGACTTGAGACAGGAGGGGGAGCAAAGCATCCATTAGAACGGATGGGCAGCCGGTGCCGCGGCTCACTAGGCTAATCCTCCGCTTTGCGGTGCCGGCACACCTGGTTCTAGTCCCGGTCAGGGTGCCGGATTCTGTCCCGGTTGCCCCTCTTCCAGGCCAGCTCTCTGCTGTGGCCCGGGAGTGCAGTGGAGAATGGCCCAAGTGCTTGGGCCCTGCACCCCGTGGGAGACCAGAAGTACCTGGCTCCTGCCATCGGATCAGCGCAGTGCGCCAGACGCAGCGTGCTGGCCGCGGCGACCATTGGAGGGTGAACCAACGGCAAAGGAAGACCTTTCTCTCTGTCTCTCTCTCTCACTGTCCACTCTGCCTGTCAAAAAAAAAAAAAAAAAAAAAAAAGGCGGAGGCGGCTGGCGCCATGGTGCAGCAGGTAAAGCCACTGCCTGCAGTGCTGGCATCCCATATGGGTGCTGGTTCGAGTCCTGGCTGCTCCATTTCCAATCCAGCTCTCTGCTATGGCCTGGGAAAGCAGTGGAAGATGGCCCAAGTCCTTGGGCCCCTGCGCCCGTGTAGAAGACCTGGAAGAAGCTCCTGGCTCCTGGTCTTGGCTTCTGATCGGTTCAGCTCTAGCCATTGTGGCCATCTGGGGAGTGAACCAATGGATGAAAGACCTTTCTCTCTGTCTCTCCATCTCCCTATCTGTAACACTGCCTTTCAAATAAATAAATAAATAAAATTTAAGAAAAAAAGTCTGCATTCAGACTGGGGCATATAAGGGAGTGGGGTCCAGTTCTTCCTGCTGTTTCTCCCTCCCCGACCCTCTTCCCCTGGACAACAGGTTTGCTGGGTGTGTAGCTGATGAAATTCCTCCCAAGGTTTTATTGCCAATGTTGTCAGACTGCGTAGCCCACTTGGCACCAGGCCAAGAGGAGTCTCCTGGGGAGCTTTCCTGAGGAGGATGGGAAGGCTGGGACCACCTGGAAAGTTAGCAGGGCGTGGGCAGAACTTTGTATTCTAACATGTGCTGCACGGGCTGCTACCCTCCCTTCTGGGGAGGTGGGGGAAGAGCTTGGTTTTCCTTAGACCAGGCTAGCAGACATGGGCTGACTTAAAACTTCCTACTAACACTGCTGGGGACCTCCTGGGGAGCCCTGTAGAGCCTGCCCTGGCATTGTCACCCGGGGTCCTTACTGCGGGACACTGCCCAGTGCTGGCTTAACGTTGCCACTAAGGCCAATTCAAGGTTGCTCGTGGCAGGGTGGAACAAACTCCTGTGGCACTGAAGCCCTCGGAGGCCTGCCGACAGGGGTGGTGGGATGTGCCGGCTTGGAGCTACCACTGTGGCTGCAGGTGAGCCCAGATGTGGGCCGGGTGTTGCCCGAGGTCACGCCCCCAGGAAGTGGTGGGGAGCCAGGATACCCAGGCTCGTGACTCCAGGTCACACTGCCTGCTCAACAGACCAGAAAGCGGAAGTGCCTGCCCCGGCTGCCACCAAGTGATGATTCCAAAGGACGTTTTGGGGACGATCTGTGCTTCTGCTTAGCCTTTGATGGAAAGCTTGAGTTTCCCCAGGGTAACCCAAAGTGCTACGCAAGCACAGTGTCAACACTAGCCCCCCAGGCCTGGTTTCTCATGGGCTTGTCTGCCTAAGATCCATCTAGAATTATTTGGGGGCTGGTAGCCAGAAGCAAGGAGGCCCCTGTCTCCCAGCTTGAGCCCCAACTCTTTTTTTTTTTTTGACAGGCAGAGTGGACAGTGAGAGAGAGAGACACACAGAGAAAGTCTTCCTTTTCTTTTTTTTTTTTTTTATTTTTTTATTTTTTGACAGGCAGAGTGGACAGAGAGAGAGAGACAGAGAGAAAGGTCTTCCTTTTGCCGTTGGTTCACCCTCCAATGGCCGCCGCGGCCGGCGCGCTGCGGCCGGCGCACCGCGCTGATCCGATGGCAGGAGCCAGGAGCCAGGTGCTTTTCCTGGTCTCCCATGGGGTGCAGGGCCCAAGCACCTGGGCCATCCTCCACTGCACTCCCTGGCCACGCAGAGGGCTGGCCTGGAAGAGGGGCAACCGGGACAGAATCCGGCGCCCCGACCGGGACTAGAACCCGGTGTGCCGGCGCCGCTAGGCGGAGGATTAGCCTATTGAGCCGCGGCGCCGGCCTGAAAGTCTTCCTTTTCCATTGGTTCACCCCTCAAAGGCTGCTGCGGCTGGTGCACCACGCTGATCCGAAGCCAGGAGCCAGGTGCTTCTCCTGGTTTCCCATGCGGGTGCAGGGTCCAAGGACTTGGGCCATCCTCCACTGCCTTCCTGGGCTGGGCCACAGCAGAGAGCTGGACTGGAAGAGGGGCAACTGGGACAGAATCCGGCACCCTGACCGGGACTAGAACCCGGGGTGCCGGCACCGCAGGCGGAGGATTAGCCTATTGAGCCACGGCGCCAGCAAGCCCCAACTCTTGCCACAGCAGCCCAGAACAGAGGGTATCCTGTTTCAGGGCTTACCCAACTGCAAAGTGAATTCATGCATCTGTAGGAAGTTGAAAATTACTGGGTGCGACACACGTGGTCCGTTTTTCTGCTTTTGTCGAGTTCAGATTCTGAGCTCAGAAGTCCAGCAAGGTCGCCCTCTTCCCCAAAGTGCCCAGATCTCACTGGCTTTGCTGCCACATGCTCCGTGCTGCCAGCCTGCCCAGGTCTCGCCCCCCGAGGCTGAGCTCTCAGCACCCATGGGACTCAGGCTCCTTCGGAGGGGGTGGGAGCGCCCCTGCCTCCCCCAGGCGGCCTTGTTGCCGTCAGGGGCTGGGCACAGGAGCTGAGGATCGCTGGAGGTCCTGGGGGCAGGGTCTGTCCCCAGAGAGTGCCCAGCTAGACCCACTCTCCTGAATTTGATACATTTGTCCCAGTGCCCAGACTCCTGACACCTCCGCGGCTCCCCACCTGGTCTGAGCCCTCGTCTGGACTCCTGTGACAGCCCCTCCCTGCTGTCTCCCTGCCGCTTTTGCTGCCACTGCCTACAGAATGAAATCAGCCCCGGGGGCGGGGTGGGGGGTCCTTCGCAAACCCAAGCTGGGTCAGTCCCCTCCCTGTGGCTTCCGTCTCCCTTACAACCAAAGCCCAGGTGCTCACGCGGCCGACAAGTCCCGCCTGTTACTTCCGACCGCTGGCCGGAAGAGTGGGTGTTCCGAGCGGCATGTCGACTCCTGCTGCTGTCGACGCTGCCCCAGTCTCACGACTTCTTCTGCACTTGTGCAAA
Source organism: Oryctolagus cuniculus (assembly GCF_051225735.1). Classification (NCBI taxonomy): domain Eukaryota; kingdom Metazoa; phylum Chordata; class Mammalia; order Lagomorpha; family Leporidae; genus Oryctolagus; species Oryctolagus cuniculus. Next base: position 132,771,186 of record NC_142871.1, on the reverse strand, counting down.
CGTACACACCAGTTAGAGAGAAGAACAAAATGGGCCGCGGTGTCCTCGCCGGCGCCGTGGCTGTGGGAACAGAGGTCACTCCCATTTCTTTGAATTCCCAACCTGACTCCTACCCCTCGGTTATGTGGAAGCAAATCCCAAAGAACTCTGTGGTTTTATAAATGTGGAGAACTCTGACCCATCTGGAGTGACTTATTCATTTTCAATAAAGATTTATTTATTTATTTGAAAGAGAGAGAGAGGGAGACACAGGAGAAAGAGAGACCTTCCATTCTCTGGTTCATCCCCAGATGGTCGCAATGGCAGGGGCTGGGCCAGGCTGAAGCCAGGAGCCAGGAGCTTCATCCGGGTCCCCCATGGGGATGCAGGGGCCCAAGCACTTGGGTCATCTTCCACTGCTTTCCCAGGCTGTTAGGGAGCTGGATCAGAAGTGGAACAGCCAGGACTTGAACTCATGCCCATATGGGATGCCGGCACTGCAGGCTGTGGCTTAACCTGCTGTGCCACAGCGCTGGCCCCCATGTGACTTTAGAGATGGAACGGACGCTGTTTTTCGCAGATACCGAGTCCATTCTCCCAACACTTGGTTGAATAAACCACCTTTGCTGCACTGATGTGAAATGGCGCTTTTATGTTCATTAAATTCCTACATACTCGAGTCTATGGCTATCTGTTCCGCTGATTCATCTAGCTGCAGTCACGCTCCAGTACCACACTGTTTGGGTGGTTGTAGCTCTGTGGTGTATTTTGGTGTCAGGTTAGATTATTCCCGGAGAGGTGACTTACTATGAGCCTCCCCAGGTGTTCAAAGACACTGTTCCAGAGTGGGGACCTGTGACGAGGAGGGCGATCCCAACACCAGGCTTAGCCCAGGCATAGCCTTCAACCCTCACCTGGAATGACGCCCCCACCCCGTGCAGTCAGAGACTCTGCCCAAGTCTGGTGCCAGGTGACCTTGAGCAGTGCACCCCGTCCTTGGGAGCCCCACCCCCACTTACGACCCCAGCGTTTTCCGTTCTCCAGTTCCAAGATCCTAGGGCAAGGGCCTGGAGGTGCCAGGCCAGCTTGTGAGGGAGAGCCGGTGGTCACGGCGCAGGAAGTTCCTCAGATAGAAAGGAGAGATTGGCTCGCTGGGGAGCGGAAGGGGTGATGAGGCAAGAGACAGGGCTGTTAACAGGAGCTCTGCCGGCAGCTGCCACGGGTGCAGGAGCCCCGGGCTGCGTGAGCCACCAACGGGAACCTTCCAGAGGTGGGAGCCGCTCAGCGTGAAAATGCTTCTGTTACTTTGGAGGGGTGGGGGCAGGGAGGGTGGGAGCCAAGGTGGCTGTCCAGCTCCTGCGACAAGGGTATGAAGGGCCGAGCCCTCTCTTCTCCGGCGTGTGGGGCCCTCTGTGTGATCTTGTGGAGGGCAGTGGAGGGCAGCTGGAGAGCGCTAAGATGGCTGTGTGCCCTTGGGCAAGTCCCCTGGTTCCTTGGAGCCTCATCTCCGTGGTAGGGAGGGAGGGAGGCGTGAGGGCGGCCCCTTGGCAGCCTCTCTGGCCCAGCATTTGGACAGTTCGGGCGCAGGGACTCTGGCTGGGACACGAGAGAAGTGGTATGTAAGCAGATTCTGAAGACGGGGGGGGTGGGGAGTGTTTGGGGAGGTTTAGGCACCTGCAGACTCCATGTTGGGGTTCTGCCGCTGCCCTGGCCTGTCCTTACTCGCTCTCCCTTTCCCTGTGGGCTCCCTTCTGTGAGCCCATGGAGCGGGGGCCCGGCGGCAGGACTCCTCATCCTCATGCTGGCTTCAGGAGGTTTTCTTAAAGCGGGAGAGGTGGCCGGCGCCGCGGCTCACTAGGCTAATCCTCCGCCTAGCGGCGCCGGCACACCGGGTTCTAGTCCCGGTCAGGGCGCCGGATTCTGTCCCTGTTGCCCCTCTTCCAGGCCAGCCCTCTGCGTGGCCAGGGAGTGCAGTGGAGGATGGCCCAGGTGCTTGGGCCCTGCACCCCATGGGAGACCAGGAGAAGCACCTGGCTCCTGGCTCCTGCCTTCGGATCAGCGCGGTGTGCCAGCCACAGCGCGCCAGCCGCGGCGGCCATTGGAGGGTGAACCAACGGCAAAGGAAGACCTTTCTCTCTGTCTCTCTCTCTCACTGTCCACTCTGCCTGTCAAAAAAAAAAAAAAAAAAAAAAAAAAAAGCGGGAGAGGTTGGTGCAGGGCCGCCGAAGGCAAGGGCAGAGGGAGTGAGGGGGAGCGGGGCCCCAGCGCTGACTCAGACTCTCAGAGCAACCACAGGGGGGCCCCGGCCCAGGCTGATGGCCCTAACAGGTGTCGCGCCTGGAGTGACAGGGGTGGGTGGGTGGCAGCCGGGAGGGCGCCTTGTCAGGCCCCTCTCTGTGGCCTGACTGAAGGGTGTTCCTGATGTCACCCCGACTGATGGGGACGAGCGCTCGGGGTGGGTTTCAGATGGCCTCTCTGCCCCAGGTCACAGCTGAGCGGGCGGCCAAGGCCCCACTGCTGGGTGGGGTGTGCTGGGGGTGCTGCATTGGCCCACACTGCCTGGGAGGGTCGCGCCATGGAGGGCAGCAGGGCTAGGGACCCCCAAAAGCAATGCCGAGGGCACCCCATGTCCCAGAGGCCTATGAGACATGGCCCTCCTGTCTCTTCCCCTAGTGCTTTTGTTCTGGAAGCTTCCACACTGGGCGTCTTCTCTCACTGCCTCACTCGTGCTGTCCCTCTCGAGGAGTAGGCGCGTCACTGCTCCGGGGACTGGGTCTCGAGGAAAAAGACCCCACCCCATATCTACTCTGCTCCGAAGCCAGAGTAGACCCTCAAGCAGCCTCCTGCCCACTGGAGCCCGGACACCGTGCCCACTGGAGCCGGAGAGCAGAGTCACCTGCTCATGGAGGGAGGGGCTTCCTGCCCAGGGGGAGGAGGAGGGAGGTGGAGGGTGGCTTTCTGGGCAGGGACCGAGGTGGCCCCAAGAGGCATGCAGCCTTGTCACTGCCCACAGGGCAGCGGGGCTGGGGGTGGAGGTGGGGGAGAGCAGTTAGCCCAGCAGAGGGACTTCCGGATCCCACCCCTGCCATCTCATTCTTGGCTTCTTACTCTTCCTGCTTTTTAGCAAGAAAACTTGGCAATCTGCAGAAGGGTTGAGCTAACAGTGCAGCGCGTGCTGTTGTACGGGCTCTGCCATGTTGCTGCCTTTGTGCCCTCCTCCTCCACACACACACACACATGTGCACGTGCTCACACACACGCATACACAATGCACACACGCACACACATGTACACACCATACACACAGATGCCTGCATGCACGCGTGTGTGCACACACGCACAGACATACCTGCACACACGTGCACGTGTACACACAATGCACACTCACACATGTGTATACACACAATGCACACTCGCACACATGCAAACGCACGTATACACACACAATGCGTACACAGAGACGCCTGTGCACCCACGCGTGCACACGTGCACACTTTGTGTCTGTCTATGCCTGTATCGGGGGCCAGATGAAAGCAAACTGCAGGCAGAAGCGCATCCCGAGCTGCTCCAGCGCAGGCACGGGGGTTCTCCTGCGTGACCCCAACACCTTGCCTTCACATAGCCCAGTGGCCCCCAAGCGTCCCTTATTCCTACCGTCTTTCTGAAAGAGAGCCCAGTTAAAGATCACGCCTGATGGCTAGGTATCTTTCCTCACGATACAGAACTGGCCCTGTCTGGTTTCCTCTTTTTTTTTTTTTTTAAGATTTATTTATTATTTGAAAGACAGAGTTACAGAGAGGCAGAGGCAGAAAGAGAGAGAGAGAGAATGAGAGAGAGAGAGAGAGAGAGAGAGGTCTTCTGTCTGCTGATTCACTACCCAATTGGCTTCAACGGCCAGAGCTGCACTGATCCGAAGCCAGGAGCCAGGAGCTTCTTCCAGGTCTCCACGTGTGTGTCGGGACCCGAGGACTTGGACCATCCTCTACTGCTTTCCCAGGCCATAGCAGAGAGCTGGATCGGAAATGGAGCAACCAGGACTCGAACCGGCGCCCGTATGGGATGCCAGCAGTGCAGGCAGCGGCTTTACCTGCTGCGCCACGGCGCTGGGCCCTCTGGTTTCCTCTTTCACAACCCTGACAGTTGTCTGGCAGAACATCTCACATTCTGACGACAGTGTGAGTGAGTGGGAGGAAGCAGGGAGTAACTGAGGGCTCAGTGCTTGTCCAGAGCAAGGCTGGGCACCATGAGGGGGTCCAGGGTTAAGCAGCTAAGCTATGTCACCTCCCCCAGGAAGCCCTCTGTGACTGGCCCTGACCAGAGCATTGCTCTTTCTCCAGTGCTCTCGCAGCACTTAGCCCACAGTCTGCTGCTCCTTCTGTGCTGCACTGTGGGTATTCTTGTCCTGCATGAGGCCCTGCCTGGGTGTGCAGGGCATGTCCTGCACATGGGTGCCTGGCCAAGAGGGCAACTGGGCACTGGAATCCCGTCCACATTACACTTGTCAGCTGTGGGCCCGGCACCTGCCAGGAGGAAGAGGTACCTCGCCCTAATTTCCAATGGAAACACCCGGGCCCCTGGCAGGCCTGCTTAGCCCTGGGCAGGCATTTCGTGGGCGCTCAGTAAGGTCTGTTGTCTATGCACGATCCAGGGCTCGGGAAGGCTGTGGTACAGGAGTCTCGGCAGGAGAGGTGTGCTCCAGCCTGTGGCCAAGTGCGCGGTGGGGGCGGGGGGCCCTGGCTTGTGCACCTGCCATTCCCATGGCGGGAGCGTCCCTCAGTGGCTGATGCTAGGCCCCGGGTGGGGACGAGGTGTGCACAGCTGGCTGTCACGGGCGCCCCTGCGGCTCTGCAGGGATGAGCTTAAAACTGCACCTGAAACAGAGCGGGGGGGGGGGCAGGACCCTCCTTCACTTTGAAGTTTGTCCCCCACCCTGGGCCCCAGCCAGGTGAGGCGCTGCTCTGCCAAGTCCTAGGCACCCTGATGAGGGAGGCTGGGCAGTGATTCCAGGCCCTAAAATGGGCCAGCGTCCCTGCTGGCTTCACTCAACCAGTCTACGGCTGTTGGCCGTGCAGAGAACGCCCAGGGAGGGGGTTTTGTTCCTCTGGCAGGCGCAGGCCTTGCCTTGCTGCCCCCAGCCTTCATGCGTGCTGGTCTTGGTCTCCAAGGCCCACCCGCCTGCCTGGAACCAGCGCCAGCGCCACCTCCCGCAGGAAGTGCCATCTCTCCGTCCAGTGCGTGTGCCCCGTGCCCTGGGGGCCTCCCCTGGATGACAGGGGCCTTTATCCACTGGCCGACGCCACCTGGGTGAACTGGACACCCTTCCCGGAGCCCCTCCTGCTGTACTAAGCAGCTGGCATCAGGTGCTCCACGGCCCACAGAGACACGTGTCAGGGAGCCGACGTCCGCGTGCGCCTCTGGGACGGAATCCGGCAGCCCCGGGGAATTTGCGCCACATAGGGATTTGCGCTGGGACGTCTGCGACTGGCGCGTTGGCGTCCGGCGGGGGCCTTTTCCCTCTGTCCTCCCCTGGTGGGGGACAGACAGGCGAGAGAGGGCAGGAGGGTCCCATGCACACCCTTGCTCAGGGACCCGCTCCTGCAATAATGAACCCATGCCCTGTGGGAGACCCAGATGGAGCTCCGGGCTCCTGGCCTTGTCCTGGCCCAGCCCTGGCTCTTGTGGCCCTTTGGGAAGTGAACCGGCTCAGGCTGTGAGGGCGTGTGGGTAGCTCGGGGGAGAGCACTGTAGACCCAGGGGGCTCCAGCAAGGGCAGAGCCCCCCAGCGCGATGTCTGGGGGCCAGGAGGCTGGCCGGGGTGGGGGAGGGGCCCTGAGAGGATGGAGAGCCACAGGAGGGTTTTGAGCCGTGAGGTTTGGGCTGTGTTCAGTGGCCCAGCGCTGTGTTCCTTCTCCTCTGTCCACAGGTACAAGGCACCATGGAGAGTGGACAGAGGGTGTCGCGGAGAGGCCGCAAGCTGGGCTCCAGTCGCCGGCGGCAGATGAGAGAGCCGGCCGATGGCCAGGACGCCCCGGTGGCCCCAGAGCCCCTGTCCTGGTCCGCTCAGACACAAGAAGAGCTGCAGGATTTCTTCCAGGACTGTGGGGCCAGGGAGAGGGGCTTTGTCACCCGCCAGGACCTGGAGGTGAGCCTCAGACCCAGTCCCACCCTCTGAATGCCTTCCCTGCTGTCTCTTGACAGCCCTTGTCCCAGGAAGGCACAGCTTCCTGTCTTCCAATCCCTTTCCCGTCTCTCCCAACTAAAATCGGCTCTCAATGAAGGCTAGAGATTTGTTTATACTAACATGTACATGACTGATATGGCTTTAACATTTTAACAAAGGAAAAGACTTTAAGCCAAAGAAATCACTTTGAAAGGGTATAGTTTTAGGCCCATTGAGCAGAGAAGTTAATCTAGGGAAGCAGTCAAAACCCTAGAAATCAAACTACGTCAATGACTATAAACTTCAAAGAAATCTCAGACTGGGGTGGTCGTTTAGCCTAGCAGCTAACACAGCAGTTCAGACAGGCACAGCCCGTGCCGGGTGAACTCGGCTCAGTTCTCGGCTCCAGCTCCAGCTTCCTGCTGGTGCAGACCACGGGAGGCAGCAGTGTTGGCTCAAGCGATCAGGCTCCTGCCACCCATGTGGGAGGCCTGGATTGAGTTCCTGACTCTCAGCTCCAGCCCCGGCCAGGCCTGGCTGTCGCAGGCATTTGGGGAGTGAGTTACAGATGAGACCTCTTTCTGTAGTTGTCTCTACACTGGTCAAATAAATTGAAAAAATAAACAAAATGAACACAAGATCAGCCATGGTTATGCATCCCAGCAAGGAGTCTCAGGCCATGGCCAGACCAGGGGCGAGCCACGGCTTCTTTTGGTCTGTCTTCCTTCACTGCACGGGGGCTGTGCGAGTTGGGGGGGCGGGGGCTGCTGTCTCCTCCTGGTGCTATGCCATGCTCTCAACTTCAGCTGAGCCCATCAAAACCGGCCCCGCAGTCCCTCCAGGGCCACAGCAAGTGCGAGAGCTGATGCTGAAATACACCCTCCAGAGTGGCTAAAAAAGCGCCATTTGGGCCCACACATAAGACGTGACGCAGCTCTGGTCTGATACGTGCTGGTTGTGCATAAGCGAGGGAGCCGGGGGCGGGGGAGGGGGGACGCTGGCTCTCTGGAAGAGCGCGGTGCTCCTGGGCGATCTGAGGGGAGGGCGCTGGGCCGAGGTGGCTGCGTGCAGTTTTGAGACTGGCTGATGTCCAGCAGGCCATAAATCTCTGGGGTTATATGCTCTGCCAGACAAATATTCTTTTCATTGCTCCTGGACAAAAAAAAGTACGAGTTAATGAGTAACTGCAGTGCGTCTGGGGCTTTTTAATTAAAGGTAAACAATGAAAAGAACCAAGTCCATTCCCCGGTCTAGACAACGCCGGCTCGTCTTTGCCTCCCTGTGCTGGTGCCGGGGTCTGCCATCCACCTTTCTGCCTTTATCCCAAGTGTCAGATGCTTTTCTCTGTGATTCAAAAGAATCCCCAGAGCTTTTCCGTGAGATATGAAAGGCTGCTCTTACCAGGTTTTGGCCTGGTCGCTCGCACAGGTGCAGCCAGGGTCTACAGCCGACACAGGGGCCTCGGTGAGTTTGTTCGGCAAGCTGAACCCTGCAGTCTCCAACCATTCTGTCTCTGTCCAGAGGTTTTCATTTGCAATCTTAGGTTGCATTTTTTTGAAAGATTTATTTATTTATTTGAAAGGCAGAGTTACAAAGAGAGAGAGAGAAGGATAGAGGGGTGTTTCATCTGCTGGCTCGCTTCCCTAATGGCCACAACAGCTGGGGCTGGGCCAGGCTGAAGCCAGGAGCCTGGAGCTTCTTCCGGGTCTCCCACATGCGTGCAAGTGCCCAAGCACTTGGGCCATCCTCTCTGCCTTCCCAGGCCACAGCAGAGAGCTGGATTGGGAGTGGAGCAGCCGGGACTTGAACCGGTGCCCATGTGGGATGCTGGTGCTGCAGGCAGTGTTACACCATAGTGCCAGCCCCTTAGATTGGATCTTTTAAAGAAATGTTTATTTATTTGAAAAGCATGGTGACAGAGAGAGGGAGAGACGGAGATCTCCCATCCACTGGTTCACTCCCCAAATGGCTACAACAGCCTGGGCAGGGCCAGGCCGAAGCCAAGGGCCCAGAATTCCACTCGGGTCTCCCATGTGGGTGGCAGGGGACCAAGGACTTGAGTCATCCTCTGCTGCTTCCCAGGCGCATTAGCTGGGAGCTGGATCAGAAGCCAAGTAGCGGGGACTCCAACAGGCATGCTGGCTTAACCCTCTGCGCCACCACGCAGGCCCCAGGCTGGATTTGCAAAACCTCTGTAATTTTGCCCTTCCAACAAGTGACAAACTGTCCCGGTTTCCAAAGGACTGGGAGACTAACACCAGGCAAACTGGGACGAGCTGCTCACTCTACTTCCACACTAAGGCCAGGAAACCAAGCCCCAGACAGGGCCTCCAACAGGTGTCCGCTGCAGCATCCCGGTTTCTCCAAGGCCCCTCTTCTTGGAGCGGGCTCATCACACGTGATTCAGTGAGGCTCGTCCTACGGAACGCCGGTCCGGGCGGGGCCTCGGTGGCATGATCGATCAATGGCGTCTCATCCGGGTAAAGCAGGAGGGTCCGCTGAACTTGCTGGGGTGACTCCACTGGGCGGGCAGAGAGGAGATCCCATCGCAGCCGTGGGCTGAGTCACGAGGCGGGGTCGGTGCGGCGCCGATACCGTTGTAAAAGCTTCATTTCAGTTTCTGAACATGTGATCTACCACGCTGACATAGGAAGCGCCTCTGCCGAGGTCTGTTCAGGGCAGTAGGAAATGCTGTCAGCCGCATGGCAGCAAGTAACCACAGCCGTGGCTCAGGGCCTGGTGCCAGCTCCTGTCCTGCCGGGTCCTGGCTGAGCTGTCTGAGTGCGGGCTCAGGGGTGCTGGACGTTCTGTCCCCCCCAGCTCGGCCAGCGGCCTGCACCCTGGCAGGTGCAGTTGGTGGGAGCTGGGGCACAGTGCCTTTTCTGTATGCTTTAAGCTTCCCTTGCTTTGTTGAAGACGCCAGCTGTGACCTGCACTTGTCACAGAGCCCCTGGCAATGGGAGGAAAGCAGAAATTGGTGTGGTGACAAGACAGAATGGCTGCGTGTGTTTGTGACAGTAACAGATACCATCAGAACAGGGCCTGGGAGAGCTCTCCATTTCCTAAGGGCTCGACCAGTACCAGTGGCTCCCCCTGCAGGCAGGAACGTGTTGCACATAACAATTCCCTGAGTGGGGGCAGGCATGTGGCGCAGTGGGTTGAGCCACCCCTTGTGACGCCAGCATCCCATGTCGCAGCACCAGTTCAAGCCCCGGCTGCTCGGCTTCCCATACAGCTCCCTGCCAATGCACCCGGGAAGGCAGCAGAGGATGGCCCAAGTGCTTGGACCCCTGCCGCCCGTGTGCGAGACCCAGAAGGAATTCCAGGCTCCTGGCTTCGGCCTGCTCCAGACCTATTGTGGCCATTTGGAGAATGAACCCGCAGGTGGATTTCTTTCTCTGTATCTCTCCTTCTTTCTGTAGTCTTCTGCCTTTGATGCAAATGATTTTTTTCAAAGAAACATTTACAATGGCAGCATCCTGCTTAAGTGAACTTAGCCTGCGAAAGGCTGAAATCTCTTCTGGTTTGCTCACTCTTCTCCCGTAACTGAGGGATTTAATAAAGACAAAGGTGTTTTTTATTTTTTTTTCTACATTTGATCAGATATAATGTGATGGCAAAATCAAAAAAGCTGCCAGAGAAGATCTGTGCTCTAGATTAGGCTGGGACCGTGGGAGCCCAAGCAACAGCACTTGGTTATCTAGTTCATCAAAATGACAACAAAACACAGTGTTTTGAAACAAACACAGGCGGCAACAGGATTGCAAGACCATCTAGTTCCTACCTAGGGAGCCATCTTTGCTTTTTGTTTTTTTAAAAATTAGGGCGTGGGCCAGCACTGTGGCCTAGTGGACTAAGCCTCTGCCTGCAGCACCAGAATCCCATATGGGCACTTGTTCATGTCGCAACTGCTCTTCTTCCGATCCAGCTCTCTGCTGTGGCCTGGGAAAGCAGAAGACGGCCCAAGTGCCTGGGCTCCTGCACCCGCATGGGAGACCGGGAAGAAGCTCCTGGCTCCTGGCTTCGGACTGGCTCAGCTCCGGGCATTGTGGCCATTTGGAGAGTGAGCCAAGAGATGGAAGAACTTTGTCTCTCCTTCTGTCTGTCCGCAGCTCTACTTCTCAAATAAATAAATTAAAGTCTTTTTAAAAAGAAAAGATAATGAGGGCATGATAAGATCGCCACACAGCAGAGAAGATGGCGCTGCCGCGTGCACTGCTGACACAGCATGGATAGTAGCTTCTCGCCAGCCCTGGCAGACTGCTCAGAGCGCTTTATCACGTTCACGTAGATGAGGCCAAGTGCTTGTATTTAATAGACTGATTGATTTATTTGAAAGAGAGAGTTCCAGTGAGAGAGGGGGAGAGAGAGAGAGGGAGAGAGAGAGAGGAGAGAGAATCTTCCATTTGCTGGTTCACTCTGCAGATGTCTGCAACAGCTAGGGCTGGGCCAGGCGGCAGCCAGGAGTCTGGCGCTCTATCTGGGTCTCCCACGTGGATGGCAGGGGCCCAAACACTTAGGTCATCTTCTGCTGTTTTCCCAGGCACATTAGCAGGGAGCTAGATCAGAAATGGAGCTTTTGGGACCCAAACCATCGCTCATATGCGATGCCCGCATCACAGGCAGCAGCTTAATATGCTATGCCACAACGCCAGCCCCTTTGTGGCTGCTTTATTTCACTTAGCAGAATGTCCTCAAGGTTCAGCCACCTTGCAATATGTGTCAAAATTTCCTCCCTTTTCCAGGCCAAGTAATATTCCATTCTCTGCATAATGCCTGTTTCTTGCTCCCTGTATCCACGGGTGGACATCTGTTGCTTCCCTCTTCTGGCCACTGTTGATAGTATTGCCATGAAGAGGGTTAATGAAATATTTATTTGTATAATTTTAAAAAAAATTATTTACTTATTTAAAAGGTGGAGTTACAGAGAGGAAGAGGCAGGGTGGGAGGGGTGAGGTCCTCCATCTCCTGCTTACTTCCCAAATGGCCACAATGGCCAAAGCTGGGCCAGGCTGGAGTCAGGAGCTTATTCCAGGTCTCCCATTTGGGTGCAGGGGCCCAAGGACGTGAGCCGTCTTTCCCAGGCCATAGCAGAGAGCTGGATCGGCAGTGGAGCAGCCAGGACTCAAACCGGCGTCCATATGGGATGCCAGCACTGCAGGCAGCAGCTTACCCACTCCGCCACAGCGCCGGCCCCATACAGTTACATTTTTGTAAACCTAAACATGTAATAAGGAAAAGGTTGACCTGTTGGATCAGGAAGCGAAAAGGAGACATGTAGAAATTCATTATTATCTGGTTTCCTCTCAAAAAAATCAATCCACATCTTATTTAAAAAAAAAAAAAAACAGAATGTAAATTTGTGGTATGCAGAGGAAACACAGCTAATATTTGTGTTTTATAATCCAAATATTAAACCGGAATAATTTGTCCAAAGATTCATCCAACTTACGAGAATCTGGGTTCGTTAAGGATTTTCTGCACCAGCAATTTCTTCGGCGAGGGTTTATTTCAGGGTCCGGAACCTTGAAAGCGCTGGAATTCCATTCTCTTTGCTTCCCGTTACTTGAAGAACGTTGGTTTAGGGGAACTCTTACTGCTCCCTGGAAGCCAGTCGGTGGAGGGCTCCTGGAAGAGACCAGGTCTGCTAAGCTACTGATGTCTCCCGGGAGCAGGTGACTGTGGCAGGGAACACCGGAAAGTTCACGGACAATGGAGTTAAGGATAAGTGTACCTCGGTGCACACTTTGAAATCCACGCGTAGTTTTTCCATAACACACTTCCACCAACTCTTTGAAGACCTAACGATGCATAGATGTCAACATTTTTGGCATCAAAGTAAAGTTATGTTTTAATTCTGTGTTCCATGAACTTTGTATATTTGAGAGGAAGAGAGAGAGAGAGAGAGAGAGAGCGAGCGAGTTGCCACGTGCTGGTTCAAGCCCCATTGCTCTTGTTGGCTGAAGCTGAGACGTAGAGTCAACACAGAGTCCGGGTTTCCCAAGTGGGTGGCGGGAACCCGGGGACTTGAGTCATCGTGCCTGCCCCCGGTGTCTGCATCAGCAGGAAGCTGGGAGGCAGAGTGCACATGACGCCAGGCATTCCTGTACGGAATGTGGTTTCCGTAACCCTAGGCTGAGCAGGCACGCGAACTTTTCAGAAGTCTGCCTGTATCACACCCACAGCAGGGGCTGAAGGCTTGCCTGCATCACAGACTTGGAGACACGCACACGGAGGGTCTGGCTTAACTTCTGCAAGCCCAGCCACAAGTCCGCAGTAAACCAAGGGGGCGGGGAAAGCTGCTGTTGCAGTGCCGGCATCCCATACGGGCGCCGGTTCGAGTCCCAGCAGTTCCTCTTCCAGTCCAGCTCTCTGCTGTGGCCTGGGAAAGCAGTGGAGGATGGCCCAAGTCCTGGACCCCTGCACCCACATGGGAGACCCAGATGCAGTTCCTGGCTCCTGGTTTTGGCCTGGCCTGGCCCTGGCTGTTGCTGCCATCTAGGGAGTGAACCAGCGGATGGAAGATCTGCCAGAAGACCTCCTTTGAAGACCTTTCAAAGGAAAGGAAGACATAATTTTTAAAATGATTCTTAAAAGTTGGTTAGTGTCCAACAGGCCACAGATCCTTGGAGTCCTCTATTCTACTAGAAAACAACGCTTTGCTTCTCTCCCGGAGACGGTCTACAGTGAGTAAGGGTCTAGTCTGGACCCTCACTCTGTCAGGGGGATGAGCCCACTCCTGCTTGGTGGCCTCGGCCCCCTGTGCTGCTGGGAGGACATGAGGTCGGGTGGTTTCTGGACCCTGGTGAGCACGTTCTGGTCAAGGTTCTTTGTCAAGGTCCTCAAAGGGCGGGACTTAGGACGGATGCGTTTTGATGTTGCATGGAGAAAAGGACAAGGCCTGGAGCCAGCTCAGGGCTGCGCTGAGCCAAGAGCTGCCAAGGATGGGGCCTCCCACGAGGCCCAGGGCCGGTCACTGGGGGAGCGGGAGGGCGGGGTGGCCCACAGCCTTGACCTGTGGGAACAGCTGCCCGCTCACTCCTTCCTTCCAGGCAGCCAAGTTCAGCTTCCTGGGCAGCGAGGACGAGCTGGAGATGATCTTCGACTGGGTGGACGTGGAGCGGAAGGGACACCTCTCCCTTGAGGAATTCAGCTCTGGACTCAGTATGTCCCTCCTAGGCGGGCCTCGGGGGCACCCTGCATAGCCAGTGTGCCCAGCACGGGGCTAGGCTGGGCTGGCTGGACAGGCACCCGTTTTCCCAGCCAGGGCAGCTCGGAGCAGAGTGCTCTCCTGAGCCTCCCCTTCCTCCAGAGAGGCCTCCAGGCTTGCTCTCCGATTCCCTCCCCTGGGAAACTTCCCATTCTTGAGATCTCGGTGGGGGCCTTGGTTTCTACCAGAGACAGCTCATGCTTGGGCTTTGGGGGAGGGAATTTTAGGGCCCAGGGAGCAACAGAGGGTGGGGGTGTCCCAAGTGCTGAGCCCCTGCTGGGAAGGGCTGCCTCTGCACCTGTCAGCTGCTGTTCTCCGTGGTGGGGGACCCTCTGGCCCAGGTAACGGAGGAGGGGGCGGGTTCCTTTCGGGGGACCCACAAAGCCATGCAGAGTCTTTGGCTCAGTGAGTCTCCACAAGGTTGCAGAGAGCAGAGAGGGAGGTGTGGAGTCTGCATCTGCAGGCTGGGGCCACCCCAGGCGATGGTTGCTCCAGGTCGGGGGGCAGCAGTCAGGGCCCGGGATTGGTGGGAGGTGCAGTGGGAGCAGTGCTGTGCACACAGCCCCCAGGGGACGTGTTTACAGCTGAGTCAGTGGTGCCACCATGCCAAGGACAAACACTACCCTCCTCCCTGAGGCCTGCAGGGCCCCCACCATCCAGACCCAGGGATCCCCCCGGGCTCCCCCAATGCCACTGGTCCCTCTGGCTCGCCAGCCTGGCTCCTGCCCCGGAGCCTTTGTATATGCCGTTCTCGCCGCCTGGGAGGCACTTGGGTGGAAATCCACAGGACTTGCGGCTTGCTATTCGCATCTCAGATCCAATGGCCCTGCTCAGCATACTCCTGACCACCCAGCTAATGCACGTCCTCCCGGTTCTCAGTGGAAGGCACCAGTTTGTTCCTTTAACCCACTCGGCAAATTCGCCTTTTTTTTTTTTTTTTTTTTAAGAAGTACCCTTTTCAACCCTCCCTTAAGTGTCGGCTCCACTAAGAGGTATTTTGCTGATTTTGTTACCAGCACGTAGTAGTTGCCCAAAAATAACCCTTAACTGAGAGCATTAAGAATGTTGGCTACCATAGAGCTGCTGTGTGGCTTCCCGAAGGTGTTTTGGCGTCTCTGGGCCTCCGTACATGGGGCTGATCTGTAGATGGGGAGCAGATGCCCAAGGTTGATGAGGAATGTGGCCCACCCCGCTCTGCCCTTCTGTCCGCCTCCATCCCACAGAAAACATCTTTGGCTCCAGCCTGAGCACCCACAGGCTCAGGAGGCGGCGGCCACGGCCCACTAAGAGGTTACCCACAGCCACCAGCTTCCTGGAGCTGGAGGAGGCCGACGCCGAGGAGAGAGAGGCCTTCCTCACCTTCACGGAGCAGCTGGGGACTGGCCCCTTCCTTCCCGAGTGAGTCCTGTGCGGCGTGGGTGCAGGGGAGGCACTGTCGCAGGCACAGGGACCCCAGGTCAGGCTGCAAGGTAGGGCCCGAGTGTGAACCCCAGCATGGCCACTGGGCAGCTGTGTGACCCCCCCCCCCCACAGGTGTTCTGACCTCTGACCTCTGTGCCCCGCTGCAGAAAGAGCATGGAAACCATTGTGGGGTGGAGCGAGCACTCAGGACGTCTGCCCGCGGGGGGGTCCTTCCTACCCACACACTCCCGCCTCGTCCTGCCCCACGCGATCGTTCCCCACGGGGAGGAGCAAGTTGGGGTGTCAGCCGCCCAAGGGTGCTCACGTTCTCGGAACCATGCTGCTCCCCTGAATGCCTTTCTCAACTCAAACAAGGGGCCCCCCAGGGGGTTTCAGGCAGGTGCAGGGACCAGAGGCCATGGCCTCCCCTCTGTCTCAGCGGTGGGCATAGGGGGTTCGCTCATGCCCAGAGGAGGGCAGCCCTGTCTGCCGTTGGCCCCTCCACATTGCTGGAGCCCCCAAGGGAGCCGCCCTTGGATGTCAGCCCACCCACCTACCTGGTGAGGACAAGGTCTCTCCAGTTTAGCTCCAAGAGGTGGGGCCAGGAGTTGTGGGGCAGGCAGGGTGAGACTCGGGGTGCAGGCTGGAGAGGCAGGGATGAAGCTGTGTGGGGGCCATGCATGCCCCGGGCAGCTCGTCCCAGACTTAGCCCCTGGCATCTACCTTTGTGACTCGATTAGCCGAGTTTGCCAAGGGCCAGCCATGCACCAGGCCCGGAGCCAGGCTTCCTACGGGCTCGCCGCTCCCATCCCAGCTGCCACCCTGGATGGCTATTGGCCTCCCCAGTTTACAAATGAGCCCAGAGAGGCCATGGGTCTTGCAAGAGGTCACACAGCTGCCGCGTTGGGGAACCCGGAAAGCAAATGGAATCCTGCAACCGGTGGCTCCCAGGTCTCTCCCCACCCCCACTGCTGAGTGCACGGCCATCGGGAGGTCAAGTGTCCTGGGCTTCAGGAGGGGAGCAGGTGCACCTGGGAGAGGCTCTCTGGGAGAAGCTGGTGTTCGAGCTGCACCTGCGGCTGTGAAAGTTTTGTGGCCCCCGCCCCCCAGGACCTAATCCTTGCCTGTGTGTCCCTCCCCAGGCAGGCAGAGATCTGGCAACTGTGGAAGAAGCTGCGGCAGGAGGAGCCCCAGCTGGCAGGCAACCTGGAGGGCTTCCTGGCCAGGATGAGCAGCCGCCTGCAGGAGGTGCAGGCCAGCAAGGAGGCGCTGGAGCTGACCCTGAGGAAGTGAGCTGGAGGGAGCGGGGCAGCAGTAGGCGCTCTTTATAGGAACTGAATCCCTGGCACCTCCTGGGGCACAGCCTGGGGGGCTGCGGGGGCAGAGCAGAGCCGCAGGGAGAGGGGGGCTCCGGGACCTGTTGAGAGGACCGAGTTGGTCCTTTCGAAAGCATGACAATGGCAAGTATGCAGTGCGCCGAGCTCAGGGGCACAGCTCATGGAGTTCACAGCCTGTGTGGTGGCCCTGGGCTGTGAAGGACACAGCCCGTGAGGGTAGGCACCCTGGGGACTATGTGACAGCACCGGGGAATCACCAGGAGTCAGTGTGGTGTTGTCGGGGTGACAGGGGTCAGGGACGGCCCGAAGCGCCAGGCGAGCCACGGGATGGGCTCCAAGTCTAGGCCAGGTCAGTGCTGCCAGCGGCAGGGGCCCGCAGGTGCTGAAGGGCTCCCTGGTGCCTGCCCTCCGCCCCTCCCAGGCGTGACTCTGACCACCACCGCGAGGTGCAGCGGCTTTATGAGGAGATGGAGCAGCAGATCGTCCGAGAGAGGCAGCAGCTGCAGGCTGAGGTGGGCTCCTTGTCTGCAGCCGGCTTACCCCAGCCTGGCTTCTCTGCTACCTTCACAGCGCGAGGCAGAAGGTCGCGGTGTGGGGAAGGCGTCCTCTCCCTGCTCTGAGCAGCTCGGGTTCCCCTAAGAGCTGGGGTGGAAGTGCCGGGTCTCGCCCCCTGGTGCTCCTTGCCGGTTCTCGCTGTCCCCGGAGCTGGTCCTCTCGCTCCCTGGACCCCCATCTCTCTGTGGCCACAACCTAGGCGGCGACCAGAGGAGTAGTCCTGGTGCCTGCGCCCCAGTCCTGGGTGGCAGTGGCGGGTGGGGAGGGCAGTGCAGCCGGCAACTCTGAGCCCGTCTGCTCCACAGAGCGACTCCCGGGGCCTGGCCCTCAGCTCCCAGGTGCACGACGTCCTGGTGGCCAAGGAGCTCAAGGCGCAGCAGCTGGCCGCTGGCCACAGGGAGGTGAGTGCCAGACTGGCCGAGGGTCCTCAGGGCAGGTTGGCTCCCATTAGAACAGCCCCCCCCCGGGGGGGAGGGGGAAGGAGGTGCCACAGGCCCTTGGGGCTGGGTAATGCAGCTAGGGCAGGAGCCATTCCTGCTAAGAGCCAAGCAAAAAAGCTTGGCTTAGCCGCCCCCCACCCCCCAGCTGGAGGCCCATCTCCAGCGCCTCAGCAGCACCCAGCAGGAGGCCAGCGCCGAGAACCTGCAGCTTCGGGAGGCCCAGCGGGACCTGGCCGGGCAGCTGGAGGAGGTGCGGGGGCAGCTGCGGGCGACCAGGGGGCACCTTGCCTCCGCCAGGGCCCGAGTGTCCTGGCAGACAGAGGAAGAACCAAGGCAAGTGCTGTCACCCCCGGGCCTGCGGGAGGGAGCGGGGAGAGAGGCTCTGAGCTGTGGCTCTGGTCAGCACGCTGGCCCGAGGTGGTCGGCCTCCGCACACCTCACGGCACCCCGGCCGAGGGGCGTCGAGTGGGCACCGTTTTCAGATGAGCTCACTGAGGCTCAGAAGAGGGGAGGGCCAGTGCGCAGGCTCGTACTGCTGAGACGTGGGCGGACACACTCACACACTCAACACTCACGCAGCCCTCCGTCAGGGGGCAGCACTGGAGAGTATGCATCGGGTGGTGCCGAGATGTCCTGGGCGGGCAGGCGCGGCTGACACCTTCATGTCCCCGCTTCCTTTCCAGTGTCCCCAGCACGAGGGAAAAGGTCCCGGACCCCCCAGCCACCGCCCCCGAGGAGGCCCCCCTGCCTGAGCTGTTTGGGGACAATGATGACTGGGACCAGCTCCTGAGCGGCTTCCGCAGCCCTCCACGCGGGGCTCTGCAGCTCACCTGGAGCCCGCCCCCCACCCCAAGAGCCGCCTCAGGCCCCCAGACGCCCCGCGTGGTCAGGCAGATCTCCATCTCAGAGCCACAAGCCCTGCCATCGGCGCAGGAGCCAGCTGCACATTCAGATGGGGCTCCAAGCCTCCTCCCTGGGGTGATCGCCTTGGCCAAGGGCATGGAAGGGGTAGAGCGCAGTGGGCGGGACATTGGTCCAGAGCCACCAGTCCAGGCTCAGAGCCTGGAGCCCACCCTCAAGCCAGGGCCCCCAGCAGAGGCCCATTTCCTCTATGACCCCCCAGGAGCCCCAGGTGAGGAGTCACAGAGCCTGGGGGCAGCAGCACTGCGCATGCTCATGCCCCTGGAGGGTGAGCCCCCTCCCCAAGTGAGCGCTCCCCCTCCCCAGGCCCTGGCTGGGCCCAACAAACAGTCCCAGGTCCCAGGCCCCAGACCCCAGGGCCCCGGGCTCAGATCTGCTGCTGCCGAACTGCCCAGGCTGGGGGCGGCCCGCTCTCGGGACCTGCCCGACACAGGCTCCGAGTCCAGCGCAGGGTCCCTGGGGGCCCTGGCCCCGCCGCTGGGGTCAGCCGAGCCCTCCCAGGGTCTGGAGCCTGTGAGTCTGGCTCCCGCAGAAGGATTGGAGCAGGGCCAGCTAAACCCAGCCGGACAGGAGGGGCCTCCTGGGGGACCACAAGACGCTCGTGGCCAGGGCCCCGGGCCCAATGGACGGCCGGCCCTCCCCCACCAGGGTCTGGAAGAGGAACCCAGAGAGGAGGAGGAGGAGATAAAAGAAGTGGGGGGTGGCAGCCGGTCCCCCGGCTCAGTGCAGGCACTGGAGGCTCCTGGCCTGCCGCCAGGGCCTGGGGAGCAGACCCAGGAAAGAGCCCTGCCTGCCCCTCTCCCATTGCATGCAGCACCGGCTCGAGCAGGAACAGAAGCCCCTGGTCCCGGCAAACCGCCCCCTGCCAGTGGTCCCCCTCCCACGGCTCTGCCCGGGGCCACAGGAGGGCCTCAGGGGCCCACACAGACCTTCCCCTCCGTGCCTGAGCCAGGAGCCCAACCCAGGCCCCCAGCCACAAATGCGCACCAAGAAGGACGGCCAGGCTTCCCTGGATCCCAGGAGGCCAGGGCAGAGGGCCGGCCTGGAGACCCAGGAACGGACTCCGGGGAGGCTGGGTGGCCCCTGGCCCCGGGGGACCACAGGCCTGGCGAGCCTCCGGTCTGCCCTGACTATGTCTTCCACGTCATCTTCCTGGGAGACTCCGGCGTGGGCAAAACATCCTTCCTGCACCTGCTGCACCACAACAGCTTTGCCAGTGGCCCGACTGCCACTGTGGGTAAGGGCCGGGAGTGGGGGTGGGGGAGGGGAGGGGCAGAGGAGCAGAGGTGGAGGAGGGGAGGCCCAGGGGCCGAGCCTGACACGCGGCAGCAGGCCCGGAGCAAGCAAGGTGCAGGTGCGCCCGGGCCACAGCCAGCGTTTCATACGGGCATCATCTCACTCTTCCTAATTGTCTCTAATTACAGGCGATTTGCTTTTTCTGCATTGATCAGATTAGCTTCTTAATGGGCCACAGCCACAAGGCGCCCTGCAGTTTGGTGCCAGTGCTAGCTGGTGGTGAGGGCAAGCAGGTCTCCACCCATGTGGGTGTGAGCAGGCCACGGCAGGGCCAGGTCGGGTCGCTCAGGCAGGAAGCCACCTGGGGCGAGTCACACATCTTACCCAGAACGCCTCTGTAGGGGGTGGTAAATTGGGAACCCAGGTGTCTGGGTCCAAATCCCAGCTCTGCTGCTGAGTGGGGGTGTCAACTTGGGCAACTTGTTTGACGCCCCCCCCCCCGAGTCCCCAAATCTTCACTGCTCAGTGAGGACAGCAGTAGAGCCCACCTCCGAGATTGGGCTAAGGATTCGTGTCTTGTGTCTCCAGATAGTGGACTCCCCCATTTTTATGTAGTAGGAAGCTTCTGGAAAATTCAAAAGACAAACACACAGGTCGCACTAGTATCAAAAGCCAGGGCAGGCATGCCATACACTGCCGGCCAGCTGGGAGCACCTGAGACCCAGGTGCACGCCCAGATCTGTCAAATCCCAGCCGCGGTTTGCTGCCATATCTCCTGGCTTAAAAATCATGAGGACGAGCCTGGCTTCCCCACGGGTGTCAGCTGCGGGGCCCGACTTGCTGTGATGGCCCGGGCAGCTGTCCCCACAGCCAGAGCTCCTCTGCCCCCGCTGGAGTGGCCGGCCCACCTGCGGTCCAGTGGGAGGGCAAGATACACACAAAGAGGATTATAGAAACGAAGTCGTGAAACCTGTTTGCTGGGTGGCCTGGAGCTAAACAGTGTGAGGCAGTCATGTTGGCACGACTGGCTCCATGTGGCTGGGTGGTCTGGGAAGGCTTCTTGGAGGAGGTGGGCTCTTGAGTCAGGCTGGGATTTAGACAGCAGAGAGGACCCAGCCACCAGAAGCTCCTCCTCCCCTGTCTCAGCTGGGGGCTGGGGACGGGTGGCCTTATCCTGCCCTGCTGTGTGTCCTAGGAGTGGATTTTCGGGTCAAAACCCTGCTGGTGGACAACAAGTGGTTTGCACTGCAGCTCTGGGACACGGCTGGCCAGGAGAGGTAGGGGCATTTCTGCATCGCGTGTGTCAGGGGACTGGGCTACTGGGGTGGCCGGGCCCGGGCAGCTCGGGCAGCATGGGCAGGGGGCAGCCAGACGGGCAGGGGGCAGCCGGGCAGGCATGAGGGTTGCACATGGTCAGGAAGCACAGAAGGTTGGTCCTGGGGGACAACGGGGCAGACCCAGAGGCCCCCTCCGTCTGCAGGGCACGTGTGAGGGCCAAGTCAAAGTGGCCGGTCCTCAGGGCACAGCCGCCCAGTGGTCATGGCCTCCCCCTGCCCTCCTAGGCAGTAGAGGTCAAGACCCCCTTCTAGAAGCTCTGTCCATGCCTGAGCTCACACAGGACCAGGTCACTGAAGGGACCACGGCTGTTTCTGCTAGGGGACAACCCAAGCGCCCAGCAGCCACAGTTAAATACGTTAGAGTGGTGTGGTGCGACAATGAAGGCACAAGAGATGGTGGCGTCCCCGGGACACCCTTCTGACAGGAAGAAGCGGGCAGAACCCTGGTCATTAAGGAACCCAATGCGCGATACACATCATGTCTGTGTGAAACGGGGGAAGGCTCTGTGTGTGTGTTCACAAGTGTGTGTGTGTGTGTGTGTGTGTGTGTGTGTGTGTGTGTGTGAGGGAGAGGGAGAGGGAGAGAGAATCTTGAAAAAGTTCAGGGAAGGGCTGGCGTTGTGGTGCCGCGGGTTAAGCTGTGGCTTGTAGCGCTGGTATCCCATATCAGAACTCTGGTTCAAGTCCCAGCTGCTCCCCATCTGAGCCAGCTCCCTGCTAATGCACCTGGGAAAGCAGTGGAAGATGGCCTGAGTGCTTGGGCCCCTGTACCCACGTGGGAGACCCGGATGGAGCTTTTGGCTCCCAGCTTTGGCCTCGTCCAGCCCTGTCCATTGCGGCCATTTGCGGAGTGAACCAGAGGATGGAAAATTTCTCTCCCTCTCTTTCTCCCTCTCTCTGCCTCTCCCACTGTCTCTGTTGCTCTGCCTTTCAAATAGTCAAATCAATATATCTTTTTAAGAAGATCCAGGGAAAATGTTTATTACAAAAAAACTACTCATGGATTCCAAAGATTTTTTACAACAAAAATAGAGACCATTTAATTGCATTGTCCATGAACTTGTTGAAGTCCCCTTGTACATAGGATATCTGGGTATATGTAACATACATCTGGAAACTTGTTTAGAACCTGGGGGCCGGGGGCTTTCCCTGGGTGCCTCTGGCGCCCTCTGCAGTCTGAGCCGGGAACTGCGACCTTGGTGACCAAAGCCAGGCGGAAGGAACCAGGCACCCATCCTCTCAGGAAAGCGATCCCACTTCGCAGAGGGGGCGGCTGAGGCCTGGAGGGGCCGGCACCCCTGACACGGACGCTCTGGGCAGGTACCACAGCCTGACGCGGCAGCTGCTGCGCAAGGCCGATGGAGTCGTCCTCATGTACGACGTCACCTGCCAGAGCAGCTTTGCCCGCGTGCGCTACTGGCTGCACTGTCTCCAGGTAAGCAGCTGTGGCCCCCTTTTGGCGTCAAGGGAAGTTTGCGTCCTGCCCTCTCCTCCTTTTCTCCCAGGCTTACCAATGCCACAAGAGATCCCGGTGACACCGAGGAGCCACCGGGGGCCGGTGTGGCTGGATGCGCTGAGAACTCAGTAGTGGAAAGAAACCACAACCACCTCATACGGTCTCCAAACCAAACTACTTCCTCCAGCCCGTGGCTGTTTCTTTCCGACATGCAGCAGCTCTGTTTGTGACACCGGAGGTTACTGCGGTGGCAATGCTGTTCTAGGGGGTGATCCCTCTGTAGGCAGTCCCATGCTGTCCCCCACCCCCACGACTCCATGCGTGGATAGTGAGGTTTTACAGGGAGTCCTAGCACAGCAAGGGGTGGGACATAAGCTTTGTTATCTTTTCTCCAGAACTTTCTTGCCTAGCAGGAGGGAGGCAAAAGCGCAGCATAAGGGGTGGGGGTAGTGACGCAGCAGGTTATGCTGCTCCGTGCGACGCCAGCATGCTGTATCAGGGCAGCCACTCTGCTTCTGCTTGCAGCTCCCTACTGATGCGCCTGGGAAAGCAACAGAAGGTGGTTTGCGTGCTTGGGCCCTTGCACCCACATGGGAGACTTGAATGGTGTTTCAGGCTCCTGGCTACAGCCTGGATCAGTCCCGGGTGTTGTGGCCATTTGGGGAGAGACCCAGCAGATAGAAGATCTCTCTCTCTCTGTGTCAGTCGCTGAAATAAATAAATGCAACTTTAAGAAGCAGCAGCAGGCTAAGACGACGTAGGAGGAGAGGTGCTGCGCTCTGGGGTCTGCCAGGACCTAGGTGTGGAGCCCAGCTCTGTGCCTCTGGACAAGGGACCCCAATGTCCCGACTTCTCTCCTGGGGAAGTCATGAGGATGGAGTGAGGATACTTTCTGCACACACAGCTTGCAGTAGTCAGTGCTCAAGTCCTCAGACGCTGCTGTTGCCACTCGTGAGCCATGTAGCACAGGTGCAAGGCAGGCTGTGGAATCAGGTGGAGGACGGTTTAGCAAAGGGCAGAAGAGAGGGGCATAAGCAGGAGCCATCCAGGAGGGCTCCCGGGAGGAGGTGCCCTTGAGATTGGCCTTGGAAAGTAGGTGAGACCTTTGTCAGCAGAGAGGAGGGCAGGCTCACTGCCGATGGGGAGTGAGGAGTATCTGAGAAGGGTGTGGCGCGGGTGTGGCATGGGGGTGGCGCCCTCAGTGGGACCTGCACTGCCCCCCCCCCCCGGGGCAGGTCTGCAGTGGGTGTGGCTAACAGAACCTGTTCTGTGTACAGGACGCCGGGGCGGACGAGGTGGCCATCCTCCTCCTGGGAAACAAGACGGACTGCGAGGAGGTGCGGCAGGTGCCTACTGAAGCTGGGCGGCACCTGGCCCAGGTGAGCATGTGGGGCCTCCCAGCTGGCACTGGGCGGACCCTCTGTGATGGGCAGGGGCCAGGGGCCGGCCTGGCCTGCGCGAGCAGGAAGGGGGTGCATTGTCCATGCTTGACCACAGCCTGGCCGCGTCTGCCTCCCAGCTCCCCCAGGCCGCTGGCACCTACCTGCCTTTAGACCCAGACCTGTGGCTGGAGCGGTGGACATGACACCGAACCCTACTGCTGAGTCAGCAAAGGCCCCACCTACACAGAGCAAAATCTTCACTCCCAACTCCCCGTCCCCCTGGTCTCTAATTAACGCTCTCCCTTCTAATTTATTCTGTGTCCAGACTCACAGCCTTCCTGGGGAAGAGCACATCAAAAGCCAGGGGCTCCCGGTTGTTTACAGCTGGGACTTAAGCACATGCCACAAAGTCTGGCGAGCAGCAAAGAAGGAAAGAGAGAGAGATGGCTCCTCGCAGGGCGGGCGCCGCGGGCTCCACCCCCGCCTGTCATCGTAGGGGCTCCTGCTTGGCGGGAAGTCTTCCCTCGCTAGGGCGGGGCTCCCCCCACCCCGGGACGCAGTAACCCCACCTCCGGAGCACTCCCCACGGGGCCACCCGAGGGCCACCCACGCCCCGTGTGGAATCCCACGTGTTGGCCTGGGGATGTCCTAGGTGCGCTGTTTACCAGGCGAACTCTCGGCTGCCGTGGGGTTCAGGTGGCCGCCTCTGCCTCCCAGCATTTGCTGTTGAGAACCCAGTGCCAGGAAAATATCGAAGGGGGTGCGGAAGGCTGGGTTTCCTCCATTTGCCCTTCCCCCCTTCCCTGCAATGAAAAGGCCACAAAATCCAGAGCGGGCAGATCTGCTCCACGCCAGCCAGCGAGAGTGGTTTCCGCCCTTCCGAGGAGGGGTCTTTGCAAAGTCCGTGGAGAATGTGTATTACCCGCCCCTCCCAAAAAACAACAAAGTTTTCTTGCACCAAAATAAGCTTAGCGTTTAGTTCCCCAAGAACTTTTGGAAGCATCTCTCTATACTTCATCTTCCAGTCTTTCTCCCAGTGAGAGGTGTTTTGAAGTGGAGAACGTAACCGATGGTTACAAAGGGTCCCCAGACGCGTTTCTCCCAGTTGGCACGCGGCGTCTCCCCAAGGCCACTCCAGGGGCTATCGGTGGTCTCCAGGGCGGAGCCCTCGGTGCCTGGGTCAGCCAGAATGGACGGGTTGTGACTGGTCGAGGACTGATGGCCAGGAGCCCAGTGGCTGGGGCTGCTGCTGGCTTCTCATGGGTCTCCCCTGGTGGCACGGCTGTTGTGGCACTGTGGGTTAAGCTGCCACTTGGAACAACCACATCCCACATCCCACATCCCACGTCAAGTGCTGCTCTGCTTCCTGGCCAGCTCCCTGCTAGTGGACCTGGAAAGCGGCAGATTATTGTCCAAGTGCTTGGGTCACCCCTACCCGCATGGGAAACCAGGGGGCCTTCCTGGCTCCTGGCTTCAGCCTGACTCAGCGCTGGCTGCTGCAGGCATTTGGAATGTGAACCAGCAGATGGAAACTCTCTCTCTCTCTTCCCTCTCCCTCTCCCTCTGTCACCTGCCTTAAAACAAACAAACAAAAAAACCACACAGCCACAAACATTTGTTTATTTGAAAGGCTGAGCTGCAGAGAAAAAGAGAATCTTCCATTTGCTGATTCATTCCCCAAATGACCACAATGGGGGGGGGGGGGCTGTGCCAAGCTGAAGCCAAGAGCCTGGAACTTCATCCGGGTCTCTTCCATGTGGGTGGAAAGGCCCAAATACTTGGGTCGTCTTCTGCTGCTTTCCCAGGCACATTAGCAGAGAGCTTGTTCGGAAGTGGAGCAGCCGGGACTTGAACCAGCACTCATACAGGATGCTGGCACTGCAGGTGGCGGCTTATCCCACTGCACCACAATGCCATCCCCTGTCACCTGCCTTTTGAATAAAAACCAAAATCCTTAACAAAAAAAGTGCCCCCTCCCCCCCAGTCCTGAGTCTCCCCTAAAGTGCCTGCGCCCTCCCTGTCTGGCCCACAGGAGCTGGGGGTCTCCTTTGGGGAGTGCAGCGCTGCCCTGGGTCACAACATCTTGGAGCCCATGGTTAGCCTGGCCAGGTGAGTGCCGCCGCCCTGCCCCTCTACTCCTGACCCGGGTCCCCATGTCCCTGTGTCTGTCACAGCCTTGACGAACGGTAGTCACTGACGCTCGTTCTGTCTTCTCCATGTCCCGGGTTGGGGGGGGCGGGGCAGAGCCCTGTCTGTATTGCTCAGCCCCACCCCCCTCCCCCAGCCGAGCTCAGTGAATGAATGAGAGGAGTGATACATAGCACACAGGAAATACACAGTGAGCAAATGAATGAGTGCAGGAAATGGGCTGTGAACCAATGAAGGGGCTCCTCCTGCCCCCACCCCCGGCCATCCCGTCCCTTCACGCCTTCACGGGCCTGGCACACGCCCAGGTTGCATGGCCCCAGTCCCCAGCCGTCTCCCTCCCTGCTCACAGCAGCCCCCTGAAGGTGCCGGGGCAGACAGGGCGGTCAGAGCCTCTGGGTCTCTACTTTCCTGG
Organism: Oryctolagus cuniculus; assembly: GCF_051225735.1. NCBI lineage: Eukaryota > Metazoa > Chordata > Mammalia > Lagomorpha > Leporidae > Oryctolagus > Oryctolagus cuniculus. Next base: position 132,745,212 of record NC_142871.1, on the reverse strand, counting down.
TGCCACAAAGAGTGCAGGGCAGGGCGGAGCAAGTTCGAGGGGGAGGTCAGGTGCAGCCCCCCCCCACCTCCCCCACACCCATGCCCGCCCCCCACCGCTGCTCCTGGGAGGCGGGGTGGGGGAGGGGAGGGAGACTGACACCCGGGCACGGCCAGCAGGTCCCTGAGGGTGCAGGAAGACCGCCTGAAACACTCGCTGGTGGACGTGGTCCCCAAGAGGCCACCCAAGAGAGCCGGCTGCTGCTCCTGACCCCACCTGGGCGCCACCCCTCCGGGTTTCCTGCTGCTTAGCCTCGGTTGCCTTCCTGGATGGACACGGCCCTGGCCGAGAGGACCCGGAAGATCACCCTGGAGTTGGGACTCGGCAGTGGAAACGGGGCTCGGGGGGTGGGGCAGCGTGCAGAGGAAGAGTCTAGAAAGGCGACAGAGGAAGGTCTCTGGGCGGGCGTGCAGTTGCAGGGCGGATGCGCAGGTTCCTGTCTCCAGAGTGTCCACGGCGGCGAGGTGTTCCTTGTACATTCAGAAAAATGACGCGGAGGAGCAGGGCGGGCACCTTGCGAGGCGCTGGCCGCCGTGCTGCCCGCTCTGCGGATTAAAGATGCCCCACGCTCCTGCTTAACTCTCTCAGTCTTGGGGAAGGATGACATTCAGGTGGCCCCGCAATCCCTGATGTCCTCCTGCCTTCCCGGGCCTCAGGACCCGCCTCCAAGGGCTCATGCCCCGCCCCATGCCATGGTGTCCCCTCCCCCATCACGGCCCTCTGCCCTGGGGAGCAAGCAGGGACCGGCATTCAGACTCCCCCCGACCCCCGCTCCTCTTGCAGCTTTGGCAGGTGTTCCCGGGTTTGCACAGGGGTCCGCTCCTGAAAAGTGATGGCGACCGGGGTCCCTCAAGCCATGAGCGTGGAGAGTGGCCTCTCAGTGTCACATTTGTGGCAAATGTCCCTCACACCCCACCGTGAGTGTAGTGTCCAACAGGTGTGGGGGCCGAGTCTGGTACTTCCCAGTTATGTGGGTCCTGGGCCGTTCCCTGGGGGAGATGGGCAGAGCTGGGGGCGGGGCAGCGCGATCAGGAGAGGAGAGACCTGTGCCATCCACTGAGGTCTCTCGGTTCCTGGCCTCCATCCCGCTTGCCCACTCTCAGTGGAGCGCTGAGTCGCTAGGGGCACGCCAGCAGCAGCCAGGTGACCCTCGGCAGGAGGCGGGCTGGAGCAGACCCCGCCTCCCTCCAGGCTGTACCCAGGCTGGCTCCGGCCATCCGGCCCATTCTCCTACGGCGCCCCCTACTGACATCTGACCCCTTCCACCTCTCCCCATGCCCCGCCTGGCTCTGAGCGATTTCCAGGCCAGCGCCCGCTGTGTGCCCAGCAGTGGAGGGGAGGAGTGTGGGCTGGAGGGAGCGATGCTGGCCCACAGGGAGGGTGGGGCAGGTCTTGCTGTTGCTAAGGGCTGTCCCTGGTGGGCACTGTACCTCTGTCCCCCAGGGCATTAATGAGGCAGGTGGACAAGGTGTGATTCCCACGGGAGCTGGGAGAGCAGGCAGAGCCCCGGTCCTCTTCTCTGGGGGACCAGGTGCAGGCGTGGCCCCCAGGCCTGCCCCTCCCATGTCAGCTGTGCTCTGGCCCCAGACAGCTGCCTCAGCTTCTCCAGAGGTGAGGCTGGGAGAGACTGGACCCCGGCCCAGAGCCCTGTCTCGGCTGTCCTTGACCGCTAAAGCCTTGCAAGTCCCCAGCACAAGCTGGATAAGGAGAACAGCAGGTGGGACTCGAGGTAGACCTCAGGGTGAACTTCCAGGCATGCAGTGAGCGCTCAGGGTCTCTGGCCACAGCATGGCTTGGGGTTGATGAAGGCGGGCGGAACTGGGCTGATGGGGCTCAGGGCATAGAGTTACAGAAAGGGGGAAGGGATTGGAAAGGCTGGGCAGGAGGCTCCAGGGAGGGAGCTTTCTGGACCTGAGTGGGCAGGGACAGAGTGGCAGCTGTCATTTACCCAAGCCTGCCAGGTGCCACCAGGCAATGCTCTGAGCAGGTAACTTGTATGAGCTCGTCTAACCCTCACATCAGCACCATGCCGTGGGACCTGTCACTGTCCCCTCTTATAGACGAGGGACAGATGCATGGAGAGAGCTGGTAACTGGTCCAGGGTCCCCTAGCCCGTGTGTGGGGTTTGGAGGCCAGGCTGCAGTAGCCACTGCGTCACCCTGACACAGACAGACGGGGGTGCTTCTGTGGCTGGGGCTCTCAGTCCTTTCTCCCCTCCCCCAGTGACCGTCCACGTCATTGTTGATGGAACCAGGGATGGAAAGGTGGTGGCACGTGCCTGTAAATGGCGCAGCTCCGGCCAGGCCTGGGGGTCTGGGCTGCTCCCTCGCTTCTCCCGTCCCCTACAGCCCAAATGGAGTCAGAGGTGGCCCTCTGCAGTCTCCCATGCTCCCAGCAAGCGAGGGGCTGCTGTGGGGACCCAAGGGAGTCCCCTAGGCAGGGGCTCTGCAGGAGAGGCTCAGGGGAGCCCCTGGCCCCTGTGTGGGAGACAAGGGGAGGGGGCTCCAGGCAGGGCCCCCTGCGCCCCGATCAGCAGCAACACCTGGTAGATGGCTGCATCAGTCCTGGGCGCGCTTCCCCCAGCTGCACCTCAAGGGTGCTGACCTGGCCTGCAGGGCGGGAGGCGGCTCTAGGGTCCTGTCTCCCAGCCAGAGTCCTCTCCATCGGGGAATTCTGGTGTGTGCCGCGCGGGGGACGGCTTCTCCCCTCTCTGCCAGGGAACCGGCACAGCACAGGCGAGAGGGCAGGGCCCCTAAGCTGGTCTGCCCCTAACAATCACGCAGCGTCCTTTAAAAGATGTGCAGTCCCCGGGCACCCAAAGCACGCCCCCTCACGGCGGGTCCCAGGCTTCGGAGCTGCTGAAACTCCTGGACAAGCGCTGTGGCCCCTGATGTGGGCGGCAGGGGCTGAACTGCTCAAGCCGTTGCTGCTGCCCCCGCGGCCTGCAGTAGCGGAAAGCCAGAGCACAAGAAGCTGGGGCCAGGAACGAGATCCAGAAGCTACGGTGTTGGGCCCCACAAAGAAACTCGGAGTCTCGGGTCCCCCCCCAGGCAGGCGTCTCCTTCCATCGTTTCCCCACTGCTGGTCACGGGGACGCCCCTCCCCCTGAGCCAGGACTCCCACCCCTTTCCTATTCAGTGTGAATCTGAACACAGGTCACAGGGCATCTAAATACAGGAACAGCCAGGGACCAGCCGTAATTTACCATAAAAACAAGTCCAACTCTAGGAGAATCAGCGCCAGGGCCCCCCCGTGACAGGCAGATAGGGAAGGTTCATCTGGGAGCAAACTTGCACGGAGGAGGAAGTCCCCTTCCCTGGGACCATGGTCCCTGGAGGCCAAGGGGGTCAGCTGTGGAGAGGGGCTACGGTGCCATCTGTGTGTGGGCATGTGTCACAGGGGCCGTGCGGATATGCCCTGCCCCCGTCAGGCTGCTGGGCGTGGTGTGGGGAGGGGCGGGGGCCTGCACAGTGGCCTGTGAGTCCTCCAAGCTGGGCCTGAAGCCCCACTTTGTGGCCACAGACACCAGCCCTGGTGTGCCACGGTTTCAGGACCCCCTGCTAGGGGTCTGCTACCAGGCGCCCTCTTCCTCCCATATCAACCTGGCTCCCTGGCTGAGCCATCACCTCCTCAGGGAGACCCTCCCACTCCTCTAAAACGTCACCCATCACTCGCTAGCCCCTGAATCCTGTGTAACTCTTCCACCACCTGGAGTTGCTGTTGCGGACCCCCGTTCACTGCGGCACCCTCCGAGCCTCACCCGGAGCCGGGAGCCTGGTGGTTGCTCAGCCAATCCGTGCAGAGCAGAAAGCCTTGGGGGAAAGAGAGAGTGAGGGCCCTGTTCTCGCGAGACAGGCAAACGAGGGACTGGACTAAAAGAACCAGATTTACTTGAGTTTAAGGCAAGTTCCACACAGAGACTGTCTCGGAGACGGCACGGGACCCACGGCGCACACACTCCACCATCATGCACGACAGGGCACAGAGGCGGCCGGGCAGCAGACAGGGCGCGGCCTGGGGAGACGGGCGGGCCGGGAGCCCAAGCGGCAAGGAGGGTGCGGCATGCCGGGCTACTCTCCAGGGCCTCAAGGCCGGGCGGGCCCAGGGGAGAGCCCCTCCTCCACCTCTCCCTCAGTGGAACAGGAGCCCAAGGCGGAAGGAATGGGGCGCACGAGCAGTGGCGGGATGGGACATGGTGACCCCAGAGCCAAGACGGCCGGGAGTAAGGGTCCCATCGATGAGGAGTGGGATGGGGACACTGGGCAGAGGGTGGGTGAACCTTCAGGATAACAGAGCTAAATGACATCTAGGACATCTGGTCAACCCGCTCACTAGACAGGTGTGGAAATCAGCTGGGCTTGGTTTCCCACAACAGGCAGGAAGTAAGGGCAGGGCTGGGGCCCAGGGCAAGGAGCAGGAGCGGCACGGGGAGCCCTGGGCAGGGCCGCTGCTGCCCACGCCTCCAGGGAGGGGGCCCCTGGGGCCCTGGGCAGCCTGTGCAGGGCACAGGGGATGTGGGGAGGCAGCAGTGAGCTGTGGCAGAGTCCATGCCAGGGAGACTGCGGATGTGTGTGCTGGAGAGGGCCCCCCTGCACCATGGCTGCCCCCCTCTGGAGGCCCCGCAGGGTCACGTGAACAGGTTCCCCAGCTGCGGGGGCTCCTCTGAAACAGGGCACAGGAACAATCCTGGGGTGAGGGTGAGGTGGGGGCATGGGAAGACAGCATGGGCAGGAGAACCCGGCTTGGGGAGGAGCCGAGCCCTGAGCCCCGAGCCAGGCTGGGGCTGCCCACGGCTGGCTGCAGACACCTACTGCCTCCGATCATTAGCGGTTCCCTGGCCGAGTGCCGGGGAGCAGAGAAAGGCTGAGCCCCAGACCCCCAGGCCCCAAACCCTGCATGCCTCTCTGTCACCCGTCCCCTCCCTTACTCCTGGGGTGGGTCGGATGTGAGGCCTGGAGATCGGGCAGGAGTCTCCCAGACACGCAGATATCCAAAAGGCTGTGTGGGGTGAATGTGGGGGTTCTGGGAGCCTCCCCCAGGCCCCAGCCCCCGCCTGCACCACCAGGCTCAGATGTGCGTGTGCATCGGGGAGGCAGGGGGCGTGCGGGCCGGGGACTGCGGGGCGGAGTGCTCGGGGGCGGCGGGCGGGGGCTGAGGGCGGATGCCCTGGGCCTTCATGTAGGACACCAGCTGGTCGGGGATCTCGGCCAGCACGTCGCGGGCCAGGCGGGCCATGCTCAGCACGTGGTTGCCTGTGCGGTCCACGTAGTCCCGGAAGGGCACGAACTGGTGGGCGGAAGGCGGGGTCAGGAGGCTGCTCTCGCTGGAGACCACCTCCCCCCAAAATCCAGGCCTCTGCTCACGGCACCCAATCCCTTCCGCAACACACATACACCCCGCCCCACCTCTTGGGGACCTCCTTAAAGGACCATGTCATGGTCACTCTGCTTTCAACAACAAATACACAGGGGCTTCAAAAAGTTCATGGAAAAAGACAATGAAAAGATAAGTTTCTTTTGGATTAAAACAGTGTGAAATTCATGCATAATTTTTGCTAAATGAGCATTTTCCATGAACTGTTTTGCACTGAAATAGCCTTTTAATTCTATTTCCCATGAGCACCCTCGAGCAGTTGACTCCAGGCACTTAGTAGGTGCTCAGAAAATGCTGACCCAATGCCCTGGCTGCTCCCCTGCACAGCCCTCGCTGGCTCTTGGGTCCCCTTGCTCTTTCCTGTCTGTGGCCAATCTGGCCGACACCTGGAGCCTGACCCCTCTGGCTTGCTATGGGGCAGGGAGGGGAGTGCCTCCCACTTGCTGGCTGCCCCAGGCTCAGCCCTGCCTCCGGGCCTGTGCACGTGCTGGCGCCACCTCCCAGATGGCTCCTGCTCTTGTTCCCAGTCCCCTGTCTTGGGGCTTCGTGCCCAGGATGCTCTTCCCGGATGTTTGCACCCATGAGGCATGGACAAGGTCAAGGCTTCCTTGAGCACTGGGGACTGGGCTGTGCTGCTGAGGGCACCCCTGAAGACAAAGACCTCCCTGCTGCTTGTGTCTGCAGCCTGCACAGAGGTGTTAAGACTTGGACGCCATTAGCCAAGCGATGCCCAATCTTGGAGAGGGCCACAGACGTGGCTTCCCCCTTCGAGAGGTTTGCCGAGGGGCTGCCGGGCACAGAGGGTGGGTGGTCCCAGCGGTCTGGGTGCTCGGGACGGCTAGCAGAGCGGTAGGGTCCAGCCCAGGGAGGGGTGTGGCTGCAGCACTAGCCCCTCCTCAGAAGGGGGGGTGCAGGCAGCGTTGCTGGAGGGGCTCTCCCTTGTCCTGTGGGGCAGGCAGGCCCTGCGCCTCACCTGGACAATGTCTCGCTCCGCCAGCTTCCCGCGGGAGGAGATCCGCACGTCGTCACCGTCCAGCTCCACCATGGCTGTGAGGGGACGCACAGCACAGGGTGGGGGGGGGCGTTAATGGGAGACATCTTGGCCTGGCAGGATGGTGGACTTGTCCCCCACTCCCCGCCCAGCCCAGCAGAGAGACTGTGCTGGCCCAGGCCCCCATGTGACAGCCGAGCAAGCTGAGGCTGCGAGACAGTGGGAGCCTTGGTGCTTTGCTCCCTGAGCTCCCAGCACTGGGGGAGGGGCAGTGACTGGGGCCTCTTCCCTGCCACACCCAGACAAGCCCCTCCCTGGGGCCTCTTCCCCACCACACCCTGATGAGCCCCTCCCTGTGCAAACACACACACATCTCCACGCCCAGCACACTCCACCAGTCACACACCCCAGGCGTGAGCTGTCACTCTTTGGGAAGGCCGGTCCCAGGACCTGTCGGGCAACACCTTGGTGGGGGGGGGGGGGGGGCAGGGCAGACTCACCGTCAAACTCTGCCTGACCCACGCCGACGATGATGATGGACATGGGCAGCTTGGCAGCCTGGACCCCGCAAGTGGCCGGGGAAGACAAAGGCGAGACCATGGGAAGCCCGATGCGGATGGGTGGAGAGGAGAGAGGCAGGGGGCAGGGAGGAGAGGGACATGGAAACACACACACAGGAGGCAGAGACCAGGGGAACAGGGGCGGGGCCCCAAGCAGGAGGGGGCGGAGGGCATGCGGCTCACAGGTGTGCCCCTGTGCGCGGCCTCCACCCTCTTCCGCCCCTGGCTGCACTTTCAGGGGCTCTGCTGGTCCCTGGTGCACAGGACTAGCTCCTTTCATTGGGGAGTCCTCCAGGTAGGGGTTGTGCTCCCGCGTTTCCCCACTGGGACCTCCCACCTCCTCTCCCGGGCCTGGCAGGCTGGGGTAGGCGGCAGCAGTCCCAGAGCTGGGCGCAGAGCTGCACGAACCCCAAACCCGCTGCCTGCTGCACCCCAGACCATGCAGGGGAAGTCGGAAATTGGATGAGGCGTGGGGGAGGGGAAGCAGGGTCTCCCCAGATGGGGTGGGGCTCCCTATGGGGCAAGGGGCCCTGTGCTGCCCCCACCCGCCCGCTCACGTTCACGATGGCCTCCTTGGTCTGCGCCATGTCTGAGATGACGCCGTCGGTGATGATGAGCAGCACGGAATACTGGGAGCCGTCCCGCACAGCCGCCGCGTTCCTGGGCCAGACAGCGCAGGCTCAGGTCCGGGGGGGTGGGCCTTTGGGCATGTGTCCCCCGCCCCCGCCAACCCCAGGGTCCCTAAACACTGTGATGGGATCAGCCCTTTTACAGAGGGGGTTCTTGGTGGGAGTGGACACAGTGGCACGCACCTGGCCACATGGGTGACAACGGGAGCGAAGTTGGTGGGGCCGTACAGCTGCACGGTGCGCAGGCTGCGGTGATAGGCCTCCAGGATGCCGTCGATGCCACAGCACGAGGGGTTCTCTTGGTTGCCATTCTGCAGGCGCAGGGGATGGGGGTGCTGAGCCCAGGGGACAGAGCCCAGGTGGAAGGGCCCGTGGGCCTGGGCTCCCCTGCATTTTCCCCGGGGCCCGCCCTGAAGAGCTGAACATGCTGCAGTGAGCAAAGTCCAGACCTGCCCCTGCCCTACGCCCCACACCTGCCTCGGACAGGAAGCCTCCAGCAAACCACCACACCCTCCGGTGACTGCAGGGTCGCAGTGACCCCAGAAGGCCTGCGGCTGCTCCGTCCCCTCGTGTCTGTCCTGTGTCTGGCATGGCGCTGGCATTCCCAGGCACGGGAGGACACTGGCTGAGACTGAATGTCCCCAGCTCACGGGAGGGAGGGAGCAGACACAGCCCAAGGTCTCCCCTCCACGCCCAGGGTCCGGGGCCCCCACGTGATTGGCAGGTTCCATTCTGAGCACTGGGCTCCCGGGCTCCTCCAGGCACCCACACCTCCTCATCTCTTTGCTGGGGACAGATCAGCCCCCTCCTCCTCGGGTGTCTTGCTAGGAACGAGAGGCCCAGAGCCAGCTGTGGGCAGTTTTCGACCTGGAGGGAGGCCTCTGTGAGCCTTGACCCAAGCCCCCTAGGCACGGCAGGCAGGCTGTCCCGCTTGCCGGCTCTGTCCCAAGCCCTCGGGCTCCGACATGGGAAGTGGCCCACCCCAGCCTGGTCAGCCCTTTCTCCCGGGAATCCTACCAGCGGGAACTCGTGGGACACCCTGCCATCGGGGGGCAGCTTGGCCCCGAAGCCCAGGGCGGGGAACATCTTGTCGCTGTCGTAGTGCTGGATGATCTCCCCGACGGCCGTCAGCGCCAGCGCGTAGGCGTTCAGCTGGTAGGGGCTCATGTAGTGCAGGGACGTGGACTGCGAGGGGTTTCCTGTGGCACAGGACGGGGGCAACCCGGCTCAGGGCGCAGGTGAGGGAGGGGGTTCCGAGGCTCATCTCACGTTTCCTTCCTTATCCTTTCTCCCCCTGCCCTCTGTGACCCCACCCCAGCCGCTGAGCCTTCAAACCACACAGCCAGAGCTCCCCCGGCCCTGCCAATACCCCGGCCTCTGCTGACACAGGCGCCCCAGTTAGCAGGAAGCCCCAGCCTCGGCCACACAGAGCAAACCCCACACTGTCCAGGATGCTGAGTGCCCCCAGCGCTGCCGGAGCAGTGCCCTGGGTCCTCGCAGCCTCCAAGGACCTCCCCTCTTCCCCCATATCTCCCACCATCCTCCTTGGCACTCACCCAGTCCCTGTCTCTTGCCATCCCCACCCCAGGCCCTTAGCAATGACTGCCCTGTCCACCCAGGACACTCTTCCCCACGTGTGCACACGGCTCGTGCCCACCCTCCTCAGCTCTGCCCAGCAAGATCGTCCCTGAGTGGCCAACTACAAGCTGCGGCCTCCCCTCAACTCCCTGGCCCTCTCCCCAGAGCTCTTGAAACCATGAATACAGCTCCCCCTGCACTGGTCATCGGTGACGCAGGAGAACACGTGCTGCCTGGGGCCAGTCCTGTAGGATCATGGGTAGGCTCCCCAGCTTCAGGGCTGGTGTTATGGCGCAGCACGTTAAGCCGCAGCCTGTGACACCAGCATCCCACGTGGGTGCTGGTTCAAGTCTGAACTTCCAATCCAGGATGGCCCAAGTGCCTGGGCCCCTGCCACCCATGTGGGAGACCCGGATGGAGTTCTTAGCTCCTGGTTTCAGCTATTGTGGCCATTTGGGGAGTGAACCAGAGGATAAAAGCTCTCTCTTGCTCTCTCTCTCTCTCTCTTTCCTCTCTCTGTCACTGCATCTCTCATATAAATAAAATAAATCTAAAAAAGTTCAGCCTCATCTGTTGCCCAGCCCAATTGTGACATCACTTAGGAGCCCCCCACCAACCCACTGCTGCCTGTCCCCCCACTTACCATTGGAAGCAGTGAAGTCGATGGCCACGGTGAAGTTGATCTGGGTCCTGGAAGAGAGAGAAGAGCCAGGGAGTCGCCCAGAGAGAGGCAGGGCAGCGGGGAGGGGGGTGCTGGGCAGGGGCTGAGGAGCCTGCCCGCCACCCAGTCCCGCTGGCACCCAGGTATGTGGCCTTGGTGATGTCACACCCCCTGCAGCCACACCCTCCCCTCAGGACCTGCCGGAGCATCAGGAGATAGAACTCTCTGAAGATGGCCTTGGCCATGTCCACACAGGTGAGTGGCTGTGGCCACTGACTTTCTCCAAACCTTGCCCCAGGGCGCACCCGAGTGGGTCACTCAAGGTCAGGTCTCACTGTATTTGTGGCTTAAATTTGGAGTCAGATTCAAATTTAAAACTGGCTGAAAACAGGGGTCGGCGCTGTGGCATGGTGGGTTAAGCTGCTGTCTGTGATGCTGGGATCCCTGATGGGCGCTGGTTTGTGTTCCGGCTGCTCCACTTCCAATCCAACTCCCTGCTAATGAGCTTAGGAAAGTCGCAGAGTATGGCCCAAGTGCTTGGGCCCCTGTACCCACGTGGGAGACCCAGAAGAAGTTCCTGGCTCCTGGCTTCGGATCAGCCCAGTTCCAGCCATTGCAGCCATTTGGGGTGTGAATCAGCAGATGGAAGACCCTCTCTGTCTCTCCCTCTCTCTGTAACTCTGCATCTCAAGTAAAAAAAAAAACAAAAAAAAAACCTGGCCAAAAACAGAGCTGTCATATGCTATGATTTCCCAAGGGAAGACTGGAACCCCACTCACTAAACTGTCTTGCCGAGAGAGCGGACCTGAATGGGCGGAGCCTCCAGGCCCTCTAGCACTTGTTTATAGGAAGTCCAGGGGACAGAGGAACCCGTTCAGCGACACTGTGGGGATGCAGCCCATACAACCCAGGCCATGGGAAGCTCACTCAGGAGCACTGCCTGCAGTGTGGCCCCAGGGGAGTGCTGGGAGGCTTGGCTGCCCCAGACCCACTCACGCTGAACCTCTATGTGGATGCAGGAATCTGTCCTAGCAGGTCTTCCTCTGCTTGCAGGAGCCGGCAGACAAAGAGAGAACAGGAGATGGAGCCATCATTCGCTGTATAAACCGACCTTGCTTGCACTTCTAAATCAAACGAACCCATTTAAAAGCTTTGGGGGCCGGCATATGGCTTAGTGGCTAAGACTCCCACATTCCACATCAGGAGTCCCTGGGTCTGATCCCTGGCTCCGGCTCCTGACTCCGGCTTCCTGCTAATGCTGACCCTGGAGGGAAGTGATGATGGCTCCGTGCAGGAGACGGAGATGGGGTTCCGGGCTCCCAGCTTCAGCCCAGCTCAGCTCTGGCTGTTGCAGGTATTTAGGAAGTGCACCAGCAAGTGAGAGCTTTCTGTTTCTATCTCTGTCTCTCCAATAAATATATAATAAAATTAAAAAGATCTTTATAAGGCAATTTGGGAAATGTGAACACTGACTGTATGGCGTCACTATGGTACTGTGGCTATGCTTTACAAAGACAGGGTCCTTATTTTAGAGAGACATCCTGAAATCCATGGGAGATACAAAAGCTGGGATTTGCTGCGAGGTAACTGGATGAAGGGGAGCGTGCCTAGACCGAGACTGGCCACGAGCCTGCAGCCGCTGCAGCTGGAAGAACAGGACTGTGGGTGGAACGCTCCTTCGCCCCACTGTTGCATGCGTCTGAAAACCACGGGGGAGCCAGCTTCTGAAGACGTGGGTGCAGGCCCGGGACTCCCCGAAGGGCTTGCCGTGCCAGCTCCTGTGCCGGGGCGGACAGCACGGAACTGTCCACCGCATGGCTCCCACACTGCAGGGGCTGGTGGTGGGGGTGCTTGCTTTAAAAGAAAAGTCCCAGGAGGCAGGCATTTGGCCAAGTGGTTAAGATGGTTAGGGTACCTGCACTTCACATCCGAGTGTCAGTGTTTTTCGCACGGCTCCTGCCCCTGCCCCCAGCTTCCTGCTAATGCTGGGCTGGGAAGCAGCAGGGGACGGCTCCAGTGACTGGGAGAACTGGATGAAGTTTCCAGCTCCTTGCTCTGTCCTGGCCTGGTGCCTGCTCTTGTGGGCAACCGGGAAGTGAACAAGCATTTGGGAGCTGTGTCTGTCTCTTCCTCTGCTTCTCAAACTTTAAGATACATTGAATAAAAATTCCAGGGTGCCAGCCCCAAGCTGCCGGCTGAGTTGGTCTGGGCTGGGGGCCTTGGGATCTGCTCCCTGAACAAGCAAGCCCTGCTCTCCTCCCAGGTGTCCTGGAGCCACAGACCCTGTGCCGGTGATTCTGAGTGGGGGCCGAGGAAGGCATCAGAGGCAGACCTTACGTCACCTGTACCCCTAGCCGGACACATGGCTCCCTGTGCACCTGACCATGGCTGAGGGGAACGGTCAAGGCCATGGCTAGGAGGCCTGAGCAGAGCCAGTCCTTCCCATGTGCTGCATGGGGGTAGGGTGGGGTGGGGGGTGGCCAACGGAGGCTCAAATAAGGCACACGGTGTGCCTAGGCACACCCTGCTCCAGGCAGGGAAGGAGCCACAGACAGCAAGAGCCAGGGTCTCTGAGTCACTGTGTGGGTCATCTCCACACCCAAGCCAGCTGCCATCAAGACCTGAGGCTGGGAGAGCTGGCTTGCCCTCTCCATCCCTCCCCAGGGAGGGACTCACTGGGAGGGCCATAGCCCTGCTCCCAGGGGGCCACCCCTGAGAGGGGGCAGGAGGGCTGAGGGTCCCTCTGGCAGGCTGGCTCTCGCAAGCACAGGTGAGGACCAAGGCTGGGCTCACTCCCTAGCCAGTCGCTCCCTGCTCTGGCTTCTGAGGACCCTTAGGGGAATAAGTAGGGGGAAGACAGGTGCTTCTGGGGGAAAAGGACTCTGGGGGGGCAGCCCAGCCCTCTTCCCTAAGGGCAGAAACTCCTCCTCCTCCTACACAGCAGAGGCACCCCTGCCCTTCCTTCCTGGGCCCCCATGGGCAGAGCGGAGCCCTAGACGCTTCCTGCCAGGGCCTGCACCCTCCTGGCCACACATGCTCAGGTTCTCCGGAGACTGGAGACAGGGCGGGAGTGCCGGCTCCGGGGCCCCGGCCTGCCCAGCCCAGCAGCATGGCCTCTGCAGCTTTCGGGGCCTGACCTCGCCCAGCCCTCCGTCCCTCTCAGTCACACCCAATCTGGCCGCCACTGTGACAGCAGTAGCCTGAGACCGAGCATGTTCAGGGAGGCCGAGAGCAGCGTCACGGGAAAACGAGGGTGGCGCCCACGGCCTGACTTGGCCTCTGCCCTGCAGGAACAGGCAGCCGAGCGCCCACTTGGCGGGGATGAGCCTTGGCAGCGGCCCCTGCCTGTCTCCTTCCCAGACAGGTGCAGCCGCTCACCTGCCTGCACCTGTGAGCGCTCAGCCACCCACGCCCTGACCTGGCACCTGTGCTGGCAGCGAGCACACCAGGGAGGCCCTCGCCTTGGAGCAAGGCTCTTTTCGTGAGCCTTGGTTGGAACCTTCTGGCTTCCTTGCTTGTGTTGGCTTGGATGCCGTTCCCTGTTTCTTTTTCCCTCTTCAACAGGCGTCTGGCCTTGGGATTATCCTCTGGCCCATCCCCCAATCCTACCGCCCCTTACAGGGCCCTGATAACAGCCAACAGGTTAGTCACTGCCACCTGTACACATACACACACATACACACACAACCCGGAGGTACTGGGAACTCAGATTAAACCCAACCTAGCCTAACCCTTGTACACAGAGAAGTAGACTGACACCAGGGAGGGAAACCAGATGGCCCCAAGTAACCCAGCAAATTCACGGCAAAGAGGCTCAGACCCGGCCTGACCCCTGGGCCAGGGTGATCAGAGTCCCCCTCCAGGCTTCGCCCCTGCACGGGGATCTGATGTGTCCCACAGGCCTCCTGGGCTCTGTGGCCACTCAGGATCCAGGGCCGTGCAAGGCTCGGGGCCAGCTCCAGTGGACGTGGGGCTCGCCAGGGCCCCAGAGAGGACGGGGCGGGGCGGGCGCTGGTCTCCTGGGCGTGGGCCCTGCCCCCTCCTTCATTCTTCTCACCCTCCTTTGATGTAGTCCAGGAAGGTGCACTCGGACTCCACGGCAAAGGAAAGCAGGGTGACCTTGAAAACAAGAGGGCGCCGGTCAGCGGGGCGGGGCGGGGCGGGGGTGTGAGACATGGTGGTGTGAGAGCCGACACTTGTTCAGGGCCCGCCCGGGACGACCTGGTGAGCTCCTACTATTGTCCCCATCTTACAGCCAAGCCAACAGAGGCTCAAATAAGGCACACGGTGTGCCTATGAACACTGAACTCAGGGCTGTCCCGGCGTGGAGCCTGCACTCTTAACCTTGACACCAAGCCGCAGCCCGAAGGGTACCACCTCTATCTCAGGACCCCGGGGCGGGCATGGAGGTGAGGGGTCCTCCTGGCACAGGCCTGACACCCACCAATGCGGGCAAGCCCCACGCTGCCATGTAGCACCCATGGCTGGTCCCAAAATGTGCCTCTCTAACCTGCTGTACCCACCTTACACCCTCCCTGTCCCACCGCATCCCTGCGGGGTCTCTCAGCCTGCACCCTCCCAGACCCCAGACCTGACCCCTAACTGAACTCCCCGGGGACTCTGCGGCCAAGCTGAGGCCTGCAGTTCTCCACCTCCCTTCCTCCCCACCCCCCGGCTGCTGTGGCGCTGGCCTTGCTGCTACCCAGCAGTGCACTGCTTGTCATGGGGAGTCTCGCAAGCCCTGCATCCTAGGCCCATGGAGCTCAAGAGAGAGCTACAGGGGTTCGCGGCCCCTGCTGGTGTAGTCAGCCTGGCCACGCCCAGGAGCCCTTAGCCCGGGAGTGCTGAGCTGGCCTGGGAGACCCCACCCACTGGGCCCTTGTTAGGCACCTGGATGACAGCAGCCTCCTTCCCAGGGAAAGCTCAGACGCAAGGACTTCAGCCCTGACTGATGAGCCACACACCCCCGGGGAGCTTTGAAAACCTGTGCGAGCCGGTTCTACCAGTGTGCCCAGCTACAGCAGAGCCAGACCACAGCATCAGCATTGCCGGATGCCGCGCAGTAGCACAGACGTGCAGACCCGCGGCCCCCGCCCCCTTGCCTGGGGGATTCTCTAAGTAAGGCAGGAGCAGCAGAGAACACAGAAGACGGAAGCCCAGGGAACTGGCCCGGGCGTCTGTACTGTCAGCATCCGGGGTCCCGGGGGAGGGCGAAGCCCGGGAAACGCCAGAGCAAAGGGAAAGCTGGGAACCGGGCCTAGACCCGCTCTGCTCCTGATGCGCTCTGTGACCTGGGGACACTCCCCAGCCCTCTCTGGGCCACGGCTCCTTCTCGATGAAGCGGGAAGGCTGCAGATGAGTCTGCACCTTTCTGCTCTCAGCATTCCCAGCTGGGTACAGTGCTGCCCCCAGGGCGTGTGCAGGGACTTTCACAAGGACTGGGGCTCTACTGGTAGCATCGGGCAGAGGCCAGGGGTGCGAGACACTGGACAGTATGCGGGGAAGCCGCGTGAGGCATGGTGATCCCGGCTGGACACGGATAGTGCCTCACCAAGAAACACGGCGGCTGCGCACGGAAATGGCCTCCCAGCCCCCGTGCGTGATGACAGACGGGGGTCAGGCCCCTGGGCACGAGCAGAGCACGTCACAGTTTGTAGGATGGCATTCCCTGCACCCCCTTCCCCGCCCCGTGTCTGTCCCACCCCCAATCCAGAACAGGAAGCAAGGAAAGAGGGATTTTATGAACCCCACTTTACAGATGGAGAAAATGAGGTTCTTCCAAGAAAGCCAAAAGCCCCCAAAGCCCTCATCTGGCTCTGGAGTGGAGTCCGCCTGGCTCGAGTGGCTGAACTTGGCTGCACAAGCGAGCAGCCACGACCTCTAGCATCTGCACCACACAGGCACTGCCTCGTTCTAGGAACGCTTGGGGGCTCCACCACAGGGCCTTTGCACATGCTGTTCCTACAGCTGGAATCCCCTTTCCCTAACCCTTTGCCTTAGTATACTCGGGCCCATCGTACACACAGGCTGTGTGTGTGACCACACATGTGCGTTTGCTCTCTGCTGCCTCCCACTGGGACACAGGCTCCAGGGATGGGAGCCTGTCCTGCTCCCAGCTGTTTCCCCTTTGCCTAGGCCAGGGCCCGGCTCAGAGCAGCACTCAGTAAACATCTGTTGAAGAAATGCAAGCATGCTCTGAAGACTGGGCCCAGGAGCAGGGCGATACCCCGGGAGCCACGGGCGAGCAGGGACAGCTCCCACGGCGGCGGCCGGCTCTGGAGTCAGAGGCTGAGTGTGTCCTGGCTGGGTGACTGCTTGAGTCACCTCCTCGCCTGCAGCCTTGGTTTCCTCTTTAATGACAAGTGGATGAGAACAGCTGCTGCTCCAGGAAAAAACCTGTGGAGAGCGCCAGGCTGGGGAACTCCCGGGGCGGGAGCCCGCGAGGCGCGACTCCTTTTCCTCTTCCTTCCTGCAGGAAGTCCCTTGGGCATCCCCTCACCGTGTGACTCCACGTCCTGCGTCCAGGGCCTGCTGTGCCTGCTGTGCAGTGTGCACCCCCGCCCTAGCAGGTGCACGCACGCACGCACGCATGCACACACACACAGGCGTGACTCCGGCACCACACCCAGCCCAGGACCCAGAGCGTCCACGCCCCTGGCTGCAGGCAGCGGTGCCTACTCACGGTGCCAGAGTTCACGTATTTCTTTTTCTTCATTTTCTTTTTTGGATTCACCACCTGTAGAAGAAACCAGTTATTGTTGCCAGGCAGTCAGGGCTGGCTGCCGGGGCCTCTGCAGACGCCCCCACGTGGCCCCAGCCAGCCATGGCGGGGCGGGGGCGAGAAGTCCACAGCCGTCAGGGGGACAGGGCGGAGGGAGGCTTAGCGGGAGACTGGCACTTGGCAACCCGCGTCCCACGGTCAAACGCACCAGGAATATTTATTTAATTTTCTTTTGTACTGCCCCCCAAACTGCCCCGGGCTGATGCTGCCCGCGGCCCCATGGGTGCCTGCCCGCCCTGTGGCCCGGGCTGTTCCACTCTGCTCTCTGCCCCAGGCTCCCCTCTGGGTGACCACCACCCTTCCTGGGCAGTTAAAAGCCCCTTAGCTGTCCTTCCCGCGTGAGTTTTCACAGCTCAACCAGGAATCACAGGGCTAGCACACAGCAGGCGCTCAAAAAGTCCTGACGGGCTGGCTCAGCGGTGGTCCCCGCTGCGGCAGAGGTGGCTTCCCCGGGACACACTGAGCGATGTCTGGCCACAGCTGTGACGGTCCCAGCTCGGGGAGCGGGTAGAGGCCAGGCACAAAGAATGGTCGAGGCCCACGCGTGGCTGACAGCCCCAGGGCCGAGGAGCGCCCCACAGGGCTCTCTCAAGGGCCACATCGCTCCTCGTGCGTGGGTTTTCCGTCCACCTTCTAAGCGTGGGGAGTCCGGGCGCAGCCCTTCCTGCGGTGCCATCAAACCGAGCCAGGCGGTTTCCCGCGGCTCTGGTGCGTGCTGCTGTCTGGCCAGCTTGTCTGCCCTCTCCCGCACCCCTGCTCTGCGCACGGTGGCCACAGCTGTGGGATCCTCGGTGTGAACAACTACCGACATCTGCTTCTGGAAAAGGAGACGAAGGTGCAGAGATACCCAGCGACTCCCCTACGGCCGCCCAGCTGTCTGCGTGGCGACAGCGTGAGGAACCAGGTTCCCAGGGGCCAGCGTCGTGGTGCAGCGGGTCAAGCTGCCTGTGACGCAGGCGTCCCATACTGCAGCACTGGGTCAGGTCCCGGCTGCTCTGCTTCCAATTCAGCTCCCTGCTGATGCACCTGGGAAGACAGATGCTGATGATAGCCCGAGGACGTGGGCTCCTGCCGCCCACGTGGGAGATCCAGATGAAGCTCCCGGCTCCTGGCGTCGGTGTGGCCCAGTCCGGGCTGTTGCAGCCATCTGGGGAGTGAACCAACAGATGGAAGACCTCTCTCTCTCTCTTACTGTCTCTCCCTCTCTGTCACACTACTTTTCAAATAAATACAATAAATCAAGGAAGGAAGGAAGGAAGGAGCCAGGTTCCCAGCCCCAGGCCATTGGTGCCACCTTTAAACCAAATGCATCTCCGAGAATCGCCGGCCCTGTGGGAGAAAGGAGGTATGTCCCCAGGGCAGCGACAAAGGCTGCCAAGAAAGAGGAGTCACAGAAGCGTCAGGGGAGCTGGCAGGAGGAAGACCGGCCCCGGGGCAGCACCAGTCAAGGCTCCCGGCACCGGTGGTGCTCAGGGCAGACTCTGAGAGGCGGGAAGGCTTCGGGCATCGAGAGACGGACATCAGAGGAGATGTGGGGAGAAGCTCAGAACTGGGGTCCAGTCTGAGTGCAGAACCACGGGATGAAGGGGTGAGTTGGGTAGGATGGAGGGGGGTGAGCTGGGCAGGATGCAGGAATGAGTTGGGTGGGATGGAGGCAGTGAGTTGGGCAGGATGCAGAGGTGAGTTGGGAGGGATGCAGGGGTGAGTTGGGAGGGATGCAGGGGTGAGTTGGGAGGGATGCAGGGGGTGAGCTGGGTGGGATGGAGGGGTGAGCTGGGCAGGATGGAGGGGGTGAGTTGGGTAGGATGGAGGGGTGAATTGGGTGGGATGGAGGGGTGAGTGGGGCTGGCTGGAACAGAACCTGAAATGTCCCCCAGTGGCCTGTGGGGACGCTGGCAGGGGACAGTCACAGCAGGCTCTAGGATGCTGGGACCTGGTGGAGGTGATGCAGGGGAGGAGGAAGACAGCAGGGAATGCTCGCCCAGTTCTGCACCCAGCAGCTCCACGACCCGAGGCAAGCTACTTAGCCTCAGTGTGCCTCAGTCTCCTCACCTGCAAAATGGGACTACAAAGTGCCCACCTCACAGAAAGGTATGAGATTAAACAAACGACAGCAACCACAGTGCTCAGTACGTACTCCAGAGGCATCGGCTGCAATTTTCAACAACCTACTGCTACCATCATTACTGCCACCACCTACTGCTACCTTCATTACTGCCACCACCCGTCCCGGTGAGAGAGGGAACGAGAACCTGGGGAACGGGGTGCTGGGGCAGATGCTGAGCTGCAGCCAGCACAGCACTGTCAGGAAGCGACCGCCGGAGCTGTTCTTAGAGTCCTTCTGTGCTCTTTACGTTAGCCTGCCCCCACACGTCCACCCTCTAACATAACCGTCTCAACTCCAAGCGCCTGTTTGCTCTCGGATCTCCACCTGGAGTGGGCACTGAGGAAACACCCTGCCTGGCCCCAAGTTTCCTGGGCTCCCGGGAACCCATCTCTCCAGCCCTGAGTAGCTGCCGCGGTGAAGTTGCACATAGGGAGCCACAGCGCCCCCTAGAGGCCGTCCTAGAAATCGCCACACTCGCTAAGCCGCCTCTTCTTCCTCTTCCCAGGGGGACTCCCAGGACAGATCTGGGGTCTACCTCCTGATACAGCAGTGAAGGAAGCATGGCTCAGCCCTTGGGGATCTCGGGGTCTTCGAGGGGGCTAGGAAGCATCAGCAGTCTGCCAGAGCCTGGGAGTGCTAGGCGTGTGCTAGGGGTGTGGGTAGAGCCGGCTTGCTGGGGGCAAGGACAGCAGATCCCACCTGGGAGAAGACCACAGAAGGGAGCCCGGGTGGAGGCTGAGGCAGTGCGGAGGTCCAAGGCCTCGGTTGGCTGGGGGCAGGGGCAACTCCTGGGGGCCTGGACAGCTGCATGCCCAGGACAGCTGTAGCGTGTCTGGTTGCATACACAGCCTGCAGGGGCTGGCGCGGGGGGGGGGGGGGTGGCGTCCTGGATGAAGGAGCTAGGCCGTGCCCTCCAGGCCCGAGGATGTCAGCCAGGGTGGGCGGCTCTCCAGTGCCCTCTCACTCCTCTGTGCCAGCTGGACTGAGGGTCGATGCCCACACAGGCTTCAAGCGGGAAAGACTGACGAGTCGGTGGTGGGCAGAGGCAGGCGGGAAGGCTGCTAGGAGGCTGCTGTGGACATCGCACGGGGCGGGGGGTGGGGTGGCAGACTGCGAGGTCGGGGGTCATGTGGGCACTGACAGGGGCAGATCAAGTGTTCACAGTGGCGGGCTGGATGTGCAGAACCGGATGGTAAGGGTGACCCCGCAGGCGCCTAGGACCCATGATGGGGACACAGGTGGCAGAGTGGACTGTGGGGGGCACAGGCTGACGGTGGACGCTGGCCCCGGGGCATGGGTCTTTATTCATGGGAACCTGGGGGCCTCTTCGGGCAGCTCTGACTGGAGCGAGTGTTCCTGACCCGCCCCGGCTGCCCAGCGATGACACCCCGGTCCAGATCTGCCCCTGGGCTCGCCTCTCCCCTGATGGCCCTTCCTGGTGCAAAGCAGCTCCAGGCTCCTCCTCTGTTGACTGCAAAGCCACAGAGATCAGGGCGGTGACAACAAACCTCTTCGGAGCCAGGCAAGCACCTTCTGGAGCCCTACTTCATCAGTCCTGACCCCTCCACGTCCCTGAGAAACAGCCTAAGATGAGGCCAGAAGGGGGTGGAGCCAGGGCGGGGGGGGGGGGGGAGGCACAGACGGCCCCTCCCTGCGTGTACGCCGAAAAACAAAGCAAGGCGCCGAGCCCTGCACAGCGATTCACCCGTGCCCGCCTTCACAGCAGCCACGCTCAGTTGAACTTGGTGTGTGAAGGGGTCACAAGCATGGCTCTGCACCAGCAGCGCCCTGGCCAGGCAGGGAGGCAGCACGGAGGGCCGGCACCTCGCCTGCCCTCGGGAGCACAAGGCTTGGAACAGCCGTGCAGGGGGAGGCAGTGAACTGTCAGAGGACTTGGTCAGAGACGGGGCCCAGAGCCCTGAGGGCCTCTAGCGTGCGGTAGGACAGCTATGCAGCGGTCAGCAGAGGACAACAGGCGCCAGCAGTGGCCTCTGGGCCAGGCTGCGTCCCTTTGGCTTCTTTAATTCTCAGTGTGCACGGCGCGGATTGCTTCGGGAACCCAGCCAAGGTCACGGAGCTGGTAAGGGGCAGAGCCAGCATACGACGCCGGCGGCTCTGAGGGGTGTCGGCATTTACCGTGAACATGGATGTTCGCAGGAGGTTGGAAAAGGGACGAGGCGCAAGGAGGCCACTCAGAGCAGGAGGACCTGAACTCAGTGCAGGAGCTGGGGAGGGCACGGGAGAGGCACATGCAAGCAGGTGATATGGCCCCCGGAAGGCCAATGCTGCTCTCCCAAAGAGATGGGCGGCCTCGGCCAAGGCGCTGTGGCCCTGGTCTAGGCCGATGAAGACATCCCAACTCCTGATCCCTTGGCTCTGTCCTGGAGGAGGTGAGATGCTAAGCTCCCAGGCCCTGTTCCGGTTGGAGGCAGAGGGCCGCCATGAACCTCAGGCCTCCGGCTGGGAACCTTCTTATTCCACCCCCCACCCCCGCCTTCCCTGGGATATGTGTCTATAATCCAGTGATCTGGAATCAGGCAAATCGGGGTGGTCTGCTGCTTTTGACCTGAACTTGAACTTGAACTGAACCATGGGACTTTGGGCAAGTTTACCCACTGCTACCCACAGAACGTAGCAACAGCACCTCACATGGAGACACCCAAAGCCCCAGCCTCGCACGTGGCGCATTGCAGTCCCCAGTGACCAGGAGCCTCGGAGCATCAGAGCAAACCCTGTGCTTCCGGCGCCCGCCTCACCTCGTAGATGTTGAACTGGCTCTGCCCGCGGGCCAGCTCCCGGTAGCTGGTGGTGAACTCCCCGATGAAGTCGTGGCTGCAAGGGAAGACTGCGGCTGAGACCCTGAGGCCTCGGCCTCTCCCACAGCCCTGCCCCTTGCTCCCAGGTCTGTCTGGGCCTCCACTCCTAGGGCACCTTGCAGCAGAGAGGCGGGTCCCTGGGAAGAGAGCCCACGGTCACCTAGCAAAGAGCCAGCCTGGGAGGAACAGGGCCCGCTTCTGCCTGGATTCTTGTTTGAACAAATCAGCAATGGAAGGCACTGAGGGGACAACGGGGGCAATCTGAAAATAAAAAGCAGACCGGCTGGCATTCAAGCATTACTGCTCAATGTCAAGTGCAAGCGTGGCATTTGCGGTTGTGTAGGAAAATGCCCTTATTTTTTAGACATTTCCAATGGGATATTTAGAGGTAAAATGCCATGATGTACTTTACTTTAAATGACATTACCAACATGCAGATAGAGCAAAGCTGGAAAAGTTTTAGCAACAGTTCAGTTAAATTGTGAAAATCAGGTGCAGGGCGTAAAGGCGGTCCTGAAGCAGCTCTCCTTCCCTGTGTATCCGACGATTTCCCAATACGTGTTTTTAAAAGATCATTAGAGCCGGCGCCGCTGCTCACTAGGCTAATCCTCCACCTGCGGCACCGGCACCCCGGGTTCTAGTCCTGGTTGGGGCACCGGATTCTGTCCCGGTTGCTCCTCTTCCAGGCCAGCTCTCTGCTGTGGCCCGGGAAGGCAGTGGAGGATGGCCCAAGTGCTTGGGCCCTGCAACCCATGGGAGACCAGGAGGAAGCACCTGGTTCCTGGCTCCTGGCTCCTGGCTTCGGATTGGTGCAGCGCCGGCTGTAGCAGCCATTGGGGCGGGGGGGGGGGGGTAAACCAACGGAAGGAAGACCTTTCTCTCTGTCTCTCTCTCACTGTCTAACTCTGCCTGTGGGGGGGAAAAAAAAAAGCCAGTAGAGAGGTAGAGGGGGCTGCCGCCTGTGGCATGGGCATCCGACATGAATGCCGGTTCCTGCCACAGCTGCTCCACTTCTGATCCGGCTCCCTGCTGCTGGCCTGGGAAAAGCAGTGGAAGATGGCCCAAGTGCTTGGGCCTCTGCCACCTACATGGCAGACCCGGATGAGGCTCCTGGCTCCTGGCTTGGGCTTGGCTCAGCCCTGGCTGTTGCAGCCATTTGGGGGAGTGAACCAGCAGATGGAACATGTCTCTGGCTCTCCCTCTCTGTAACTCTGACTTTCAAATGGATACGTCAATTAATAAAAGACAATGAGAGCCGTGTGCAGCCAGGCAGCTGGGGGTGTCTGCGTGGTGCCCTGCCCTTGGGAAGTGTTTAGCTGAGGTTCAGCCCACTCTGTACACAGCACAGCTCACCCCCTTAACCCTCACTGTCCCTGTGGAGGGGGCAGGGGTGTGCAGGAGGTGGGCGTTGGCCCCTTGCCCTGCGAGCACCCACGCTGTTTCGGGTGTACGTGTTCACAGCTCTCAGCCGGCTGACTACAAACGCCTTGATGCGGGAGCCCCCTGGCAGCCAGTCCCCAGCTGACCCAGGAGAGAACACTCCAGGTGCGGGAGAGTGGGGGGTCGGGGATGTGAGGCCATGAGAGAGGAGGCAGGGGAGCTGCGGGAGGCTCCCTTCCAGGAGGCCTCCGGGCCAGGGCAGCTCCTTGGAGGGGGCGTGGGCCCCAGGCAGAACACACAGCTGCCTCAGTGCCACTGCTCACCCCATCGACTCCGAGGGACCAGCACAGGCCCTTCAGTGACTCACTGACAGTGCCACCCGACGGGGAGGTCACCGTGGCCAGGGTGACCAGGGGGAGCCCTGAGTGCCGAGCTCAGCCTCTGTGCTCCCTCAGCCCAAGCCCCCACCCAGAGGGCACTCGGGGCCGGAGCTGTGCCTGGGTTCGGCAGGGCAGCGGCCGGCCCTGGTTGGCTACGAGGAAGCTCCTTAAGGAAAAGGGGAGGGGCCTCTCCTGCAGGATGGGGGTGCTGTGGTGCCTCAGTGGAGCAGGGTGGGAGGGGCCACCATGCAGAAGATCCACTCCCGCCCCCTGCAGGAAGACCCAGATCCGGACCCCTCCCCAGGTGAGGTCCAAGCTCGGCCCCCAGCCCGCTTACCTGCCATCGCGGTCCCAGTCATACACCTCCACCTTGATGGTCCTGCAAGACAGAGGGCCTTGGTGGGACCGGCTAGCCTAGCCCCACACTGCACCGCACCGCCCGCTCTGGGGCCAGGAGGGGAGGCCAGGACACCCTTCCGGCTCCAGGGCCCTGAGTGGGGGAGGTGGTAGCCTCCTCCTGAGGCCTTTTAGCAATCGTGGGAACAGGGGCAGCCCCAGAGCCCTGCAGGCGCCTCCAGGAATTTCAAGGAGGCCTCAGACCTCTGTGCGTGTGCGGTGCGTGGGGCCTGGGGCCAGGGTGAAGCTGCAGGATGACTTATGGGGTGCAGTCAGGACAGTGGCCGTGTGGCCCTCCGTGGGTCTCGGGCCTAAGCAGGGGCGACAAGACTGCTTGGGGGGGACCACAGACGTGAAGGGGCTGAGTGGCAGCGCCGGCCGAGTCAGGGATGGGCCCAGGGCCTTGGCGGGGACCGCCCGCGGCGCCTGTCCAAGCCGCGCGACTGGCTCCTGAGTGAGGGTGTAATTATCTTCACATTTTAGCCTGGCTGCTTTAATTAGTTTGTTTTGACTCCTATGCATGGGGCTGGGCTCTGAGAGCCCGGTTTATTTTTAGCCACGTTCCCATGGCAACAGGCTAGCGGACCAGGCTGCAAGGAGGGCGCAGAGGCTTCTGGTTAACTCTCGGTGCTGGCTGCTCAGGCCTGGGAGGGGTCCAGGGCAGGGGTGGGGGGCCGGGGGGGGGGTGAGGCCGAGGGAGCCGGCGGCCCCCGCCCCCAGCCTTCGCGTCTACCTGGCGCCCTGGTCTCGCCCTGGCGGCGGCCGGTCTTGGGCCCGCCAGGAGTCGGCCCTGGGGCTCTGGGCTCCCAGCAGGAGGCGCTGCCTCCCTGCAGAAGAGCCTCCTCGGCCGGGTGGGCGGGGGACAGCCGCACCTACAGCAGGTGTGATGAGAGCACTGTGTAAACCAGGAGGCGCAGATGCCCGCCGTGTAAAGGGATCCTTACTCCAGGCCTGGGATCCCGCCCCTGCCCCAGACAGGGCTGATGTGTCCTGGTCCCCACGGGGACAGCCCCCCCCCCCCAGCTGCAGGGGACCTTCAAAGACCCCAGCAAAAGGGCACCTCCCCTCCAGCCACCAACATCGGCCCCTCAGGTGACGGCACAGTGACAGCTGTGTGCCCAGACGCTGCAGGAGGACCCCAGCTCGGGGACAGCCCTGGGTATCCACGTGATCACTGTGGGGTTTTGTTTAGCTCCAAGCACAGAGCCTCTCTGAGGGGGTCTGTACCGGGCTCGGGCACCGGCAGTTCTGAGAAGCCCCCACTGACTGCTGCTGCAGCCAGAACCCCGGCTTCCTTGGGATCAGATCCCAGTTTCCCAACCTGGCTGCACTTTGGAATCTCCCGCGGAGCTCTGGCCACGCTGGTGCCGATGCTCATCCCAGAGACTTGCAATCATTTGGGGCATGGGGATCTGAACCTGCAGCCGAGGGTGCAGGCTCCAGAGAGGCGATGGGGCGGTGGTCAGGCTAGCTCAGAAGCCACCACCTTCCAGCCCTGGGGGAGGGGGTGGCGTGGGGGTAGGGCAGCGGTGCGCCAAGGCCTGCGGGCCATAGACAGAAGCCAGGCACAGCTCTGGTGACTGTTCACAACACTAAGGCACTGCCCAGCCCTGATCTCACAGGCACCACTCGCAGCCTGCAGGCTCTGGCTCCCAACCCTGTGCGCAGTCCCCGCATGCGCAGTCCCCAAAACGGCTTCTGTCAGTGACTTGCGGGGACAGTGCCCAAGAGAACAGGCTGTGGCCTAAGAGACCAGGAAACAGGCCCCTGCGGCCCACAAACTGAACATCTTATTTGGCATAGGACACAGAGCCCCAATTTTGGAGGCAGTGAGCTGGACAGGGGAGGCCGCAGGCTCTGGGGTTCAGCCCTGGGGGTGGTCTTGGCTCTATCGGGTACCAGCAGCACAGCCCTGGGCGGCTGGCTATACCCTCGGAGACTCTGTTTACTCGGCTGTGCAGTGGGATCATCGCACACATGGGGAGGAGCGCTGTGCTGTCCGCAGCGTGTCACGCGTTGTTCTCTTCCTGCCTAAGACCCTCCAAACTCCAGTCTCCCAGGCCATTCCCACGCACCGGGAAAATGTCAGCGCTCTGAGGCCAGGGCTGTTTCTTTGTTTCCTGCCAAATCTTCAGCGTCTAGGCCAGTGCCAAGTGTATATCAGGTGCTCTACAAACCTGTGAAATGGGCTGGGCAGGTACAATGCCCTCGCCCACAAAATCACACATAGAGGCTTCCCCTGGGTCACAGAGCTGGTCACCGGTGATGCCAGGAGCCACTGTCCTGGGCCTCTGCACACCTAGGGTGGGGGTGGGGGGGAGCGCCCCCGGCTGGCGGATGAGGGCCATGGCCAGGCGGGCTTCCTTCTGCACACCAACCTGCTCTCCCTAAAGTCTCCTGAACTGCAAGGCCCTCCCCCCATGGAGTTGCTGCCTGGTGAGGAGAAGACCGTTTCCCCCTGCTCTCAGTCCCGGGGGCTGCCAGGCCCCCCCCCCGGGGGGGGGGTCCCACACTCCCAAGAGGCTTCAGAGCAGCAGAGAGGCGCCCAGGCCTCCCCTGCGGCAGGCAGGGGGCCCAGCGCCGAGTCTGCGCTGCGCAAGCTTGGGCTGTGCCACACGCCCCTACCTCCTACCAGAACCTCAGCTTCGGCAGGTGCAAACGGGAGACAAGACAGCCCTCCGGGAGGTCACAGAGCGCGGCCCTCAGCGCGTGGCGGGATCAGGGCAGGGGTTCGGGGAGGCAGTGAAGCCACTGCTGGGGACACTCGTGTCCCCTGTCAGAGGGTCTGGCTGGAGTTCCAGCTTCCGCCAATGCACACCCCGGCTGCCACCACATGATGGCGCAGGGACGCAGGTCAAGTGTGCAACCTGGACTGAGCTCCTGGCTTCCACTTGGCCCAGCCCTGGGCTGTTGTGGGCATTTGGGCAGATGGGAGATTGCTCTTTGTCGCTCTCTCTTTCTCGCCGACTTTCAAATAAATACACATAAACAATACGATTTTAAAAAATCTAAGGGGCAGCAGCTCATTGAGCCAGGGTGCCAGGGGGCAGTGAGAAGCTCAGTGATGCGACCACCCGGCCTCCCGGGGCCTCCTCTCCCCGCTGCCCGCGAGGACTCCGCCTTCAGACACCCTCTTCAAACCCACTCGTTCAACTTGAAGGCGTGATGAGTGACAGCAGCCAGGCCCAGACAAATCCGCAAGTCACGGAACGTTCCAGAGGAGGGGAGGGCGAATTCTGGGCAGCCAGGGGAAGTGCCTCTTGTCATCACCCCGCTGTCCCACCCTGGAGGGCTGGGCTGACCCCGACCCCAACCCTGACCCCGACCCCGACCCCGACCCCGACGCCACTTCCTCTGACTATGGCTCTGACTGGTCTCGTGTGGACTGGAGACACAGCAAAGGCAAGGGGACCCCAAACCAGGGGGCCAGCCCAGAAGTGACATCAATGGATCCTCCATTTCCCGACCTGTAAAATGGGCACATCGCTAGGGCCCATTTTCTAGGGTTGCTGTGAAATTTAAAGTCACAAGGTAAAAATAATGCACTTGAACTGTTAGGATACAGCCTGGAACATGTCCTAAACAGTCATTTTTTAATAACGTTAGCAGGTACCACCCCTCACCCCCCCACCCCCGGCTACTGCCGCCCTCTCAGCAAACCCTGGCCCCCGCCCTCCCTGACAGCTTTTCCCACACAGGAGTCTACACTTCTGCTTCGATTCTCCTCCCTGGCTGCAGCCTCCCTCCTCTGGGCCCCCTCCTCTCTCCCTTGCTTGTTCCTGACCTGTGGCATCCTCCACGGGGCTCTGGGCACCTGACCTCTGCCAACCCCTCCTGGAGACCCCCCAGACCCCTGCCCCTCCCCCTCAGCTGCAGCTGGTCCGCAGCACCCATGCGAAACGCGGCTGAAAACCCCTCCCCCTCCTCTCTCTCTCGACAGCAGCAGCTCATTTTCAAACAACAAGTGCAATTCAAAAAATAGTTACTGGGGCCGGCGCTGTGATGCAATTGGTTAATGCCCTGACCTGAAGCGCCGGCATCCCATGTGGGCCCCGGTTCTAGTCCCGGCTGCTCCACCTTCAATCCAGCTCTTTGCTATGGCCTGGGAAAAGCAGTAGAAGATGGCCCAAGTCCTTGGGCCCCTGCACCCGCATGGAGACCCAGAAGAAGCTCCTGGTTCCTGGCTTCGGGTTGACGCAGCTCCGGCTGTTGTGGCCAATTGGGGAGCAAAACAGCAGATGGAGGACCTCTCTCTCTATCTCTGCCTCTCCTTCTCTCTGTGTGTAACTCTGACTTTCAAATAAATAAATAAATAAATATTTTCAAAAAATTATTTACTTATTTACTTGAAAGAGTTACAGAGAGGGGGGGGGAGAGAGAGAGAGAGAGAGAGAGAGAGAGAATCTTCTATCTGCTGGTTCACTCCTCAAGTAGCTGCAGCAGCCAGAGTGGAACCAGACCAAAGCCAGGAGCCAGGAACTTAACCCAGGTCTCCCGCGTGGGTGCAGGGGCCCAAGGATTTGGGCCATCTTATTCTGCTTTCCCAGGCTCATTTGCAGGGAGCTGGATCAGAAGTGGAGCAGCTGGGACTTGAACTGGCACCCCTATGGGATGCCAGCATAACAGGCAGCAGCTTTACCCACCATGTCACAGCACCGACCACAACAAATGCAATTTTTATAATGTAAGGGAAATGATGTTGGGGTTGGCATTCCTGGCTCCTGGCTTCAGCCTGACTCAGCCCCAGCCATTGCGGCCATTTGGGGAGAGAACCAGCAGATGGATGACCTCTCTCTCTCCTTCCCTCCCTAAATATAACTCTGCCTTTCAAATGAATAAACATCTTAAAAAAAAAAAAAGAAGAAGAAGAAAAGAGTGGGTGGCCTGTGGGCTGTAAGGACAGGATGGGGCCAGCAGAGCCCACTCTGGGCCACACCCTGCACTTCTCTTGTCCCGAGGCTCCAGGTCTCATTCCCGCCCCCGGAGACACATCGGGCTCTTGGGAGTCTCCCTTCCTGCTGTTCCTTCTCCTGACCGCATCATCCGGGCCCCAAACCACCAGGACCCTGCCCGCTCGCAGGACTAAACCAGGCGGCTTCTCCACCTTGGACCCCACAGCAGACCTGAGCAAGGGCCTTGTTACCCGGCCTCCCCGGCGCCTGCCAATCACAGCTGGGGGCACCACATCTCTGTGCTGTGGCCGTGCAGCCAGCCTAGGTCCCAACCCTGCTTCTAAGGTCACTGGCAGCAGGCCCGGGGACAGGTTCCTCAGCCCCTCTGGGCCTCAGTTTCTGTACCTGTCACACGTTCGACCTACCAGTGCCACCTCCCAAGGAGGAGCCAACTGCTGCGGGGATCAAATTAGCTTGTGGGCCCCAGGGACACTCAGAACAGGGCCTGCCGATGACCTCTCTCCTCGCTGGCTTGGGAGCCACCTGGGGTGGGGAGGACCTCGATGAACAACCCCCACCTCCACCCCATGCCACTGGAGCTGCTGCCTGGCTGACTTAGAAGCCACAGGGGCTGGGCGACTCTGAGCATGCTCTGTGAGGTTCCAGAACCTTCCCCCCCACCCTCGAGGGACTGTGGCCTTGTTTTCCTGCACCAGGCCCTCCCTCGCCTGCCCCGGGCGCCTGCGGGCGCTGGCACCTCCGGAGAGGGCTGCCGGGTGTGTGGGTTACACTGGGGCTGGGGCGGGTAGGTCTGCTCCCTCCCCCGCGCCAGCCTGACATGCTGGGCCCTGTGATGAACAGGGCTGTCAGTCATGTCACAGTCAATCTGTGTCTGGCCCTGCAGAAGGGCCCAAGCTGCCTCTATCCTGGAGGGAGCCAAGGCTGGGGCTCGGCGGGGGGAGGGAGCTGGGAGCCTGCCTGGCTTTCACTCCCACCCAACGCTCACCTGCTCAGCGGCCCAGTGTGGAGGCCAGGGCTCTGAGCCTCGCTACCTCCTCCCATGTCCTGACAAGGCTGGGCCCTGGTACCCTGGGAGCCCCTCCATCCCCACACGCACCTGTCAGTGGCCCCAGTGAGCAGGATCCCAAGGGCTCTGATGCCCCCGGTGATCCCAGCTGAGTGGCCAGTAGAGACTGGGGCTTCCCGGACAGTGCCCCCTGCCAGCTCACCCAGCTGAGCGACAGCAGTCGCTAGGAAACCAAACTGGGTTCCTGTGATCTCACGTGGCTCCACGCTCTCCTGGCCCTGGCCACAACGTGTGGAGACATGTTTCTTTGTGCGACCACGGGTTAATGGCCCCACGGGTGTGTGGGCTTTATGAGGTGGGATGACCGGTGAAGACTGTGTTCTGTCCCCTGCTAACTGCCCCGCCCCCAGCACAGTGCCTGGCGCATGGCAGGGACTCACAGATACACGCTTGTGCACCGGGCACTGAGTTCTGTGTCTTACGCACAGCCAAGCCTCCTTGTGCAGCTTCTGTTACAGGAGCCTAAAGCAGCCCCAGGAGGTAGGGGAGTTCACGTCCATTTTACAGATAAGAAAACTGAGGGTCAGACAGGCCAAAGCTTGCCCAGGCTGCCAGTTCTCTTTAGTCACGTGCTCAGCCTTAGCCACGAGGCAGCTGTACTCTCAGACCACGACCATAGCTAGCACATTGTAAGAGCAGCGCTGTGTTGATCAAAAAGCCCTCCCTGCTGGTAACTGGCCGCAGGGGGTGCACCTGGGATCCCAACCCCGGGGTGCAATGGCAGGGAGCTGCGGCTGGGGAGGACCGGTGACCTTGGCCTTTAGCTCTAGCCGGCTGCACCTCTCCAGGCAACCATGGAAGACAATCTGCTGAGCCCAGGCCTGGGCGCCAAGACACCCATCTGGGTTGCCCTGGGATCCTAGGCACCTCCCGTCCCTCCAGCCTTGGGAGGTGGGGTTAGGAGGAGGCCCTGGTGGGGAGACCCTGGCCCGGGGAGGGGGGGCCGGGCTCTCCACTCACCGGTCATAGTCGCCATTGCAGAGGGCTCTCACGGGGATGGAGAAGGTCTGCCACACCGGGTTCAGGGTGTTCTTCATGACCTCCGTCTTGTGGCAGATGGTGAACCTGGCAGAGAAGGAGACGAGGAGAGGCTGTCAGGTGTGAGCCCAGGCAGGCGGCCCCCAGGGCACAGAGGAGCCAGCTGGTCACACGGCCCTGGGGCCAGGAGGGCTCCTACAGAGAGCGTCAGGAGACCTGGGTCCCAGCTCTGGTTCTGGGCCCGCCTGCGCCGATCGGGCCTCTGCCTCCTGCCCCGGAAGCCCGGGAGTTGGCCTCTAGCAGGGACTCCCCGTCTGAGAAGCGGGGGTGGACGCTCGAATCGCAGTGGAACCTCAGGGTCCGGGTGTGGCTACCGCTGCTGCCCCCGCCCCGCACACTCTCTCCCCAGCCACTTCCATCTTCACGGCTCACCCCTCACCACCTTGGAGTCCAACACCACCCCCATGAAGCCCTCCCTGACCTCGCTCATCTGAGATGCACCCCAAACCTAGTCCTGTGACCCCACACCCCCGGTCCCTCCGTGGCCTCCTTCTTTCCGTCGCATTTGTCACCAGTGGACATTTTGACAATGTCCACTTTCTTCCTTGTCTATTCTGTTTGTGCTCCGTCACCAGTATGTGAGTTCCCCAAGAGTGAGCATTTCTGTCCCATTTGGTCACTGGGCTATCCCCAGGGCCCGCCACGGTGCCTACCAGTTAGCAGCTTTTCAACCTTATATGTATTTTTTTACAATGAGCCAGTAAACAAATGTATTTCTGCTGGCATTCCAATCCAGGAAAATCAAAGCTTCTGACTTAGACAGTCACTAAGTCACCGTTTCCAGTCTGGATCCACGACCCTGCTTAGCAGACTGAAAGTACAGAACTGGCTTGTCCCAGCTGGGCCACCATCCGGCGGCCCTGCCCACTCCCACCCCTGCCACCCGGATGGGCAGCTGGCAGGAGCTGGGCTAGGGGCTGGGGGGCTGGGGGCTGGGCCCTCTCCCGGAGGCCTCTCAGCACCCGCCCCAGCTACACCCCCAACTTGGAAGGGTCACAGGGTGGGCCCACACAGCCTGTGCCGTCTCCTCTCTGGCAGGTTTCAAGTCAAAATGTCACTCCTGTCACTGTCGCTCAGCGTTCCTCCACTCTGCTGCTTCTCGCCCACCCGCTGCCGTGTGCAGAGACACGTGGGAGACCTCCCCACACGCACCAGAGCTGGGAGCCAGGGCAGCAACGGGGACTGGGCAGCAGGGGCAGGCAGGGCAGGGAGGCGGACCGCTGCGGGGCTGGGGGGCCCAGGCTGGGGGCCGACGGTGGGGAGGCTCCTGTCGCACAGAAGTCAGCCGGCTCCAGGTCCTGCATGCAGGAGGCCACAGGCCTGTACAGCCTCCCCAGCTCCCCCATGTCTTGACCCACTGGCCTCTCTCCCTCTCCCTCCCTCCACCCGCCACCAGACTTCTTGCCCAGCTCTGCGAAGCTATGAGCCCACTGCCTCCCTGCGCTTTCTTCCTGGACCCCGTGCAGTTGGTTTCTGGCTCAGACACAAACTTTGCTGAAAAATGGTTTTCTTTATGCTCTCCCCACCCCCATCGCCAAGTCCACAGGCCCCTGGACCCCCGTGCTTCACTGGCCAAGGAGGGGCCCAGGCCCTGGTCCCAGGGGTGGGGGGCAGCTGTGCAGCCCTGGGCAAGTGCTTCCCCTCCCTGAGCTGCCAAGAAGCTGCGGGGGTGGGGGTGGGGTGGGAGGGAGGTGAGGACGGGGCTTCCCACAAACAAGGAAACAGAGACCTGGCTGCCACACCACCCAGACAGTGGCCCCCAGCCACGTGCACTGTCCAAGTTAACCAAAATGAAATGCAAAGCTCAGGCCCTCCATCACACTAGCCCCATTTCAGTTCTCAGTGGCACATGTGGGCAGTGGTGACCAGGCTGGGCTGCGGGACCTGGAAAGTGGCCATCATTCTAGAAAGTTCTACCGGGTTAGAGATTCACCCAGAGTCGCTCGGGTCCTACCTGGCAGACCTAGGTGGGGCCCAGCAGGCAGCTGAGCCGAGCGACTCTGCACTCGGAGTGCCACGCCCCGACTGCAGGTGCGTGGCCCTCATGGCTGTCTCCAGGTCCCCTCCCTGGCTTCCTCCTGTCCTCCTACCTCCTGGTGGTGTCTCCCCAAACCTTCCAGTCTCCTCAAACCCTTGGGGAAACACTGTTCCCCCCAGCCCAGCCTCTGTTCCTTTGCAGGTGCCTGCTCACTGGCTGCCTTGGGCCAGTGTCCACCCCACCCCAGGAGCTCCAGCCCACGACTCAAGAGAAACCTGCGCCTGGGCACAGCGGTAAAACACTGCCTGGGACACGTGCACGCCGCCTGAGTCCCAGCCCCGCTCCCCATTCCAGCTTCCTGCTAGTGCACACGCTACGTGGGTCCCTGCTCCCCACCTGGGAGACCAGGATGGAGTTCCAGGCTCCTGGCACTGGCCTGGCCCAGCCTCAGCTGTTGCAGGCATTTGGGGAGTAAATCAGACGATGGAAGAGGGGTGTGCGTGCGTGTGTGTGTGTGTGTGTGTGTGCGTACTTTTCACGTAAAAGGAAAAGAAAGGAAGGAATGATGGGTGGATGGATGGAAGGAATGGAGGAAAAACGGGTAGCTTTAAAAGAAGGAAGGAGGGAGAGAGAGAGAGCAAGCGAGCAACCTGCTCCTAAATAAACTCATGGCTTCCCCCACCTGACCAGCGCCTTTACTCTTTCAATGCTCTGGGTCCCTGGGGCTCTGCCACCAGGGAGGGGGCTAGGACTCCGGTCCAGGAGCCAGGTCTGCCCCGTGGGGTCTCCATGCCGCCCCCCGCCCCCCGACATTGCCACTGCCAGCTCAGCGCTCAGGGAACCTCCCACCTCCTCGCATGTCAGTCACGAGCCTCCCCCTCTGCCCACCCTGCCATCCTACACCTCCTCCGTGAGAACAAGGATTTGCAAGCCCCTCCCACTTCCAAATCCCTCTGCCCTTGCGGGCCAGTGGCCGGGTCCCCCGGCAACCTCCCACCCTTCCCCCTCCGCCAGCCCTGGCCCCCCCCCCTGAGGACACTCAGCACCTCTCAGGCCCTCTCCTCCCCCGCTGTCAGTCAAGTCAAAGGCAGCCAGGATTATTTAAAGAAATCCTGCAGGGAGTCCTTCGATGAGACAAAGAATCCTTTTGTTATGCAAATGAGCACACCTAATTTCCCTTGTTTCTGCCTTCAGGTTTAAAAATCAGTTTTCCAAGGAACTGCACACCCCTCCTCCATACCGCTCCCTGCCCCCCAGCACTCACACTCACACGCACACGCACACACGTGCACACACGCGCCTACCCAGAATTTCCTAATCCATGGCATGTGAAGGCTTCCTGCCCCTGGCGCACACCTCTCCAGCCTGTCAATCATCCCCGCCCCCACCCCTGCCCGAGGGGGTCCCTCCCTCTTCTTCAGAGCCTGCCCCCAAGACCCAGGTCCAGCAGCCATTCACCTCCCTGCCCCACCATTTCCTGCTTCTGCAGCCTCCCGGCCAGCAGCCACAGCCTCCCAGAACCCTACTGCTGAATACAGACAGACCACAGGCCCAGAGAGGGTGCATAACTAGCCAGGGTCACACAGCAGGGTGTCCCCAGGCCCTCAGCCCAGGACGGCTTGCTGGGTGTAGTAGGGACCCACGTTTGCCAGTGTTGTGGATGCGGCCGGCACACTGTGGGTGGCTTCTAGAATAGCGAGAGGCGAGGAGGAAGTTCTGACACTGGGAGCTGTGCACGAAGCCTACGGCGGAGTGTGGGGAGTGTGGGCCGGGCAGGCTCCAGCTCCGCTGAGCCGGGCGTGCAGAGCAGGGGTGGGTGCGTGGCAGGGTAGAGGGGCGGGGCGGCACGTGTGGAAGAATGAGGGGGCTGTCAGAGGGGTTCCGTGGGGACCGGGCGCCTTCTTCCTGCCCCAGCCCTGTTTTTGCCCACTCCCCCCACTGGCCGCATCTGTGTGGTCAGGGCGCTACCCTGAGCTGACCCCCTGAACTCAGCAGCAGGAGTCTGGGGAGGGGGGAGGCGGCAGGAGGTGGGCACGCAGCCCAGACGCAAGGGAGAGCACACCGGGAGTGGGCGCTGCCCGCACTCACGTTCCGTCTTCGTTGCTTCGGTAGAAGACCAGGAAGGGGTCGGATTTCCCGAAGAAGTCTTTCTTGTCCAGCTTGTTGGCACAGAACTGCATGGTGGCCACATCCTGGAGGAAGGGAGGGGGACGATCAGGGGGAGGCAGGCAAAGGGGCAGAGGTGCCCAGGGGCCCGGGCCCCAGCGAGCAGGAGGCTGCCCGGTGCCAGCCCTGGTCACAAAGTGTCTTCCACGTGCCCAATAGCCACTCAGGTGCCAGGCCCTAGGTGCTCTCTCTGGGGGCTCTCTGGGGGCTCTCTGGGGGCTCTCTCTGGGGGCTCTCTCTCTGGGGGCTCTCTCTGGGGGCTCTCTCTGAGGGTCTCTCTGGGGGGCTCTCTCTGAGGGTCTCTCTGGGGGGCTCTCTGGGGGCTCTCTCTGGGGGGCTCTCTCTCTGAGGGTCTCTCTGGGGGCTCTCTCTGGGGGCTCTCTCTGGGGGTGCTCACTCACTTCATCCTCAAACCTCAGGCACCGGCCGGCAGGTGCGGCAGTGCAGGCAGGGGAGCAGGCGGACTCTGGAGCTGGTCCGAGTGGAATCTGTCTCTGCCACTCCGCCCCAGCTGTGTGACCTCCACCGTGGGCAAGGGAGGTCCCCCCTGGGGCCTCAGTTTCCCCCCAGGGCTGGCTACGGATGCGCTGCAGTGGGCTGCTGGGAGGGCTAAGTGTCCTCTGCCGAGCGCAGGCCTGAGGCCGCCCCCATCTCATTACTGCGTGGCTGGGGAAGGCAAGGGGATGACCTGCCAATTCTGAGCTGGGCCCACGTGGCCTTGACACCCCAGCTGGGCCCACGTGGCCTCGGCACCCCACCTTTGCCGTCCTTGTCACACCCTGACTGGCAAGGGCCCCACCCAGCACGAGAAGGGACCAAGGCCCAGCGAACTGCTGAGAATTCCCAGGCTCAGAGCAGGGAGCAGCTGCCCCACGCTCACCACACGGCTCCGTGTGTGACCCCCGGGTCCGGTTCACTGCCTCAGCTGACCCGTGGCACAGCCCAGGAGCGCAGACGTGTCCAGGCCGGAGTGAGGACACGGGCCCTGCCCTTCCCAGGCCCCCAGGCTCTCGGCAGAGCCACCCCAGGGCCTCTCTCCACCGGTCCTCAAGGCGAACGTCTCACAGTGGGATGGGCTCAGGGCGCTGTCTCTGCCCATGGCTCCTGCCTCCAAGTGGGAGCAATGAGGTTAGTGACCCTCAGCCCGGCGTGGGCGAGATGGAACTGCCAGTTCCCATGAGTTGGAAGGTTGAGCCGTGATTGTGGGGGTATAACAGGTCGGAAGCTGGGGATTGGAGAAGTGAGGCCCCTGCTGGGGACTGGCAGCGCCCTGCCTCCACGCCACCCCCTCCCTGAAGCGGCGCCAGATCCCCTTCCCCGGCTCTTCAGGCGCCTGGCTTGGCTGGTTGACCTGGGCTGCAGGTGCCTATGCACATGGAGTTTCCAGGACCGACAGCACTGCAGACGGGGTGGCCGGCTCAGGACGCGCCCGGGTCAGGATGGCTTTGAGCGCCTCTCCCATCATAGCCCTCCCAACGGGGAGAAGGAAGCTGGATTGGGGGCTCCCAAGGCCCTGGGAGGTCTGAGAATCCTGGAGCCTCCATGGAAACCTCGGATTTCAGGCCTGGAATAAGAGCATGGCTGGGTGGGCACCAGGGTGCAGCGGGTTAAGCCGCCATCCTATGACAGGGCGCTGGTTCCAGTCCCAGCTTCTCCACTTCAGATCCAGCCTCCTGCTGATGCGTCCTGGGAGGCAGTAGGTGGAGGCTCAAGTGCTGCGGTCCCTGCCAGGTGCTCCAGGCTCCTGGCTTCAGCATGGCCATCCCTGGCCAGTGTGGACATCTGGGGAGTGAACCAGTGGAAGGAAGATCTCTCTCTCTCTCTCTCTCTCTCTTTTCCCTCCCCACTCCCCCCCCCCCAAACAGGAGAAAACAAATAAATAAACATTGTTAAAATGTGAGAGTGCATGGCTGACTCACTGAGCACCTGCCGAACGCCAGGCACTATGTTAGGGCTTCCTTCATCCTGCAAACAACCCTATGAAGTAACTCTCTCCATTTTACAGAGGAGAAAACTGAGGCTTTTAGTCATGTGCCCAAAGTCACACCGTGAGCAATCCAGGCAGTCGGACCCCAGAGTTTGCACTCTTATCCATCCAGAAAAGCATCTAAGGCATGGCGGGGTGGGGGTGGGGTGGGGGGCACACTGTCCCCACAACAAAGTTCCAATCCCATCCCCTGCTCGATGGAGGGAACACTGGATGGGGCTTCCCTGGGGAGCCCCACCTCATGCTCTGGCCACACAAGCTGTGGGCCCAGTGCAAAGGGAACGTGGGGGCCTTCTGTCCAAAGAAAGTAGAGAAACGTCAAGGTGGTGACGCAGCAGGGCACTAAACCAAGCAACTGCAGGGGTCATATGCCCACAGAGCCGGCCCTGGCTGCTTCCCACAGAGGCAGGTGGCATGGCGTCCGAGCACCTGAGACACGAGCAGACCTGCTCAGGAGGGCAGCGGGGGCAGCCCCAGAGAGGAAGCCGGGGTTCCAAGGTGCGGTGCTGGCTCCGTGAGTCCTGGAGCAAGTCCCTCAGGCTCTCTGAGCCTCCCCTCTGCTTCCCGGTGTGCTGGGCAGGCTGAGCACCCCGGGGGGGCTCTGAAACCCCGAGGTTTAGGATTTGGTGCTGGAGCAGCCAGCCAGCCACTGGGGGGCACCCAAACAGCCTGTCCTTGGGGGCAGGGCTGCCACTCAGGGTCCCTCCAGCCTCCCCAACACGTGGGCTGCTTGTTGTCACAGTGACTGCTCACATATGTGGCAGTCACCTGCGTGACAGGTAAGCAGCACTGGCTGACCATAAGAAAGATGCGCGTGCATGCGTGTGCACACACACCCACCCCTGACACCCCTAAAACATGCCACACGCTCCTAGGAGAACCCCTCAGGGCCCTGTCAAATCAGGAAGGGGGCAGGAATGTTAGTAAAAGTAAATACAAGAACTGGACAGACCGTGACTTCCAGGGCCGCTCAGTGCTCCACCGAGAGGCTGCCGTCCCGGCACAGTGCCTGGCTGAGGACCACACGGCCGAGCCACGGGCCAGCCGGGCAGCCTGGGGCGAGGGACTTCACCTCTCTGAGGCCTGCTCACATGGAGAACGGTGTCCCCCGTGAGCCCGTTGGGGAGATGTGTGCCTGAAGGTGCCGGCATATGCTGGGCTCGGGTGCTCAGAGCCGTGCTGGCGCAGGGGCCAACTCTCGCCCAGGCCCTCCCACTTCTGGGTGGAACCACTGCTGTTTGTCTACAAAAATGGCAAAATATGGGGCCAGCGCTGTGGTATAGCAGGTTAAGCCTCTGCCTCCAGCGCCAGCATCCCGTATGGGCGCCGGTTCTAGTCCCGGCTGCTCTACTTCTGATCCAGCTCTCTGCTGTGGCCTGGGAAAGCAGAAGAAGATGACCCAAGTGCTTGGGCCCCTGCACCTGTGTGGGAAACCAGGAAGAAGCTCCTGGCTCCTGGCTTCAGATTGACGCAGCTCCCGCCGTTGGGAAGTGAACCAGTGGATAGAAGACTCTCTCTCTCTCTGTCTCTCTGTCTCTCTCTCTCCCTCTCTGTAACTCTGCCTCTGCCTCTCAAATACATTTTTTTTAAAAAAAATAGCAAAATAATCTGGTTCTACATTCTATGTGCCAGGCATGTTTTAGTATCTATTCATTCAGTTGGTCCTTGCACCAACCCTATGAGGTAGGCACTGTTATTGTCCCCATTTTAAAGATGAGGGAACTGAGGCACAGAGAAACCAAAGCCCTTGCTTGAAGCCACACAGCTAGGGAGAGGAGCTGGGATTGGAACAGGCAGTCTGGCTTCAAAGACTAATAACAGTTTCTAAATGATGCCCTCCGATTAAGATTAAGTTTAATCATGTTCTGCAGCCTCCGATGGAGAAGTTAAAGTGTGAAATCCATTTCAGAAAGGCTTCCATGCAGAGAGAGAGAGAGAGAGAGAGAGAGAGAGAGAGAAGCTGGCTCTGAGATTCAGCTCACTGGAAAAATCCACCCCTGTACAGACACCTCACTCCCCGCTTACAGCAGCTACGTGAGGCGCTGCTCGGGGCTGGGGGCTTATTGCACTGTTCAGCCTGGTCTGCTTTGCCCAACACAATCCAGGGCCAGCAACATTTGCTGGGAGCCCCGTGTGGGCAGCTGCATTGCTGTGCCACTGCAGAACCCACAGGCAGACCTCCAGAGAGACTTCTAGATGGTGCCCAAGTCCCCAGCGCCAGCTCCGTCCCCGTGGGCAGAAGTTGCTGAGACCAGGGAAGCCTCCGCAGCCTGCACCTTTGAAGGAGGCCCCGACTTAGCCACAGGGACAAGGCTTCTGCTGCTCCCCTCGCGCGATCACCCGTCTGATCCCAGAGCCTGGACCCAGTGGCACCTGGAGCAGCAGGAAGCCGAAGCAGCACCCTGGGGCCTGCCTGTGGGGCCCTCTAAGCACAGAGAAGAGAAAGCAGCTCCCGCAAGATGTAATTTCCTGCAATTTCTGCCTTTCACCCTATCTTTAAAAAAAAAAAACCATTAAGTTCTTCTAGAACAGCAGGATTGCCTCAATTTGCATCTCTCTGAATGTTAAGCAGACTTCTGGGGAGACTGTAGCCATCAGCCTCTCTCCCCAGGGGGCCGGGCTCCTCCCACCTTCGCCCTCCTGCTAAGGGAGAGGGCTGTGGGGGTCAGAGGTCAAGTCCAGAAGCGGGCAGGGGGCTGAGGGCTGGCAGGGGGGGGACGAGAAGGCTGCTCTGTCGTGGATCTTGCTGGTAGCCCCCAGGGTCAGACGAAGCCTAAGGTAAGTGCAGAATTTGAGGGGCCCTCACACCCTCAGTCATCAAAGCTAATATTCTAATTCATTATTTTAAAAATTGAAACCAGAGGGCAGGTGTTCTGGGTGAAGCCCACGCCTGCCATGTAGCCCCACCTCTCATTCCTGCTAATGCACCTGGGAGGCAGAAGGTGTTGGCCCAAGAGCTTGGGCTCCTGCCACCCGAGTGAAGACCGGAAAGAAGCTCCCGGCTCTTGGCGCTGGCCTGGCCCAGCCTTGGCCTTTGAAGGCATCGGGGGGGGGGGGGGGTTGGTGTTAACCAGCAGATGGAAGATGCCTCCCTCTCTCCCTCCAACACTTTGTCTTTCAAATACATACATTTTTAAAGATTTATTTTTTTATTTGAAAGGCAGAGTTACACACACACACACACACACACACACACACACATATATATATATAGAGAGAGAGGTCTTCCATCCACTGGTTCACTCCCCAAATTGCCGCGACCACCATTGCTGTGCCAGTTCTAAGCCAGGAGCCAGGAGCTTCTTCCGGGTCTCCCACGTGGGTGCAGGGGCCCAAGGACTTGGGCCATCTTCCACTGCCTTCCCAGGCCATA